>NC_137354.1:13052454-15452454 GCF_965287045.1 Carcharhinus amblyrhynchos
AACTTTTCAAAATGTGAGGCTACTTAGAGGTCAGATGTAGACAGTATGAAGTCTCTTTTGTGATTTATTTAATACCATGTTATTCTGAAAGCCAAGTGTAAAAATTAGAGCTCAATGTGTAATCACTTAATGATAGATTAGCGACCTTGTAGGGTCTTCATTTTTTAAGAAATAATAAATAGCTCAGGAAGTGAACCAAGTTTGACTGGTTCTGAGGTAACCATGTGCAAAGCAAACTCTAAACAAATTTTCATTCTGGCTGCCATCAGAAATGATCTCCTACTGTAATGTCAAATAAAGCTACATTTAGGAAGAATGTGGGAAACATTCCATGCAGCCACACTGTAAATGTCACCAATTTAGAGCTGGTGAAGGGATATCCAGGAAATCGCTAAGAAGTGGAAAAACCCTTTACAGGATCCCTGAACTTCTTTCCAGTCAGTTGTGGCAGGGAGGAATACAGGCTGGAACCATTTTTTAAATTTGCTTCTTAGCTGCCTAGCTTTTCAAAAGATCTGTCTAGAATTCTTAAACTTCTGAGTTTAGAAAATGCAAAGCTTAAGAGTTGTGCAAGTAGAAACACAAGGTTCATTTCTGACTGTTGTTCGGACAAATAAAACAAGGCAACAAGCAACGCTTTAGTATAAGACACCTGGAAAACTGCATCCACTTCTGGATGCCATACTTGAGGAAGGATGTAAAGGCATTGGAGAAAGTCCAAAGGAGACTTCCAAGAATGATTCCAGGGATAAAGAACTGTAGCTATGAGGATAGATTGGAGGGGTTGAGACTATTTTCCTTCGAGAAAGGAAGGCTGAGAGAAGACGATATAGGTATTCAAGATCCTGAGGGTTATAAGGAGGAAAGATAGTGAAAAATTGCTTCCACTCAAGGCAGCATCAAGGAGGAAAGAGCACCGATTCAAAATAGTTGGTAAAAGGAGTAAAAGTGACATGAGGAAAAGTTTTTTCACCCAGATGGTTGGAGTTTGGGAATGAACTACCCGAGAGGGTGGTGGAAACAGGTTCAATCAAGGTATTCAAAAGGGAATTAGATTACTGTCTGAAAAGGTTATGGGGATAAGCAGGGAAATGGGATTAGGTAGAATGTTCTTTCAGAGAGTCAGTGTACACTTGAAGGTGAACAGCACTGTAAAGATTCTGTTATTTCTGACCAAAATAGAAGAGAAATAATTTTGAGCAGAAACAGAAAATCTTTACCCCAAACCAAACAAGAGAATTTTACTGACTCTGAGCTGAAATGAATGCCAATAACAATGCTGTTCTCTATATGAGGATCTACCAACTGCACTTTTGGAGGAGTTTTAATTAGTGTTTATCTACACTGAAGGTCACAATTCTCAATTAAAGAATTCTACCCTGCCCAAGAAGGATTTAAAAATGTTCATCAGGCTGAGGCTATTGGGTTGATTAAATCCTGTTGTAAATGTATTTTAGTGAATATTCCATAGAAAATTATCAAAGCGCCAACCGCTGCTAATAAAAAGAAAAAACCTGCAGATGCTTCACAGGCCACATGACCTGCAAATTGCTTCATAGTAAAAGTTTTTAAACATTTTCTATTAAGCAGTTTTCAGATTACTTGCTGTAACGTGGTCCTTTCAAAGGGTGATCCTTGAGGCTGAATGATTGGGCCAGATCCTATGAGAGACTGTGCAGGAAGCTGAGCCAATCAGGAGTAAGGGCACACATCCCGAGTCAGGGAGCAACCTCAATTGGAGCCAGGGGGAAGGAAGTAGACGAGTATTGCAGTTGTGTCAGACCCATGATTGGATATATCGTTAATAAATCAATTGTTGCTTGAAGCCACAATGAGTAGCCTTCGAAGCCACTACACTGGTGACGAGGAAAAGCTTTGATAGTCATTGAGAGATTGCTGTGTGCAGCTGGGGAAAGAGAGTGAGTGTTGAAGCTACAAAGAGACAGTGCATGTGCCACATAAAAATGCCTTTAAATTTGAAAAATTGAACCATTCGACCCAGATGTGGAAAATGAGGGCAATATATCAAAAAGCTGCATTATTTATTTGTAGCCAATGAGATCACAGCAGTGGAAAAACAAATGGTGATACTACTCTCACTCTACGGCCCGCAAATTTACAGCCTAGTAAGGATTTTAACATTGCTGATTTTCCAGGCACAAAGTCTTTCGACCCAATAGTTGAAAAGTTCAGAAATCATTTCAACTCCCAACCTCCAATCAAGCTGAGGTGTAACAGTCCCAGAGCCAACTGGTTTTGTGGCCAAATTGAGGGGGTTAGCAGAGCTTTAGGCGGGGGGATGTTAAGTGATCACTTGGTCTGTGGGATAAACAGCTTCACAATATAGAAAAGGTTGCTGGCTGAGACTAAAATCTCTTTAGAATAGCTGTGGAGATGGCCCAGGTGAGCAAGGTGTGAGTGAGTTACAAGGCATGCCCAATGAAATGAACTGTTTGTGGTGGGAAATAGATATGGCAAGGAACAGCCCGAGTGAGGGCACAACAGAGCCCAAGAAGGGTAATACAGCACAGGAGCTGGAAATTCTTTTCAATGTGGGGAGAAACACTCCCAAGAAACCTGCTGGTACAGAAATTACATATGTATCCGTTGTAAAAGGGCAATTTACAAGCATGGTCCAGATTGAAGCAGTCAAGACAGAACATGCAAAAAAAAACTATTAGTTTAACTCAATTAAAAACTGGTCTGCATTCCTTGAGATTGAATGATTCAGGAACCATTTTATCAACTTATCCAGGACAGGCATTAAAGATAATAGTTACAATATTCTATAGAAATCAAACTGCACGACTACCTGGTCTAGTGACTGAGGGTCACAGACCTCGTCTCACGCATCAAAATTGGTTGAAGGAGATCAAATTAGATTGGTTGGAGATTCTAAACATTCAAGATGGAGGTTTTCAAGAGTTACTGTACAAATATTCAGAGGTTTTTCAAAAGGAACTGGGACAAATAAAAGGGCGAAGGCCAAAATTTAATTGAACGCCAAGGCAATGCCAAAACTTTTTCGGGCCTACTCAGTGACTTATGCACTTCATCATTTGGTAAAAGTGGAACTTGGAAAACTGGAAGACTTGTGAGTCATTAAACCGTTACAGTTCTCTGAATGGGCTGAACCCAAAGTCCCTATTCTCAAACCTGATCACATCATAAGAATCTGCAGGAATTATAAAGTAACTATAAATTGAGGAGCTTAGATAGATAGATATTCCATTCCAAGAATTGAGGACCTCTATGTCAAATTAGCAAGGGGCCTTAAGTACAACAAGTGCCAGCCATGGCTACCAGCAGCTGGAATTGTATGAAGATTTCCCGCGGTTAGTTGCCATCAACACCCATAAAGTGTTATACAAGTATACACTTTCGGAGTCTCATCAACCTGTGCCATTTTCCAACGATGGAAAGTTTGTTACAGGGCATTCCTAATGTAGTGTGCATCTGGATAATGTTCCAATTATGGGAGCCTCACTTGAGGAACACAGGGCAACTTAGAGGAGGTTCTAAAAAGACTTAAAGAAGCAGGTGTCCAATGAGAGAAATGCACTTTCCAGGTGATGAAGTTACACGCCTCGATTTCAGTGTAGACATAAAAGGTCAACATCCTTAGGAGGATAAAGTTAAAGCCATTAAGGAAGTGCCTCAACCTAAAAATGTATCAGAGATAAGATCGTTGCCAGGAATGGAAATTATTATGGCAGATACTTATAACACGAATCTACAATTTTAGCTTTTAGAACATAGAACATAGAACATTAGAGCAGCACAAGCCCTTAGGCCCTCAATGTTGCACCAACTGTGAAACCAATCTAAAGCCCATCTAACCTACGCTATTCCTATATCATCCATGTGTTTATCCAATGACCATTTAAATGCCCTTAATGCTGGTGAATCCATTACTGTTGCAGGCAGGGCATTCCGTGCCCTTACTACTCTGAGTAAAGAAGCATCAGCAATAAAAATGGGGAGAAGAATAAAAAGAAGCGTTTGCAAAAGTAAAGCAATTCTTAAGTCATTGGCACTGCTCGTACACTTTGATCCAACAAAACAATTGGGAGCTACCTGTGACACATCACCATATGTAATGGGAGCAGTCTTGTCCCTAAAGATGCCCAAAAGACCAATTGCATTTGTGTCAAGAATCTTATTAAATGCTCAGAAAAAGTTTTTTCAAATTGGCAAAGGAATCCAATAGTAAATTATGTGATGAAAAAGTTTCATCTGTTCATCTATATGGTAGACATTTCATCATATTATCAGACCACAGGTTGTTGAGTTTATTCAGAGAGGATAAACCAACGCTACCAATTGCCTCTGTTAGGGTGCAGAGATGGGCTCTATTGCTAGCTGTTTACAGTACTCTTTCCAGCATAAGCCTGGGATGTAAATACTGAATGCAGACACACTCAGCTTCCTCCGTCTGTTGCAAACAGTACCTTCACAACCTACACCACAAGAAACAGTGCACCTGATAGATACTTTGCCAGTTTCAGTTATTCATATGAAAACTTGGACCGAAGGGACCCAGTGTTATCAAAGGTTAAGTGCATAATGATGCAAGGGTAGAGACACAATAAATCAGAACAAATGAAACCTTACTGGCAGTGTAGAATAGAGGTAACACGTAAGGGCAGCTTGCTATCATGGGGCAATAAAGTCAGATGAAAGCTCTAGCTTGAAGTTACATTTGGTGGTCAGGCATCAATAAATAAATCAAAGAATGGTCAGTAAGTGCTCAAGTTGTGAAGCTCAGCAATCATTGTCACCACAGGTAAATATGCACCTATGGGAGTGTGTGGGTCGGGCATCATCAAGACTGCATCTAAACTTTATACGATGGTTCATGGGACATATGTTCCCCATCCTAGTTGATGCTCACTCTAAGTGGCTAGATGTCTTATTGAAGAAGTCTGCAATGGCTACAGCCACCACTGACAAATTGCAGCAGATTTTTATTGTCCATGCCTTCATAGAAGTCTATATGTCAAACAATGACACAGCATTTATATCAGCAGCGTTTTGAAAATTTGTTAAGTCAAACGTATTTGCCATATTCGGTCAGCTCTGTGTCACCCAGCTTCCTGTGGGTTAGCAGAATGAACTTATAAACGTTCAAGTCATCTATGTAAAAGCAAGTTCATAATCCAAGGCCTTTATGTTTGGAGAGTCTTACTGCCATACAACACCACGCCGAGTGCGGCCCCAAGGGTTAAAGAAGCTGAATTACTAATGTGAAGCCACTTAGGCCTGTTTGGATTTGGTATTTCCATATTTGGCGGGCATGCAGGGCCTAGGCACCTGCCAGAAAGAAAATAATGACTCAAGAAAAGGGGACAGAGTTTTCCAATCTCATGATTTAGTTGTGGCCAGAAACTTTGCAGCTAGATCGACTGGGTGGCTGGCAAAATTGTGACAAGTTTCCTATGTTGCAGAAGTACAAGGTTGTTGTTTAAAATAGCATATGGATCATTTCGGGGAGAGAACTGGCCTGATGCCGTGAACTCATATGCATCAGTGGCAATCCTGGGATCCTTATATAATGTGGAGCTGAGGTAATCAAAGGTTTTGTAATCTGAAGAGGCTGTAGCTACTGAGGAGGATGTCGATCCCGGATGGATAAGTTTGCCTTTTGCATCTACCCACCCTGGTATTCATTGAAGGAGCATTACAGCATTGAGACCATTCATGCCGTGGGATTCTCCCATCCCACTGCTGTGAACGGAGATTTCGCTTGTTGCCAAGATCTCTGTCTTCACTGCAGCAAAAGCATGGTTTGAATGGGTGGTAAGATTGCACCCAATACATACTGTTGTTAATAAATCAATTATTGCCTGAAGCCTCAATGAGTGACCTTCGAAGTGACAACACTACTAAAGCATTCACTTCCTCGGATTGCCATAGGTAATCCCTTTTTCTGCTCTTTTCATTTATTTTCATCCTCATTCCTCAATGGAGATTGGTTTTCTTTTGATTGTGAAGGAACATTAAGCCTTAAGCAATTTTTTCATTCAATAGATGCTGGTGGACTTGTTAATACTTCCATCATTTTTTGTTTTATACTAATTATTGGTAAAATTCATTAGTGAAAACCCTTTTGTTAATTGCCATTGCTGTTCAGCAACCACATCATTGATCAAAGTACTCCAGTTATAAGTGTACACTCCATCTGATCTTCCATCTGCTATAGCAGATCTGCTTGAAAGACAAAGGGAGCGATCTTATGAAAACGTTCCAAGTCCAGAACAAGTGTGAAAGTGGGAGAGTTGCTGATTCATTGTTTGGGTGACTCCAAATCTGCGATTCAATGCACTTTGAGCAAATGGGGGAGGAGGGGGCAAGGCTTAAATTGCCCGAACACTGGCTGAGAGCAACTGAGGTTGCCACTGCGGATGCTCTGAAAGCAGAGAATCTTGTCACTCAGCCTTTGCCTCTCTCAGTTGGGCTCCACGATCTAAAGCAGGCACCCCATCCCCAGCTACCTATTGTGACCCCTGGACACATCTAGCCCCAGGACCCTCCTACCCCTGCCCAGACTAATTGACCCCTGAAACAAACACCCTTCCCCATCTGCCCAATCGTCCCCTGCGACTATACACCCACCTAGACAGATCCCCTCCTCCTTCCCTCCACCAATGGCATTGCAGACTGACAGCAGGCCCCCCTCCATTCCCCTGTTATGATGTAACCATTGATAACTTTCGAATCTGTTGTACTAGCTAACCCAGTAGACAATGTAACCACTGGCAAAATGTTGTTGTCAGCTGACCAGGTCTAAAAAGAAACCAGATGGCGACTGTAAGGAGTTTTGTGTGGCCCATGGCATGGCCTGAGTGTCGGTATAATGAAGTTTCTTTATTAAACCTCTTTGATTTACTTTCTTACTTTTATTGCTTGCAACTGAGGATTATTACTGCTGGATGAACCAGCCCACCGACCATTAATGCAGAGTGACAATGGGCTCCCCCTTTCTCCCTCTCCCCTAATTTCTAATGCAGAGTGCACAGTGGTCCCCTCCCCACCAATCACCCACCCTTGGACTGGCCCCATCCCCTCAGACGCTCGGTGGGCAGTGCCAGGCAGACACTGCCCGAGGGGCACCATTCCCCTTGCCCCTGACTTCCCGAGGGGGCCTCAACAGCCTCTGGTTCTACTGGCGAGAACATAATATCTGGCCCCGCCTTGCAGGGGACCAGCTATGATTCTTGCCGGACAGAACCTGTCCTGGTGAGGCCAAAAAGGCAAGTGAGCCTGGATGATAACATCCCAGGCTCACTAATCACATTAAAACTAGATTTAAATTCATTTAAATAATTTATTCAGCCTCACTTCAGGAATGGGCATGAAGCTAATCATGCAGAATACCTGGTGCCGATATGATTGCGTGAGGCAAGAAATCGGACCCCAACCCAATTTCTTGGCTCTCAGGCGATCTTGCCGGCAGGGCGCAGTGGTAAAATCACTCTCAAAGTGTTTGAAAACCAAGCTGTTGTAGCCAGGAAGAGGTTAACAGAGAGAGGGGATGATTCCTGCTCTGAGAATGTCTTCTGAGGCATCCTGAGAATAAGAGAAAGGAGAAAATATATTTTGGGATATTAAGAAAATAAGAATTGTCCATGGATATGAATCTGTCATGTGCCTCAGACAAGTAATGAATTATTGCAGCCCCACCACCTGGAACTCGAAACACATGTAATATGATATTTTTTTCCCTTTCACTTAACCACTTTGTGGTTACTTCTTTTGGGAAAGTGGATCTCAGCCTAGCATGGGGTCTACTATCACTACAATTGCTACATGAGACATATTTGGAGTTAAACTTCCTACATGAGATCATTTTTTTTTACTCTACCAATGATCATCATGAGCTGGCACCCATTTGCAATAAATGCAACACATGAAGCCTGAAGCAAGACCAGGACTTGCCTGAAGGATTCTCAAATGACCATATGTTGAGGGCTGCAAAGATGGTTGCTACCACTAGAGCATTCAGAAGTAAATTAATGACTCCTGTATGGGGAGGATATAGGATTCTGATTTCTGTGCATCAGCCAAAGGGAAGAATACTCTATTTTGTGTAACGCAGGATTGTGCACTCTGAAACATGACACCTTAAATGGGATCCAGATGAAGCCAAGTTACTGCAATATAGTGAGTACGTAGTTAAAAGCGTACCCCTCCCCCAAGCCCCTATTCTGACTAACCAATCATCCACATATGAGTATACATAGAGGTGCTGAATTCTTAAATATGACACCATTGAAGCTCGCAATGTATGGATAGTGAGGAGTATTTAGTATTGGTAGCTCAAGTCTTGAAAAAGAAGTTTGAGGAATGTATAAAGGGAAAATCAAATAGCTGTACTGTTAGTGCTGTTGACTAAAGATATTTATTCAATTTACTAAAATATTCTTGGCCATTAAAAGTTTGTACAAATTGCCGGATTTATCTGGGATGGTTCTTTATTCTTAGGTTGTTGAATATCCACCAGCTTTATGATTCAACTTGATCCATGTCAGGTTAGAGAAAAGAATTTTAAAAAGTACAGCGCAGGAGTGGGCCCTTCAGCCCTCCAAGCCTGTGCCGATCATGATGCTCTAACTAAACTAAAAAAAACCTTCTGCCCTTACTCAGTCCATATTCCTCTATTTCCTCCATATTCATATACCTATCCAGATGCCTCCTAAATGTTGCGAATGTGCCTGCTTACACCACCTCCTCTGGCAGCACATTCCAGACAACCACCACTCTGTGCCCCACACATCTCTTTTAAACTTTCCCCCTCTCACCTTGAACCTGTGCCCCCTTGTAATTGACTATAATTGACCATCCCAGAAAAAAAGCCTCTGACTATCCACTCTGTCTATGCCTCTCATAATTTTGTAGACTCCTATCAGGTCTCCCCTTAGCCTCCGTCTTTCCAGTGAAAACTATCCTAGTTTATTAACCTTGCCTCATAGTCAACACTCTTGAGATGATGCAACATCTGGTGAACCTTCTTTGCACTCTCTCCAAAACTTCCATGTCCTTCTGAGTGTGGCAACAAAAACTGCAAGCAATACTCCAAATATGGCTTAACCAAGGTTTTATATAACTAACATGTTTTCCCAACTCTTGTACTCAATGCCCCAGCTGATGGAGGCAAGCGTGCCATGCTTTCTTAATCACTTTGGCCAACTGCCATTTTCAGGGAACTGTGAACCTGCACACCCAGATCCCTATGTTAATGTTCCTAAGGGTTCTGCCACTTACAGTATAATTCACAGTTTTTTTTCAATGCAACTCTGATCTATTTACATCTAAATATTAGATATTTGACTATCTATTTTGTTCACAATGAAGTGTAAATTCTCGTCAATACAGAACACAACTTGGAAGAAGAACTGAAGGCTGCAAGAATACCAAATGTACTCTGGGTGGAGGACTTCTCCATGTGTCCATTCTCTAGGGTGACCCTGGAGCACCATTACTGGCCAAGTCCTGAAGAATATAGCTGTCTGAATGGGCTTGCCGCAAGTGAGAGAAACAATATGAAGGAAAAACCTACTTGACCTTGTCTTTGACAATATGTCACAGATGGATCTGCCCATTGTAGTACTGGTAGAAATGACAGTGGAAAGTGTTTGCTAAGACAGATCCCAGTACCTTACAGAGGGCATCCTCCACTCTAGTGTGTCTTTACCACCATGCTATATGGAATGGATTCCAAATAGATCCAGCAGCACAAGACCAGGCATTCATAAGGCACTATGAGCTCTCAGCTAAAGCTGTATTGTGTTCCACCACAATCTCATTACCTGAAATACCCCTCACTCTACCATTACCATCAAGCCAGGGAATAAAAGCGTGCTAGAAGATAAGCAAAAGGCAGATCTAAAAAATAAGAAGCCAATCCGTGAAGCTGCACTGCAGATCTGCTTGCATGCTAAAAATTGGAACTAGCACATCTTGACTAAGTCAGACAGAGTAGATATCTAAGTTGACGAATGATCCAAAGTTAGGTGGGAACATAAACTGTGCGGTGGACATGGAGAAGCTGCAAAGAGATTTAGAAGGGTTAAGTGAGCAAACAACAAATGGCAGATGGAGTATAATGTGGCAAAGTGCAAGGTTATTTACCTGCATGGTAAGAATAAAAAAGCAGAATATTTTAAAAAAAGAGATTAAACTTCAAATATTGATGTTCAGATGGACTTGGATGTACTCATACCAGGAACATAAAAAGTTAGCATTTAAAAAAAAATCATTTATGGGATGTGGACATCATTGTCTCAGCCAGCATTTACTGTCTATGGGCTCTAAAGAAGAGTTATCCAGACTCGAAACGTTGGCTCTATTCTCTCACCACAGATTCTGTCCAACCTGCTGAGATTTTCCAGCATTCTCTGATTGTGCTTCAGATTGTCCATTCCCAATTGCTTTTAAATAGATGGTGGTGAGTTGTCTTCCTGATCAGTGCCGTCCCTGAATTGCAAGTACACCACAATGATATTTGGGAGGGAGTTCCAGGATTTTCATCAAGCAATATTGTTCCAAGTGAGGATGGCGTGCAGCTTGCAGCTTGACTTAACATTCAACGATATAACTATCACCAGATTCCTCCCATCTGGGGTAATCAATGACAAGAAACTTAACACACAAAACCTGTGTCTAGCATAGCCAATAAGAGGCTGATTTTTTTTGAGGCAATTGACTCACTTTCTGACTCCCCATATCCTTCCCAACAACAGTAAGGAACAGGTCAGGCAAGTGATGGAATATTCTCAGCTTCAACAGCACTTAAGAATTCCAACACAATTCAGGACAAATGAGCTTACTTGAATAACACTCCATTTACTACAATTTACATTAATTCCCTCCACCGCTTGCATGACATGGCTGCAATGTATCCCATCTGTAAGAGCCACTCTAGAAACTCACCAAAACTTCTGCAAAAACACCGCCCAAATCTGTAACCTCCATCACAAAGAAGCTGGAGAACATTGGGCACATGGAAATACCACTACCTCCAAGGCACAAAGGGTCCTAACTTGGAAATACATTGCTGCTCCTGCACAGTTGCTCGGTCAAAATCTTGGAACTTCCTCTGTAAAGGTACTGTGGGAGTAATTTACCATATGAGCTGCAGTGCTTCAAGAAGATGAGTCACCACCACCTTCTCAAGAACAATTATGGACTGGCAATAAATGCTGGCTTTGCCAGCAATGCCCATATTCCATAAATGAATACAAATATTATTTCCTGAAAACTTATACTAATAATTCCACAATTATTTGACCAAAGACATTCTTACAGAAGAACCACAAATATGATTATCTAGATATTCCTGGGATCAAGAATGACCAAATATAAAAGCACATGAAACTGAAACTATGAATATTAACAATAAGATAGTAGAAGTATAGGGTGGCATGGTGACACATGGAGCACTACTGCCTCACAGCACCAGGGACACGAGTTCGATTCCAGCTTTCAGTGCAGAGTTTGCACATTCTTCCTGTGTCTGCATGGGTTTCCTCTGGGTACTCCAGTTTCTTCCCTAGTCCAAAGATGTGCAGGCTAAGTGGATTGTCCACGCTAAATTGTCTCTGAATATTCAAAGATGTGTAGGTTAGGTGGATTAGCTATGGTAAATGCGGGAGGTTATGTGGATGACGCAGTGAGATTCTATCATTCTCAGTAATTTTACTGCTGCAATGCAATTCCAGCCTTCAGATGACATACGAAAAGTATTTTCAGGTATTATTCATGCAGGATGCATCTTCACTAATGTTTTTTTCCAAATTATCATCTTTTACCAGTCCCAATGTATTCCTGACCATATATTCCATGTTAGCCTTCCACTGGAGATAATTTGCAAGCTGCAGCACACATTTCACTCCAAAACGTTTTAAGAATCAACCTTTCAAACAGTATCAACAAATTAACAGCATTATGGGTGTACCCACACTACACATGGACCACAGCAATTAAGGAGGAGGCTCACCAGCACCTCCTCAAAGGCAATTAAGTATGGTCAATAAATGCTAGCCTAACCAGTGATGCTCATATTCCATAAATGAATTTTAAAAATACCCTTAAGGTTTAAACACTTGTCCTCTTTTTTGCTTTATATATGTGTCCTTGTATAATACAAATCCCAAATTATTTCTAAGGACACCTTTTTGTCATGCATTTTGCTAATAACCACTTTATTCATTAATGTTTGAATACTTTTTCATTTTAAAACATTAAAGCCCCTTGTTTTATACAAGCAAACCAATTACAGTTGTTTGAACATTAGCTAATGCTGTACTATGCTGGAGGTGAGAGCTTTCTGACCTTAACAAAGCTATCACTGATCGATATTTCCCAATTCCCGCTACTGTGCTTTGTGGCCATTGTTTATTCCTGGCTATCTTAATTATATACTGGTTAATATTCTCTGATCTTAACACTCATTTGCTGAAGGTTAACAATGGCTACATCTAAAGAAGTTTCTTTCAAGTTAACTTACGGTCAATTATGTTAGAATAAGCACATTTGCCAGGAACTTTATACTGAATATAGTAGTACCGTATTGAGTGAACCTGCATCCTAGTAGTATCATTCCCATCTGAGTGATGCAGATTTCAAACTCCGTGATAGCCCTGGTATGTGTGAACAAAGCTCCCGTTCTCTATTCTGGGCCAATGTCCAGGAGGACATTCAAGCTTTCATTTCCAGTGAGTGTCGGTGCTCTCTGTCCACAGCATCTGTAACTGCCACCCCAGACCCAACTCACCTAATAAGATGCCAGTCACCAAAATTTACAGGAACATCCAAATACAGACCATAATAAAACACAGCATGCAAATGTTCATAATATTAATAGCTAATTGCAATTTCTTGAAAGAGGAGGAGAAAACAAATTATTGCAAGCAAGAAAGAAACAGTACTTTTGTTAATAGATTTCTAAATGATCTATCAACTTGGATATAGTAACATGTGTAGTTTTATTTTGTTACGATCTCTGTAGAGACTGGTAATGGTTTAAAAAGCTCGAATTTCCAGTTTGTAGCTGAAAGGAGGATGCACAAGGCTGAAAGAAGATTGCTTGACAAGGTTTCACATCTTAAAACTTTTACTGCATCAAATGACTAAAAACGAAGAACACTATTAACTCAACAAAAACAGAAAATGCTGGAAAATCTCTGCAGGTCTGACAGCATCTCTGGAGAGAGAATAGAGCCAAGATTTTGAGTCAGGATGACCATTTATCAGAGCTGAACACTAACTAAACACCAGCTAAACACTACTTCCCTCTAAATTACCAAAATTAATTAGCCCCCTTTACTTTTAATAACAGCTGAAAATCCTAATTTTATGTTACTTGGTCTTTAAAACTAAAGTGATTTGCAGTTCCAAAGGGTTTACTCCTGTTCTTTCTGTTTCACAATATTACCTGTACAGCGAAAATTTTCTTCGCGATTCACCCTATTGTGTGAGCAAGGCTAACAGTCCAACCTAGTTTTGATTTCTCACAAAATCGATCTTCACCTGCATTCTGCATGCTGAATGATAGGGTCAGCATTTTCTCTGCTTAAGGTGCAGGCTTGGCTGACACAATTCCTTACTCTCCTCCTTTCAGTCAGTTGCAGACTACCACTGCCCTCTGTGATATGTCTCACTAGAGAGGGAGATATATAACTAAACCACAAATTGGTCTCTTCCATCCTCTTCACCATGGTAATTGGGAACAAATTGTGTGGAATCTAATGAGAATTTGGCAGAGTGTCAATTCTGGTGAGAAAACTGGCCAGTTTTCTCTCTAGATCTTGTGACTTTAACTGCAAAGAAAGACCGGGTGTGGTTTGTGCTCTAGACAGGTGGGACTCTTCGAGCTGGGAACTGGCTCCACTGAAATTGGGGTACCCTTTTTAAAGGGACGCACTGATAACTGGAAAAAGATTTATGCTCCCCCACTCTCCACCATGGAGGTTTCTGTGGCCTTGCCCTGCTTCTCCATCATCACTGACATTCCCATCTCTCACATGTCCATCTCCCCCCACCACCACAAATAAATGAGTACTCCTACATGAGGTTCCCTCTAGGGCCTGTCCCTGCCACTGTCCCCTGGCCCAGGGGAGCAGTCATAAAGGGCATTGCCAGGGAGGAATGCTAGGGCTACCTGCTATGTCCATCTCCCCGGGGGCTATACTAACCATTGTGCCCCCCAGGGGATCCCCATGGCAGGTTGATGTCTAGGTGAACCCATTGTAAACCTCACTGGCGTGACAAAAATCTAGTAAGGGAAGAAGATCTGGTGACAGGGATGTTTAATTTGATTTAAATTTATTAAAATGAATGCCAATCAGGTTCTCATCAGTTATGGGCATGAACCTGATTAGAAAATTCAAAATTGTGATGCCTCTGGCGAGATTCCAGACACAGAATGTGGGCTCAAGATCCACGCATTGGCTTTGAACCCAAGTAGAATGTTATTTATCTCTGATCATAATTCCCTTTCATCTTAGGCATAAAAGGGAAAGTTCCAGCAAAACTTCTTACAACCTGAAATCAATCACAGTCAACTTCCATCCTTCACAGTGGTTCCATTCCCACAAAATCTTGCCTAGGATAATTTTATGAACAGTAAACATGTACATGTGCAGAAATGGTGCATGTGTAGTGTGTGTTTTCCAGATGGAAAAGTTGAGAGTTTAACACAGTCTTAACATTTTAGTTTAAATCACAAATGAGCAAAGTTTTGAGGCCACGGACTGCGAGCTGGTGTATATACACATTCACATGGGTAAGTAAATTCATGATGGGGGGATCGTGGATGACAGGAGTTGACTTCCCTCTTCTGGGCCTCAGGACATTCAAGGGTCCCCTTGCTGCGGACTTAGAGAGTACACTCTTTGTCATCAAGTGCAAGTTCCTGGCGTCTCCCTCTCAATAGAACAAATGGAACCCTCCTTTGAAAGTAAACCCGCATTTACGTTCAGGCAGATTCCAGCATGTCTCATGACTTCTTTCATTTACCCAAAATTTAGAGATGCAGTCCTAAACTGTAACATTCTGATAGATGAAAACATACAGCCCTCACAACATAATCATCTTATAGATTTCATAATTGTGAAAATATGTCTTTTTTCTTTTACCTTCTGAAGTGAGCTTTTTTGGTTGATTCCAAGTTAGTTCCAGTTAAAAACAGCTATTCTCGACGTCGTTCTTTCAAATGCCAGAGGATCAAAAACACAAATCAGTTTATCAACCACAGGCTTTATTTAAGGACCTTGTAAACTACCTCTCTACAAGCTTTATTATGCAGCTGTGTGCAAAAACACTGATTAGAAAACCCTACATTTTATTTGCTGTTCCTGCATATTTTATATGATTTTCAATATCAGCAAACATTTGTAAACAATGCATAAAAAAGCTAAAAGCTGCCGCCTGTGCTGAATTTTAAAGAACTATTAATAATGATTCACAAAATTGATTATGCAATAAACATATATCATTAGCTCAGAGTTTTTATCTGCTGCTGACACAGCTATAGATAAAAGTTTCAATAGCTTGTAAAGCTGTCAAATGATGTATTTTTAAAAACACCTTCACGTGTACCTATAAAATCAGCTAAGTACTCTTCTATAGAGGAAATCACAATACAAAGAATGAAATAGGCTGAACCAAATTTCATTCAAGTCCAATGATATAGTTAGAGTTCAATTACAGCATTCAATCAAATATGCAAAGTGGCACATTAATTCAGGGAAAATAAGAAAGATGTTGCCTTTTCATACACCACTTACTGTATTTTTACATTGGACCTCCCAAGTTTTGAACAGATTAAAGATGATATTTCTTTATCGCGGTTACAATATTGAGGACAGCCTGCCTTCTTGGGTAGATAAATCTAGCGAAGGGTAATATTGTTGGAAATTGAGAAGTCTGTCATTCCATCTAGATTATTTATTTACTGTTTTGAAAATGAGAGCAAAGAATGGAGGAAAAGATAATGTTTTCTTTCTCCAAATACGTGAAGCTAAAAATTCAGCAACTTGGAGATTTCAATGCAGGAAATGGAATGTTTTTCCACTCTTGCATCTCTGCATCAACTCTTGAAAAACAAATAGTTAGACAGAAAACAAAGTTACCCCTCCAACTTGTTTCAGTTAACTTTACTACTTGAAGAGTTGACAGATTTAATGTCAAATTGTTCACAGCAGGACTTTCAAAATGAATCTCCCACATTCTGTCTACTTTAGGATAAAAATGGAAAGGGATGAGTGCCGTCCGAAGGGGAGGGTGCTGAACTGGGGGAAGGCGAGCTATAGCCGGATTAGGAGGGAGCTGAAGGACACTGATTGGGAGGGGTTGTTAGCTGGCAAGTCCACGGTTGGTAAGTGGGAGGCTTTCAAGGGCAAACTGTTAATGTTGCAGGAAAGGCATGTGCCGGCAAAGAGGAAGGATGGGAAAGGCAGGATTAGAGAGCCGTGGATTACAGGGGGTATCGAAGACTTGGTTAGGAAGAAGAGGGAGGCATATGTTAGGTTGAAACAACTGGGAACGGAGAGTGCGCTGGAGGAATATAGAGAGAGTAGGAGGGAACTAAAAAGGGGAGTTAGAAGGGCGAAAAGAGGGCATGAAATGGCTTTGACTGATAGAATTAAGGAAAATCCAAAAGCATTTTACTCTTATATTAGGAGCAAGAGAGTGGTTAGAGGGAAAATTGGTCCTCTTAGGGACAAAGGAGGGGAGCTATGTATCGAGTCTGAGGGAATGGGGGAGATCCTGAATGAATACTTTGCGTCAGTATTCACGAAGGAGAGGGGTTTGGTGTCGTGTAATGTCTTGGAGGGAGCTGTAGATCAGTGGAAGGAAATATCCATTACGAGGGAGGGAGTGCTAAGGTTTTTAGGTAGCATAAAAACGGATAAAGCTCCGGGGCCTGATGGCATTTATCCCAGGCTGCTTAGGGAGGTGAAAGATGAAATTGCTGGGCCTCTGACGCAAATCTTTGTCTCTTCTTTGGACACAGGTGAGGTCCCAGAGGACTGGAGGGTAGCTAATGTGGTACCGCTGTTGAAAAAGGGTAGTAGGGATAACCCTGGAAATTATAGGCTGGTGAGTTTGACATCAGTGGTAGGAAAATTATTGGAAAAAATTCTTAGGGATAGGATATATGAGCATTTGGAGCGTTGCGATCTGATTAGGGATACGCAACATGGCTTTGTTCGGGGGAGGTCTTGCCTTACGAATCTGGTAGAATTCTTCGAGGAGGTGACAAAAATGGTTGACGATGGGCGAACCGTTGATGTCATCTATATGGATTTCAGTAAGGCGTTTGACAAAGTCCCTCACGGTAGGCTGGTAGAAAAGGTTAAGGCACATGGGATACAAGGACAGGTAGCTAGGTGGATCGAAAACTGGCTGGGCAATAGGAGACAGAGAGTAGTTGTCGAGGGGTCCTTTTCTGGCTGGAGGCCAGTCACCAGTGGTGTGCCGCAGGGCTCAGTACTGGGACCTCTCCTCTTTGTAGTCTATATAAATGACTTGGAAGAGGGCGTACGTGGTGTGATCAGCAAGTTTGCGGATGACACCAAGATGGCAGGACTGGCAGATACCGAGGAGGACTGTCAGGTGACACAGCAGGATATAGATAGGTTGGTATATTAGGCAGATAGATGACAGATGGAATTTAATCCTGACAAATGCGAGGTGATGCATTTTGGAAGGAATAATGCAGGGAGGAGTTACGTGATAAACGGTAGACCAATTAAGAGTACAGAAATACAGAGGGACCTGGGAGTGCAGGTGCACAAGTCTCTGAAGGTGTCAACACAAGTAGAGAAGGTTGTGAAGGAAGCTTATGGAATGCTAGCCTTTATAGGAAGGGGTATAGAGTATAAGAGCTGCCGTCTAATGCTTCAGTTGTACAGAACGTTGGTTAGACCGCATTTGGAGTACTGCGTCCAGTTCTGGTCACCTTACTACCGGAAGGATGTGGAGACCCTGGAGAGGGTGCAGAGGAGGTTTACCAGGATGTTGCCTGGCATGGAAGGACTGAGTTACGAGGAAAGGTTGGAGAAACTGAGGCTTTTCTCCTTAGAAAGACGGAGATTAAGGGGGGATATGATAGAGGTGTATAAAATAATGAAGGGAATAGATAGAGTCAACAGTGGTAGGCTTTTCCCTAGAGTGGGGACAATTACGAGAGGTCACGATCTAAGGGTGAGGGGTGAGAAGTATAATTTGGATACGAGAGGAAGATTTTTCACGCAGAGGGTCGTGGGGGTATGGAACGTGCTACCGAGTAGGGTGGTGGAGGCAGGCACGTTGGACTTGTTTAAGGTTTACTTAGATAGACTCATGAGCGAAACAAGGATGGAGGGTTATAGTAGAGGGTATTAAATAGGGTCAGAGCCTCGGGACGACACCGGAAATGTAGTATTACATGTTAACGTTTTGTCTTTTTATTCCACAGATGTCGGTCCACCTTGTTGTCAAACGAGGGGCATGCACACGGTGGGTCATGTGTTGGCTGCTCTTGGAGGTTCCGGGAGTGGCCTAGTACTTCGTGTCGTTGTGTGTGCTTAATCCTGGACCAGCAGACGGGCACCGCAACAGCTCAGTGACTATCACTGCTATCTGTGCAGATACATGGATTTGGGCCTGTGTCTGTGGGAGTTTGCACATTCTCCCTGTGGTTGCGTGGGTTTCCTCCGGGTGCTCCGGTTTCCTCCCACACCCCAAAGATGTGCTCTTAGGCTGATTGGTGTACCAAATTGACACTATTCTCCCCTGAATCTGGCTACATTAGGGGTTCCATTCACATACACACAGGGCAGGGTAGGTGTAGGAAGATGCAGCGGTGTGGGCTTGTTGGGCCGAAGGGCCTGTTTCCCGTGCTGGGTTGTTCTTTGTTTGTTCATTCTGAGCACTGCAGAGTGTACAAGCAGGATTCACACGAAAAATCTGAGGAGGGCAGGGCCTATTTCTGCTGGAAAGACTGGCAGCATAGCACTGAGTGGTGACCACTATGCATGCGTTGATCAATCAGCGCCAAGATCAGCAAATGTGCAGTAGCCCTGCACTGTCAGCCTCCCAATCACTGGCCAGCCTCGTAACCCCACATTGCCGGCCATGCAGTCCCCAATTGTTGGCCCCCCTGAACATATCTGGGGCCCCTCTCCCCTGCCCCGTCCCCCGTCCCCATCACTGCAGTCCTGACCCCAACCCTCCCATCCTCCCCCGGCAGATCATTGGCCTCCCTCCCTCTGTCAGTGCTAAGTGCAGAGTGACAGTGGGACTCCTCCCAACCTCCACCCCCACCAATCTCCCCCTAAGGCTGCACCTCCTTGGCACTGCCCCAAGGCCTGGTGGATAGTGCCAAGATACTCCCCAGGCATTGCCATTTCACTCCTTGGGCAGTGCCAGGGGCCAAGCTGGCAATGCCCAGAGGACCCCCTTACCCCAGACCTCCTCAGGGGGGGCTCAATAGCCCCCCTTCACTCCAGCGGGGTTGGGCCACCAGCTCCCTGCTACTAGGGAGCTATTATAAAGCCTGCTGGAGTGAGCCACTCCTGGCAGTTGGGAGAGAGACTAGTAGTCCCAGGCCTGCTACTTTTATGTAAAATATATTAAGATGAAGATTTAACTAAATTATGCAGCTCTGCGCTGATTTCCGACATGGAGCTGATGGCACCAGAAATCCAGCTGCCGAAGACTCACGGAGGTGTGATGCGCAGCAGGGAGCCCACTAAATGGCCTCTGCTTAAGTCTCCCAACACACTGCACTGCTGGGAGAATTGCCCTGAGAATCAACGAATTTGACCAAGTTCTTAAAACACTCCGGGGTTAAATTCACAAATATAAATATAAGGTAACTCTTAAGAATTGACTGAAATGTAAAATAAAATAATAGGTGCAAGTTTACAGAGTTACATTAGGGTGGCATGCCTCAGGAACAGATATGGAATGACTTAGGTTTTTAATATACTTCAGCAATTTAGATCCTGAAACTCAATACCCACTGTCAGGTTTGCTGTTGATATCAAATTAGGAGGGGCAGTTCATTCTTAAAGTGCAGTTCAGGAAATGTAAAATAAGTTGGCTATAACATTTATATTAATTGAACCATGGTAAATGACATTTATCATGCGTGTACAATATTTCATAAATACAAGGCTGAAATTGAATGAGATCTATAGATACCAGTAAATTTGATACTGAATGGCTGGGATTTTCCAACCTTGTCCAAGGCTGGGATTCTCCAGTTCTGCTGCTGTGAATGAAGATTTGGCTGAGCGCCAAATTCTCTGTTCTCATTAGCAGCGGTGGTGTCATATGACATCAGAGAATTCCAGCCAATGATTTAAAGTTTATTTATTAGCGCCACAAGTAGGCTTACATTAACACTGCAATGAAGTTACTGTGAAAATCCCCTAGTCGCCACACTCCGGTGCCTGTTTGGGTACACTGACAGAAAATTTAGCTTGGTCAAAGCACCTAACCAGCACATCTTTCAGACTGTGGGAGGAAACTGGAGCACCCGGAGGAAACCCACGCAGACACAGGGAGAACATGCAAACTCCACACAGACTATGACCCAAGTTGGGAATTGAACCTGAGTCCCTGGTGCTGTGAGGCAACAGTGTCACTGTGCCACCCATATGTTTAGCAGAAATCAGCAAAGCAAATAGAATGTAGAAACAGAATAGTAGAAGACAGGATTCAAGCTGAAATTATGTAACATTCTCATTAGATCACATCTTGAGTAATGTATTCAGTCTGGTCACTGAGCCATAGGGAGATAATCAGGGACTCGAGGCAATTCAGCAGAAAGGTTGATCCATGCCATTGGCGAGTGACAGATGTAACCTGTTAAAACCTCAGTTTTCAATCTCAAAAAAAGGCAACTGAGAGGTAATCTTATGGAGTTACATAATCAGAATGGCAGAATTGAAATACTAATCAGTATAAAGAAAGTTAATCTGAAAATTACTTTAATCTAAACTACAATACTAGAAAAATGATACAAAGATTCAATAGTCATAAAGATCAGGAAGTTCTTCACCTTAGGCTAATCAATTTACTGAATGGATATTTGGGTAGAATAATGCGATGAAAATCTTCTGCACTACGAGTAGCTGTAACCCTATTCTTAATGCTTTAATGTTGCCAAATGAAGATGGATCACTTTTCTCAAAACAGAAAGTCATGACCACTTTGTCAGTCAGGAAGTTGAAGTATAAAAGCATTCTATCATTTGGTCACAAACTCAGCTTCCTTGCTTCCACATTTATTGTGACAGTCATCTCATTTTATCAGTCATTTTTGTGAGCCAAATAACCTTAAAAAAAGAAGGGGGCACACGTCAAATCATGTGCATGTTGCTTAGGCGTGGCTTCATTTCTCCACCTCACAGCAAGTTTCGAGCTACAGACCTAATTTGGGCAAGGAGTCTGCATATATTAAGTAAATTAAGTGGAGTTATAGCAACAGTTGGGTGGGGTACTAACAAATAGTTCAGAAGTTGAACCATCTTGGTCAATTTATAAGGTGTTAATGGCCTAAACTTCCAAAATCACCAGCCAGGACTAGAGCACCTACCAGCCACTTTTGCAACACCTATTTGAGCAAACCCATGGAGCAATGAAAAGAACAAAAAAGTCATATTACAGTAGTCAATCTGATTCACTTCTTTGATGTTAGATGAATGGAATTAAAGGACATTATAGTAGCAATGTTGAAAAAGACATAAAACCTGCAGGATTATCTCCCCATGCCATGAGATTGTTGATCTTTCTTGTAATAGTGTAAAATCTTACCTATGTGGGTGAATTTTGGCAATTGCAAAGATTCATATAATTATGACCTTGCTTTCAAATTTCACAGAATCATTATTCTGGGAACAATCAAAACACTCGTATCCTGCCCATTCATCACAAGTGTAACAGCCATAACAAATTCATTGAGGAAACCTTTGTGACATCATTAGCTTATTAAAAAAAAAGGGAAGAAGCTATTATTACATCTTAGCTTAGCAACAGGACTCACTGGTCTGGCACGAATCCAGGTTGATTTAATTTTTTTATACTTATAATGATATATACTATTGCCATAGCCCACTTGATGCTATCAATCTGCCTTGAAAATTAATTATCAGATTCGCTTCACTAACAATTTTGTACAATTTAGGATGTAACTATCAGCTAGTTGCAATGCATAGCCACTGAGACCTGCTGTGCACTGAGTTAAATTTATTTATCATGTTAGTTCAGGACCATATCATACTAAAACTTATACTGATGTATTTTCAAGAAAAGAGAGCCACTTGGATCCCAGCACATAGCTTTGGGGTTTTATTAGATACCCGTTTTGTACCATAGAGCTAGGAAACAAAAAATCAAAAACGAAATCCATAAAACTTGCATACAAATTAAAAAGATGTATTTATCTCAAAAAAATGTATTTGAATTTCAATCCATAAATGGGGTTGGTTTGTTCTGAATAAAAAAATGATCAATTCATTACTTCAGAATAATTTGATGCAATATTTTTACATAATCAAATCATGATCCATATAGCAAATGGGCTGAAAAAGACCCAGAGTTTGTAGTGCTAAAGATGCAAAACATTAGAATTCACCCTCATTATTCCACAAAACCTACACATGCACCAAATGAAGTGAAAATCATATATTTATTTTATTCATATTACCCATCCTTAATTACATTAGAAGAGATAGTGGTGAGCTGCCTTCGCGAACCCTTACAGTCCACATGGTGTGTCTATACCCACGATGATGTTTGGGAGCGAACTGCAAGATTTTAACCAGCTGACAGTGAAGGAAAGGTGATATAGTTCCGAATCATGATATTATGTGACTTGGAGGGGAACATGCAGGTGATGGTCATATTCCTATGCCCTTATCCTCCTAGGTGGTTGAGGTCACAAGTTTTGACGCTTTTTGTCAGTAATTCAGTACTTTTCAAAAAAATAGCAGGATGTCCTCTCAGTCTGCAATCTTTAAGCAATCAGTTATTGGCAAAAGCATTAACTTTTATTCCACCAGTAAAAAAAACCCTGAAAAAAACTGAATGAGGTGTAACAGGGTTTTTATCAGCTTCATAATTACTCTTTAACACACTCAAATGATCCAGAAAAGTTGATTTTTTTCATTGTTGGAATGAAATTTTTTTCCATTGTGCTAAAAAATTAGTTTTACACCTTTTTTTAAAATCAAAACCATAAATAATTTATTTTACTATCTGAAATTTAAAAATAAAAGCGAAACAGTTCAGTGCATTTAACTTCCTGCTTTGCTGCATGTGAGAATACTTCAGTGTGACTGGCTTCCTGATATCACTGCTGTTGGCGTCTGAAGGTCCTCTTGATTTGGTCCCAGCTTTAGGAATGGGATGTCTGTGACACAAACATTGCTAGATTGTTGTGGGTAGCTTTCTTTGAGGTTAACAGTGAGTGCCATTGCTTCACTGCTGACTGCAAAATCTACGCCAGTATGTTTTCAACATAAGGTTAAGGTAAATAAGTGTTTATATAAGTATGTATAAAATTAGTTGTACTAAAAATGCACAATTTTATGTATATGTTGCAATAGATAGCATCCACCATCTCATTCACCTCGATCTCAGATCAAATCCAACACAAGAAAATAAAATGAAAGTCTCTATCTGTTAGTTCTCATGGTCCATATAACAAAATGGATAAATTCAATCTAGTTCTTAATTAGGTAGAGCTGCACAGCTCACAACTGAGCACAAAATTAGCAATTTTACTGAATGAGGCCTAATGGCCGATTGGTGTAGGAAGGAGAAATATTCAGGCATAAAGGCACAAATGATTGACAAAGAAGAGATTACAGACAAGAGTTCACTCTTTGTAACTTCTAGTTTTAAAATGAGTCAGGAATCAATGTGAATTAAATATGAATTAACAGATAATGATACTTCAAATGAAAAGATAAATTTCACTTTAAATAATCAAGAGAACAAAAATACATCTTACAGGACAAAAGCACCTGAATCTGGTTTTTTACGACCTCACTCGGGTGAAGCTTGTAAAATCCCACCCAAGTGAGGCTCAAAAAATCCCACCTAAGGCCAACCTGGATGGGCAAGGCAGTAAAATTCTGGCCTAGCTAGCAGCATGGCTCCAAAATATGCTGCTCCCTATTCACATAGAGTAAGGTTTGGAGTTCCACCCAACAACAGCTTTCACCTTCAAGCCTCACAGGTATGATTATCATCAGCAAAACACATTTCTATGAGCCCTCTCTCCCTTTAGTAATAAGAATTCTGAAGGTATTGCTTTCCAGAATCCTTTATCAATTGGCCAACCAATAACACCCCAGTTCATGATTTGGTCAATTGTGGGAAAAATGCCCAGCTTTTTAGCATCTCTGAGCAATTCACACAGCTTTCCAGGTTTTAGACCTCTGTCTAATTTTTTGGTTTGGTAACCAGCTCTCACACTGCATCAAAGAGCTCTTCCTGCAATCAGTAAAACTGACCTTCTCCTGAGAATCAGTTGCTTCTTCCACTCATTAGAATTCAGTGCATTCCTCTTTTGCCTGTCTGCTTTTTCTTTCTGTCTGTATCTGAGCCTTCACCCTCCAGCTCCTCTGCTTTGTGACTGCAACTCTTAGAACATAGAACACTACAGCACAAACAGGCCCTTCGGCCCACGAGTTGCGCTGATCACATCAACACCTACCAATCTATAGACCTATCCATAACCCCCAATCCCATTAAATCCCATATATTCATCCAGAAGTCTTTTAAAAGACCCCAGCGAGTTCGCCTCCACCACTACTGATGGCAGCCTATTCCATTCACTCACCACCCTCTGAGTGAAAACCTTACCCCTAACATCACTTCTGTACTTGCCTCCCCGCACCTTAAATCTGTGTCCTCTCGTAGCGACCATTTCAACCTGGGGAAATAGCCTCTGAGAATCCACCCTATCTATTCCTCTCAACATTTTATAAACTTCTATCAGGTCGCCTCTCAACCTTCGTCTCTCCAGGGAAAAGAGTCCCAGCTCCCTCAACCTAACTTCATAAGGCATGCCTCCCAGTCCAGGCAACATCCTTGTAAATCTCCTCTGTACCCTTTCAATAGCTTCTACGTCTTTCCTATAGTGACGCAACCAGAACTGTGCACAGTACTCCAAATGAGGCCTGACAAGGGTCTTATAAAGTTGCAGCATTACCTCCTGATTCCTAAACGCAATCCCTCGATTAATGAAGGCCAGTACACCATACGCCTTCTTGACCACATCCTCCACCTGCGAGGCCGATTTAAGAGTCCTGTGGACCCAGACCCCAAGATCCTTCTGCTCTTCAACACTACTAAGACTCCTGCCCTTGATAGTGTACTCGTTCATCCCATTGGTTCTGCCAAAATGGACGAATACACATTTATCCGCGTTGAAGTCCATCTGCCACTTCTCCACCCAGTCCTGCATTCTAATTTATGTCCTGCTGCAACTTTTGACATCCTACCAGACCATCCACAACACCACCGACCTTCGTGTCATCAGCGAACTTACTTACCCATCCCTCCACTTCCTCATCTAGGTCATTTATGAAAATGACAAACAGCAAGGGTCCTAGAACAGATCCCTGGGGCACTCCACTGGTGACTGACCTCCATGCCGAAAAAGACCCATCCACAACCACTCTCTGCCTTCTTCAGGCAAGCCAGTTCTGGATCCACAAGGCCAAAGGCCCTTGGATCCCATGCCCTCTCACCTTCTCAAGAAGTCTTGCATGGGGGACCTTATCAAACGCCTTGCTGAAGTCCATGTACACCACGTCCACTGCACTTCCTTCGTCAATGTGTTCAGTCACATTTTCGAAGAACTCAACTAGGCTCGTAAGGCACGACCTGCCCTTGACAAAACCATGCTGACTATTTCTGATCATGTCAAACCTCTCCAAATGCTCATAAATCTTGTCCCTCAGAAGCCTCTCCACCAGCTTACCAACCACTGAGGTCAGACTCACCGGTCGGTAATTTCCCGGGCTATCTCTGTTCCCTTTCTTGAAAATAGGAACTACATCTGCAATCCTCCAATCTTCTGGAACCTCTCCCGTCTCCATTGACAACACAAAGATCATCGCCAGGGGCTCTGCAATCACTTCCCTCGCCTCCCATAGTATCCTGGGGTACATCCCATCTGGTCCCGGCGACTTATCTGTCTTGATAGAATTCAAAAGTTCTAACACATCCTCCTCCTTAATATCCACATACTTAATCTTTTCCATCTGCTGCAAATCCGTAGCAAAATCTCCCAGATCAGTTTCCACTGTGAATACTGAGGCAAAGTACTCATTAAGTACCTCTGCCATTTCTTCTGGTTCCACACAGACCTTTCCCCCTTCACCTTTTATAGGTCCTATCCCTTCTCTTCTCATCCTTTTACTTTCCACATATTTATAGAAGGCCTTGGGATTCTCCTTAATCTTACCCGCCAAGGTCTTCTCATGACCCCTTCTGGCTCTCCTAATTTCCCTTTTAAGCTCCCTTCTACAGTCCTTATACTCCTCAAGATCCTTAACATCTCCTAGTTCCCTGAACCTTTTGTACACCTTCCATTTCCTCCTGACTAGGTTCACCACAGCCTTCGTGCACCACGGTTCCCTCAACCTACCAAAACCCCTTTGTCTCATCGGAACGTTGTCATGCAGAGCTCCAGACAAACATTCCTTGAATATCCTTCTTTGTGATTGTACCTTAACTTTCTTCCTGTTGCCACTGCTTCCAGGTCAAGGGTTACCAGATCACATGGTTAGTATTTCTTATCCAGTAAAGGTACAGTTGATTCCTTTACAATTTAAATTCAAAGTCCTTTTCAAACATTCCTAAAAACAATCACAAATTCCACAAATTTTAAAATCATTTACAAATTTTCCTTACAGTACTGCTTCCAGATCAAAGTTTTCAACAGTAGTTTTCTGAGATTGAACAGAGTAGGACAAGCTTTAACTGGCCCATTCTGTATCTCATCTGGATACTTAATCATGACACTGGGTTCCAAAAGCTAAATTGTTCTGTTCCTCAGCATACTGAACGCTCACCATGAGTGAATGATGTAACTTATTCATACCAGAAAATGGGATGCACCGCAAATCCTCCTGTTTAGCAATGAATCATAAGACTAATTGTGTCACAATGTAAAATATATTATCTTATTTCTATCAGTGGTTTTAAAATTTGCATCCTATAAAATATTTTGACAAAATCAATATTAAAATAGTTGAATGTTCCACCATATATACAAGACAATGACTTGCCCTGTTATAGTTCCAGTTAATATGAACCATAAAATGACGTATAACATGTGATATCTGGAAGTTGTAGTTCACATAATTGGTAATATCCATTGGTCTACATCTCACAAAATCACAAGATAGTTTCAGATGAGGAAGAGCATTTGGCATAACCTAGTTTGCTTACAGAACTTAGTCTTCACAATTAAAGCATTCACTTCTAAAATATTTCCAAATGTTTGCCTTCACTACTCTATTCATTTCACATGCTGATCATTGCTTTTATAAACAACTTTCTGACATGTATTCTGAAAAGTTTGAATCATTTAATCCTTTGTTTATCTAGTTTGAAATAATGTTCTGGGTTTACTCTGCCTGTATCAAATTAATAATTTGCATACTTCGCTCTGTCAGTATAACTTTGTTTAAGTGTATAAAGAGCAAGAATTTCCAGTATTTCTATACAACTTCAAATGGTATATGTTTTTGTGTGTTTGAGTGAGAAAAAGAGGCTCCTTTCTTATCTTGCTTCTGATTTGATTTGATTTGATTTGATTTATTATTGTCACATGTATCCGGATATGGTGAAAAGTATTGTTTCTTGCATGCTATACAGACAAAGCATACCATTCATTGAGAAGGAAGCGAGAGAGAGCAGAATGTAGTGTTACAGTCATGGCTAGAGTATAGAGACAGATCAATGGAACGCAAGGGAGGTCCATTCAAAAGTTTGATGGCAACAGGAAGGAAGCTGCTCTTGAGTCGGTTGATACGCGACCTCAGACTTTTGTATCATTTTCCCGACAGAAGGTGGCAGAAGAGAGAATGTCCGGTGCGTGGGGTCCTTAATTATGCTGGTTGCTTTGCCAAGACAGCCGGACAGAGTCAATGGATGGGAGGTTGGTTTACGTGATGAACTGGGCTACATTCATGGCCTTTTGTAGTTTCTTGTGGTATTGGAAGAGCAGGAGCCATACCAAGCTGTGATACAACTAAAAAGAATGCTTTCTGTGGTGCATCTGTAAAAGTTGGTGAGAGTCGTAGTCGACGTACCAAATTTCCTTAGCCTTCTGAGAAAGTAGAGGCTTTGGTGGGCTTTCTTAGACTATAGACCATAAGATATAGGAGCAGAATTAGGCCACTCAGATCATCGATTATGCTCGCCATTTAATCATAGCTGATTTTTTTCTCATCCTCATTCCCCTGCCTTTTCCCCATAAGCCCTAACCCCCTTATTAATCAAGAACCCAACTACCTCTCTCTTAAAAACACTCAATGACCTGGCCTCCACAGCCTTCTGCAGCACAGACTTCCACAGATTCACCACTCTCTGACTGAAGAAATTCCTCCTCATCTTTGTTTTAAAAGATCATCCCTTCAGCCTGAGATCATGCCCTCTGGTTCTAGTTTTTCCTACTTGGGAAACACCCTCTCCACGTCCACTCTGTCCAGACCTCGCAGTGTCCTGTAAGTTTCAATAAGATCCACCCTCATCTTTCTAAACTCTAATGAGTACAGACCCAGAGTCCTCAACCATTCCTCATACGACAAATTCTTCATTCCAGGGATCATCCTTGTGCATCTCCTCTGGATCCTTTCCAAGGCCAACACATCCTTCCTTAGGTATGGGGTCCAAAACTGTTCACAATACTCCAAATGGGGTCTGACCAGAGCTTCATACAGCCTCAGAAGTACATCCCTGCTTTTATATTCTAGCCCTCCTGACATGAATGCTAACATTGCATTTGCCTTCCTAACTGCCTTCTTAACTATAGGCATAGGGGGACCAGGACAGGTTGTTGGTGATCTGGACACCTAAAAGCTTGAAGCTCTCAACCATTTCTACTTCATCCTCATTGATATAGACAAGGGCATGTTCTTCACTATATCTATGAGGAGGCTACTGCCAGAAACTGTACTCTGCACCTTTGGTGAAAGGAGTCATATAAATGCAAATTCTTTATTTTATTTAGGTAGTTGTAGTTTTAAGAGGTGAAAACATTGCTGAACACAGTTATTATTGAGTAATTCTCTGAATGAACACTACAAGATTTTTAGTGGGGACATGGAAACACTTTCACTTAATAATAGTGAAACATGAAAAATAAGTCAAATGGTGAGAAAAGAAGGCATGGAATTATTTCACAAATAATTAAGGATATTCAGATGGCATTGGAGGTGGGAGTGTAGTGCAGTATAAGAATATTAATCTAATATATAATTAAGATATTCTGTATGCTACAAGTGCAACCCAAGCAAGACCCTTTTAATTGAAGCATTTACAAGCAGCATTATCTATTGTTAACGTATGTTTACAAAAAGTAGACTGTTGTAGTGGTATGCCACATGAGGATAGGCTCACAATGGGTCACCTCTATGAAATGGAAATGGAGACATGCCTCTTCTCAAAATCCTCAATGGCCTCCATGTTGTTTCTTCGTCAGTGAAACAAATCAGGTAAATGCAAGTAGAAAAGGATCAGAAAATAAATGTATTTCCAATTCAGCCGCAATTACAATTTAGTTATAGTCATCCATAAACAAAATAGCCAATGCAATGTCCATTCTTAGTTCAATATACTTATGGTTACCCATACAAACTTTCATGACAATTATCTCTTCCTCCAACACACTACTGAAATTTGCAGAAGGAAGCATAGAATCCCTACATGTAGGAGATAACCATTTGGCCTATCAAATTTGCACCAACTCTCTGTCAGAGCATATCCTCATATCCTACACATATACCCCACTAATCCCCCAACCTAATCATCTTGGGACACTAAGGGGCAATTTAACATGGCCAATCCACCTATCATGCACATCTTGAATTGTAACGTTACATTCTGTACCCTCTCCCTTTCTTCTTGATGAACAGTATACTTTGTCTGTATAGCACACAGCAAACAATACTTTTCACTGTAGACCAATACATGCGACAATAATAAATCAAATCAAATCATAACAAATCAAATCCTTAGACTGTGGGGAAAAAAACTGGAGCACCCAGAAGAAACCCACGCAGAAACAGGCAACAGTGCTGACCACTATACCTCCATGCCATCCAGAAGGCAAAGTTGCAGAGATGGCGAACATGAATGGCAGCAATCACATTACCAAACAACAAGTCAGATTGCCAACATCAAATGGACTTTGCACAATATGTTTAGATTTCCTTTACCAAACAGATTACATGATAACAGCACTATAAAATTATAATGCTAATATTTATTATAGGTTTTTTTTATTAGCTATTATTGAGGGCTCCTGAATAGCTTCTTGCTTTTAAGTTGTTCATAATCATGTTTGAAAACCCCTGGAACAGGGATTGAATTTTTGAAACAAAGTACAATTACCAAATATTATTGTGTGATAACTTATCACACTAGCCTCTTTCAAAAATTGAGCTCTTCAGTTTACTGATACATGAAAAGCTTGGCAAAAAGTGTTACAATTGAGCTGTTAGTACAAAGCATGGTTGGTAGTGGGAACATGCCTGGACTCATTGAATGCAGAACAAAATAGGCAGGATGTGGTTGGTCATGGTTCAATGCAAGTTTACATTTCATTTTTAAGTTATTTATAATTATACAATTCATTGCTTGGTGGTACAGAATATTGCTGATAAAAGAGACGTTATCAGTATTTCTCATCAAACATTCATCAGGACAGATGCCAAGTTGCCAAATTTCAAAGGGAGTAACAACTTATAATGCATGAGCAATGGGTGCTGATTGGTTGGCAAGTTGGTTTTGATTGGTCAAGGCTTTATCATGCTGAATACACCAGGGAACTACTGTCCTTCATATTATAGTTTAATTCAAAAAAAGTCAAATTCCTGGACATGTTCCTTTATATTTCAGAGGATAAGTTTCTGCATATAAATATATGTAGCTTCCAACAAGTGTAAGTGAGCAACATTGTGAGTCCAACTGATAATCGTAAATTGTTTGTTTGGGCATTAATATGCATTTTGGGATACCTACAGCTCCTCATGCTATGAGATTGGTCTTATCGGCAATCTTGTAAATAGGGTTTGAAATAATTGCCCACTATGCAAACTGGATGCCGAAATAGGGCACAAAGATATCATGTGGGATAGTGGCTACACCAATCAAGTCATTGCTCATAGTGTACTGCTCAATCCCATGATTAGGCCTAAGCCCACCATTTTCAGACTTAAAAGTGCTCAATGTATTTAAGATTACTCTGGAAGAGTAAGCTGCCTCAAAAATTTGAGGAACAGTTGAGGCTAGTCAATTTACAAAATAGTAGCGACGTGAGTGGCATTTTCCACTAATTGGATGCTGCCATCAAGCCAAAAAGATGACTGCCCACCACACAAATGAGTAATATGGAATGTGAATTTCAGCCCGAGTATAATGCCAGGTACATTAGCCATTCAGCCCAATGACTGGCTGATTATATCAAACAACATTTCCCTTTAGGTATTTGCAATAGGCAGAGTATTAACTGTACTTATTCAGCCCATGCTTGCAAAACTCATAACATAATAACTAACATTAGATGCAATTGTGTGACTGGGACAGCACTTGAACAATCCTGAGTGTTCTAAGAATCACACTAACAAACACATTTAAGACTAAGGCTTAAGGCTTTTTAAGCCATTTAAGGCTTGCAATATGGCTCACTTATGCTTGCTGGAAGCATTTTCATAAGCCATGGCCTGTCCTGTGCAGGTAAAAGAAACATATCCAGCCATTGTGCCTTTCTTTGATTAAACAAAAACACCAAGGACAATAGTTTCCTGGTGCATTCCTCATGGCAAAGCCTCAACCAGAGTTGACTGCCAACCAATTAACACACCTTTCTCATGCAGCGTAAATTGCTGTTCCCTTTGAAATTTGATATTCTTGCATCTATCCTGACAGCATGTCTTTTTTCCCCCATCCTGACAGCATGTTTTATTTTCCCAGTGATATCTGTAATTCCAATGAATACTCAAGTTTTTATAATTTGAACCAGCCTGTGACAAATTATTGTAGATTTGACGTTATGAGAAGAAATCCCAAACCTCACACCTAAATGCATCACTGGGGTGGGCGGTGGTGGGGTGGGTGTGGAGGTGAGCTTGTACAGGTCTTTACAATTGTGAAGGAGTTTGATAGATTTGGAAGAAGAATGATATTTTTGCAGAGTTCAAAACTATGGGCCAGAGTGTTACTGAATAAATTCAAAAGGAATCCAGGAGGAACTTCTTTATCCAGGGAGTCGAGAGAATTTGGAACTTTTTACCACAAGCAGTAGTTGAGGCAAATTCATAGATGCATTTAAAGGGGAGTTAGATAATTACATGACAGAGGAAAGGTAGATGATATGTTGAAAGGACGAAGTTGAGAAAGATAGAAAGCAACGTAAACCTGTTAGGCTGAATGACTATTTCTGCATTATAAAATTCTATACTGAATATACATGAAATGAAGGATTTGAGAGGAAATAGGTCAGATTTTATAATCTGAACATCTTCAAAATTTTCTAAAGATGTCAAGGGGCTTTTCTCCAACTGAGAATCGTTATATGAATCCAGCGCTGATGGTTCAACATAAGGGATTTCTTTTCATTTTCTTCAGTACATAATTCCTTGATTCAATAAAACTTTAAAGAAAAGTTTTGAATTTGTTGCATCCACACAATATCCTCCTCAGTATTCATCTTGAGCAGTTTCACATAAGAAATATAGAAGCAATGCCTAAAAGGAATGTTTTGTTTCTTGTGTTCATTAGTTTTGCAAAATATTGATATTCATACCAATACCTCACATTGGATGTGAGTATGAATCAAGAAGCTAATAATGATGTTGAAAGAGTTGTAGTCAACAACTATTTAGCTGATGGATTAATTTTGTTTCAAATTCAAGATCAAAATTTTAAATGGCAATGTTTCTGTATATAAAGGACATTTTTCCTTGAGAATAATTATGTTGCTGTAGATGTTGATAAAAAATAATAAAACCGCTAGTTATTTTAATACAGATGATCTTAAATGCATTTTTCACAGGAAGTTTGAAGTTGCATATTTTGCTCATATCAGCACTACTTCCATCAAAGGTAGGTAAATCTTGGCCCACATCCAAGATTTCTTGCATACTGACAAATGGACACTTTTGGAGTCCTCTTACCTTCATTCTCAGAATGAATAATTTGATTCGACAACAACCTTGATGTATATCTTCAATGGCTGAAGGGGTTTTTATATGATTTTTGACAATTTAACAAGTCTTTCTGACAAATTAAATGGTTGTGTTGACAACTTAACTGCACTGCCAATCAATATTTCAAATTACTTCCACTGCCATTTGGAAAAATACTACTTGGGGTCAATAGTGGTAAGTACTAGTAAAAGAAAGAAAATACAGAACAAACAATCGCTAATGTTTCAAACTACTAAGGAGAGGCATTTGAACATTATTGTGTTGAGAGATTTTGTGTTTTTACATTGCTGTTAATTGAAATATTTCTGTCCTTATAATTAGAAATTTTCAAATATTATAATTTGAACCATTAGTAAAGGGATGCATGGAACTGATTCATGCACATGGTGCATTTTGGATCGTGTGCTTCATGAGCCTGTATGTTATTAGGGTAGATAAAGGACGCATATGTTGTTTGGTTCAATCTGACATTGGAGGCTGAGCACTTAAGGTAGACCAATCACTTCTCTGGACAGAAGGAAAAGAAGAAAGTTATTATTGCATTCCAGCAATTGGTTATAATCCAGCACTCAGAGGCCTGTAACATTAACATTGTCCACCCTTTTGGCCAAAAAAATGCCTTGTAGCATTGAAAATGTAAATTCAAAAATCACAGTAAGATGCTGCAAACAAAGTTTAATCACTAGCGGCATCGAAATATAAATGTGTGGTAAGCAGCTGCTTCAATGAAACAAAAGAGACATTTTCCTCTCCTATATCTTCCCTTCTGCCGTCTTTGCTGAGGTCAGTAGCTTATTAGCAAATGACACTTGAGACCACCTGCAATAATTGTAGGACTTGTTAAAAACTTTGGCCTATTTCCTGAGGAGACAACCCTTGAATCTTTCTGTATCTATTATTATATTGTGAACACACTAGTTATACAAATGATGATAACAAACTATAGATTTCACCAAGAGTCTGAAACTCACTAGGTTAGAAAATTAATGTGTAGTTTCTGTTTTACTTTACTTTCGATTGCATCTCAGACCCAGATTCCAAATAGCCCTGTTAGCCATCAGCAATTATCTTCATGTCAAACATCAGGGAAAAGAATTTCGTGTTAGTCTGCAAGGCTCGATGATAAACTGGACATTAGTATCATCTGATAGAAATAAAATTGGCAAACCAGCCAACATCCCTGACAGAGAAATACATACTGCCTGGTCCCATCATTCTGAACAGAGAATGTTCCAGCTTTAAAATAAATCCAATACTGCACATCATACAAGAAAAGCACTGGGACAAAATATGGCGCATTAATCGAATTTGCAGTAGCCTGTTTAATCTCCTGCCAACAGTCTCTTTAACTTCTGTCCCAGTCTATCTTCTTTCCTGACAGACAGAAAAGGAAGGAACAACACATTTGCCAAACCTAAATCAAAGTCAGTGTGAAAACAATGTATCGCTGCCTTTTAAATTACAGTATTTTAAGTTTAATGGAATGGATCTTTGTTTCTAAAGATGATACATCTTCAAACAAAAGTGCCAATAAGCTGTCCCTGAATTTTACAAACATATTTATCTACTAGTAATCCTATCATTTTAAAAACTTTTAAAACATACAATGTTTCATTCAGGAATAACAGTGGTGAAACTGGGTTGTTGCTAAATGCACGTTTCTTATAGATGAAGAAACATAAGTTGCGTAAAGTTATTACAATCTAGAATTTCTGGCAAAGTTTAACATGGCAGTGGCTCAAAAGGTATGCAGGATCCTTTACCTGATTTTACTTCTATCTAACATTACATACCCCGCTTACGTCCTTTAATGCTTCACCTCCCAACAATGGTCTCCCTGTGTGGGTTTAATCCATTTGTATAACCTGTAATGAAGGGATTGGTTCCCATTTGTATGCAGTCATTCTACTCCTCCATCTGCACTCTATAAAAGCATCAAATGTGGCAAAGAAAGAATTTTCCACAATCATCAAAAGCCAGTGCCATTCCATTGAGATCCACCTAAAGCTCTGCACCCTAATCCAATACCACATTTCTCCTGGATTACACTCTCAGGCTGCATTCAAACACGAAACCTCAGATCCCTGTTTGTCCTTCAGGAAAGGATAGAATTCTGTCACAGTAGGCTCAATCCATTTCTACCATTGTGATATCATCTACATTTCTCCAATCACATAACTATTGCTGCTGAAACAGTCATTCCAATAATTTTGTCACCTTCCTGAACTAATCCCAAGTTCTGTTTGCAAACTCCTCAGTTCCTACTTGCATAAAGTCCAAATTGTTCAAAAATCTGTCACCTACATATTACCTTGCCAAAAGGCCTTTTATCCCACATTAGCTAATGGTTTCCAAACCTTAAAAACATCTTATCAGCTCACCATACTGGTCAATCAGTGCGGTGAGCTGGTAAGATCGCGCAAAAAGCAAAAAACTGAGTTCGCGCCTCTTACGATTCTATCAGTCCTGGATTGCTGACGTGATCAGCTTCGCACCCTTTGGTTGATTTAAATACTTCAACCCTAATTTTAAAGTGATTAGTGAATCCAAGGCAGAATTGGTGGGACTAGAACCCATTGAGGTCCCCCAGGTGGTCAGAGCAAGAGTGACCATGCACAATGGGGCCCTCTAGAATTCAGCAATGCCAGCCTGGCAAGGCTCGCCAGGCAGTGCAAAGGGGCAGGGTGAGGGAAGGGATGGGGCATGGCCTAAGGGGAGGCAGTGGGGCTGTGCACTCTGCAATTTGGGATTGGCCAGGGTGGTAATTATCCTGGGGGGGAGGGGTGATGTGGTTTGGGACAGCTATCAGCAAGGGGGGGAGGCGATATCAGGGCAGCAAGCAGCCGGGGGGGGGTATTGCGGTGGCGATCGGACACATTGCGGGGGTGTTATCAGGACACCGATTGGCCTGGAAGGGCAGTGATTGGTGGGGGGGGGGGGGGGGGGTAGGCCAGCAATCAGCTGGTAAGGCCAATGATCAACGGGTGGAGGGAGGTGGGATAAAGAAGCCCAGTGATCAGCCAGTGAGGCTAGTGATTGGGGAGCGGGGGCAAGGCCAGTGAATGCAGAAGTGGGGAAGGCCAGCAATTGGCTAGGGAGGCCAACAATCGGCTGGGGAGGCCAGTGAGCAAGGGGGCTGGGGGGAGTGTCAGTGATTGGGGGGTGACAGGGGAGGCCAGTGACTGAGGTGGGGGGGGGGGGTGGTGGGAAGGCCAGCAATCAGCTGGAGGTCAGTGATTAGCTGTGGAGGTCCAGGGATGGGGGAGCTGACAGATCTCTCATGTTCTGTATACACAAGTAACACAGAACACAGACATCGGTGCATGCACAATGGGGCCCTCTACCATTGAGCAGCTGGCTTCCCAGAGAGAATAAACTCCATTCACTCTCCCTACTGGCATGAATCACATTTTGCTTCTTTTTTTGCACTAAGTAGCATAATATACCTTCTGAAAGCTTGCTCAAAAATAGGGTGCAATTCTCTCCCATTTTCACACTCACTCAGAATTTTATTAGTAAGATTTCCCCCATTCAGTTCAACATCATTGTCCTCATCTAGAAATTATTCATGGCCTCACTCCTCATTTTCCCAACCTCCTGTACACCATGACAGGTCCCCTGTTGTCCTTGCTTTGCTTTTCTTTAAATTCAGCCCCTAATCTGCCATCAGCAACTTTTTAAATGCCTCTGCACTTCTTCAAAGACTTACCTCTGATTTTGCCTGTGATTCCTGTTCCTAACTCTTCTCCCATTATTACTTTGAATCATCTCTGTCAATCATTTCACAGCATTTTATTATGTAAAATAAGTAATGAAAACTTTTTGTTGTATAACATTTCCTTTGTAGCATCTTCCTGCCTGTTGGTTATTAAAGATGAATTTACTTTGCAAAAATGAAAAATATGCAAATGCCTAAATTGATGGTATGTATCGCCAATATTCTGTCTTTCGTTCCATTTAATAAGACTTATCATGCCTAAAGTACAAGGTTCAAGTTTCCGTGTTATTTCTGTTTAATCCCTATCCAGAATAGCACAGTTCAAATCAAACTTTGTGCTTGACAATTGTGACAAAAACTCTCAGTTTTTAAGCTCACTGTTTTCAAATAAAGTATTGAGAAAAGCACAAATTCTTTTTGGTGGGAATTATGCTTTCTCCCCAGTTGAGTTTCCAAATTCACATACCGCACATCACAAAGACACCTTCTTCTATCTCAGTAAAATCTCCTGCCTTCACCCATGTAAGACCTTGCTACAATAATTCTAAGAGGCTGCAGACATTTACAAAACATGCTTTCAAACCCAATTACATGTTATACACAAAGTACAACACAATGTGATTTGGTACACTTTCCGAAAATCTTCCTCAAATTCTCCAAATTACAAGAATGATTTTAGTTCCTTTCATGTTTTAACATATTTTCACCATTTTTACAATTGGAAATAGGCTAAGCCTAATGGAGTAGAATATTATGTTCAACCATATCTTACTATATCTTGTGCAATGCTCCTTAAGAAATGATGTGGAGATGTTTGCATTGGACTGGGGTGGGCACAGTAAGAAGTCTCACAACACAAGGTTAAATCCAACAGGTTTATCTGGTATCACAAGCTTTCAGAGCGCTGCTCCTTCATCAGGTGAGAGGATCAACTGGGGAACTTAGTGATCACTTACCTGATGAAGGAGCAGTGCTCCAAAAGTTCATGATTCCAAATAAACCTGTTGGACTTTTAATCTGTTGTGTTGTGAGAGTTCTTACTACTTAAGAAAAAAATGGTCCATTTATTTCCTTTCAGAAGATCAAGAATTTAAGGATGACGAGCTCAATAGATTAGTGACTTGGATTTCATTCTGGAACCTGATGTGATTGAAGTTTTGTTTCTCTTTGGTAAACAACTGCATGAATGAATTGGGTCAGTGTTAACTTACTCCCCAATGGTTATGGACTCATAGTGGAAAGCTTCCCTTCATTATCTTATAAGAAAAGCTTCAGCATTCAGAGTAAATCAGTACAGAGTGCCTGGTACAGAGAAATGCTCTTTTGATATTGGGGTTAAGACTTATTATGGGTCAGGGTACAGGGTGCATTATCATGCAGCTAACTATGGAATATCTAAGCTTGGGAGTGGTTGACACAACCAGTGACCCAGACTAGTATTTGGTTCCACGAGTATTACACAAATTGCCTATCTTCCAAGTGTGAAGCTAGACAGCAAATGTTAGGACATCAGTTGATTAGGTGTGGAATACAACCAAGCAAAATCCTGTGCACACCAATCATCCACAAGCATCTGATGTTCGAGCAATTTTTGTCATTTGCAACTTAATCTAGGAATGCTAAAACCAGTTGGATAGAAGCCACCCTTCTCAGGATCAGTGAAATTGAAGATGGTGGAGAAGCACACTACATGTTTTTTACCCCTTGAAATATTAGTAATAACCCTACAAATGCACTTTATTATAATTTTAATTTCTTTACCTTTCCACCACGTTAATAAAGCTCTGATTGAAAGAAAACAAAAATTTCTCAATAATGTCCTAATTATGATCCTTACAATGTGCATTAAAATCACTGATTAGACATACCTCTAAAATAATAAAACAAAACTCACAAACCCAATAACAGCACTAATATAACAAAACTAAATGTCAGAATTTGGCACATTCTATCAATCTATTTCAAATTGGTTTCACATGACTTCAACACCAAAACAAATACAATAGTCCACTTATTTATATAAAATGTTGTAAAATAAAACAAAAACATTCTAGGATATTTTTAAAGAGCAGGTACTTAATATCTCTATTTATTTTTGATGCAAAGCAACAGTGTGTTTAATAAATAGTTAATCCAGCATGTATTTTAATTATCAGTATTACTTAAAAATTAAAATGGTAGAGCTCTATCTTCACATTGGTAATTTGTGACACTGACTCTATACCAGCCCAGTAACACACTGCTTTTCTTGCCTCTGGTGCAGAAGTGGATCAATATTTGTAAGGATTGCTCTTGTTCCAACAATGTAAGATTTACAATACTTGCTAGGATGCACACTTTGTCTTCACGTAACTCATCAGAGAAACCCAATTACTAACCACAGACAAACAGCATTAACATGAACTCCCATGCTTCTTTATTTCCCTTCATCCAGTCTCATTTCAGGGTCTTCAGGCAGTGCCACTATAACAGATACTACACTTAAAACTGTGCTTCAAGGAATAAATTTTCAGTCTTTCATTACTCGTACCTTGATTTACTTCATATCATCTTGGAGCTATAGACAAAGATAACACACTGTAAATTACAACCTTCCCATCTCACAGTTTCAAATGTAGGGGGAAGACAAGGGGATATTGGAGAGACTCTGCAACACTAAACACAAACAATGCGAGAGCTATTATAATCTGTCACTGCACAGAAACCTCTCAAGTAAGCCGTGCCAATCCCCCTTGCATTTCCTACAATTTCTTCCATCCCACATCCTATTCCACTGGCTGATAACTAAGAACATTAGTTTTATGCGACTTGTCAGGCTCAAATGAAAAGAGAGCTAACTTTAATGACACTGCAATTAATCGCCCCAATAGACAGACAGCTAAAAGACAAGATATTGACTTCATTAAGGATAATGTATTATGTCATTAAGTTGGTAGGGTCACCTTGTGTATCATACAAGCCTGCTAATATATTGGCATTTTCTTCAAATAAGATAAATTCAGATATGAGTGATAAAGCTGATTAGAAAATGCTTCATCTGAAGAGGCTGTGCTCCCTTAATGCCTGACTGCAGCCCCAGGTGTAAGTGGAGTTGTGAGGAGCCATTACAGATCACAGTTTATCTGAAATAGAAGAGATTGATCTACCTAGCTATTTCAGTCCTTGTTGTTTCTTGCAATCTGTAAGATCAGCGAAAGCATCTTAATTGGAGATTTTATGCTTCATCTTCTTTGCCAAAGTAGAAGAATGTGCAATTTAATCATTTCTCCCATTTTAAATCGGTTTCCTCCCAGATTAGTTGCAGACTCATAATTTGCTGATGAAAAACAGTGTTATTACTGCTTTTAAATATCATCTCTGTCCCGTTCCAAATATGAACGTGGGGAGGGACTGGTGGTGGTGAGTAAAAATGATTTTCTCTTAATGGTCAGTTTGTCCTTAGCATTCAGTAACATTTCTGATCAAGATTTTATTTATACCTTGGGTTAGGAAAAAAAATGAAAATACCATAACCTTCAACCCTTTTCTCCAAATCATCTATTTTAACCTGTCCCCTTCTTTTCCAATAGTTCCATTAGAGTGTCTAAAACAGCAGTTCAGGGACCTCGCTTTGTGACCTTGGCATTTCTTTTCAGGCTCCAAGTATTGGCATTTTTTTCCGGCCGCATCTCTCCTCATTTGTCATGATTATTGTTGAATTTTTCAACTGTCATTCTCGAACATAAATCAATGGTTGTCTGCTTCCTTTTGTCATATCTCTGCTGAAAACAGCCCTTCCTTTTTAAATGAGGCCTCCTCTCCTTCCATCCATTAAAAAGCCCTGTCTTTTCAAGCAGTCAATCCTTTGTTAGGCCAGTCCATTTATCATTCTTCCAATCAGTACCTGACATACTTATTCAGCCAGGTCTTCAACAGCACAATCATTGTTCATCTTTTATTTTATTTATGCATACTGTTTTTGCCATCCGTCTTTGGCCAGCAATAAATTTTATGTGTCCTTGTACATGGAGGACTTTCAGTTGATTAAAAGAGACTGCAAGTTCAGAAGCTAATGGTTCAGGAGAAACTTAACTATGGTCAGCGTTCTGTACTGTGAAGAAGTGATATGCAAATATACCAATGTAATTTGTACTGCAACTCCATTGCAGCTAAAACAAATCAAACTATAAATTTTATTTCAGCCTATCAAATTAATAATTAAGGCATACTTTGTTAATTTTCAATATAGTGTATTTTCTGATATCTAAGAAATTCAAAATTCAAATATATTTCAAAAGATCAGCAATTTGGAACCGGACATGCAATTACAGAACTCTATTACTAACCCTGCACTGGTTGTCCAAAAGTAGGATTTTAAGTTTGAATTCCATCTATTGAGTTCAAAACTCACTTCCACTTATAAAGTTTGGCTAGTTCTCAATCAAGCTCCTAAATGACTAAAGATTGGGTATATCTAGCTGTGGTGGATAATTTTGAAAGCATGACCATCCAATCCTTCTGGTGAAAGGAGGAACAGGATGGTAAAAGTAGCTGGGCTAAAGGAAAATTTGAAAAGAAAGTTAAAATATAACTAAAGAGACTTAGAGGTATCAAGTTTACCAATTTTAACATTTGTTTTTTGTTTCTCTTGAAAGATTTATCAAACTAATGACTGAGGCATAAATAGCAAATTAAATCATGCATGTGTAATGTTTTTTATGATGAGTACAAATTTCTAAATTATATTTTGGTGTCGTTAAGTGAATGTTGTTTTTTCTGTTAAAATTTCTTGAAAACCTTTGGGACTGGTCCTCTCACTTATGTGTTATTAAAATGAAGTCACACAGAATAACAGGAAGGGTAGGCAAATTTACAAATTTGCATCAAGAATCATGCTTTGAGATATGCTGCTTCACCTCACTGCATACATTGCAAAGACAGAATACTTTCCTTAGCACCAAGTCTGAAAAGTAGAAATTAAAGCACTTGAAAAATGTATGGCAGTACAGGTTTTGCTGAAGAATCAGAATTCTTATTGCCGTATTGTAGAACACATCAACCACTGGAGAAAGTTTGCAAAGCTATTGTTCCATGGAGGTTAAACCACCTGCAAGCCATCCAATTTAGCCTTTATTTCTACTTTTTACTCTAATAGCATGTGTTTGAGAACTTCACCCAATGAGATGCATTGCCAACATTCAATGCTGCACCAGTGAAGAACACTCATGGACTGTTATTCACAAAAAAGATTAATTTGGCTCATGCTGCAGAACAAATAACTATTTACAGACAGATTACTAGGCTAAATAGCAGATTCCACAAAATGGACAGATGAAAACAACAATGTTTATTAAGACTATTTACAAAATTATAAAAGCTGGAATTGGAAGTTACCCTGATAAAATTATGAACGCTTCTTGACAGATGCTGTGTGAAGGCATTGAACAGCAGTAATATGATCCATCATACATTGCATCAATTTCAATATAGTAGCTCCTAGATGGTTTCTCCATTAGACTCGAATAATCGTCTGGTGCTTCTGTGATATAACTTTATCCATGTAAAACTGCCAAGTGTTACCTTGTGTGATTTAATAATACCATTGATTTTGGATATGGATGAAAAAAGACAGCTTAAAAAGCTTCTTTATGCATCATCTTTGGTGTGATGTTAAAGTAAATTTAAAACACAACTTACATATTTTGGAAAGGAGAAAGACACAGAGAAGCTGCATGTTATTTTTGTGATATGCATGAATGAATTTTAATTTATTTAATATCGCTGTGCTATATCTGCAAATAAACTAAGACACATTACCCAAATACTTTCTCAGGATGATAGTACCATTTCAGAATTATGTACACGAAACTCCAATCACAACAAATTTCAAGTTCATCATTCTTCTTTCCTAAATCCACAACTACTGGTGAAGAAGTCTAGGTCACAGCTGACCATTGGGTCAAGCAATGCAACACCACATTTAGATCTGGTTACTGATGAATAATTGGGGCAGGGTGGACAATCAGGGGAGTGCATTGTTTGGGGAAGTGGAGGCTTCCCAGTGTGTATACAGTGCACTGGTAGATTGGGGTGTCTGTGCAATGGTGCTCCAAGAGCTCAGCAGCCTGTTCCCTGATGAGAATAGACTCCACCCCCTCCTCCTGCTGGTAAGAATCACAATGCCATACGACTGCATCTGGAAGCTCGCCCACGAAAAGGTGTAATTCTCTCTTGTTTTCAAGCTTCTCCGATACTTAAAATTCTTTACATAAGATCACTGCCCAAGTATGTGGAACATGTCAGAGTAAATGTTGATTAGTGGAAAATGAATTGAGAGAGATAAAACACATTGATTCAATTGGTTTTGACAACTCTGGGATATGGCCCACAAGATAACCAAGAAATAATGATGTTTAAACCTGAATAAACATGAACCTATACATTGAGGTAAACAGATTCCAGCCCACTTTTTCAGCAGATTTATTTATAAAATGATTAAATTAAGCAGTTAGCACAATCTGTTTGGTATTGTTTTATTTTGACAATTAAAGAATGGAATTTTTAGCATTTTTAAATATAGTCAACAATGAAGAAACTTACATTTAAATTTAGCTTCGAGATGCTTTCCTGAATTTTTGCAAAGATGGAAGGACTCCGCACCTTTGCCAAAATGGCACCAGTGCTTCAAATCCAGCAAACCTCACACCGATATCCAGCATCCACCATTTTCAGGGAAAAACAGGGACGGGACATCTTGCATACATCTGTGGTTCATGGAGGCAGCAGTACATTTTAATGTGCAGCTGCCTTCAATCAGAAGCAATTTTCATCACCCAGGTTTCTGAAACAACTCTTGAGCTTCACGAGTTGATAAAAAGGGCTAAACCAACCATGTTCTTTGGAGAAGTCAAGTACACTTTTGTCATTGTTAAAAGTAGACATGAATATGCATAAATGGCGGATACAATCAATGGAGGTGATAGTGTAGTGGTAGAGATATAGTGTTTGAATCCCACTATGGCACATGGAATTAAAAATCTGGATGGATTGGTTGATTGTTCTAACGATCTGGTTCACTTCACTAATTCTGGTCTACATGTGACCCCAGACTATGTGGTCAACCCTTAAATGCTCAAGCAAGCCACTCAGTTGTGTACAAGTGCTAAAAAGCCTACAAAAAGGAATGAAACCTGACAGACCACACAGCATCGACCTAAGTACTGGTAAAGATAATGGTTACGATGCTGCAAAGTGCAGAATGTACTCTGGGTGGTGGTCTACAATGCCCATCACCAAAAATTAAAGGCAATACCACTACTGTCAGAGCTGGTCAAGTTCTAAAGGACACAGGCAGGGTCTCTGCGACATTTGGTGAGGGAACCAACAAGAACATAAGAAATAGGAGCAGGAGTAGGCCATCTAGCCCCTCGAGCTTGCCCTGCCATTCAATAAGATCATGGCTGATCTGTCGTGGCTCAGTTCCACATTCCCGCCCTCTCCCCATAACCCTTAATCCCCTTGCCTATCAAAAACCTATCAACCTGCATCTTAAAAATATTGAGCGAGGTAGCCTCCACCACTTCAACGGGCAGAGGATTCCAGAGATTCACCACCCTTTGAGTGAAGAAGTTCCTCCTCAACTCTGTTCTAAACCGCCCCCCCTTTATCCTGAGGCTGTGCCCTCTAGTCTTACTGTCCTTTCTGAGCGGGAAGAGCCTCTCCACCTCTATCCTATCCATCCCATTCAACATCTTATACATCTCAATGAGATCTCCCCTCATTCTTCTAAACTCTAACGAGTACAAGCCTAGTTTATTCAACAAGAGGAAGAAACAGACTTGATCTCATCTGTCCATGCTAGTACTGGTAGTATTGACCACTGCACAGTCATTATGGAGATGAAAGCCGTCTTCAAATTGAGGTTACACTCCATTGTGTTGTGTGGCACTATCTCTGTGCTAAACAGGACTGATTTCAAACAGATCTAGCATTCAAAACTGGACAACCATGAGGCTCTTTAGGCTATCAACAGCAGCAGAATTCTACCTAGCCACAATATGTAACCCTCTGGCCAACATACTCCCCACTTTACCATTACCACCAAGTCAGGGGATCAACCTAAGTTCAATGAAGAGTGCAGGAAGCATGTCGGAGCAGCCAAAAAATGAAGTGTCAACCTGGTGAAGCTACAACACAGGACTACTTGCACACCAAACAGCAGAAACAACAAGTAATAGACAGATACTGAACCCACAACTAACAGATCAGATCTAAGTCCTGCATTCCTGCTACATCCAACCATGAATAGTGGTGGACACTTTAAAAAAAACTCACTGGAGACGGATGCACCACAAATATCCCCTTCCTCAATAATCAGGATCAGCACATCAGTGCAAAAGATAAATTTGAGGCATCTGCTGCAATCTTCAGCCAGAAACGCTGGGCAGTTCATCTGGAGGTCCCCAGCATCAGAGACACCCGTCTTCAACCAATTCAGTTCACTCCACATGATATCAAGGCACTAGATACTGCGGAAACTATGGACCCTGACAATATTCCAGCAATACTATTGAAGTCTTGTACTCCTGAGCTTTTTAATGCCCTTAGTCAAACTGTCCAATACAGCTACAATATTAACACCAGCAACATGGAAAATTGTGCAGGTACATAAAAAGCAGGACAAATCCAATCCAGCCAATTACCACCCCATCCATCTACTCTTGATCATCAGTAAAGCGACGGAAACATTGAGCAAAAGTGCAAACTGCGCACTGCGCTTGCCGAGCAATAACTTGCTGTCGCTCAGTTTGGGTTCAGCCAGGATCACTCAACTCCTGACCATGTTACAACCTAGGATCAAACATGGACAAAAGAGCTGAATTCCAGAGGTGAGGTGAGAGTGGCTACCCTTATCATTAGGCTGCATTTGACCAAGAGTGGTCCTAGCAAAACTGGCGTCAGTGGGAATTATGGGAAAACTCTTTTTTTGGAGTCATATCTTGCACACAGGGGAGGTGGCTGTGATGATTGGAGGTCAGTCATTTCAGCTCCAGGATATCACTTTAGTAGCTCATAAGAACATAAGAACATAAGAAATAGGAGCAGGAGTAGGCCAACTAGCCCTTCGAGCCTGCCCCGCCATTCAATAAGATCATGGCTGATCTGTCGTGGCTCAGTTCCACATTCCCGCCCTCTCCCCATAACCCTTAATCCCCTCTCTCATCAAAAACCCATCAACCCGCGTCTTAAAAATATTTAGCGAGGCAGCCTCCACCACTTCAACGGGCAGAGAATTCCAGAGATTCACCACCCTTTGAGTGAAGAAGTTCCTCCTCAACTCTGTTCTAAACCGCCCCCCCTTTATCTTGAGGCTGTGCCCCCTAGTCCTACTATCCTTTCTGAGCGGGAAGAGTCTCTCCACCTCTATCCTATCCATCCCATTCATCATCTTATACGTCTCAATGAGATCTCCCCTCATTCTTCTAAACTCTAACGAGTACAAGCCTAATCTATTCAGCCTCTCCTCATAGCTCAACCCCCTCAGCTCCGGCATCAGCCTAGTAAACCTCTTCTGCACTCCCTCCAAGGCTAAAATATCCTTGCATAAGTACGGCGCCCAAAACTGCACACAGTACTCCAGCTGCGGCCTCACCAATGCCCTATACAGCCGCAGCAAGACCTCCCTACTTTTACATTCAATCCCCCTCGCGATGAAGGCCAGCATCCCATTCGCCTTCCTGACCACCTGCTGCACCTGCAAGCTGGGTTTTTGCGACTCATGCACAAGGACCCCGAGGTCCCTCTGTACCGTCGCCTGCTGCAGTTTTTCTCCACGTAAGTAATAATCCTTCCTACCATTATTCCTACCAAAGTGGACCACCTCGCACTTGCCAACATTAAATTCCATTTGCCATTTCCTGGCCCATTCGCCCAGCCTATCTAGATCCTTCTGTAGACTCTCCCCACCCTCCGCACAATTTGCCTTTCCCCCAATCTTGGTGTCACCAGCAAATTTCGACACCCTGCACTCGGTTCTCTCCTCCTCAGTGGAGTGTCCTGAGCCCAACCATCTTCAGCTGTTTTATCAGTGACCTTCCTTCCGTAATGTCTGAAGTGGGGGTGCTCGCTGATGTTTGCGTAATGTTCAGCACCATTCGTGATTTCTCAGATGCTGAAACAGTCCATGTTCAAATGCAACAAGATAATATCCAAGCTTGGGCTGATAAATAGCAAGTAACAATTATGCCACACCAGTACCAGCAAGAGAGAATCTAACCATTGCCCCTTGAAATTAATGATATCACCATCACTGAATTCTAACATTATCAACATCTTGTGGTCACCACTGACCAGAAACTGACTGGACTAGCAATATAAATACTATGGCTGCCAGAGCAGGACTAAGGCTAGGAATTTTGTGGTGAGTAACTCACCTCCTGACCCCTCCAAAGCCTGGCCACCATTTATAAAGCTCATGTCAGAAGTGTAACGGAATATTTTCCGTTTGTCCAGATGAGTGCAGCTCCAACAACATTCAAGAAGCTCGACACCATCCAGGCTGAAGTAGCCCACTTGATCGCTGTCCTTTCCACAAACATTCAATCCCTCCACCACCAACAAACAGTAGCAGTAGTGTGGACCATCAATAAGATGCACTGCATGAACTCACCAAGGTTCCTTCGGCAGCAACTTCCAAACATACGACCACTACCAGCTAGAAGGACAAGAGCAGCAGATACATGGGAACGCCACCACCTGGAGCGTCCCCTCCAAGTTACTCACCACCTTGACTTGGAAATAAATCGCCGTTCCCACAACATCTCTGTGTCAAAATCCTGGAATTCCTTCCCAACACTGTGGATGTACCTACACCTCAGGGACTTCAGTGGTTCAAGAAGGCAGCTCATCACCACCTTCTGGATGGCAACTGGGAATAGACAATAAATGCATGCCTAGCCAGCAACGTCCACATACCATGAATACATTTTAAAAGCATTAGTCTAGTAGACCTTCATACATGCATTTTTATGCAAGGATGTTAGAGATCTACAAAAAAAACCAAAGTTAAACAACAGAATTCAGGGACTCTTCTGGTGTCCCTGGCTCCTTCATGTCCAATTACAGCTCCTGTTAGAACGCTTGATGGCTCTGGAGCTGCGGATGGATTCGTTGTGGAACATCCACAATGCTGAGCAAATCATGGATAGCACATTCAGTGAGTTGGTCACACTGCAGATAAAAATTACTGAGGGAGATAGGGAATGGATAACCACCAGACAGAGGAAGAGTAGGAAGGCAGTGCAGAGGTCTCCTGCAGTCATTTCCCTCCAAAACAGTACATCTGTTTTGGATATTGATGGGGGAGATGGCTCACCAGGGGAAGGTGCCAGCAGCCAGGTTCATGGCACCGTGACTGGCTGTGCTGCGCAGGAGGGCAAGAAAAAGAGTGGTACAGCCATAGTGATAGGTGATTCAAGCGTAAGGGGAATAGATAGGCCTTTCTTGCAGATGCAAATGAGACTCCAGGATGGTATGTTGCCTCCCTAGTGCAAAGGTCAAGGATGTTTCAGGGCAGGATATTCTGGAGGGGGAGGGTGAACAGCTAGCTGTTGTGGTGCATATAGGCACCAACGATATAGGTAAAAAAAAAGTGGGATGAGATCCTACAAGCCGAATTTAGGGAGTTAGGAGTTAAACTAAAAGGTACCAGTGCCACATGCTAGTCAGAGTAGGAATGCCAAGGTAGCTAAGATGAATATTTGGCTTGAAAGATGATGCAAGGAGGGTTACAAACTCCTGGGAGAGTAAAGATTGAACGGTCTGCACCTGGGCAGGACTGGAAACAATATTCTAGGTGGAATGTTTGCTAGTGTTGTTGTGGGGGGTGGGTTAAACTAATGTGACAGAGGGATGGGAACTGATGCAGGTCAGAGGGAAGTGGGGACAGAAACAAGACACTAAGGGGGACAGTGAAAAGCAGAGAAATCAAAGTCAAAGGGTCATGGTACAGAGTTGAGATTGTAGAGAACTTAGTGAATGGGTCCAGTAAGGCTAAGAGAAATAAAACACAGGGAGAGTGTACAAGACATGACTGGCTAGATGGTCTGAGAAAGCAGGGCAGAGAGCAAGGGAAGTCTAGATTAAACTGCATTTATTTCAATGCAAAAGGCCTAGCAGGCAAGGCAGATGAACTCAGGGCATGGATGGGTACATGGAACCGGGATACTATAGCTTTTAGTGAAACATGGCTAAGGGAGGGGCAGGACTGGCAGTTCAATGTTCCAGGGTACAGATTCTATAGGAAAGATAGAACAGAAGGTAAGAGAGGAGGGGGAGTTACATTTTTGATTGGGAGAACATCACAACAGTACTGAGAAGGGATATATCCAAGGGTTCACCCCCTGAGTCTACATGGGTCAAACTGAAAAATAAGAAGGGAGAAATTACTTTGATAGGGTTGTACTATCGGCCCCCAAATAGTCAATGGGAAGTTGAGGAACAAATATGTAAGGAGACTACAGATAGCTGCAACAAAAACAGGGTGGTAATAGTAGAGGACTAACTTCCCAACATTGACTGGGACAGCCAATAGCATTAGGGGCTTGGATGGAGAGAAATTTATTGAATGCATTCAGGAGGAATTTCTCATTCAGTATGTGGATGGCCCGACTAGAGAGGGGGCAAAACCTGACTTCTCTTGGGAAATAAGGAAGGGCAGGTGACAGAAGTGTTAGTGAGGGATCACTTTGGGACCAATGACTGTAACTCCATTAGTATTAAAATAGCTATGGAGAACGACAGGTCTGGCCCAAAAATTAAAATTCTAAACTGGGTAAGGCCAATTTTGGTGGTATTAGAAAGGAACTTTCAAAAGTCAACTGGGGGAGTTTAGTGGCAGGCAAAGGGACAACCCGTAAGTGGGAGGCTTTCAAAAGTGTATTAACCAGGATTCAGGGTAAGCACATTCTTCTTAGAGTGAAGGGCAAGCCTGGTGCAGGTAGGGAAATTTGGATGACTCAGGATGTTACGGCCCTGGTCAAGAAGAAGAAGGAGGCATATGAAATGCATAGGGATCAAGTGGCTGCCTTGAACAATATCTAAGTTTGGGTTGCATGTGACTTGGAGGGAAATTTCCAGGTGATATTGTTTTCTTGCATCTGATGCCATTGTCCTTCTAGGTTTTGGAGATTTGGGAGGTGCTTTCAAATAAGCTTTAGCAAGTATCCACAATCTATCTTGTTCATAATATATTCTTTAGCAAGGTTGTGCACTGTTTGAGATTGAACATTTAATGTGATGCATGGGTTGCTTATCAATTGGGCTGACTGGTCCTAAATTCTGTGAAATGTTTTGAATGTTCTTGCAGCTGGACCCTTGAAGGCAAGTTAGCCTCCTGACTTTCACCATGCAAAACAACAACTGGCATTCATATAGCACCTTTAACATCAGAAAAATGAAAGACAAAAATAATTATAGAGCTGAAGAAGTGACGAAAACCTACGTTAAAAAGGTAAGTTTTAAGGAGGGTCTCACAAGTTGGAGAAGGGAAGGTTGAGTGGGAATTACAAAGCCTGGGACCTAGAAAGAAACATACAAAATAGGATCAGGAGTAGGCCATTGGGCTCTCCGAATTTGCTCTGCCATTCACTATGATCATGGCTGATCATCCAGCTCAACAGCCTGATCTTGCCTTCTCCTCATATCTTTTGATCCCTTTCACCCCAAAAGTGATCTCAAACTCCTTCTTGACAGCAAATTCTATAGGCTTACCACTCCCTGAGTGAAGAAATTTCTCTTCATCTTAGTACTAAATGGTCAATTCCATGCCTTCAGAGTATAACCCCAGTTCTGGATTCCCCCACCATTGGAAACATCCTTCTTGCATCTACCCTGTCTGGTCCTGTAACAATTTTATAAATTTCTATGAGAAATATTCATTCATCGGAACTCCAGCGAATATAACCTTAACTGACTAACTCTCTCCTCATACATCAGTCATGCCATCCTAGGAATCAATCTAGTAAACATTCTCTGCAATTCTTCTATAGCAAGAATATCCTTCCACAGATCAGGAGCCCAAAACTGCACACAGTATTCCAGGTGTGGGCTCACCAAGGCTCTGTATAATTGAAGCAAGATATCCCTACTCCTATATTTGAATCGTCTTGCAACTGAGGCCAACATACCATTTCCTTTCTTTACCACTTGCTACACCTGCATGATTATCTTCAGTAACTGGGGTATGAAGATACCCAGGTCTCATTGCATATTGCCCTCTCTCAATTTATAGCAATTCAGATAATAATCTGCCTTCCTGTTTTTGCTACTAAAGTGGATAACCTCACATTTATCCACATCATATCACATGCCATGTATTTGCTCACTCACTCAGCTTGGCCAAAAGAACTAAGGCATCTTGTCATCCTCTTCACAGCTCACGTTCCCACCCAGCTTTGTGTCATTTGCAAATTTGGAAATATTACATTTTGTATCCCTGCTGTATCCCACTAGTCAGTGTCTGCCATGTGGAAAAAGATGGTAGTCATGATGTGGAGATGCCAGCGTTGGATTGGGGTAAACATGCAAGAAATCTCACAACACCAGGTTAAAGTCCAACAGGTTTATTTGGTAGCAAACACCACTAGTTTTCAGAGCACTGCTCCTTCATCAGGTGCGAGTCCATAGCAACAGGATTCAAATATAGGAGCAGGGATATCTTGCTTCAATTATACAGCACCTTGGTGAGACCACACCTGGAATATTGTGTGCAGTTTTGGGTTCCTTATCTGAGGAAGGATATTCTTGCTATAGAAGAATTACAGAGAATGTTTACCAGATTGATTCCTAGGATGGCAGGTCCTGACGAAGGAGCAGCACTCCGAAAGCTAGTGGCGTTTGCTACCAAATAAACCTGTTGGACATTAATCTGGTGTTGTGAGACTTCTTACTATGGGAAAAAAAGACTCATTCATTCCTACTCTTTATTTCCTGTTTGCCAATCAGTTTTCTACCCATCTTAATACACTACCCCCAATCCCATGTGCTTTAATTTTACAAATGGGGGACTTTGTAAAAAGACTTCTGAAAGTCCAAATAAACCAAATCCACTGGCATTGGCACCCCCTTATCAACTTTACTAGTTACATCCTCAAAGAATTCCAGTAGATTTGTCAAGTGTGATTTCCCTTTCATAAATCCATACAGACTCTGGCCAATTCTGGCACTGCTATTACATTTTTTATAATGGACTCTGGAATTTTCCCCACTACTGACAGGAGGCTATCTGGTCTATAATTCCCTGTTTTCTCTCTAACTCCCTTCTTAATTCGAGAGATTATATTAGCTAACTTCCAATCTGTAAGGATTGTTCCAGACTTTATAGAATCTTGGAAAATGACCACCAGTGCATCCAATATTTTTAGTGCCACTTCCTCAAGTATTCTGGGATATAGATTATCAAGCCCTGGAGCCTTCATCCAATCAATTTCCCCAAAAACATTTCCCTACTAATACTGACTTCTTTCAGTTCCTTCCTCTCACTAAGCTCCGTGTTCCCCAACATTTCTGGTATATTAATTGTGTCCTCTATTGTAAAACCAGAACCAAACTATTTACTTAGCTGTTTTTTTTTGTTTGTTTCTTTGTTCCCTATTATAAGTTCCCCTATTTCTGACTGTAAGGCACCTAATTTTTCTTCACTAGTCTTTTTCTTTTTACATACCTATAGAAATTTATAGTCAGTTTTTATGTTCCCTGCAAGCTTACTGTCATTCTCTATTTTCCCTCCTTATTAATCAAACCCTTTGTCCTTCTTTGCTGAATTCTAAATTGCTCCTGATCTTCAGGTCTGCTATTTTTTTTCTGGCCAGTTCCTTGGATTCTGCTGCTTTCTTGGTTCTAAACTATCTTTAATTTCCATTGTAATCCATGTTTTGACCACCTTTCTGTTTTACCTTTGTGCCAGACAGGAATAAACAATTGTTGCAATTCACCCATGTGCTCATCGAACGCTTGCCATTGCCTTTCCACCATCATTAGTTTAAGTAACTTTTCCCAATCTATTATAGTCAACTCACATCTCACCTCTTTTTTTTAAACCTATGTTGTTTATACCAATGTGTACTACGAATATTGGCTGTTCCCCCTTCAAAATGCCCTGTAGCCACTCTGAGACATCCTTGACCTTAGCACCAAGGAGGCAACAAACCATCCTAGAGTCTCTTTTGCAGGGACAAAAATGTCTCGCTCTTCCACTAACAATTGGATTCTATACAACTATTGCATTCCCACACTTTTTACTCCTCCCCGTGCAACAAAGATAACTGTGATGATGATCAAAGGAATGACTGTTATTGGGGATGCAGAATGCACAGGAACCCACAATTGGAAAAACACAGTGTCTTTAGAAGGTTGAGAGATAGAGAAGGTCACATGGATGAATGAAACAATGGAGGAATTTGTACCCAAGGATGAATATTCCAAAATTGAAGTGTTTGCCAACCAAATACCACAGCAGGTTAGAGAGCATGAGGTGATGAGTGAATAGAACTTGATGTGAATTAGAATATGGTGAGCAGAGTTTTGGATGAGCGTAGGTTCATGAAGGTGGATGATGGGAAGTCAGCAATGACAGTATTAGAATAATCCAAAACAAAACTCTTACATAAATAAAATGACAAAATATTTTATTGATGGAGAACAGACAGATATGAGTTAGAGAGAATGAGCTCAATGCTGACCTCAGGAGGAAAACATACTCTGCGGACTGTGATAGCAATTTCTGCTTCTAGACCCTGACTGTTCACCAATTTCATGCTTACTCAATAGGAAAAACTCGTAAATGGAATGTGATTGCCAGAATTGCAGACTCACTTTGTGTAAGTGAATGTGCTTAAGCTATAAACAATGAATAAGGAAAGACTTTTTTCTACTCTTGCAATTATGTCATTAAAATTTCACAAATTTCTGTTCACACTTCACTGTGATATATACCACTGCAATGGATGCTCTCAAGAAATAAGGCTGAACCTCATTACTAAAGGATGACCAGGGTCCACTTTAAGTTGAGTCAACTAATTTTCCTGAGCATATGTAGGATCCAGGCCTACAATATAATACGCAATCCCACATCCCCAAGCATGCCCAACTCCAAGTCATTCAGTGAGATAGTTGAATTGGTGAAAATGCATTACCACCCAAAGCCATCGGAGATATTGCAACGATATCAGTTTAACTCAACCAACAGAACTACTGCAACTCATACTGCCAAGCTAAGACTAATCTCAGAGCATTGCGACTTCAAAGCCACTCAATCATTTGGAATCGTTTAGTCTGCGAGGTAATCAATGAGGCCATCCAAAAGAAGTTATTAGCAGAGACCAAGATAAATTTTAGGATGGAGTTGGTGATGGGGAGCACTGACAAGGGCGCAAAGGAACATCAGAGCATGCAAAATGGTGCAGTTCACCAGTGAGGGCAGGAGGCTGCAGTTGGTGGTAAAGATGTAATTTTAAAAAATAGAGCGAGAAGATTTAAAAGAACCAATCAATTGCCTCAGATTGAGGTAGTGTTACCACTTCAGGGGTAATCATATCCCATAAGCCTACAGGTATAAAGAGGCTGAATGTTGTTTCTGGCACAGAAAAGGTCTCTTAAGACACCAATGTAAATGTAAGTCAAGTCTGTCCAGTAACAGAGTTAGCAATGCATTGCAAGTGTGAAAGAGTCCAAAACTAAAGATTTAAATGTTCACTCACTGTTCAATGTGCAAGCGAGCAAAGTAGCCCCAATCAATATGATGCTTTTGGTAAATGGTAAACCCTTAAAGATGAAAGTTGATATGAGAGCCTTTGCCATGATGATAGGAGAATACACATTTCGATATTTACAAGAGTCCAACCACTGAGTTTGAGGGGTACCGCAGCAAAACTAACAACTTCCAAAGGAGAAGCCGTCAAGATAAAGGGTAATACCACAATGTCTGTAAGCTATCAGCAGCAGTCCACTCAGTTCTTAGTAATAATAAGGGCCAAGTCTTTTCCACCATGATTGGCTCTAATTAATCAAATTAAATTGGATAGAGATTTTCCAGGTAAGGGAAGCAGTCTCCTGAGTTAATGAACAAGTATGAGAATGCTTTTTGTAACTTGTTTAGCAAAATTAAGGGCTTCCAGGAAGATTGTAGATCAACTCCTCCTTTTTAGAGCAAGATGGGTGATAGGCACTGCTGCCTGACAGTGTCCACTCTCAATTCCAGTCTCAGGTGACTGTGTGAAGTATGCACATTCTCCCCACATTTGCATGGGTTTCCTCTGGATGCTCTGGTTTCCTCCCATAGTCCACAGATGTGCAGGTTAGGTGGACTGGCCATGCTAAATTGCCCCTTATTGTTCAACAATGTGTTGGTTAGGGGTATTATTGGTGTAAATATGTGGCGTGCGGGGATGGGATGGAGGGATGGGCCTGGGTAAGATGCTCTGTTGGATAGTCAGTGCAGACTCAATGGCTGAAAGGCCTCCTTTTATGGGATTCTATAAGACCAGTGCCATATGCCTCGCAAGAAAAGTCTGACCCAGAATTGAAGAGATTGGAAGAATTGTCTGTGTGGAGTTTGCACATTCCCCCCATGTCTGAGTGAGTTGCCTCTGAATGCTCCGGTCTCCTCCCACAGTCCAAAGATGTGCACTTTAGGTGGACTGGTTATGCTAAATTGCCCCTTAGAGTCAGGGGGCCTAGCTCGTCTAAGTGCATGGAGTTATGGGGAGAGAGCCTGGGTGAGATTAAGAACATAAGAAATAGGAGCAGGAGTAGGCCATCTAGCCCTTCGAGCCTGCCCTGCCATTCAATAAGATCATGGCTGATCTGAAGTGGCTCTTAATTCCCTTGCCCACCAAAAACCTATCTACCCGTGTCTTAAATATATTTAGCGAGGTAGCCTCTACCACTTCAACGGGCAGAGAATTCCAGAGATTCACCACCCTTTGAGTGAAAAAGTTCCTCCTCAACTCCGTTCTAAACTGCACCCCCTCCACTTATCTTGAGGCTGTGCCCTCTAGTCCTGCTGTCCTTTCTGAGCGGGAAGAATCTCTCTACCTCTACCCTATCCATCCCCTTCATCATCTTATATCTCTCTATAAGATCCCCCCTCATCCTTCTAAACTCCAAAGAGTACAAACCCAGTCTATTCAGCCTCTCTTCATAGTCCACCCCCCTCATCTCCGGTATCAGCCTAGTGAACCTCCTCTGCACTCCCTCCAAGGCTAAAATATCCTTGCGCAAGTGCGGCGACCAAAACTGCACACAGTACTCCAGCTGCGGCCTCACCAGTGCCCTGTACAGTTGCAGCAAGACCTCCCTGCTTTTATATTCTATCCCCCTCGCTATAAAGGCCAGAATTCCATTTGCCTTCTTGATCACCTGCACCCTCCGCACAATCTGCTTTTCCACTTATCTTTGTGTCATCAGCAAATTTCGACGCCCTACACTCAGCCCCCTCCTCCAGATCATCTATACAAATGGTAAATAGCTGAGGCCCCAGCACCGATCCCTGGGGCACTCCACTAGTCACCAACCACCAATCAGAATAGCACCCATTGACACCAACTCTCTGCCTCCTATTAGACAACCAATCCTCTATCCATGCTAACACCTTACTCCCAACTCCATGCCCCCTAACCTTCTGAAGCAACCTTTTGTGCGGCACCTTATCAAACGCCTACTGAAAATCGAGAAACACCACATCCACCGGTTCCCCTCTGTCTACCGTACTAGTCACATCCTCATAGAATTCCAATAAATTCGTCAGACACGACTTCCCCTTAACGAATCCGTGCTGCGTCTGCTCTATCAAACAATTCTTCTCAAGGTGCCTTGCTATTTCTTCTTTGATGACGGATTCAAGCATTTTTCCCACAACAGACGTTAAACTAACCGGCCTATAATTACTTGCCTTTTGCCTGCTACCCTTTTTAAACAGCGGCGTAACATTAGCCGTTTTCCAGTCTTCCGGCACTCCCCGGAATCCAGCGAGGTTTGGTAAATAATCACTAAGGCATCTACTATCACCTCTGCCATTTCCTTCCGAACCCTGGGATGCATTCCATCCTGTCCTGGGGACTTGTCCACCATCAGTCCTGCTAGTCGATCAAGCACTACCTCTCTAGTGACAGTAATCGCATTCAGGCCCTCAACTCCTACCATCCTTCTATCTTTAAAACCCGGCAAACTATTCGCGTCCTCCTCCGTGAAGACTGAGGCAAAAAACTTACTTAAGGCCTCAGCCATTTCCTCATCCCCCACCACTAAATCCCCCCTCTCATCCTCTAAGGGTCCAACATTCACTCTAGCCAGCCTCCTCCTCTTTATATATTTATAAAAACTCTTACTATCCTTTTTTATATTTAGTGCTAGTTTAGCTTCATAGTCTATCCTTCCTTTCTTTATCATCTTCTTAGTCATTCTTTGTTGATTTTTAAACCTCTCCGAATCTTCTACTCACCCACTACTTTTAGTCACTCTAAATGCACCAGCTTTTATTTGAATACTCTCCTTTATTTCCTTCGATAACCACGGCTGATTATCCCTTCTCCTACGTTCCTTCTTTACCATTGGAATAAATTTCTGCTGAGTACCAAAAAAGATCTTAAAGATCCTCCACTGTTCCTCAGCAGTCCTACCGACCAATCTGCGCCCCCAATCTACATTTGCCAATTCCTCCCTCATCCTATCGTACTCCCCTCCATTCAAACAGAGGACACACATCCGGGACCCTACTTTCTCTTCCTCCATCTGCATCAAAAACTCAACCATACAATGATCGCTTGTCCCAAGAGGATCCCTCACAACAAGGTCCCTAATTCTACCTGCCTCGTTACACAACACCAGATCTAAGATAGCTCGCTCCCTCGTCGGTTCCGTCACACGCTGTTCAAGGAAACTATCCCAGCAGCATTCCAAGAATTCTTCCTCAAGCCCACCGCGTCCGACATGCGTCAACCAATCAATATGTGGACTGAAATCCCCCATAGTTATCGCCGTTCCATTTCTGCACACATCATTTATTTGCTTGTTTATAGCCCGCCCCATCTCCAAGTTATTATTTGGGGGCCTATAGACCACACCCACCAGCATCTTCCTCCCCTTACTGTTCCTTATCTCCACCCACAACGATTCCACGTTCTGCTCTTTGGAGCCTATATCTTCCCTTACTACCGCCCTGATATTATCCTTAATCAGCAGAGCTACCCCTCCCTCTTTTTCCTCCCGTCTATCCTTCCTAAACACTTGATACCCCCTGGACATTCAGCTCCCAGTCCCTGTCACCCTGCAACCACGTTTCCGTAATGGCCACCAGATCATATCCATTTGTGCTGATCTGCGCCACCAGCTCATTCACTTTGTTCCGAATGCTTCATGCATTCAGATAAAGTGGCTTTATCCCAGCTTTTATCTGGACCCTATTTGAAGGAACGCTACCAACCTTTCTCATGCCCCCTACTCCCTTTATTATTGGGACATCCTTATCCTTTTCCCGTACCTGTACCCTCTCTTTTACTTTAGACATTGTAATTTCTCCTACCCCTGCACCCCCCCTCCCTAATTAGTTTAAAGCCCTATCTACAGTCCTAGTTATACGATTCGCCAGGACTCTGGTCCCAGCACGGTTCAGACCAAGACCAAGACCAAGACCATCCCATCTGAACAGGTCCCACCTGCCCCAATACTGGTGCCAATGCCCCATAACTTCAAACCCATTCCTCCCACACCAATCCCTGAGCCACCCATTCATCTCTTTAATCCTATTTACCCTACGCCCATCTGCACGCGGTTCAGGTAGTAATCCAGAGATAACCACCTTGTCAGTTCTGCTTTTTAATTTCATTCCCAGCTTTTCATACTCCCTCTGCAGATCCTTAGTCCCCAGCTTGTCGAGAGTGCAGATTCAATGGGCTGAACGGTCTCCTTCTGCACTGTAGGACTCTATGATTCTATTCTAACTGGGTATTATCCAGCCAGTTTTAGTCGAGGAGTGGCAGCTCCTTTAGTCCCCATGACAAAGGCTGGCAAGACTGTGGGGAGTACGAATTAACAGTTAATTAGGTGACTAAGTTAGATAAGTATCCAATCCTGAAGATTGAAGATTTGTATGCAAAGCTGGCTTGAGGTCAGTCTTATAAAAAGCTGGATATAAATCAGGCATATCAACAACTTGAGTTAGACGATGCTTCCTTAAGTTATATTGCAATAAACACGCACGAAGGTTTGTTTTGGAATTTGCACATATCCTTTGGTATGTCATCGGCATGTGCTATTTCTTAGAGAACAATGGAAAGCCTATTGTAAGGATTGCCACAAGATGGTAGTCTACTTAGATGATGTTTTGATAAATACATTGACAGAACCTGAACACCTGGTTAACTTAGAGGGGATACGAAAGGAGAGGCTGGAGTTCACCTCAAGAGGGAAGAAAGTACTTTCCAAGCCACTGAGGTAGCCTATCTGGGGTTTTGAGTAGATGTGCAAGGATTATGCCCAATGGAAGGAAAGGTCAGAGCAATAAAGGAGGCACCGGCTGCCTGAAACATACCCAAGCTCAAGTCATTCTCAGGAATGGTGAATTATTATGGGTGTTTTCTACCAAATTTGTTGATATTTGCATATTCTGCTAAAGAAGTACCAGTGTTGGTTTTGGAAGACACCCCAGAGAAAAATGTTTTAACAGAGTAAAGCACTGTTACATTCACCTAGTTTATTGGTGCATTTCAACTCTAAGGAATTGGTGTTAACCAGTGACATCTCTCCACACAGCTTCCATGCAGTATTGTCCCGTAAGATGCATAATTAATCGGAATGACCTAGAGGGTATAACTGGAGAACCCTATCAGAGGCCAAAAAAGTCTACTTTCAGAATGAAAAAGAAGGTTTGTCAATGGAAAATGAGGTAAAGAAGTTTCACCAGTACATGTGGAGTACTTGGGGTGGCATGGTGGCACAATGGTTAGCACTGCTACTTCACAGTGCCAGGGACCCAGGTTCAATTCCTGGTTTGGGTCACTGTCTGTGTGGAGTTTGCACATTCTCACTGTGTCTGTGTGGGTTTCCTCTGGGTGCTCCAGTTTCCTCCCACAGTCTGAAGATGTGCAGGTTAGGTGGATTGGCCATGCTAAATTGCCCCTTGATGACAGAAGGATTAGCTGGCATAAATACACGGGGTTATGGAAATAGGGCTGGGTGGGAAAGTGATTGGTGCAGACTCAATAGGCTGAATGGCCTCCTTCTGCACAGTATGATTCTACAATCCTATTCTATGTATGGGAGGCACTTTACCATTGTTACAGACCACAAACTACTCTTGGGTCATTTTACAGAAGACAAGGCTATTCTGCCAATCACATCAGTGAGAATTCAGCATTGAGCATTAATTCTGTCCACCTCGGAATATACCTTCAAGCAGCCTGAAACACGTATCATGAATGTGGATGTGTTTAGTCATCTGCCTTTACCAGAGACTGTAGCATCTCCCCCATTACCACAGGAAATTGTTATGGTGTTTCTTGGACATGTTGCCAGTTTTGGCACAGCAAATCAAGTATTTAACCCAGCAGAAATCCACTATCATCCAAAATGAGGGACAGTTTAGGCAGTGAGCCCATTTTTGAGGCGATGAAACCATATTATATATGAAAGAATGAATTACGTTGCAAAGATGGCATCATACTTTGGGGAGCTGGAATAGATCGAACTGTACTGCCTCCTTACAAAGAAGCACCTGTCATTCTGGTTTTGGCTGACAGTGCCCCAGACAGAGGAGTCATGCCACTCCAAAAGGACTCAGATCCCTCTGAAAGACTTAATTTTTAACTGACCGAATTCATATTCTATATGTTCAATTATCTAGGACTGTGTAAATCGAGTATTGCCATTTAATGGAAGGACTTACTGGGGGAAGGATGTGGTGATTACCCCTTTAATGATCTACCTGCAGAGTAAGGGTCACATGACCTAAGGAACCAGTCAGGAAGCAAGGTGAGGGAATCACCTTGGTGAGCTTGGGTTTCTGCTCCAGAACCTTTTCAGAAGCTGACTGGCAGCCATGAGGTGGTAAACCTCTATCATAGCTATATGTAAATAAATGTTAGTTATTTACCTAACCGGTGAACCCAAATTATTACACTGTTGAAATTCACTTGCAGGATTCAAGATTAAGAAAGAGCTTGGATGATTTTATACCTCTGAAAGTTAGACAATATCAGAAGACAAGCCATTATAGTTTTTAGACACTGTCAGGTACTTGTGACATTCAATTCAGACATTCAACGTATCATTGACTAGAGATTGAACACAAGTTGACTGAACTGATCTGTTTGATATTGTCAATATAAGTCAAGAAAATAATGGAGTGGGATATAAGACTGAATTATAAAGCTTGGGACACAGATGATTGAAAGTATGACTGGTATTGGTGATGCAGAATGCACAAAAATCTACGGTTGCAAGAATGCCATGTCCTTAGAAAGGTTGAGAGCTAAGGAAGGTCACAGGGATGATTGAAACCATGGAGAAATTTGAACCCAAGGATGGGCATTTTAAAATGGAGGTGTTTGTCAACTGGATGCCAACCTATGTTAAAGAGCATTAATGATGATCATAAAGAGGTGAATTATGAAACAAAAACTTAATCAAAATAATGTCACACGTTCAAAGGTTTTAAGGAAAATCAACTAGTCATAACATTTTTAAAAAAGTATAAAGGAGCTTTTTCTCTTGCACATACATACAAATGCAATCCACAGCCAATAGTGGAACAAGGGTAAATATACAGTCTAGAACAAAACCATTCATTAAATGGAACGGGCACATGTTAACGAAAATGGACTGTGTCCTTCTCCAATTTGTTTTCTACAATGCAAAATTGTGAAGATGGAGCAAATGAGAAAGAGCTGCTATTAATTCTGAAGTTACACTTAATTTCACATCTCATGGCACATGGGATACAAGGACAGGTAGCTAGGTGGATCGAAAACTGGCTGGGCAATAGGAGACAGAGAGTAGTTGTCGAGGGGACCTTTTCTGGCTGGAGGCCAGTCACCAGTGGTGTGCCGCAGGGCTCAGTACTGGGACCTCTCCTCTTTGTAGTATATATAAACGACTTGGAAGAGGGCGTACGTGGTGTGATCAGCAAGTTTGCGGATGACACCAAGATGGCAGGATTGGCAGATACCGAGGAGGACTGTCAGGTGACACAGCAGGATATAGATAGGTTGGTATACTGGGCAGATAGATGGCAGATGGAATTTAATCCTGACAAATGCGAGGTGATGCATTTTGGAAGGAATAATGCAGGGAGGAGTTACGTGATAAACGGTAGACCAATTAAGAGTACAGAAATACAGAGGGACCTGGGAGTGCAGGTGCACAAGTCTCTGAAGGTGTCAACACAAGTAGAGAAGGTTGTGAGGAAAGCTTATGGAATGCTAGCCTTTATAGGAAGGGGTATAGAGTATAAGAGCTGCCGTCTAATGCTTCAGTTGTACAGAACGTTGGTTAGACCGCATTTGGAGTACTGCGTCCAGTTCTGGTCACCTTACTACCGGAAGGATGTGGAGACCCTGGAGAGGGTGCAGAGGAGGTTTACCAGGATGTTGCCTGGCATGAAAGGACTGAGTTACGAGGAAAGGTTGGAGAAACTGGGGCTTTTCTCCTTAGAAAGACGGAGATTAAGGGGGGACATGATAGAGGTATATAAAATATTGACGGGAATAGATAGAGTCAACAGTGGTAGGCTTTTCCCTAGAGTGGGGACAATTACGAGAGGTCACGATCTAAGGGTGAGGGGGGAGAAGTATAATTTGGATACGAGAGGAAGGTTTTTCACGCAGAGGGTCGTGGGGGTATGGAACGTGCTACCGAGTAGGGTGGTGGAGGCAGGCACGTTGGACTTGTTTAAGGTTTACTTAGATAGACTCATGAGCGAAACAAGGATGGAGGGTTATAGTAGAGTGTATTAAATAGGGTCAGACCCTCGGGACAACACCGGAAATGTAGTATTACATGTTAACGTTTTGTCTTTTTATTCCACAGATGTCGGTCCACCTTGTTGTCAAACGAGGGGCATGCACACGGTGGGTCATGCGTGGGCTGCTCTTGGAGGTTCCGTGAGTGGCCTAGTACTTCGTGTTGTTGTGTGTGCTTAATCCTGGACCAGCAGACGGGCACCGCAACAGCTCAGTGACTATCACTGCTAGCTGTGCAGATACATGGATTTGGGCCTCTGTCTGTGGGAGTTTGCGCATTCTCCCTGTGGTTGCGTGGGTTTCCTCCGGTTTCCTCCCACACCCCAAAGATGTGCTCTTAGGCTGATTGGTGTGCTAAATTGACACTATTCTCCCCTGAATCTGGCTACATTAGGGGTTCCACTCACATACACACAGGGCAGGGCAGGTGTAGGAAGATGCAGCGGTGTGGGCTTGTTGGGCCGAAGGGCCTGTTTCCCGTGCTGGGTTGTTCTTTGTTCAATACAAGTGAAAATGCATCCAGACGTTTATAGTGATATGGTGAATTCTCAGGTGATGTTGTTTATTCCTCGTTTGGGGAAATGGATACATTTTAGCTTGCAAATATCGATAGTTAAATAGACTTACATAGAATATTTGCTTAGCTTTTTCTAATAAGCAGTCTAGAGTCAGCATTTCAATGAAACCCTATTCCCTAATATCACCCTTCATACAGAATCAGCTTGTTGACAGCAGATACTAACAAACTAATCTGTATTCTAACAAAAAAATGTCTTAAAGATGCGTTGCTAATAAAGTTGTTGCAGGAATCAGAAAATCCTACATGTAAATAAATGTAGAAAGGTTGAGAGAGGTGGTGGGGTAGTAGCTTTTGGTGCTGTGAGCACACAAATGCCTCAGTACACAAGAGTAGCTGACAGCCCATTGTGTTAAGGTGATTTTGGGGTGGGAAAGGGAAATTGTTAGCATTGCAGGAGATTCCACGATTTAATGTGTGCAAGAATGGAACAGTGGAAAAGCAATCTTAATGAGCTAGCCAGTATGGGAGAGGAAGTGAAGAAGGGTGGTCTGGTCAACGCCACCAAAGGCACAGAAAGGGAAAAGGTGACTGGCTGTTAATGTTCACAGAGGATAATAGAATCCCTACAGTACAGAAGGAGGCCATTCAACTGATTGAGGATGTTTATTGTGACTTTTGTTTAGGTCCAATTCTGGGTTATGGGACCACGGAAAGTGGGTTGGTGTAATTCAAGTATGATGATGTGAAAAGACAAGAACAGAAGACAAGTTCAAGGATTTGGAAGAGGAAAGGTAGGATGAAAATTCAATGGTAGCTCGTAAATTTGAAGTAGCACAAGCCATTTGGATCCTCAAGCCTGCTTAACCATTCAATAAGATCATGGCTGATCTGAATGCAACCTCAATTCCACATTCCTGCCAACCCTCTGATAACCTTTCACCTCCCAGTTAATCAAGAATCTATCTAGTTCTGCCTCAGAACTATTCAAACACTCTGCTCCCACTATCTTTTAAGGAAGAGCCCAGAGACTCTCGACCCTCCTTTCTCTTCATCGCTATCTTATTTTTAAACAGTGACTCCTGGTTCTAGATTCTCCAACAAGAGGAAACATCTTTTCCATATCCAACTTGTCAATATTCCTTAAGATTTTAAAGGCTTTGATGAAGTCATCTTTTACTTTTCTAAACTCTAGTGGACACAAACCTAACCTCGCAACCTTTCTGCATAAAACAAACACACCTAATCTGGGTATTAGTGTAGTAAACCCTGTCTGAACTGCTTCTATTGTGTTTACATCTTTATGAAGTGAGATACGAGTGACATGAGATCACAGGATCACTGTTATGTTATGGGTGCTCCAGGTGAAATTTGACTTAGTAAGCAGAGGGAAGAGACAGCTGAAACAATATTATTGACTAAGTCACCCATGAGCTTCTCATGCTTATCGACGTTAAGGTCCAGACCAGAAACTCCAAGATATATTTGTGCAGCTAGCCTAGGCCCCAACTTAGGTTGGGAGTTGGGAAATTCAGTTGTCATAGACCACGTAGGACTCAAAAACATAGATATATCAAGCAATAATTTTCTGTCAGAAGGGTAAGGGATTAGGATCAAATTAAAATGCAGAACCACAAAAGTAAGTAATCTCTGTATTGTTACCCGAGCCACACACAAATTGGTATAGGAATAAGTAGATTAAAGAATGCCTGGCTCAAAAATTGACTGAGGGGCAATGGCATCAATATTGAGGAAAAAGGAAGCTGTTTCATTGGGATGGGATAGTGAGATTAAACCTCAAAATTTGTGAATGATAAACATGCAGGTATGGCAGACAGTGAGGATGATATAAATTGACTGCAACAGGACATAAATAGGAAAGCAGAATGGGCAGACAGGTAGCAGCTGGGATTTAATACAAAAAAAAGTGATGTATTTTGGCAGAAAGAATAAGGCGAGACAACATTCACTTAATGGCAGAGTTCAAAAAAGTGTGCAGCAACAAGAGGACTTTAGGATCCAGCCATACAGGTCCTGCAAAACCCTCCTTACCAACATCTGGGAACTTGTGCCAAAATTGGAAGAACTGTCCCACATACCAGTCAAGTAACAGCCTAACAGAATCATATCTTACAGACAAGGTTCCAGAAACCACCATCACCATTCCTTGGTATGTTCTGTTCCACCAGCAGTTCAGACCCACCAAAGGTGGCAGCACAGTCGTATGCAGTCAGGAGGGAGTTTCCCTGAGGTCCTCAACATTGACTCTGGACCCCATGAAATCCCAAGGCATCAGGTTAAAGATGGACAAGGAAAGTTTCTGCTGATTGCCACCTACTGCCCCCAAACCCCATTCAGCTGAAGAATCAGTACTCCTCCATGTTCTACATCACTTGAAGTTGTGTGGCACTCCCACTGTGCTAAATAGGATCAATTTCAAACAATCCTTCAACTCAAAACTGTGCATCCATGAGGTTCTGTAGGCCATCAACAACAGCAAAGTTGTACTCAGCCACCTTCTGTCATATTCCCCAGTCTACCATTACCATCAAGCTGGGTGTTCAACCCTGGTTCAATGTAGACTGCAGGAGGGTATGCCAGAAGTAGCACCAAACATGCCTAAAAATTAGGTGTCAACCCGGTGAAGTCACATAACAGAACAACTTGCATGCAAGCAGTGTAAGCAGATAGAGGTAAGCAATCCCACAACCAATGGATCAAACCTAAAGCTCTGCAATTCTGCCAAATCCAGTCGTGAATGGTGCTGGACGTTTAAAAAGATAACTGGAGGAAGAGACTCTACGGATATCCCCATCATTTGGTCAGCACATCAGTGTGAAAGACGAGGCTGAAGAATTTGCAGTGACCTTCAACTAGAAAGGCTGTGTGAATGATGCATCCCAGCGTCATCCTGAGGACTCCTGCATCACAGATGATAGTCTTCAGCTAATTTGATTCACTTCACGTAACTTGGAGAAATAGCTGAAATATTCAAATGGATACTACAAAAGCTATGCGTCTGATAACATGACAGAAATAATAATGAAGACCTGTGCACGCCAACCTAGCTATTCCAGGACAGCTATAACACTGGCATACATCTGGCATTATGGAAAGTTGTCCGGATTTGTCCTGTCCACAAAAAGCAGGACAAAATTAACCCAGCTAATTACCACCTCATTAGTCTACATTCGATCAAGTAACAGTCTGACATAGCTATACTCTGAAGCATATCTTACAGACAATGTAGCAGAAACCATCATCATTGTGCCTTGATATGTCCTATCCTACTAGCATGACAGACCCAACAGGTCAGAGATTAAGACCACTACAGCATGTTCACCTCCTGACTCCCCATATCTGCCAGACATTTATAAGGCATAAATCAGGTGTGTTATGAAATACTCTCCACTTGCAAATCTGACAATACTCAAGGTGCTCAAAACCATCCAGTACAAAGTAGTTTGCTGACTGACGCTCCATCTATGTGACACTTCACTCCCTCCACCACCAAGAGAGTGTCAGCAGTGTGTACCATCTATAAGATTCATTGCAGTAATCACTGATGCTCTTTCGACAGCACCTTCCAAACCTGTGAGCTCTACCACCTACAAGGACAAGGGCCATCGTGTCATCTGCTGGAACTCTACCGCCCCGCTTGCTAGAGAATTGGAGTGGGTGAGGGGTGTACAATGAAAATGTCCATTGACCTTGGGCAGGATTTTTCAGTGTCGGGTAGAGCGAGACCATAAAGTCTGCCCATCATCTCTTCTTAGTTTTAAGACAGGATGGTGTGTGCCTTGGAGGGGAACCTGCAAGTGGTGGTGTTTCCCATGCATCATTGTTGCAGGTGATCCATTATTGAGTATATTCATCTAAAACTGATAGACTTTTGATCTCTCAAGGAATTAAAGGATATAGGGAGCGGGTAAGAAAAGGAGTTGAGGTAGAAGATCAGCTATGGCCATACAGAATAGTGGAGCAGGTTCGAGAGGCCAAATAGTCCACTACTGATCCTATTTATTATGCTCATAGAAAGAGCAGTGAAAATCTGGAACTTGCTTCTCAAAAAGTTTTAGATGTTTAGTCAATTGAAATCAATAGATTTTTGTTAGATAAGGATATTAAAGGATATGAAAAAAGATTTGCAAATGGAGTTGATGTACAGATCAGCTGTGATCTTAATGGATGGTGGAAAAGGCATGGGGGAATTAAATGGTGCTTAAGTATCTGGTTTTAGGAGGGACCTACAGGTTAGAATTGATGGAAGGAGGTTGCAGTGAAAAATGGATAAAGTCTTTCAGGTAGAAAATTGTGAATGTTTGCAACTGATTGATGCTGAGCTGATAAAGTTTGTTCAGTTTTGGATTGATAAAGGAAACAATCCTGCCTGAGCAGACAGTAGGGAAGATGGATGAAAGTGATATTAGATGCTCATGGGACTAGTGAGAAACAAAAGAAATGGCTTCAGTATTACAATTGGGTGGAAATTATGTCTTAAAGATGATTTTTAAATTAATTGTGAAAGGGAAAGGATAAGATGAATCAACATCAGTCTGCATGCATGCATTTGTGGCAATTGCTTGTAGGTGATAAATGGGAGGATGTTGAGAACGGCTGCCCAGGGAACATCACAGGTGAATGCTTAGGCATGGAAAGCAAACCTACCATAAGAGATGAAATGATTTTGCTGAGTGAGACAGTAATGAAATAAGGAGGGTATTGCACAATGGAAGTAGGTTAAGGGGAAACGCTATTACCAGGACTACAAGGACCATGGCTTTTCTTGTTACAGATTTGTGACCAAGACCTGGGTGTACAGGGCACAATATAAATATGACACAAAATTCAGTAGTATTGTTAACTAGGAGGATATTGATAAACTTGCGAGCATAGACAGGCTAGTGGAATAGGCAGCACATGGTAAATGAAATTGAATGCAGAGAAGTGTGAAGTGATGCATTTTGATGGGAAAAATGAGGAGAGGGAAAATAAAAGAAAGAGTTAAATTCTAAAGCAGGCGCAAGACCAGAGGGATTTGAGGGCATATGTGAACAAATTGTTGAAAGTGGCAATAGCAGGTTGGGAAAGTGGTTAAAAAGGCATTCAAGATCCTGAACATTATGGGCAGAATTCTCCCAAAAAAGTTCTAAGTGTTGAACTTGTGTGAAAACTGGAGTAATTCACGCTATTTTTTTCAGTGGAGTTCATAGAAGAGTGTCCCACACTCCATGCGCTGCAGGGGTCACCAGCGTGAATATCATTAAAACTAGGGGCTCACCACACTGACTGACTGATATGGCAAGCTGTTAAAATCGTGCCCCCATGCATCTCCCTCCCACAATTAGTGACATGGTTTGGAACAGTTTCAGTCATCTGAATAGGTTGGGAACCATATAGCCGGATATTGGGACATCAACTATTCTCCATATTCCACATGAGATGGAAAATCACATATACAAGCTTGCCAATGACACAAATATAGGCAACTTTGTAAACAGTGCAAATGGAAGCATAGCGTTACTAAAGCAACATTAATACCTTAAGTGAATGGGCAAAAGATGTGACAAATGAATTTCAATGAAGGGAAATGTGTCATTCAATTTAGCCCAATAGAGGAGAAACCAAAATACTTTCTAAATGATGAAAAGCTGGTAACATTGAAGACCCAAAGAGATTTGGGGGGGCGGGGGGTCCATGTACATATGTCATTAAAAAGTCATGAACAGATTCAGAGAATGATCAAAAAGGCTAATAGAATCAATAGGACTAGAACACAAAGGGGTAAAAGCTATACTACTGCTATACAAACCTGTAGAGCAAAGCATAGGCCACACTAGGGTACTATGAGCAGTTCTGAAGCATATACTACCTGAGGAAAGTGTGCAGCATAATTATCAGAATGATATCTGGACTCCAAGGCCGGAATTTTACCACCTCAAAGAATGGAATTTTTCATTGACCTTGGGTGGGATCTTACGAGCCTCATCCAAGCAAGGTCATAAAATCCTGTCCGAAGTGTTAACTTGAGAGAGATTATATATACTGGGGCTGTATTTCTACGAGTTTAGAACATTGAGTAAATGGATCAAAGTTTTCAAGAATAAGGAGAATACACAGGGTAGAGAAAGGAACTATTTCCACTAGTTGGGGGATTTAGGATGAGGGTATAGTCTAAAAATTAGAGTGAAATGCTTCAAGAGTGAAAATAAGAGCAAAGTACCATTAATGTTAGAGTGAAATTAATGAAATTTTAGAACAAAGGAATGCAGAATTTTGGAAATCTTATCACTAAACAGATTGATAGATTTTTGTTAACCAAAGGTATTAACAGGCAATCCCGGCCTTGGAGTCCAGATATCATTTTGTTAAATTATGCTGCACACTTTCCTTAGGTAGTATATCCTTCTTTGCAAGGGTGCCTAGAACTGTTCATAGTACCCCAAGTGTGGCCTATGCTTTGCTCAACAGGTACAAAGTCAGGCATGTGGAGTTAGGTCAGATGATCAGTCACAATCTCACCGAATGGCAGAATAGGCTCCTAAGAGCTAAGTGGTTTACTCCTGTTCCTATGTATCCTCTAAGGATAGAAGTTTGCCTTTTTTTGGATTAGCCCCAGGTTTTTTAATCTATTCCTCAAATCAATTTGGCTTCAGTACCCTGAAAAGAGTCCCATCTTCAGCTGCCAAATATACATTCAGTGGTCAGTAAATTTTAACTATCTGCAGTCCGTCTCAAATATAAAAGAGAATTGACATTCGTTGGCTCTTCCTAGCAGAGAAAAAATAAACGTAAGCAAGAAGATCAACCTTTGTTAATATAATTGTTAATTTAACCTATGCACCTTCTTTATGAAGGATTAATTGAGGTTAGTGGACTATAAACCACACTAAATTATTAGCTTTCCAGCGTTTTAAGATTTCAAGTAGTATACATCCATTATTTTGCAAAAATGAAGGCAAATGGACAAAGTTATTAATTCCATTAGGAAAGAAATTAATGCAACCATAATCAACTTTAAAAGACATACAGAAATCTTTGTGTTATCTGGTTCCACTCCAGAATTTCTGATGTTTTCCTTACACAAATCATCACTTTACAACCAGAAGCAATTGCAAGGTTACCCAGAACCTGTGCTGGTATACTGTAATGTACTGTCGAAGATTAGAAGTAGAAAGAACACTGTTCTTTTCTTCCTGAACACTTCCATATTAGTTTAAGCTACAAGGAATGCCTTGTATCCCATTGGTAAATGGAACTCTCTCGTTAGCCAACACTTTTGATTATCCGGCACCACCTATTTCCTATGCATGCTGGATAGTTACATTTTTACAGTACATCTGTTTAATTCAGACTTTCATGCTACCAGGTTAATTTCTTCAATTTTCCTTGTTCAAGTGAGCAAATATAAAATTGTAATTCAGAATGGTGACATCTTTAACACATTCATTTTCACACCTAGCCAGCATTACCTCTGTACTATCTATTTGCTACTAGACATAGCCTAAGCTGCTGCAAATGTTCTGTCTCAACTAACAATGTGAATGCAAAGATGGTGGTTTCAAAGTTTCCTGTTGTTTGGGTTTTAGTTAAATAGTTGATTTGTTTTAAATGGCTGGTCTCTGAATTAAGCCAAAGAGAAGATAGAAAGTGCCAATGTATACCAATCTTCAATAACAGTACACATACACACTATTTAAGGCTGGATATTTAATTGGCAGCCTAACTTATTCAGTACCAAAATGCAATCATTTGGCATTATTCTAACTACAGCTTCTGGTCTTATTTAAATATTCTGAAACCATGGGTCTACATTCAAGAAGATCTGATACTGGCAATGTGCAATGAATGTGTCAAATTAATGTTGCTTGGTTGTATTTTTGGAAGACAATGATAATGTAGAAATGTTCAAATTATTTGACTTGAATGAAAAGTCTCCATATCTGACCTAAGTTGTGATGACTAGAAATCATGTAATGCTTTCGAATGCAATCTTACAGATCATGACGGAGTTTCAAGTCTGTCCTGAGGTCAATACCAGTATTGCATGGAATAAATTCAGGGAGGGCAACTGGATTGAAATTACTTGGTCCAAAAATAAACAGACATTATTCCTTATCTAACAAAAATCTTTTATGAATTAATTATAAATCAAAACTAGTGTGTGTTGATTCCAGTGGGAGAAAAACAGAGTTAAAAAAATCCTTTTCAACAATAATCTAGTAAAGAATTTCCAGGAATGCTTGTAGCAAATAAGAAAATGAAGAAGGAACACAAAATGTCTAATCTTTCAACTATCAATTACAGCTCAAATAAATGTGCTCAAACAGGATACAACGGGTCAGCCAAGGTTTAATTGCCATTTTTCTGTTGCTAACAATTTTTTTTGTATTAGCACTTTCTGTCGCTACATTTCCCCATACTCTTTTTCATTTGCAATCTCTACCTTTCTGCCGTGTTCCCTTCTTCTTTCAGCACCACTGAGCAGGGCTGACAAGCGGATTCCTTTGCTTTTCACCATATTAAAGCCACTTTCCTGCTCTGACAGCCTGTTCTACTCTGCCACCTTACAGCTCCAGCTTCACACTTCTCTGGGCAGCCACTGTTTCTTGACAGACCACTGTCACTTCCCATCATCCTCTCTGTATATCCTCCTCTCTCCCCCTCAGCACGCATCCAGACTTTCCAACAAGCACAATTATTTTTTTTGACAAGCCATCCATCAGCTTTAACTTTAAAAGCACTTTCTGCTGATATCCATTGTTAAACCCTTGCTTTTCATGGGGCTTGCATGAGAGACTATGATATCAGACATTCAAACTACCAAACCATGTAAATTTACTTTGTTCTCAGCTATGTTTCCAATTTCACGTCCAATTTTTCGGTACATTATGCGTAGTTGTTGTGCTTAATATGATGTTGTCAAATCCCATTAAAGTTCACTGTATCGTGCTGCTCTAAAAACAGGTTACAATTTGCGTTCCATAAAGAAAGGAAAGAACACAGTCTGAAGTCAAGCTAAATCTTATTAAAATTATCTGTTCATTGTTACATTTCTGGATGGAGTAATTTGGAGGCATTAGCAGAGACATATATGAAAATGTCAGCATGCCAACTAATGACAACAAAAGCAAAGGAATATATCTGTGAAACTCAATAAAGGTACTTTGCTGGTGACATGAATTTGATGATAATCTGAGGAAATGAATAAGGAACCATTCAATTTGAATAGGAATTTTTCTATTAAATCACATTGGTGCATTTCCACTTGGCTTAGATCCGATCCTGAGGCACTCTCAAGCACTACAGTGTTTACATCTAGATTATGGGAAAAAAAACCTGAATGGATAACATGGACACTTACTGAAACAGATCCTCAGCTGCTAGCTGGTAATCTTGACCTTAGGGAAAGAATAAGTTGTTATCATTGGTGGATATTAGCTGTCCGTTGCCACGGTTACAACAGTAATATCAGTGGAAAAGAAATAGCTAAATATGTGGGAAGGTAGAGGTGGGGGCGAGGAGGATGACAGAAACTGTCCCCAACTGCATAATTTAAAATATATTCATGATGGAAGTACAATACGTTTGCTTAATATGTTAAACAAAAAAGTCTAAAAATGAAAAAGTGTTTAAGCTTAGCCACGTACAATTTCCCTTCCTTACATATGAATATACTTATTAGAATGTAAGTGTACAAATCCTGCAATTTTGAACTGAAAATCTCATGAAAATCGAATGCATTATACCAAAGATGAATTCAGATTGATGTTGAAAGTATGTCATCATATATACAGGTAGCTGATGAAGTATGGTATTGGCACTGGACTAGTAATCCAGAGACCCAGGAGAACGTTCTGGGGACCTGGGTTCAAATGGCAGATAGTGGAATATTAATTCAATAATAAGAACAAAATCTGGAATTGAAGTCTAATGATGACCATGAAACCACTATTGATTGTTGTAAAAACCCATCTGGTTCACTAATGTCTGTAAGGAAGGAAATCTGTTGTCCTTATCTGATCTGGCCTACGCATGACTCCAGGCACACAGCAATGTGATTGAACTGAGAGCAGTTAAGAAACAAAGGCAATTAGGGATGGGCAACAGCCAGTGACACTCACAATCCATGAAAGAATACAAAAACGTGTCCTGACACACTGATCATAAAAGGAAAACATATGCAAAATGAATCTTACATACTTGACTTGAAAGAATGACAAATATTTGAATATTAAAATTTTTTGCATTTAATCTGCTATAATAATACCACAAGGTAAACAATTAAAATTAATTCTGATTAGGGCATATCTGCAGGTTAGAAGAAGTCAGTATTATTTCACTAATACTTTTGATACAAAAGTCTACTGTAGCAAGAGCATAATATTGCATTGTAATTTTTTCTATTAAACAATTGTACAGTTTTGTGAAAGTGTTAAAACAAGTGCCTGAATTCTTTGCATTTTTTCTAATCTTTTTTATGAAGTGGAAATGACATAGCAAATATATCTACCCAAAAAAAGAGACACAGATACTTACTGTGATGCAGCAATAGAATTTTTAAGATACTTATGCACAACTCACGTGTGTTCACACCTGGAGATTAGCCTAGGGACCATGTGAAGTTAATAAAGATTTTATTTTACTTAAGTACGTGTTTGATAAGATAACGAGTAGCTATGTGCTCTGGTGCAAAAGGTTAAGGCAAAAGACAATTAGCTGAAATAGATGAAAATGAATATAGAAATCTGTTCTGGTCATAGAAACTTCTGAAATGTCTTGTAATTTGAGAAGTGAAAGGAAAATTATAATGTCACATAGGTTTTCAGTCAAGCATATAACATAATTAACATAATTGTACTCTCCTGATGGTACTGATGGCGTGACATCTTTTGAAGATTGCAGGACATATTATGCTAGTGCTAGTTTTAAAAAAGGTAGATTTAATGTACAGAATGGTAATGGAGCTCCTTAATAGCTAAGTAGCAAAGTAATTAAGCTACCCATTTAACACTGCATTGGGTTCAAGCTCAGCATTGAGCAGCAATCTAGATCACTAAGTGCCAGTCTTTTTGGGCTAGCCTAATGTATTTGGCATTCTATCTCTGCAAAAACAAAATACAAACAAAGGAAGTTGGGTTCTTCCTTCTCTGATGCAAAAGGACTTCTTGTCAGCGGAATGATATCAGAAAATAGAGAAATGGACAACCCCTTTTGCTTTCCTTGCATGTTAAACAAAGAATACATAGAGCAGAACAAGATATATAAAAAAAAGTGGCAAGTACCTGGATAGAAAATTTTTCATGACTGGCATGTCAGATAGGATTTTTAACATAGAGGGGGAAACAGTCAAATGTCCTTTCCACTTTTTTAACAAGAAGTTAGTTCTATGTGATACATGCATATCAACACAAATGTTCACAAAGAAGTCAAAATGCTAAACATTAACATATAGCTGCAGCTTGTAGAGCTGCTTGTCATTCCATTACAGTTTACAAAACTTTGTAAAGACTGACTTAACAAGGCTGCTTTCAACAAATGGAAGACATAAATAATGAGCTAATGTCAGCATGTGTCTTTGTAAGTTAATGAATATCAAATTACACAGAAATGATTATAAATCATCATTACCCGGAATTGTAATTGAACTTGCAATTAAACATGACAAATGTTACCTAAACTAAATCTTTAATTTATACTTACAAATAAAAAATGATTTGTCTTTTTTAACATTTCATAGTTAATTTCCCATTATGCATTCTACTAATTAGTTCTCAGAAATTACAGAACCCATAACATTTGCCATTATTGAAATATAGTGTCTCTAAATTCGATAAATACTGATATGGAAATAGTTCCAGGAGTACTATAAACCTTTCTTTACATCAAGGTTACACAGCACAGTATTCATTCTAGTTCTGAATAATATTTATCAAAATTAAAATATTGAAAATACCAATGCATTTTGAGTCACCCAGTGACAGATTAAATTAAAAGGTTGATACTTGATGGCCTGCATCAATGCTTATTTCCAAAAAAAAAGTTACACATGTTCCTTGCTATGAAAAGAAGAATGAGCGCCAACATCTCCATCTCATCTGGTAAGGCTCACCACTCCCACAAAAACCATGTCTCAACTTATCAACGTTCTCAGGCAAGATAAGCTTCTTCTCACTTACAACATGTCACTAATAATCGAATTTTGAAGCCTCATCTTAGAATGAAACTACTTCAGCCACACGGGTCACAAGAATTAACTGCCACCAGCCTTTAATGAAAACCAAGCCCATCAATCTACCAATAGCCATCATAATTAGGATAACGGTTTAGAAAATTTGGGTTGATGTCAAAGCTGCCTTGTGCTGCAAGGAGTGCTGATTAAAATCTTAGTCTGAAAGTTAATGATGAATGCTGGTGGCAGTACTGCTATGATAGGGACAAACAGCTCTTTGAGCAAAATGATTGCTGTGTCTTGTACAGTAATATTATTCTTTCCTGGCTTTAAACATAGGCATTTGGAGACAAATGAACCGATATCAACCATGTGAACTGGCCAGTATATTCTTGTCAGAACAAACGCAGGCAAAACAGAAGTAAAAATGTCTCAATATGTTTTTACATCTATTATCTAAAGTGACTGATCCATAATATTAGCCTAGGAGCTACTGATTTCTCCTTTGATGCAATACTTGGAATGTTACATAAAACATGGATTGAGGTTTAAAGGAGTCTATGTGAATGGGTTGGAACATCTCAAAGTAGATAAAGAAACTCAAAAGACAGTGAAGAGGGCTGCATGTACGCTTGTTTCTTTGGGGAACATTTTATTCTTTTAAATAGAGGCAGCATAGTGGCACAGCGATTAGCACTGCTGCCTCACAGCACCAGGAACCCAGCTTCGAATCCCAGCTCGGGTCACTGACTGTGCAGGGTCTGCACATTCTCTCTGTGTCTGCACGTTTCCTCTGGGTACTCTGGTTTTGTCCCACAGTCCAAAAGGCATGCTGGTTAGATGGATTGGCCATGCTAAATTCTCTGAACAGGCATGCAGTGTGGTGACTAGATGATTTTCACAGTCAGTTCATTTGCAGTGTTAATGTAAGCCTACTTGTGACGAATAAATAAACTTTAAAGCATATTTTATTTGTCTTTTTTTTAACGGCAATTGCTGCTTTATTCTGAGTGCACTGGGAGCTGCAATACTTCAATGGATGCATTACACTGAAAATGGAAAAAAGATAGAATTGTAATGCATTTTCTGCAAGTTGAAGTAATGAACAGAATTAAGTTCATCTGCAAATACCTAGCTAACTTTCAGTTTGAATTGGTAGAAATCCATGTTTGTCAAGTGGCTCTTCCAACTGCATACTGAATTTTTCACCAAGTGACTAAAGATGAAATTGCCAGCCCAATTCTCATCAAGAATGGTTAAGAGGTTAACATTACAAGGTGGTGAACCATACAACCAGAAAAGGTCTCAATCACCAATAAACCAGTTTTGGTAGATATGTACAAGTATGGATCAAATTTAACTGTGAGGAAACCCAGTAAAGTATTTTGCAAAACCTGCGCTCCAGATTCATCTAAGTACTTGATTTAGATAACCGAGAACTATATCACTATTTATGGAGTTAACTTAACATAAGTCAACCCCTAAGGAGCAAGTTGAAACAATTGGAGGAGAAAGCCCAATTGGCTTTCAGACTTGGCTACTCTGATTCGTCATATTCTGACAATTTTGATCAGCAGCGCTCTACATTTCCATAAGAAGCAAAACAAATAGAAAATCATAAAAAGGCATTAATATCAGTATTGTAAAAAATGTTCCACCTCACTAAAAGTGAGTGGGAGAAAGCAATAATGTTTTGAAAGTGGTGTTGGATAGGGTTGTTATGAATGGCAGGGCAGAACTGAAACTCTTGCCCCTTTTCCTTATTGTTTATAATCAGTGTGTTTTTGGAAAGGAAGGTGGATATGTTTCTCAACCCAAGTGTGTGGTCTATTTTTAATTTTTGCAAAATTTTGCAACAAACTTTCATGGGTTTACATAAAGAAGATTATTTGTTCACCCTTAAAATCTAAACACTATGTCACTCACGCACACACACACTCGAGAAAGACACAGTGCATTTTTAAAGGTTGTAAACAAAATAATAGTTCATAGTTCACGTGTTTGGCTCACTGTAGGAAAAAGTCATGCTTGGCCTATTGAACAAGATGGTTGACTCCAAAAAGGTAGTCTGGTCATTTCAATAGCTGGGGTTAACTTTCACTATTGTTGCCAGAGTCCCTTGAAGAGATGGCTTTTTCAGCTGATCATGAAGTTGATTACATGTGTGTTTTTTTACCAGGGGGTCAAGCTTATATTCTGGTAGACTCTGAAAAGGAACAGCTGGGGAGACCTTTAAGATGTAACAGTTTGCAAGTTTTAAAGGAAAAGGTATCACTGCCTTCTTTTTCAGCTTCTATTTTCTGATGTGTTCTCTGCAGACTGACCAGTTTCTCCCTAGTTCTTGGAATGGTAGATTTGTTCACTCAAGGCATTTCATTTAGATCAAATAATTCTATTGTCCACCAGAATGGCTTAACACTAGAAGCCATTGCTAAACAATGACGAATAGATTGAAGAGTCTGTTCACACCCACTTATGATAATTTAGTTTCTACAGCTTTCATTAGTTTGGAGTTAACTTGTCAAGCACTTGGAAGTCTGGAGGTCCATTGAGTTTGGAGTTCTGGGCAAATGACAAACAATAGCAATAGTAAATTATATAGATGAGTTCAGTCTGGAAATGTCTATTCAAGGGGAGGCCCCCACCTAAAGTTCTTCAATTAGGAATTTTCTGGAGGCTTGAGCTGTTTCTGTCTCTATGCAGAAATTGCACAAGTCACCTGATCCTTTGGTAGCTACCTTAGCCATCTTGCTAGTGTCCATTTTTTTAAAAAAGGCAGTTCCAGAAAATTATAGACTGAATGCATTCCATGAAGGCATGCCTTCACTGTGCATGACATGTTCAATTCGCAAATGTAATCAGTGATAAATCTTCCATCCAAATTGCATTTGAGAAGTTTTATCCAATTTTCTCAGCTCACTTTTGGAGTCCCCATTCCAAAAAAAATACCATCTCAGCTCATGTGATATGAAAGTAACTTCATATAATTTTCCTCTCCCTGTCTGTAACATGTGGAATTTGTCATTTGAGTAAACACGAAAATGGCTGACAAAATTTTGTAAATATTTGATTTGACTTATCATCACATGTATTAATATACAGTGAAAAGTATTGTTTCTTGCACACTATACAGACAAAGCATACCGTTCATAGAGAAGGAGAGAGTGCAGAATGTAGTGTTACAGTCATAGCTAGGGTGTAGAGAAAGATCAATTTAATGTAAGTTGGGTCCATTCAAAAGTCCGATGGCAACAGGGAAGAAAATTTTCTTGAGTCAGTTGGTATGTGTACTCAGACTTTTGTATCTTTTTCCCAATAGAAGAAGGTGGAAGAGAGAATGTCTGGGGTGCATGGGGTCCTTAATTATGCTGGCTCCTTTTCTAAGGCAGTGGGGAGTGTAGACAGTGTCAATGGGTGGGAGACTGGTTTGAGTGATGGATTGGGCCTCATTCACGACCCTTTGTAGTTTCTTGCGGTCTTGGACAGACCAAGCTGTGATACAGCCAGAAAGAATGTTTTCTAAGTGTTGGTGAGAGTCGTAGTGGACATGCCAAATTTCCTTAGTCTTCAGAAAGTAGAGGTGTTGGTAGGCTTTCTTAAGTATAGCATCAGTATAGAGACACCAGGACAGGTTGTTGGTGATCTGGACACCTAAAAATTACACTTCCTGAAGTCAATGACTATCTCCTTCGTTTTGTTGACATTGAGGGAGAGATTATTGTTGTTGTCAGTCCACCGGATTCTCTCTACCTTTCCTGTATCTTTGCATCATTGCTTGAGATCTGACCCACTACAGGGGTGTCATCAGCAAACTTGAGAATCGAGCTGGAGGGGAATTTGGCCACACAGTCATAACAAGGGCTGAGGATATAATATTGTGGGGCACCGATGTTGAGGGTGATCATGAAGGAGGTGTTGTTACCTGTCTTAATTATTGCGGTCTGTGCGCTGGGCAGTTTAGGATCCAATCGCAGAGGGAGGAGCCGAGCCCCGCCCCAGGTCATGGAATTTGGAGATGACGTTCGTAGGAATAGTAGCATTGAAGGCTGAGCTGTTGTCGATAAATAGGAGTCTGACATAGGTGTCTTTGTTATCTAGGTGTTCCAGGGTTGAGTGCAGGACCAGGGAGATGGCATCTGCTGTGGACATGTTGAGGCACTAGATGAACTGTAGTGAATCCAGGCAATCTGGGAGGCCAGAACTGATTCATGACTAACCTTTCAAAGCACTTCATAATGATGTCAGAGTCTCCGGATGAAAGTTATCAAGGCACACTGCCTGGCTTTTCTTTGGTACTGAGATGATGGCAGTCTTCTTGAAGCAGAAAACAACCTCAGATTGGTGTAAAGAGAAATTGAAGATGTCAGCAAATATCCCCGCCAGCTGGTCCACGCAGGATCCGAGTGCTCACCCGGATATCCCATCTGGGCCAATTGCTTTCCGTGGGTTGACCTCCAAGAAGACTGCTCCGATGTCTGCAATACAGACCTCGGATATAGGTTTAGTCTGAGGTTTCTGGTGTGGAGGGCATGATCTCGCTGATCTCTTGCTCAAAATGGGCATAGAATGCATTGAGCTCATCAGGGAGGGGTGCATTGGTGCCAGCAATTTTACATGCCTTCATTTTGTAGCCTGTTATGTCGTGCAAACCTTACCATAGCTGGCAGGAGTCCATGTGGCTAGCCACTAGTGTACCTTTAAGAGATATTTTTTAAAAATCATGTTCTCCCAGCTCACAGCATCAGCTGATGTCATTGTTACCAAGCTGTCTCTGAGAAGTCCTTTCATTGCTACTTAAATAAGCTACTTACATGGGGTTGCTTACGTTTAGTCTCAGGTTAGTTTCATGACCCGGCATTGTTAGGAGAAAAGATCATCGGTTTTAGACAGGTTTCTTTTCCTTCCTAGGAGTTTAAGGTTTTTTTTCTGTTTGGCTGCAGTTTGAGTTTTTTTTAGAAGGGACATCGACCAGGAAAGAAGTGTCTCTCTCTCTCACTCTCTGGTTTTGGGAGTTCTATGGGTGAGCTAAAAGCCTTTCTGAAGTAGAAAATCTGCCTTTAGTGGCTTGACCAAAGTCTACCTAAGGTTCTGGGGAGCTGTTCTGACTTCAAACTGTTCTGAGTGTATCAAGAGGACTACTAGAACTTACAAGACTGAAAGTTTTCAATTCTCCAACCAAAGGACTCAAGGTCAGCATCACGTGAACATCAGACTTTGCTGCGTTGAACGTCTTTAAAGGGTTTTGTTCATGGGATTGAACTGATTGTAACATCTTAGATATATTTGTTAGGGATTATAATTATCATTTTTTTTGTTTTTGTAACTGATAAAAGTTATTGCAAATTTTCTTTCCATACAAGTTTTCTTAAATAAACTTTGTTTGATAAAAGCTCCTTAGTAGGTCATTTGAATCATACCTGAGTTAAAACATATCATGCTTATCCTACCCAATTAGAAGATGCAAAAATAATGATCCAGGCAGGCTCCATAAAACACTTTGGAGTTTCTGACCTGAACCATAATATTCTGCATTGTCAGTGTATGCCCACTTTAACATTTGGTCCGGTACTGTCGTTTCGCATCTTTGATGGATCTCCTTCGATCATATCTGGCCTTCTTGTATAAGTCAGGGTCACCTGACTTGAATGCCTCAGACCTGGACTTCAGCAAGCAGTGGATGTCCCTGTCCATCTATGTTTTCCATTTGGGAAGCACACAGATTTGCTTCTTTATACACTGTCTTCATCACACTTAGTAATGAAGTCAGTTATTGTAGTGGCATGTTCATTCAGGCTGGTTACAAAGCTTTTAAATACTGACCAGACTACTGACTCTAAGCAGTCCGGTAGGCGATCATCCAATTCCTCAGAACAACACTGCATGACTTTCTTTGCCAGATTCTCCGGTTTCAGATTTTGTCAGCTGGGAGCAGAAACACAGCCTTGTGATCTGATTTGCCAAAGTATGGGTGGGTGATAGAGCAGTGGGCATGTTTGACATTTGCGTTGCAGTAGTCTAGGGTGTTTGAACCTCTGGTGCAACAGGAGACATGTTGGTGGTATCTTAGCGTGGATAGGGGATTGGCTGTCAAATAGGAGGCAGAGAGTGGGTGTCAATGGGTGCTATTTGGATTGGCAGTTGGTGACTAGTGGAGTGCCCCAGGGATCGGTGCTGGGGCCTCAGCTATTTACCATTTATATAGATGATCTGGAGGAGGGAGCCGAGTATAAGGTGTCGAAATTTGCCGATGACAAAAAGATAAGTGGAACGGCAAATTGTGCGGAGGGTGTGGAAAGTCTGCAAAGGGATCTAGATAGGCTGAGCGAGTGGGCAAGGACCTGGCAGATGGAATACAATGTTGGCAAGTGTGAGGTTATCCACTTTGGTAGGAATAATAGTAGGAAGGACTACTACTTATAGGGCGAAAAGCTGCAGTATGCTACGGCGCAGAGGGACCTGGAGGTCCTTGTGCATGAGTTGCAAAAACCCAGCCTACAGGTGCAGCAGGTGGTCAGGAAGGCAAATGGGATGCTGGCCTTCATAGCGAGGGGGATTGAATATAAAAGTAGGGAGGTCTTGCTGCAACTGTACAGGGCACTGGTGAGGCCGCAGCTGGAGTACTGTGTGCAGTTTTGGTCGCCGCACTTGCGCAAGGATATTTTGGCCTTGGAGGGAGTGCAGAGGAGGTTCACTAGGCCGATTCCAGAGTTGAGGGTGTTGAGCTATGAGGAGAGGCTGAATAGACTGGGCTTGTACTCGTTAGAGTTTAGAAGGATGAGGGGGGATCTCATTGAGACGTATAAGATGATGAAAGAGATGGATAGGGTAGAGGTGGAGAGGTTCTTCCCGCTCAGAAAGGACAGCAGGACTAGAGGGCACAGCCTCAAGATAAGGGGGGGGATGCAGTTTAGAGCAGAGTTGAGGAGGAACTTCTTCACTCAAAGGGTGGTGAATCTCTGGAATTCTCTGCCCGTTGAAGTGGTGGAGGCTACCTCGCTAAATATATTTAAGATGCGGGTAGATAGGTTTTTGGTAGGCAAGGGGATTAAGAGTTATGGGGAGAAAGCAGGAAAGTGGAACTGAGCCACTTCAGATCAGCCATGATCTTGTTGAGTGGCGGGGCAGGCTTGAAGGGCTAGATGGCCTACTCCTGCTCCTATTTCTTACGTTCTTATGTATCTTCATAGGACGTTGTTGAGCGTGGCCTGATTGTAATTCCCTGCCACAATGAACAAAGCCTTGGGATGTTTCATCTCAAGGCTATTTATAGCAGTGTATATTTCATCCAGCACTATTTTCACACAGGATATCAGAGGTTAACTCCTGCGGAAGGTTGTAGGGATGGCATTTTAGTGTCAGGTATTCTAGGTCCAGGGAGTAGAAGCTCACCAGTGTTGCTACATCTAGGCATCACGAGCTGTTGATTAGGAAGCAGGCACCCACCTCCCCTCGCCTTGCCTGAGGGCCCTGGACAGACCATTTGGTGGATTGAGAAGCCCTCTGATTATAGGGCACATTTGGTGAAGCAGGAGTGAGCCACATCTCCATGAAACAGAATCCACAGCAGTCCCTCAGTTCTCTTTAAAAGGTGAATCTGGCTTTAAGTTCATCTAGTTTGTTTTCCAGAGAATGTATATTTGCCAGGAGTAAGCTGGGGACACTTACTGGAGTGGCTGCTTCTTTTTGTGCCTGGAAAATGGTGAGCATAGTATGCAATGTTAAGGGTATAGGTGCGTCCAATGAGTTTTTTCACTTTGGTCTGTGTGTGGATGGAGGATTTGTTGCCTTGTTTGTGGTTCTTGTGTTGGAAGATGGGTTTGCACGGTCAGGCATCCCAGGTTGCTGTTAGGCTGTGGTTTGGCTTCAGAGCTCAGAGAATGTCCAGACCACACTCTGGTGTGGATGGGTCAAAGGCCAGTAAGTGGTGGTCTTAATAGGGTGTGATCACATCACGTGAACTTTAATAGTGGTATTAATCCATACTTTATAACTGGAGATGGAGGAATGTCAAACATAGTAATAACACTAACAGCAATTTCTAGTCCAATGCTTTCTTGCACTCGACTCATATGTTGATATTCTAATGAAACAAGGATTTGTTTTATTATGCTTGCTTACCTTCTTTGGCAGCTTGCACCATTAATGCATAGGCTATGAAGGATATTTTTCTCATGCTAACACACTCAGTGTGGACTATGTAAACTCAAAATAATAGATAAAACCACACCACTAAAATCCCAATTAATTTTACCTATCCAGCCAAAGTTTGAATTTTCCTGTCAGTCGGGAACCTGACATTAAGAAATCAAATGCCTTTTTAGTAACATTAATTTCAAGTCTAGTATTTAATTTACTTTTAATTCAAAACAAGTTGAAGGAAATAAGATTATAATTATGTCAGCTAATACTAATAAATTTAGTAACAATGTCATTGCTAAAATAGTAGACAGAAGAGTAGCATCAATACAAGCTATCTATTGTTTGTCAGATAACAGAAATAGTCATAGCCTAACTTGATTACCTTTTGACTCAAAATGAACTGTTCAGAGAGAAAATTAATGTGTGGAATTTTTTAAAAGTCTTCCTACATCTACTTTACAAATTCAAAACACTGAACATGTATAATGTAAATTTACTGTTACTGCAAAATACCATTTAAATTAATGTAAATCCTTCTCTGCGCAAATAATACTGTTACTCATGAGGAACTTTGTGCATAAAAGGACAATATTACAGATATTGAATTACCATAGATTGTGGTGTATAAGCTGACCTTTGAAGACGCTAAAACTTCTTCTCAAAATAAGGTTCAGTTTATATACTGGGCAGGATTTTTCACGCAACCTGCCACTTGTTTTGCAGTGGCAAAAGGTGCCTCTGGTTCCGCCATCTTAGCAGGATTTCCCGTTGAATGCACTCATCACCAGTGGGAAACCCGTGGCAGGGATGTGCTGTGAGTAGGACCAGAAGATCCCCTTGGCATGAACAGCTGGAAAATTCAGACCACTGGGTATAAAACATAACCCACTAGTGTGATTGAGTTTGGGAGGCCAACATTGTCAGATGTAAAACAAAACACAGGCAATTGATATTAATGTGGCCTGATTTATTGAATGAGTTAATTGTACAGAGGTACCTCTAACCACACAGCAGTTAACTGATTTTAATGTGGCCTGATTTATTGAATGAATTAATTGTACAAAGGTACTTCTAACCACACGAGTGTTTTAAAACCGTCATATTCATTGTCTAAGGCATCCAAATGTAAAAAATTTATCAAATTTATTCTGAGTCACTTTGGCTATGACATCGTCAGAAGGATTCCATTCTGGATCAGGTTTGGCACTTTTGCTTTCCCTCCACAAAACTATCTTCTTCTCTGGCCAATGAACTGGATATTCTGCATTTTTTGAATGATCTGATGATGCTTGGTGCATACACAGCATCCTATAATTTGAAGCATTCATATTTCTACTCTTTATAGAGACTTTTTCCTCTAAGCCAAACATCCACATATTCCATTCAGCATGAACATGATCCTTGAATCATTTGCTGAGGCACATATCCAAAGGTTGAACTTTGGACTTTAAACCTCCTGATATAACTGCAATTTGGATATTATTTCTTCACAGACACATTTTGACCTCATTGGTTGTAGATGTTCAGGAAATGTCTAACACTAATAAACTGTATTCTTTACATAGGCCACTGGGACACCCATTTCACACATTATCAATCAACAACTTCACTCCATCCTCATCCATCCAACTATGTGTGCAAAACCCTGGCAGAGAACTTGATGTTCAGCATGGTTTTATGTTTGAAAACTGTCATGGATCTTAATTTCATTCCATTGGTCATGCAGGTTAGTACCACCATGAACTTCATCTCTCATGTTATTTTCACTAGAACTATTTTCAAATCTTTCCACACCACAGTTTGGCTGCTGGGCATATCAAAGTTCACAAAGTGTTTCATGCATGTTGTCGACATAATGGATACTTGTGTTTATCGAATGATGAGTTGCTGAAAACCGGTAATTTTGGCATTGAGGTATTTTAGTAGGCTCTAAGCAATTTTGATCTTCTGATGCAATACTACCTTGGTTCATTCTTCAAAGCGACCAAACCAATTAAGTATTGACCTGAAATCTTTGATGGACTCAGGGTTTGACTTGACCCAGGTATATAGACATTGCATTTCTGGTAATGATGTAACCGTTCCAAAGATTTCTGAGAACTCTTTCTGAAAGTACTTCAAGATTGGGCAAGTGGTTGATTCTTACTCTGAAGGCACATTTGGTCCTGGGCATCTTCTTCAAGGTGGATTCGTTCAACTTCTATTCTCACATTAGCCTTTTCACTAACACTGAATTCCTCCACTGCAGCATAGTTATTGGACAAGATCGCAAATGTGATGACTTTTAGCTTTAAAGCAGTTTCACACAATTTGTTTTGCCGGAGGACCCATTTTTGTTCATTATTCACCACGTTAGGCACAGTCTGAGCTATGCGGGTGTGTTCTGTGCATCTTCTTTACAGCACAATCCATATCTTCATGGTCCAATTTATAGCATAAAGTAACTAAAACATCCATTTCTGGAGTGGAAAATTGAGGACGACTACACATGCATTTTGTAGCTGAAAGGGGACTGGTATTCACAAAAGCAAGATTCTGGTGTTGAAACACCAGGGTCAGCCTAGTCAACTTATACAGCACAATCAATGGTATAATATAAAAACATGCAACTACACATTTTCTCAACACCATGAATGCTTCTGATTTGTTATACTAATAGTCCAACATTCAGCGCTGAATGACAAGAAATTTCCTCTAACTAAAATGTTGGAAAAATTTGCCTGATCACTATCTGAGACTAAAGCAAAGTATTCACAACCTTGGAACTCAATACAACCCAGAGGTGAGCTTCTGACCCTCTGTATGCTTCACCATTAAGACTACCTGCTTCCACCCTTGTAACATCATCTGCCTCTACACCCAATTCAGCCCATCTTCTGCTGAAATCCTCATTTATGCTTTTTGTTACCTCCAGGCTCAATTATTCCAAAGCTCTCCTGGTCAGCCTCCTCTATGGTACCTTCCATAACCTGGAGCTCATCCAAACCTCTGTTGCTGCTATCCTATGTAACAACTCTCATTTATCCACAATTCTTGGGCTCACTGACCTACATTGGTTCCCAGTCCAGCAATACCTTGATATTAAAATTTTCATCCTTATTTTCAAATCCCTGAATTGACTTACCCCTCCCCATTTCTGTGACTTCCAGCAGCCCTTGAGCCAGCCAAAGATCTCTGCAATCTTCCAATTGTGGCCTCTTAAACATCTGCAATTTTCATTTCTTCACCATTCCTGCCTTCAGCTGTCCAGGCCTTATGCTTTGGAATTTGTTCCCTAAATATCTCTGCCTCTCTACCTCCTTGAAGATGGTTTGTTAAACCTATTTCTTTGACCAAGCTTTTGGTCACCTGTCCTAATATCTTGCTTGACTTGGTGTCAAAATTTATTCATTAACGCTTCTATGAAGTATCATAAGATCTATTATGTTAAAAGCACCATTTCATGCAGTTGTGTTGTTCTGTAATCAATAGTAGATATAGAAGTACACATTTTGTACCAACCCAAAAGAAGTCAGAAAGATCCTGGTAACTTTTTCAATACTATTCTATTTACTTTATTCCTTAAAGATTGGATTATTTCACATCAGTGTAACTTGCTGCACAAGCAAACTAGTGGTATAAAACTGGCAACAATTGCTGTCAAGCAGATTGGTAGAAATGTAAATCAAATTTTTAAAGTAGTTGGGAGGCGGGCGGTGGGAGGCAGTGTGTTGGAAGGGGCAAACAGAAAGCATTGTATATATTATAACAGAATACCTTAAGGATAAATCAGTTTAATTTGAAAAACAACGTCATTACATTTGACCCAGAAACTAAACACAAGATATAATTAAACTGATTGAGTATGCTTCAATTGTGCATTTCAACTTTATTTAATGTAACTGGGTTTGCATGTCAGAAAAATAGATTTGATAAAACTCTTCAATGTTGGGACTCCTATTTTCCTACATAAAGTGATGAAGATACATAGCCACTCCTGGGAAAAATATTGTCTCAGGTGAGGGATTAGAGAGAATGAACAAATCAACTTTCAAAACTGCATTTTGCATTCCAAGTACATTTAGATGCAAGATCAACATGGTCTTTTGAGGGCACCTTCTAATTTGGGAAGTATGAGTTTTCAACTCAATTATAAGTTAGGACATTGTTTACAATGTTTCTCTGAGATATAGTACATTGTTTGTTGTAGTGTTAAACATGCCTTAAATTTCAGTTTTATTTTTCTATTTTCTTCCTTAATATAAAGGAAGACAATAACAGATGGGTAGAAAATAGGGAGAATTATACAGGGAGATTAATCTTTGCAGTCAGCAATGCAGAGTATGAGCCATGCCTGCACTTTTAAAGTCCTTTAGTGTAAATCCCAAGTCTAACACTAACCTTTTGACTATAAAGTATGTAACTAACTTACCTTCATCCAGCTTCAATCATAATTGCTGATTGTTAACATCAAAATTCATAAGAGGCTAAAGGTAAGACATGTGAGTATCAAAGTATTGTTTTGCAATTACTGTTTGTTTTGTTTGGTAGTACCGTCCTTGCCAACTATCGCTGAAAAAATATATTGCGTCAAAACTTTTCATCTTGTATTCATTAGGACAATTGCAAGAATACCAATGTCAGGGAAAGCAACAGCTTTATACTATCTGGGAAGAGTGTGCGGATTGATTGGCAAGTGGACGCTGATTGGAACAGGTAGTGCTATGGAGAATGTGCCAGTTGATGGTGATTGACAGTTAACTGCCAAACATTGTTTGAAATTTAAAACCAGGCAACTTGATTCTGATTGGTCAAGGCATTGCTCTGTGAAATGAACCAATGAATGGCTATCATTTGCTCAATTAAAATAGACCCAAGGTGTACATAAGAACATAAGAAATAGGAGCAGGAGTAGGTCATCTAGCCCTTCAAGCCTGCCCTGCCATTCAATAAGATCATGGCTGATCTGAAGTGAATCAGTTCCAGTTTCCTGCTCTCTCCCCATAACCCTTAATTCCCTTGTCTATCAAAAACCTATCTACCTGTGACTTAAATATATTTAGCAAGGTAGCCTCCACCACTTCAACAGGCAGAGTATTATATGTGTCCATTAATATATGTGCCCATATTCTTTCTGTTTGCAAAGAACAGGGCCCCGTGTATTAATATATGTAACTTCTATAATATATTTCTTTAATATATGTAAGTTCTAGCATATACAAATCACCAAACTGAAAGCCTAACTGACCATCTTAAATTGGTTGTCAGCATATTGCGTGTTTCGTGAAGAAGTTTCCATTCTGCTTTATTTCAGATTTGTTATATATGGACCAGGGCTGTCTTTATTGATTACACTCAGGATCCCAGAAACATTCCACATAACCAAATGCATGAGTGTGGAAGAAGAGATTAGTATGTTCATGCAATAATATAATAATGGTACAGCTTTCTAAGCCATGAGTGAAGATCAATTTCCTAATCACAAGAATACCAAATCAAAAGTTTTAATGATATTTATTTTAGCACGTGATCGAAAGCAATCACCAGAGTTGGCTCTGGAAAAAAACTTCAACCAGCAACGACCTTCAACGTACATTTTCCCAGCAGCCACTTAATTGCTCACCTCCCAAAAAGTCCTGTTCATTAAGTTACGTTATTTAGTAAAAATCACTCCCCTTTTCCTTAAATATTTTTTGAAGCAAAGCAAAATGGTAAAAGTCAAGACCAACACAGAGCCAAATCACCATATGGTTATCAATGACCCATGTGGCTTTCTACATGTTTGTTGTATGACATCCCTATTGCTGTCATCAAACAACAGTAATTAAGAATAATCAAGTGGGTGTTAATTGGATGTAATGAAACAATCTTTAGTCTGACTGAGCCTAGTATTTGCCTCTTACCAGTAATTATGATCTCTAAGTACTCATTCTAATCTCTTTCTTCTTGTGAACCAAACAGAGATGCAGTATTTGCACAGCTGATGGTTTGTTTTGTCTGCAATTTAGACTTGATTTAAAGCAGGAAACTCATAATTTGCCAAGCTGTCACCAGCTGCTGGAATTTAACAAAAGAGCTGGGGCATTTGATGACAACAGCACACTTTATTTCACCCACAGTAAAAGCCATCTATTAATTAACTGACCCTTAAGTATGCTTTAAACAGTTACAGCACTGAAATGCAGTAAAAGAACACCTCAAAAATTGCAAAATAATTACACCTATTGTGTTTCTTTATTAAAGAATACACAAGTCAAAACCCAAAATATAAATTTTGCTAAAAAGTGATGGGATGATCCTTCTCTTTGGAATTCTTAATGTTGTCAACAGTAAATGTTGACAATAAAAGGAATCCAGGGAAAAACAGGGCTAAAGACATTGAACAGCACCTTACCACTGGTTACTGGGATCTCTGAGAGCATTAGATCAATGTATCTTAACTTTTAAAAAAATAATTCATATAAAATAAAGAGATTACAATTCAAATCAATTTCAAGTCCATCAAATTTTATTCAAACTATTCTTGTTTCAGTTTTCACTGAATTTTAAAGGAATACAAATCATTTCCCTCTTTGTTCAGATAAGCAATGGAACTGATCCACATAGTTCATATTTGTTCAGAATTAAATAATGAAACTGACAGTGGAAGGTTTTAAGTTTGACAAGGTTGCCCAATGTAGCTTTTTAAGTGTGATAAGCTACAATGCATGCTGTAAGCATTATTGTACCTTGCTGTATCTTGGCTGACAGTATCCAACATATTCCATTCTTCTTACCGTCAGACCATAAGATATAAGAACAGAATTAGGCCATCAGCCCATCAAGTCAGCTCCACCATTCAATCATGGCTGATAAGTTTTTCAACCCCATTCCTCTGCCTTTTTCCCATAACCACTCAAGAACCTATCTATCTCTGTCTTAAATATACAAAATGTACTCAATGACCTGGCCTCCTCCACAGCCTTTTGTGGCAATGAATTCCATTGATTTACCACCCTCTGGCTGAAAAAAATCCTCCTCATCTCAGTTCTATTCTTTATTCTAAGGCTGTGCCCTCAGATCCGAGTCTTGCGCACAAATCTTTCCCACATCCACTCTTACAACTGAATAGCATCTGACCTTAAGAAAGACTTGAAGTAAAACTGACCCAAAATAAGTCCATAGCAACAGTGAAGTACATCTCACAATAGTTTCATAACAGTACTTGGTGGAAACTTGGTAAGAATAAAACACAAATATTTTATCCCTTAACAGAATTCCTGCTGCTTCTGTTGAACTACAACACTTACAGCAGGGAACCTCAGATACTGGTACTTATTTTGAGCTATGCAAAGATGACAGGCCTGTATTATGCTGCAATCTCCAACCAGAGAACCATAACTGTACATGCAAACATTCTCACTTAACAACACTCTAAAACGGCAATTTCTCACACTTGAGAAAGTCAACACTAATATTAGTTGTCTGTTAACAGTTTAAAAGCAATTTAAAGATTAACACATGAAAAAGACTTCTGGGCATATTAGTGGGGGGAAAGAATTATCCTAATTCAAGATGGAGTTCGTTATGGTGTTTAAGTGTAAAATATAATTGTTTATATTTCACACAGATGAACAAAATAGGCCAAAAGCCTCTCATTTCCATTTATATTACCATTTTTTTCAAAAGCTTCCAGTCAAACCAATGGACTACCCAGACACAAACCAAATAAAATGACTTAACATCTAAATTACAATCTTTGGTTTGCACTACTGCAAAAGCAAAGTTGTTTGCAGTGAGTGCAATATAATTGTGCTATTATTCTGTTTTAAGTCAAGTGGTATAATAAAAGTATCCTTCAGAAAATTAGTACATTGTTCCCAATTTTCTCCTTTGCTTTTCTAAAATTTCTGAAAACCTTAGAGCCAATTGCACTGATGAGCAATGGAGAGACAGCATCACTTCCACATGTTCAGTTTTTATTTTGCCATGGCCACAAGTTTCTTCCAGTTTGTCGTGCACACCCTGGCCCCTCTGAACCATATACTAGGTATTGTCAGGTAGTCTGAGCCCACAGACAAGCAGAACAAAAGATTGGTCATTCCAATTCCCAAAGAATATAGCCTCGCGTTTGCCATTATTTATTTTAATTCCTGGGGCCTGTTCAAACCGGTTGCAGATGCTCATCAATCTCTACAACCAAAGCAGAAGACAGTGACGTTTCCGTACACAGGGTGGCTTTGATCTTTGTGCCTCCACTGCCTAGGTCTGTCACCCCTCTTAAGCCCACATTCTTCTTTATGAAAACTGCACTACTGTTGTTTGTGTAAAGCACTTGGATTTAATTGCAAATTCCCTCCCTAAACCCCATTTTGGAAAGCACAAACACTACGTATGTGTGCAACATTCTCTCAAAGGCCTTCTCCTGGCCCAAGCTGATAAGGGACATTTCCACTTTTGGTTCTGTACATAGCTGATTGGTGTTTATCCTGTACCCAGGATACAATGTGGAACAGCTGGACCAAATGTAATTATACTTTCTATGTATTTCTCAGTGTAGGCTGGGCATGAAAAGAGACCTTTCTGGCCAGCGTAATTTAGAACTACAGCACAAGATGCATCTATGTACCATAGGAATGCAATTAAAAACATGGGAAAATAAGTCTCACCATAGTACTGTAAGTACATCTCTGTTCTAAAACGGACTACAACAATTTCAAATCTCAGAACATAACTTAAATATGGATTATCTGACCACATTGGCTTTTGCAAACAATGCATTAAATTCAATCCAATTCGATTTTAAACTATTGGATTCAAAAGACATGCGTATAATGCATCACTTTAGTAACAATTGTACTTCTGGGCAGCATGTTATTTATCATAAAACGTTTAAATGGGTGGGAATAGATGGTTTTGGAAATAAAAACACTCTGGTGTGAATTGAGAGGCAGTAATTCCTCTTAGAAAGTAGCCATTACTCAGACAAGTAGATGGTTATTGACAGTATGAGAGAGACTGTCTGTCCTGGAGCCAGTAACCTTGGTTAAGATGCAATGTCACAAACATCCTACCATCACTCTCTAAGATGTACAGCATATTATTTGAAGGGAAACAAATGTCAGCACTGAATGTCAGTACAAGGACACATCTTCTGCCGCTTAACAAAACTTATCAGCTTTTCAGTTTTATAGGGTACCTTTTTACACATGCTATTTTGATTCATTTTACACTGCAATAGCTGACAAAGCAGCAAACTATCAGGACTTTGTGAAATTAGTTGGTTTACAACCATCTTTGCATAAAGTAAGCACTGAATTAATTTTAATGACCACTCTAGTGTTAAGGTTAAACAGTCTGGAAAACCTCAATTTCATGGTAAGTGATGCCTACAGTAAAGTTAACATATATTAAGTTTTCTGTGTATTCTTGAAAAGTTTTATATATACGGTCATTGGTTTCATAATTATATACTCGTAAAGCTTCTGAGCTATTCACGTACATTTTTATTTGCAATTCGGTTCCACAATGAAGAAAATTAATGTTTTGACACAAGATGTGATGATCAGTTTAGTGCTGGAACATGCATACAATTTATTGAATGCCCTAGCTCTGCAATCTCCTCCAGCCCCACATCACTTACTCCTCTAATTTTGGCTTGAGCATACTGGTTTTAAATCATTCCACCATTGGTGGTCACGCTTTCAGTTGTCTAAGTTTTGGAAATATGCTTCCTACATTTCTTGACCAAGCTTTTGGTCATCTGATCTAATATGTCCTTATGTGACTTAGTGTCATATTTTGTTTTATAATGCTCTGATGAAGCATCTGGGTATATTTTACTATGTTAAAGGTGCGTTATTGTTGGGTTTAAGACGGGAATTATAATTACTGGCACATGGAACACTCCAAGGCTATAATGTCAAGATTCCTTGGTCAAAAGTAGCACAGTATGATGCTCAGGATGATTTTTCTACTTTGTTGAAACAATATGGCTCAAAACAACCTTGGAAGAGTATCCACTGCAAAGTCAATGAGATTTCTTTATCATTTCCAATAAATGTAACCACAAAGATTTTGCCAATTTAGTGTTAATTAATGCTGATTGAATTAAGGACAGGTTTGTGCTTTCAATACATTGGGAATAAATCATGTAATGAGGTAGGATTTAACAAATGAATGTCTATTATCTGCTCTGCAAGGCCATGTTCTAAACATTATAGACACATTAGTTTTCAGTAAAATATTTTACAACCGTTACCAGATGAACTGAAAAGCACTGAAATTCCTGGAATTGTACTTTAGTGTTTCCATGGCTTTTTTTTCCCAAGAAAAGATGGTCAATATGTTCACAATTGTCTCTAAAAATACGAGTTATGTCTGCTGCCAGGTTGCCTATCTTTCATGGATGTAGGTTTCTTTTTATTTATTAGATGGGTGTTGTTTCACTGGCTAGGCCAACATTTATTGCTGATCCCTAATTGCCCTTCAGAAGTTGGTGGTGAGATGCCTTATTGAGTCACTGCAGTCCATGTGACAAAGGTATATTTACAGTGGCATTAGGGAGGGACTCCCAGAATTTTGACTCAGTGACAGTGGAGGAAGAGAGACATATTTCCAAGTCAGGATGGCAAGTGCCTTCGTGGAGAATTTTCAGGTGGTGGTGTTCCCATAGTTTGCTACCTTCGTCCTTCTAGAAGATAGTGGCTGTGGGTTTGAAAAGTGCTGCCTAAGGAGCCTTGGTGAGGTCCTGCAGTGCATCTTGGAGACGGTACACACTGCTGCCACAGTTCATTGGTGATGGAGGGAGTGAATGTTTGTGGATGGGGTGTTAATCAAACATGCTGCTTTTTCTTGGATGATGTCAAGCTTTTTGAGTGAAGTTGGAGATCCACTCATCCAGTCAAGGGGAGAATATTCCATCACGCTCCTGATGTCTGTCTTGTAGATGGTCGGCAGACTCTGGGGAGTCAGGAAATGTTACTTGCCACAGATTCCTCACCTGTGACCTGCTCGTGGAGTATTTATATGATTCGTCCAGTTCAGTTTCTGATCAATGTAATCCCAGGATGTTGATTGTAGGGGATTCAGTGATGGCAATGCCACTGAATGTCAAGGAGTGATGGAAAGATTCTCTCTCGTTTGAGACGGTCAATGCCTGGCACTTGTGTGGTGGCAATGTTACTGCTATTTGTCAGCCCAAACCCAAAAATTGTCCATGTTTTGATGCATTTGGACATGGAGCTTTTTCAAGGCGACATTTATTGCCAGTTTCTAGCCGTCCCAAGGACAACATAGGACTGGCAAATTGGTTAGGGGTGGCATCCTTTCTTTTCTGGACATGATTGAACCAGTTAAGATTTTGGACAACCTGGAGGCTTTATCGTCAGTTTTTTGATGCCAGCCCATAAATGATCAAATTTATTAAAATCAATTTGACATGGTGAAATTTGAACATATTATCTTTTGGTTGCTGGTCCAGTATTTTAACCAACAAGTTATCATATCTGAAACTCATATATTGTAAAATTAATTTTGCTTGAAAATAGTGTGATCAGGTCTGAATACATTACAATTAATATCACTCATCAGAAAGTAGCCCCTGGGGATTTTTTGTGGAAAGTAGTACAATTCAGGTAGGAATTCTTGCCAATATGGTAAGCATAGAAAATTGATCAATTTGTTTTGAGATGTCATGTCATGTTGCAGCAGAACAAGTGCCACAATAATCATTGCCACTTTACTCTGTGATATAAAGAACAACTAGCCCCAGGACTAGCAGGATTTTTTGTTATCTGAGAAAACAGCTGTGTAATCTGTAAGGCAGAATTAATATTCCATGGAAATATGACCATTGAGTTCTAACTATCAGCACATTTTTGCTACTTAACTAGCTTTCAATAACTTTAGTGAGCACGCCCAACCCCAAACTTTGTAAATTACATGGAAGTCTGACACAAAATGCTGGCCTAAGTATGATAATACAGAGACCTCTATCACTGCATTAATAAAATTAATTTATTCGGTTCAGTTTTGTAAGGATTGGTTTGAGGTAATTGTTAATACCTTATGATTATAAGTTGAAAAGCGAAGAAGCAGCTTACATTTTAAAATTATGACCATTCCCATTTCAGTGCATTAGTTCTATAAAGCTTTGAGAAAACACAAAATAATTTGTCATTCAAGCACCTTCAAAAGCCATTATTTTAGTAGGCAAAGCAGTCAGACCTTAGTGATCCAGTAAAAACAATAATATTGTTTGAACCATTAAATTTATTTGGGGTGGATATACGACTGATGCAATGCAACATTTTAGTAAGCTTTAGGTTATAAAGCCGCATATAAAGGTGGATTATTTAAGAAACAATTAAGTGCATATACAAAGTAATTTGTGAGCAGCCTCACTCCTTCAGCTTGCTAAGTGAAGTGCCTTTCAAGGCTGATTTATAACACTGTCGTTTTCAGAAGGCAACATAATTAATAGGAGCATGGATGTCTAATTTCAGTGACTTCCAGAGAAAGTGGATTTCATTTGATTTATGATGGTTAGCAAGTTTGCATTTTATCAGTTCATTCGCTCATTATTTATGCTGATGACCAATTTCTATGGCTTGCTTTTGTCCAGCCTTTTAGTAATTTTAAATGCAGCTGGGTGCATTGCAGCATTTGCATGTGATGCTTCATTCAAAAAAAAGTCTAAACTAACCTCAATCCTTGGACTTCTCACAAAAGCTTAGCAACCTAGAGTGGCAAGCTTTTACACTGAAAATCTAATGCAATCTGCAATAACAGTTAATAGCAATGTACAAGAATTTATAACAGAATCCGCATCATTATGGAGAATCAAGAACGTCACGCAGTCAATTAAAGGAGAATCTATAGGCCTCATCTTTTTTATATTTTTACTCATCAACCGATAGTTCTAAACAGTAGCTACTCTAATAGCCAATCAGGTTTCTGTTTGTTTATGAATAAACATTTTTAAGTGTCAGAGAAGAAACATCATTTCCTGCCTTTCATAGGAAGTAAAGGAGCAGTATTTTCTGAGCACATGACTATCATCTGAAAATGATACTATTTCTCAAAAATCTAAATTAACTTTTCTTTTTGCTTTAGAGCTTTTTTTTCAATTGATAAATAATGGCCTGAATTTTTGGGGCTGGCAAAATGAAAGTGTACATGGCTGACCCCAGAATAAAACTACACACAAATATCTAGGCAAGTATGTGGCATGGATTCCACCTTTCCTGATTTTCATTTCATTTTTGACCCCAACTATAATGGATCTCTAGCAACTAACAACAGTGATATCATCAAACTGGTTAAACATCCAATCATATTAAAGAACTTTCAGAGAGCAAAACCAGTAAGTAGTAAGCAGGTTTTAGCATTCGCTTTTCATAATTTAAGGGAAAGCAAAATAAAGGTGGCTGTATTGATGCTGCACCAGTAATCCAGAGACACAAGGTAATGCTCTGGGGACCTGAGTTCAAATCCCACTGTGGCAGATGGTGAAATTTGGATTCAGTAACTGATCTGGAATTAAAAGCCTAATGACAACCACAGATCCATTGTCGATTGTTACAAAAACCCATTTAGTTCACTAGTGTCTTTTAGGGAAGGAAATCTATCATCCTTACCTCTTCTGGCCTATATGTGACTCCAGATCCACAGCAATGTGGCTGACTCTTAAATGCCCTCAGGCAATAAAGACTGCCCTAGCCAGCGACATCCCAGGAATCAAACAAAAAAGACCAAGACATACTTTGGGCTCAAAGTAGAAGTTGAATTACCATATTTTAAAAAGCGTATAATGTTAAAAATCTATTGTGGAATTGTGAAATATAACACGCGGCAAAAAAAAAGTTTTTTTCAGAACCAGAGAGGTTGTTCAGAACTAATGATGACGCAATAGGTCATCTTGTACATAATCCATTTATACACTTCATTCAAAGAAGCATAACATTTCCAGGGTTTAAGTGAGAATAATAGCTTTAAAATTTTAAACTCACATAAATTTAGTGATTTCTAATTGATTTCATCTGTAAGGATGCCAATACACCACTCTGTGGAGAAGTGGGGGAATCATGGACAGCAATTTCTAGATTTCCACATTAACTCCATGCATGGATTTGAGAAGTAGTTGTCAATTTCATGCACTAAAGGTGGCAGTCACTGTCAATGTCACTATCATTACAACTGCTTAATCTGAGCCATTTTTAAAGTGCTTAATGTACAGCTTTTCCACATGGTGTTAGAGGCAAGGTACAAGCATGGATAGAAGATTGGCTGACTGGCAGAAAGCAGAGTATGGGGATAAAAGGATCCTTTTCAGAGTGGTAGTCAGAGACTAGTGGAGGTCTGCAGGGGTCAGCGTTAGGACCATAACATTTCACTTTATAACCAATGATCTAGATGAAGGATTTGATGGCATTGTGGCCAAGCTTACAGATGATACTAAGATAGGTGGAATGCCAGACAGTATTAAGGAGGCGAGGGAGCTGCAGAAGGACTTGGACAGGTTAAGAGAGTGGGCAAAGAAGTGGCAGAGGGAATACCACATGGGAAAAGTGTGAAGTTCTGCACTTTGGTAGGAAGAATGTTGGTATAGACTATTTTCTAAATGGGGAGAGAATTCAGAAATTGAAAGCACAAAGGGACTTGGGAGTCCTAGTTTAGGATTTTCTTAAGGCTAACCTGCAGGTTGAGTAATAGTTAGGAAGGCAAATGCAATGTTAGCACTCATTTCGAGAGGACTAGAATACAAATGCAGAGATGTACTGTATAGGCTTTATAAGTCTCTGGTCAGACCACATTTGGAATGTTATAAACAATTTTGGACCCTGCATCTAAGGAAGGATGCACCTGCCCTGGAGAAGGTCCAGAGGAGGTTCACGAGAATGATCTCAGGAATGAAAAGCTTGATAAGAAGAGCATCTGGGTCTGGGTCTGGATGAGGGGGGGGAATCTCATTGAAACTTACAGAGTACTGAAAGAATGGCCGTGGGAAAGATATTTCCATTAATAGGAGAGACTAGGATCCGAGACCTCAGTCTCAGAATAAAGGGACAGCCAGAGAGTGGCGAATCTATGGAATTCAGTGCCACAGAAGGCTGTAGACGCCAGGCCATTGAGTGTATTTAAGACAGAGATAGATAGGCCATGATTGAATGGTGGAGTAGATTCAATGGACCAAATGGTCTAATTCTGCTCCTATATCTTATGGTCTTATTATTAACACAATGCTTTTTTAAAAACTTTTTTCCTTTGCTCACCTCCTCTTCTTGTGGCATTCAGTTATGATACTGTTATATCAGATATCTTGCAGTACCTCATTGAAATGAGCAAAGTGTGTATAATATCAGCAGACAAATAAATCAGAAGACACATTACAGCTTAACCTGATCTTCTTCTCACATGATTTCTACATACGCATGTTTTCAGAAGGAAAATCTTTCAATGTTGATCTAGAATCAAAAATCTAGTTAATTTTTATCTCCCCAAACTACAGCTGCCCAGGTCAACTAAATCAACATGGAACACTGCTCGTGACTGAGTGTTTAGCTATTCATAAGCAAAACTTTTTGTAACATCAGGAGAGTTGTTAACATTACAACACAAGTTTTTTTACATTCATCATTCTAACAAGGATAATCAGTAATAAATGCACAGTGTATTTCGTTTTATTTCAGTCTTTTACAAAGAAAAATAATTTAATACAATGATTTACTGAAAGGTCACTCTATCTGATTGTTACACCCATGCAACATAATTATTTTTAAATATATTCACAAAATTCTTAACTGTTAAAGCATTATACTTTTAAAAAAAAACATCATTTGCAACTTGCAGATATTTCTGTATTAGCTCAAAGGTTACAAGGAAAGATTATAGAAACTAGGGCTGTACTTCCTTGATTTAAAAGGTGGTGATTTGATCAGTTTTCATGATATTCAGGAAAATAGTTAGGGTAGATGGCGAGAAACTATTTTCATTGGATGGGGAGCGTACAGCAGGGTGCACTGTCTAAAATCAGGGCCAGGCCTCTCAGGAATAAAATTAGGAAACACCTCCACATGCTTAGGGTGATAGAAGTTTAGGACTTTCTTCTGCAAAAGTCTGGAAGTCTCTTTTGCAAACAGCAATTAATGCCAAATCAACTGTTGTATGAATGTTATAAGTGGCAAGTAACATCCAAGCCGCATAAGTGCCAGACAATGACCATTTCCAACAAGAGAGAATCTCACCATCACATTGGGACATTCAATGGCATGACCGTTGCTGAATCCCTCACTATCAACATCCTGGGAGTGACTATCGACTAGAAACCAAACTGGACTATCCACAGAAATACTGTGGCTACAAGAGCAGGTCGAAGGCTAGGAATCCTGTGGCAGGTAACTCATGCCACCAACTTAAAGGTACAAGTCAGGAGTGTGATGAAATACTCTCCTCTTGCCTGGATGAATGCAGCTCCAACATTCAAGATTCTCAACACCATCCAGAGCAAACTACCCCACTTGATTGGCACCCTATTCATAAACATTCACTCCCTCCACTACTGAGTCACAGCATCAACAAATTTTACCATCTACAAGATGTACTGCAGGAACTTGCTAAGACTTCAAAGACAGCATCTTCAAAACCTATGATCACCACTATCTAAAAGGATAAGAGCAACAGACACATGGGAACACCACCATCTGGGATTTTCCCTCCAAGTCATTCACTATCCTGACTTGGAAATATAATGCCACTCCTTCACTGTTGCTGGGTCAGAAAAATGGACTGTACGTGAATCTAAACCACAGTAATTGCAGAAACTTAGGAAGGCAGCTCACCACCACCTTCTCAAGGATAATTAGGGATGAAGAATAAATGCTGGTTTAATCTGTGGTGCGCACAGTAAGAAATCTCACAACACTAGGTTAAAGTCCAACAGGTTTACTTGGTAGCACAAGCCACAAGCTTTCGGAGCACTGCCCCTCCATGAGTGGGAGTTCTGTTCACAAACAGGGCATATATAGATACAAACTCAATTTACAAGATAACAGTTGGAATGTGAGTCTTTACAGGTAATCAGGTTTTAAAGGTACAGACAATGTGAGTGGAGAGAGGATTAAGCACAGGTTAAAGAGATGTGTGTTGTCTCCAGCCAGGACAGTTAGTGAGATTTTGCAAGCCCAGGCAAGTCGTGGGGGTTACAGATAGTGTGAACCCAAGATCCTGGTTAAGGCCATCCTTACATGTGTGTATCTTGGAACACTACAGACAATTACCTGTAGATCCGACCAAAGAACACATCCTTCAACTCAAGACCTTTGATCCGGACCTTCAGAGCACCTTCTGTACTCTCATCCCACGTACTCCCCGCGTTGGAGACCTCTACTGCCTCCTGAAGATACACAAGGCCAACACACCTGGCCTTCCCATCGTATCAGGCATTGGGACCTGTGTGAGAACCTCTCTGGCTACGTCGAGGGCATCCTGAAACCCACTGTACAAAAACCCCCAGCTTTTGTTGAGATACTGCGGACTTCCAACAAAAACTCAGCACACATGGAGCAGTTGAACCAGGAGCACTCCTCGTCACAATGGATGTTTTGGCACTTTACACCAGCATCCACCAAAACAATGGCATTGCTTCAACTGCCTCAGTACACAATGCTGGCAACTGCCAATCTCCAGATGCAATTTTACAACTCAACCGCTTCATCCTGGACCACAATGTCTTCACCTTCAACAACCAGTTCTTCATCCAGACACATGGAACAGCCACGGGGACCAAATTCACACCTCAATATGCCAACATCTTAATGCACAGGTTCAAACAAGACCTCTTTACCACACAGGACCAACCGATGCTATATACTAGATACATCAATGACATTTTCTTCCTTTGGACTCATGGGTGGTGAATAGTCACTGAAATAATTATATGATGACATCAACAAGTTCCATCCCACCATCAGACTCACCATGGACTACTCTCCAGAATCGGTTGCATTCTTGGACACAGGCATCACCATCAAGGACGATCACCTCAGCACTTCACTGTCCTGCAAGCCCACGGATAACCTCACGATGCTCTATTTCTCCAGCATCCGCGCTAAACATGTTAAAGAAGCCATCCTCTACGGACAAGCCCTCTGTATACACAGGATCTGCTCAGATGAGGAGGGTCATAACAGACACCGCCAGACTCTGAAAGATGCACTCGTAAGAACAGGATATGGCGTCGACACATTGACAGTTCTGACGCACCACAGCGAAAAACTGCACCAACCTCCTCAGAAGACAAACACGGGACACGGTGGACAGAGTACCCAGAGTGGATAAGCTTCAACATCTTCCCCGGAGCCTTCAACATGTCATTGATGAAGACGGACATCTTGCCAAGGCCATCCCCACACCCCCACTTCTTGCCTTCAAACAACTGCACAACCTCAAACTGACCATTGTCCGCAGCAAACTACCCAGCCTCCAGGAGAACAGTGACCACGACACCACACAACCCTGCCACAGTAACCTCTGCAAGACATGCTGGATCATCGACATGGATGCCATCATCTCACACGAAAACACCATCCACCAGATACAGGGTACATACTCTTGCAACTCAGCCCACGTTGTCTGCCTAATATGTTGCAGGAAAGGATGTCCCAAGGCATGGTATATTGAATAGACCATGCAGAGGCTATGACAACAGATGACTGAATACTGCTTGCCAATCACCAGACAGGATTGTTTTCTCTTCCTGTCGGGAACATTCAGCAGTCACGGGCATTCAGCGTCTGATCTTCGGGTAAGCGTTCTCCAAGGCAGCCTTCACGACACATGACAATGCAGAATTGCTGAGCAAAAACTGATAGCCAAGTTCCGCACTCACAAGGATGGTCTCAACCAGGATCTTGGGTTCAAGTCACGTTATCTGTAATCCCCATGACTTGCCTTGTGCTTGCAAAATTTCACTAACTGTCCTGGCTGGAGACAATACACGTCTCCTTAACCTGTGCTTAACCCTTTTTCCACTCACACTGTCTATACCTTTAAGACTTGATTATCTGTAAAGACTTGCATTCCAACCATTATCTTGTAAATTATGTTTGTATCTATATATGCCCTGTTTGTGAACAGAACTCCCACTCACCTGATGAAGGGGCAGTGCTCCGAAAACTTGTGGCTTGTGCTACCAGATAAACCTGTTGAACATTAACCTGATATTGCGAGACTTCTTATTGTGTTTACCCCAGTCCAACACCGGCATCTCTACATCTAGTCTGTGGTGCCCACTTACCAGAAAGGAATAAAAACTATAAAATGAAAACTGATGGATTTTTGTTAACCAAAGATGTGAAGGAATGTGTACAAAGATAGGTATATGTAACTGGGTTGCAGATCAGCCAGAATCTCATTGGTGATGTAACAGGTTTGAGGGGGGTCTAAATGACTCCTCCTCTTTCTCTGTTTTTGCCACTGTCAACTGATTTTGTGTCCAACTGAACAAAGTCACTGTTTCTGAAATCAAAAGAGAGATTTTGGTAATTTTACTATTTGAGTTCTCAAAATACCTTGGCACCTTACACAGTTATATACAAGAAATTCAATGAACATAATTTTCCCCAAATATTTATAACTATCAATGCAGTCATGAAAGAAAATTAGTAAAGATACAAAAAATTACGCAAAACATTTGAAATATAAGATGGTCTTTATTATGTTGCTAAACTTATAATTGTACCGAACCTCTATACTCAGCAACTTGCCTGTTATTTCTACAAAAGCTTGCCTTCATTCAACAACTTTAAAATGTCTCAAAGCACTTTACTGCCAAGTAAACACAACAAGATCCCACTTAAGTCAATTAATAACCAAATTATTTGTTTAATTATTGGTTGAGCGAATAATGTTCACCATTTCACACGGAAACTTCCCGAATCATCTTCAAATGCTGTTTTGAATTTTTTTTACACTCACCTAAGGAGGCAAACATGTTAGATCTGAAAGGTGACACCTCTGATAACAAGGGCACTATCTCCACAATATTAAAGTGCCAATTTAGAATACTTGCTCAAATTTGTGGAGTGGTCCTTTAACTCATGACTCTGAGTCAGAGATTGTAGTTTCAAGTTACGTAAGAACATAATAACATAAGAAATAGGAGCAGGAGTAGGCCATCTAGCCCTTCGAGCCTGCCCCGCCATTCAATAAGATCATGGCTGTTCTGAAATGGATCAGCTCCACTTTCCCGCTTTCTCCCCATAACTCTTAATTCCCCTGTCTATCAGAAACCTGCGACTTAAATATATTCAGCAAGGTAGCCTCCACCACTTCAATGGGCAGAGAATTCCAGAGATTCACCACCCTTTGAGTGGAGAAGTTCCTCCGCAACTCTGATCTAAACTGCACCCCCCTTACCTTGAGGCTGTGCCCTCTAGTCCCGCTACCCTTTCTAAGCAGGAAGGATCTCTCTACCTCTACCCTACCTATCCCCTTCATTATCTTACATGTCTCTATAAGATCCCCCCTCAGCCTTCTAAACTCTAACGAGTACAGACCCAGTCTATTCAGTCTCTCTTCATAGGCTAATCCCCTCACCTCCGGTATCAGCCTAGTGAACCTTCTCTGCACTCCCTCCAAGGCTAATATACCCTTCCGCAAGTGCAGCGACCAAAACTGCACACAGTACTCCAGCTGCGGCCTCACCAGTACCCTGTACAGTTGCAGCAAGACCTCCCTGCTTTTATATTCTATCCCCCTCGCTTTAAAGGCCAACATTCCATTCGCCTTCTTGATCACCTGCTGCACCTGCAGACTGGGTTTTTGCAATTCGTGCACGAGGACCCCTAGGTCCCTCTGCACCGTAGCATGCTGCAACTTTTTGCCTTTTAAATAATAATCCCTCCTATTATTATTTCTACCAAGGTGGATAACCTCGCACTTCCTAACATTATACTCCGTCTGCCAGGTCCTCACCCACTCGCTCAGCCTATCCGGATCCCTCTCCACACCCTCCACACAATTTGCTTTTCCACTCATCTTCGTGTCATCAGCAAATTTCGTCACCCTACACTCAGCCCCCTCCTCCAGATCCTTTATGTAAATGGTAAACAGTTGAGGTCCCAGCACCGATCCCTACGGCACTCCACAAGTCACCAACTGCCAACCAGAATAGCACCCATTGATTCCAACACTCTGCTTCCTATTAGACAGCCAATCCTCGATCCACGCCAACACCTTACCCCCAACTCCGTGCACCCTAGCCTTCTGCAGCAACCTTTTGTGAGGCACCTTATCAAACACCTTTTGGAAATCTAAAAACATCACATCCACCAGTTCCCCTCTGTCTACCGCACTAGTCACATCCTCATAGAAATCCGATAAATTCGTTAAACACGACTTCCCCTTAACGAATCCATGCTGCGTCTGCTAGATCAAACTATTCTTTTCTAGGTGCCTCACTATTTCTTCTTTGATGACAGATTCTAGCATTTTTCCAACTACAGACGTTAAACTAACCGGGCTATAATTCCCTGCTTTTTGTCTGCTACCTTTTTTAAACAGCGGCGTAACGTTAGCCATTTTCCAATCTTCCGGCACTTCCCCGGAGTCCAGTGAATTTTGATAAATAATTGCTAAGGCATCCGCTATCACCTGGGTCATTTCTTTCAGGACCGTGGGATGCATTTCATCCAGTCCCGGGGACTTGTCTACCTTCAGTCCTGTTAGTCTATTGAGCACTACCTCTATAGTGACAGTTATCGCATTAAGGCCCTCATCTCTTACCACCCTTCTATCTTTAATATCTGGCAAACTATTTGTGTCTTCCTCCGTGAAGATTGAGGCAAAAAACTTATTTAAAGCCTCAGCCATTTCCTCATCACTCACTGCTAAATCCCCCCTCTCATCTTCCAAGGGTCCAACATTCACTCTAGCCAGTTCCTCCTCTTCATATCTTCGTAAAAACTTTTACTGTCTTTTTTTATATTTAGAGCTAGTTTAGCTTCATACTCTATCTTTCCTTTCTTTATCACCTTCTTAGTCATTCTTTGTTGATTTTTAAATCTTTCCCAATCTTCAAATCACCCACTATTTTTAGCCACTCTGAACGCATCAGCTTTTAATTTAATACTCTCCTTTATTTCCTTCGATAACCACGGCTGGTTATCCCTTGTCCGACAGTCCTTCTTTACCATCGGAATATATTTCTGCTGAGTACCGGAAAAGATCTCCTTAAAAATCCTCCACTGTTCCTCAGCCGTCCTACCAATCAATCTGCCCCCAATCTACATTCGCCAATTCCGCTCTCATCCTATCATACTCCCCTCTGTTCAAACAGAGGACACAGGTTCGGGATCCTACTTTCTCATCCTCCATCTGCATCAGAAATTCAATCATACTACGATCACTTGTCCCAAGAGGATCCCTTACAAGAAGATCACTAATTCTACCTGCCTCGTTAACCAACACCAGATCTAAGATAGCTCGCTCCCTCATAGTTTCCTTGCACAGTTTGTAACGGAACCTATCTCGACAGCATTCCAAGAACTCTTCCTCAAGCCCACCGCATCTGACTTGGGTCATCCAATCAATATGCAGATTAAAATCCGCCACAATTATCACCGTTCCGTTTCTGCACGCATCAATTATTTGTTTGTCTATAGCCCACCCCACCTCAAAATTATTATTTGGTAACCTTCAACACATTCTTCAGAACACATCAAATTATCAACAATGGATGGCCAAAACTATGAATGGTGCATTCATTAGGTGGCAGGGGAGGGTACTCTCCACTGTTTGGAATCATTCTTAGCATAAAGGAAGATGGTTGTGATTGCTGGAGGTCAGTATTCTCAGCTCAAAGACATTACTTCAGGAGTACCTCAGGCTGTGTCTGAAGCCCAACCATATTCAGCTGCTTAATCCATGACCTTCCTTCTATCACAAACTCCGAAGTGGGGATGTTTGCTAAAGATTGCACAATATTCAGCACCATTTGTGACTCCTTATTGATTCCACATACTAAGCAATTCCTTAACATTTCTGGAAGTGCTGGCCCATACTCAGTATTTTGCCAATTCCTGCAGTCTCATCAAGAATTCAGTGACTAGTTCCCTAGAGAATCTATTTGCCGTGTTAAACCTGTAGTGTTGCAATATAACAGGTGGTTTAGGGTTGTAATGGTTTGCTATCACATCAATAAGTTCATTAAAAGATTTTGAATCCAGGGCTGCTGGCTAGGTTAAGCTTTTTGTGATGCTTAAAGTCCAGACCCAACAGGTGGTCTGAATGACTTTTGCTGTTTGTCCCCTTCTATCCCTGTAAGTAATATCTCCTTCTTTCAGCGTACTGCAGCCAATCCCCATGACTAAATCATTAGGCTCCAGTTTCCCCAAACAAGAGCATTTCCAATATCTCTCTATCACTGTCTTAGTGGGTTTGTTGAAAGACAAGGTTCTCCAAAACTTTTCTTGTTCCTTGTTGCCAATGTAATGACTCAGGAAGTCTGACTTGAAAGGAATACAGTTTATTTACGGAATGCAAAGTAAAACCACCACTATACATATACAAATCCCTGCTTGGGAGAAGTAGCTCTGCAGATCTAGTTATGGGTCTGCTTTGTAAAAAGCTTAGGTCATGAGTTCCAGCTGGATAAGCCATTGTCTGTTACCAGGGGAACTCATACTCAGGGAGATCAGTGATTCTCCACAGATCTCATGGGGATTATCACATGTCCTAAACTAGTCACAGTATTCTAGGTATGATTTAACTAGCATATTGTATAGTTTTAGCAAAACTATTTTTGTACTCCATTTTGTTTGAAATTAAAGCCAATATTCCATTTGCCTTCTCTACTACATGTTGAACTTGCAAGCTAGTTTTATGTGATTTTGCACGAGGACTCCCAAATCCCCTCGTGCTGCAGCTTTCTGCAGTCTTACTTCACTTAGATAATATTCAGTTCCTTTGCTCTTCTGACCAAAGTGCACAATTTCACATTTTCCTACGTTATATTCCAACAGTCTACAAGGCACAAGTCAGGAATATGACTTAATACTCACCACTTTCCTGGATGATTGCAGCTCTAACAAAACTCAAGAGGTTGACACCATCCAGAAGAAAGCAACCATTTGATTGGCATCCATTATACAAAGATTCACCACTGACGCACAGTAACAGACACGTGCGCACGAGCTGCAAGATGCACTGTAGGAACTCACCATGGCATCTCAGATACACCTTCCAAACTTATGAGTACTACTATCTAGAAGGACAAGGGCAGCAAATATATAGGAACACTTCATCCTGAATGTTTCCCTCCAAGCCTGACTTAGAAGTATATTACCTTCACTGTCACTGGATCAAAATCCTGAAACTTACTCCTTAACAGCACAGTGGGCATATCTATACCAGCGATTCAAAAAAAAACAGCACACCACCACCTTCCCAAGTGATGGACAATGAGCAGGCTTAGCCAGCAAAGCCCACATCCCTTGAATGAATAAAAAAATGCAGGCCTGAACACTTAACTACTTGATGTGAAAGATCTGAATTCAACAATTTGGTTCATTCTTGCCACTAAGTCATTCATTTTTTTAAGGTACCTCATCCATGACCTCACACTATGAGGGGATATTTTCATCTGGTGTTCATTGTGGAAGAAAATGGCAACGCTGGCAGAAAATCCCACAAGACCATGGGAATGAGAATCTCGACACTGAGATCTTGCTCTGAGATTTTCTGCATTCCTCGAAAGAAACACAAGGGGGTTCTCGCCCTTCATTCAAATAAATTTAAAGGGCTTCTCTGGCATATGTCTTGCTAAAACTATACAATATGCTAGTTAAACCATTCCTAGAATACTGTGACTAGTTTAGGTCTTGTGATAATCCCCATGAGATCTGTGGGGAATCACTGATTGATCTCCCTGGTGTATGTGTGTATGAGTTCCCCTGGTAACAGACAATGGCTTATCCAGCTAGAACTCATGACCTAAGCTTTTTACAAGGCAGACCCATAACTAGATCTGCAGAGCTACTTCTCCCAAGCAGGGATTTGTATGTGGTTTTACTTTGCATTCCGTAAATAAACTATATTCCTTTCAAGTCAGACTTCCTGAGTCATTACATTGGCAACAAGGAACAAGAAAAGTTTTGGAGAACCTTGTCTTTCAAGAAACCCACTAAGACAGTGATGGAGATATTGGACATGCTCGTTTGGGGAAACTCCCCCTTGCGGACGTGATGTCATATCGTCAAGGTTTACAACGGCTTTACCAAAACATGAAGCTGTCGAGGGGAATCCACTAGGGCCGCGAAGATAAATATGGCTCCCAGGGAGGAGAAGGACATGCCTAGGCAATGTGGTGCCCAGTGGTGGGCCACATGAGGGGGCCACATTGTGGGGATTCCTGTAATGTCGGGGGAGGGGGTTTGGCCCATTGTTTGTGGTGGTGATGGGTTTTTCCAGAGTGCTTGTAAGTGGGGGGCATTTGCTTCTGTGGAGTGGGGAGGGCAGAACAAAGGGAAGTACAGCACACGAACAGGCCCTTCAGCCCTCCAAGCCTCGCCAATCATGATTCACTAACTAGAAAAAACCTTCTGTCATTATTTGGTCCATATCCCTCTATTTACTCCCTATTCATGTACCCATCCAGATGCCTCTTAAAAGTTGCTAATGTGCCTGCTTCCACCACATCCACTGGCAACATGTTCCAGGCACCAATATTCTCCACGTGAAAAAGTTTCCCCGCACATCTCCTTTAAACTTTCCCCCCCTCACCTTGAACCTGTGCTCCCTTGTAATTGACACATCCACCCTTGGAAAAAGTCTCTGATTATCCACCCTGTCTATGCCTCCCATAATTTTGTAGACCTTGATCAGATCTCCCCTCAGCCTCTGTCTTTCCAGTGAAAACAATCCTAGTTTATTCAACCTCTCCTCATAGCCTACACCTCAAGACCAGGCAACATCCTGGTTCTTTGCACTCTCTCGAAAGCTTCCATGTCCTTCTGATACTGTGGTGACCAGGGCCGCGCACAATATTCCAAACATGGCCTAACCAAGGTTTTACATAGCTGGAACATGATTTCCCAACTCCAGCACTCAATGCCCCAGCTGATGAAGGTAAGCATGCCATATGTCTTTTTAATCATCTTGGTCATCTGTTCTGCCACTTTTAGGGAACTGTGGATCTGCATGCCCAAATCCTTCCATATGTTAATATTCCTAAGGGTTCTGCCATTCACAGTGTAATTCATATCTAGATTTGACCCTCCAAAATGCATCACCTCACGTTTGTCCATCTGCCATTTCTGTGCCCAAGTCTCCAATCCAACTGTATCCTGTTGTATCCTCTCGCAATCCTTGGCATTATCAACAACTCCACAAATCTTTGTGTCATCTGCAAACTTTCTAATTAGACCACCCACATTTTTCTCCAGATCACTTATGTATACTCCAAACAACAAAAGTCACAGCACTGGTCCCTATGGAACATCATTACCCAAAGATCTCCATTCTGATAAACATCCTTCCATTACTACTCTCTGTCTTCTATAATCAAGCCAATTCTGTTTCCATCTAGCCAGCCCACCCTGAATTCCATTTTAGTTTTTGAACCAGACTGTCATGTGGGATCTTGTCAAATATCTTACTAAGTCCATATAAACTACACCCATAGTCCTTCCCTCATCAAATTTCTTTGTCACCTCTTCAAAAAACTCAATCAAGTTAGTGAGACATGATCTTCCCCGTGCAAAACCAAATCCTTTGAGTTTTATGGCGATCATGTGGGAAAATAGTGCTGTGGTAGAAGATCAGCAATGATCTTGTTGAACATTAGAGCAGACTCAAGGGATTGAATCGCATATTCCTGTTCCTATTTACTATATTCCTATGTTCAGAAATTAAGAGATTTTCAACCCCATAAGTATACGTTCAAACATTGCACCCCATATTTTAGCCCTTTTCTACATCTATTTTATTTATGGCTCATTATAGATCTGTATATAGCCCCATTAATACATAAGAGCCAAAGTAAGTAATTAGTTACCATAGGAGTATTTAATTTCTAAAGATTAAATACTCTAATGATTATGATACATCAAACATTTAGAACATTTATAAGAATATAAAAAGATTTTCATTCCAAATTTTTTATTTTTTCCTTAAATATTTTGAAGAAATATCAAAAAATAAGTGAAAGCTGAGTACACATAGGCTTATGCTCACTTTAGCGTAAGTGTGTAATATTACTTGCCCAGGAGAATACAAAAGATCTTGTTGGTTTATTTCAGCACTAAGTGACTAAGATTTGTGGAAAAATTGCTACAATAGGTTGGAGGGTTAACTAGTATCTTTACGGTAAATGTTAAAACTGAAACCCTAAGCAGCAGACCTTCCTAAAACTGCCAGTTTTCGTACATAATACAAGATGGAGGGGGTTTACTATGAATAATGTTTAAGCACTAAAGAATCCTTTTGCCTATAAATCTTAATAGAAGCCCCAAGACTCCAATGGGCTGTGTGTCGTTTTTACCCAGCCCCACTCCATCTTGGATCCCCTTGTGATAACTGTAATTTTCTCCAAACAAGTGGCGGTGGCTTGAATTTACTTCAGCTACAATTTGACTACAAACAGGATTACATGCATATAACCTATGCAAATCAATAAAAACATGTCAAGACCTCTTAGCAGTCAGTGCTCTCCTAAATGCAATTCATTGAGCTGCAAATGAGAATAAGAGACTTGGTAACAAATGGAGCCTGCTCATGTAACTAGCACCTGTTGTCAGGCAGTTGAAGCCTATATTATTCATTTGCTGTACAGTAAATCGTATTAAGGCATATACAGAATGGTAAGGGACCTGGGGATGTGTAAATATTGCACTTTAGCAGGCATATTCTGAAGCAAATTTGGGTTATTCCAACTGAAGATATGTTTAAAAAACATTTAAATTGGGATACAGCTCGGTGGACTGGATATTGCAAAACTGCACATTCAGTAGCTTACCGTGTATAATTAAATTGCGCTCATTTTCTGATAAGACTTTGGCTACGGAAATGAGTTTTTCATAGACTATTTATTGTCATTAAAAAGGGGCAATGATATCCCAATTCTTTTTAGGCCTCCCCAACTGTACAGTATTTTACAACAAAACATCATAAAATAGTAGGTCCTAATTTAGTAAAATGTGTCAGAAGGTTCAGGCATGGTTGATTCTCACACAGAAGCATCCTCACTATCATAGCTTATGCAGCCAAGCAGAAAAATAGCAAAGTTTGTAATGAGTATCTGGGACTTAATGACACAAACTTGTCTCAAAAAATTTTAAACGAGTTTATAAATGGTGGTCTGCATTCAGTGGATATCTTACAGATGAGTTGAATACCAGTTGTATTAAAAATGTCTGTACACCCCTATTATAGGCTATAACTGTACCAACAAAACATTTCATTTAACAAAAAGATCTTTCAAACATGTCTTGAGCCAGAAATTGGAATTTAATTTAAAAATCCAAAACCAAAGAAAGCAAGGGGGAAACTATTTCAAATCCTTTAGCAGACATTAGTATTCACCAAAGGTTCCTATGCTGACCAATATTTAGTTTAAGTTTGCTTCAGTTTATCCTTTCACAGAACATTTTGAATAGATCTACTCTTGAAAAGCTGCTGAGAATTCCATTGGTTCCAAACTCCAAGTGCAGGTGATAAAACTCAACCAAGTTAAGATTAAACCAAATGGCAGAAAGGGATAGTGTTGTAGTTTGGGGGTGGCGGGGAAGAAGACAGTGAAGTGGAGGGTGGGAGGGAAGTGCTCCTCATCAAATTGCTTTTGATTAAGTTGACTATATATATTTTGTGTTTCACCATTAATTTTGTCTTGGCAAGAGCTTTTTCAAATAAATATTAGATTGTGTTTAAAAAATTGGAAATGTGGCTTGCAGTTGCACATAATGCAATTTGCTTGGTCTATAATCATGAAGTGATTAGTCCTCTAATGTATAATGCAAAGCAAGCACTTCAGTACTACAAAAAAGTCTCTATTATTCCAATGGTATATCCTTTCTGCATTATTATAAAAATACTTTAAATTACAATACTCAAAATAAGTCATATGTAAATGAACAAGGTGTATTCGAGTCATACTAAAACTATATACTGCCAGAAGCGAAAGTTGCAATATTCTGAAAGGATCTCATGTCTTTTAATACATAACCATATTAAAAAGTACTATATAAAAACACTGTTTACACAAAATATCACTAAAACATTGCAAAATGATATATCACAGCATGTACATATTCAAAGGCTTTCATTACAGCTCGGGGGAAAGTAGATTGAAGCTGCTTAGCAATCTATTCAAATCACAAAGCATGCAATCTTTACACACTTGCAAATTAAGAAAGATGTATTGCACACTGTACAACTTGTCTGCAAGGGTGAAATGTTGGTTGGTCTTTTAGCAGTTACTACCAACATGTTCAAGGCACATGAAGCTATCAGTGCAGATATCTGGTGACCATTTTGGATGGACTCTTAAGACAGTGGTATTTTATTGTTGATCATTCGCACAATATCATAGAGCCAATAATACTACAAAATCTCATCCTCCTTCAGTTTGGAACTAAACTTTGCCTCTCTCCACAAATGCTGCTTGAGTTGCTAAGCGTCTCCTGCACTTATTTCATATTTTCAGCATTTGTGGTATTTTGCTTTTGACAAAACTTCATCTCTCTGCTTTGCATTCTGACCCATATTAGCTGGTGGTTTGAAGAGGTATGTTGTCATTTCTATCCCAATATCGGACTCATACAAAAGATCAACGCTTTTCAGTCTAAGTTGATGTGAAAATTGTATTCTCCAATGTGAATTTCTTTATTGTATTGAAAGGTCCACTGGATATTTTGATGGTATGGGCAATTTTCAATCAATCTATTTTGAAACTCAACACAGTGGTGGGAGCTGTGTGCTGAAGATGTTATTCTACATTGAAAAGATTGGTTAGTGTTCAATAAACCTGGCTTCAAACTGCAAATGTGACTATTATCACGTTTAGTAAGAACAATGAATTTCACAAATGTGCACAATGTCTGCACTTCTTCAAACAAATCCTGTTAGTTTGCATACATATTATATCGAAAAGGCATACAAGCTGATTGCCACCTAAACTGCATGTTACACTTTTAAAAGCTGAAAGAATGATGAATGCAACCTCAATGTCCTAAACACAATGTAGCAGTGTTATCATATCTCCTCTGCTTATACTTATTAACAACAAGAAAAGATCACCTTCAAATGCATTAACTATGGACTACTGGATGAACGATGCCTGCTTAAATTCACAACATCTGTTTGCTCCACTCTATTCTCAGCATGTTACACCTATTCCTCATGCTTAATGATGCTCATCCACTCGCAGAGTTTTACGGACAAATGTGTGTTTAGCCACATTCATCACTCTGAATGAGTGTTCTTGATGAAGCATCCATTGTGCTGTTTTGCTCTTTCTGTTTCAGTTTGTCAAATGACAACTAAGGTGCACAGTTTTTATAGGTTTAAAATGAAGGTGAAATGATGTTCAGTGATCACGTTCAAGCTTTTAACTTAAACAAGGTGATTACATGTAACATTGCTGTCTGGGTTTCCACTTTCTTAAGTTTGTAGTTGTTAGAAAAATGTCAAAAGTTTAAAGCTGTTCATTTGTAAATGAGAAAATGATTTTACTTTCATTCTTGAACAATCATATACTGATCCCAACCGTTAAAAATTCATTTACAACTGTCAAGAGATTAAAATGGATTTTTTAGATATTGATTAACCTATTTATTTTCAACATTCATTATTGTTAATTAAAATTTACAGAATATGGAGTTTGCTTCATTTTAGTGTACAATTATGGGCTATAACTAAACTTTCATACACTGAAACCCTGCATAAAAGTCAACTTGTATACGAGATTTTACAGTAATGAAGCAGCAAATACGAAAATTAATTTAATTTGAAGTGTTAGGGCTGTTAGGATAAAAATCAGTTTGGCACTCATCTCAAATATGCAGTAACAAGGCAATTATTATGCTGTCACCAGCAACAGTGAAGGAATGGTGAGTTTCACGTTAGGATGCTGCGTGACTTTGAGGGAAACTTACAGGTGGTGGTGTTCCCATGGATCTGCTCCCTTGTCCTAGCTGGTAGCATTTGTGGGGTCGAAAGCTGTTGTCTAAGGAGCTTTGGTGAGTACCTGCTGTGCATCTTGTAGATGGTACACCCTGCTGCCACTGTTCATTGGCGGCGAAGGGAGTGAATGTTTGTGAATGGGATGCCAATCAAGCAGGCCACGTTTTCCCAACGGATGTGGACCTTCTTGAGTGTTGTTGGAGTTGCGCTCATCCAAGCAAGTGGGGAGTATTTTATTGCACTCCTGCCTTGTGCCTTGCAGCTTGTAGACTGGCTTTGGGGAGTCAGAAAGTGAGTTACTCGCCAGAGGATTCTGAGCCTCTAACCTGCTCATGCAGTCACAGTATTTATATGGCTAATCCCATAGGGGAGGCAGTGGCATAGTCACTCAACTAGTAATCCCGAGACCCAGGGTAATGCTCTGGGGACCGGGTCAAATCCCACCATACAGATGGTGGGATCTGAATTCAATTCAAATTGAATTAAAAAGTCTAAGTCTGGAATTAAAAGTCTAACGATGACCACGAAACCATTGTTGATTCTCGTAAAACCCATCTGGTTCACTAATGCTCTGGGGACCGGGTCAAATCCCACCATACAGATGGTGGGATCTGAATTCAATTCAAATTGAATTAAAAAGTCTAAGTCTGGAATTAAAAGTCTAACGATGACCACGAAACCATTGTTGATTCTTGTAAAACCCATCTGGTTCACTAATGTTCTTAGCAATGTGGTTGGCTCTTAAATACCCCCAGGATTGGGCAATAAATGCTGGCCAGCAATACTCACATCCCTTGAATGAATAAATTCAGTTAATGATAACCCTAGGAGGTTAATAGTTGGGGATTCAACAATGATAATGTCATTGAATGTCGAGGAGCGGTGGTTAGATTCTCTATTGTTGGGGATGGTCATTGTCTGCCACCTGTCTGGCACAAATGTTACTTGTCACTTGTTAGCTCAAGTAGGATATTGTCCAGATCATGCTGCATTTGGACATGAATTGCTGTAGCATCTGGGTAATGATAATGCTGAACGCTGTGCAATCATCAACGAACATCTCGACTTCTGACCTTATAGAAACATAGAAAATAGGTGCAGGAATTGGCCATTCACCCCTTTGAATCTGCACCATCATTCAATATGGCTAATCAAGCACTTTCAGTTGCCCACTCCCGTTTCTCTCCATACCCCTTGATCTCTTCAAGCATAAAGGCCACGTCCGGCTTTCTCGAACATATTTAATAAACTGGTCCCAACAGAAAGCTGTTGGGGCCAGCTGAAGTTCATCCATGTGTTCTTTAAATGTCTGCTATTACCTATCCACTCAAGTATCCTTTGCCAGCCTATCCTAGCCAATACATATCTCATACCATCAAAGTTAGCTTTCAAGTTCGAGACCCTAGTCTCAGACCTAACTGTCACTCTTCATCTTAATGAAGAACTCTACCACGCTATGGTCACTCTTCCCTATAAGATCTTGCACCACAAGGTTGCTAATTATTCCTCATTACACAATACCCAATCCAGGATAGCCTGCTTTCTAGTTAGTTCCTCGGCATATTGGTCGAGAAAATCATCCCTCGTACATTCCAAGAAATCCTCCTCCATTGCATTGTTACCAGTTTGATGAGCCCAATCAATATGCAAATTGAAGTCACCCATAATGACTGCTGTACCTTTCTGCACGCAGCTCTAATTTCCTGCTTGATGCCATCCCCAACCTCATTACGACTGTTTGGTGGTCTGTCCACAACTCCCATTGGTGTTTTTTGTGCTTTAGTGTTCTGCAGTTCCACCCATTCAGATTCCACATCATCCCGGCTGATGTCCTTCTTTACTATTGCATTAATCTCCTCTGTAACCAGCAATGCTACCCCTTTCCTTTCCATCTATCTTTCCTAAATATTGAATACCTCTGGATGTTGAGTTTTCATCCCTGGTCACCCTGAACCCAGATCTCCATGGTCCCAACTGCGTCATAATTACATTATGATGGGAGGAGGGTCATTGATGAAGCAGCTGAAAATGATTGGGCCGAGGACAGTACGCTGAGTTACATAAGAACATAAGAACATAAGAAATGGAGCAGGAGTAGGCCATCTGGCCCTTCGAGCCTGCCCCGCCATTCAATAAGATCATGGCTGATCTGTCGTGGCTCATTTCCACTTTCCGGCCCTCTCCCCATAACCCTTAATCCCCTCTCTTATCAAAAACCCATCAACCCGCTTCTTGAAAATATTTAGCGAGGCAGCCTCCACCACTTCAATGGGTAGAGAATTCCAGAGATTCACCACCCTTTGAGTGAAGAAGTTCCTCCTCAACTCCGTTCTAAAACGCCCCCCCCTTTATCTTGAGGCTGTGCCCCCTAGTCCGACTGTCTTTTTTCAGTGGGAAGAGTCTCTCCACCTCTATCCTATCCATCCCATTCATCATCTTATACGTCTCTTGCAGTGATATCCTGGAACTGAGATGACTAACCGCCAACCATCTTCTTTTGTGCCAGCTAGAACTCCAATCTGCAGAGGGTTTTTCCCCTGTTTCTCACTGACTCCAGTTTGCTAGGGATTCTTGATGCCATACTCTGTCAATTGCTGTTTTAATGTTAAGGGCAGTCACTCTCACCTCAACTCTGGAATTCAGCTCTTTTGTCCAAGTTTGAACCAAGGCTGTAATGCAGGCAGGAGCTTAGTGATATTTCCAGATCTCTAAGTGAACATTAGACAGCAGGTTATTGCAAAGCAAGTGTCACTTGATAGCATTGTTGGCGACCCCTTCCATCACTTTACTGATGGTCAGGAGTAACCCGATGAGGCAGAAATTGGCCAGGTTGGTTTAGTTCTGCTTTTTGTGCACAGGTCAAACCTCGACAATTTTCTACTTTGCCGGGTATAAGCCAGCAGTGTGTTTGAACAGCTTGGCTAGGCGCGTGGCAGGTTCTGAAGCACAAGTCATCAATATCACAGACAGAATATTGTCAGGGCCAATGCCTTTGCAGCATCTAATGCCTTCAGCAGTTTCTTAATATCATACGGAGTGAACTGTTATGCTGGGGACTGCTAGAGAAGGCTGAAATGGATCATCCACTTGATCCTTACAGCTGAAGATAGTCACAAATGCTTCAGCCTTATCTTTTGCACTGATGGAAGAGCCCAGCATACCAATGAGAATATTTCTGGAGCCACCTCCTCCAATGAATTGTTTAACTGTCCTCCACAAATCATGGCAGGATGTGGCAGGTTGTGGAATTGTTTAGCTCTGTCTATAATTTGTTGCCTACGCTGTTTGGCATGCAAATAGTCCTGTGTTGTAGCCTCACCAGCTTGACACACCAGTTTTAGGTACATCTGTGCTCCTCCTGGCATGCTGGTCTGCACTCTTCATTGAACCTGGCTGATCCCCTAGCTTGGTGGTAATTGTGTAGAGTAATGATAGACTAGATGATATGCTGGTCCTTGAGGTTACAAATTGTGGTTCAGTTCAATTCTGCTGTTGCTGATCACCCATAGCACCTCATGGATATTCAATCTTGAATTCCTAAATCCGAGTCATAGGTAGAGTGTAGAGAAAGGTCAACTCAATATAAGGTAGGTCCATTCAAAAGTCTGATGGCAGCAGGGAAGCTGTTCTTGAGTTGGGTGGTATTTAGCCTCACATACTTTTGTACCTTTTTCCCAAAAGAAGAAGGTGGAAGATTGATAAGGACGAGGTCAGATATGCTCTTCCCTCTTCCTGGTTCCCTCACTACCTTCCGCAGACCAAGTCTAGCAGCCATATCCCTTAGGGCTCAGCCAGATTGGTCAGTGATGAAGCTACCGAGCCACTCTCTCTGGTGAAAATTGAAGTCCACCACTCTGCATACATTTTGTGATCTTCTCTCCCATCCATTGACTCTGTCTATACTTCCCGCTGCCTCAGCAAAGCAGCCAGCATAATTAAGGGCCCCACGCACCCTGGACATTCTCTCTTCCACCTTGTTCTGTCAGGAAAAAGATATAAAAGTCTGAGGTCATGTACCAATTGACAAAAGAACAGCTTCTTCCCTATTGCCGTCAGACTTTTGAATGGACCTATCTTGCATTAAGTTGATCTTTCTCTACATCCTAGCTATGACTGTAACTGTACATTCTGCACTCTCTCCTTTCCTTCTCTATGAACAGCATGCTTTGCATAGCACGCAATAAACGATACTTTTCTCTGTATGCTAATACATGTGACAATAATAAATCAAATAAAAAATCAAATCAAAGTGGTGTTAAACATGGAGGAATATTGATTTCTCTGACTTTGTTTCTATACACACGTTCATAGCAAATCAGATGCTAAGTTGATTGATTATTATAAATATTATGCCCCTTCAAGCACTGTATTATTTTACTAATGAAAGAGCATTATGCTTAAGATAGAATGATCCTCAAATTGCTGAGGTTGTATTTGCTGCAATTATATATACCATTGTGTTGCCAAGAGACAAGCTATTATTTGGAATGGGAATTTTGCAGCCCAGAAGCATCCACATTTTAAGGTTGCATTGTATTATTCCTGAGTATAACTGGAGGCATCATATTTATGCTTACTGGTGTGCCATTTTTAATAAATTTACCAATGCAAATAAAATGAAAAGTATGGGAGGTCCATTCAAAATGGCTGTAGAACTGATACCAGTGTTTTACATCATAATCAGATTCAAATGCAAATTCTAATTTCTTCTTACAGTTTTTGAATAATCTCAAATTGCCCACAGCTGAAAAAAGATACAAGGAAAATACAACATAACATGTCATAAATGCTTTTAATTTGGTCGTGCAAGTAAAACCATCACAATCTTGCTCAATGTCTTAAACACAACTTGAAAATGTCACAATATACGCGGAAAATGTTGGAAATTCTCAGCATGTCTGAGAAACAGAATTAATGTTTCAGGTTGATGACCTTAAGAATGGAAGGATAGAAATAAAAATGGGAGAAATTATGCAAAACTTGAATGTAATCTTACTTAGACTAATCTTAGTGCACACAGTTCTAGTTGCCAAATTATAAAAAGGATATTGATACACTAATTGCAAACTGAATTATGAAGATGATACCAGAATGGTAAGGATGAACAGAGTGGGTCCTAATTCCCTTGAAAATACTAGGTTGAGGGATGACCTCATTGAGCTCTACAAAATAATGAAAAGTTTCTGTAGGATAAACTCATAGGGCAGAATTTAATGGACGTGATTGTGGGCCTGTCTATGGGAGATTGGGGTGGCAACCCTGTCACTGCCATTCCCAGGAGCCTTGTTGGGATTAAGTCCACTGGCTGCCATCAAAGTACATAGATCATAGTCAGTGGGAGTTAAGGTTGTTGTCAATGATGTGGGGGGATGGCATCCTGCGTGTCCTTCCATTGGCTCAGATGCCAAGTGGCACAGGCATGCCAGGCAGAGTTTACCTGGCAGGTTATTTACATTGTATGATCCCTATCCAGCATTGGTATTCTGTCAGCAGCAGCAGGATGAGGCCTTTAAATGGCCATCTTTCAATTTGCCCATTCCTGACTTAATCAGGGGAGTCGAGATGACAGAGTCCCCATCACACACTTCCCCGCCTCCCCAGTCTTCCAAACCATTTTGATTTGAAGCAATAAATTCTACCCAGAATGTTTTCACTTGTACAGATGTGAAAAATATGAAGCTTTCAATACAAAATAATCACCAAGTCAAATAGGAAATTCAGAAGAAATCTCTGGACAGAGGATGGTGAGAATGTGGAATTCACTCCCACATGAAGTAGTAAGGTAAGCAGTATTGATACATTTAAGGGGAAGGTTGATAAGCACAAAAGGGGGAAAGGGAGTAGCAAGTTACGCTGCTAGATTTCAATTAAGAGGCTTGGGAGAAGGCTCAAGCATAAACACAAGATAGAAAATTTCTGTGCTGTATATTTTACATAATATGTAATCCTGCATATTGGCTTCATTTGCTGGCCATGGCGGTTGCCTCATGAATAAATGTACATAAAATGCAATAAAGTGCAAGGTGTAATTGGATAACAGCAAATTTACTTGCATGATGTGTTATGGGATTAATTTGCCCATGGGCAGGGATGAGGTCATGAGACTGGTTGGTAACAGGAAGTACCCACATTGTCTGTAATCATAGCACTTTTTTATTTACATTATTGCCAAAAGATGGGAATATATTTAAGGAATTCTATTTTTTACCACTAAACTGTCATGTAGGAGAATAAAGTTCATTTGTAACAACTATAATGTTGAGGGACATGTAGTCCCAGAAATGCAAATTATATGTAAAACAAAATTGATAAATCCCACTTTAACACAACTCCTTCAACACAGCATAGCACTAAAACACAGCACAGGTTACCAAATCAATGTAGCTGTATTTTGAAAAATAAATGCACTTAATCAGAACGACCATCAAATAAATTCACATGATTAAACTGCATATTATGCAAATAATGGAAAATGCAGTTTAATGGCAACACATTATTTACTCTTCCAACATTTGGTTAAAACTCAGACTATATGGAGGTAGAAATCCTTTCAACTCAGATATTCCCCCAGAAAAAGAGGCTTCAACTACAGTGGTACCATCTTCAGCATGTTTATTGATAGATTACTGGCTGTAAAGCCATTTAGTCGCGTCAAACTTGACTGGCATCACATGCAGACATCACTTAAATAGTATGGAGCATCTGCAATCACTTGGGACTGTTTATTGTTGATAAGCTTGGCCTTGACCATATGAGAAAACCAAACTAGCTTTTTGTATTGCTAGCTAGCAAGACAAGAATATGTGCAGACTGGTGAAAAAGTAAAATAAAGAATTCTTAAGAGGAAAGTTATCATCTGTTTCCTTTCAAATTACTTGTATTAAATGTTTAACAAAATAATCACACATAAAGATTGTAAATTAATCCATTAGTTTAATCCTAAAAGCAGTAGGTAAAACAAACAATATCACAGAGCAGCTGCTGTGGTAAATGTATATTGATCAATATTCAAAAAAGAGAAAAATGATTAATATTGATGTACAATTCAACTAATGTAAACTCAGACTGATATCTCATTATATGTTGCAAAGACATAAATGGAAGTGGTCACTTTTTTTCAACCCCAACAACAGTGTGGACATTTTGCACTCCAATATGCAAAATGGGTAAGGGAGCTGATAATTTCCAACCTACAGAGAAACGTTTCAACCTCCCACAGATATGGGGAACCCCCGTAAGCACTGGGATAACCCTCCCACAACTGCCACACAGGCAAAGGGCCAACCTCTGCTCACCCCGCAACACAAGCACCGCGGCGTGCTCCTCCACCGCCATAAAGCTATAAGGTGCCCACCCCGCCCCCCCCCCCCCAATAACACAGGCATTAAGGTTGCCTTCCTCACCCACACAAGCATTGGGTCAAACGTCCCACCATTTAGACTAACTCTCTTCCTCAAACTTTGGCCAAAATCTTCCTCCGACAAGCATCAGGCTGACACTCCCCTCCCCGCACAAGCATCGGACCCCGCACCACCTCCCCCCCACCCCCCCCCAACCCCTCAAAGGATCCCCAGAGGTCTTGTTGCAGGGGGCATGATAGGGCATATCCCTCTTCTCCCATCCCCTTAACACCCCACCCAAGGACTATACTGTCCTTTGTGCCCCTGGCCAGTTCCTGGCTTTAAGCTTTGCGGAAACTGTCATAAACATCACCAGTGCCTGACTATTCAGTCAGGGAGGAACATCTCATGGGGAAGCCCTATAATTATACTTAAATTAATTAAAAATTATTGGGGCAGGAAGCTCGTTACATCACAGCCAAGAGTTGAAAGAGTACGCAAATTTCATTTCCAGACTCTCTCAAGATTTGGGCCCACATCACATTTACACAGAATGCTAACGCAGACTCAAAATCGTTCCCTGTGTGTATACATTTTTCCACCATTCTTTTAAAATGCAACATGCCTCCATCCCTGCCACCACATTATAGAGGCAAGAACAACATCAAACATTCCCAGCTGAAATATAAGATATCAAGTGCAATGCCAAGTTCTCTCTAAATAATGCCAATCTAGTCTTCAAATCAGTACCATTCATCTGCACCAATATGGCTTATCCATTTCTCAAATGCTGCTTCTTCTCGTCAAGTAAACCCCTATCTATTTCGAGGTGTGAACCCATTTTCATGCCGAGACATTGCAAGTCCACACTATGAAAAATTGGGTGGGGTACAGGAATTATCGAGTGGGTGGATGCCAGTTAGCGTTTAAACTTCAGAGTTTCTTTAAAACAAAACACTTACCTTTTCACTTTTTTTTGCAACAATCAGGTCTCAATTCTATCAGTTAGACCACACCCACCATTAGATGAAAATGAGAGAATTTGAAGGGACTTTGCAGCTTTGGCATTCAGTCTGAGTTCCATGGCAGTTCCTGCTGCCATGGAGCTTGCGATACCCAAATCTTATCGCATGACCCAATTGGGAAGCCCTGTTCTAACCTCTCTGAGTGACACTGGCAATACCAATTACGCTGAAATTTACTGCAATTTGGTGCAAGCTGTAAGCCCTTCAGAGGCTGCCCACAACAGTTTCAATTGATGACAATCACCACAATCTTTGTTTCTCTTAATCTATGCAGGAAAGACTCCAATCGAAATCTTCTTCATATAAGATTGTCCTGTTCTATTCTAACCCACCTCACTACCCAACCTATTTAGCAAGACCATGAATGTACTTTATTTTGAATTTATGTATTTTAGATAACATTTCTGCACAACCATCAAGTAATGTGTCATCTAGTTCAAAAGAAAAATAAAACCAAATGAATTCATCTCCAGTTTAGAACGCTTATATTTTCATGAATCAAAACATCTCTTTTGTGTTACAGAAAATAAGCCAAAAAGATACCTGCTGGTCAGCAATTTGCCGGACAATGCCACCTGCATTATCCCCTTTTCCCATAGCAGAAGATATTACTTAGAAATGTTGAGTAAATAATTCAGTCACTGTAAAGTATAGTGTACATTTTGCACAAAGAAAGTATAAACATGAATTGCAAAACAATTGCTGAGAGCAAAGATAAATGTATGAAAAATATACTCAATGTCTGAATATGCAAACTGCACTATACAGATAACAATTTTAGTATTTCTCAACTTAAATAAATCAAGAGGGTCAAGTCATTAACCACACATGCAAAAGTAGAAAGTTCCCACTCTGCTAATTCTACCTAACGAATTCAATATGTGAAATTAAACTAATTTTCAATTTCGGAAAACCTAATGATCTAATCTTGAAGTTATTAGACATTCTTGGTCCACACCAATGGGTTCATTAAATAAATGTAGTTACAATTTACAGCTCATCTAACATTCACAGGAATACAATGGAAAGGTTCCTTATCAAAATTTAGTAAAAATGAGCTTGAATGATTGATATGATAACCAAAAGTTCAAGTATTGAATGTTCCCAGACAAAGTCTAATGTACTGACCTTGTCCGGCGCTACTTTAAAAGGAATCACCATGCTTAATCATTTGCTGTCAGGCCCAATTTCAACTGAACCACAATGGTTAAGTTTCAAAATTTAAATCCATAATCTGTGCTGAGTTTAGTCATGTCAGCTAGGATAGCACAAAGAATACTGCAGCAGGGAAAACTAAAAGGAAGTAAGGTAAGAAGATAGCAGGAAAGAAAATAGGAAAACAGGTTGGGGAAGCAAGCAGGAGAGTCCAGGAAGAGTGATAAATCAAGTATAATGGAAAAGAGAAAGAGAGGTAAAGAAAAAGATGTTCAGTATCCTACCACAAATCATTTCTGTACAAACATTAAAATACAGGGTTGGGCTATGCTGCAATGCCTCAAAGAATCAGGTAATCTATTCATGTGCAAATGAATACCTACACCTGAAACCTAGATGCTTGGACAAGGTATTCGAGGGCACATGGTGACTGTGAAACTATAGGTCAACATGAGTCAGTACGATTTTTCTTAAAGGAAATCTAGTAAATCTAAAGGGAAAACTTGCTAAGATGCCACACAGCTTCTTGGGAGAAATATAGACAGCTCCGAACCACAAGGATTTTCAAAAGAATTCTAGTAGCTGAAATTAGGGCAAAAGGTTTTTTGAAAATGTGGTTGAATGAGAAATGATTTCTTACAAAAGCAAAGGAATGTGCCAAGAATATTTGACCACCGCCATTTCATGAAGAAATCTGATTGAAGTTCAGTTTTCGAGTTGATAAAGGGATAAGTTTTCATAGACCGGCAACACAGTAGAAAAATTTATTTCATTGACTATCACAATTCCTATCACCAACCCCCACGTAAAGATTTAAAACTAGCGGCTGGGGTTTATTTACAGAAGCATTGGGAGAGGCTGACCTTCATTGGCAATCATGATCTTCAAGTACATGTAACATGGGATAATGTACATCTGGTCTCTGTGTGTGTATATATATCTATATTTACAGAACAGGAGATTAGCACCAAAACCCACTCCAATTCATAACAATAGAGTACATAAGGACAGAAAAAATCCATCTTACAGGATAGGATGACAATTCAATCTTATTCTGTGAAAGAACAAACTTCTGCAGTGACCTGCTTCTGTAACCGAATTCTTGAAAAAATGTCCTGCCTGAAAGTAAAATGTCAAAAAATCCTACTGAAATAGCACAAGATGGTATGAGGAAACATCATTGTTCATGATAGAGTTTGGGGACTTTGGAATTACATACAAGTAAATACAATACCTCAGAAACATTTTCCCACAATGTTGGCAGATAAAGAATTTCAGAATATTGACCCAATGACAATCAAGAAATGATTGTCAGGATAATGCATGATTTGGAAGGGAACTTGGAGGTGATGGTGGCCCCAAGACACTGCTGCTCTTGCAAGTGCTCTCATGGACCATATAGGTATAAACATTATCAACATTAGTTTACCAGCCAATTAACTGTGTTGATTACTTCTTTCTTTTTGAAGAGAACTTGAATCCAAGATTCTGTTTGACATGATCCAATAAGTACCTCCTTGTGATCAGTGTAGTCATGTTTAATAAATGCAGGCAACAGTAAAAGTACAACAATAAATATAACAAATGCAACTCTCGTCAAAACTGATTGCTCCTTTTCAAGTCTCAGATGCAGCTTCTAGTTTCAGCATCTCTTTTCATCAGTTTGATCTCATGGACCTCTTCAGTCTGGCACTGTGACTAGCTTGCAGAAGGCAAACTTCTTCAATATACAACAATAAACTTCGTACTCTTCCCCACTTTTGCAGCGAATCACTATCTATCAAGCTCCATTAGGCCTACCAAGAAGGGTTTAGAACAAAATAAAAATCAAACAGCAGGTGGATCAATGCCCTTGTGAGTTGAGGTTTGAATGTAAAGTCCAAATCATTCTTTTTGACTCTTCACACTAACAAGCTACTGCTGGACAGGCAGCTTGACATTGAAACATTGGAAAATGTTGTTAGTTTTGGAATGCCTTTAAAATAATCATTTTACACAGAAGTGGGAACATGCACCATGGAATAAATCCGATGCACGTGGTTTAAAATTATATTTGAAATGGTTGAAAGGAATAGCATTACTGAATGTCGTCTAATGCAGCCTGAGCAAGCCTCAGAGTATTTTCATTTGTGACAGAAACACAGTGATATGGTACAAACAAGTGTTGATAAATGATGCTTAAAAATCATATTTAAAACTACTGACGAGTTAAAATTGTCACAATTAATGAACCTGTCAGCCATATTTAATTAATTTAGAAAAACATGACTCATACAGTTTTAAGTCGCCAGGTTAATTCAGAAACAGTTGCATTGAAAATTTAATTAATGCTTTTCAAAATAGGGCTGTCAAATAAAATCACGACAGAACATTTGGAACTTTCTGTTTAAAGTTTTAGACATGACTACATTATTAGCCATATTCAATTAATATAAAACTGTCAAAGCAGAAAGGTAAGACACATATGATCTTTCCCACTCAAAATACATAAGCATTTTTGTTTCATTAAAGTGACTTTGTTTAGCTTCTCATTCTGGTAAAGCTCACACAAGCAACTGAAGCTGTTTCATTGATAACCATCATATTCCACCATGAAAGGAGAAACCAAGAAATTATTTTGCTCCATCATTTATGTTTAAATTATGCTTTTGCTTTCCAAGAGTAGTGTGATGTTAATGGTACATAATCCACCTTGTCAAGTTATTTGAACAGAACAAAACCATGTGACGAGATGGAAAGCCAGTAAATATAAAGGATGAAAAAACCTAATAAAAACACATGTGAAATGCAATATTTGAATGCTTGACTTATTTCAACAGGGCATGGTGAGAATTCTGTACAATTCCAAAATTATCTCACTTTCTGCCACCATTGTCACACCAGGGTATGTACAGGAAATACTGTTAAGTACCAAATTTGAGGGTGAGTGAATCAATTAGTCTCATGGGAATAACAAATTCAGTGAACAACAGACTATGTATGTGTGATCAGCTTCCACAATGTACAATAAATAGTTATCTTCCACTCAGTTATTTTGGCTTTCTGACCTACTTCTGATATACTGACATTTACTTTTTGTAGATGCTTTGAATATGGACATGTTTATTGTTTTATTTTTTGGATCATTGCCATTTTGTTTCACTCTGATTTTAAAATTTATTTTTTGTATCACAAGTGGGCTTACATCAACACCGTAATGAAGCTACTGGGAAAATCCCCTAGTCACCACACTCTGGCACCTGTTCTGGTACACTGAGGGAGAATTTAACATGGCCAATGCACCTAACCAGCTTTCAGACTGTCAGGGGAAACTCACACAGACATGGGGAGAGTGTACAGACTCCACACAGACAGTGACTCAAGCCAGGAATCGAACCCAGATACCTGGCGTTGTGAGGTAACAGTGCTATCCACTGTGCTACCATGCCAATGCTTTTCACTGTAAATGTAGTTGTCATTTATCGGAAGACAACAAAAATTCATCAACCCATTTGCTTCAAACAAAAATTATCAAGAAAATAATCAACATTCAAAAAAAGCACTCCTTTATAGAAAATCTGTAAAATGGAAAATTATAAATAACAAGGAAAAGATATCAAACAATAGCTCTTCCTTTATAAATAAGATATATGATACTCCAACAATGTCTTTCATACAGCACAATTGTTTGTTTATGCACCATGTATGATGACTGCCAACCTGCAACTTACAATGCTCTAACCCCAAGGCACTCAAGTAACAAACATGGTTTGATCTGCTGTACTCCTAGATTTGCTTTTTAGAAATCTTTGGAGTCTTGACAATCCCAGAGGGAAAAATGAAAAAAACAACTTTTTTTTAAACATGTACGTCTCCACAGCAAGCTAACACTCCATATGTTAACTGCTAGGTCTGTGCTCTGCTATAATGCTGATACTTTGTTTATATAATGACGACAGCTGCATTATTTTCTACTAAAGTTGTGAATAAATAAATAAGACATACAGGATATCTTACTAGTGACAGAGTTATGGCAGTTCTTTCACAAGCCTATAAATCACAAGTGATACAGGCACAATTGAGTTATGATACTCTTTTACACCAATAAAAGAACACTCCGAACTCTCAGTCACGAGTGAAATATTTTCTTCACTTTAGTAACTCATGGCTCAGAGTGCAATGTTAAACACATTTGCGAAATTAACTCTGGCAACACCACACTATTACATAGACCATTAGGTGTCATTTTTATGTGAAATAATCATTTGGATTTTCACATATATGGAATACAAATTATGAAAATAAATGCATTTTTGTGTGACATAGACAAGAACAGTAATATTTTATTGAAAGATGCCACAGAGAATGGAATCTTTTAGAAAACACAAGCTGTTTAGTTTGCCATAGTACTAAAATGTTGTATGACACCATTAACAAAGGTTTACATCTTTAAGAAAGCCCTGGGGGAAGAGATAGAAATTGTTTCTCTTTGTCTGTTTTGCCTTTATAGGCATGAGTTAAACAGCAGGTTCCATGGGATAAGATGTTTCTGAGAAATAGAGGTCTCAAAAAGTGCTGACAACAACAAAGCCATCCAATTGTGCTTTAGGTGCACATCTATACTGGTCTAGCCAAAGCAAAGTAAGACACAGAAAGGACAGAAAAACCTTTGCCATGCTAATGCTGGAAGAGGAGAGAGAAGAAATCGAACACTGAAAATTGAAAAACACAAAATGCCAAAAGAGATTCTTCAATGTCTGGGTCATTTACTGTTGAAATCCTTTCTCATTTACTGATGACTGTGGCAGACCTTATTTTGTCACCAGTCACTCTGCACTTTGTTTAATTATGCAGCACACAGACAGAATTTTTTTTCTGATCACATAAATCACATCAGTTTGACACTATATTCAATAGAGTCTGCTGTTGCAACAATACACTGAAAGATATCGACTCCAACTCTCAAGTCCACAAGGTGTATCATTTAGCAGAGAGTGATAATTAGACACAGAATTTACTGAAAACTGTCAATAGGCATGTCAATAGAAGAACTCTTAGCATCTATCATCCCACAAATCAATGAAGTTTTCAGCTATGAAATCAAGAAAATGATAGCTTTCAAATAAATGGTGGAAAGGAAACACGAGGCTCCTTGGGGAGGAATAAAACAGCTCAATTTTCCTCACCATGCAGCTATTCGACTGACTCACTGAATGGAAAAGGTCAAAAGAACATTACAGCAAAATATCTCTGAAACAAGATGTACAACATCTTCAGGACATGACAAGTAGCAAAACCACACAGCTTAAGGCCTGTATATCTTTGACCTGACAGAGTCAAAGCAGGGGCAGCAGGTGCAAAACAAGACAGGGAATGAAAGACAATGACTGGTTTTGCCATCATAATATAATAGCGTGTTTTGGTATACCATTTTAAATATTGTAGAACTCTCTGTTGTAGAAATACACCATGCTTTTCTTATTCAATTGTTAGGTCTCATGTGCTTGCCACATGCAAACACACATGCACTGGCATGAATGCACAGTCACTTTATTTCATGTCTGCAAACATTCTGACTTGCTCATACACAGTGTAGAATCAGTGGTGAAGGTTTGAGGGTGAGTTCTTATGCTTCAGAAAGCCAGTTATTTAAGGATATAATGGAAGCCAATCTTTAAAACTTCCAAAAGTATTTATTTCCATAGTTACAGTTTACAAGCAAGCACCTCCCAATCCAAAATCACAATTTAAATCACTGTCTATCTATTGGGACACAAATGAATCTGTTAATAATTTTCACCGCATCTCAACAATTAAACACATTAATATAACATTAAAAATTACCCAATCGCTTTGAGTTTGCTCAATTTAATGCATCACCACTTGCCTAAAACTGACAAATAATTTATTCATTTATGAGGTAATTCAGCAAAATGCCAGCTTCCTGTGACCAACACCGTTTATTATGCACCAAAGAGGACAATAACAGAAAATGCTGGAAAATCTCAGCAGGTTTGACAGCATCTGTGGAGGGAGAATAGAGCCAATGTTTTGAATCCAGATGACCCTTTGTCAGTTCTGACGAAGGGTCATCTAGACTTGAAATGTTGGCTCTATTTTTTCTCCAGAGAGGCTGTCAGAGTGGCTGAGACTTTCTAGCATCTTTTGTTTTTGCTTCCAATTTCAGCATCTGCAGTATTGTGCTTTGGCTTAAGGAAAGAACTATGTTTGCGGCTTATAGTCAGGTCTTGGGACATACAACTCTGGTCCAGGTGAGGTAACAGGCTTAAGAAAAACCTCGCTGACTGCTTCCCATTGGGCAAGCCTCTGCTCACTCACTAAGGTAGCTCGTGCTCCGCAAAGCCCACGGGAGATCTATTGATGATTCTGCGCCCCACCACGCCCCCCCCCCCCGCCAATTGGTCTTTGTGGCCATCATAACAATTTAACTTTTAAATACAAAACTGCTTTGTTATTTTGAGTTCAAAATGGATAGCAATTAATTTATAGAGTACCCTCGACGTTATAAATCACCTCAAAGCATTTCACAGAAGCATAATCAAACAGGAACTAACACATAGCAAAATAAAACAATGGTAGGACAGGTGACCAGATCCTTTGTCAAAGATATAGATTTAAGGAGGTTCTTTAATGAGGAGAGACAAATTGAGAGACAGAGGGGTTCAGGGAATGAATTCCAGAATGTGGCCTAGTTAGTTGATGCCATGGCCACTAGTAGTGAGATGAAAGAAGTGGGGGAGGGGCAAGAGACTAGAGTTGGAGGGCTTATGAGTTTATATGAGAGAGACAGGGGCAAGATGATGCAGAGATCTGAATGCAATTTTAATGAGAATGGGAATTTTAAAATCAAAACTTTTGGACTGAGGGCTGAATGGAATCTGGTGCAAGTTAGAGGCAGCAGAGTCTTGGATGAGTTTAAGTTTATGAGAATGGAAGAGGGGAAGCTGGTCAGGATAGCATTGGAACAGATCAGTCTAACAGTAACAAACAAGGCTTCAACAGCAAATGGGCTGAGAAAGTAGCCCTTTCATAATGGTTGTAGCCCTTATCATTCTTATGATTAACAGATACAATTTAGACTGCATTTAGAAGAAACAGAGGGTGCTATAGCAGATTTGAGGTAATGGTGTGGGACCATAAAGAGAAGCCATTAATGGAGTTATTCTAGCTATACTTTTTTATTTGATTTGTCAGATATATCGGTATACAACGCAAAATATTATTTCTTGCACACTATACAGACAAAGCACAGTGTTCATAGCATACGTAGGAGAGAAGGAAAGGAGAGGGTATAGAATATAGTGTTACAGTCATAGGTAGGGTGTAGAGAAAGATCATTTTAATGCAAGGTAGGTCCATTCCAAAGTCTGATGGCAGCAGGGAAGAAGCTGTTCTTGAGTTGGTACGGGATCTTAGACTTTTGTATCTTTTTCCCAAAGGAAGAAGGTATGTCCAGGGTGCATAGGATCCTTGACTATGCTGGCTGCTTTCTGAGGCAACGGGAAGCATAGTCAGAGTCAATTGATGGGAAGCTAATTGGATATATAAAAGTGGAACCAAAACAGGATAGAATAAACTTAGCTGATGGGAGGTATCATCCATGATTTTGATTAGTGACGTTTCAGTGCTGTGGCAAGAGTGATTCAAATACGGAGTTGAGGGAAAGTTGGCCAGGTATTCTGGATGTAAACTTTGGAGGAGAAAGGAAGATTGGAGATGGGATAGTGAATTGCAACGACTGTAAAGGCAAGCATGTTTTCTTTTGAGAAGTGGGTGAATATGACAGATTTGAAAAAGGTGGGGGTAGTGCCCAAATAGAAGAAAGCAGATATAATGTCAGTTAGCAAAGCGGCCAAGATAGGAAGTTGAATGTCAGCATTTTAGCAGAAATAGTCTTAAAAGAACTAGAAGCAGGACTTGTAGATAAAAGGAGCTGGAGGAGGTACAAATGTAGCTAGGAGAGAAATTAGATTAAGATACAGGTCAAGGTGCTGGGAAGCATAGCATGCTGTAGAATTAAGGATCTCAACTTTGGTGACAAAGAAGTCCATGAACTCCTTGTACTTGTCAGTGTAGGCAAGTGGAGGAGGAGTAGGGAACGCTTGTTTGAGGAGATGGTAGATAATGGAGAAAAAAAGCTTGAGGTTATTGCAGGATAATTGTGAAATACTGGCAGAGGAAAGCAGGGTGCAATATTACTTAACATCTAGATAGATCGGGTTATACGCAGCAAAACTAACTGTGCACCTTAACTAATTAAATCTGTGTCACTACGACTTAACTGAGCAAAAAAATGGTAAAAAGTCTGACAACACCAGGTTTTAGTCCGACCGATTGGACTAAAACCTGGTGTTGTCAGACTTTTTACTGTGTTTACGCCAGTCCAACGCCGGCATACCCACATCAAAAAAATGGTGCCTGCACCAAGGAGAGCAATGAGGGTCAGAAAGAGTAAGGCCTTAAACACAGAGATGAGGGTATGATTGAGAAGATTGGCAGCTGAAGATGTATTGTGTGGTGAGAGTCAAAGGCTGAAGAGGGGGAGAGGGTGGGGATGTGCATGCGCTGTGAGGGATGTGCATGCTGAGTGATACAAGGTAGTAATCAATGATTAACACAAAAGGGATACGTAGATTACATGAAATAAGGCTGACAGAGTAGCTGTGAATATGAGGAGGAAGAAATTAAATGGGAACACTAAGTGAATTCAGTGGAGTGGTTAGAATCACCAAAGATGACAAGTTGCTCAGGGCAGAAAGAGGGAGGAAGTGATGATATTTCAGTGAGAAACTTTTGTGGGGTTTGTGTGGTTGGCAGGGAATGAGGATTTTGAGGGAAAGGAGAAAGGAATGAAATGAGGTGAGTTGTCCATACGAGCAGGAAGTGTCAGAGAAGAAGAGATGATATATAATAAATCACTGCAGTGTTTTGGATGGGGCAGGGGTAGAAAATATACTAGGTGAAGAAGATTCCATGAGAGGAAAACTATTAATCATAGGGCAAGCTTCAAAGGGAACTGTAGACACAGGAGAAGGGGGCTAAGGTCTTACAAGAAAAATTTGATACAAGACTCTTCAATCCCATAGCCTTTGTTTATTTGGTAGCACTTCTGCCTCTGAGTTAAAAATTCTCAATTCAAGACCCACTCTGGAGAATTAAGCATCTAATCTAGAAAGACACTTCATCTTTCAGACAACTGCCCTCTCAGGTAAACGTAAAAGATCCTATGAAGCACACGGTGCTTAAGTATCCTGGCCAATATTTATCCCTCAACCAACATTGCTGTTTATGGGAGCTTACTGTGTGTTAATTCATTGCTGATTTTCCTATATTACCACAATGGCAACACTTCATAAGGTAATTCATTGCACTTTGGGTGCAGTGAAGTCATGAAGTGTTCTAATATATGCAACTTTTTCTTCTTTATTAAGAAAGATTTTTCAGAGAAGTACAAGGTACTTAACATGACGGAGAAATTAAACCAGTAACAATATATTGATATGTAAGGGCAGAAAGGCTAGGGAGTTCATGATTCTATAGGATAAATTGAGGACAAATATCAACAAATATTTCTTTACATCAAGAGACAAGAGTTGAAACGTATGGGTAAGAAAGTTGAGGGCAAGACATTTATATACTGTAATGCGAAGACAAAAGGGTTGTTATTCTGGAAGAATGATATCAAATGGGCTGAAATTTAAAAAAGGTAGCAGACAAAAGGCAGGGAATTACAGGCTGGTTAGCTTAACGTCAGTAGCTGGAAAAATGCTAGAATCCGTCATCAAAGGAGAAATAGCAAGACACCTAGAAAAGAATGGTTTGATCGAGCAGACGCAGCACGGATTCGTGAAGGGGAAGTCATGTTTAACGAATTTATTGGATTTCTATGAGGATGCGACTCGTGCGGTAGACGGGGGGAGCCGGTGGATGTGGTGTTTTTAGATTCCCAGAAGGCGTTTGATAAGGTGCCTCACAAAAGGTTGCTGCAAAGGGGTGCACGGAGTTGGGGGTAAGGTGTTAGCATGGATTGAGGATTGGTTGTCTAACAGGAAGCAGAGAGTTGGAATCAATGAGTGCTTTTCTGGTTGGCAGTTGGTGACTTGTGGAGTGTCGCAGGGATCGGTGCTGGGGGCCCATTTCCATAGACAATCTGGTGGAGGGGGCTGAGTGTAGGGCAACAAAATTTGCTGATGACACAAAGATGACTGGAAAAGCAAATTGCGTGGAAGGCGCAGAAAGTCTGCAGAGAGATCTGGATAAGCTGAGTGAGTGGGCGAGGACCTGGCAGATGGAGTATAATGTTAACAAATGAGAGGTTATCCACTTTGGTAGAAATAATAGGAGGGATTATTATTTAGAAGGCACGAATCGCAAAAACCCAGTGATCAAGAAGGCGAATGGAATGTTGGCCTTTATAGCAAGGGGGATAGAATATAAAAGCAGGGCGGTCTTGCTGCAACTGTACAGGGGACTGGTGAGACCGCAGCTGGAGCACTGTGTGCAGTTTTGGTTGCCGCATTTGCAGAAGGATATATTGGCCTTGGAGGGAGTGCAGAGAAGGTTCACACCAGGCTGATACCGGAGATGAAGGGGTTAGCTTATGAAGAGAGACTGAGTAGACTGGGTCTGTACTCGTTAGAGTTTAGAAGGCTGAGGGGAGATCTTATCGAGACTTACAAGATAATGAAGGGGCTAGGTAGGGCAGAGGTAGGGAGATTCTTCCCACTTAGAAAGGATAGCAGAACTAGAGGGCACGGCCTCAAAATAAGGGGGGGGGGGGACAGTTTAGAACAGAGTTGAGGAGGAACTTCTTCACTCAAAGGGTGGTGAATCTCTGAAATTCTCTGCCCATTGAAGTGGTGGAGGCTACCTCGCTGAATATATTTAAGTCGCGGGTAGATAGATATCTGATAGACAAGGGAATTAAGGGTTATGGGAAGAAAGCAGGAAAGTGGAACTGATCCACTTCACGTCAGCCATGATCTTATTGAATGGCAGGGCAGGCTCGAAGGCCTACTCCTGCTCCTATTTCTTATGTTCTTAAATTTTTTCAGCCAAACTTTATTTTGTGATTTATAGTAAGCAGCATGTGCATATCAGCGGGATTCTAAGGCAGAATAAATCTGTAATTACTAATTAAAAGTGGCAGTTGGTATTGAAATGAACAAATTATTATGCAATCCTGATTTGCAAGTCAAAAGCTATTCGTATCGCATTCACAAGTTACCAGCAACAATACTTCTGGTGTTGTGACAACATTGCTGCTTAAGAACAGCTGGTCACCTTCTTAGGAAACTCGGAGGTCGACAAATGTATATTAACCACTAACTTTATGTAAGGATATTTATTAAACTCAGAGCCAGCTTCTTCACAATGAAATCCTACTAGCTTCACTAAAAGGGCAAAAAAGCAAATTGAAATTATATGCAGCATTGACATAAAAAAGTTCATTTAAACTGGCTCATATGTAATACAAACAGCAACCTGTTGGATTGAATGCCCAGTTTTTAATCCAACAAAAATATGTAATCGCATATGAGCTGATATGAACAAGTTGTCAGAGAAGTTTATGAGCCCTCTCTAATTCTTTTTATTCAATAAATTATTGGAATTGAATTAAAAGTGGAGCCCTGTAATGCAATGCAGTACATAATTCCTTTATCCTATCTGTACATCAGACCCATCTCTGACTCAGTTGAGACAAATAAATGTTTCCTCGCTACTGAAAAGCAAACCCCTAGATCATTTACAAGGTGTTCTTAATTGATTTTAAATGTTTTAACTTTATTTGGCCCAAGTAAGGGACAGAATATACGTAAGAACTACCTTTAAGTGTAAGAATGGGATGTGCATTGAAGAATATTTCATAGAATGGCTACAGTGCAGAAGGAAGCTGTATGGCCCATCGAGCCTGCACCAATCACAATCCCACCCAGACCCTATCCCTGTCACCCCACATAATTACCCTGCCAATTGCCCTGACATTAGGGTCAATTTAGTATGGCATTTCTTCTGAAAGATTACTTTGGGCTATTCCCTTATTGCCTTTCGAGAATAAGTCCACAACATAAGGGTATTGAAATTCTACATAAAGTTGTTAATTTATTATTTAAATTTGCCCATAATGAAAATGCACCTTGCTATCATTTGTGGTTTCACTGTTTTTATAACCTATGTCCAATAGCTTTGGCTATCAGTTATATTTATTTGAGCATGATGTGCATGTTGACACAATCCAAAGGCAAACTTGGCGAACCCATTATATATCAAAATAACTGTAAATGTCACAAATTGCCCTTTCTCAGCTTTAGTATCACACGAGTCTGGTTCCATATTCAGCTTACCTACAATGACAACATTTAATTACATGATGGTTTTCTAGTGATCTAATATGTGGCAATTTCAGTATGCAAAATTTTTGACAGATCAGTTGTCCTACTCATCGAATTGTGTACTGGCAGCATATGTTCGTCACCGATGTTTAGAAGGTACCTTTGACAGAAAAGGCCTGCCTGCGCATTGATTAAAGGGCTCGTTTGGATAATCTTTTTTTGAAGAATGGTTGCCATTGGGTGACAAATATTTTTCTGTTTCATTCAAGGCAAAGATATTGACATTCAAATTCATAGAGATTACATTGAGCAGATGTCAGTGTTGGCAAACAGCTTGACATCAACAGCAGGTAGTGCAAGTGTAGGGCAAAAGTACAAGCATCATTGGATCAAAGCAGAAGTTCTCAACAAGTAAATCAGAGAATTTGTGGCCAATTCCTTCCTTACACAATTATCATTCAGCAACAAATGCTTATTGATTCTATTTAACTCTTGTCTTAAATCTATCCCGGCCTCAACTTGATCTTATTTTTAATTGTATTGTAGGTTATATTAAAAGTAAAGAAAACTGAGCAATCTGCTTAAGCACCACTGATAAAGAAATCCCAGAGCACATACTGTTACATTCTTCCTAATGTGCTTTATGTTGATGGTAATGTAAAATGGAATCCTCAATGCTGTATCAGACTGAAAATCAACATTAGTAACTCTATTAGTACAATTGGATCCTACTGTCAAACATATTGAAAATTTGATTTTTTATTTGTCAATTATTTTCAGATTCTGTTGTGCATCATACTGAACGTTTGTTGCTGTTCAAAGCATATGTCTATCTCACAATGAAAAATTTAACTGATGAACCTGAAGTTCAGCCGTGTTGACATCAATTGTAACTTTTAACACATTTAGACAACTATATTCTTTTCACTAAATTAGCAATAGAATATGGTTTCTAAAGAGACCATCGGAAGGCTAAGAAAAAGAAACAATTATGAACAGGCGGTGAAAGTGTCGTCAGTATACATTATGACCTCCACAAATTACATACAACTTACTAGAAAACTGAAAACAAACTTTAAATGAGCTGAAGTTGGGGCAAAAATTAAGGGGAAACAAGGATTCTGGGGCTTTGAAAAGTGGAAAGGCATGTAACATTGTGGAAGAATTTAGGAACAGAATTACAGAATGTAGGGCTGAATGATCTGTCATCAATTATGACATGAAGGGGGAGGGCACAATGGGAAAGAGGGACACCTACAGTAATTCAAACTCAGTAAAGTGTTTGAGCTAGGGCATAAGGATGGAGGAAAATGCTAAGAGAATGATACCGCCACAGAATTTTAAACAAGGATAGGGATTCATAATTTCTAACACAATTTTTCACCTATCGTATGGTTTCGCTTTATTGGTTTATTTTGTGATCCTGACTTTACTCTTTAACTCCTCTCATTCACTTAGACTATGTGGTAGGTTGAAAATTGGACAAGAGCAGCCCGAGGTCAGCCTATTCCCACCAATGCCATTTCATTTGACTTCTCCAGTCCAATGAGTGTAGATGAGTTCACATCCATACAGGGCAGGGTAGGTGTAGGAAAATGCTTTGTTGAAGGGGCAGCATGGGCTCGTTGGGCCGAAGGGCCTGTTTCCCATGCCGGGTTGTTCTTTGTATGAAATGATGAGGTAATTTTCAGTGCATGTGACAACAGCATTTACAAAAAAGTCTCAGGGAGTTGCACACTTCCTGGAGCTTGAAAACAACTAGAAATACGACAGAGGGCACAAACTGACCAGAAAAGGCAAATTTTCAATTTTCACTTCTGTCACACCTCTAAGAACAATAATAATACTTCTCCACTCATTGGGCCTTGGGCCTTTCCAGTTGTAAACCTCTCTCTGATCGTACTGGACGCCCTCTCTTTCTGACCACTTGAGGATCCTTCCTAGTGACCAGTAATTTCTAGTTCTTTTCTAGTTCTAGGCTGTGGCTTCCTGCTGCAAAGTTCCTGTTCCCACCTGCCAACCAAGTAGTTGATCTTGCTAGATTAGGGCTTGAATTTGAAAACATTTATTTAAATTATGCCCTGTCATTACAATTGGCAAGACTGCCACATATCTAGATTTTCCAGATGTGCCACTGAGGTGATGAAATAATTTAAATAGACTAAGCCAAACTTAACGAGTGGAAGACTTCGTAAAACTTCCGACTCTCATTCTTTTTTGAGATGCTGGCGTGACATGTTTTCATTGAAACATATTACAGAATGTTGAAGGCACACATTAACTAATTGAAAATGTTTGAATTTGTTGAAGTACTGTGATAATTCAGCTCTTCCACTGTAGCAGTTTGCAGCTGAGATAAGCTAACAAGATAGCATGGAGTCATTAATTGTCACACTTGATTTTTTTTAAAACATGATTTTTTAAGGCTCATTTACTTAAGTTGTTTTGAAATATTTTCAACTCTGACTATTCACGACACAAGAAAATGTTTGTTCAGAAATTATAAGGATATTAAAAAGTTATCTATAATTTTCCCATACACATAACTATAGCCCAGGTTTGAAAGATCCTACATAATTTGATTAGGTTCATGGCTCCCATCTTCATATCAGATTAACTACAAAGAACTATTATTTCAAATCTTTTGAAGGTCAAGGACTTCTATTAATTAGCATATACTATGAATGAATTACCTTGCAGAACAATATTTCACCAAGTTAGCTGTTTGCATTTCAAGCATTTCATGCAAAGGAAAATCACTGAACAGGTGCAGAAGGTTGTTTTTGTGAATGGGACTACATTACGAGAGAGAAAGCTGGCAACTAAACTATCACAAGACAGAGCCTATCAACATCATATTCCTCACAGAACATACTCTCCAAATCCATCTTGTGACATGTTAAATAGGATACAAGTCTTTTGCTACTCAAATATGTTTTACAGTTAAAGTGAAATTTTTAAAGGTATATTCAATACCAGCCCTTAAAATCCTTGACTCCATGTTCTAATGTTTAGTTCACTCTGCAATCTTTCTCTAATTTACATCGGTGTTGTATTTAATTTTGTTGAATTCATTTTCAAAACCAATAATCCAATCCACCCTGAACATCAGCTAATTTCATAATCTCAACATCAATCTGCCCAATCTCACCCTCTTGTTGATTTGTTAATTCCATACATTTTTAAGATTCATCATTATGTGTGAAAATTGTGATAAGAACAGCATGAATTGAAATATTCCAAACCGTTTTCTGTTGTAATTAAATTTTAGAACCGATCATTGAAAACATTCCTATGTAGAAGTAATGGGTGCACTGAAATTGGCATCATAGACGAATTTCAGAGCTTTAGCAAAAATGTGAACAACAGCATGCATGCAGGACTGAGCATTGAAAGTTGTTTAATACACTGTGACTAAGTTTGCAGATGCAGACCTTTCCTCATGTCAGTGATGATGTGAAATGGTTCGAGGTCTGGGGGGTGTTGACAGATGTGTGGAATGTAAGGGCAAATTTCGGCCAAACTCAGAAGTAGAATGTTACTTAGAACGAGTAGAATGCTAATTAGTTCGGAATTATTTTATTTAAATCAATTCAAGTCAGATGATTCATTAATTGTACATTACTGCAATAATAATTACAAAAGACCCTTCAATAATAAACACAGTGTATCTGATACATGTTTTCTTTACAATTCCACAGATATTATGGTGCTGAGAGATCAAACAAAAGCAGATGAACCAATCAAATTATCTAAAACATTTGTCAAGAACTTGTCAGTCACCATTTCTCCCTCTCAGGAGAGAATATTCTGGCTCAGAATAAACGTTTTTTTTGCTGCACACAAACTTGTATTTTACAGTCAGCACAAAATAACACTAGAAGTGGAATCTTTCCACTCCCACCCTCCCCCTGGCTATCAGCAGGATTTGTGGCAGAAGCAGGGGAAGGAAACCATAAAGGGGAAGGAGTGTGGTGGAGAAGAGGTGTGGTGTGATGTGGTATGGTGGGGTGGGGTGTGGTGGGAGGTGATGGTGGAGGAGATCATGACGGGAAGAAAGGCAGGATGAGGAAGGTAGGGAAGGAAATCATGAAGGTGTTATGGTTCATGTCAGAAACTCCAAAGAGTTTTATGGAGCCCACCTGGATCTAAGTTTTGCATCTTGAATTTGGCTCAGATAAGCCAGGTATATTTCACTTCAGGTATGAATCAAATGACCCACGGGGGGCTTTTATCAAACAAAGTTTTTTTTAAGAATATAGTTAACGTGCATGGAAAGAAAATTAGCAAGAACTTTTACCAATTACAAACAAAAACAAAACAACCACGATAATGTATAACATTTAACAAATATAGGAGCTGTCCCAATCAAACAAAACCCTAACCATAGACAAAACTCTTTAAACAGGTTCAACACGGCATAGTTTTACGTTCACATGATACTGGAATTGAGTCCTTTGGTTGGCAAATTGAAAATTCTCAATCCTGTAAGTTCTACTGGTTCTCATGACACACCCAGAACAGTTTGAAGTCCGAATAGCTTCCTGGAACCATAGATAGACTTTGCTCAACATAAGAAATAGGAGCAGGAGTAGGCCATCTAGCCCCTCGAGCCTGCCCCGCCATTCAATAAGATCATGGCTGATCTGTCGTGGCTCAGTTCCATGTTCCCGCCCTCTCCCCATAACCCTTAATCCCCTTGCCTATCAAAAACCTATCAACCCGCGTCTTAAAAATATTGAGCGAGACAGCCTCCACCACTTCAATGGGCAGAGAATTCCAGAGATTCACCACCGTTGAGTGAAGAAGTTCTTCCTCAACTCCGTTCTAAACTGCCCCCCCTTTATCCTGAGGCTGTGCCCTCTAGTCCTACTGTCCTTTCTGAGCAGGAAGAGCCTCTCCACCTCTATCCTATCCATCCCATTCAACATCTTATACGTCTCAATGAGATCTTCCCTCATTCTTCTAAACTCTAACGAGTACAAGCCTACTTTATTCAACCTCTCCTCATACTTCAACCCCCTCAACTCTGGAATGAGCCTAGTAAACCTCCTCTGCACTCCCTCCAAGGCCAAAATATCCTTGCGTAAGTGCGGCGACCAAAACTGCACACAGTACTCTAGCTGCGGCCTCACCAGTGCCCTATACAGCTGCAGCAAGACCTCCCTACTTTTATATTCAATCCCCCTCGCTATGAAGGCCAGCATCCCATTCGCCTTCCTGACCACCTGCTGCACCTGCAGGCTGGGTTTTTGCGACTCATGCACAAGGACCCCAAGGTCCCTCTGCACCGTCGCCTGCTGCAGTTTTTCGCCACGTAAGTAATAGTTCTTCCTACCATTATTCCTACCAAAGTGGACAACCTCACATTTGCCAACATTAAATTCCATTTGCCAGTTCCTGGCCCATTCGCCCAGCCTATCTAGATCCCTCTGCAGACTCTCCACACCCTCCGCACAATTTGTCATTCCACCAATCTTGGTGTCATCAGCAAATTTCGACACCATAGACTCGGTTCCCTCCTCCCGATCATCTATATAAATGGTGAATAGCTGAGGCCCCAGCACCGACCCCTGGGGCACTCCACTAGTCACCAACCGCCAATCCGAATAGCACCCATTGACACCCACTCTCTGCCTCCTATTTGACAGCCAATCCTCTATCCACGCTAACACCCTACCCCCAACTCCATGCCCCCTGACCTTCTGCAATAACCTCGTGAGGCACCTTGTCAAACACCTTCTGAAAATCAACACCACATCCACCGGCTCTCCTCTGTCCACCGCCCTAGACACATCCTCACAGAACTCCAACAAATTTGTCAGACACGACTTCCCCTTAACGAAACCGTGCTGCGTCTGCTCTACCAAACAATTCTCCTCAAGATGCCTCGCTATTTTCTCCTTGATCACAGATTCTAACATTTTTCCTACAACAGACGTTAAACTAACCGGCCTATAATTCCCCACCTTTTGCCTGCCACCCTTCTTAAACAACGGCATAACATTAGCCATTTTCCAATCTTCCGGCACTTCCCCGGAATCCAGCGACGTTTGGAAAATAATCACCAAGGCATCCACTATCACCTCCGCCATTTCCTTCAGAATCCTTGGATGCATTCCATCCGGTCCTGGGGACTTGTCCACAATCAGTCCCTCCAGTCTGTCAAGCCAATAACAGCAGATTTTCCCCTTCAGAAAGGCAAGACCTTGCTTTCCGATGATCAACAGAATTTCAAAACCAGGGAGAGAGAGAGAAAGACTTCTTTTCAGCTTACTGCCCCTTCTAAAACTAAACCTGCAGCTCCAAAATGAAAATGAAAGAGCTTCTATCAGCTGACGTGCAATCATTCTTCCTCCTGACAATACAAAGTCATAAACATCCAAAAAAATAAACAAACCCAATTTAAGCAGCAGTAAAAGGGCATCTCCAGATAAGCTGATGCTAATGACATCAGTGAAGGCAATAAGCTGCAGAGATAATGATTTTTTTTAAAATCTCTTAAAGTTACACTAACATCACAATGGGGAAAGGAGGAATGAAAATGAAGTGTAGAAGGAAGCACGATGGGGAAGACAGGCATGAAGGAGAAGGAAGTCCACATAAGGTGGGATCCACTGGAGGGCCCAAGGATGGTGATACAGATGATGTCAGTGGGGAGAATCAGGGTGGGCATAGAAACAGTGGCTGGGGTGGGCACAATGGGGAGGCTTAAAGGGTAATCAAGGGGAGAATGAAGGCAATACCCAGGGGTTTGGCGGGGGGTGGGGGGGAGTTGATGGGTGACAGAGGAGGGTAAAAGGTGGTGAAGGCAGTATGAAATGGAACATGCGCCATCTTGAGGCAGAGCCAACCTAGACCAAAGCAACCCTCCTTGTGTTTAAGTCATAGAGATTTTCAGCATGGAAAAAGGCCCTTCAGCCCAACTTGTCCCTGCCACTCTTTTTTTTAACCATTAAGTTAGCCCCAATTTCTGGTGTTTGGCCCATATCCCTCTATACCCATCTTACCTATGTAAACTGTCTAAATCCTTTTTAAAAGAGAAAATTGTACCTGCCTCTACTACCATCTCTGGTAGTTCATTCCAGACACTCACCACCCTCTGTGTGAAAAAATTACCCCTCTGGACCCTTTTGCATCTCTCCCCTCACACCTTAAACCGAAGCCCTCTAGGTTTATACTTCCCTATCTTTGGGAAATATGCTATCTATCTACCTTATCTATGACCTTCATTATTTTATAGGCCTCGACAAGATGACGCCTAAACCTCCTACATTCCAGGGAAAATGTCCCCATCTATCCAACCTTTCCTTATAACTCAAACCATCAAGTCCTGATAGCATCCTAGTAAATCTTTTCTACATTCGAACTGTAGATTTGAAACTGGTATTTACTTCACGCTATCTTTTAGCTTTCAATGGTATCTGTTTTTTAATTAGTGGTTAGAGTTGTCCCAACAAACTGCTGAAAATCATGCAGTTCTGCAATCGGGCTGCACAGCCACATTAAAACATGTATGCATGCAAGAAATAGCCATCTTTGATAACGAAGGGAAACAGTTGACAGAGTCTGAGGAAATGCTGAATTATTTATCATTAAATCTAATATTTGTTAAATGGAGTAATCATCCAGTTACCATGAATAAATGAGGAAATCTTGCAGGAGAACATCATTTGGTGATTTCTGTATTTTAGGGTCTAAGATATTTTCATCAGGAACAAGCAACTTTCCCTTTTCACCACTCTCTTTATAGCAGCTTCAGATCAACTGTCTTCATTACAGAAGGCTAAGTATTCTCATGGTTTAAACCGGTAACTCACTTTGTGAAGGATTATGGCACAACTCACTTTATACCATTCTTTAGGATAAAGCATTGGTACACCTCCTAAGTATTGTTTTATTAAGCAAATATATGTAGCATCAACGGTTTAAATTTATAATAAGCACAATTTAAAAATATTCTTTGTCCAATATTTTACAAAGAGCAAAGGCTAAATAAATTAGTGGAACAGAAACAAAGACATGGTGGAAATATTAAAAAGGTGACAGAAGGCTTGATCAAAAATGACTGCTTTTGGAAAAAAAGGGTGATGATAGCTGTGGAAAGCTGGAGGGGTATATGAAGAGTTTAAGAAGCTAAAGGCTCTGCCATAAACAATTGGCAAAAGATGATATACAAAGGGACAGAATCAGGGAATGGAAAGATGCGGGAAGGATAAGGCAATGGAGAGATATGAAGATGGAAATTTTAAATTCTGTTCTCTATATTGTTATTAGCAGTCTACTACTATCACATTCTAACTTTCTGCTAATGAGACCAATTGCCAATCAAATGTAACACTATCCCATAATATTGCTGGAATAGAGGGGTATTTTTTAAGTGCACATAAAAATAAATTAAAATGAGGTAGGATATCTCAGTCAATTTATAGATAATAATCAAAACATATTTAATCAGTATTTTGTATTGGTTTTACGTAAACGATATCTGAGAGGCAAAGCTTAAACTTTAAAAAAATTATCCATAGGATCTGCATATCTGGGGATCTTGCCCATCCATAATTGCCTTCAGGAAGGTACTACTGAGCTATCACCATAGAGAGCTGCGGTCCTTATGGCGTAGATACATCAACACTCCTGTTAGGGCGGGAGTGGCAGGATTTTGACTCAGCAACAATAACGGAAAGGGAATAGTTTCATGACGTGTGCCCGGGAGGAAAACTTGCAGGTAGTGTTGTTCCCATGTGCTTGCTGTCCTTGTTCACCATGCAGGTGCTATGACAACCGATGAATGAGCATCGCTCAACAATCTCCAGGCAAGACTGTTCTCTTCCTGTTGGCGAACACTTCAGCGGTCACGGGCATTCGGCCTCTGGTCTTCGGGTAAGCATTCTCCAAGGCAGCCTTCACGACACACGACAGCACAGAGTCACTGAGCAGAGACTGATAGCCAAGTTCTGCATACATGAGGACGGCCTCAACTGGAATCTTGGGTTCATGTCACATTATCTGTAATCCCATGACTTGCCTGAAATTGCAACATCTCACTTACTGTCCTGTCTGGAGACAATACACATCTCTTTAACCTCTGCCTAATGCTCTCTCCACTCACACTGTCTGCATCTTTAAGACGTGAATAGCAGGTTAGCTGTAAAGGCTCGCATTCTCATCAGTATTCTGTAAACTGTGTGTGCCTCTATATGCCCTCCCCTAATCGGAACCTGCCACCCACCTGACGAAGGAACAGTGTTTCCAAAAGTTTGTGGGTTTACTATCAAATAAACTGGTTGGACTTTAACCTGGTATTGTGAGACTTTTTACCTTGTTCTTCTAGACATTAGAGGCAGCAGGTTTGAAATGTGCTGTTGAAGGAGCTTTGGCCAAGGGCCATACTGTAACTTGTAGCTTTTAAACACTCCTACAATGGTGAGGGGCTAGATGGCCTACTCCTGCTCCTATTTCTTATGTTCTTATGTTCTTATGTATGATGATGGTGGAGGGAATGGATGTTTAAAGTGCTGGATGGGATGCCATTCAAGTGAGATGCTTTATTCTGTATGGTGTTGAGTTCCTTGTGTGATGTTAACTAAATTAGGCAAGTGGGAATATTTAATCACGTTCCTGACTTGTGCTTTGCATATGCTTTGTGGAGTCAGGCATTGAGTTACTTGCCACAGAATTCCCAGCTTCTGACCTACTCTTGTAGCCACAGCTTTTATGTGGCTGAACCAGTTACGTTTCTGGTCAGTGGCAACCACCAGGATATTGATGGTAGGTGATTCAGAAATGCTACTACTATTGAATTGAAAAGGAGATGTTTATATTCCCTCTTGTTGGAGATGGTCGATGTCTGGCATTATGTGGCACGAATGTTACTTGCCACATATCAGTCCAAATCTGAATATTGTTCAGGTCTTTCTGCACATGGGCATGAACTTCTTTATTATCTAATGAGTTATGAATTGGACTGGATACTGTGTTATCAGTAGTTACCACTGCCACTTATGATGGAAGGAGATCACTGATGAAGATGAAAAGAACAATGCCCTAGGAACACCTGGAGCTTTATCCAGGAGTTGAGATTATTGGCCACTGTCATGGCATTATCACATGCCTGTATAATTTATTGGAATGTGGACACTTTACTTTTGAAAAGTAACATGAAATATGGACACTCAAGAGTCAGGTGACTTCTTTGTGGTTTCTGTACCGACAGACACGTCTGAACAAATAAAACAAGCAAAGTACTGCAAATGATGGAATCTAAAAAAAAAGAATGCTGGAAAAACTCAGCAGGTCTGGCAGCATTTGTAGACATGATGTAGAGATGCTGGCGTTGGATTGGGGTAAACACAGTAAGAAGTCTCACAACACCAGGTTAGAATCCAACCAGTTTATTTGATAGTAATCCCAAGGAACACCGTTTCCGAAAGCTTGTAAGATTACTACCAAACAAACTGGTTGGACTCTAACCTGGTGTTGTGAGACTTCTTACAGCGTTTCTAGACTCAATGCACCCCACCCCCCACCCCACAGGCCTTCTTGTTTCTTGTTCTGAGGCTTGCTACATCTTGTTGCAATCTCTCCCAGCGACAGTATAATATCCAACTTGTTTTCCCTCTATTTCTGAAGAAGAGTCTCATGGACTTGAAACATTTGTTTTCTCCCTACAGATGCTGCCAGATGTGCTGATTTTTCCAGCATTTCTTCTTTTGGTCTCTGTTTTTGTTACATCAGAAAAAATGTTTGGGAAGTTACTTAAAATGCAAATTGCCTCTCCAGGTGCCGATTTAACTACCTATCTCCATTTCAATGAAAGTGATTAAAATGACAATTACTGCTAGATTTGCTGGTCCTACGAAGATGAAATTTCAAATCAAGACATTCCGGGGGCTAATCATGAGCTAGGGTATGTTGATGAGAGAGCAAACATCCTCCACTGTGGAGCAAATTGTTTAGCCATCAACCTATTGGGTGGACAATGGAAAATACAGTTGGCAAGTGACAGAGACTGGCTTTTGATAAGAAAATACTTGGAAGAAGCTTATTAATCCAAAGAATAGACCAAGGCAGGTCCAGCTGGAGTACAAATACCACATCTCTCACTCAGCACAAGGGAAGATCCTTAATCACTTTAGGCAAACAAATGGGGCTTATTTGTGTTATTGGTTGGAGTATAATTCTTCACTTGGTAGGGTGGGGGGTGGTGTTGACCAACTTCAACTGTAAAGCCAGAGGCTTGCTGTTGTTTGGGGCAAACCTGTATGAATTCCTCACCAGAAATTGCCAATCTTCCTTTTTCTTCAATGCATCAAGAGGGAATCCAAACTGAGCATATATTCATTCATGGGACGTTGGCAATGTTGTTTGGCCAATTTATTGCCCAACCCATATTGCCTTCTTGAACCACTATTGTTGAGGTGTTGCTATTAGGAAGGGAGTTCCAGCATTTTGACCAGTGACAGAGAAGGAATGATGAAATAATTCCAAGTCAGGATGGTATGTAACTTGGATGGGAACTTGCAGTTTGTGCTGTTCTCATGCATCTGCTATGCATGTCCTGTTGGAGGAAGAGGTTTCGGATTTGGCAGGTGCTGTCAAAGGAACCTTTGATGAATTGCTCGTGCATCTTGCAGGCGGTACGCACTTTTGCATTGTGTGGCAGTGGTGGAGGGTGTGAAGGTTAAAGGTGATGGATGAGGTACCGGTCAAGCAGGCATCTTGGTTCTGGATGGTGTTGAACCTCGAGTGGTGAGTGTTTCGATGAGCTGGACTCATCGAAACAAATGGAGAGAATTCCCTCACACTTTAGATTTGTGGCTTGCACTTGGACAAGTGTTGGTGAGAGAAATGGTGAGATACTGAATTTCCAGTCACTGAACAGCTTTCAGCCACAGTATATATATGTTTGGCCCAGTTCAGTTTCTGGTTAATTATAACCCCCAGAATGTTGATTGTGGGGGATTCAATGAGTGATACTAAAGCCATTGAGTGTCAAGGAGAGTTGGTTAGAATCTTTTTAAAAAATTCATATATGGGATGTGGGTATTGCTGGCTAGGTCAGCATTTACTGCCCCTCCTAGTTGCACTTGAGAAGATAGTGGTGAGCTGCTTTTGGAACTGCTGGTGTAGGTACACCCACAGTGCTGTTAGAGAGGAAATTCTAAAATTTGCACCCAATGACAGTGAAGGCATGATGATATATTAGGACAGTGAATTTGGTAGTGATGTTCCTATGTTTCTGCTGCCCTTGTCCTTCTAGACGGTAGTTGTCATGGGTTTAGAAGATTTTGCCTAAGGAAATGGTAATTGCCCATCACTTGCGTGCAGAGGGTTTTCCCCTGATTCTCAATGACTTCCGGTTGCTCGGAATCCTTGATGCCATATTAGGTCAAATGCTGCCTTGATATCAAGTGAAGTCATTCTCATCTCACCTCTGACATTCAGCTCTTCTATCTATGTTTGAACCAGGGCTGTAACGAGGTCAGGAGCTGAATGACCCTGCGGAACCCAAACTGAGCATCCATGAGGTGGTTATTGCTAGGTGCCACTTGAGAGGGCTGTTGGTGATCCCTTCCATCAATTTGCTGATGATCAAGAGGAGATGATGGGACAGTCATTGGCCAGGTTGGACTTGTCCTGTTTCCTGAGTACAGGATGTACCTGGAAAATTTTTCATACTGCTGGAGAGGTGCCAGTGTTGTAGCTGTACTGAAACAGTTTGGCTCGGGACGCAGCAAGTTCTGAAGATTTGTCCTCCACAACTTGCTGCGTCCCGAGCCAAACTGTTTCAGTACAGCTATTCCACGACAAATGGATCAGATCAAAGCTTTCTAATCCTGCATCAGTCATAATTGATGAACAATCTAACAACTAATGGGAAAATGAAACTTCATCAGCATCTCCACTCAAAATGATAGCAAAGCCCAGCAAGTCAATGCAAAAAGACTGTCTATCTTCAGCCAGAGGTGCCCTGTTGTTTATCATGGTAGTAATCCTATTTATGTAGTAGTTGGTTCTTAATATTTTGGGTATACATGGTGCTGCTCCTGGCATGCTCTCCAATATTCTTCCTGTGTTCAGGGTACTACAGCACCAGGCATACACAAAAATTGAAGTATCAAGCTACAACGTACGACTACAAGCACATGAAACATTCAAAAATTGGGAGAGAACCAACAGAAGGAAAAAATCCAGTACTGTTGCTGGATTGTCAGGGCCCATAGCCTTTGCAGTATTCAGTGTCTTCAGCAGTTTCTTGATATCACATGGAGTGAATCGAATTGACTGAAGACTAACATCTGTGATGCTGTGGATGTCTGGAGGAGGCTGAGATGGATTATCCATTTTGCAGTTCTGGCTGAGATTGTCACGAATGCTTCAGCCTTATCTTTTGCGCTGATGTGATAGGCTCCTCCATCATTGTGGATGGGGATATTTGTGGAGCGTCCTCCTCCAGTGAGTTGTTTAATTGTCCACCAACATTTACAGCTGGATTTGGCAGGACCTCAAAGCTCAGATCTGGTCTGTTGGTTGTGGAATTGCTTAGCTCTGTTTATTACTTGCTGCTTATGCTTTTAGCAATCAAGTAGTCCTGGATTGTAGCTTCATCAGGTTGACACCTCATTTTTAGATATGTCTGTGTTGCTCTTGGCATGCCCTCTTGACCACTTCATTGAACTAGGGTTGATCCCATGACTTGGTGGCAGAATGGGGGTTATGTCGGGCCATAAGATTGCAGATTGTGTTTGTATATAATTCTGCTAGTGTTGATGGCCCACAGCACCTCATGGATGCCTAGCTGAATTGCTAGATCTCTTTGAAATCTAGCCAATTTACTAAGGTGATAGTGCTACACGTGTTGAAGGAATCCTCAATGTAAAGACAGAATTTTGTCACAAGGATAGTGCAGTGGTCATTCCTACTGATACTGGACAGCTGCATCTGTGGCAGCAGGTTGATGAAGATAAGGTCAAATATGTTTTCCCCATTTGTTGATTCCCTTACCACCTGCAACAGTCCAGTCTAGCTGCTAGGTCCTTTAGGACCTGGCCAGCTCAGTCTGTGGTGGTACTATTGAACTACTCTTGGTGATAGACATTGAAATGTCTCACTCAGAGCACTTTCTGTGCATGTCCCGCTCTCGGTGCTTTCTTGAGATGGTATTCAACATGGATGAGTACTGATTTATCAACTGAGGGACAGTCAAAAGTAATCAGCAGGTGGTTTCCTTGCCCATATTTGATCTGCTGTCATGGGATTCATGAGATCCAGAGTTGATGTTCCATCACTAAATCTGTACTAATAATATTTGCTGTTTCTACAAGTACAGAATCTTGAGTATGTGCAAATTTGTGCAACCCCCCCACCCCCTCCCTCAATGACTAGCCTGAGGGGCCCCCGCACCGATAGCCTGGAGCTGAGATGTTTGACCTCCAACCACCACCATCATCTTCCTTTGTGCCAGCTGTGACTCCAACCAGTGAAGGGTTTCCCCAATTCCCATCATCTCCAGTTTTGCTTGATGGTAAGTGCTAACCTGTAGGAGGTTTCCTTTTCCATGTATGATCTGACTTCATGGTCCAGAGCTGAGGCCAACTCCCTCCCTTTTGTAGATGGTTGCAAACCTTTCAGCTTTGCTTTTCACACCAATATGCTAGATTCTGCCAACACTCAGGATGGAGATGCTCTTGAAGTCTCACCCTTCCATTAGCTGTTGAATTTTCCACTACCCATTTTGACTGGATGGCACAGGCCTGGAGAACTCTGATCTGATCCTTTGATTGTGAGATGGCTTAGCTGTTTAATAGTATGCTGCTCCTACTATTTAGCATGCTTGCAGTCCAGTATTGTAGCTTAATTTAATTGGTACCTTTATTTTTTGGATGTGCCTGGTACTGTTCCTGGCATGATCTTCTAACGGGTGCTCCAGTTTTCTCCCACAGTCCAAACAACACGCTTGTTAGATGCATTGGCCATGCTAAATTCTCCCTCAGCGTACCCGAACAGGCACCGGAATGTGGCAACTAGGGGAAATTTACAGTAGCTTCATTGCAGTGTTAATGTAAGCATATTTATGACTAATAAATAAACTTTATACTCAAGAACCAAGTTTGGTCTTTTGGCTTGATTATAATGGTACAGTGAGGAATATTTCAGGCCATGAGGTTACAAATTGTGGTGAAATCCAATTCCACTGCATATGATGACACTGAGCACCTCTTAGATGTCCAGGTTTGAGCTGCAAAGTCATAACCAAATCTATTCTATTCAACACACTGGTGGTCCCACACAACACATTGCAAGGTGTCTTCAGTATAAATGTGGTGGTCACTCCTACTAATACCATCATGAACAAATGCACCTGTAGATTGCTATGAATGAGGTCATGTAGGTTTTTCCTTCTGTTGATTCTGTCCCAATTTTGGAATGTTTCATGTGCTTGTAGTCGTACGTTACAGCTTGATACTTCAATTTTTGTGCATGCCTGGTGCCGTAGTACCCTGAACACAGGAAGAATGTCAGAGAGCACGCCAAGAGCAGCACCATGCATACCCAAAATATTACGTACCAACTACTACATAAATAGGATTACTACCATGATAAACAACAGGGCAACATGCTATAAACAGAGCTAAGCAATTCCACGACAAATGGATCAGATCAAATCTTTCTAGTCCTGCATCATCAGTCATAATTGATGAACAATCTAACAACTAATGGGAAAATGAAACTTCATCAGCATCTCCATTCAAAATGATAGGAAAGCCCAGCAAGTCAATGCAAAAAGCAAGACTGACTATCTTCAGCCAGAGGTGCCAAGCAGAGGATTGATTTTGATCTACTCGAGATCCCCAGAATAACAGATATAAGCATTCTACCAATTTGATTCATTCCATTGGATATAAAGAAATAGTTGAACACACTGGACACAGGAAAGACTATGAGCCCCAATATCATCCCAGATGTAATGCAAGGAAGATTTTGCAGGATCAGCTGAGCTGTGATTTAGTCATATCTGATGCCAGTGCTCCATTCTGTTTATCTTTGTTGGCTTTTCTTTTTCTTGTTTAGCTTTTTGACACAACCAGAGTTGCCATTTCAGAGGACAATTGAGAATTAAATATTATCATGGATAACAGGATTTTCTTTACAAAACTAGTTAAGCCAGAAGAGAACAGTGCCACAGCCTAACAGGTTACATTCCAAGTGGGAGGAGAACAGAAATTGCTGACCTGCTGTAAGTTATATTTTGGGGCTATTTTGAAAGTGAATGTGTCCTGGGGGGCTGGAAAATGACAAATACAGTGCCCATAGTTAAAAAGGGAGACATAACTAATGTAAGCTGTTATGGGCCAATTAGTTCAACATTTTATTGTTTCCAGTGAAGGATGAATCTACTCTATATAAAAGAGAACTTTATATATTTTAGCCCACAGAGAAGACTATATCAGCAAATTGATATATTGCCAAATGGGGAGAACGCAATGGATGCAGTGTATGTGGGTCTTGGGAGAGCCTTTGATAAGGCGCATGTGAGATTACAGAATGGAATTACCTAGAATTTGCAGCACAGAATTGTTGTCCACCTATTGTGCATTTGTGTTTATATTCCACATAAGTCCCCTGCTATTCCATGTATAACATCTCAACTTTTCAGTACCTTATTTTCTTACCTGTTCTTACCTAGTCCAGGTTCCTTTTTCTGTTTATTTGCCTCAACCATTTGCTGTGGTATTCAACATGAATGCCATATTATAAAGAAATACATTTCATTCTATTTCCTTAATAGATTTATTTACAACCAACCCTTTTTTTAAAAATGGAATTCAGGTTTTGATTTCTTCCACAAATGGAAAGGTTCTCTTCACACTTACCCTGTCTAACCCACTCATAATTTTAAAGACCTCTGTTAGGTCTCTGCTGGGTCTTCTCAGCTTTCCTTACTTTCTAAAGAAAAATGCCCCAACCTTTTTGGATAGTTATACTCTTTTAGTTCTGGTACTCCATCCATATAAACTTCCTTTGCACTTTTTCAAGTGCTTCATCTCTTTTTAACTACATAGTATGGATACCAAAACCGTACACAACACTTTAAGTGCAGCCAGACCAGGCCAATGCATACATTGAACATAACTTCACTATTTTTCAATTCTTTACACCTAGAAACAAACCCCTGTGCTTTGTTAGAATTTTTAATTGCTTTTCTGACATCTGATGGTATTTTTAATGATTTGGTCATCTGTATCCCTAGATCTCTTTTCTCTTTTACTCTATTCAGCTTCTACCTTAAGTTTGGTAGAGCATAGGAAACCAGATTTGAAAATAAAAATGGTTAGAAGGGTGTAGGAGACGTTGACAGTTTTTCTAGAGTTGTTAGAAATATGTAATAGTGTCCCATGGGATCCAGTCCTCGACTCACTTGCCTGCAATAAAGTTTATCATTGATTTGGAGATTGGTCGAAAAGTGGTTTGAAAATCTGCAAATAATAAAAAAAAATCAGGTAGGGTTAATTCTTTAAAAGACTAACTATGCAGGGATACTAATATGAATAGAGAATGAGTTAAAAAGTTACAAATAGAATTAATGTCAGTAAATGTGAGGTGATACAAAAAAGCAGTAATTATACTTTGAATGGAAGTCAATTTGGTGTGTTGGAAGAACAATGACATTGAAAGTAGCACTTTAACCCCATAAAAATGTTACTACAATTCTAGACCGACAAATTACAGTAAATAAAGGCCAGGCAATGATAAACTTAAGTAAAACATTATTAATATCACATTTAGAACAGCACTGACCTTTACAGTATAAGAATATTTAGGTTTCAAACAAGGTATAAAACAGTCACTAGAACATTGTTTGGTAAGGAAATACAAAGGACTTGTAAGAGAAAGGACTTGGAGAGTTGATCTTTTTCATTATTATTATATAGGTAAGGAATGATACGATAGAAGTGATTAAAATTATAAAGGGATAACACATACTGGATAGAAGCAGAATGCCTTCATGAGTTCAAGGGTTAGAACAAGAAGTCACAGAAAATAGACTACGAAATTCCAAAATTTAGAACAGAGAACAAGAGAAATTTCTTTACACACAGCATTGAAGCTGTGGAATTTATTTCATGGGTTAGTGATGAAGGCAGAAGCAATGGGAAAAGGTTAGGTAAATGTGGTTAAGATGCTATGCACACATGCAGGACAAATGACAACATGAACTGGCTGGGCCAAATGGCCATTTATCTGTTCCAGCCATATAGCTCAATGTATGTCATTCCTGTGGTCTGAATATTCTACATACGACACTCAGTCACCACCAGCCAGTTCAACGCTGCTGTAAACTAGACAAGTAGCCTTCCATTTTATTTGCATGGATTTTGCAATCAAAATGCTGATGAAATGATGAGCATTCATTGTCACTCCACTAAAACTAACTTCTGGGACACCATACAAGTATAGAAATCAAAAGTACCTGTAAGTGATTCATTGCTTCTCCAGAAGGTGTGCTGTTGAGGCTTTATAACAACTTTATTATTACTACTAAACACCTTCATTGGCTGAGAAGCTAATTTTGTATTTGTGGAATATTAAGTTTATTTATTAGTGTGCAAATAACATATTAACACTACAAAGAAGTTACTGTAAATATCCACTAGTTGCCACACTCGGGTAAACTGGGGGAGAATTTAGCACGGCCAAGGTACCTAACCAGCACCTAGCATTGCTAATGTTAAAAATTTCACTTTGGAAAAGGGTTGATTATTTTTTGTTTTCTATCTTAACCGAATTATAGAACCATAGAGCGCCTACAGTGCAGAAGAACCATCGGGTTCACTGAGTCCACACCGACTCTCTTACCCAGGCGCACTTCTCCTGCCATATCCCCATAACCCCTTGCACTTATCATGGCTAATCTACCTAACCTGCACAACTTTGGACTCTGGAAGGAAACCAGTGCACCTGGAGGAAACCCATGCAAATTCCTCAGTCACCTAAGGCTGGAATTGAAGCTGGGTCCTTGGCACTAAGGGGCAGGAGTGCTAACCACTAGGCCACCATGAATTTTGCTATCTGAAATTTTAAATTAAAAAATGAAGTGCATTAAGTACTTTGACCTTGCTGTTTGGTGTTTGTGAATACTTCAATGTGATTGGCTGCTTTCCTGTTTGCTGAAATCATTACTGCTGCATGTCAAGACATGCCATCAGGTTTAAGCTGCTGTCAGGAAAGAGCAAAACAATGCCACAGAAATCATTAGACTTTTGTGGGCTGCTTTCCTTTAGGTTGTTGTTTTACTCCTAACGGAAATATCTGAGCCAGTATGTTGACCTATCCATGTGATTGCCTGAGGTTCATTCTTTCACATCTTTCTGTCTCTGGCAATGTACCATGATCTTACAAGGATCTAACTATTACTGTACACAAATAGTGAGATAAAATGTATCTGGTAGACATTCTGAAAATAGGTTCGAGTTGCTTATTACACACCTCAAATGCCTGCAATGATATTCATCTCCTAAACTCCTACATTCAAGGAATTAAATCATTTTAAGTTCCAGTACCGAATTAAGCAGATTGACAACAATTGTCTGTCAGTCTCTAGACAAACAGTTCAACTATAGCCAGTATTTGTAAAAAGTTCTTAATATGACCAAATTTACAATCATGCAAAACTGACTTGAGTATTTTATACCTCTATTTCTTCCCAGATTTATTTTCAGTTAGATTAACTTTAAACAAATATAGACAATTAATACAGACAGATGCACTTGTAATAAGAGCGGAGTTCAAAGTCACCATAAATCTAAAGATTCAAAAGAAAAAAATTAAGTAATTTTGACCACATCAAAATAGAAAAGATTCACATTGTTGGGTGGCTAAATATCAAGTTTCACGATTGCACTGTCCATAATCCTAACCATCATCAATAAAATTAGTCCCAGTGGGTGATTTTATCTTTTTTCTAACATCACTACCTGACAGGAAGAGCTGAAAGACATCGAGTACACAACCGTTTGCCGATTACACTGAAGATCACCAGAAGCTTTAATAATTATTTAGAAGTTTGTGTAGAACACAGATATTAACCTCAGGAATCTATCTACTTGGCAACATCAGGCTTTAAAAATCCTATCTTTGGCCATGTTTGTGTAAACAAACCTCAATTACATTTTTAAATTTCAAAGTGTATTCAAATAACTCATCAAGACTGCAATATCAAAACCACAGACTTGTTTACAAGGTAGCACAAGACATATTTATATCTTACAACGTATCTCATCTCAGTTCTTTCATCAATAGTTATATTTACCAAGTACATTTCAAACTAGTCTATCACATCCAACAGGCACAATCATTTTACAATACATTTATAGCTACCATTTAACAAAACGGTTATGAAAGCAAAAGCTGCTTGAAGAGTAAAGCCCAAAGGAACCAATTTCCTATTAAAGCATCTGATAGACAAAGTGACAGCATATTGCTTTCCAGCTCCAATTTTTGGAGCATATGAAAAATGTTGTGGTTGCTGGTATGTGGTCCAAGATGAGTCATAAATCTTCCTTTATCTCCTTCATGGTGTTAACAGAAAAGGATGAGTTGCTTTTTTCCATCTCATTCACATGTCTATCTGTCTGTTATCCATGCCCTTGAGCAAAGATTACTGATGCCCTGTCTTTGATATATGACACATCACGCAGCAGCTTTTCATTGAGTGAATTAACCTGGAAAAAATGCAAACCTGCCTGCTGTCTGCTCCCAAACTTTCCCATAATTCTTTTGGAGTGTCTGGCTTCCTCTCATATCTAAAACAGTCATTGTGAATAACCTTGTATTCTGCTGATTCCAATGCTTGGTATCATTTTCTACATTGCCATTTAATGTACAATACAAATACTGACATATGCAGTCCATACACCAAAGCTTAGATAAAACTAATATTTAGTCCCCAGTCTATTCTCTTTTTTATAAGTAATGTCGAATCTCACATGGTTATCACAGAAAACTATTATTATGCTGGCTTCTTCACATGCATCACAAAGATCTTTAGTGCAGATTACTGAAAAAGAGGCAGTACTAAATAAAAGTTATTTTACTTATTGTAATCGCAGCAATGTTGTAGCCAGTTGTTGCAGAGTAAGAGCTTCAGCCATAATAAGCTCTCAACTAAATTTTCAAAGGATGTCAATCTAGGACTTTCTATTCATCTATATAATGCCAGTTAGAGTAGTGCTTGGCAGTGCCTAGGACATCAATCCCCCTCTTATTGCCAATTGTATGGGTTGCCAGAAAAAAAGGGACTAAGATTATGGAAATATAGTAGGTCCACCTGTTACAGACATCTTCATGGTTAAACATCTTGTATCGTTGCATAGATCCTTTAAACATTTCAGCTGTATAAAAACTAATGAGGAAATTGAGGTTAATTCTTTTGGTTAAATTCATTTGGTTATATCCTCCTGGATCAATAAAAGTCAAAGTAAGCGTGTTTAAAATTTAGCTCAATTAATCTTCAGTATTTATCCAATTTATGCTTCATCGAATCCAAAGGGAAATAAATAAATTACAGATATTGAACTGAGTTTTTTTTAAAAAAAGAAACAGATCAAAATTGTCATCTCAAGTTGACATGTTCATGAATAAAATATATTGTAACATAATGGTGAAATTCATTACTATAATGGGCCTGATTGATATGTATATTTATCTGTCCCTGCTTTTCAACACCAATAAAAACTGTTAAGGGGAAAGAATACAAAAACTGAAAGTGAGAATTGAATCTGTCGTATTCTGAAAATCTCCCTTTTAAGAAATCAAGCCAAATTCTAATGATTTATTACAGGGAAACCTGCACCATTTAGCAAAACATTGAGCTTTTCTATTGACAGTTGTGTCAAAATATAAGTTTATCCACCTAGTTCCGTACTTACGATGAATCAAGTTAAACACAGTGGCTAGAATTTTACCGCCCTGCCTGCCACAGGAATCGGAGCAGGCGAAGGGCGGGCAATGGGAAGGTTTGTTGACCTCAGATGGCATTTTATGGTTTTTGGGCGAGGCTGTAAAGTCTCACCCAATGTGTCTATTTAAAGCTTACAATAATTAAGTGTTTAAATTGCAATATATTTTGCTTAAAATAAGAGAAACTTAACCACTTGTTCACATTATGAAAGTAACACCACCATCCTGTTGAGGTAAAACAAAGCATTACATCTTATCCACTTTATAATTAGACCTCATTCCAAATCAATTAAACTTCACATCCAATATGCTTGACAGCAAAGCAACAGAGTCAGCTGTATTGTACCTTATCAGGCTCAAACTCTTTGGCTGATCACATTTACTCATCAAACCTTGCAGCAAAAACACATACCATAAAATTTAACTTGACGCTTACTGCAAACTTTGGATTAACAACAAATTAAAGTTAAAGTTTATTTATTTGTCACAAGTAAGGCTTACATTAACAATGCAATGAAGTTACTGTGAAATCCCCTAGTTGTCACAGTCCGGAGCCTGTTCGAGTCAACACATCTAACTAAATTACAAAGAATACAAAAACTGATCCATTTGTTAACATGGTTTTGATCTTTGATCATTGCATAATGATGGAACTCATGCCAATGAAAATTATATTCCCACGTGCCATTCAACTTGTAAATGACACTCTTATACAACAAAGGGACCACATTCAATTCGAAAAGTAGTTTACCTGACCTTATAATGAAATATGCTCCCCAAAACAACATTAGTATCCTTCTAACAATGTACACTTTTCATATTGATTAAATCAAATTCCTTCACCCTTAAAAATTTCAAGAATTATTTCATATGATGTGACAAAAAGAGGTACAATGAGGAGAGAAAAGATTAAATTTGATGGTAAACCCAAAATATAAATTTATAGCAAGATATATTTTATTTAAAAAGCACCATTATTATACATTTTTCTCACCTCACAATATAAAAATGGGAACATGATCTGACTTGTTTGAACAGAAAATGCATTTTTAAGCTGTTTCATGCCAAATATTTCAGAAAAAATCATTTTAAATTATTTTGTATATTTGGTTTATCCTGTATTAAGTGCCAATTAGAATGTTTGTACTGTAGTGCACATTTTCTATGTCAACACTTTTGGTAAAAGTTTAATGTCAAATTTACACCATTAAATATGACTATTAAATAAGTTACTAGTATTCAAGAACTTCAGGTGAATATATTAAGTGTCTCCACATAATAGCGGGTCCACAGCAATTTTTCCCACCATTTCATTTACTTAACATTTCTAAAATTATTATATGATGTACATATTATATACAAGTTTATCACATTGATAAATGTTGTCAATTGAAATGCTTATGAATTCTCAGAATGTTGCAGTATTACTGAAACTGAGGGAAGAAAAAGTTAAAAACGCAAAGTTGTATTATACAATTAAGCTGCGCAATCTTTTGACAAATTGCTTAAGGTGTTTGTGTCGAGCACTAATTACATGACTGTGAAATAAAATGCTTTCATCAAATGCACTGATTTCAACATTGTTGTTATTAATTTGTCAAAAAGAGTACGTGAAATCTGGCTGTCATTTCCGAATAGCTGCAGCACAATTTTTTCTGATGGTATAGTCTATAGTTATGTACACTCCACAATAACATCCAACTGCTTCAACACTCTAGTACACTTTATTGCACTTCATGGGGGTTGATATCACATCAACAACTGTTTAACATCTGTGGAATTTGGATCAACAAATATTCTTTTTTCAGAAGTTATTCTGGCTAGCTTCCATTAGCCATTTCATACAGCTTTATAATTTTTGCATGTAACACATAAATCATGAGGGCAGCTGGACATTATCTCATAACCGTCAACCTGTTATGGGTCATCTTTTCTGTCATTAACTGCTTCAAGATCCAGTTCCCAAAGTATATAAAATATCACTGTCTCTCATTTCAACCTTCCACATATGTATTGCACAGATGCTCTAATGATAAAATACACAAATTAATACTGTCAATAAGGGGGAATATGGGGAAACACATCATGGGAATATCCTGAGCATTCTCTGATAATGTTTAAATTAAAGAAAGCTTCTGTTTCAGTGGCAAGGCACGTACTTTTTAAAGTCCTAAGTGTTATACAGAATAAAAATCAGAGCACACGGCTTCAAAAAGTTGATTTGCTGTATTTGAACTTGTGTCAGATTTAATAAAATATGATGTACTTGAATAACAAGGTTGAATTCATGAGTGATCAGTGGCCTTTTATTTACTGTAATTACAATAAGTTCAGCCACTTCACAACCGAATATAAGCTTTACTTCCAGGTGTTATCAGATCAAATATGGTGCTTGACATGAAAGCCATATTTTACTTGTATTACCATGTTGCTTAGTAACTCAATATGATTTCCATCAGGATTACTCGTAGCATAATGAAGAATTGGCCAACCTAACAGAAATAAGATGAGCAACAACTTTATGATTTTTTTTTGTTGGGGAATCCCTTTTCTTTGGGGTAGAACTGACTTCAAAGTTTTGAGAGAAATAAGTGACACTGAGACACCATTTTATTTTAAAGTGACTGTATTCTCATTAAAAATTATTTCATAAGGATGTCTTGGTCCACCAACATATTACATTATCAACTAATTGTTGATAGACTCTTGGATGTCAAGGTAGTGGGTTAAGGAGTAAAGGGTGATCAAAGATAATATGTAGTTCCCGCAACTGACTGCATAATGACAGCAACAAAGGCCTAGGAATCAGTTAGCTATGTGCTGTGCATTTTTTAACATTTTTGATAGGATGTTTTCCCCTGATGATCCGCAAAAGTCTTTTTGATCCTGTACAGTCCTATACTCCTACATTCTTTCTACATTGATAAAAATAATGCGATGGTGCATGAAGGAACTAAAATCAAGTGTCCCCACTCTGGTGGTACAGATCCAAAATGCAGGAAAACAAGTTCCTGACTGATGGAGATCTTGCTGTCCCCACTGCACCATGGGCAGTTCCTAAACCAGAGACAAGCAAACAAAAGCATGACCTCGCATTTTACTCACGTATGACTAAAGAGTAGCATTATTTTCCAAATTCTGGGAACTAATCTTTAATTGTGCTTTTTGCAGCAAAAATTGATCAGGAAAGATGGACTTTATAGAAAGAAAAATGGGAAGAATTAAACATAACTAAAATAATATTTAAGCAGATTTCACTATTTCAAATGAAAAAATGCACTTTTTTAGCAAGATATATCCCCAGCTGGTATGGGCAAGAATGGGAACTCAAAATCACTATCCTTGTATACAGAACTACACACTTTGGTTCAGTTAAAGCACTTTGTTTTCCAAAACTCTACCTACAGTTCATAAACATACTGTACAGCCCTGTTTACTAAGTCAGTAGCAAAAATAAATACTCGAGACCAAACATACTTTCCAAAGTCTGTGTGGCTTGCAGTAATTATCATCTTAAGTACAACTATCTTCATAACTGTAGGTGCTAAATTTGTTACAGAGTATAAAACCAATAAACTATCAGCAGATGCAACAATTGATTAGTTAATCAAAGGAACAAAGTATACTGGAAAAACCACAAAAGAGCTGCACTGCAAATATTGACAACTAACTCCTGTCTGTAACATTCAATATACTAGTTTGAGTCTGAGTTTTATATCAGAGCCTGGAAATAGTTTGTATCCTCCAATAAATTTTTACAGTTGATTCACCTGCCTGATACCCTTCAGCCATTTTCTTCAGAAGCTGTCAAACTCCCAACTATAATATATGGCCTTACCAATAAGAACAGCTGTAGCCTATCTCCCCTCTGCTTCCTGTACCCTGTCTCTGCACGAAATAATACATCAAGATTAATTGATTTCCTGTCACTCTCAGAGAACAGAAAATTAATTTTCATGTAGCCTTTTTCTGGGGATATGAATTTTGTACATGGCAAGTAATTTAAGTTTTTAATTATTCATGAGAAAAAAAACATGATAAAGTGTGCTACTGAAAGCCCCAAGGCCATGGCCTGGGCTTTGGATGTGCTGATACAACAATACCACTCAGTAATGCCTATATAAATAATATATGTATTTACATACATCTCAGTACAACTCCAATTTCTCTTTTCCTGACCTGGGCATACAGGGTCACAAAATAGTAGTTTGTCATAGTCTACCCTACGTTTAATAACAGACAGGAGTGGAGCTCAATACACATCAGCCACATTGGATTGACCTTTCAATGCTGTGCACTGAATGTTGTATTTTCATGTGGAGGTAATTTAATAGCTAATGTACAGTATTCAGAGCATACAAGGCTGCCTATTTGCTAATGAGCTCGATGCAACTTCAGCAACTATTCACTGAGACGAAAGTTCAATTGCACACATACCCATATCCTAAAATAGTCAAATGCAGACAAGTTATGTGTTCTTGTACCTATTCACTGAGTTTCTTAAAAATCAGCATTTCATTAACCTTTTGGTTGTTCTAATCAAACAGCAGACAATGAATAACAGACATCAAGTACGGCTGAGGTAAAATAATACAAGTGTTTTGAAAGTATACAAATTTTGAACAGAATTGAACATAAAAGCAACATTACAAAAAAATTAAACCATTTAATAAAACATTAGACCATTATGGACACTAACCAAACATTCAACTCTTTTTATTTATTCCCAACTTTTCGTATACACTTTCATAACCAATTGTGGCGAATTTTACACAGTATCACACAGGGAAAGTTATCTAGATACTTTGTTCCATAGGCAGATATTTCCCATTTGGTCTGTTGTCACATACAGCTGCATGTGGCTGGAGTCAGGTAGATATGGTGACTCAGAAAATAGCAATGGAAGAGCTTCAGCCCCTGCAATTGTCCAACAGGTTCAAAGTCTAGCAGCTTGTATGTTCGAGAGCCGAAACTACAAGGCGAATAAGCAAACTGACCAAGCCACAATTGTGCAGGAAATTTTCAAGTGACAAAAGTTGATAAGAATCTATTTGTTGGGAACAGTTTGGTAAGGGGGCTGACCACAGTTCTCTGCAGTTGGGAGTGGGAGTACAAATCGCTGTTACCTGTCCAGTGCCAGGATTCAAGACATCTGCTCTGGGCTGGAGAGAAACTTGCACTGGGAGAGTTAGGATTCAGTGGTTGTTGTACTTTTAGGAATCAACAACAGAGGTAGAACTAAGGAAGAGGTTCTGCTGAATGAGTTTGAGCAACTAAGGATAAATTAAAAAGAATCTTAAAAGTTAATCATCTCTGGATTATTACCTGACCCATGAGCAAACTAATGCAGGATAAATCAGATTAAAGAGTTAAATGCATGGCTGAAAGATCAGTGTGGGAGAAATGGTTTCTGATTCATGGGCACTAGCACCAGTATTGGGGAAAGCTGGAGTTGCATCTTTGGGATAGTCTTCACCTGAACCATACTGGGATGAGCGTTCCAGAGAGCCATTTAACTAGGGTAGCAGAGAGGGATTTAAATTAAATACTTGGGAAGATATGATTAAATTAAATAGAGAAGACAAGGCAAAAAAAAGCAAGATGTGACTAAGGAAAATAATGATGAGTGTATGATGAAAAGGGACAGAGTGTAGAAACGCAAGTGAACACCAGCAGATAAGGCCAGAGAACTAAACAATCTGCATCTAAATGCATACATATAGGATTCACAACAAATGGATGAATTGACAGCACAAATAGAAGTGTGTATGATTTCATAGCCACGACAGTGACATGACTGATAGAGGTGTATAAGATGTTGAGATGTACTGATTGGGTGGATTCTCAGAGGCTTTTTCCCAGGGCTGAAATGGCTGCCACAAGAGGACACAGGTTTAGCGTGCTGGGGAGTAGGTATAGAGGAGATATCGGGGTAAGTTTTTCACTGAGAGGGTGGTGGGTACGTGGAATCGGCTGCCGGTGGTGGTGGTGGAAGCAGATTTGATAGGGTCTTTTAAGGGACTTCTGGATGAGTACATGGGACTTTATAGGACTGCGGGTTATAGGTAAGCCTGGTAGGTAGAGATATGATTGGTGCAACTTGTGGGCCGAAGGGCGTGTTTACACTGTAGTTTTTCTATGTTCAATGTTCTATGACTGTGGGACAACAAAGACTGGGACCTGAATATTCAAGGTCACGTGACATTTAGGAAGGACAGGAAGTCTCAAAAAGGTGGCGTGGTAGCTCTATTAATTAAGGATGATGTGGTACAATAGCGAGAGATGATCTTAGTTCTGGAGATCAAGATGTAGAATTAAATTGGGTAGAGATGAGAAACAGTACAGGTAAAGACATGCTGGTAGGTGCTGAAAGATATGCTGTTTGGTGCTGAAAGACATGCTGGTTAAGTGCATTGACCTGAACAGATACCAGACTGTGGTGACCAGGGGAATTTCACAGTAACTTCATTGTAGTGTTAATGTAAGCCTTAGTTGTGACTAATAAATAACCTTTACTTTACTTTTTGCTTTAGGTAAGAAGTCACCCATAGGAGTAGTTTAATGGTAGTCACACCGTGGGATAGAGTATACAAGAAGAAATAATGGGGGCTTTTGAAAAAGGTACAGCAATCGTCATGGGTAATTTTAATCTATACGTAGATTGGACAAATCAGATTAGCCTGGATTTTAAAAAAATCAGAATTTTTGGGACAGCTCCTTAAAGTAGCACATTTCAGCACCAAACAGGGAGCAGTTAATGCTAGCACCAGTAATGTGACAGGTTTAATTAATGACCTCATAGTTACAGTGCCCCTCAATAGTAGTGATCATAATATGATTGAATTTCACCTTCAGTTTGAGGGAGAAAGGAGAGGATTTAAGATTCATGTTTTAAACTTAAACAAGGGTAATTGTGAAGGCACAGAGACAGAACTGGCTAAAGTGAACTGGGAAATTAAGTTAATTTCCTAACTTAATTAAAAAAGTTAATTTTTTAATTAACTTAAAATTAGTAGAGATACAATGGCATACATCCCACTGGGCACCGCAGGGGCTGGTGTGTGTTATAGACCCTTACAATCAAATTTTGATTTAATGTTTTAAGTTTCCTTTGGACTTTGGTTTCTGTTTGGGCCGTCCCCCCTTCCTTTTTGGGGGGCTGCCCCTCTTAATTTGTCCTCAAGTTAATTTGAGTTTTTTTACTTGTTGGGTCGTTGAAAGAACTACAATGAAAGAACTACATTTCTTTGTAGTTGGAAGAACTACATTTAAGGAGATATTTTCAGAATATTCAGAAAAGATACATTCCAGTGAAAAAGAAAGACTTTCAGGGAAGGATATACCATATGTGACTAACTAAAGAATAGCATCAAATTGAAATAAAATGTGCATAATTATGTAAGAGAAGAAAGTCAGGACTCTGGACAGAATATAAAGATCAGCAAAGGAAGAAAGCTTGCTAAAATTATAAAAAATAGATACTAAGGGTGGGATTTTCAGCCATGCTTGCCCCAAAAACCACAAAATCCCATCCTAGATCAATGGGGCTTTGCATGGTTCCCCCCCTGCCTGCTACGACTCCCATGGTGGCCTGGATGGGAAAATTCCAGTGTAAAAGTTTCTATTAGTATTTAAAAATGAAAAAAGGAGAGAGTGTTTCAGTCCTCTGGAGAGCAAGGATGAGGAATTGAAAATGGAAATAAGGAAATGGTGGATGAATTGAACAGATATTTTGCTTTTGTCTTTACCATAGTTGATAAAAATAATATTCCAGAAATAGTTGTGAATCAAGAGGTAAAAGGGAGGAACTTACAACAAAGATAATCATCAGGGAACAGATACTGAGGGAATGATTAGAACTAAAAGTTGACAAGTGTCCAGGTCCTGAAGGACTTCATCCTAGTGTCTTAAAAGAAGTGGCTGCTGAGATAGTGGAAGGATTGTTTTCCATTTCCCAAATTTCCTTAGATTCTGATTGGAAAATAGCAAATGTGACTCCTCTATTCAAGAAAGGAAGGAGACAAAAAGCAGAAAACTGCTTAGTTAGCTGATATAGGGAAATTGCTGGAATAAGTTATTAAGGAGGTTACAGCCAGACAACTAGAAAAGTTCATTGCAACCAAGAAGCTTCAATGTAGCATTGTGAAAGAGAAATCATGTTTGACTAATTTATTGGCATTCCTGAGGAAGTAACAAGCAACGTGGATAAAGGAGAACCTGTGGATTTCCAGAAGACACTGAACAAAGTGTCACATCAAAGATTACTATGCAAAACAAGAACTCATGGTGTAGGGGATAGCATATTAGCACGGATAGAGGATTGGCTAGCTAACAAAAAGCATAGGGATGGGATAAGTGGGTCTTTTTCAGGTGGGCAGGATGTGATGAGTGAAGTGCCACAAGGATCAGTGCTGGCTGGGCTTCAACTATTTACAATTTATATCAATGTTATGGATGAAGGGACTGAATATCTGGTTGTTAAATTTGCTGATGACAAAAGATAGGCAGAAAAATATGTTGTGAAGACAAGGTGGGAGTTTCCGGCCGCGCCCACCCCAAAACCAGAAATTCTTGTCCAAGATCAATGGACCTTTGCATAGTCTGCCCCCTACCCGCTATGATTCCTATGGCTGGCAGAACAAGAAAATTCCCCCTATGGTGTTTGCATTGGGTCATAGGCAGGTTGAGTGAGTAGGCAAAAAGTTGGCAGGTGGAGTATAACATGGGAAAATGTATACTTGTCCACTTTGGTAAGAAGAATTGAAATGCAACATATTATTTAAATTGAGAGGGATTGCAGAACACTGTGCTACAAAGTGACCAGGTTGTCCTGGGACATTTCATTCTTTCACGGGATGCAGGCATCGCTGGCCAGGCTCGCGCTTTTATTATCTGTCCCTAATTGTTCTCCAGAAGGTGGTGGTTAGTTGCCTTCTTGAACTGCTGCAGTCCATGTGGTATAGGTACATTCACTGTGCTGTCAGGGAGGGAGTTCATGAAGCAGGAAAAGTTAGTATGCAGATACAATGAACAATTCGGAAGGCAAATGGCATGTCATTTATTGCAAGGAGTATTGAATATAAAGATAAGGATGTTTTGCTACAGTTATAATGGCATTGGTGAAACCTTATCTAGAGTACTGTGTACAGTTTGGACTCCCTATTGTAAGAAAGTAGTGCTAAAAACAGTTCAAAGCAGATTCACTCAAATTATACCATGAATGGAGAATTATCTTATGAGGAAAGGTTGGAGAGATTGGGCCTATGTCCATTGGAGTTTATAAGATTAATATGTGATTTATTTAAACGTACATTTCCTGAGGGAAACTGACAGGGCTATTTCCCCTTGTAGGAGAGTCTAGAACAAAGTAACACAGTGCAAGACATTTAAGACAGATGAGAAAAGTTTTTCTCGGAGGGTCGTGAATTTTTGGAACTCTCTTCCACAGACAGTGGTGAAGGCAAGGTCAATTAATATTCTTAAGGCAGAAGTATATAGATTCTTGAGGAAGTCAAAGGTTATTGGGGAATATGGGGCAGCATGATAGCACAGTGGTTAGCACTGCTGCTTCACAGTGCCAGGGACCTGGCTTTGAGTCCCAGCTTGGGACACTGTGTGTGGAGTTTGCACGTTCTCCCTGTGTCTGCGTGGCTTTCCTCCAGGTGCTCTGGTTTTCTCCCACGGTCTGAAAGACATGCTGGTTAGGTGCATTGACCTGAACAGGCACTGGAGTGGGGCTGATTGAGGGTATTTCACAGTAACTTCATTGCAGTGTTAATGTAAGCCTGACTTATGACTAATAAATAAACTTTGAATGTGAAGTTAAGGCCACAATCAGATCAGTTAAGATCTTATTGAATGTTGGAGCTGGCTTGAGGGGTAAAATGATCTATTCCTGTTTCTTCTTTGTTCATTCATATAGATATTGGATGCATTGGCTATGATTTTCCAAAATTTCCCAGATTCTTGAATGGTCCCAGCAGATTGAAAGTTAGCAAATGTAACAACCACGATTCAAGGAACAAGGAAAAGTAAAAACAGAACTTTAGGCCAGTTATCGGTCATCAAGGAAGTGTTGGAATCTATTACTAAGGAAGCCTGAACAACGCATTTAGAAAAGCGTTATATAATTAGAAAAAGGTAGCATAATTTTCAAAAAGGAAACCCTATTTGACAAATTTATTAGAGTTTTTAACTGGTACGATGGATGAAGGGGAGCCAGTAGATGTGATTTGCTTAGATTTCCAAAAGGAAAAGAAAAATCATAGAACATTGTTTTTCCTGGCGAGGGAATCTCAAACAAGGGGCACAATTTCAAGAGAAGGCACTGATCATTACCAATGCAAATAAGGAGAAATTTCTTCACTCAAAGGATTGCGAGTCTTTGGAATTCCCTAGTTCAGACGATTGAAGGGTTGTGGATATACATACCATCATTGAATATATTTAAGGTCGAGCTAGTTTTGGTCTCTCAGGGAATCAGGGATACTCTAAGTGGGAAAGTGGAGTTGAAGCCCAAGATCAGCCATGATCATAATGAATGGAAGAGCAGGCTCAACAGGCTTGTGGTCTTCTCCTACTTCTATTTCTAATATGTTTATGTATTAAACTGTCACATTTTAAATTAATTTCCTGTAACATCTTTGACATTTGCAGTTTCATTCACTAGTTTATTATCAGGCTATGTCAGGTTGCATAAACAATAGCAAATGTATTAATTTGTTTTTTCAAAAGGAATTTTTAAAGAAAAATATACAAATGCTAGAGGTTTCAATGATGTTTAGGAAATAGCGAAAGTGTATTCCTATCCCATCTCTACTGGGGTAGAAGTTCACTCTAATGAAAGTACCATCAGTTCGAGAGGGCTGCCCATTATATAAGCATGAAGCAATTTAAGAATGTAGTAGGATCTAGCAGACCAGAAGTGGATATTGTGTGTTGTGTAGGAGATCCTTCTTACTCTGAGAGACATTTATTTTTTCTTCAGGTCAAATCTTGCATGAACCAGCACCCCTATGCTGGTATTACAAGAAACAGTTGCTATGTTAAATTTTTGAAGACAAGAAAGGAAAAACAAATTTGAAAGAGAAAAGACAAGTTTCAAAGGAAGCTAATCACCTGCAATAAAGGTCATCTCTACAATGATCTTTCTTGGTATAACATAACTAAAAGGTCAGTTAAGTTCACATATACTACTGATTATCTTCAGTGACTGCAGAAAATAATATTTGCTTTGGCAGAATTACTTAATGCCTAGTTGATGCCAACGACAAATAAGCAACAGCAAACCATACAGTTACCACAGAATAGTAATACATAGAAATATAGAAAAACTACAGCACAATACAGGCCCTTCAGCCCACAAAGTTGTGCCAAACATGTCCTTACCTTAGAGATTACTAGGCTTACCTATAACCCTCTATCTTACTAAGTTCCATGTACTTATCTAAAAGTATCTTAAAAGACCCTACGGAATCTGCCTGAACCACCATTGCCGGCAGCCCATTCCACGCACCCACCACCCTCTGAGTGAAAGACTTACCCCTCTGTACCAACTTCCCAGCACCCTAAACCTGTGTCCTCTTGTGGCAACCATTTCAGCCCTGGGAAAAAGCCTCTGATTATTCACTCGATCAATACCTCTCAACATCTTATACACCTCTATCAGGTCACCCCTCATCCTTAATCTCTCCAAGGAGAAAAGGCTGAGCTCCCTCAACCTATCCTCATAAGGCATGCTCCCCAATCCATGCAACATCCTTGTAATTCTCCTCTGCACCCTTTCTATGGCTTCCACATCCTTCCTGTAATGAGGCAACCAGAACTGAGCACAGTACTCCATGTGGGGTCTGACCAGGGCCCTAAATAGCTGCAACATTATCTCTCGACTCCTAAACTCAATTCCTCGATTGATGAAGGCCAGTACACCATACGCCTTCTTATCCACAGCTTCAACCTGCACAGCTGCTTTGAGCGTCCTATGAACTCGGACCCCAAGGTGCTTCTGGTCTTCCACACTGCCATTAATATTATATTCTGCCATCCTATTTGATCTGCCAAAATGAACACATCACACTTATCTGGGTTGAACTCCATCTGCCACTTCTCTGCTCAGTCTTGCATCCTATCAATGTCTCGCTGCAACTTCTGACATCCCTCCACACTATCCACAACACCTCCAACCTTCGTATCAGCAGCAAACTTACCAACCCATCCCTCCACTTCCTCATCCAGGTCATTTATAAAAATCACAAAGTGTAAGAGTCCCAAAACAGATCCCTGGGCACTCCACTGGTGACCAACCTCCATGCAGAATATGACCCATCTATAACCACTCTGTGGGCAAGCCAGTTCTGGATCCACACAATGTCCCCTTGGATCCCATGCCCCCTCACTTTCTCAATAAGCCTTGCATGGGGCACCTTATCAAATGCCTTGCTAAAGTCCATATATACTACATCTACTACTCTTCCTTCATCAATATGTTCAGTCACATCTTCAAAAAATTCAATCAGGCTTGTGAGGCATGATTTGCCTTTGACAAAGCTATGCTGACAATTCTTAATCATATTATACCTCTCCAAATGTTCATAAATCCAGCCTCTCAGGATCTTCTCCATCAACTTACCAACCACTGAGGTTAGACTCACTGGTCTATATTTCCAGGGCTATCTTTACTCCCTTTCTTGAATAAAGGAACAACATCTGCAATCCTCCAAAACCTCTCCCATCTCCATTGATGATGCAAAGATCATTGCCAGAGGCTCAGCAATCTCCTCCCTCACCTCCCACAGAAGCCTTGGGTACATCCCATCTGGTCCCGGTGACTTATCTAACTTGATGCTTTTCAGAAGCTCCAACACATCCTCTTTCTTAATATCTTATGCTCAAGCTTTTCAGTCCACTGCAAGTCTGCACTACAACCAAGATCCTTTTCCATAGTGAATACTAAAGTATTCATTAAGTACCTCTGCTATTTCTTCCGGTTCCATACAAACTTTCCCACTGTCACACTTGATAGGTTCTATTCTTTCACGTCTTAACCTCTTGCTCTTCACATACTTGTAGAATGCCTTGGGATTTTCCTCAATCCTGCCTGTCAAGGCCTTCTCCTGACCCCTCCTGGCTCTCCTAATTTCCTTCTTAAGATCCTTCCTATTAGCCATATACTCTTCTAGATCTCTAATATTACCTAGCTCTCTGAACCTTTTGCAAGCTATTCTTTTCTTCTTGACTAGATTTATTATAGCCTTTGTACACCACGGTTCCTGTAACCTATGATAACTTCCCTGTCTCATTGGAACATTGCTATGCAGAACTCCAGACAAATATTCCTTGAAAATTTGCCACATTTCTTCTATACATTTCCCTGAGAAAACCTCTTTCCAATTTAAGCCTCCAATTTCCTGCCTGATTGCCTCATAATTCCCCTTACTCCAATTAAACACTTTTCTAACTTGTCTCATCCTATCTCTCTTCAATGCTATTGTAAATGAGACACAATTATGATCACTATCTCCAAAATGCTCTCCCACTGAGAGAGCTGACCAGGTTCATTTCCCAATACCAAATCAAGTACAGCCTCTCCTCTTGTAGGCTTATCCACATACTGTGTCAAGAAACCTTCCTGAATACACCTAGCAAACTCCTCCCCATCTAAACCTCTTAGCCTAGGGAGATTCCAATCAATATTTGGGAAACTGAAATCTCCCATCATGACAACTCTGTTATTATTACACCTTTCCAGGATCTGCTTCCCAATCTGCTCCTTAACACCCCAGTTACTATTGGGCAGTCTATAGAAAACACCCAGTAAAGTTACTGACCCCTTCCTGTTCCTAACCTCTACCCACAGAGACTCTGTAGACAATCCCTCCATGGTGTCCATTTTTTCTGCAGCCATGACACTATCTCTGATCAACAGTGCCACTCCCCCACCTCTTTTGCCTCTGTCCCTGCCCCTTCTGAAACGTCTGAAACCCGGCACTTGAAGTAACCAGTCCTGTCCCTGAGTCATCCAAGTCTCTACAGAAGTAAGTCATTCAACTCACTGAGTCTGCATCAGCTCTTTCAAAGATAAATTCAGTAAGTACCACTCCCCTGTCTTTCCCCATACTCGTGCAATTATTTTCTCCTTCAGAATATATCCAATTTTCCTTTGAAGGCTATGATTGAAACTATACCTTTCCCCCTATCAGACAGTGAATTCAATATCCTAACTAATCACTGCATCAAACAGTCTTTCCTCATGTTTCCTCTCATTATCCATTGGAAACCAGCTCTCTTCATTTATTCCTACATAAACCATTCATGATTTTAAACACCAACTATCAAATCTTCTCATCCTTTACTGCCCTAAGTAAAACAACCAAAGCTTCACCACTCTATCCATTTAATCAATTATTCTAGGCAACATTCTAGGAAATCTCTTCTGTATTCTTTGCAAAACCTTCATGCCCTTCTTAATGTGTGGTCTTCAGAAATTGACACAATACTCCAGCTTGGAACAAATGAGTGCCCCTATATATTTAACTTAACCTTGTGGTATTTGTGCTCTGTGACTCTATTTATAAAGATCCCATTTGCTTTCCAGCTCTGTTAGCCTACCCTGTCACCTTCAAATATTTTATATTTCTCTCTTCTTGCAACCCTTTAAAATTGTACCATTTATCATACATTTTCTCTCCTCAGTCTGTGTTGACTGTCCACCTATTTCACCAACCTGTATACATCCACTTCTAGTCAATTATTAGGCTCATAACTGTTTTGTACACTTCCAGGTTTTGTGTGATCTACAAACTTCAAATTTATGGCCTGTATTCATAAGTCCAAGTCATGAATGCATATAACGAACAGTAGCAGTCATGTATTAAACCTTGGGAATGCCATTATACACGTTGCTCTGGTCCAACAAACAGTCATTCAGCATAACACTTTTTTTTTTAAATCTCTCAGTCAATTTTATGCCCATGCTGTTGCAGCCCCATTTATCCTATGGGCTTCAATTTTGCTAGAGTCTAATATGTGGCACTTCATCAACCATCTTTTGAAAATTCATCAACTGCATCATTCTCATCCACTCTGTCACATCACCAAAACCTCAAGTTAGTCATGCACTTGCCCGTAACAAATCCATGTTGGCACTCCTTCATTACTTGATGTTTGTCCAAGAGGTTGTAAAATTGCACCTGGACTATGATTTCTAAAAACTTTCCCTTGCATATTCCTTCAAAGGTGGTCAATGAAGGAGATTTTATAAAATGGATGACAAAAATCTTCGTCAGGGTTGGGATTTAAAGCAAGATAGAGAGATTGATAAACATAGTAGGCTTATGAAGGGAATTGCAGAGTAATACAGAACATGGGGGCGGGGGGTAGGTGGTGATGGTGGAATAAGAAGGAGCTAGAACATTAATGATTTAAATTTGAGACTTTGAGGGACTGGCACCCAATATTGGATCAACAATAACACCAGTGATAGATGAACATAGCTTTCTGCAGGATTAAGACGTAGGGAGCAGGCTCTGTTGTGATTGTGTTGTGTTTCTCTTTGAGACAGCAAAGCAGAAGAGAGTCATCTGGCTTGACGAATTAGTGGAATGTGAGAGTGAGTGATTACATCAGAGGGTGGAGCCCTCCCTCAGGCAGAATCTTCTGGCAATCATGTGGTAAGCATGAAGAGACTCAAGCTCTGTTCCAGGGCAAGCTAGAAATGTAAACCTCCCATACCAAGCCTGCTGTTCAATAAATAACTTTTGTTCCTAACAAAGTCTGTATTCTCTTGATAGTGCTAGAATGCCACAACATAATGTATTGGCGACATGATAGAGTCGATTGGATGGCACAGTCTACCTGTGGGCAACCAGTTAAACTGAAGTTGGAAAAGAGGTACACCTCTTGGTTGAACTGACTCACTGAATAGACGCAGCAAGAGTTGTTGAACTAGTGCCAGATATTGAGAAGCAGGCAAAGCACTGAACCTGGTGTGGCTGGTGAGTAAAGAGGGTTAGAAAGATACAAGAGAATTTAAAAGTAGAGATTTAAGTCTTTGGGAACAAGGAAAACAAAAGTGAGTAAAAGATAAAAGAAAAGGAGTTTTTGAAATACAAGGAAAATCTACCCAGCTGGAAGACAACTATGTTTCAGATTTAAAAAAAGAGAAATCTGGAAAAAAGATTTTGTTTTTAAATAAGATATTGGCTTAATTAATAAGTTCAGAAATAAAAAGGGAAGAAAAGTCGACGAGCTGCGGAACTTGTCCCAAAAGCACGGGGAAGTGAAAAGCAGGGATATGCAGATCTCTCAGTCTGAACCAAATCTGCAGGGTATGCTGTAGAGAAGTCTGAAGGCGTTTGATAAGGTGCCGCACAAAAGGTTGTTACAGAAGGTTAGGGGGCATGGAGTTGGGGGTAAGGTGTTAGTGTGGATAGGGGATTGGCTGTCAAATAGGAGGCAGAGAGTGGGTGTCAATGGGTGCTATTCGGATTGGTGGTTGGTGACTAGTGGAGTGCCCCAAGGATCGGTGCTGGGGCCTCAGCTATTTACCATTTATATAGATGATCTGGAGGAGGGAGCTGAGTGTAACGTGTCGAAATTTGCTGATGACACAAAGATAAGTGGAACAGCAAATTGTGCGGAGGGTGTAGAAAGTCTGCAGAGGGATCTAGATAGGCTGAACGAGTGGGCGAGGACCTGGCAGATGGAATACAATGTTGGCAAGTGTGAGGTTATCCACTTTGGTAGGAATAATAGTAGGAAGGACTACTACTTACAGGGCGAAAAGCTGCAGCATGCTACAGCGCAGAGGGACCTGGGGGTCCTTGTGCATGAGTCGCAAAAACCCAGCCTACAGGTGCAGCAGGTGGTCAGGAAGGCAAATGGGATGCTGGCCTTCATAGCGAGGGGGATTGAATATAAAAGTAGGGAGGTCTTGCTGCAACTGTACAGGGCACTGGTAAGGCCGCAGCTCGAGTACTGTGTGCAGTTTTGGTCGCCGCACCTGCGCAAGGATATTTTGGCCTTGGAGAGAGTGCAGAGGAGGTTCACTAGGCTGATACCGGAGTTGAGGGGGTTGAGCTATGAAGAGAGGCTGAATGGACTGGGCTTGTACTAGTTAGAGTTTAGAAGGATGAGGGGGGATCTTATTGAGACGTATAAGATGATGAAAGGGATGGATAGGGTAGAGGTGGAGAGGTTCTTCCTGCTCAGAAAGGACAGCAGGACTTAGAGGGCACGGCCTCAAGATAAGGGGGGGGGGCAGTTTAGAACAGACTTGAGGAGGAACTTCTTCACTCAAAGGGTGGTGAATCTCTGAAATTCTCTGCCTGTTGAAGTGGTGGAGGCTACCTCGCTAAATATATTTAAGACGCGGGTAGATAGGTTTTTGATGGGCAAGGGGATTAAGGGTTATGGGGAGAGAGCGGGAAAGTGGAACTGAGCCACTTCAGATCAGCCATGATCTTGTTGAATGGTGGGGCAGGCTTGAGGGGCTAAATGGCCTACTCTTGCTCCTATTTCTTATGTTCTTAAGTCTGAAAGTTTTCAGATGAGAAGTGCTCTAACTGCTAAAGAAAGGAAAAGAAAATGAATTAAAAAGTTAAAAAATATTACGGTCCTGAAAGAACAGCATCAATCTCTAAGTGAAATGAACAAAAAGGATGGCACATTTAGAGAAAAAAATGACTCACCAGCCAGGAAAAATGAGAAAACTATCGAAACTGAAGTAAAATCTTCTGACAGCAAAAATATAAATTAACAGTTTAAAAAAAATGGTTCCAAGAAGGAAGCGCTGTAGTTTCCCACCAACACTCCAAAAGCATAGGAAAAGCAGAGTCAGAGAAACAACAGCTGTGGCAGTTCTTAAAAAAGCTGGCAATCTTAATGCGTTAATGCATTTAAAGTTGTACAACAATGCAGCAACCATAAGAAGCAATAAAGAAAAAAAGGGCAGAAAAAGACCCCAAATAGAGGGCAACTCTAAAGTAAAGGATTACTCTAAAAAATGGGAGTCTGTAAGCAATCTAAGAGCTCAAAGCAGGAAATTAGGTCCTTAAGAAAGAAGCAAACAAAACCTCTAAAGAGGAAATTAATACCTCAAAAAGGAGGCAAAGCTGGAGCTCAGAGGAGATAATAACCCTCAAGCCAGAGGCAATGCCATACTCAGAGTAGGCAGTAAAAGTCCCCTGAGAGCAGGGCGTAAGACCCCAGGTGGACAAATAAAACCCCAGGTGGGCAACAAAAGGGCCCCAGGGACGACAACGTGCTCCAAGAGGGCAACAAAGGGCACCCCAAAAGGGCAACAAAGGGCACCCCAAGAGGGCTATAAAGGGCACCCCAAGAGGGCTACAAAGGGCACGAAGAGGAGACAAAAGAAGGCCCTAAATAACTAAGTGAAGAGCTGAAAGCAAGACTCAGTTGCATCCCTAGAAACAGTACAACACTCACCAGCAAGTGGTGAAGGAAAAGGAGTTGGAGCATGAAGATGTGGATAAAAGGTAAAAAGGATTGAGAGAGAAAGCACAACAACAGAGAACATAGCGTGGAACTCAAAAAGAACAAGGAAATCACATGCAATGAACAAAGAACAGTACAGCACAGGAACAGGCCTTACAGTCCTCCAAGACCGCCCTGATCATGATGCATGCCTAAGTTAAAACCGTATGCATTTAGAGTCCATATCCTTCCATTCCCATCCCATTCATGCATTTGTCTAGCTCCTTCTTAAATGCTGCTATCATACATACTCCTACCCACCTCCCCAGGCAGCGCTTTCTAGACATTGTGTAAAAAACGTGCTTCGTGCATCTCCTCTAAACTTTTCCCCATGCACCTCTTGTCCCCTAGTACTTGACTTTTCTACCCTAGGAGAGAGCATCTGACTATCCACTCTGTCCATGCCACTCATAATATTGTAAACCTCTAACAGGTCACCCCTCAACCTCCATCGTTGCAGTGAGAACAAACTGAGTTTATCCAACCTTTCCTCATAGCTAATGCCTCCAGACCAGGCAACAGCCTGGTAAATCTCTTCTGTACCTTCTCCAAAGCATCCACATTCTTCTGGTAGTGTGACGACTAGAATTGTACACAATATGGATGTGGTCAGTTTCATGGCTGATGAGTGAACTGCTCATCTCAAAGTAAAGCACTTCAAGAATTTGATCTATGGTGCTCATGTAAGACATCCTGCATCAATCACTGCAAGAGTCACTGCACTGTTGAAACAAAACTATCATTCACTCGAGTCATTGTTGGGAATCTTGTAGTGATCCAATCTAATGATTGAACTACCAGTCATGTGGAATACGCAAATGAGTTGGAGAAATTGGCATTCTACAGAACAGCAGAAACAGTTCTGTAGAAAGGTAGTACATAAATGTAGTAGGAAATCACAAAGTGTTTGAGGAGCACATAGCAATGGACAAACCCAAAGAGAGAACACAACTATTGGAACAAGTTAGCCATTCAGGAGAATTAGAGTTTGATGCAACTACAACAAAAAAAGAACATGGCCATTGATGGAAAATATGCAAAGCGTAAGAAAGAAGAGATTGTAATCAAATGTTGTTAGACGAGAATGATGGGAAGAAATTCAGAAACAGAAACGGAATAGGTTGTGAAAGCAGATGCTTGGAATAAAGAACAATTCATGTCCAAGCAGGAGATTGGTTGCCCTGGAAGACAAAGGAAGAGATTGGCAAATGAAGCCACCGAACTGAAGGAGATGTGCCAGAGAGAAGTAGGTATTCAGCGATTCAGGCAGAGAAGCAAGATTGCTGAAATGGTTACGCCAATAGAAATGCACAAGAACCAATACAACAACATAGTCGATGGAAAACATACTGAATTGAAACACAAGGAAGAGAAGAAAATTTATCACACAATCTAAGCACCATAAATAGAATACCATAAGCATTTCCTACACAAGTGACAAACCAAGGTTGTGCAAGAACTGTCAAGATGCAAGACTGCGTTGTATTGCAATGACGGTATCTGTATGCATTGTAGAATCAGTTGTTTGACAGAGAAAAGGAGCAACAGTGGATTGAAGGGTGACACCATCTGCTGATTAATGTTTGTAGCTCTTGGATAGCACACAGTCTAGGACAAAACTTGGAAGCAGCAAGCCTGCATGGAAGAATCCCATGCATGACTATATTTGGAACTGAGCATAGCACACGCTAAAAGTAGTGTTAGGTTAAATGCAAGCCACAATATCCCTCCATTGGGCAATTGCTACATTTACTTACAAATGTCTAACTTGTATGTATAATGCTGATTTAGAATGTGGGTTAAGTAAATTGATTTTGACGATTTTACGAGAAAGTTAAAGGGGGAGGGATGTTGTGTTTGTGGTGTCTGTCTCTTTAAGACAGCACAGTAGAAGAGAGTCGCCTGACTTGAGGGACAAATGGAAACAGAGTGAGTAATCATTCCAGAGGGTGGAATCCTCTCTCAGAGAGAATCTTCTGGCAGCCATGTTGTAAGCATGTAAGGATTAGAGCTCTGCTCCAGGACAGCCTAGAGCTGCAAACCTCTAGTAAGAGGTCTCTTGTTCAATAAACAGCTTTTGTTGCTAACAAAGTCTGAAATCTCTTGACAATGCTAGAATGCCATGAAATAACAGTCTGAATGTGATGTTTATAAAGGACGAAGTGTGGGAGGCATGCCAGAATGTCTTTGAAATTATCCAGTCTGGAGGCTTTTTTGAAGTTTATTTATTTATTAGTGTCACAAGTAGGTTTACATTAACACTGCAATGAAGTTACTGTGAAAATCCCCTATTGTCATATCTGGTAGAAATGCTATGAAATTCAAACTAGATGGTCTTTGTAATGGAGAGGAGATAGTGTTGGGAGATCTGCTCAATGTCAAATAAAAATGATTACAAACAATCCAGTTTAGGCTACGATAAAGGGCAAGGAGTGGTAAAGATAAGATGATTCTGCCAGGGGTCGAAGGTAAATGATTAATTGGAAGAAAAAATACTATATACTATTTAATAAAAGCAAACCATGGTAGGGTCTGGACATCTGAAATTAAATCAGAGAATGCTGGGTAACTTCTACAGAAAGATCATATGGACTCAAAATGTTAACTGTATTTAATGGAGAAAAACTGCAGAAAGCTGCAACACAAATGGACTTGGGGTACTTGTGCACAAAACACAGAAAGGTAGTACATAAATGTAGTAGGAAATCACAAAGGCTAAGGGAATGCTGACCCTTATTTCAAGGAGGTTGGTGTATAAGACTAGGGGGAGTCTTCCTGCAACTGTATATGGTACTGGTAAGGCCACATCTGGAATACTGCAAACAGTTTTGGTCCCCTTATTTAGGGAAATATTAATTCATTTTTTAAAGCTTTTATTTATTAGTATCACAAATAGGCTTACATTAACACTGTAATGAAGTCACTGTGAAAACCCCCAAGTCGCCATACTCCAGCACCTATTGGGTACACTGAGGGAGAAATTAGCATGGCCTATGCAGTAACCAGCATACCCTTCAGACTGAGAGGGGAAACTGGAACCCCCAGAGGAAACCCACACAGACACGGGGAGAATGTGCAAACTCTGCACAGACAGTGACCCAAGCTGGGAATCGAACTTAGGTCTCTGGCACTGTGAGGCAGCAGTGCTAACCACTGATTCAGCATGCCACCCCACAGGGAGATAGTTTAGAGGTTCACTAGGATGATCCCCAGTATGAAGGGACTGTCTTATGAGCGAAGGTTAAACAGGGTTGGGACTCTCATTGGAATTTAGAAAAATGAGAGGTGATCTCATTGAAACATACAGGATTCTTAAAGGGCTTGACAGCATAAATTTTTCCCTTCATGGGAGATTTTAGGACCCAAAGGCTGAATAATTGGGCACCAATTTAAGACTGAGATGAGGAGAAATTTCTTTTCATAGGATCTTACAGAAGGCCACTCAGCCCATCGAGCTTGCACAACAACAATCCACCCTGGCCCAATCCCCATAACTCCACATATTTACCTATATAATCCTGCTGACACTTAAGGTAAATTTAACATGGCTAACCCGCACATTTTTGGACTACTAGAGGAAACCCACCCAGACATGGAGAGAATGTGCAAACTCCACACAGATACTCAAGATCGGAATAGAACACAGATGACCAGTGATGTGAGGCAGCAGTGCTAACTACTGTGCCACTGTGCCTTGTTTTTATTTAAGAGGATTGTGAATCTTTGGAACTCCTTGCCACTGAGAGCTGTGGGGGTAGAGTCCTTGTGTATATTTAAGTCTGAGATAGGTAGCCTTTTGATCAGTAAGGGAATCAGGAGTTATGGAAAAAGGGCAGAAAAGTGGGCATGAGGAATGTTGGATCAGCCATGATCCTATTGAATGGCAGAGCAAGCTCAAGGGACCAAACAGCCTACTCCTGTTGCTATTTCTTATGGTCTTTGCTAGATGTTTTAAAGTATAGACTGTGCAACCTGCATCCACATTGAAATGCTCAAAGGCGTTCAAAATTAGCTGGATAATTTTGATACCCTTTCCACATCTGGAAGACTGTATAGTCAGAGGGCGTATTTTGTGTATTCTACATTATAGAATCTGACAATAAAGCATGTAAATTTGGTAGTTTGGAATTCATACCTGGAGAGTATTTGTCCAAAAGATAGATTCTAAAAATAAAATCTATTTTTCTCAACTTCCTCCCGTTCTAGAGAAAGAAAACATAGTGATGAACTTGCTGAGAACTAAGAAAAAATGCTTATCGCGTATTTTAGGGCTGTATTGAGTTTAATCACATATTTGAAAAGCAGAATGTTGTTTTTGTTAATTCAAAGCTCTCTTCACTTGAAGAGATTAACATGTCTGGTATTTGAATCTGAAAGGTCTTTGGCAGCAAAAGTGCTGCCCATTTCCACAAAATCAGATAGTCGACATTGGAGGAGACTGGAAAGGAGCAGAAAGTCTCTGTTGGATTTTGTTGGATAAAGTTTAATCAACAAGTTGAGGGAAGTAACGGCTAGAGTCAGCTTAAAAGGTACTGAAAGTTATTGTCATGAGTTAAATGCCAAATGTTTGTCTGTGGGTGGTGGAACAGTAGTTAACGCCAGGGACCTGGGTTCAATTCCCGGCTTGGCTCGCTGTCTGTGCGGAGCCTGCACGTTCTCCCCATGTTTGCGTAGGTTTCCTCTGGATGCACTGGTTTCTTCCCACCATCCAAAAGTTATGCTAGTAGGTTCATTGGCCATTCTAAATTCTCCTTCAGTGTACCCGAACAGGTGACAACAGTGTGGTGACAAGGGAATTCTTCACGGTAACTTCATTGCAGTGTTAACATAAGCCTACTTATTAGACACTAATAAATAACTAAACCATAGCCAACAATGCTATAAAGTGCTAACCATGATTCATCTGTTTTTCCCTCATTTGTCCTGAAGTTGAGGGTTAATTTATGATGTGGAAAGTGGGAGTGAAAACAAGATGTAGGAAAGTGACGCCCTTTTTCAAGTTCTCAGAGTACAGAGTGGCAGAATTATAGAAAGCATTTCCAAGACTGTAGCTACCCTTTTCCCAAGTCAACTTGTTTTAGGTCATCTAGACTATCAATCTTTTACACAAGACTGGCAGCATTGATGTGTGTGGAATGCAATTGCTTTGTCTGTTGCACTGACAGATGTCAGATATGTGGACAGGCAATAACCTGCTCAAAACAAGAAATATTATCAAAAAAATCTGACAATCCAGATGGTTGTTTCATTCACAAAAGAAAGGTTTAAAAATAGCAAGAAAAATTACAAGAAATTCCCAGCATGTATTCTCAAACCAACTGCAAAGAAGCAGAAGAAAAGGAATTAATTCTCATGATGAATTTGTAAGCAGAATTTTAGAGATGGACTCTACTTTGCACAAAGGTCTCTTGCAATCATTATATTCATTTCTAATGGTCTTTCAATGTGCTATAGATGTTTAAATTTAAGCCAATTTCCATACATCAAATTTTGAATACTATGCAAAATTTGAAACAGTGGTGTTGGAAATGTGAATGAAATCCAGAAAAGAATATCTTCCATGGAATCACTACAGTGCAGAGGGAGGCCATTCGGCCAGGCAAGTCTGCACTGACTCTCTGAAAGAGCATCTTTACCCAAACCCACCACCCGCCTGCTCTATACTACACATTTACCACAGCCAACACACTAACCTACACATCTTTGGAAAATGGAAGGAAACCCATGCAAACTCCACACAATCGCCCAAGTCCGGAATTGAACCCGGGTCCCTGGCACTGTGAGGACTGGAGAAAGGCAGAGGTTATTCCTATTGTTAGGAAAGTGATCCAGGAAGTGACAGATCGTGGTTTTAAATGTCCAAAGTGGGTAGATTTATGGTAACTCTTATTAGAGATACCATGGAGCATCTGGCTAGAAGCAAACTCTTAAAAAAAATAGTCAACGTATGTTCATGAAGGTTGGAGCTGCTCAACTAAGGTACAGTTTTTTTTGAATGTGTGAGAAAAGAAACTCAATAGGGGTAAAACAGTGAATGTAAAGTATTTGGTTGTTACTATGTTCTTTGGTATAGTTCTTTTGGAAAGGCTTCTACTGAAAGTTGAGAAAGAGGGAATCAGAGAGAATATTTCAAAATGCATAATTAATTGGTTGATAATCGATGGCAAAAGGCAAAGCAATTGTTATCAGATTGGGTATATTTTACTATTGGAATCCACAGGAGTCTGGAGCTAAGAATCACAAGTGCTGCAGCTAAAATTGTAGAAAATGAAGCTGATAGACTCCAAAGATAAACAGCATAAGCTTCAGGAATATCTGGACACACTTGGGAATTGGGAAGGCAGGTGGCAGATGAAATTCATTATAGAAACGTACAAACCACTTCACAAGGACAGACATCCAGGTAGGAATTATTACATAAATGGAAAGAAAATAACAAGAATGGAAAATGAAAGGATCCTGAATAACAATAAATTGAAGCTATTATTGTCTTGACGCATGTCAAAAAGTCAATACAGTGAGCTAAAATAGTGAGGTAATCCTAGCACTTTATAAACCATTTGTGCGACTGTAATTAAGTTGCGTGTATAGTTTTGGTCACCACAGTACAAAACTGTTATTACAGTTATTGAAGGGATACACAAGGGAGGAACCAGAATGATTGTGGAGATGAAGCGATGCAATAATGCATTACATTTACATAAACTGGGCATATTAAGTTTATTAGTAGCAGGTAAGGCTTACATTAACACTGCAATGAAGTTACTGTGAAATTCCCCGAGTTGCCACACTCCAGCTATTATCAGAAAAGGGAAGTTGGAAAGGCGACATGATTTTTTTTGGATTCTAAAGGGATAAGCTAATGTAGCTCTGTAACCCTGTTGAGAATAGTAGTGCAGATGTGGCCCACAGTTGAAATTGGATGAATCCAAAGCTGTAGCAGTGGGACAGCATCTACAATGGTAATTGAATTGAAGTAATTCATATTGATGTCTAGGCTGTGTGCCTCCAAGCTAAGCAGTGAGTGTGTTGTGCACCAACTCTCTTAGCTGTATTTAGGAGGACAAGAAATTGGAGATGTTCATGGTGGATGATGGACATAGAATAAGGACAGTACTCAGATTTAATGACACATCACTGGAATTATTATTGGCTATTATCAGAAGTAACAGGAACATACTTTATCCAGTAACTGGGGGAAGAAACCTACTTCTCCTATGAAGATATCATACTTGGAGGTAGCTGAGGTGGCAAGGAGCAGAAGTGCTGTGTTCAGATGTCAGCTGTAATGTAGGAATGCTCTAACTAGGCCAGGAAAAAATAATGATTTGTTGATTCATTTACATTCTGTGAAGGACATGCCCCATTTCATTGATTTGTCAAGCAATTGCTTCCATCACTTTTCATGACCACCCAACTTTTAGCAGCACTCAACTTTCACTTTCTCAGCATGTCATCACCACCTAATTTATCCACCATTGCACATATTCTAGTCCTTATGTAATGTCATGCATCTAACTCCAAATGCACTGCATCCAGGACTCACACATCTGTTTTCTCTTCCCTTGTAGGAGGAGGAGGATAGGGAAGTGAATTGGGGCTGGGGTGGCTTGTCATAAATAGTCCAGCTAATAAATGCAGAGGAGATGACCCTGGGGATAAATGGGAGATTTGTTTCCCTCTCAGCTGATAATGGAAAGACAGGGAACTTGCAGTTGGCTGGAAACAAAATTACAAATATCTTTGACTAACACATGCTAACATGATTTCTCAATGACTGAACTATGAGAAGTTTGTAACATAGCAGTTGTCAAGATTGTGATTTTGCCATGATAAAATCTTATCGCATTCTTTTGTTTTCCAGGGGTTTTTGGCATTATGCACAAAGCAAGACTCATAGAATGCAAGTGTGTTTTCTACGAGAAGCCAGGCTTTCATCATGGAGCTTCTAGAAAAGCTCTCTCGTGAGTTCATGACCACATCTGCACAGGTGAGATATTCTGCCTTGAATAGGATGATATGTCTATATTCTTATCATGCATCCACTAAGCTGGACTTCAGCAGAATAATAAGAATGAAGGCAGAAGCGGGCATGAAAGTGGGAACGCCACTCAAGTGAAAGCTAAGGAGTGTTAGACAGGACTCTAAACTTCAGAAGGCATAGAACAAAAGTATGTTAGCAGTTAAGTCTCTACCTCTGCTGATGCCACAAGGGATGCACCACACAGAAGCTGTAAGAAGAGTAAGTTAGAGATTTAAATTCACCAAGGGTGGGCACTTGCAAATGACAAAATGTTCTGTTAATTTTCCCATTTTTAGTAATGTCACAAAAACATTTATTAATTAGTACTACTTCCAGATCTTTCTCATTATTGTATCCCAAGTTGCAAGCTCCCTTTCAATTGTTTCACGATAAATGGCAATATATGACAGGTCCCCTTAAGCATACATATAATGAATGGATGATTGGCAGAACGGCTATTTAGAACAAATGCAGAAAGAACAGATCGTCCTAGTGGTGAGCGTAGACTACAGGATTTCATTTATGTTTTAGAGTGTCAGCCAAATCAGGTGAGCCTTTGCAATATTAAGTCACCCCTGGCAGGAGTAAATGGCTGGTCTAGCAATGGAAGCCCCTTTTTCATCTTCCTCCACGTTCACTTCATCCATAGGAAAGATACACCTCTTCATCCACCTCTTCTCTAGTACATAATGTTGTGCAAGACACAGCATGGCACTTGTTACTACCAGGTTAAGAAAGGTGAACTGACTCCTCTTTGTCCCACTCCTGGTTTGATGATAAAAGAGTTTTAATTTAAAATGTAATATTGTCAATTCAGCACGTACTTAACTCTTCAGAGGTCAGTGTAAGGAATAAGCCAGTCAGGTTCCTCAAATTAATGATATGGCAATACTTATTAATAAGTAAAGAGATAGCTTTATAGCTAAAACTTACTCAGGAAAAGATCCAGAAATTAACAAGAGATTTAAAATGTACAAACATGTGCAAGTATCCATTCATGCACAAACACACAAACTATACCACCACCCACCACTCCCCAAGAGTTTGGCCAAGTAAAAAGTAGTCAGGGGAAAAATATATTCATGGATTGTCTGGATGTTTATTTACAGCTGAAGAGTCACTTTCCACATTATTTGGGTTTCTCAATGGATTGATTCTGTTTTCTCTTGGAAACAATGGTGTTGATTCAGGAACCTCCTTTAATGATTCTTTGTTTGCAGTAATGAAGTCTTCAAGTGGGACTTCAAATCAAAGCTCAACTTTGGTGAGAGGGGTTGCAGAGAAAGAGAGGAGGTAGGGCTGTTGCCCTATGACAGTCTCTTTGACAATTAGTTCAAATCCAGTGTCTCTTAACACCCAAGAGCTGGTTTCAATATAGGCTTATTTTAGCTGCTGTCTTTGTGTCTTTGAGAGTTCCACAAGCTCTGTCTCCCCATAAAGCAGCTTGTGTTCTTTGCAAAAGCAACATAGTAGTGGCCTTTGCTTCACAAATATTCTTTTCAAAAACTTCTATATGTATATTTGTCAATGGCATTATAAATTAATATTTGATATAATACATCTTCATTACACATTTTTGCTGGATGTTAATTCCAATAATAATATGTTCAGGAAGGAGGAATCTGAACCTAGATTGTACCTTAAAACAGGTTTATTTCCCAGACAGCAATATAAGGTCACAAACTCTTCCAGACGTCAGAGTGATCTGGTTTATATACTCTTGCAATGATCCCCATTTCTTTCCAATTGTGCTTAATGACCAATTTAAAGCATGTATTCTACTCTAGCACTATTTCAGTAATGAAATTTCCCTGGTATAGCCCCAAACTCCTATTGGAAACACCCTCCCTTCCATAGCGATCCAGCCCTTGCATAGCACTCCCCCTTGCATCAGCCCCCACCCCCCAGATAACCCTCCCTTGCAAAGCCCTCCCCCTGTCAGCCACTCCCCTTGAAGAGCTCCCCCCTGCGTAAGCATCATTCCCCCCTCACAGACCCACCCCCACTCAGGCCTCACCCACACAACTCATCTCACTCAGGCCACATCCCCTCCCCGACACTGCCTTGGCACACCTATGGTGCACAATTGACACTGCCAGGATGCCAGGTCTGCACTGCCAGGCTGGCACTGCCTGGCCATTCTCCTAACCACCAAGAGCTTCAATGGCCTGCAATCCCCCAGTGTGGCCAGGCCTCTGGTCTCCACAGATGGTGGCCAGCAGTGATTAACAGTTTCTGCCAAGTTTTTATGACAAAAATGGGACAATTTTTGTTCATAAATTATGGAGATTTTCTTCGCTCTTTATTTCTTAAAATAGCCTGTTTACAGACTAAGAAAAATATTACTTTGAAATGATGTCAAGAAATGCAATGTTTTCCTTTTTTAAGAGGTCTGCATGAATTATATCTGAAAAGCCACCAAAGCCAATATTATTACTGATTACCATGAGATTCATAGAAAAGTAATGGATTACACCTGAATTCTCAGAGCAATTAACATGAGGCTATTAAACACTATCACAGTACAAACAACAGTCTTATGGTAGACAGCAGTTAGATAAACCAAAAGATCACAGGTATACCATTAAGCATTATGTAGGAACAGGCTGTTCATTGTTTACGTAAGTTGCACAGATCGATGTCTCAATGTACAGTACTATATTTCAAAAAGTGTTGTGTGATAGAGGGATCAAACACTTTGACAAATGAGTCACTTATGGTTGGATCTGGCCACATCAGACACTGGGGCAAGCCGTCACTTTGTTGGTAGGAATGTCTACTTAATATTAAGGTAGGTTGCAACAAGTAGACTGCAACAAGTAGGCACAAGTTTCTACTCTCTTTGAGAAATGATTTTCAACAAGATCCAAAGGAACTCAACTCACTGCTTTGATGGTTTAATTATTACTTTGATTGGCTCAAACTCTGTTATTTAGACTACCTTGTTTTGAGCAAAAAGAAAGAAGTGTCTCCAGAAATTTAAAATTTATCAATTCTTTAAAAAAGATCTGTGAAAATACCAATAAGTTAATGTTTCAATGAGCTGCTGCATTTTGCGTTACTTGCACAGTTACAACTGGCTGATTTCCTGTATCATTTTACTGATAGACTGATTTTTACCAGCAGTACTTGTAAGACTAATTAGCATTTAGCTCAACACTACAACCACAGCATCAAAATTGGACCAGATCTGTAACAAACAGAATTCACAGCGTGCAATCAAGCTGCTGTACATTGCAATGAGAATTAATGGCTCCACATGACAATGGTAAATCCTACAACACCCACTGAGTGTGTTTAATAATTTTTCACTCCTTCCAGATTGTTCCCATCAAACACAATTCCCAAGAACATAATCAGCATCTCTTCTCATCAATATTATACAGCTATTTGAGCATTCCAAATTATCTGCAATTGCAAAATACACTTCATCTCATTATTAGGGTACTGACCTATGATGCAATGGATAAACGCTCTGAACATTTTCACAAGGTGAAGGGAGCAGTTAACAAACGCATGGGTAGTTTATATAACATATACATCTTTTTACAAAGAATGTCTTTAAAAAAATAGTCAGCAAATTTCTAGATCATCTCAAAGTCTTTAACATTCAAAAATGATTTCAACCCTTCTCACATAGATCGGTCCAAAACAGCAGAAACTTACAATTACAAAATATAATACATGAACAGATGGGTAAGGTACTGCTGAGCACAGAGGGATAGGCAGCTTTCAACTTCTGGGAAGTGTACTAAATTCAGTCCAAACCAATCAGATGACAATTTTCTTTGTCGCTTGGCTGCGAGGACAAACATGACAAGAGTTTAGGCAACTTCTAGTGACACAGAGGCACAGAGCTATATTCACATGGAATTATACTATGATCAATCCAAGGTGCCATGATGGTTATCTCCGAGTCCAAAATAGGTAAGTAATCAGTTTCACAATTCTGTTGCCTCTATCTGTAACACAAATTTCACCAAGAAAGGAAAATACAAATAAACAATCATTTGTAATGAAAAAGGTGATTTGTGAGATTAAGCGTGAGGAATGTGGGAAAGCGGAGGTGAGTTCCAAAGCTGTGGAGGGGGAGGGGGGGCAAATTTTTCATCTTGTGCTGTATATATGGATGCAATAAACTCATTCTTTCAAATTAAAAGTTTCAATTTATATATCTGACAGGAAAACTTCACTGAGCATGATGTTATTGCTGCAATATACCTTAACTTTAAAAAAAAGACCTATTTCAAACCATTAATAAGGAAACATATCTATCATAACAAATTAAGTCCATCATTGGGATGCACCATTGGTTATCCTAAATTTGGAAGGTTTGTCCAAATGAGTCAATCTCCGATGCATGCAGAATGCGGGTGGTGGAAGGAGTGCAGGCTCTTCTTCCTCATTTCTTTAATGCTAACAAAAATAGTGAAAGATGCTCAGAAAGCACTGGTTTCCTTTGGTCCAATAACAAGCTTTCATTTTTAACTTATCCAAAATGGGTTAGCACATATAGTTAGAAAAGTGAGTTAGGCATACTGTATGTATTATCAAGATCACCATACATTTTGCTTTACAAATGAAGGCCTAGGAACATGATTTCCGCTTTCCAAAAAATAGACATACTCTTTCTTTATCCCCATTTGCTATGGGTATCATTGTTGGAAGGTAACTGTATCATGTTGCAGAAAGAATGACCACAACCCCTAGGTTTCCTCCAGGTGCTCCGGTTTCCTCCCACAGGCTAGGTTGATTGGCCATGCTAAAATTGCCCGAGTGTTCTGGGATGCGTAGGTTGGAGGGATTAGTGGGTAAATGTGTAGGGATATGGAGGGTAGGGCCTGGGTGGGATTGTGGTTGGTGCAAACTATACAGGCCGAAGGGCCTCTTTCTGCACTGTAGGCTTCTATGATTCTATAACTATTTTTTGTGTTGTAGCTATTGGAGTTAAAAGTCAATGCAAGAATTCTACCAGCATGGCCACATCAACATATTACAAGAATTTCAAATAGGAGCAACTTTCAGGTGTAATGGAATAAGATACAAGTAACCAACTTAAATAGGACAAGCCAACAATTCAGTTAAATCAACTATATGAGGATTCTTAAAACAATTTATGTATATCTGAATGGCATCAAAATTTTGCTCATCAGGTTTAGTGATGCCAGATGGATTCAATTGTACTGCATCATCAAACTAATCCATACAGCATGAAAAATATTCTGCATTTGTAATTTATTTTAATTCAAAAGATTTGTAAAAAAAAAAGCATCTTAATGAAGATTTAGCATTCATCTGATTTGAATAATTTTGAAACATGACTCCATGACAGCTTTAAAGACAAATTAACTAACAACCTATTCTTGGGTTGTAAGAAAAGTTTCATCAAAAACAAAAATGTTTTGTTATTCAGATTATGTAGCACCTCCATGTCAAGTAAATTGAACTGTATTGATACCAAAAATGTGAACTAAATTCACTTATGTTAAATATTTATTTCTAAATATAATTAGGTGCAATTTAAATATACTTTATATTAATTCTTAAAAACTCTTCAGGAAACCATCTACATGTACTGTATTACTGTATCTCCTCTTTTCCTCTCATGAATTTTATGCTGTGCAATATCAGCCATGCCTTCTTCGACCAAAGAGGGCAAATATTTCCAGATGATGGACTCCAGAACAATAGATTATAATGATGTGTCATTAGAGGTGGTCAGAACAACTAGTTCATTGTCTTTCATTTCAGGGCTTTCCACAACGTGGCATTACATTTTGCAATCTGATGATGAACAAAATGTTAAGGCTTTCCACAACGTGGCATTACATTTTGCAATCTGACGATGAACAAAATGTTAAGGTAAGCAGGATAAGTACCTACACTTTTATATGGCATTACAGCAGTGCTAAGAGGACCCCTACTGCACCAAGATCACATTCTATTTCCACTCATGTTTTCTTGGATCTTTTCCAACAAAGAATGGCACATTTAGGGCTTTGTTCTTTCAAGGACCAATATTTAAATCCACAACTTAGAAATTTCAGTTATTTTCTCGAGTTTTCTTCAAATTGGAGACTTCAGAGAGTAGCAGATTTGTATTTTAAAATGATAGCTCCCTCATAAAATAATTTAAACAGACAAATATAAAAGGGCTGTGTCCAATATGTGGCAATACAGGAAGCCATGCCAAGTCAAGTCCAACTTTTCAAACTTTATCATTAAGTATTTTTAATTATCACTCAGTACAAAAGGCTGCACTTTGCAAGTTGAAAGTCTGACCTTATGCTGTGTTGAAAGTACAGAGATGACTGATCAAATTCACATCAAGCAGAACAAAAAAGGTTATATACAAGCATTTGAGCACAACATGCTTGACAATACTATGATAGGAGAAAACATGGTACTAGCTAACTGTTCACATATCAGCAGATGGCTATGAAATGTTTGCATTTTGTCAATTGATTGCAATCATATTTCTGCTCATCTACCTAAAAAGCGTAGCTCACTCAAGTCAAATCAACAAGTAACTTCCAAAACTGCCCCATATTTGATTAATGAAAGTATAACAGAGAAGATGTCACAATGACTTCTGGATCCCAATCCTGCACTGCTGCAGCAACAGAAATTTTAATTTGCAAATCATGTAATTGGTCCAGAGTCATGTTTGCCACTCAATTAGCAACAGTGGACGAGGGAGGAAGCAGCACTCAGACAACAGTTAGCTTGATTTTAAGAACAACAGGAGACACTGGTGAGTTTTCAGTTTATCCAAAAAATAGGAGGGCAGTAGGTAGGGAGGGCATGGTGTAACATTCCATTTTTCAGATGCTTCAGTGGAGGTAGTGATTGAGGACCAAAGCATCCTGTTCCCTGCCAGTGGTAATCAAAAGTCTGCAAGACTCATCTAGAAGGTATGGCTAGGGGTTACATACAAGGTCAGCAGGACTAATTGCATGCAGAGTGGCAATTTTTTAAATACCTATCTCAGATCCGGAAAGGTGATTTCAAAGCAACACCTAGATGGCATGCCTAATAAAAAGCAATCACCAGAGAGGGGCAACCTGAGGGTGCATAGGTCTTGACCAGTAAATCCAGATTATTTGTCTACATGGAGAATAAGGAAATTCCCTTAATACTCATCCAAGTAATTTGTGTATATGGAGAACATGGCAGATTCCAATCCAGATCCTGGAATGTTACTATATTTTGACAATCTGAAAATCATTCATTTATCTCCACTCTCAGCACTCCTTCTTTCAATCATCATTAAGTAGGCATCTGTGATTTATATGTATTGGACAATGAATACAAAAGCTGTTTTGATGGTGAATCTGTATGAGATATTTGTTGAGTAATATAGCACTGTGTGGTTTTAGACAGCTCCTTTTTAGGCTGGAGCCAAAAAAAGGCATAAATTCACTAGATACCAGATTACCATTTTATCTTGAACACAGAATCATAGAATAGTTACAGCATAAAAGGAAACCATTCAGTCTGTCGTGTCTCTGCCAATTCCCTGCAAGAACAACCCTGCTAGTTCTATTGCCCCACATGTTGCCTGTAATCAAACAACGTTCTTCTCTTCAGACGCTTATCCAATTCCCCTTTGAAGACCACAACTGAATCTGCTTTCCATCACTCTCAGTGCATTCCAGATTCTAACTAGCTGCATAAAAAAGGCTATCTTAAGGTCAACATTGCTTACTTTGCCATTACCTTAAATCACTGACCACTGGTTTTCGATCCTTCCAACAATTATAACAAATTTCTCTCTGAAATAAATTGAGGGCTATTCAATGAGACTGCAGAATAAAAGCCTTTTTGCCAAGAAACAAATAACCATATTTACAATAGGGTCAGATAGAACAACTATGTGACTGCATCCAACTGCGGAACCTCCCATAACCCAGAATACATGCCCATGCACTCAACTGGTCCAGCTTCCTACCTTGGCACTCATTGAAGCTTTGTAAGTTTGCACAGCACATTTCACTAACCCATTTGCAACTATATGGTAAGGTGCTCACTTGACATGGTAAATGCCATTTGAATATACAAATTTCTGAAGCTACTCCGCCACAAAGAATGTGCCATTATCTGATAGTAAAACCTCTGGAATACCATGAATGGCAAAGATTTTTCTTTACTTATCACTGGTGACAGCTGCCGTCGTGGGCCTCATCAATTGGACACTTCAATTTTGCTTCCACTAATATTAGAAATAAATGGCCCATAAACGGTCCTGCAAAGTCAATGGGTGGTTTTCTCCTCAGAAAAATAAGTGTTGAATTCATGTAAAAACTGGAGTAAATCACTGGATTTTTTCAGTGAGATTTTCAAAATGAATCTTCCACGCCCTGTGCATCACTGCGAGCCTCGGCATGAATCACACTAAAAATTAGTGGGTGGGGCTGCTGGAAAGGCCGGCAGCATAGCGCTCCCATCTGTCAGCGCAGAGATCGGTGCATGCGGAGTAGCCCCGTGCTGTCAGCCTCCCGATCACTGGCCAGCCCAATTGCTGGCCAGCACAGCAACCCTGCTTCACTGGCTGTGCGACCACCCACCACCACCCCTGCCCCACCCCTCCAACTCTGATCACTGGCCTCCAGAACGTGTTTGAGCCAGCATCAAACCCACCCCTCTCCCCACAGTCCTGATCTCCCCCACTACTGGCAGCCCCAAACTGCCGCCCCCCACTACAGACCCAATCCCCCACAGCTCTGACCCTCCCACCCTGCTGACCCCAATCACTAGCCCCCCTCCCTCTGTCACCGAGTGCAAAGTTGCAGCAGGACCCCTCACCCCACCAAACACCCTCCCAGGGGCTCCGCCCCCATTAGGTCCCATATGCCATTAGAGCGATGCCAAAGTGCCCCCTGGACATTGCCACATTTCCTCTTGGGCAGTGTCAGGGGGCCAGGTTGGCAACGCCCCAGGGGCACTCATCTTACTCCTGACCCTCGAGTCAGGCCGCCACCTCGCTGCACGTAGGGAGCCATTGTAAACCCTGCTGGAGTGCTAGAGAGCCCAGAAACTTCAGTTCCAGGCCTGTTCTTTATATGTTAATGCCCATTAGAATAATTTATTGAGCTCCGTTTTGATTTATGGCACAGAGCTGATGACGTCGGAAACCCAGCAGCCAGTGATTCAAGGCTGGTGCACCCAGCGGTAAACCCATTACATGGTTTTCACTAGAGTCTCCCAGCTGGGAGAATCATCACTAATACGTATTCTTGCCAAGGTCTGCCTAGTCACTCCCAAGGATGCAACTTAGCCAGCGGCAGCAAAGCCTGTTAAGCCTGACAATTGAGACCAACCACTTTTCTATTTTCCTATCCAGGTCCAGCCACCACGCATAACCTCTAGCTAATCCTTTCATTCTGTTTTGACACAGATGTGAATCATGCAGCTCTTGCAATAAGAGTAATCTTCCTTGGGGTGGGACTCTAACCCTGACATCCCAAGGAAGCACCCTGTTTTCAGAGATTATTTCCATCCTCCTTTATTATTAGGGCTTAAACAGTTCTGGTTTTTCACAGCACCAATCTTGCATTTTCTTCACCTTCAGTAATTCTGGATCTCTTTCTGTCCACACCCTTATTTGTTTCACTGAGACCAGCAGAATCTCTATCATATGCAGTGCCAGCACTATTTCTTGTGGAGCTGGCAGGGAAGCCACTGACTGTGAGAGGTGCAACATACTGAGCGCCTCCACATGTGGTGTGTGTGTCTCTGGGCAATGCTGAAAACTATAATTGTACGTAGCCAAAGAGAGAGGACATGTCTGCACCCCTGCTTTACTATTGGTGGCATTGGCTTATCTTCTCTGAAGAAGCCCAGCAATGGCTTGTGGTCAAAAATAATTGTAAAATGTTGACCATAAATGTACTGATCAAACTTTCTGATTGCATACATGACTGCCAAACTATCCTTACGTAACTGGGAATATTTATCTTCCACATTTGACAAGATCCTTGAGGCAAACGTAATTGGCCTTTCTGCTCCATCGGGCATTCTGTGGGATAAAACTGCTCCCACTCTGTATGGTGATGCATTGCAAGTTACCACCAAATGCTTGGTTGGATCATAACGCACCAATAATGCTGAAGTCTGCAGAGCTTGTTTGATTTTTAATGAATGCCACTTTCTGGTCTTCTCCCCACCTCTAATGTTGATGTTTCTTGAACAATTGGTGTAGTGAGGCAAAGGTGGTAGATATACTTTGTAAACACCTACCACAATAATACATGATTTCAAGAAATTACTTTAATTTAGAAACATTTATTGGCTGAGGAGCCTCTTTTATGGCTTTTACTTTGTTTTCCAAGCGATGCAATGTATTTGCATCTACCCGAAAATAAATAGGTAACTTTGTTTGCTTTGAAAGTGTATTTCTGCTGTTGCAGCCCATCACCTGCTTCTTTAAAATGATACAAAGTTTCCTTCAAATTTGCCATGTTCTTCAGGTGTGGTTCCTGAAATTAAAACACCATAGAAATGAACTACATTCCAGATGCCTTATAACAGACTTTCCATCATATGGTAGAAAGTGGCATAGGCTGATGAGACTCCAAAAGACAGGCATATATACTGGTATGAACCCTTGTGAATGCTGATAGTTACATATCTCTGAGAGTCTTTGTCCAATTATAATTGCTGGTAAGCATGGCTGAGGTCTAACTCGGAGCATTTTTATCTTCCAGCTAATTTTGTTTAGAGGTCTTCAATTTTAAGAATGGGATATCAGTCTATTTGAGCTCCTCTATTGACTGTCAATTTATCGTCTCCACAAATTCTTACAGTTTGATCTGGTTTTAGGATAGGGGCAATGGTTGCTGCCCACTCTGAGAACTGAACAGGCTTTGTGATAACTAAACCTTCCAGTCTTTTGAGCTCAACTTCAACAGTATGATGAAGCACTTGGGGCACTGAGTGAGCTTTGAAATGTTTAGGTGTTGCCTCCTAACTCAGATATATTTTAGCTTTAGCTCCACTTATGCATCCTAGTTCATTATGAAAACCTCAGAATATTTGCATAGCAATTCTTGAAAACATCCATCTCACAGATTTAATATCTCTCACCAATTTAGTTTGATCTGTTTGTGTCAATCATATCCCATTAAACAAGGTCGATATCCCTAAATCACCAAGACAAGTAATTGTGCCATCTGATTCTTGTAAGGACAATGACTGTTGCTGCCCCTAAAGTCTGCAAAGTTTCTCCAGTATAGGTACATAATATAGCTTCTGATTCATTCAATTTCAATAGTCAATGACATTTCTGAAGGTAATGAAATGTCTTTTCCACAATGACTGAAGTCCTATGACTTTTAAGAGATCATCCATTTACCATCAAGGCTATCTCTATAGGGAGCTCTTTACTCAGTTGGACCTGGTTCAGGGTAAACAATTTGGGTCTCTTGTTGGTCTCCTCATCCCGTCTCTTTAAAGGAGTTAAACTAACTGTTGTGGGTCTTTTTTTTTTGCACACTCTTTACCTTGTTTGGCAGATCTTGCAACTCACTCACCCCCTGTTCTGTACATTCAGTCACCTGCTCCAGCTCTACAGCTTTTTCCAAAGAGATTTCGGTCTCAGCCAATAACTTTGTTTGAATAATTAGCCTGCTTATGCCACAGACGAAACGGTCCCTTAACACTTCTCATAACTAGGTCGAATTTGCAATACTCTGCTAATCCTCTCAATCTGCCCACAAAGTCTGAGACTGTTTTTGATTTGATTTATTGTTGTCACATGTGTGAGCATACATGCTATATAGACAAAGCATATGTTCATAGAGAAGGAAAGGAGAGAATGCAGAATGTAGCCTTACAGTCATAGCTAGGGGGTAGAGAAACGTTAACTTAATGCGAGGTAAGTCCATTCGGAAGTCTGATGGCAGCAGGGAAAAAGTTGTCTGAGTTGGCTGGTACGTGTCCTCAGACATTTGTATTTTTTTCCGATGAAAGAAGGTGGAAGAGAGTATGTCCGGGATACGTGGGGTCCTTGATTATGCTGGCTGCTTTTCCGAGGCAGCAGGAAGTGTAAACAGTATCAATGGATGAGAGGTTGGTTTGAGTGATGGACTGGGCTTCATTCACTACCCTTTGTAGTTTCTTGTGGTCTTGAACAGAGCAGGGGCCATACCAAGCTGTGATACAACCAGAAAGATTGCTTTTTATGGTGCATCTGTAGAAGTTTGCTAAGAGCTGTAGCGGATATGCCGAAGTTCCTTAGTCTTCTGACAAAGTAGAGGCGTTGGTGAGCTTTCTTAACTACAGCTTCCGCATGGAGGGTCCAGAACAGGTTACTGGTGATTTGGACACCTCTCGACCATTTCTTCTTCGTCCCCATTGATGTAGACAAGGCCATGCCCTCCACTACACTTCCTTAAGTTGATGACTATCTCCTTTGTTTTGTTGACATTGAGGGAGAGATTATTGTCATTGCACCAGTTCACCAGATTCTCTATCTCTTTCCTGTACTGTGTCTTGTTGTTGTTTGAGATTGAGCCACAATGGTGGTACCATCAGCAAACTTGAGGTGAATTTGGCCACACAGTCAAAGGGTGTATAAGAGTATAGTAAGAGGCTGATGACACAGCCTTGAGGAGCGCCAGTGTTGAGGATGATCATGGAGGACGTGTTCTTGCCTATCCTTACTGACTGTGGTCAGTGGGTTAGGAAGTCTCGGATTCAAGAGGAAGGAGCTGAGCCCCAGGCCATGAAGTTTGGAGATGAGTCTTGTCGGAATGATGACGGTAAAGGCTGAGCTGTAGTTTATGAATAGGAGTCTGACATAGGTGCCTTTGCTGGCTAGGTGTTCCAGGGTTGAGTGTATGGCCAGTAAGATGGCTTCTGCTGTGGCTCTGTTGGAATGATAGGTAAACTATAGAGGATCCAGGCAGTCTGGTAGGCAGGAATTAATTTGTGCCATGACTAACCTTTCAAAGCACTTCATAATAATGGATTTCAGAGCCACTGGGAGATAGTCATTAAGGCATGCTGCCCTGCTTTTCTTTGGTATATTTTCTTGAAACAAATTGGGACCTCAGAATGGTGTAGAGAGAGGTTGAAGATGTCTACGAATACCCCTACCAGCTGGTCCGTGCAGCACCTGAGCGCTCGTCCAGGTACCTCATCATCTGGGCCAGTTGCTTTCCATCATCTATTGGTCTCCACTGGCTCCCAGACTACTGAATGAAATTTGTGCCTCAAAATAATGATCGAGGACCAGGGATTGAAATTAATTTTAACCAGCTCCACTACCTCGTCTAAAGATTTGGGAGGAAATTTTCCTGTTTTGCTTGCCACGGAAATCATTGCAGGCAAGGGGCAGACCATGGAAATGTCCACTGATCTTGGGCAGGATTTTCTGGTTTTGGGGTGAGTGCAGCCAGAAAATCCCACCATTGGTGTCTGGAGCATCATGTGATGTTACAACCTCTGGTAAAGCTATAAATCTGTGGTCACATACTGTGAGCAAAATAGCCTTCTGCTTTTCTTCAGTTGTTACTTATTTGTAGCAAATGAGATAATGTAATCTTTCAATGTACTGCCCCCAGTTTTCTTTTTCATGGCTGAATTCCTCTAATTTCCCATTCAAAGGCATTTTTACATGCGCTTGTACCTTAATTTTCATTTTCGACACTCCAGTCTCTTCCCCCTCTAGCTGTGCAATGTGATCCTCAAAGACTTGGGTAGTTTTTCCTTGTCGCCAGTGTAATAAATCAAGGGTGACTCAATGAGGCAAAAGAACAAAAGCTTTCTTGTCAACAAACAAATAACTATGTTTATAACAGTGTCAGACAGAACAATTTTACAATGGTACACGATCCTTCCTGGTTCCAACTGCAGATCCTCTCACAACCTGGGATATATGCTCTCTCATATGATCGGCTCTGCTTCCCGCCTCAACAGTTCATAGGGTCCAGCCTGACCACATGTTCCTTAGGGAACATGAGCTTAAAGGAGCCACACAATCACACTCTCCATCTATTCTGTCCCAAACTGCATGATTTGGAACTTAATTCAGTACTTTTGGTGATCCCTACTATTGTAAAAGTACAAATATATTACATCTGCTGTACTACATTTCTCTGTACACATCCTCAAAAATATTCATATTAACTTAGTTCATGCCTTTCAAAACTTCTAAATTTCATCCCTTGCTATTGTCTTTTAGTGTTTATCTAAAACCAACGTAAGGAAAACTGATCTGTGATTACTTGGCTTATCCCTTTTCTAAGGGTTTCAACATTTCACACCTACTAACCCTTAGGTGCAATTCCAGTTTCCAAATGATTTTGGAACATTACAGTTAATACCTCTGCTATTTGATTACAAATCCCTCTCTCTTTGCATCTCACAGTGCAAACCATCTTAGTCTCATGACTTTTCAGCTTCATGTCCCAATAGTTTTTAAAAATATTTTATTCATCATTAGTTATGCTTAAATGGTCTCCTCTGGTATTCCTGCAATCATTCCTTCAATCACCTTTGTAAATAGATAAAATATTTGTTCAATATCTCTCTCCTTCATCTTTTTTTTGTTATAAAATTGGTTTTCTTTATCTCTTAATGGTCACACCCTTCCGAATTATCCTCTTTATTCTGATGTATCCATAAAGTAGCTTTTAAAACCCCTACATTTTCTGTAAATTTAGGTCTTAAACTCACTTTTTGGTCTTATTCTACATCAATAGTTTTCTCTTGCCTTTATTCAGTGTTTAAAGCATTAATTTTATGTGTAGCACTTTCATGGTCTCAACTTTAACCAATTCTTTTTACTTAATACAAAAAATTCTGGCAGCTTATAACTTTGTTACACCCAGTTATCTCAAATTTAAACATTCTCCTCTTGTATCTAAGTACATCATGCCTGGAAGGATTTATTTTACATATTGCTTAAATCAGTTTTTGTTTTGTTGCGAACTTATGTAAAATCACAACAGAGAGCACACTAAAAACACACTTTACGGATTGTAGCGACCATTTTAAAGAAAAGTCAACAAATTAACTTTTATGTATTCTATTGAGAAATTAAAGGCACCAAGTTTGCTATTGTACAGCAGGAGCACAAATTAAATTAAGCAAAAGCTGCAGTATATACAATACTTGTGTTCTTAAAAGCTCAAAGCACAAGACCAGATTACAGCTTTAACTTCACTTGTACTTAATTGCTTCTCTTGTCAGCTTCACCAAATGGTGAAAAAGCAAACCTTTTTATTCACTTTTTCCCAGCTAACATCCTCCTACTAGGAAAATCTTCACCTATCACTGTAGGTGCCTTACTCATGGGAAATGACATTTATCCTGCGGCCACCAGATCCTTTCAGCCTGACTGTTTGACTATTCATGAATAACTACTGATACTCCAGCATTTCCTAATGATTAGTTTCTTCTTTTAAACCATTAACTCAATGATAATTCTTATACATGGTCCTCGCAAACCTCTAGGGGATTTTGTCCTCAAAACAAAATTATTTGTTGGCACTTTAAACAGAAATATTCTGTCCAAGTAGCTGAACTGCACCACAGCAAGTTAGACATTAATCATTCTTAGTAAATGGGTATACAGGTCGAAGTTATAAAATGATTTGTGATTGAACTTGAAACCTTAATTTAGGATTACAGTCAGTTTCATTAAATGCCACATTATATAACAATACAGCTTACCAAACACCTGACTCTAGATGACAAACCTGTCAGATGTTTTTTACCAGGGCAAACCAATTGTCATTCTGCCTCTGGGCTCCCCAAGCAATTCTGTCATAGGAATGGATCTATAGGAAAAAAGCTATGGACTCAAAACATCTCAGCAGCATTGAAAACTTGCAACAACATCAGGAATGGAAAGGAGACTTGGAAAGTAGCTCCTTGGGATTCTCACTCTTGCCTGAAAGTTCTATTGTGGAATCTGAAACCGACCAAGAGGGATGAAGATTACCTCCACACTGAAGCAAGCACAAATAGAACTGGCCAAGGAAGTCAGGAGCAAGAGATTGGCCCCTCCAACCTACAGAGAGTGCACCAAGAAATGTAAGACTTCAGAAGAAGTCTGATAACACCAGGTTTCTCTCCATTCACCTGAAGAAGAGGGAAACCTCGAAAGCTAGTAAGTTTACCATCAAATAAATCAGTTGGACTTAAACTTTGTGTTGTCAGACTTTTTACTGTGTTTACCCCAGTCCAACACCGGCATATCCACATCAAGACTTCAGAAGGCCATGATAGGTGAGTAGATTACTTTCAGATGCCAAGTGTGATGATACTGTGCTTTTAAGAAACGTATTTTAATCAAGTTTCTTTACAATACATTTCTTGCACAGTACAGCTTGATTGAGATGATTGACAGGTCACATCATATGACTGGAAATAGCTTGGCTTTCACAGAGAATTCCAGCTTAGCTGCTGTTCCAGATGCTGTTTAGAATTGAGAGAGAGCGGAGTCGCTTTTTTCACCTCTCTGGAGTTTAAGATTCTGCTCACAGAACACTGAATAAAAATGTATTGCTTTAAAAAAAAACACACAAAAATAGTTAAAATATTTTGGCTGGGTTAAAAATGCTCTCCAAGTGTTGCTGTTTTGGAAGCTGCAGAGGGAGAGGACTCCTCTTCTGTCTTTGAAGCCTGAAAACTGGAAGCTGCTAGGGATTAGATTTATTTCTCTGTTTTGCTGTCTTGAGGATATATCCTTCTCTGAAAACTGCCATTTGGATTTCTGTCCATAGATGTTAAAAAGTCTAGTATCACATGAGCATACTTGGTTTAGTGCTAACTAATTCTGAAGAAGGGTGTATCTCTATAGGGTATTGCTTTAAATTGGAACAACTGAGATAGCTAGCTGTTAAGAATTATACTGTGTCATGTTTAAGTCTTGTAATTGGTGAAAGTTATGCTAATTCTTTTAGTCATATTCTAACTGTATTCTTAAATAAATAATAAATTTTGTTTGATAAAACTTCCTAATGGATCATTTAGATCATACCTGAACTCGAACACCTTATTCTCATCAATGTCAAAATTAAATGTAAAACTTAGGGTCTAGGCTAACAAAACACCTTGAGATTCTGGCCTGGGCCTTATCACCAAGCCTCACACTCTGTTCTGCCCAGGTCCATACATCTCTCAGCTCCAGTCATTCCTTTCTATTCAAGTACCTCACAAACATCTGAGTGGTCAACACTCACATTTACCCTCAGCTTTTTGCCCTCTTCGACCGAAGCCTCAGAGCAACCCTCAACAAGACATATCCTTTCCTCCTATCCATGTTGGGATAAGGACCACTTGCCGCTCTCTGCTTTTCCTTCTTTAAGTAGAGTGCCCTGAATAACTGAAGTATAATCTCCCGACTATTGTGATCATTTCCCCTCACAATAAGTAATAAGATTCTGTTTGTTTCCTAATTATTCACTGCACCAGCATACTAGTCTTCTGTGATTCATGAACTGGGACATCTGGACACTTCCGAATCTCAGAGCCGTGCAATCTCTCACCATTAAAATAATGCAATGTCCTAATGATGTTAGAGCTTGTGAGTTTTGCACAATAAGAAAAAGATGTTGGGGGGGATGGGTGATTTTCCCCCTCAAAAAACCTTAGTGCCCAATGGGTGGGAAAACATGAGATTTTCCGGGCGCACTTAGACGGTTAAATTTCTGGCACTCTAACAGGGTTAGACAGAATTGATTCAGAAAGAATGTTCCCTATAGTGGGGGAGTTCAGAACTAGCGGTCATAACTTGAGGATAAGGGGTAAACCTTTTAGAACTGAGGTGAGGAGAAATTTCTTCACCCAGAGAGTGGTGAATGTGTGGATTTCACCACCATAGAATGTAGTTGAGGCCAAAACATTGAGAGATTTTAGAAAAAAAATATATATAGCTCTTGAAGCTAAAGGGATCAAGGGATATGGTTGGGAGGGGGGAAGGATTAGGATATTGAAATTGATGATCAAACATGATCATAATGAATGGCGGAGCAGACTTGAAAGCACAAATGGCCTTCTTTTGCTTTTTGTTTCTATGTAAGCCTGGGTAAGAGTCGTTGCAGACTCAATGGGTCAAATGGCCTCCATCTGCACTGTAGGGATTCTATGATTCCAAAGGCAACCAGTACTGTCAGAGATGATGTTTTCCAGCCTAGATGTTAAACCAAGGCCCTGTCTGTCTTTTCAGATGTACTTAAAAAATTCCACCACATTATTTAAAGGAAGGCAAGGAAGTTCTTCATGGAAGCCAGCCCAATATTTATTCTGTTAGAATTTTATAAGTTTCTATGAGATCCTCTTTTAATCTTCTAAACGCCAGTGAATATAGTCCTAACCAACTTAGTCTCCCCTCATATTCCAGACCTGCCATCCCAGGAATCAGCCAGATAAACATTTGCTGTACTCCTCAACTAAGGACACCAAAACTGCACACAATACTCCAGGTATGGCCTCACCAACATCCTGTACAATTGCAGTAAAACATCGTCTCACTATGAAGGTCAACAAAGCATTTGCCTTCTTTACTGCCTGCTGCACCTGTGCAGTTAGTTTCAGCGACTGATGCATGAGGACACCAAGGTCAATTGATATCACAAACAGTTGATCTGGTCACTATCGCATTGCCATTTATAGGAGGTTGCTGAAAACAGCCAGCATAATTAAGGACCCCACGTACACTGGACATTCTCTCTTCCATAAGAACATAAGAAATATGAGCAGCAGTAGGCCATCTCGCCCCTCGAGCCTGCCCCGCCATTCAATAAGATCATGGCTGATCTGAAGCGGATCAGTTCCACTTACCCATCTGCTCCCCATAACCCTTAATTCCCTTATCCATCAGAAATCTATCTACCCATGACTTAAACATATTCAATGAGGTAACCTTCATCACTTCAATGGGTAGAGAATTCCAGAGATTCGCTACCCTCTGAGAGAAGAAGTTCCTCCTCAACTCTGTTCTAAATTGACGCCCCCTTATTTTGAGGCTGTGCCCTCTAGTTCTAGTTTCCTTTCTAAGTGGAAAGGATCTCTCTACCTCTACCCTATCTAGCCCCTTCATTATCTTATATGTCTCTAATAAAAAGATCACCCCTCAGCCTTCTAAACTCCAAAGAGTAGAGGCCCAATCGACTCAATCTCTCCTCATAAGCTAACCCCCTCATCTCCGGTACCATCCTGGTGAACCTTCTCTATACTCACTCCAAGGCCAATATATCCTTTCGCAAATAAGGGGACCAAAATTGCACAAACTCTAGTTGCTGCCTTACCAGTGCCTTGTACAGTTGCAGCAAGACCTCCCTGCTTTTATATTCTATCCCCCTCGCGATTAAGGCCAACATTCCATTTGCCTTCTTGATCACCTGCTGCACCTGCAGACTGAGTTTTTGCGATTCATGCACAAGGATCCCCAGCTCACTCTGCACAATAGCATGTTGTAATTTTTCACCATTTAAATAATATTCCATTTGACTATTATTTCTTCCAAAGTGGATAACCTCACATTTGCCAACGTTAGACTCCATCTGCCAGATCCCCGCCCACTCACTCAACCTATCCAAGTCTCTCTGCAGACTTTCCGCGTCGTCCACGCGATTTGCTTTCCCACTCATCTTCATGTCATCAGCAAACTTTGTTACCCTACACCCAGTCTCCTCCTCCAGATTGTCAACGTACATGGTAAACAGTTGAGGCCCCAGCACCGATCCCTGCGGCACACCACTAGTCACCAACTGCGAACCAGAAAAGCACCCATTTATTCCAACTCTCTGCTTCCTGTTAGATAACCAATCCTCAATCCACGCTAACACTTTACCCCCAACTCAGTGTACCCTAATCTTCGGCAGCAACCTTTTGTGAGGCACCTTATCAAATGCCTTCTGGAAATCTAAAAACACCACATCCACCGGTTCCCCTCTGTCAACCAGTACTGTCAGCGGTGATGTTTTCCAGCCTAGATGTCAAACCGAAGCCCTGTGTGTCTTTTCAGATGTACTTAAAAAATTCCACCACGTTATTTAAAGGAAGGCAAGGAAGTTCTTCATGGAATCCAGCCCAATATTTATTCTGATATCCTTCCATCTTCTTCCATTGGGAAAAGTATACAGAAGTCTGAGGTCATGGATCAACTGACTTGAGAACAGCTTCTTCCCTGCTGCCGACAGACTTTTGAATGGACCTACCTTGCATTAAATTGATCTTTCTTGACACCCTAGCTATGACTGTAACACTACGTTCTACATCTCTCGTTTCCTTCTCCATTAACAGTATGCTTTGTCTGTAAGGCATGCAAGAAACAATACTTAACACTGTATAATCTTACATGTGACAATAATAAATCAAATCAACAGTGCCAAGCATCTGGGTTCAATTCCAGCTTTGGGTGACTGGCTGGGTAGAGTTTGCACATGCTCCCCATGCCTGTGTGGGTTTCCTCTGGGTACTCCAGTTTACTCCCATGGTCCAAACACGTGCAGGTTAGGCGAACTGGACATACTAAATTGCTCCAAGATGTGTAGGTTAGAGGAATTAGCCATAGTAAATGCACAGGGTTATGGGGATAGGACGGAGGGGAACAAGTGGGTGGGATGCTCTTTCAGAGGGTTGGAAGGCCTATTTCTGCACTGTAGGGATTATTCTATCTTACATCTCTGACTACATCTGAAAAATACGTCATTGGCTGAGAAGTACTTTCTTTGTATAATCCAAGTTCCTTACTTTTTCCTTATAGGAACATGGGACAGTCATCAATTCTATAACATTCCACTAAATATCTTTTGCCCCAGTTATTACCCTTCTCTTTTCCCCTTCAGTTCAATAATTTACTTCTTCAGACTGCTTCCAATAATGCCAGTTGTTGGGCTATGCAATAAATAATTAAGATACCACCCAAGAAATTTATTCCAAAGGTTTCATGCTACTTTACTTATAAGTAGGCAAAACACACCCTCTAATTCTTCTATGCTCTCTCAAGGATTTAGGTGAGAATTAAAACTGAAAAAGAACTACAGGGATAAGATCCTGTTAATTCCATTATGTACATTTGCACTTCATTACATCTAATATGGATATTACATGGAAGAGGTTGTTTGAATAATTCAGCACAAGAAATGTCCATAGTACAGTACTACCATTACCATTTTAATAACAACTATAATATGATTGTAGGACTTGAACATTTTTTAAAACTTAATTTGGTTCCTCTTAATGGAGGCCAGACTGGACTATGCACCCACTTTCTAGCTGGCAGAATCTGTTTAGCTGTTTCCAATATTACTACTCTTCACTCAGCAGGCAATTAATGCAAGGAGTACCCCAGAAATAAACTGCAGTCTGCATGTTTCTCCCAGTTTGTGGAGATACACCTAGAATCAATTCAGTACTGCCTTTTAAAAGCATGGTCAAAAATGATGATTGCAATGTGTGGTGAAGCATAAATGAACCTCTACCACATTGTGGCATAGCTTGTTGCAGCATGTGAAGTCACTGCTGTGACCCTTTATTCATAACAATAAATACCATATTTTTAAATGATTAATTAAGTTTTTTGATAACATGGATATGTACCTCCTTGGAAGGTTGTGCAGTTATCCTATATTTCTAATTACCCGACATTCTATTGTTAATTGTCCGATGTTTTTCTCAATGGCTCAGAGAAAAATGAGCTTAAATTTGAAATGGGAGTAAATTTAATCGGTTCCTGTGTTTTCTTACAAATCATTAAATATTTTTCATATTGAAAATGTATTATGCAAATTAATTATATATGTTTGTTAACATTCTGTGCAACATCTACAAATTGCTTCTGTAAGCTACTATAGGCTGGCTGTCAACCTAGTTGAAGATAATTTGGCCTTTCAATGATTTGAACATCACATACAATTGCACGACAGCGCAGAGTGTCACAATTATTCTTTCATCGTGAACTACCAAATAATGTCAGAAGCATACCCGTCACAAACTCTGTGGCCTGATTTTCCATTATTATCCTCTACATTGCACCTAAATTCATTTTGTTTATAAGCCAATATGAAATGATCAAAAATAATTCTACATGAATCAAAAAGATGTGGTTGGATAAACAATCACTTTCAAGGTTAAAAATGAACAATAATAAATTGTTTATTGTGTTCAATTTTTTTACAACCATATTACACTGCTATAGCCATAACAGGATTTAAATTATCAGAATGTTAAACATTTATTATCCTTCATATAGGCAGCCTGCTCAAATAGTTCAGAGAGAAAACTACGATCAAAATTTCCTCCGTAATATTGCTATAAGCTAATGTAGCTTATGTATTTAGACAATTCATTGAATAAATTACTTAGTTATTGTTGCCACTTCTGTTAAGTCATATCTGTTTTAATTGACTCAGTGCTTATAGTGAATTTCCTACCTCTGCATCCTGAATGTGTAAAAAGGTGCATCCAAATAAAACACAGTTTGGCAGTATTTATTTACGACAAAGCACTACTAGTTATTTACGACAAAGCACCCTAACATGATTTACTCTCTTATTTCCTATTATTAAAACACTTCATCTTATTGTTTTATTGATTAACAATCCTTCCCACTTTTTGGCATTTTAAACCAATCAAGACACAGAACAGTAAAATGTTCAGACGTTAATCATTAAGAGACAGTATTTTATTCCAGACCAGGGTTTGTGTCCGCCACTACTAAGCAGTCTGGTACATTGAATGATTTATGGCCTTGTTGTAATAACGATGAGGAAAACTCATTAACATATTGACAGGTCTGAGGATGGATTATTGACATTGATTATTTCATGGCCCACTGATACCCATTTGTAAAAAGAATCAAGAAGATGGTCTCACTTTACCCGAAATCTTTTATGAGCAGACAGTATTTTAAGTATTAGTAACTTGGGAGTTAGGCTCATTATTCATTGCCTGTAACTGCATCCTGCAGCAGCAAACTAGGGATGTCAGTATTTCAATCCATTCTTTACCAAAGCTCTAATTTCTCAAACCCATCAAGGCTGTGTCTTCTTAAAAAAATTAATGATTGCCAGCATTTAGCAGAGATCAGTGCTATGAAGATCTATGTAAAAAGCAAGGATCGCTATCACGTACATGATATATAGAATTCTCTTTATTACAACAATAAAACTTACTGACATTTCAATACTTTTTGCAGATAGCATTATAGTATCGGTCTTCTGATTGAAGTTGAAAATTAAGTGGTAAATTAGGTGAAAGTCTAAGTCGGAATATAACGTGACGTGTTGCCCAGGAAAAAAGTCTTAGCATTCAACAAACTCACCATAAAATGCTGAGGCTACAGCTGCCTAGTTCAGTCACAGCACTCTGTTAAGTTACTGATGAGGTCAAGTTGATGTCAGATTCAGCAAATTTACACTCTGATACCAACTGAAAACTAGCAAGTAACAGACTATTACTACTGAAGAACAGATTTTGTTAGTGGGTTTATGCCAGTGCTTCCATCTTGCAATGTGAAACTATATACATTGGAAACACTGCTTTTTTTTTAGGTAAAACATGCAGCATTGTCCTTTATCTCAGCAATTCAATGAATTTTCTTGTTTATTTCTACTGTCACCTTCCTGAGATAATCAAACCATAATGAAGGGCCAATTATTTAAAAAGGTAAGTTATGTTTAATATTAAATCTGAGCTTCAATCATAACATAGATTGTGAGCTGATTTTTTTAAAAACTGTACATCTAATTTTGCAGTACACATTTTGTGCCTCCCCTGAAGAAATAAATGGTTAACTTTCTCGATCCCTTCACCATTTTCTTATATTTGTACATTTTCAAAATGATTTTAAATAGTTCATTTCATGTCCTCAGGAATCAAAGTGGATTCATGAAATTTGTATTTTTTTGAAATTTATTCATCAATAAAGGAAAATTTAACAGCTGTTTTACACAGAATACGGTCCCACAAACAGCAATGAGATAGATGGCTAGCTCATCTGCTGCTGAAAGCCTTATTCATTCCTTTGTTACCTCCAGGCTTGACTATTCCAATGGCTAGCCTCCCATGCTCTGTCTACTATGAACTTAAGGTCATCCAAAACTCTGGTGCCCCATTTTAACATGCAGCAAGTCATGTTCTCCTGTCACCCTTATGTTGCTGACCTACATTGGCTCCAGTGAATCAAGCAATATCATGATTTTAAAACTGCCTTCTTTGCTTCCAAATCCCATTATGGCCCTGCCCCTCTCTAACTCTGTAATACCCATCAACCTCAGAAACCTTTGTGATATCAGGGTTCTTCCAGCTATGGCTGTTGTGCATCCCCAATTTTAATCACTCTATCACTGGTGGCCATGCCTTCAGTTGCTTAGACCTCAAGCTCTGGAATACCTTCTCTACACCTTTCTACCTCTCTTTCCTCTTTTAAGAGGCTCCTTAAACCTACCTCTTTAGCCAAGCTTTTGGTCAGCTGACTGAATATCTCCTTATGTGGCACAGTGTCCTAATTTGTTTTATAATGCTCTTGTGAAACAGCTTGGTCATTTCATTACAATAAAGACGCTATATTATTCCAAGCTGTTGTTGAATAACGCTATGGGATTTTTTGCATTCACTTGAGTGGCAAGATGAAGTCTTTGTTTGTTCGCCATCGAAAACATATTTTCTGTGGAGCACTTCCTCAGTACTACACTGGAATGTCAACCTAGATAATGTGCTCAACCAAATGAGGTTTGAACCCACAATCTCTGACCTAAGATGAGATTGCTTCTACAGAACCAAGACCGGCAACAAAACAGCAAAGATATAAACTTGCGATAAATATCCAAGGTATAGGTAATTTCTTTTTCTACATCTATTTCAAATATTACGGATTGGATAAAAAGTTTAGATATTTTCCGATAACTACTCTATATTTTACTCATAGCCCCTGATTAAACTGGTTCCAGTGGATCTTTCAGTAACTTGTCTGTAGTTTACAATGTCGACCATGGTTATTTTGACCACAGCTGCAAATGAAACGTGGCAAAAAAACGATTCTGAGACCTGTTTGTGAGAATTTCACAGCTAATCACACACAAGACTGATTCACTGCTCACCTCACTCTGTTCACCCATTTTTCATATCATACTTTTCAATGGCCCTGTCAGCAGTCTTCTCGAAGGTCAAATGAAGGAAATGATAACAGAAACCAAAGTAAGTTTTTAAGGTAAATAATTTCTAATATTTATACTGGTTAGAAACTGTGGAGAATTAAAAATCTGTACATTGTAACAAAACTAAGAAAATGTATTAATATATAGTGTACATAATTCTACAGGATGCAAAAATGGCACGTGCGCACTGTTAGCACTAACTAAATTGCTATGGGATCAGAGTACTTGAATGCTTTAGCTGGCAATTCCTCTCTGTCTTTCATTCTGTTTGTCTGTGTTAAATTCCCCTCTGCCCTCATCCATTCTCACATCCAGTTCTTGGCTTTGTCCATCCATCAATCCCAGCACTTTGTCAGTGTTGACTTCATCCTGGCTCTTGCAATCACGTCCATGCAATCCTACTGCCACTTGGGAGCTTTTCTACTTCCATCTATGTCTCCCCAATCTGCTGACTGAGGGCTTGATGCTTGTCGTTTTCTATTGCACAGACCAGCAAAAATACTAATACTGGACCTGATTTTTCGATGCCACTATTCACCTTGCACAAAGTACACTCACTGAATTTCGAAAACAATTTTTACATGAGTCAAGCTGTAGCTCAATTTGTCTTCTCTTCTCCCATATATCAATAGAAATCACAAGGAGAAAATGCATCACTAATTAAGGGTTGATAAGCTCTACGTCAAGTGCAGTTTAGAAGGTGAGCATTAAATCCTGCATGGACTTTTTTTAAATGGAGGCAGCACTTACGGAATTATAAAAGCAGGCAGAATAAAAAGAATGTTCTCCACTGTGAGGCCATTTACATCAGACAAGTCTAATTAGACAGCAACAAAATTTTATTAATAGGATGGACATTATGGAATGAGCTTGTTATAAATGGGCCCTGTCAAAGCCTTATTCAGCTACCAAATGAGTATTCTCAGTTCACTGACCACATCTGAAGCATCACCACTGGTGCCAGATAACAAATGATTGCTATTAACCGTATTGTTAGTAATGATGGCTGAAAACAAACAAAAACCCATAAATAACAATCTCCGGAAAAAATTAACCCATAAACTTGATAGATACCCAGCTGAGAAATAATAAATGACAGTTTGTATCCTGCAGGGAAAAATGAGAGGCTGATATTTGCTTCTGTCATTAACACATTTCAAAACTAAAAATTGCATTCTGATATATAATTATCAACACTCATGGTTATTAATTCTATTACTCTGTAGTCTTGTGTGATTCCTATTCATGTTTTACTTGCATATTACAGAAAAACATTCAAAATGTAGCTTAGCAGACCAAGTCCACAGACAATTCTGCTAACAACCTCAACCCATCCAATCTTTTATTAGGACACAAAACAAATTTCTCATATTAATTAATGTATGTTGCAAATCCACTCTACAGCCAGGACAAGTCTTTCTGAAATTTGAACTGTGCATTCCCAGCTGCCATACAGAATCCTGCATTCAAATTTATATAAGTTACGATGTGCTTCTTTTTCACTTATTAGTTACATATAGCAGAAAAGAACTAAGAAACCAAAATTGTCATTGCTCAGGAAAATATTAATTTTAAATTAAGGTTTCTTGGTCACAAGAGCTAAATAAGGTCAGGATAAACGATTAGGAAGCAACTACAGATTCACATTATTTATGGATTATTGCAGAAATAAGAGTTAGAAAAAAATCTAGTTACATATATATATTTGGCAGAATAATCTTTCAGCAGTATATGACACTAAGATATTAAATATCCATAAAACCAGTGAGAAAAAAAATTACTGAATCACCTTGCAGCCAATTTTTAAGTCTTAAACTGCAAGCCGGCAAAATACTATAGTGTGTTGAAATAATGTAAAGGAAACCCATAAATTTAAGCTTTATGTTCTGTGAACAAATATGAAAAAGGCATCAAAATAATGAAAGATTGTTTATGTATTCTGGCATGAAATGGGAACATGTTATGAGAAAGCTACGGCAGAGACAAATCGACTGAGCTGACAGGACAGTATTCATCCTGCATGGTACAGCAGACGTCCTGCTTGTGGTGGTCGACAGAGCAATAAATCAAGGGTTGGCGATGCTGTACCTACAGCTTATTACATCCAAGATGACAAATAAATAATAATCCCTGTCATTGTGGCTCTTTGCTCAAGGATTGAGCCTGAAACCTTTTGCGCATCACTCCTGATCTTAACTGAAAACACTAGAACAGGGAATTGAAGGCCACGGTTTAGTGAGCCCATGAAACTAAAAATCTGGGCACCAAACTGAGGCTCGAGGGAAAGGTCACAAAGTACAATATACTCACACTATAAGTATTACACAAGTAACCACCATAAATTTAAAACGCATTATTCACGTCTCTGATGGCATTCACAAAGCTATCTTCATTTTCTGATGCGGGGAAACAAGAAGCAATTTATAGGTATTATAAAAGTATTAACTTCCATGGGCTGAATTTTCAGGTCCTGATGGGGATGGGGCATGCAAGTGAACTAACATGAAAATGTGCATAGCTGGTCAGTGTGCCAGTTTTCCAGCTCCATCCTGCCTCGGCCTTTTGTCCCCCAGAGACAGGATGGGGCAGGTGATGGTCAGCGGAGGTATCCATTACAATTAAAGGGGCTATCAAGGCCTGTTGTCCTTACTGGGATTTTCCTGTCAGCAGCTTGAACAGAGCAGCAGCCAGGACATGGCCTCCCATCTCTAGAATATGGGAGGCCAGCATGGCAGGCAGGTTTAGAGACTCTCCTTACCTGTCTAGCAGCCACAGGACTGCATGTAGAGTTTCTTATCCTCATTCCCGCCACTAATCTGCCATAGCATTCTGCTGCTGCTTTCATGTTAGAAGCCCCATATTAGCTTTTAGACCCTGCCTGAGTTCCTCCATTGGACGGTGAGCCTGTCCTCTGCCTAATTTGAAAAAACCTCAATATATGTTCTGACCAATGGTGAGGTTCACTACCTGCAGGGAAAAAAAAACATTCTCTCTGTTTAGGATAGGTATGAAAACATTTTGTTGTTTCTTTGAAACCAAATAAATGGAATTGAAGATCAAATAATTTTGTGAAATTTCTTAACTAATCTAAAAGGTGCAGGATTTAGAAAAAAAGTACTTCTGGGTAAACCATTCCCACAATTATGACAGTTGGTTATAAACAATGTTACAATAAAAACAGGAGCTTCCTTTACCTTCAGTTTAAAAGACCCTGCTAAATTACACAAGTGACTTTCAACATGCTGATCCTAAATATTTCATGGCTCTATTTTATTCTGACATTTGTAGATGACTTAAGTGTTACAAAGGAAATAAAATGCTGATTAAAGAGTTCACTGTCATAAAGGTTACTGAATTGTAAATGGCCCTTTCCATCTTGCTGTTAATAGGTACATAGCTGTAAACATCATGAAGAATGTGACAGGAGGTCTGTGTGCTCCTTTAGGAGTCATATAAACATTAATCACTGAATCACCAAGCCATGCTTAATTGCAAGTTGTATATCACACAAATCCATGGTAAGAAGGAGGAAACTCATTATTGCTGCTTCATAACTACTGGGTACTTCTCATTTTAACCTCTACACACCTGGGACAGTTTGCTGCCTGACAATGGGAATGCAGAGTAGGCAATAAACCTCTAATTATGCCAACAGTGGTAGTCTGCTATTTCTCCATGAGCTGTTTTAGCATTCTGGGATAGTGCAGGGTTCCTTCATCCTAGCAGAAACTGACTCTGGTGAGCTTACTCAAAATAAAAATGGAATATATATTTTCCTTTTAAGATTTAATTTGAAAACTGATAACTTGTTTCCTGCAACACTGAAATTTTAAGGACTTCAAAAGAATGTTATCCTAGATTCTATTGTGATCGAGAAGATTATAGGCAGGATGCTAATGAAGGCAGGTTGATGAATGACTCACTGATGTTTGCCAGACATTCTTCTCTTAGAAGTGCACTAAACTGATGTAGCTAGAAGAGAATAAGGAGCATTAAGTCATTATATCAATTTTTGTTACCCAGATACTTCAGTTCCAGTTAAGATTTGACAGCTAGTATAAAACAAGGCAAGGACGTCATATGATCCCATCGATCAAACTCTGCCACAGACAGATTGCCTATTACGCAAATACAATCAGCAGATTCAGTTTGTAGTTTTATGTTCTCTCATTAAAGGATATCAGGGAATTCCACCATAAATCTCTTAATTGCTATCAGATTAATCCAATAAATTTTGCAAAGTAGTGCCAAAAACTGATTGGCTACGATGAGTACACTCACATGGGATGTCAATATGCTCATCCCATAACTGACTTTTACAAAACCACAACAGGGCAAGGTGCCACAAGCATTTGGATCTGTTGTGGTGCTTTAGCAACTGACAACCATAAAACATTACACAAATAGGAGATGATTTATTTTCTATACTTCATTCTATGGCATGAAATACTCTTGGTTTGCGTCTAATTAACTCTCAGCTCCAAGCAGTTTGTTTTCTAAATCAGAATTATGGCTGCAAATGCTCTAGATCACAGAAAGTGCTCCCATATGGATACTTTGTAAATGATGGCAGCTATCTGCGAAAAAGGAAAACATTGCACTGCTATTCAGAATTACAGAAAGCTACAGTATTTGTAGTGCCACCATAATATGCAGAAAATGGTTTGCTGTTAAAATAAATGGGAATATCTTTGACAATCCATCACAGTTAAGGTTCAGAAAACTCACAAGCTATCATGTTGTTTATATAATTTTATCATCTCCCTAAATTATGATAAATCCACCCTAAGAAAATATATTTAACCTAATATATTAATTTTTTTGGATTAATGTTATGTTAAAGTTAAATTGCACCTTGTGTTGCACAGATTTGCTTTGAAGGAGTTTATTGAATTGGCTCAAGACTTCACTTTTTTAATTTAAAATGTACAATTACAAGATTTAAAAATGCAAATAATCTGCCAAAAGTACAATAATGATGTACTTTTCAATAAGTTTTTCAAATGCTGTCATCTGTAAAAATAGTTTGTATTTACTAACAATGGAGATGGTGCTCATTGTGTAAAGTTAAAGTCAGAATTTCAGAATGTTTAACCCAACAGCTACTGTATCTAAAATAAATGCTTCAGATTTTATGAAAAAACACCTGTAGTACATCACAAAAGATGACAGATGCTTCGAGATGGTATATGATTGCTAGCTCCTCTTAAACCTTTTAAATGTAACAATTACATCACGAATGATGGCCATTACTTGTCTCTCTGACTGCTCATTTGAATAAAATAGCAGCCTAACGACAGACAAGTACTTTTACAACATTAAGTATTTTTCCCTTTTGCAAATTCCATTTTGTTTGCAATTAAATCCGTAAGTGCTCAATCGATGTCGTTAAAATTAGAATCAGATCAAATTTTTGAAGCTACAGAATACAATTTATACATTTGCTACATGTGGTGTTTTCTCAACACCAGCAAGCAAACAACTTGACCTAAATATTATGTATGTTTCATGTTACAAGATTTAAAGATTCAACACCATTGTCATGTCAGGTCTCATCACCAGAAGAAAAACATCATTCATAAAGTACTGTTATTTTTAGTTACAATTGCAAAATATTGACCAACACGCAAGATATCTCATTTGAAGTTGTTTAATAAGGTATTGTGCTTCAAAACACCAATTTTAATTAAGTCTCACTGCAAGGTTAGTTGAACAGGAACTTCAAATTGATTTTTTGAGGGTCTTATATGAATCCCTGTGCTTTCTCCTTCATCTACCATGTCACACAATGTAACCATCAAGGTAATATGATGGCAACCTACAACCAGGTCTCTGTCAATCCTATTCATCAGCAATGTTAAGTGGTGGGCAATAAGCCCATGGATGTCTGTTCCTCTAATTTTCCTTTTACTGCACTGAAGATTTCTGGTTTCAATTCAGAGATTCCAGTAGCAATATAGCTCAGAGATCAGGAACTGAACAAGCCTAGAAGAATAACAAAATCATACCTAAATTTTACCATTTTCTATACTGGCTATTGACGCTGCACAAAACTTTGAGAAAACTAAATTCCATTACAATTGCTTATGTGATTCAACTCTTTCATAAGTACGAACCTCCAGATTTGAATGGATTACATTGTATATTACATTTGTTGTACTATTAAGTTTGTACAACATTTTTACCACCACATAACAAAGGGTTCAGTAAAAATTAAAACTTGACAGCTAAGTGGTAAATTCACATAAATTATTGTCATAATAAGATCATTTACATAGAACACTTAAAAAGTGTTCATTTACAAAGAACACTTAAAAAGTCCCAAAATCATTGGCCACCTTTTCTTAAGTTTCATGAAATACAGAGATAGCGAAGATCTGTAAGTTTTTGCAACCTGCATCCATGTTAACAAACATGGATCTTGAAATTATACCTCTGAACACAGGCCTACAAACACCATGGTCTGACTGAAATTCCTATCTCCATTCTTATTGGGGGTAATATTTTGTTTAAACATTCGTTAATTCTTCTTCTAATATAGTGAAAAGAAAAATATCAAACAACTGTAGTAAGCTTTCATACATGAGTTCACACTAAGTACAAGAGAAGTAAAACGTGTTTAGACAAACTCAATCCAGTTATAGAAGTTGATGCGTATGAAGGCGTCCACAATTCATTACAAAATTGGCACTAATTGGACACTCTCATTCAGAGGTTAGCAGGATGAATGCTGTACAGACAAAAATATAATTTTCATCCAGTACAAAGGGATCTTCTGAGATTGAGGAACTGGGCTTGATGTCGTTTGGCAGAGATGGGTGGGGAAGACATGAGAAATGAGTTTTCTGTTCTGCAGTACAAGTTACATCCAACATCATAGAACCATTGAATCATAGTATCCCTACAGTACAGAAGGCACTTCGGCCCATCGAATCTATACCAACCACAATATCACCCAAGCCCCATTCCTGTGACCCCATGCATTTATTCTGCTAATCCCCCTGACACAAGGGTCAATTTATCATGGCCAATCAACCTAACCCGCACATCTTTGGACTGTGGGAAGAAACCAGAGCACCCGGAGGAAACCCACACAGACACAGGGAGAATGTGTAAACTCCATACAGACAGTGACCCAAGGCCGGAATTGAACCTGGGACACTGGCACTGAGAGGCAGCACTGCTAACCATGCCGCTATGGGAATATATGTTATTGGTCTCAGAGAGGGAGTTTATTCTGTTCCTCAACATTACTCAAGTCGATGAGTTGAATGTTTTCACAATCAACACACACAACACACAGACGTATCTACATGCCTTTGATACTCTCCCAATTATACTCCAAAAAATGCAAGTAGCTTAAGCACACCCTATTCATAACCATACTCATCCACTGATTTAAAACCATGTGAAATATACAAACAAGCATCAATCTATTACGAGGCCTGAGAATACGTGTAGAAGTCTCTCCTTTTGTTGTTCCAAAGTTATCTTCCCTCAGGACTTTGAACTATAAACTAATTCAATTCACATCAATTTCAGTAATTTGTGTATGCACTTTGTATTTATTCACTTTTTTCCCCCTCATATCAACTCTTACTTCACATAATTCAATTCTCTCCAAGTCACTAACCATCCTGACTTTGAAATGTATCACCATTCCTTCACTGTCGCTGGGTCAAAATCCTGGAATTCTTTCCCTAACAGCACTATGGATACACTGACACTTCAAGTACTGTAATGGTCTTCCGCAGGGCAACTAAGGATGGGCAATAAATGCTGGCCTAGCTAGCGACACCCATACCTCATAAAATGAGGTAAAAAAAAGTTACGAGTCCTGAAAAGCTAATTTTATATTTATAGAATATCAAATTCTATATGTTTGGAGTCATGGCTAGCATAAAAGAAGATGGTTATGTTTGTTGGAGGTCTATCATCTCAGTCCCACCCATCTCGACAGGAGCTCCTCAGGATAATGTGCGAGACCCAAGCATTTTCAGCTGCTTTATCAATGACCTTCCCTCCATCATAAGATCAGAAGTGGGGATGGTCGCTGATGATTATACAATGTTCAACACCTTTCACAACTCTTCAGCTACTGAAGCTGTCCATGTCTTTGTTCAGGCTTGAACTGATAAGTGGGAGGTAACATGCATAACACACACAAGTGCCAGGCAATGACGATCTCTAACATGAGACAATCCAATCATCTGTAACAAGATGGAATCACAATATCTCCTCTTTACATTAAATACTATCACCATTGAATCCCCTGCTACCAACCTCCTGAGAGGATCACCATTGACCAGAAACTGAACTGGACCAGCCATATAAGTGCTGCGACTACAAGAGCCGATCAGAGGCTGGGAATTCTGTGGCAAGTGACTTACCTCCTGAGTCCTCAAAACCTATTGACTATTTACAAGGCACAAGTGAGGAGTATGATGGAATACTTCCCACTCACCTGGATGATTGCAGCTGCAATAACACTCTCAAAACTAGATATCATTTAGGATAAAACTGTCCATCAGATTAGCAACCCAACCATCATCTTTAACATTCACTCCCTCCACTGCTAATGCACAGTGCTAGCAGTGTGTACCATCAACAAGATGCACTGTAGAAACTCACTAAAGTTCTTTCGACAGCAACCTTCCAAACCTGCTATCTCTACCACCAAGAAGGACAAGGGCAGCAGATGCATGGCAACACCATCGTCTATACTTCCTCTCCAAGCCACACACCATCCTGACTTGGAACAATAATGCTATTGCTTTGCTATCGTTGGGTCAAAATCCTGGAACTCCCTTTCTCACAGCACTATGGGTGTACCTACACCACATGGACTGCAACAGTTCAAGAAAGCAGCTTGCCACCACCTTTTTCAAGGTGGATATGTGGGAATGGCTGGCTAAGCCAGCATTTATTACCCGTTCCTAATTATCCTTGCGAAGGGATAGTTAGGAATGGGTAATAAATGTGGCTTAGCCAGCCATACCCACATCCTGGGAAAGAATAGTAAAACAAAATTGCTCTGTTATAATAAAAGCATAAGAGATTAGCGCATAAAATCAAAGCATATGGGATTGCGGGCAACGTATTGAGATGGAGATAAAACTGGTTGGCAAACAGCAAGTAAAGAGCAGGAAAAAAATAGGCTTTCTTCAAAATGGCAGGCAGTGACTAATAGGGTACCAAAGGGATCAATGCTGGGATCACAGCTATATATAATGATTTGGATGAGGGAACTAAATGTAATTGCTCCAAATTTGCAGATGACACAAAACTGGGTGGGAGGGTAAGCTGTGCAGAGGATGCAGTGATCCTTTCATGTGACTTCGACAATTGAGTGTGGGCAAATGAATGGCAGATGCAGTATAATTTGGATAAAAGTGAGGCTATCCACTTCTGTAGCAAAAAATGGAAAGTAAATTACTCACTATCAGAATGGCTATAAATTAGAAAATGGGAATACGCAATGAGCGTTGTGTGTCCACATGAACCCAAGATCCTGATTGAGGCCGTCCTCATGTGTGCAGAACTTGGCTATCAATTTCTGTTCGGCAATTCTACATTGTCATCTGTCTTGAAGGCCACCTTGGGGAATGTTTACCCAAATTTCAGAGGCTGAAATCCCTTGACTGCTGAATCAGAACACTCCTTCCTGGCGATTGTTGCATGGTGTCCATTCATCCATTGTTATCACGTCTGCATGGTCTCGTCAATGTACCATGCCTTGGGAATCATTTCCTGCAGCATATGAGGTAGACAATGTTGACCGAGCTGCATGAATATATACCGTGTACCTGATGGATGGTGTTCTCACATGTGATGGTGATATCCATGTCGATGATCTGGCACATCCTATAGAGGTTGCTGTGGCAGGGTTGTGTGGGCAGTTTGTTGCAAACAATGGTCTGTTTGAGGTTGGGCGATTGTTTGAAGGCAAGCAGTGGGGGTGTGTGCATGGTCGTGAACAGATGTTGATCTTCATTGATGACATGTTAAAGGCTCCAAAGAAGATGTCGTAGTTTCTTGCTCCACGAAAGTAGTGGACGACAAAGGTTACTCTGTCAGGCATGTCCCGTGTTTGTCTTTTGAGGAAATGCGGTTTTTTGCTGTGGCATATCACAACTGTCGATCGATGAGTTCAGCGTCATTTCCCATTCTTACGAGGGCGTCTTTCAGTGTCTATAGGTGTCTGTTGCGTTCCTCCTCATTTGAGCAGATCCTGTGTATCCAGAGAGTTTGTCCATGGGAGGTGTCTGCTTTAACGTATTTAGGGCAGAAGCTGGAGAACTGCAGACTCTACACTGGCAAGACCATGCAGATGCTATGACAAAGGATCAACGGACATCACGCAACAATCGCCAGATTGAAGATATATTGACTAACAGGAAGCACAGTGTAGACGTAAATAGGTCATTTTCTGGTTGGCAAGATGTAACAAATGATGCATCTCAAGGATTACTGGTGAGGCCTCAACTTTTTACAGTTTATTTAAATAACTTGGATGAAGGGAACAAAGATATGGTTGGTAAATTTGCAGGTGATACAAAGATAGGTAGGAAAGTAATTTATGAAGAGGGCATAAGGAGGCTACAAAGGGATATGGATAGGTATTGAGTATGGGCAAAAATCTGGGAAATTGAGTATAATGTGGCAAAATGCAAGTGAAATCATCCATTTTGGGGAAAAAAATTAAAATGCGTCATATTACAGTGAGAGATTGCAGAGCTCTCAGATACAGAGGGATTTGGGTGTCCTAGTGTATGAATCGCAAAAAGTTAGAATGCAGATATAGCAAGTAATTAGAAAAACTAATTAAATGGTATTGTTTATTGTGATGGGAATTGAGTACAAAAGTAAGGAGGTTATGCTTCAGTTACACAGGGCAGACCACATGTGGAGCACTGTGTACGGTGTCCCTTCCTTAAATAAGGAAGGGTGTAAATCCATTAGAAGCAATTCAGATAAGTTCACTAGACTAATGACTGGAATGGGCAGTTTGTAAGAAAAAGCTGGACAAGCTAGCTTTGTAACCACTGGAGTGTAGAAGGGTAGGAAGCAGCTTGATTGAAACATGTAAGATCTTGAGGGGTCTTGACAGATAGATGTGGAAAGGATGTTTGTTCTTGTGGAAGAATCTAGAACTAATGGTCACGATTTAAAAATAAAACTTTAAGGTAGGGGTGAGGAGAAATGTTTTCTCTCAGAGGGTCACTTGTCTTTGGAAATCTCAAGTGCTGTAGAAGCAGAATCTTTGAATATTTTAAAGGCAGAGATAAATAATTGATAAACTGGGGCGTGAAAGGTTATCAGAGGTAGGCAGGAATGTGGTGCTGAGATTTGAGTCTTTCCAGTAAACCTCTATGACTCTTTAAGGGTCCAGAAGGGCAACTTTTCTGTGACTCAATGATTCTATTTCAAAATTAGCTATCATCTTATTGAATGGAAAAATGGGCTTAAGGTGCTGAATGACCTGCTACTGCGCCTAATTTGTATTTTCAAATAGTGAATGGACTTTTCCTTCCGCAAAACCATGATCCACTCATCAATCCTCATTCCCTCCCAATGGCACTTTCCCATGCCATCTCAGTTATGACACTTGTCCTTTTTCCTCCTCTCTCCTCATTGTCAAAGTCTCCAAATATTCCTTCCAGATGAAGCACCAATTTACTTCTTTCAAGTTGGTATACTCTATTTATTGCTCACATTGCAATGCCCCCTACAGTGGAGAGACCAAATGTAGGTTTTATGGCCACTTAGTCAGAACATCCTTTCAGTCCACAAGCATGACCCCGATCTTCTGGTTGCTTGCCATTTTAATTCACATTATTCTAACATCAATGTCTTTGTCCTCAGTCAGCTGCGGTGTTCTATTGAAGTTAGATGCAAGCTCAAGGAACAGCGTCCTCAGCTTACAATTATGCACTTTACAGCCTTCTGGACTCAATACTGACTTCAACAATTTCTGACTATGATCTCTGTCCTCATTTTGATTTTGTGTTTTTTTTGCCATGTGATGGAATTTTTTTTTCATGTCTTTTGCTCCCAAAGTTCTTCATTATTATTCCATTTACACAATTTGCATAAATGCTTTGAATTTTTGTCAAAATCAAGACCATTCCCTTTTGTTCCATGACATCTTGTCCTTCAATCTCTCCTGCCCTATACCGTATCCCATACTTTTCCCATTGTTCTTCCCGCATCCTCCTCTTTTGACAGTATATAATCCATCACAATTCCACCCTGAAGAATCATACAGACTCAAACATTAATCATGTTTCTCTCCCCACAGATGCTTCCAGACCAGCTCAGTTTTTCCAGTATTTTCTGTTTTTATTTCACATATCCACACTTCTTCAGTGCTTAAGAGTCATAACAACTCAAAACAACTGAAAAGAGAACAAAGAGTACAGCAGAACAACAGGCCCTTCAGCCCTCCAAGCCTATGCTAATCATGATACCATAACTAAATTGAAAGAATACCTTCTGCCGTGAATCAGACAGTAACCCTCTATTCTCTCCCTATTCATGCTCTCATCCAGATGCCTCTCAAATGTTGCAAAGGTGCCTACTTCCACCATCTCCTCTGGCAGCACGTTCCAGGCACCCACCACTCTGTGTGACAAACTTCTCATAAGAACATAAGAACATAAGAAATAGGAGCAGGAGTAGGCCATCTAGCCCTTCGAGCCTGCCCCGCCATTCAATAAGATCATGGCTGATCTGTCGTGGCTCAGTTCCACTTTCCCGCCCTCTCCCCATAACCCTTAATCCCCTCTCTTATCAAGAACCCATCAACCTGCTTCTTAAAAATATTTAGCGAGGCAGCCTCCACCACTTCAACGGGCAGAGAATTCCAGAGATTCACCACCCTTTGAGTGAAGAAGTTCCTCCTCAACTCCGTTCTAAACCGCCTCCCCTTTATCTTGAGGCTGTGCCCCCTAGTCCTACTGTCTTTTTTGAGCGGGAAGAGTCTCTCCACCTCTATCCTATCCATCCCATTCATCATCTTATACGTCTCAATGAGATCTCCCCTCATTCTTCTAAACTCTAACGAGTACAAGCCTAGTTTATTCAGCCTCTCCTCATAGCTCAACCCCCTCAACTCCGGTATCAGCCTAGTAAACCTCCTCTGCACTCCCTCCAAGGCCAAAATATCCTTGCGCAGGTGCGGCGCCCAAAACTGCACACAGTACTCCAGCTGCGGCCTCACCAATGCCCTATACAGCTGCAGCAAGACCTCCCTACTTTTATATTCAATCCCCCTCGCTATGAAGGCCAGCATCCCATTCGCCTTCCTGACCACCTGCTGCACCTGCAAGCTGGGTTTTTGCGACTCATGCACAAGGACCCTGAGGTCCCTCTGCACCATCGCCTGCTGCGGTTTTTCGCCCCGTAAGTAATAGTCCTTCCTACCATTCTTCCTACCAAAGTGGACCACCTCACACTTGCCAACATTAAATTCCATTTGCCATTTCCTGGCCCATTCGCCCAGCCTATCTAGATCCTTCTGCAGACTCTCCACACCCTCCGCACAATTTGCCTTTCCCCCAATCTTGGTGTCATCAGCAAATTTCGACACCCTGCACTCGGTTCCCTCCTCCAGATCATCTCCTACACATCTCTCTTAAACTTTCCTTCTTCCTCCTTGAACCTGTGCCCCCGTGTAATTGACACTGCCACCCTGGGAAAAAGCCTCTAACTCTCCACCTTGTGTATGCCTCTCATAATTCTGTAGATCTCTATCATGTATCCCCTCAGCCTCTGTCTTTCCAGTGAAAACAATTCTGGTGTATTCAACCTCTGCTTATAGTCAATGCCTTAGAGACCAAGGAACATCCTTCTTTTGAACAAATATTTTAAACTTTGATGCATTAGTATGGCTTTATAAATTTGAAATAAGTATTTTCTACTTTCAGGGTGTCACCCATGCTAAATGGATAGGATGAGACACTATCCACTTTTGTCTGGCAAAGGCAAACTCTTAGGGGGTGATCTTACCAGCTCATCATGCTGGTCAATCAGCATGACGAACAGCTTAGATCGGATGAGATGTGAACTCGTGACTGGTTTCTCGCTTGTCGCTATGTTACTGACCCCAATCTGCTAGTGAAATCAGCCTTGGCCCAGGAAGGGTGCAAAGCTGATTTATTTATTGTCACTTCAATACAATCAGCGAATCCCAGACACTATTGTCTGTGCTCACTTGTCCTTACCTGCTTGCCAGTGGAGGTCCTCACCGGCGAAGATCAAGCTTGCAACCCACCTACAGGCTCCAGACGTGGTGGCCTTGCTAGGGGACTGGAGGCCATTGAAGTCCCTGGTGTGATCAGGGGCAAGGCCAGGCAGTGCCAGCCTTGCACCTTAATAGTGCACACTGAGGCCTAAGGCAAGGGGGATTGGGTGGGTGGGGGGGGGGGGGGGGTGGGTGGAATTGGGGGTGGGGTTGAAAGGGTGGGTCCATGACAGGGGTGGGGCTTAAAGGGGCAGGGCCATGACAGGGAAGTAATTGGCTCTGTTGGGTGTGTGAGATGATGTCAGAGCAGGAGAGGATAGGGGGACGATATCAGGGAAGGAGTGATGTCTGGGAGGGGGCCAAGGTGATGTCTGGGGGGGGGGGGGGGCCGAGGGGGAGTGGGGGGGGGGGGGGGGGGGCGAGGGGGAGGGAGGAAGGGGGGAGGCGGAGAAGGGGGAGGCGAAGCGGGGTGGGGGCGGAGGGGGTGACAGATCTTGTACACAGTTCCCTGTTCACTGGGAGATCAGGCACCCCTACAACTTAGCAGGCAGGCAGCTCCCCAGCATGAATAAGTTCCACCCTCTCCCCCTACTGACGAGAATCACATTTTACCTCTTTTTTTCCCTCTAAATGCCATATGATTGCAACTGGGAGCCACATCCACAAATGTGCACAATTTTCCCCAGTTTTCACGCATATTCAGCACTTAGAATTTTTTTGGTAAGATCACCCCCTTTATGTTTCCGCTGATGGATGTTAGTTGAAATCTGAAGAGTTTTTTTAGTTCAACAGCTTTCTTCTAGATTCTGATAACCAACCAGTCAACTCCTTTACAATCTGAGGCTTATGCTGGGTACATCAATTTTAATTGATTACTTAAGACAATATAATTGTGTAGTTCATCAGAATTCATCATATGTTCTTACTGATTATGAACGCACGTACTTATTATTTGAGGTAATTAGCTTACTTTATACAAACATACGAAATAGGGGCAGAAGTCAGCCATTTGCACCCTTGAGCATGCTCCACCATGCAATAAGTTCACGCCTGATCTGATTATGGCCTCAATTCACATTCCTGGCTACCCTTGAAGATCTTTGATTGACATGCTAGTGAAAAATCTATCTACCTTGGGCTTAAAAATATTCAGTGGCCTTGCCTCCATTGTTCTCTGGGGAACAGAGTTCCGAACACTCACAATGCTCCAATGGAAGACCCCTTATTTTTAAACTGTGTCCCCTAGTTCTAATTCTGCTCACAAAGGGGAACATCCTTTCCGCATACATTGTGTCAAGTCCCCTCAGTTGTGTTTTAATGAATCACTTCTCATTCTTCTGAACTGCAATGGATACTGGCCCAGTCTCTCCAACCTTTACTTAAATATTAATAAATGAATGCTCCCTCCCCCTGAATCCCAGATATCAGTTGATACAACTATTCATTGTATTTATATTTTACCTTCATTCTCATTTGTCTGAGTGTACAATTGGGATTTCCAATGCTCGTGATATTGCAGAAAATTACATTTAAATCAGTAAGCAAAATAAGGTAATTAATAAGCTTTACAACTCAGCAAGGACAATGTACTGGAAAGTGCAATTTCCAAATTATAATGTATGAAATTTATTTATGAAAGTGCAATGAAACTTTGTGTCTGATGGCAAGTATGTATGAAAGACAAATTCTGGTTCAAATTACTCAAACGTGGACAAGCTGGTAGAAAGAGGATCTGGTTGCACTTCTTTCTGTCTATGACATATTATAGAAATTAATTTGAAATTGAAAGAAATAAACACTGAAAATCCTAAAATAAATGACACAAGTGCACAAATGTGAAATAAAAAACAGAAAGCGAACATAAACGTGAAACACCGAGGAGGGAAGTTGCTTTAATTGCATGGCAATTTACAACCTGTTTTTCCCATTGTTCCTCTATTAAATGAGCATGATACAAAAGGTACTGTTCTTTTCAAAGGTTAGAAAATGCACAGCCAAATGCTCACTTTTTAATGCGCATGTCAGAGTAATTGTTTATGACAAACTCTGAAAGCAGATCATAGTGATATCTCTAGGAAAGAATCCATAAAGGAAGGCTATCTTGTCTTTAACTTGTGGCACTTAAATTTCCATCTGTCTGATTGCGCACGATGCTGCAACCATCAGGAAAATCAGTAATTATGGTAAAAATGCAGATTCATTTTCATTTTGTCTTCCAGAATATTTTGCAAATTTATATGACAATACACTAGAAAGATTTCTTTAAAGTATGCTTGTTCTTTAGCACAAACATCTCAAAATCAAAAGTAATTCAATAAATAATTATGGAATTCAAACAATAAAAATGATAATCTTTGAACTAAGAACAGTGTAAATCACATTGAACATGACAGTCTGTTGCAATGACAATAATGCTACCACTGATGGACAGAACATGTGAACAGTAATAATCAGACACCATGATGCATCATTATTAAGGCAAATGATATGTTGTATCTAGAAATCTGGGATAATCGAACATTCTTCTCACCTGAGAATGCAACTTTCCACTTTTTCCCTTCACCTGCCTATCTGGGTTAATTAACAAAATAGGTTGATTCACTAATTTTCTGAGTCCATTAGCAAGTGCAAAGTACATTTGCACTAGCATACTTTTACATTAGCTACCCTCCTACAGATTGGAAAGGAGATTCAAAAAGGGCGTTAGAAAGAAAACAGGGAGCAGGGAACTAACATCGGTACTGGGGAAGTTGCTAGAGTTTATTATCAAGGATTTTGTAACTCAGCATTTGGAAGGCATTGATATAATCAGGCAAAGTCAGCATGGATTTACAATCGGAAAATCATGCTTGTCGAATCTACTGAAAATCATTGAGGATGTAACTAGTAGGGTTGACCAAGGAGAACCAGTGAATGTGATTTATTTAGACTTTCAGAAAGCTTTCGACAAGGTCTCACATAACAGGCTACTATGTAAAGTTAAAGCACGTGGGATTTCATAAGAACATAAGAAATAAGAACATAAGAAATAGGAGCAGGAGTAGGCCATCTAGCCCCTTGAGCCTGCCCTGCCATTCAGTAAGATCATGGCTAATCTGTCGTGGCTCAGTTCCACCTTCCCGCCCTCTCCCCATAACCCTTAATCCCCTTGCCTATTAAAAACCTATCAACCCGCGTCTTAAATATATTTAGCGAGGCAGCCTCCACCACTTCAACGGGCAGAGAATTCCAGAGATTCACCACCCTTTGAGTGAAGAAGTTCCTCCTCAACTCCATTCTAAACCGCCCCCCTTTTATCTTGAGGCTGTGCCCTCTAGTCCTACTGTCCTTTCTGAGCGGGAAGAGCCTCTCCACCTCTATCCTATCCATCCCATTCATCATCTTATATGTCTCAATGAGATCTCCCCTCATTCTTCTAAACTCTAACAAGTACAAGCCTAGTTTATTCAGCCTCTCCTCATAGTTCAACCCCCTCAGCTCTGGTATCAGCCTAGTAAACCTCCTCTGCACTCCCTCCAAGGCCAAAATATCCTTGCGTAAGTGCGGCGACCAAAACTGCACACAGTGCTCTAGCTGCGGCCTCACCAGTGCCCTCTACAGTTGCAGCAAGACCTCCCTACTTTTATATTCAATCCCCCTCGCTATGAAGGCCAGCATCCCATTAGCCTTCCTGACCACCTGCTGCACCTGCAGGCTGGGTTTTTGCGACTCATGCACAAGGACCCCGAGGTCCCTCTGCACCATTGCATGCTGCAGTTTTTTGCCAAGTTAGTAATAGTCCTTCCTACCGTTATTCCTACCAAAGTGGACAACTTCACACTTGCCAACATTAAATTCTATTTGCCAGTTCCTGGCCCATTCGCCCAGCCTATCTAGATCCTTCTGTAGACTTTCCACACCCTCCGCACAATTTGCCATTCCACCAATCTTGGTGTCATCAGCAAATTTCAACACCATACACTCGGTTCCCTCCTCCCGATCATCTATATAAATGGTAAATAGCTGAGGCCCCAGCACCGACCCCTGGGGCACTCCACTAGTCACCAACCACCAATCCGAATAGTACCCATTGACCCCCACTCTCTGCCTCCTATTTGACAGCCAATCCTCTATCCACGCCAACACCCTACCCCCAACTCCATGCCCCCTGACCTTCTGTAATAACCTCTTGTGCAGCACCTTATCAAATGCCTTCTGGAAATCAAGAAACATCACATCCACCGGCTCTCCTCTATCCACCACCCTAGACACATCCTCATAGAACTCCAATAAATTTGTCAGACATGACTTCCCCTTAACGAAACCGTGCTGCATCTGCTCTATCAAACAATTCTCCTCAAGATGCCTCGCTATTTTCTCCTTGATCACGGATTCTAACATTTTACCTACAACAGACGTTAAACTAACCGGCCTATAATGTAGTGTAATGTAATGTTGTGAGATGGACAGAAAGCTGGTTAGTAGATAGGAAGCAAAGAGTTGGCATAAATGAGTCTTTTTCTAATTGGCAGTCAGTGACTAGTGGGGTTCTGCAAGGATCTGTGCTAGGACCCCAACTGTTTATGTTTTATATATAAATGATTTGGAATGGGGAACTGAATGTATTACCGCTAAATTTGCAGATGATACAAAGCTGGGTGGGAGAGTGAGCTGTGAGGAGGGTGCAGCAAAGCTTCAGCGTGATCTGGACAGGTTGAGTGTGTGGGTATCTGCATGGCAGATGCAGTATAATATGGATAAATGAGAGGTTATCCACTATGGTGGCAGCTTACTAGAATGGGTGTGAATTGAGAGAGATGGATACTCAAGGAGACCTTAGATTCCTCATGCATTAATCACTGAAAGTAAGCACACAGACACAGCAGGCAATAAAGACGGTAAAAAGCTAGAGGATTTGAGTATAGGGGTAGGGATGTTTTGCTGCAATTGTATAGGGCACTGGTGAGGCCATACCTGGGGCATTGTGTGCAGTTCTGGTGTCCTTATCTGCGGAAGAATGTCCTTGCTATAAAGGGAGTATAGCAGAGGTTTACCAGGTTGATTCCTGGGTTGGCAGGTCTGTCATATGAGGAGAGACTAGGTTGGTTAGGACTACATTGATTGGAGTTTAGAAAAGTAAAAGGGAATCTCATTAAAACTTACAAAATTCTAACAGGGTAGATTCAGAGACAATGTTCCGACTGGTGGGAGAGTCCAGAACTAGGGGTCATAGTTTGAGGATAAGGGGTAAACCTTTAGAACTGAGTGAGAAGAAATGTCTTCACCCAGTGGTGAATGTGTGGAATTCACGACCACAGAATGTAGTTGAGGCCAAACATTGTCTGATTTCAAGAAAGAATTAGATATAGCTCTTGGGGCTAAAGGGATCCAGGGATATGGAGGGATGGGGGGGTACTGGATCAGGATATTGAATTTGGTAATAAGCCATGGTTAAAATGAATGGTGGAGAAGGCTTAAAGAGCCGAATGGCCTACTCCTGCTTCTAGTTTCTATATTTACAAGTGTAACATTTGATAACAGAATACTAACACACTCAACTCCATTCACTATCCCAAGGCCTCGTTCATTCAGGGACTTCAATCAGGCCAAGCTCAAGCATCCTACCAAGTTACCACCAACATGTCTCCTGTTCCACCAGAAGCCCAAATCCTAGAACACTGCTACACAAATATCAAACATGCCTATCGCTCTATCACCCGCCCACACTTTGGCAGACCACAGGGTTGATGGACGAACAGGGATATCTACTGCTTGCTGAAGTCAGGGTCTTGAGGTGTTCAGGTCAGGTGACCCTGACCTGTACACGAAAGCCAGATAAGATGTAAGGAGTTCCAAAGATGCCAAAAGAGAGTACTGGATCAAGCTACAGTCCCAGATCAGCCACAAGGACAACCCCCACCCACCAACTTTGGCAAGGTCTGCAAGACAGAACAGGCTACAAGTTGAAGGCATATAAAATCATTAGCTCCAAAATACCCATTTTGAGCAAGAGGTCAGCAAGAGCCACCTCTCGCCACCTTGGAAGCCTCCGATGAACCTGTATCTGAGGTCACCATTGCAGATGTCAGAGCAGCCTTTTCGAAGGTCAACCCACAGAAAGTCACTGGTTCAGATGGGGTACCTAGATAAGCACTCAGATCCTGCATGGATCAGCTGGCAGGGGTATTCACAGACATCTTCAATCTCTCTTTACAACAATCTCTGGTCCCTACCTGCTTCAAGACGACAACCATCATCCCAGTACCAAAGAAAAGTCAAGCAGTGTGCCTTAATGACCATCATCCGGTAGCTCTGATATCCATCATTATGAAGTGCTTCGAAAGGTTAGCCATGTCATGAATCAATTCTAGCCTCCCAGATTGCCTGAATCCACTACAGTTCACTTACTGCTGCAACAGGTCCGCAGCAGATGCCATCTCTCTGGCTCTGCACTCAACCCTGGAACACCTAGACAACAAAGACACCTATGTCAGATTCCTATTTATTGACTGCAACTCAGCCTTCAATACGATTATTACTATGAAATTCATGTCCAAACTTGGTAGTCTGGGACTCGGATCCTCCCTCTGCATCTGGATCCTGAACTTCCTAACCCACAGACTGCAATCAGTAGGAATAGGCAACAACACCTCTTCCACGATCATCCTCAAAACCAATGCCTCACAAGGCTGTGTATGACTGTGGGGTCAAATTCCCTTCAAACTCAATTTTCAAGTTTGCTGATGATGCCGCTGTAGTGGGCCGGATCTCAAACAATGACAAAACAGAGTACAGGAACGAGATAGAGAATCTGGTGAACTGGTGCAATGACAATGATCTCTCCCTCAATGTCAACAAAAGGAAGGAGATGGTCATCAACTTTAGGAAATATAGTGGAGAACATGCCCCTGTCTACATCAAGGGGGACAAAATAGAAATGGTTGAGAGCATCAAGTTTTTAGGTGTCGAAATTACCAAGAACCTGTCCTGGTCCCTCCATGCTGACATTATTGTTAAGAAAGCCTACCAACACTTCTACTTTGCAGAAGACTAAAGAAATTTGATATGTCAGCTACGACTCTCACCAACTTTTACAGATGCAGCACAGAAAGCATTATTTTGAATTGTATCACAGTTTGGTATGGCTCCTGCTCTGCCGAAGACCGCAAGAAACTACAAAGGATTGTGAATGAAGCCCGGTTCATCATGCAAACAAGGCTCCCACCCACTGACTCTCTCTAAACTTTCCCCTGCTTCGAAAAAGCAGTCAGAATAATTAAGGGCTCCGCATACTCCAGACATATTCTCTTCCACTTTCTTCCATTGGGAAAAAGATACTGAAGTCTGAGGTCACGTAACAATCAACTCAACAACAGCTTCTACCCTGCTGCCATCAGACATCTGAATGGATTTACCTTGCACTAAGTTGATCTTTCTCTTCACCCTAGCTATGACTGTAACACTATATTCTGCACCCTCTCCTTTCCTTCTCTATGAGTGGTATGTTTTTTTAATGTATCACATGTAAGAAACAATACCTTTCACTGTGTACCAATACAGTGATAATAATAAATCAAATAAAATCACGTGTTCAAAATTCAATTAAAATGATGGAGGAGACCGAAGCTTAGTTTGTGACAATAGTACAGCAATCCTTTGCAATGATCTGCTCGAAACTTTCATCACTTTGTTCTGAATGATAGCGAGCTTTAAGTGCAGCCATACTCACCCAGGCAAGTGGACAGTATTCCATCCTGACTTATGCTTTTCAGATAGTAGGCAGGCTCTACGTGTCAGGGGTGAGTCATTCGCATAGAAACCCCAGCAAATGACATTTGAAAATGGCAATATTCAGCGAACATCTCTACTTCTGATCTTATGATGGAGGGAAGGACATTGATAGAGCAGTTAAACATGGTTCAGCCTAGGACACTATCTTGAAGAACTCCTGCAGCAATTTCCTGTGGCTGGGATGATTGGTCTCCAATGACCAAAACATTTGTGCTGGATATGATTCCAACCAGTGAAGAGTTTCTTCCCAATTCCCATTAATCTCAATTTTGCTGGGGTGCTTTGATGTCACATCCAGTCAAATAATGCCTTGATGTCATCTCATCTATTGAGTTCAGCACTTATGCCCAAGTTTGTACCAAGGCTGTGATGAGATCAGAAGCTGAATGGCCCTGTGGAATCCAAACTGATCATCACTGAATACTTGCTAGCGGTGTCAATTACTTTTGATTGAGAGTCAATCGAGGGGACATTAATTACTGTGTTGGATTTGTCTGGTATTTTATGAACAGGACATACCCAAGTAATTCTCCATATTGTAGATGCCTGTTTTGGCACATCTTGACTGGGGGAACTGGTAGTTCAGGAGCATAACTTCAGTACTACTGCTGGGATGTTGGCTGGGGCCATTGCCTTTGCGGCATCAAATGTCTTCAAATGTTTCTTGACTTCACGTAGAGTAAATCAAATTGGCTGATCTCTAATACTGGGACCTCAGCAGGGGTCAATATGGTCATCCATTTGGAACTTCTGACTGAAGATGATTATAAATGCTTCAGATTTGTCTTTTGCACTAATGCTCTGGACTCTCCCATTATTGGGAATGGTATATTTGTGGAATGTCCTCCTTCCATTAATTCTTTAATTGTCCAGCACTATCCACAACCGGATATGGCAAAACTGCAGAGTTTTGATCGGATCTATTGTTTGTGGGATCACCTAACTTTGTCTATCACATGCTGCTGTCTAACATGCATATAGTTCAATATTGTGGTTTCACCAGGCTGGAGCCTCATTTTTAGGTATGCCTGATGCTCCCTCCTGGCATGCTGTCCTGCATTCCTTAGTGAATCAGAACTGCTCCTCCAGCTTGATGTTTGAACAGAGGGGAGTACGGTAGGATGAGAGAAGAATTGGCGAATGTGGACTGGGGGAGCGCGTTGGAAGGTAGGTCTGCTGAGGAGCAGTGGAGGATCTTTAAGGAGATCTTTCTTGGTGCTCAGCGGAAATTTATTCCAATGGTCAAAAAGGACCGTAGGAGGAGAGGTAATAAGCCATGGATAACGAAGGAGGTGAAGGAAAGTGTTAAATTAAAAGCGGAGGCGTTTAGAGTAGCTAAGAGTAGTGGGCGAGAAGAGGATTGGGAGAGGTTTAAATGTCATCAAAGATTGACAAAGAAGTTGATAAAGAAGGATAGGAGAAACTATGAAGCTGGGCTAGCGCTTAATATAAAAAAGGATAGCAAGAGTTTTTATAAATATATAAAAAGGAAGAGGCTGGCTAGGGTGAACGTTGGTCCCTTAGAGGATGAGACTTAGTGGTAGGGGATGGGGATATGGCGGAGGTCTTGAATAACTTTTTTGTTTCGGTCTTCACGGAGGAGGACGTGAATAATTTGCCGGATGTTAGAGATGGAAAGGTGGTAGGACTGGAGGGTCTCGATGACATTACTGTTACTAGAGAGGTGGTGCTCGACAGACTGGAGGGGCTGATTGTGGACAAGTCCCCAGGACCGGATGGAATGCATCCGAGGGTCCTGAAAGAAATGGCGGAGGTGATAGTGGATGCCTTGGTGGTTATTTTCCAGACGTCGCTGGATTCCAGGGAAGTGCCAGAAGATTGGAAAACGGCTAATGTTACGCCGTTGTTTAAGAAGGGTGCCAGGCAAAAGGCGGGGAATTATAGGCCTGTTAGTTTAACGTCTGTTGTAGGTAAAATGTTAGAATCCGTCATCAAGGAGGAAATAGCGAGGCATCTTGAGGGGAACTGCTTGGTAGAGCAGACGCAGCACAGTTTCCTTAAAGGGAAGTCGTGTCTGACAAATTTACTGGAGTTCTATGAGGATGTGTCTAGGGCGGTGGATAGAGGAGAGCCGGTGGATGTGGTCTTTCTGGATTTTCAGAAGGCGTTTGACAAGGTACCTCACAAGAGGTTATTGCAGAAGGTCAGGGGGCACGGAGTTGGGGGCAGGGTGTTAGCGTGGATAGAGGACTGGTTGTCAAATAGGAGGCAGAGAGTGGGGGTCAATGGGTGCTATTCGGATTGGCGGATGGTGACTAGTGGAGTGCCCCAGGGGTCGGTGCTGGGGCCTCAGCTATTTACCATTTATATAGATGATCTGGAGGAGGGAACCGAGTGTATGGTGTCGAAATTTGCTGATGACACCAAAATTGGTGGAAAAGCAAATTGTGCGGAGGGTGTGGAGAGTCTACAGAAGGATCTAGATAGGCTGGGCGAATGGGCCAGGAACTGGCAAATGGAATTTAATGTTGGTAAGTGCGAGGTGGTCCATTTTGGTAGGAATAATGGTAGGAAGGATTATTACTTACGTGGAGAAAAACTGCAGCAGGCGACGGTGCAGAGGGACCTCGGGGTCCTTGTGCATGAGTCGCAAAAACCCAGCTTGCAGGTGCAGCAGGTGGTCAGGAAGGCAAATGGGATGCTGGCCTTCATTGCGAGGGGGATTGAATATAAAAGTAGGGAGGTCTTGCTGCGGCTGTATAGGGCATTGGTGAGGCCGCAGCTGGAGTACTGTGTGCAGTTTTGGGCGCCGTACTTACGCAAGGATATTTTAGCCTTGGAGGGAGTGCAGAGGAGGTTTACTAGGCTGATGCCGGAGTTGAGGGGGTTGAGCTATGAGGAGAGGCTGAATAGATTAGGCTTGTACTCGTTAGAGTTTAGAAGAATGAGGGGAGATCTCATTGAGACGTATAAGATGATGAATGGGATGGATAGGATAGAGGTGGAGAGACTCTTCCCGCTCAGAAAGGATAGTAGGACTAGGGGGCATAGCCTCAAGATAAAGGGGGGGCGGTTTAGAACAGAGTTGAGGAGGAACTTCTTCACTCAAAGGGTGGTGAATCTCTGGAATTCTCTGCCCGTTGAAGTGGTGGAGGCTGCCTCGCTAAATATTTTTAAGACGCGGGTTGATGGGTTTTTGATGAGAGAGGGGATTAAGGGTTATGGGGAGGGGGCGGGAATGTGGAACTGAGCCACGACAGATCGGCCATGATCTTATTGGGTGGCGGGGCAGGCTCGAGGGGCTGGTTGGCCTACTCCTGCTCCTATTTCTTATGTTCTTATGTTCTTATTATAATGGTATAGAGAGGAATATAACTGCCCATGAGTTTACAGATTGTGTTTGAATACAGTTCAACTTCTGTTGTTGGCCTACAGCATCTTATAGAAGTGTAGTGTCGACATGCTGCGCTTAGTTGAAGTCATTGGGTTACATTTCAGCTTCATTTGAAGCAATTTTTTAAAGTGGCATCTGGGCCTTTTGGCTAAGATGCAAATTAGATCAAGCCTTGGAGGTGGGGCTACACCTGCTCCAAACAGCTTGGATTATGTAGGTCAAGCCCTAGACAGGAGGTGAGAGCCCTGTCTTGTCAGCTTGGATCAGGAATGTCCCAACTTGTTGGGACTCTGAATTGGCTTTAATTTGACTTGATTGATTGGAATAAAATTTAAAAAAAATCTTATAGACATCTAGTTTGGAGCTGTTAGACCTTTTCTGCATCTATCCCATTTAGCACCGATATAGTGCCACATAACACTAAGGATAGTACCCTCAGTGCGACAGTGGGACTTTGTCACCCGAAGGAGTGTAGAAAGGTCATTCCGATGAATACTTCTATGGATAGATGCATCCATGACAAATAGATTGGTGAGGATAAGGTCCAAGAAGATTTTCCCCTCTGTTAGTTCCCTCACCGCTGACCACAGAACCAGTCTGTCAAATAAGTCAGGACTCAGTCAGCTCAGTCAATAGTAGTACTGTAACAGTGTTTCACTATCAGTATGGTGCTTCAACATGGAGCAAATTGATTGTCAGCTCTGAGAAGGGGGTAGGTGGTAATCAGCAGGAGGCTTTCCTGCCCATGTTTGACTTGATGCCATGAGAACTTATGGGCTCCAAAGTCAATACTGAAGACACACAAGACAACTTCCCCACAACTATAAATCACTGTGCCACTGCCAAATTTGGCAAATCTGTCCTGTTGGTGGGACAGAACATATCCAGGAATGAAGACAGGGGAATTTGGGGCATTGGCTGTAAGGTATGATTCAGAAAGTACGACTATGTCAGGTTCTGCTTAACTTGTTTGTGGGACAGCTTTCTGTGTTTTGGCATGCCTTCAGATGTTAGTAAGGAGGATTTTGCAGGGTTGACTGCCAGGATGTGCTGTTGTCATTTTTTGTGCCTATATCAAGTCTGGATCATCAGTCCAGATTTATTCCTTTTTAACATTTCTTTAGTGGTTTGTTATAATTGAGTGGTTTGCTAGGCCATTTCATAGGACAATTAAGAGTCAACCACATTGTGTGAGACTGGAGTCATGCATAAACCAAAGTAAAGGTGGTTGAATTCTTTCCTTAAAGGACACAAGTGAACCAGGTGGGTTTTTATGATAATTTGAGTGTTTCATAGTCATTCTATTGAAACTAACTTCTAATTCCAGGTTAATTAATTAGAACATAAACATAAGAACATAAGAAGTAGGAGCAGGAGTCGACTATCTAGCCCTTCGAGCCTGCCCCGCCATTCAATAAGATCATGGCTGATCTGAAGTGGCTCAGTTCCACTTTCCCGCTTTCTCCCCATAACCCTTAATTCCCTTGCCTACCAAAAACCTATCTACCCGTGACTTAAATATATTTAGCGAGGTAGCCTCCACCACTTCAACGGGCAGAGAATTCCAGAGATTCACCACCCTTTGAGTGAAGAAGTTCCTCCTCAACTCTGTTCTCAACTGCCCCCCCCCTTATCTTCAGGCTGTGCCCTCTAGTCCTGCTGTCCTTTCTGAGCGGGAAGAATCTCTCTACCTCTACCCTATCCATCCCTTTCATTATCTTATACGTCTCTATAAGATCCCCCCTCATCCTTCTAAACTCCGAGTACAGACCCAGTCTATTTAGTCTCTCTTCATAGTCTAACCCCCTCATCTCCGGTATCAGCCTAGTGAACCTCCTCTGCACTCCCTCCAAGGCCAAAATATCCTTGCGCAAGTGCGGTGACCAAAACTGCACACAGTACTCCAGCTGCGACCTCACCAGTGCCCTGTACAGTTGCAGCAAGACCTCCCTGCTTTTATATTCTATCCCCCTCGCTATAAAGGCCAGCATCCTATTCGCCTTCTTGATCACCTGCTGCACCTGCAGACTGAGTTTTTGCGACTCATGCACAAGGACCCCCAGGTCCCTCTGCACCGTAGCATGCTGCAGCTTTTCACCCTTTAAATAGTAATCCCTTCTACTATTACTCCTGCCAAAGTGGATAACCTCACACTTGCCAACATTGTACTCCATCTGCCAGGTCCTCGCCCACTCGCTCAGCCTATCTAGATCCCTCTGCAGACTTCCCACACCTTCTGCACAATTTGCTTTTCCACTCATCTTTGTGTCATCAGCAAATTTCAACACCCTACACTCAGCCCCCTCCTCCAGATCATCTATATAAATGGTAAATAGCTGAGGCCCCAGCACCAATACCTGCGGCACTCCACTAGTTACCAACCGCCAATCAGAATAGCACCCATTGATACCAACTCTCTGCCTCCTATTAGACAGCCAATCCTCAATCCACGCTAACACCTTACTCCCAACTCTATGCCCCCTAACCTTCTGAAGCAACCTTTTGTGCGGCACCTTATCAAACGCCTTCTGAAAATCGAGAAACACCACATCCACCGGTTCCCCTCTGTCTACCGCACTAGTCACATCCTCATAGAATTCCAATAAATTTGTCAAACATGACTTCCCCTTAACGAATCCGTGATGCGTCTGCTCTATCAAACAATTCTTCTCTAGGTGCCTCGCTATTTCTTCTTTGATGACTGATTCCAGCATGTTTCCAACAACAGACATTAAACTAACCGGCCTATAATTCCCTGCCTTTTGCCTGCTAACTTTTTTAAACAGCGGCGTAACATTAGCCGTTTTCCAATCTTCTGGCACTTCCCCGGAATCCAGCAAAGTTTGGTAAATAATCACTGAGGCGTCTACTATCGCTTCTGCCATTTCCTTCAGAACCCTGGGATGCATTCCATCTGGTCCTGGGGACTTGTCCACCATCAGTCCCGCTAGTCGATCACGCACTACCTCTCTAGTGACAGTAATCACATTCAGGCTCTCAACTCCTACCATCCTTCCATCTTTAATATCTGGCAAACTATTCGCGTCCTCCTCTGTGAAGACCGAGGCAAAAAACTTATTTAAGGCCTCAGCCATTTCCTCATCCCCCACCACTAAATCCCCCCTCTCATCCTCAAAGGGTCCAACATTCACTCTAGCCAGCCTCCTCCTCATTATATATTTGTAAAAACTCTTACTGTCCTTTTTCATATTTAGTGCTAGTTTAGCTACATAGTCTATCCTTCCTTTCTTTATCATCTTCTTAGTCATTCTTTGTTGATTTTTAAACCTCTCCCAATCTTCTACTCGCCCACTACTTTTAGCCACTCTAAACACATCAGCTTTTAATTTAATACTCTCCTTTATTTCCTCCGATAACCACGGCTGATTATCCCTTCTCCTACGTTCCTTCTTTACCATCAGAATATATTTCTGCTGAGCACCGAGAAAGATCTCCTTAAAGATCCTCCACTGTTCCTCAGCAGTCCTACCGACCAATCCGCGCCCCCAATCTACATTTGCCAATTCCTTTCCCATCCTATCTTGATTAATTGATTTAAAGTAGTGTTGTGGCTCCAACTGCAAAATAGATCCCTGATTTACATGTATGCAGCAGGCCACTGCTCGTCTTCAGCAGGTGCCTCAGCAAACTCTGAAAACTGCACAAGTAGAGTGGTGGTGGGCAGACACAAGTGTCTTTGCCATTATTTTAACCACTCATCTGCCTTTTTTCATTAGATGAGTAATGTTAAAATTACACAAATGTATTTTCAAATATCCCATTGGTCTTGCATATCTCAATGATATTCTTCATCTTGAATTATCCTCTTTTCCCAGACAACTTGATTTTTACCAGTTCGTTCATGCAGAAAGACACTTTAAATCCCACCATCACATTTTTTGAGTTTATCAGACATTTAAGGCTTTTTGTCCATTCCAATTACTAACATTTTTTCAAGTTACTGTAGGTAGTACTGGGAAAGCTGCATGTATTTTGCTCCTTTAATTGGTCTGCGAAAGTTGTGTGGAAAACATCAGAGGGTATTAAGGATGTGTGCCACATATTGTTGGAATAATCATTTGCAAATCAAATCAGGTCAGATTAAGAGAAGATTTGATAGCATTATTCAAAATTATAAATGGTTCTGATAGAGTAAAACAAAAAACTTGCATTTCTATAGCATCTTTCACGACCATCAGACATCTCAATGCACTTTAATAAAGTACTTTTGAAGTGTAGTGGCTAGGTGTAATGTAGGAACCATAGTTACCAATTTGTAAATAGCAAATTCCCACAAACAGCAATATGATAATGACCAGATAATCATTTTTTTAAAAAATGATGTTGAGGGATAAGTAACAGCCAGAACACCAAGAATAACTCTCCTGCTCTTCTTCGAAATAGCGGCATGCAATCTTTTACAGCCATCCACACAAGTAGATGGAGCCTCAGCTTCACATCTCATTTGAACGAAGGCAACTCTGACAGTGGAGTGTTGATGTAGATATTTGTGCTCAAGGCCAGAAGCTGGAGCATCAGAAATGAGAGAATGCTACCAACTAAGCCACAGTTAGCACTTAGTAATTATGGAGAAATGCTTTCTTGTGCAGAGAGGCACAAGAACTAGAGGCAAAGTGAAGATTTTTTCATGTTATGCAGCAAGGTTTTGTTCTCTGGAATGTACTGCCTGAAAACAGGTTCACAAAGTAACTGGATAAACATTTGAAGGGAAAAAAAAATTACAAGGCTATTGCATAAGAACAAAGGTCTAGGACATATTGCATAGTTCTCAATGAACCGAATGGCCTCCTTTTGTGCTGTATCATTGAATGATTCTAAGTAACAGAATCCCTTTGTAGAAAGACATTTGCTTTTTCCAATAATTTGGCAGCTTTATAAGTTTTTTTTCAAATGTTTGCTCATAAATTCAGATTTATTGAGTTCTATTACACAGCCCACTATAGTAGAATTTAAATTCCCAACCTCGAGCGTGCCAGTCCAGTATCCTGCTGATAACTCCCTTGAGTAAATAAACCTCCTGATGTCAGGCATAAATTTGTCCATTACTAATTTAAGCCTAGGTCCCTTGACCTACTGTGATGGTTTAGTTTGTGTAAGTGTAGCAGATTAAACACTTTTCGTATCATTTAATATAACATACATCTCTACAGTATCACTTCTCAATTGCCACCTTTTAACATTCCAGTTGTTGCACGCAACTGCATCTTCTGATGCAAGGAAAGTCTTGGGGCTTTTTCTCAATATCTATACTTCTGTCATTTGGACTGCCAGAAATGCTAGCATTTGGATAAAATGCAACAAGATTTCAATTCAAAGAATTCAGTTCTACCATTGTCCTGGTCAACATTTATGTCTGAACAACCACCATCAAAACTGCTTATTTTTCTGGTGTTATTTGTACACCATTGTTGTGTGCAAACTGGCTGCTGCATTTACCTATGGAACAACAAAGACTGTACTTAATTAATTGATTATCTGTGAAATGTTACCCAACAACCAAAGGGATGTGAAATAAGCTCTATATCTAGATATCAAGTGACACCCATTGTTGTATCTATTTACAGTTTGCTACTTACACGGTGGTTGACTTTTTTTTGAATGGTTATTTTGTCTCAGGTGCAGAGCAATAACTGGTCTTGCTATGTCATAATCAGTTACAATATTCAAAAAGTAAACTGACAAAACAGTAGAATCATACTGTTCACCACTATTGTTATAGTTAGGTGAGGATTACCAAGGTGAAAAGAATCTTCAGTTGGCAGGGATTTGATTTGGTCATGAAAAATACACTGCAAGTATAATCAAAGCCATCAATGTAGAAATCCTTTAAAAAAATTATTTCTTTGCACAACTAGAATGGTTAAACTTCTTACAATTCTGCCGATGTAACCTTTCATAGAATCATCGCAGAATCCCTACAGTGCAGAAGGAGGTCATTCAGCCCATCAAGTCTGCACCAACCCCACAATCCCACCCAGCCCCTATCCCTGCAGTTCCACTTTTTAAACTACTAGTCCCCCTGACACTAAGTGGCAATTTAGCATGGCCAATCCACCTAACCTGCACATCTCTGGACTGTGGAAGGAAACCAGAACACCCAGAGGAAACCCATGCAGACATGGAGAGCACATGCAGACTCCACACAGATCATGACCCAAGCCGGGAATTGAACCCAGGTCCCTGGTGCTGTGAGGCAGCAGTGCAAACCACTGTGCCACCCAAATTTCATGTAATTGTCATATACAGTGAACAGTTTTAAATTGGTTCTCCAATGAAATACTGTTCATGTTAACCTGCTCCATGAAAATTATTATGAGTGATCCACTATATGACCTAAAAGAATACAAAATTTCTATTCTGCCCATATAGTATTCAGAGAATTGTAAAGTAATTTCACAACATTTGTAACAAGAGTAAAAAAAATGTGAGAGCCTGACATTTGTTGATTTGTAACATGGTCAACAAGCTTCATCTATATTGATGGGATAAATTGCATAGAAGAGAGACTTCAAAGATAGGGAGGACTCTTCTTTTGATCAAAGCACAATCATAGACCCAATGCTTCAGGCACTGTAACTCAATGATTTTGTTTGCAAGTATACATATGCCTAAAGATCTTTGTCCAGTACAGGGCAGGCAATTTTTTGAAGCTAGACCTCACGTAGTTTTAGATTTACCTGTCAGATTAGCAGAAAGTGCAATTTCCTTGCAGCTAGATTTATAGTATCTAACAGACAGTAACTGAATCAAGGAAATCTACAAATTATGATCAAAGTCTTAATTAAACACAGCTCTAAATAAGAGTGAACTGTAAAAAAAAATGTCTTTAATGATCAAAATTACTTACATAATGTTTGAACATTAGAACATCTGAAATAAACTGTCAGAAGTAAAGACTGAAAAATCAATATTCACAAAGACAGGCTTTTTATAGAAATGTTAATCTAAGTTATGTTTACATGCAAAAAAAGTTTATCAAGTCAATTGGCCTCAATCAAGTTACATGGTTATATTCGTATTTTGATGTTTGCTCAGATTTTACATGTAATGTGTCACATTTAATTTTTGAATCTACTTTGGACCATTCAGCTACTTCCTTGCCAATGCATGGAATATATTGTGATCCCAAAAATCCTTTTACAGTAGCTGGATTGTTGTTAATTACTGTTCTTCCTTATAAACATCAAGGAGTTCATTGCTCTCATTTCAATAATTAAGTTGAAACAGGTTTTTCCATCTCCTAAAATGTATTCAGAATGAGGTACAAACCAGAAGGTTCATATTTGCCAAGTACAAACATCAAGAGATCAATCTTATGCTTCCTGCCAATGTGTTTGAAAGCTGGGGGATTCGTAAAATAAAATGGGTGACCTGCCCGCTGCCTTCCTGCTCACTCTTGACCAGTGCAATTTTTGCACCTAATTAATATTTCGCATCACAATTATTCAAAACTTTTTTTTCATATGAATGGACCCCTTCTCTTTCTTGGTATGTATGTTTGGATGGGTTCATATCATGTTTAGCATCAGTTTTTGCTTGATGCTATTTTCAGGATAAATGTGAAAAATTGCGCTGGCCTAATCACAGGTGAAAAAGATCAAACTCGAGAGAAAAGAGTCTAAGGTTACTTGACACAGACACTACACTGATTAACAAAGTCTTAAGATTATTCACCAGACCAAAAATCGCTCTGATCATCTACTGGTTCCGTATAGCTCTTAGCCAAAATGTCAAGGTTTCCTTCCCATGGCCAGGTTCCCTTGTCAGACTTAAACCTCATTTCTTTCTCTTTTTGTTACTTGTGACAATAAGAGATGATAGGCTGTCCATTAAGCTATTTCCATGTTTAGTGATTCATCAGTAAGCTGTCAATTAAACAGCCTTCCATTTTCCTGTAAGAGTAAGTTTATGTAAAAGACTTGGGGAGAATTTTTACATCCCACTTACCACAGGAATCGTAACGTGTGGGGCAGGATCACACAAAGGTCCGTTGTCCTTGAGCGGGATTTTCCAATTTTGGGACAAGTGCAGCTGGAAAATCCCACCCTGAGGATCATAGAGAACATTTCTTCAAAATAACAATATTAAAGCCATTAAATGTATCATAGTTATAAATTGTATACATTGTAATTCTAGCTTTGAATTAACTAAGTAATTTCAGCCAATGATCTTTGTTCTTCAAGGCTTTCACCTATTAAAGAACATAATTGTAGGTTATCCAATTTGTCAAACTTCATAAACAGCTGTATATTAAGCTATCACTGTGAGTAGTACCTTTAAGTAACATAATAGCTATGCCAGTCTATTGAGCATGGCACAAATTCCATTTACAGTATACTATTCTCATATAAAATATACATCAACACAAACTGCTCTTAATTCCCTTCAGTGCATGCCATCTATCTGGTGACCTATAAAAACAATCCTTTGGTTTGTTCTGAACATTTCCAATTCATGGCAGAAAGAGAAGAAACATTGTACAATGCAAAATGTAGATTTTCCACTGTGATACACTGGCTATTGGGGAAGGAAGGGTAATGGAGTATCATCAGTTATACTGACCATTCCTAGTTGCATTGAACTGAATAGCTTACAAGGTTACTTCAGAGGCAGTTTACAATCATATTGATGTGGAAATGGAATCACATATAGGCCAGCAGGTTTTCTTCCCTAAAAGACAGTAGTGAACTAGTTTGATTTGACAGTTTCATGATCATTTTTTACTTCTAGGCTTCTTTAACAAACTGATTCAAATTCTCAAATTTCCATTGAGGGATTTGAATTCTAAATTATTTAGGTTGTTAGACAATCCTCTGGATTACTGTTTTGGTAGCATAGCCAGTATGTTACCATGCTCATTACAGTGAAATACTACAAGTTGGACGTCCCCTTGTTGATATTTCTACAATGATTGATATTAACATGTTAGAAATGTCTCTCTGTCTCTCTTTCTCTTAGAGGCTTTCTGAAAGCCCCAAGGCTTAACCTCAGTCACATGCAAGTATGCCCATGTTCTGCTAACTAATTTTAAAGAGGGGTTTAAATCTACAAGAGAAATATTGCTGGATTGGAACTAATAGTGATAGAATGGCAGTTAAGAATTATACATTGTCATGTTACGTATTATTCAATTGTTAAATACGTTAAGCTAATTCATTTATTATCGTTAAAACTTTGTTGTTAAATAAAGTTTGTTTTGATAAAAGTTCCCTAGTTTGTCAGCAGAATTATGGAGTGAAATATCTTGCCCTCACATTAATGCCAAAACAGAAAAATTGCTGGGGTCAAGTCTGGCTTCATAATAGGCATTGGGGTTTCTGATCTGGTATCCTAACAACAGAGTAGAGGTGTAATGGGATCTAAGGAAGATAAATTCACAAATCATTTAAAGCAATATATGTTAATAAAGCCATAAAAAATACAAGTAAATCAGTGAGGTTATTTTCTATAGGAATATAATGCAAAACAATTTCATGTTAAACTCATTTAATCTTAAATCATTTAGAGCACCGAGTATAGTATCATAGAATTCCTACAGTACAGGAGGAGGCCATTCAGCCCATCGGTTCTGCACTGACCATAATCCCACCCTGGCCCTATTCCCGTAATCCTACACATTTATCCTGCTAATCCCCCTGACACCAGGGTCAATTTAGTATGGCCATTCAACCTAACCTGCACATTTTTGGAGAGTGGGAGGAAACCGGAGCACCCAGAGGAAACCTATGCAGAAACAGGGAGAGTGTGCAGACCCCACATGGACAGTGATCCAAGGCCAGAATTGAACCTGGGATTCTGCTGTGAGGCAGCAGTGCTAACCACTGTGCCACCATGCTGGCCACATTACAAAAAGGATAGAAGCTGTCCATTAAAATATTTCTATTATAAAAAAACGCAAAAAAAGTCTTGCAAGGATTCTCCCAGAACTGGGGGTACACCTAGCAGAAAAGTCCATTTAGAACAAGGCTCTTTCCTTCAGAAAGGGGAAACGACGAGGTGACTTGATAAAGGTCTTTAAAATAAGGAAATGCTCATGAGATGGACACAAAAAAAAGTTCCAAATGTGAGATATTCCATGAATACGAGATAGTCGCTAATAATTGCAACAAGAAATTTAGGACAATCTTCTTTACTCAAAAGTGGGGAGAATTTGACACTCATCACTACATGGAGTAATTGAAGCAAATAGCATAGATACATTTCAGGAGAAGCTAGATAATTACATGAGGGGGGAAGAAACAGAAGGTCAGTTGAGAGGCTCTGACGAAATAGGACGAGATGAGTTTCAAGGTACCTTAGACCGGGTGAGTCCAATTGTCTGTTTCTGCAATGTAAATATTACATAATTCTATGTCACAAAAGTATTTTTTTTAGTGTGCATGAGATTGATTTGAATCATTTGCTGTCAGTAACAGTGCGCACAGGATTTTAGTTTAAGCAGGCTGCTTCTGTAAAGTATAGAAATGCACAATTATTTTCTCCTCTAAAGTGAAAGACCAATTAATTTGTACCCAATTCTTGCTTTTCTGAAACAGAATCCCATTTTAATATTTAAATGTTGATTGAAAGTACATGCATCAGAGGATACGTTATAGAATATTTATAAAATACTTTGCTTTTTAGGCAAAATGTTATGTTGCAATTATTGTGCCTTTGTGAATGGGCATTGTTCTGTATATTTCCCAGGGAATTAGAAATATATTTCTTCACAGGTAAGATTGCTTCTAAAGGCAGTCTCAAATTTATAGATGTTCTATGCTACTTTGGCAAGGGTGAAAGCAGTTGAAAATGTTCATTTATGTGAAGAGTGGCTCAGAGAAAAATCGAACCATAGAATTCCTACAGTGCAGGAGCCCATCAAGTCTGCACCAACTCTCTGACAGAGCATCACAACCCTGCCTTATCTCCATAGCCCCATGCATTCACTATGGCTAATCCACCTAACATACACATATTTTGATTGAGATACTGAGGGACAATTTAGCATGGCCAATCCATCTACCCTGCACATATTTGGACGATGGGAGTAAACCAGAGCACTTGCCTGGGAAATGAAAGCAGACACGGGAGAACGTGTAAACTCCCCACAGGCAATCACCGAAGGCCAGAATTGAACCTACGAACCTGGTGCTGTGAGGCAGCAGTGTTAACTACTGTGCCACCATGCTACCCTAATACAAGGGTTTGATAGATTGTAGAAGAGAGCAAAGCTCATAATTCTTTTATGCTGATTATTTACTTGCCCACATTATCTAAATAAATAGTCTGCAAGGTTATAACCCGACTCCTGCTTACTAAAAGACATGAGGAATTACATGACAGCACACGATACATTAGAGTAAGCCACGGTAGAAAAGCTATTTTCAAGCCTTTGGATCTTGCTTGTACTTACCAAATATTAGGTTGTTTAATACATAAGATCGTTTTTGTTGGGGGAAGGAGGCAATAGAAACAAGGTATGCAGCACTGAACTAGGGTGGAATATCTTGAATAATAGCCAAAAATAGAGCTATTGAAAGGTTGATGTTGCAAAATGGGATAAAGTTGACACAATATGAACACAACTGAGTAATGGTAAGAGCAGTAAATTAATTGTTAATAGTTATATCTCATTATTAAAAGGTGAGTAGTCAAATTGGCAATCAGTTTGGAAGATGAGCCATGGAAAATCAGAATGTGATAATTTGAGTGGATTTCAATAACCATGAGGTTAAGAGTCGGCCATAGACAACAAGTGGTGTTGATACAAATAAATTCACTGAATCAAATATTTCCCTCTGCATTATCACATAGGCTATTATAGCAAGCAACATGTTGGATTCAGTAAACCTACTGGAACAAGTTAGTATTCTGGATCTTAGTGTCTGAATACAATAATTAGATTCTTAAATCTGACATTGTTTGCAAAGATAAGCTAGGCTAAAATAACGGTGTGGTAGTACAATAATTTAGAAGAGAATATTTGCAGCTGAGAGAAGAATTTTGAGGAAAATATGTTAGTAAGCCATATTTAAAAAGAGATCAGACAAAAATGTACGTAAGGCTAATGTACAGAAAAAGAGCTAAATTCCAAAAAGCCAAAAAAAAACACAATCTAAACCATAGCAGTTTAATAAGAAATCAGAAATACTTTAGAAAATATAAAGAAATAGGGAAACCAGAAAAGGAAAGCAAGAGTGGATAATAAAACAAAGGGCCCTATTTTATATTTTGATTTTAAATGCTGAATGGAATTGAAACTGGGAATATTTCAGCTCCGACTTTGACCCAGTTTGAGGCGCCCCCATAAGCACCATGCCTGCAAAAATATCAGCAAGTCCGAATCACGCCGCACAAGCCTGTGGGCGGGGCTTAACATGCCCAAAACCCTGCAGCTCCAATCAGCGCTTCTAACTGCACATGCGCAGAAAAAAAAATAGAATGCTGTTCCCCTGCCGCATCCTTCCAAGGCCAGATAATGCCTCCCCTGGCCCCCATAGACATTGTCCAACTGTTTGGATACATGTAGCCCCAATACCGTCCAAGAAGCTCGACACCATCCAAGGCAAAGCAACTTGTTTGATCATCGCCCTGTGTGTGAACTTAAACATTCACTCCTTCCATTATTGCAGTGTGCACCATTTGCACAATGCACTGCGGCAACTTACCAAGTTTCCTTCAACAGCATCTTCTAAACCTGCAACCTCTGCCATTTAGGAAGCAAAGGGTCAATGTAGGAACATCAGCACCTGCAACTTCCTCCAACCCACACCATGCTAACTGAGAACTCTATCACCATTCTTTCACTGTTGAGGTTCTAATTCTTGGAACTCCCTTCCCAGCTAGTGTACTTGCACCAGATGGACTGTAGCAGTTCAGAGTAATGACTCACCATCACTTTCTGAAGGACAATTACGGATGGTCAATAAATGCTACCTACCCTTGCTAGTGACATCCGCATTCCATGGTTCCATATAGACCAGGAATACATTAAAGTTGGATTACTGGTTCCTGCTAGTTAGCTGACCTCAGTTACAACAGCTGTACAAATGCTCCAGCTGACTCAGCATTCCCACTTAATGGAGGAGACAAATTGGTCAGGATTGCTAAGACAAGACTGCTGTTGGAAATGTGCATATATTATCATCAGATACAGACATATTTGAGGCTGGCTGTTACACCCACCAGACATTTACTATCTGGAATCAGGCTTCAAGAGAAGTTACTTGAATGAACTTATCAAGGATGCCAGGTGCACATACTCCCTTAAGAATCAAACTTTCAGGGAAGGGGAAGCTAAAGGCAAAAAAAAGAGAAAATAAAAAAGAGATGACATACCTGTAAATTCATGACTGCCTCAAAAACAGCCAGTTTTGTAGTCTTCCCAATTTAAAGCAATATTTTGGAAATTTTTGAAAGGCTGATGGTGGCAGAGATCCTTATTGAACAAGATCTTAATTTCAAAGATCCAGAGACAGGAAGATTGTTGTTTTAGTTTTGACTACAACATCATTATAACTCAAGGAAATTTTCAACCAAGACCAAGATTGAACCGGAATTGGATGTTGGCGCACAGTGGTGAAGGGAATGAAAGGGAGGTAGGATGCATGCTACTTCAATGTAAAGGTAAGAATCCCGAGGGCAAATAGAAAGATTGGTGTTAAGAATGAGTCTGAAAGAAGATCCTATATCTGATGTGGGAACATTAGACCTAATGCAAGCTGGATGCAGAAGCCCAGGATAAGGCTGGCTGCCATCTATAAAATCATAGAACGTATAAGCAGAAGGTTTAGTGTGGTCGATGAATGACAACAGCATATTTAGTAATTAAAACCTTATCAGGAGCAGTGAATAATGGAAACAAATTATCAAGAACAATGACCAGAAGTGGGGTGGTGGTAGTGATGAGACAGAAATTTGTCAATTGTGGCTTCCATTGACCTATCAGATGACAAATAGATATAGTGACATATCTTTCGATATTAATAAATCACTGCACATAAGTGAAGTTTCTTCATTTGAGAAAGAAAGAGAAGTAACTGAATCAATCTAAACAGTTACAACAAGAACCAAACCACCAGGAAAAATTTAGTAAAACTATGCTCAGCATTTCCTTGTAAAAGCTGCAAATTCAGGAAATAATGCAGGCCTTTGCTTTGATTCTTATGTTTCCTCTGTGCTAAGACAAACCTGTGGAAAACTGACCATTCGGAAGAAACTTCAGTCCTCCTCATTAGTGATCATTTCTGCCCAATGATGTAATAATATTCTAGGTCTGTTTGGCAGACTGCAAAGAAAACCCATTTCTTGTTATTGAGCTCTGCACAATTTAGAGCAATACAGTCCGAGAAATATGTAATAAATGTTCAAAGCTTGTGGCCGACCTACCATCCCTTCATTATGATAATGCTGCAGGACATAAACTTCATTCATATGCAAACAATGCAAAAGATGATTCAATGTATCTCAATACCAGCAATGATATTTCATTCAATACTAATTGCAGTTGGCACCAACTGTGTGTTTTTGTTGCTCTGTCCAAAATAGAAAAAACATACATTTAATGCATACTTATAAAGCAAGCCCACCCCAATGTGATCCAATTCCTGGAACCATGGAACGGTATTTTCACTATTGTTCAGGAGACCGGCATAACCAGATAAAACAGGCCTATGAGCTTCATTTTGCTTTTCGTTAGTTCTAATATTCAAGGTTGACTTAGTTTAAAGATTTTAAAATACAGAAAAACTATCTTTTTTTTACTACATTTCTAGCACCCACTTTGCTTTTGAGCAACACAGTTTTGCATCACAAACCGATGTTATTTCAATCTTCAGATTGAAATTTACTCTCAACTCAACAATCATCATTTGTGTCCACCTATACATCAACTCCAGTGCCTGCGAAATCCTTATCCACCCATGTTCAGATTAACTTTGCCAACAACCTCTATACCAGCCTCCCGAACTTCACAATAACACAAATTGCAATTCAATCAAAACTCTGTTGCCTACATATTGTTCTATTCTCTCATTTTCTCTAAGCTTAAAGATCTCCCGTGATTCCTTGGCCCGTACAATGCATCTGTCAGAGCTAAAAACATATTTGGACACAGCGTTCATGAGTGATGGATCCTTTATTGCCTTCTTATTGATAAGGAGAAGAGAACTGAAGAATTCCTAAGGCTTCTTCAGTCTGCTCTCCTCAATTGCGTACAGTCAGCAAGCTTTATGAACTCAGTTCTACTTTTAACTTTCCCCCAAGGGTTTCTTTATACATTAAAAAGATATCAAAGGTGTTATAATGGTCCTGAAGGGCACAGGTTGTCATTAATAGATCTTCCTGTGAGCTTTGTGGAGTACAAGTTTCCCTATTGAGAGGGCGGAAGCTTGCCCAATGAGAGATAAGTGGCGGGATTTAAAACCACACCCACAGCCTGGATTGTAGATTATGTAGGTCCAGAGCACTGGCCTTGATTTGTTATGAGCTGACTTTCCTTTGTTTTAATAAAGCAGTATTGTACTGCAGGACTGACCTTGGCCAGGTTATTACATCGGCGATGAAGGTGAACAAGACGTTTTTCCTTTCTTCCATGCCTGGTAACCTTTTTCATTGCACAGAAAGCAACACTTCCTCACCGGTAAGAAAGAAAGCAAAAATGTTTTTCTTTGGTAATCTCGAGCCGTACAACACAAACGAAGATGACTGGGCCCAATATGAAATGCGCACCATTGAGGTAAGTGAATGACAAGGTAATCTTACTGATACAGCATGGGGGGCGGCGATGTTCAGCATTAGAAGAAGTCTGACTTACCTGATGCCCCTGATTTGTACACTTCCAATGAAATTGTAGATTTGATTAAAAACCACTATGATCCAAAGTCCTCTGTCATGCTCCAGAGATATTGCTTCAATACGAAAGGGAGAACCCACATGGAACCCATTGCAGAATCTTTGGCCAGATTGCAGAAATTGGCAGAACACTGAATTTGGGTTATCTCTGAAGGAAATGTTGAGAAATAGATTGGTGCATGGAATGAACAACTCACAAATCCAAAGAAAAACTATTGGCAGAACTTGAAGAGAGCTATTGAAATAGCCTTGTCACTGCAAAATGCAGAAAAAGGGGCTGAAGAACTGCAAGGGTTCTCTGAAAGCGATATTCTCCAGATAAGGCAAGGCGCCATGAGTAGTAATTATCATTCCTTAACTGAGGCACTTTGTGCAAGTAAGATGCTAGAGTTTCCACGACAAAAAGCCAAACTTGTGTCACCAGGCAATTGAGAAACTACAACGGTATCCTCAAAAGTAGGGGAGATCATCCTCTGGAAGGATGCCAGTACCAAAAGTCAGACTGTTGTAGGCATAGCCAGATGACTCAGCCAAGGCAGAGTTACAGGAGTAGACAAAACGTCTTCTGCTCTGAACAAGGCCAAGGCCAGTACCAGCTGGTACCACGAAGGTACATCCATTGAGCAGGAAACAATGTAACTAAATCATATTATTATGACCAAGGTCATCCTGATAATGATAGAACTGTTGGTAAATGGACACCTGTTGAAAATGGAGTGGACACAGGAGCTGCAGTTTCCATCGTCAGGGAGCAGGCATATAACAACCTCCAAACTGGTTTTCAACTTCTGCAATGGAAAATCACCAACACCAGACTAGCCACTCACACAGGTGAACCACTTGAGAAAGGGCACTACAAAAATCCCAGTGACCTATGGACACCAGTCAGCCCGACTTCACTCATCTTCTTGAGTGAGCAAGGACCAAGTTGCTGGGTCCATTCATTCATTTGAAGAAACAAGAGGACAGCACTGGTACAAGTTTTGAAATAGTTTTCTTTTATTGAAAAGAACTTGAAGAATTAACATGACAGGAGCAAAAAAATGAACTTGGAGACTAACTTCTTGATCAGTCCCTTGAACTGTACTGAACTAAACTGAGCACACAATCTAAAATCAAAAATAAATATTTCAATCCTAATCTCATTATTGGAAGTGTTTTTTGCATACTCTCTCCATTTAGAAAAACAATCCTCACAGCTGCTGTTATGGGAAACTATTGTTTGCCTGCATTGTTTACCCTTCATGAATGCAGTCAATTTTTGGCTAACTCATTGAGCCTTCTGATTCTGCATGTTAGCTACAATTGTTCAGTTTAACAGAGTTAATTAGCCTCCACTGTCTAGCATTTAAATGTAATTGTGCAAAGGCAGAAATACCTTAAAATGAAGTCTTTGCACAGATTGAAGCAAACAGGGCTATGCATTCACAAGATCTATTACAAACCTAATGGGGAGAGATTAACTCCAGAAAATCAGGTTAAATTGGTTGGAAATCTTCTAGCAAGGCAAAGGAAGGCTACGTGATGGCATTAAGACATCCTGATTTCATCCTGGAAGGACTTCGAAAGATAAGAGGGGCCCCAAGACTGCCAACCTTGATGCCCTGCCCAAATATTATAGAGCAGGACCTGTCCCTCATACCGTATCAGAGAAAGTGGACGTTGAACTCTGGTACCTTGAAGATCTAGGCAATATAAGACCTGTACAATTTACAGGGTGGGTCGGATCTATCAGTTGGGATTTTATGTCCTCACTCAGGTGAGACCAGAAATTCTTGCCCAAGGTCAACGGAGATTTCAGTTGTCGGATCCTCACCCGCGTCAATTCCATGGCGGGTGAGGTGGTAAAGTTCTGGTCATCATCCCCATCCTCAGGCTGGATCAATCAATTGCATTTGTGGGGATTATAAGTTAATAGTCACCCGGGTCTCTAAATTGGACAGGTATGCTATCCCAAAATTAAGGAATTGCAAAACAAGTAAGCTGGCAGCCAGGTGTTTCACAAGCAGGAAATGAGCCAACTCAAACTAATGAGGCATCCTGAAAGTACATTATAATCAATAAACACAAGGACTTGTAAAGAATATATCTGCCTGCCCTTAGGCATCTCATTGACATGTGCTATATTCCAGTAGATGATGGAGAATATACTTCAGGAGCTCCCTGAAGTAGCAAAATACCTGGATGATGTTCTGGTCATGGGCATTTTAGAACTAGACACTTGGTGAACCTGGAAGAGGTGCTAAAATGATTTTTGAGAGCTGGGGTGCACCTAAAAGATAGAAATGTATTCCTTTCAGGCTAAGGGAGTGATCTAATTGGTTATTGGGTGGATGCGAGAGGTTTACACCTTGCAGAAGAGAAAGTAATGGCCACCAAGGAGGCCCTAGCTCCGAAAAATACCAGAGTTAAAATGCTTCTTAGGATTAATGAACTACTGTGAGAAATTCATTCCGTCTTGGATACCTTACTGGCATCCTTGCATGTCTTGCTGTGGAAGCATCAAAGATGGTCACAGAAGACACCGCAGGCTAAGGCCTTTAACAAGGTAAAACCAGAGTTATTGTCAACAAACCTGTGAGCTCATTTTGACCTGAAGGAGGAATTCATCCTGACATGCAACACATTCCCATTGGAATTAGGGCTGTGCTTTTGCAGTGTTGGAAAGATAGAACAGAAGGACCCATAGCATTTACAACCAGGACCCTCTCTGATGCTGATTGGAGGTACACGCAAATTGAGAAAGGGAAATTGTCTGTTGCCTTTGATGCAAAAATATTTCATCAGTACATCTATGGTAGACACTTTATAATAGTGACTAACCTCGAATTGGGCTATTCAAAAAGGATAAGGCAATTCCTCCATTGCCTCCGCCCAGATACAATGTTGGGTTCTGTTAATTAGAGTCATAGGGGTTTACAGCATGGAAACAGGTCCGACAGCCCAAATTGTCCATGCCGCCTTTTTTTAAACCCCTAAACTAATCCCAATTACCCACATTTGGTGCATATCCCTCTATACCCATCTTACCCAGGTAACTGTCTAAATGTTTTTTTAAAGACAAAATTGTACCTGGCTCCACTATTATCTCTGGCAGCTTGTTCCAGAAACTCACTACCCCTTGTGTGAAAAAAATGCTCTAGACACTTTTGTATCTCTTCCCTCTCACCTTAAACCTATGCCCTCTAGTTTTAGACTCCCCGACCTTTGGGAAAAGATATTGACTATCTAGCTGATCTGTGCCCCTCATTATTTTATAGACCTCTACAAGATCACTCCTCAGCTTTCTATACTCTAGAGAAAAAAGTCCCAGTCTATCCAGCCTCTCCTTATAACTCAAGCCATCAAATCCGGTCGCATCCTAGTAAATCTCTTCTGCACTCTTTCCAGTTTAATAATATTCTTTTTATAATAGGGTGACCAGAACTGTACACAGTTTTCCAAGTGTGGCCTTATCAAAGTCTTGTACAACTTCAACAAGATGTCCCTTGTATTCAAAGTTCCGACCAATGAAACCAAGCATGTTGAATGCCTTCTCCACACTCTGTCCACCTGCAACTCCATTTTAAAGGACCTACGAACATGTACCCCTAGATCTCTTTGTTCTTACTCACCATTAAGTGAGTAAGTCCTGCCCTGGTTCAATCTACCAAAATGCATCACCTTGCATTTATCTTACTTAAACTCCATCTGCCATTCGTCAACCCATTGGCCCAATTGATCAAAATCCCGTTGCAATCGGAGATAACTTTCTTCACTGTCCACTATGTCACCAACCTTGGTGTCATCTGCAAACTTACTAACCATGCCTCCTACATTTTCATCCAAATCATTAATATAAATGACAAATAACAGTGGACCCAGCACTGATCCCTGAATCACACCGCCAGTCACAGGTCTCCAGTTTGAAAAACAACGCTCTAGAATCAAAACTGGCTTCTGTCAAGAAGCCAATTTTGTATCCATTTGGCTACCTCAGCCTGGATCCCTTGAGATTTAGCCTTATGCAACAACCTACCATGTGGTGCCTTGTCAAAGGCCTTGCTAAAGTCCATGTAGACAACATCAACTGCACTGCCCTCATCTACCTTCTTGGTTACCCCTTCAAAAAACACAATCAAATTTGTGAGACATGAAACATATTGATGATTATTGAAACATATAAGATGATTAGAGGTTTAGATAGGGTGGATAGTGATAGCCTTTTTCCTCGAATGGAGAAAGCTAGCACGAAGGGGCATGGCTTTAAATTAAGGGGGGGTAGCTACAGGACGGATGTCAGGGGTAGGTTCTTTACTCAGCGGGTGGTGAGGGATTGGAATGCCCTGCCTGCTGCAGTTGTAAATACACCTAGTTTGGGGGCGTTTAAGAGATCTATGGATAGGTTTATGGACGAAAAGGGATTGGTATAGGCTAGTGGGTCATTGTTTTTGTAACTGGTCGGCACAACATCGTGGGCCGAAGGGCCTGTTCTGCGCTGTAATGTTCTATGTTTCTATGTTTTTCTATGTACATGATTTTCCACTCACAAAGCCATGCTGACGATCACTAATCAGTCCTTGCATCTCCAGATGCATGTAGACCCTGTCTCTCAAAATACCTTCCAACAACTCACCCAACACAGATGTGAGGCTCACAGGCCTGATGTTCCCAGGTTTTTCCCTGCAGCCCTTCTTAAACAAAGGCACATTTGCCAACCTCCAAACTTGAGGCACCTCACCCATGACTAATCGATGATTCAAATACGCGCTAGGGGACCCGCAATTTCCTCCCTAACCTCCCACTATGTCCTGGGATACACTTCATCAGGGCTTGGGGATTTATTTACCTTGGTGTGCTTTAAGACTTCCAGCACCTCTTTCTCTGTAATATGTATATTCCTCAAGACTGCACTATTTATTTCCTCAAGTTCCTTAACATCCATGCTTTTCTCGACAGTAAATACTGATAAGAAATATTCATTTAGGATCTCCTCGTGGATCTGCACATAGATGACCTTGTTGATCCTTGAGAGGCCCTATTCTCTCCCTTGTTACTCTTTTGCCCTTTATGTATTTGTAGAAGCTCTTTGGATTCTCCTTTGCCATATCTGCCAAAACAATTTTGTGTCCCCTTTCTGCCCTTCTGATTTATCTCAGCTCTACTCTTACACCCCCTACACGCTTCAGGGGTTTCACTTGATCCCAGCTGTCTATGCATGTCATGTGTCGCTTTCTTCCTCTTGACCAGGGCTTCAATATTGCAAGTCATCCAGGGTTCCCTACTTCTGTCAGCCTTGCTCTTCACTCTAAGAGGAATGTGCTGACCCTGAATGGTGGTTAACACACTTTTGAAAGCCTCCCACTTACCAGATGGCCCTTTGCCTTCCCACAGACTCCCCCAATTAACTTCTGAAAGTTCCTGCCTGATACCATCACAATTGGCCTTGCCCCAATTTAGAATTTTAACTTTTGGGTCAGACCAATCATTCTCCATGGCCATCTTAAAACTAATAAAATTATGGTCACTAGTCCCAAAGTGATCCCTCACTAACACTTCTGTCACCTGCCCTTCCTTATTTCCCAACAGGAGGTCAAGTTTTGCCCCCGTCTCTAGTCGGGTTATCCACATACTGAATGAAAAATTCCTCCTGAATACGTTCAACCAATTTCTCTCCATCCAACCCTATAATACAATGGTTGTCCCAGACAATGTTGGAAATTTAAAATCTCCTACTATTATTACCCTATTTTTCTTGGAGCTCTCTGTAAACTCCTCACACATTTGCTTCTCAATTTCCAGCTGACTATTTGGGGGCCTATAGTAGAACCCTATCAAAGTGATTTCTCCCTTCTTATTCCTCAGTTCTACCCAAATAGACTCAGTGGCCGAACCGTTGGATTTATCCCCCCCTCAGTATGACCGTGATGTTTTCAAATCAAAAATAATTTCAAATCAAAAATGCAATTCCCCCTCCTCTCTTACCTCCTGTTCTATCTTTCCTATAGCATCTGTACCCTGGAACATTGAATTGCCAGTCCTGTCCCTCCTTTAGCCATGTTTCAGTAATTGCTATAATATCCCAGTTCCACGTACTCATTCATGCCCTGAGTTCATGTGTTGCCCGTCAGGCCTCTTGCATTGAAATAAATGCAGTTTAATTTGGAGTTCCCTTGCTCTTTGTCTTTCTTTTGCCTGAATTGCCTGGTACTAGGATTACTGACATTGCCTTTAATGTGCTCTCTTTAATCTCTGTGCTGTCCTCAAACTTCTGTCTCTCTACTGCTTTGGATCCCCCCCTACCAAACTCGTTTAAATCTTCTTGAGTGGCTCTAGCAAATCTTCCCACCAGGATATTAGTCCCCCTTAGTTCAGATGTAATCCATCCCTCTTGAACAGGCCAACCCTTCCCCAGAAAAGATCCCAATATCCCAAAAATCTAAATCCCTGCCCCCTGCACCAGTTCTCAAGTTACACATTCATCTGCCTAATCTTCCAATTCCTACTCTCACTTGCACATGGCACTGGTAATAGTCCTGATATTACTACCTTCGAGGTCCTGCACTTTAGTCTTCAGCCTAACTCTCTATAGTCACACTTCAGGACCTCATCCCTTTTTCTACTTATGTCGTTGATACCAATATGTACAAGCACTTCTGGCTGCTCACCCTTTCCCTTAAGAATGTCCTGCAATCGTTCAGAGATGTCTGATGTCTGCTGCTTACAAATACTTTTTAGAACACAGTTCCAAATCCCAAATAAACAATGCCAATGCTTTGAGTGGCCTTCCGCTGCCCATCAGTCCTCCTCCATCGCTGGCACTAAAAGTTGTGATTACTTTAATTTTTTTTAAGAGGCCTTACCAGCATCCACAAAGTAGATTAAGACCTGGACACAAAGAGACCCAACTTTACCAAAAGCGAAGCACATGACCTTGAATAATCAACTCTGAGGGCAACCCCTAGAAAAGATGAAGCCCTGATGAGTTCAGTGGGGAGCATGGTATACTTTTCTGGGTGGTCCCCATGTGGTTGTCCTTTGACCAGGTTGACGTTTGATACTCAAGGAATGAAAGTGGTCACCCTGGAATATTGAAAATAAAACTGAAAATGCTAGCCAGGATCTATGCCTTGTGGTCTGGCCTTGACTCGATATTGCGGACTTAATAAGGCAGTGCGATCTATGCCAGGAGAAAAGTCTCTTTGCGCCTATGGGAGTAACTGGACACTAGCTTCCGGAGTTTGCCCCCTGAGCTCAACTGACAAAGGGGCAAACCCTGAAAGCTAGTGGGTTTACTATCAAATAAACTTGTTGGACTTTAACCTGGTGTCATGAGACTTCTTACTGTGTTTACCCCAGTCCAACGCCAGCATCTCCACATAGTAACTGGGCAGGCCATGTGTGAAAGTGCATATGGACTTTCAGGGACTTTTATGGGCTATATGTTTTTGATGCTGATGGATGCACACTCAAAACAGAGATACACCTCATAAGTTTACTACTTTGCATGCCACAATAAATAAGCAAAGACAGAGTTTCTGTACACGTGGCATACCAGAGGTCTGGATTCTGCCGACAGCACTGCCTTCACCAGCAGTGAAAACTTCATGTTTTCTAATGACATCAAACATATTAAAAATGATATCTCACCACCCATCCTGTGGGCTGGTGGAACAGGGAATGCAAACTTATGAAACTGGCATGAAGAAACAGCCTGGGGCACCTGTCGAGATCAAATCGGCACATTTCTTATTTGATTATGGAAGCACCCCACATGCTATGACAGGAATCACTCCTGTAGAACTATTACATGAGAACATGAGAAATAGGAGTAGGAATAGGCCACCAGACCCTTCAAGCCTGCTCTGCCATGTAATATGATCATGTCTGATCTATGACAACCTCAACTCCTTTTCTGTGCCATTTACCCATGGCCCTCTATTCCATTTATCAAATATTTATCCACCTCTACTTTAAATACTTCAAATGATCCAATGTTCACCACGTTTTGGGGCAGAAAATTCCAGAGATTCACCACCCTCTGCAAGAAGAAACTTCAGTGCATCTCATTTGTCTTGTGGCCGTGTCCCATTGTTCAAAGCTCTCCTACTGCTGAAAACGTCCCTGTCAACCCCCCTCAGAATCTTACTTGTTTGAAAAGATCACCCGTCATTCTTCTAAACTCCAAGGGATACAGACCCAGACTATTTAATCTCATGATAGGACAACGCTCTCATCCCAGGAATTAACCTGGTGAATCTCCTTTCGATGGTACTATATCCCTGCTTAGGCAAGGGGACCAAAATTGTATGCATTATCCCAGGTAAGGCTTCACCAACACCCTGTACAATTGGAATAAAACCTCTCTATTTTTAAACAGAAACCTCCTTACAATAAAGTCCAAAGCGCTGTTTACCTTCTGAATTACTTTTTGGACCTGCCTGCTGGCTTTTTGTGATTCATGTCTTAGAACACCTAGAAATTTCTGTACTTCAATTTCAGTCTCTCCATTTAGAAAATAAGTTCCTTCTTATTCTTCTTACCAAAGTGAGAAACCTCACATATCCCCACATTAAACTCTATTTGCCAAATTTTCGCCCAATCTAGCTATATCCCATTGCAGAATCATGATATCTTCATCACAATATGCCCTTTCACCTATCTTTGTATTATTGGCAAATTTGGAAACCTTACTTAAATTCTGCTTTTTCCTCAGGCATTAAAGTACTGAGCAATTGCGGGACAAGAACTGATCCCTGTGACACCCCAGTACTAACATATTTACCCTCTGAAAAAGACCCATTTATTCCAACCCTCTGTTTTCTATCTGGCAGCAAGTTTCAATCCATGCTAACACACTTCCTCCAGTTCCATGGGCTTTTTTTTAATTTATTATTGCCACATGTACTGATATACAGTGAAAAGTATTGTTTCTTGTGTTAAGCAAATTACGCATACCGAGAAGGAAAGGAGAGGGTGCAGAATGTAGTAGCTAGGGTGTAGAGAAAGATCAACTTAATATATTAAGGTAGGTCCATTCAAAAGTCTGATGGCAGCAGGGAAGTAGCTGTTCTTGAGTTGGTTGGCATGTGATTTTATATAGGGATGCGTGGGGTCCTTGATTATGCTGGCTGTTTTTCCAAGGCAACAGAAGTACAGATGGAGTCAATGGATGGGAAGCTGGTTTTTGCGATGGACTTCAAAACGTCCACAACCCTTTCTAGTTTCTTGCGGCTTTGGTCAGAACAGGAGCCATACCAAGGTCTGATACATCCGGAAGGGATGCTTCTATGGTACATGTAAAAATTGGTGAGAGTTGCAGAAGACGTGTTGAGTTTACTTAGCCTCCTGAGGAAGTAGACGTGTTGGTGGGCTTTCTTAACTCTAATGTCAGCGTGGGGGTACCAGGACAGGTCGTTGGTGACCCAGACACCTAGAGAGTTGAAGTTCTTGACCATTTCCACTTCATCCCCGTTGAAGTAGCCAGGTGCATGTCGTCTATTACACTTCCTAGGATCAATGACCACCTTGTTCATTTTACTGACATTAATGGAGAGATCATCGAAGTACTGTTCCATCAGATTCTCTGGCCGGGGATTTTACTTTCACGTTGCGCACATTTTTGGGGGTGGCGTGGTTGTAGAGTGGGGCATAAAGTGATTAGCGCCAATTTTCACAACAAGAGCCATTTTGCGAGCGCCAGATTTCCTGCATGGTCAGCCTATTGCCAAACTTGGGCAAAAGGTAGATTAATGTACTTAAATCGATTCAAATAAGTATCTACATGTTATTTGCACGCCCAGCACTCAATCGTCCAGGCTCGCCTGCCCAGGTTGTCGGTGGCAAGAAATAGACATAATAGGCCCATGAATGGAGAACAGTCGACTTGGCCTCCTGAGGAGTCTGAGGGCAAGGCAGTGCCAGGCTGCCAGTGGGTAATGCTAGTCTGACACTTGGGCAATGATGATGTGGAATTGCCAGCATTGGACTGGGGTAAATACAATAAGAAGTCTCACAACACCAGGTTAAAGTCCAACAGGTTTATTTGTTAGCAAAAGCCACTAGCTTTCCGGCCTCTGACCCTTCATCAGGTGAGTGGAGAGTTCTGATCAGAAACAGGGGGTGTAAAGACACACGCTCAGTTTACAAATGCTGATTAGAATGCGAGTTTTTAAAGCTAATCAAGTCTTAATTGTGTGAGTGGAGATAGCATTAAGCATAGGTTAAAGAGATGTGTATTGTCTCCAGACAGGATATTTTGCATGCCCAGGCAAGTCATGGGAGTTAGAAATAGTGTGACATGAACCCAAGATCCCGGTTGAGGCCGTCGTCGTATGCGAAACTTGGCTATAAAGTTTCTGCTCAGTGACTGCGCTGTCGCATGTCGTAAAGGCCGCCTTGGAGAATGCTTCCCTGAAGATCAGAGGCCGAACGCCCGTGACCGCTGAAGTGTTCGCCAACAGGAAGAGAACAGTCTTGCCTGGTGATCGTTGAGTGGTGTTCATTCATCCATTGTCGTAGCGCCTGCATGGTCTCCCCAGTGTACCATGCCTCGGGACATCCTTTCCTGCAGCGCATTAGGTAGACAATGCTGGCCGAGTTGCAAGAGTACTTACTGTGTACCTGGGGGATGGTGTTGTCACATGAGATGATGCCATCCATGTCAATGATCCGGTATGTGTTGCAGAGGTTGCTGTGGCAGGGTTGTGTGGTGTCATGGTCACTGTTCTCCTGAAGGCTGGGTAGTTTGCTGCGTACAATGGTCTGTTTGAGATTGTATGGTTGTTTGAAGTCAAGAAGTGGAGGGTGTGGGGATGGCCTTTGGCGAGATGCTCATGTTCATCAGTGACATACTGAAGACTCCAGAGAAAATGTTGTAGCTTCTCCACTCCGGGGAAGTATTGGACGACGAAGGGTACACTGTCCACCGTGTGTTCCGTGTTTGTCTTCTGAGAAGGTAGTGTGATTTTTGGCTGTGGCGCGTTGGAACTGTCAATCGATAAGTCGAGCGTCATATCCTGTTCTTATGAGGGCATCTTTCAGAGTTTGGACGTGTCTGTGGCGATCCTCTTCATCTGAGCAGATCCTGTGTATACGGAGGGCTTTTCCATAAGGGATGGCTTCCTTAACATGTTTAGGGTGAAAGCTGGAGGAGAAGTGGAGCATCATGAGGTTATCCGTGGACTTGCAGTACAGTGAGGTGCTGAGGTGACCGTCCTTAATGGAGATGCGCGTGTCCAAGAATGTAACTGATTCCGGTGAGTAATGGTGGGATGGAACTTGTTGATGTCATCACAGTTATTTCAGTGATTGTTCGCCTTGAGTCCAAAGGAAGAAAATGTCATTGATGTATTTAGTGTATAGCATCAATTGAAGGTCCTGTGTGATGAAGAAGTCTTGTTTGAGCCCATGCATGAAGATGTTGGCATATTGAGCTGACAATTTGGTCCCCATGGCTGTTCTGTGCGTTTGAATGAAGAACTGGTTGTTGAAGGTGAAGACATTGTGGTCTAGAGTGAAGCTGATGAGTTGTAAAATTGCATCTGGAAACTGGCAGTTGCAGCAATGCCATCGTCGTGGGAGAAGCTGGTGTAGAGTGCCAAGACATCCATTGTGACAAGGACTGCTCCTGGTTCAACTGCTCCATGTGTGCTGAATTTCTGTAGGAAGTCAATATTGTCGCGACAAAAGCTGGGTTCTTTGTACAATGGGTTTCAGATGCCCTCGACGTAGCCGGAGAGGTTCTCGTACAGGGTCCCATTGCCCAATACGATGGGACGGCTGGGTGTGTTTGCCTTGTGTATCTTTGGGAGGCAGTAGAGATCTCCAACGCGGGGAGTGCATGGGATGAGAGCATGAAGGGTACTCTGTAGGTCTGGATCAAAGGTCTCGATCAGAGTGTTGACTTGACAGGTGTGTTCTTTGGTCAGATTTGCAAGTAACTGTCTATAGCGTTCCTCGTTGTTCAGTTGTCGATACACTTCTTTGCAGTAATCCTTTCTGGTCAGCATGACGATGGCCCCTCCTTTGTCTACTGGTTTGATGACAATGTTGCAGTTAGTCTTGAGAGCGCAGATGGCATTGCGTTGTTCATGGGTGATGTACGGGGCTGTCTTGAGTGTGGTTGATGAATCTGGTGTTGACGCACCTCCTGATGGCTTGGGCATACATGTCAAGTCAAGGACAGCGGCCTTCAGGAGGAGTTCAATTGGAGTCTTTCCTCTTCGGTTGCTGCACTGCGGATCTCTGTCGGCTGTTCCAGTTCATTGGCTGACTCATTGTGTTCACCGCTGGCCTCATGGGGTTTGTGGAAGAACTCCTGCAGCCTCATTCACCAGATGAATTCCTCTGTGTCTGCTGCGAGACTGATGGGGTCCATTTTGGTGGTGGGGCAGAAATTGAGCCCTTGGCTGAGAACTTTGCTTTTATCTGGTTGAAGCATGTAGTCCGACAAGTTGACAATGGACTTCCCTGCTGTGGTACTATTTTCTACTGTGGTGCCAGAGGCAGCTTGGTTGCTGCTGGTGGTAATGCCAAGTTTTTCAAGTTTCCTGTTCTTGGTGTGCATGTACATGGTATAGTCCCTTTGTCTCATCAGCTTGGCAGAGTTTCGCAGCTGGTCTGCGTCCTGAGTGCAAGTTGAGAATGTGAATTCTATCTCGGTTTCCAGGACACAGCATTGGCTGTAGAGCTGGTGTACGAGGTGGTTGAGGAGTGTGAGAGAGGTGCAACAACAAAGTCTCTCAGGACTTTGTATACGCAGGATCTGCTCAGATGAGGAGGGTCACAACAGACACCTACAGACGCTGAAAGATGCCCTCATAAGAACAGGATATGGTGCTCAACTCATCGATCAACAGTTCTGACATGCCACAGCCAAAAATCGCACCGACGTAAGAACATAAGAAATAGGAGCAGGAGTAGGCCATCTAGCCCTTTGAGCCTGCCCCGCCATTCAATAAGATCATGGCTGATCTGTCGTGGCTCAGTTCCACTTTCCCGCCCTCTCCCCATAACCCTTAATCCCCTCGCTTATCAAAAACCCATCAACCCGCGTCTTAAAAATATTTAGCGAGGCAGCCTCCACCACTTCAACGGGCAGAGAATTCCAGAGATTCACCACCCTTTGAGTGAAGAAGTTCCTCCTCAACTCTGTTCTAAACCGCCCCCCCTCTTTATCTTGAGGCTGTGCCCCCAGTCCTACTGTCCTTTGAGTGGGAAGAGTCTCTCCACCTCTATCCCATCCATCCCATTCATCATCTTATATGTCTCAATGAGATCTCCCCTCATTCTTCTAAACTCTAACGAGTACAAGTCTAGTTTATTCAGCCTCTCCTCATAGCTCAACCCCCTCAACTCCAGGATCAGCCTAGTAAACCTCCTCTGCACTCCCTCCAAGGCCAAAATATCCTTGCGTAAGTGCGGCGACCAAAACTGCACACAGTACTCCAGCTGCGGCCTCAGCAGTGCTCTATACAGCTGCAGCAAGACCTACCTGCTTTTATATTCAATCCCCCTCGCTATGAAGGCCAGCATCCCATTAGCCTTCCTGACCACCTGCTGCACCTGCAGGCTGGGATTTTGCGACTCATGCAATCTGAACCAGTCTCTTTCCGAGGGTTAACTTTCTCAAAGGCTGACCTGTCTACGATAATGACCTCTGATATTGGTTCAGCCAAAGTTTCTGGGCCGGAAAACATGCTCTCACTAACCTCTTGCTCAAAATCAGCATAGAATGCGTTGAGCTCATTGGGGAGGGGTGCACTATTGCCGGTGATTCTACATGTCATTATCTTGTAGCCCGTAATGTCATGCAGACCTTGCCATAATCAACATGTGTCCATGTGGCTAGCCTGGGACTATAACATGGTCCGGTATTATCACTTTGCATCTGAAGGTCCTCCGTATGTCACTTGACTTTAACGCCTCAGACCTGGACTTCAGTAAGCAGTGGATATCCGTGTTCATCCATGGTTTCTGGTTGAGAAACACACAGATTTGCTTCTTTGGCACACAGTCTTCAATGCCTTTACTAATGAAGTCTATTACTATAGTGGCGTAGTCATTCAGGTTGGTTGCTGAGCTGTTAAATATTGACCAGTCCACTGACTCAAAGCAGTCCTGTAGGAGGTCATCGGATTCCTCAGATCAACATTGCACAACTTTCTTTATTGGATTCTCCCTCTTTAGTTTTTGCTTGCAAGTCGGGAGTGTAGCCTTGTGGTCCGATTTGCCATTGTATGGATGGGCACTAGAGTGGTAGGCATATTTGATGTTTGTGTAGCAGTGATCGAGAATGTTTGGGCCTCTGGCAGGACAGATGATGTGTTGGTAAGAGTGTCTTGGTAGGACACTGTTGAGGTTGGCCTGGTTGATGACCCCAGCCACAACGAACAAGATGTTGGCATGTTTCATCTCAAGGCTATTTGTGGTAGTTTATACTTCATCCATCGCAGCCATGTCCACATGGGGTGGGATTAAACTGCTGTTAGGATAACAGAGGTAAACCCAGTTTTCTGCCTTTTTCCCTCTTTGAACAAGGGAAGTGGCTATAGCAAGAGTGGATCCGTGAGTTGAAATTAAGATAAACTCCTGTTGAGCATTTTGGACTAGCTGTTGGAATATCTGCCACTGCTCATCTACTGACTTGTATACTCGTTACCTAGTTCACCTTAGACAACTTCTCCCTCATACGTTTATAAATTGAAGACACTGGTTATGGACCTCTGGTGTTCACACTCAAACTGTCTCTGGAATGCTATCATATTGTGGTCACTACCCTCTGGGGTTCCTTAACTACAAGATCCCTTATTAATCCTTCTTCATTACACAAAGCCAAGCCTAAAATAGTCTGTTCTCAAATAGGTTTCACAATGTACTGCTCTAAAAAGCAATCCCTGATGCACTCCACAAATTCTCCGCCTATGCTACCCTTGCTGGTTTGGTTCGTCCAATCAATATGCAGATTAAAATCTCTCATGATAATTGCAGTTCTCTTCAAATATGTCCATGACATTTCCCCATTTATGCACTGATTTTTTAGGAGGTCACATTTTGGGGGTTTATAGATTACTCCATTCCTTGTCTTCCTTTTCCTGTTTTCATAATTTCAACCCAAACTGATTCTACATCACCATCCATTGCTTTAGATCATGACTCAGCATTATTCTGAAATCTTCCCTGATTAACCACACTACCCACCTACTTTCCTCTTTGGCCTGTTCTTTTGAAATATTTTATACCCTGAAGTGTTGAGCACCCAAGTCCTGGTCACCCTGCAACCATGTTTCTATAATAACACACATCATACTCACATGATGCAATCTGTGCCATCAACTCATCTATCTGGTTGCAAATGCTTCCTGCATTCAGATAAAGAACATTTAGCTTTGATTTTTATTTTAATAATTGTTTACAACTGAATTTACTGTGTTGCATATTTTTGTCTATGTTTCCTGACCAAACCTATAACACTGTGACAGTCAAGTTCCCCCTATTATCCTGTGCTGCCACTACCGAATATACCCATGAATTTTTTAAACCTGGCATTCTTATAATCCTCCTCCCTCCTAGTTAGGGCTCTTGTATGAGCCCTTGATGTAATATAACGTTCATATGAACTGACCTGACCTGTAGTTTTCTATTGACATATAGACTGATCACTAACTTGCACTCCTAGTTTTAACTTTGACTTCCTAATTTTCCAAGAAACTGAACTCTCAACTCCACTCTTTATTATAAAGCCTTCTCTACTTCCCTACTTATATAATCCACAAGAACGGTGGTCCCAGCATGTTTCAGATGCAGGCCATCCCAACAATACAGCCCCCACTTTTCCCAGTACTGATACCAATGTCCACAAACAAATACCCACTTCTCCCACACCATGTATTCATCTCTCTAATTTTATGTATCTTTTGTCAATTTGCACATGGCTCAGCTAATAATCCAGCGATTATAACCTGGACGGTTCCGTTCTTTAATTTAGTGCCTAACTCCTCAAACTGCCTAAACAGAACCTCTTTCCTTGTTCTACTTATGATGTTGGTGTTAATGGGACATTGGCTTCACATGAGGGTAAGTATTTTGTTTCCAAATCTGCTGGGAACGGTGAAGCCTAGAAAAGCGAATCAGAAAATAAATTATGACTGCAAAAGCAGAGGGTACATTTGAATTAAGTGATCAAATCTACTTGAACAACTTCAAGGATGGGCCCGGCCAGGTTCCAAGGATCATAATAGCAAAGATGTGACCAACGACCTGTAAGATGAACATCCAGGACAAGGTTTTGAAAAAACACCTAAATCACCTCAGATGCAGGGAATTCATCCAAGAGCAGGCTTTGCTTCCAGCCACTGAGATGGCCGCTACCAGTATAGGACAACACCTAGACTCTATTCTTACAGATGACAAAGAAACAGACTCTAAGATGGAAGCTGAGGAAACAGGTGCCTGAGTGAAACAAACCCTAAAGAGGAACCCATGTCAGTGACACTTCAGCATTCTCTCCAAAAACAAAAATCCAAATCCAGCCCTTCTGGCTGTCTTTAAAATAGTTACCAAAAGGTGAAAAAACTCCTTCTCAGCAAGGGTATTAGGGGACTTGTAGACCTGGAAGGGAAGGGATGTTATTGTAGTGGCCACAAAAGACACAGGGCATCATTCATAGATCTCCCCAAGGGCTTTGTGGAATACAAACAAGTTTCCCTATTGAGTGAGCAGGAGCTCGTTCAATGATAGACGATTGGCAAGGGTTTAAAACCTGTGTTCACGGTCTGAACTGCAGGTTACATAGGTCCAGAACACAGGCCTTGATTTGTTGCAACCATGGATATGGCTTTCCTTTGCTTTATTAAAGCAGCGTTGTACCGGAGGACCGGTCTTGGTGGGATTATTTCAGAAGATTCATCAACTTTTCCTCATACCAACCCAAAGGTATTACAATAAACCTTAGGAAGTCACTTCAATTTCTTCTCCCTGTTCTAGCTATTCTCTGAGGCATGAAATATCATGAGAATCCTTCCATTAGTTTTAAGCTTAGCGAACTTCCAATTTTCATGAAATATCTCATGACTGTGGACTATTCAGTTCAAGCATGGGTTTCACTGCCTTCTAACATAGGAATATGAACATCATTAACACCCCTGGTTCCTAATGTCCCTCTATGCTTTCACAGCTTCTTTACAGTTGCAGGTCCTATAGCCAGTTCCCAGCTCCTGGAAGATATTTTCTGTCTGCCTGTTCCAAGCTGACTACTCCCAAACAAGCTGCGAAATGTCATCTGTCACAAGATTCTGTGAGGACTACTGTAGACTTTTGAGGGTAGACCTTTGAGGGTAGACTGTCCTCCAATTTCACTCATGTGAAAGTGTCAGGTATTCACCTATACCTCTCTAGGACAATATTAATACATTTCGTTATGTAGAGGGCTACTGACAAAATCTCAAATCGTATCACTTCATTCATAATAAAAGTCACTGAATCATAAATCCTCAGCTGGAGCGAGCAACTCCCCCATCCACCCCAAGGAGGGGGCTCCAACAAAACATTGCCATGTAGGCACCCATCCACCCACTTATCCAACCCAACTGACTAGGCTACATGGCACAGAGTACCCTTCCTGACCTCACAGCCACCCTCCCCCAACCTCCCAGAATGCTGAAAATGGGCTTACAGACCTCCCCTCAGAGGGGAGGCACCAGGTTTCATTTTATAAGAGCAGTAGTGTTTTGTGCCAGCATGATGTCATGTCAGCTGGGTGGGAAAGTACAGCAAGTGCAGACAATGCATCGTGACACCCACTAATATGATGATAATACATGCAAATCAGGCCTTTCCTCCTTGGGAATCTGATCATATCACCACAAGCGACAAAGTGGCACAGTGGTTAGCACTGTTGCCTCAGTGCCATGGACCCAGGTTTGATTCCCGGCTTGAGTCACTGTGCAAACTCCACATAGACATTCTCCACGTGTCTGCGTGGGTTTCCTCCGGGTGCTCTGGTTTCCTCCCACAGTCCAAAGATGTGCAGGTTAGGTGGATTGGCCATATTAAATTGCCCCTTAGTGTCAGGCGGACAAGGTGGGATAAATGCATGGGGTTATGGGGATAGGGCCTGGGTGGGATTGTGATCGGTGCAGACTCGATGGACCAAATGGCCTCCTTCTGCACAGTAGGATTCTATGTCCACATTGTCAGAGGAAGGCTGGAAAGATCACAAACAGAAATCTCAAATCTAGAATTGTGTTTGCGGTATGTTAACGAGATTTAGCGGCTGGTATGGGAATTGCGCCCTTAGCTAAAGCAGCTGCTAAATTGCAGCGCCAATCTCTTTCAGTTTAAGAAACCAGCACAGAGATATGAATTTTCAATTGAATGAAACCTCAGGTGCAAAAGTCATCAACTTCTGGAGGAGATTAATTATGGATTAAAAATAAATTGTCTTCAGCAATTGCAGTTACATGAACTTCAACTCAACTCCTGGAATCCAAAGGAACTCGAGAAGAACCATGAACTCTCATTTGCTTCATCTCTCAGCACTGAACCTCAATTTAGCAATGAACTTAACTACTTCACCGTAAGTTGAAATTTTGCATGTGTGTATGTGCATGTGTGGCGAAAGTTTGAGAAATGTGAGCTTACCTTTTTAAATATTTTGCTGTCTAACCCCTTTTTGTTTTAAACCTCAAGATAGGTTGTTGGACTCATTTCATTCTGTATGTAAATTGTTAAATGCAAATATTGAGTGAAATACCTTCATCTTTCTAAATCTTTAACAAACGCTGTTACGTTCAGTTTTTGGGTGGCAATATAAGAGGGGCAACTTTTATTCCTCCTCACGTGGTTGTGACAAAATATTCTATTAATTTAAAAATTACAGTTAAGGTAGATTTCATATTTTAACTACAATGAAAATAAAATGCAATCTGCATCTAAACATCAATCGTTTTTGACAAGACTGCAAAGGAAGGCCCAATATTGTAAGAGACCACTACTTAAGCATGATTTGTTCAGATCTATTTTTTCCAGAACACACAACTCCCACTTATTGGGAGAAAAGCAGTAACACTTTATGTTTGAAGATAACAAATTGCATTAAAACAGTAATTTCACTGACTAGAGTGCTGAAGAAAAAGGCAGTCACCTTACATTACTCTTTTAGTGTATGCAAGTCATTAATTAAGACACGCCTGACTGCGAGCAATGGACTCATTCTGCGTGCCTGTTTGGGGATACTGTGTACTGAAGAAGTCTAGCCAGTCTTCTCTATAGCTCTGCCCCGATGGCGTTGATTATGTATGATTAATGATTTAAAGGAATAAAAAGAGAAAGGTCAACTTCTGAGTTCAAGACAGAGCAGCTACACAGGGAGTAATTAAGATACTTGTGTAAGCATGATTAATAAGCGCAAACTGGCATAGTGTGCTGTAAACAAGAAGTAACCAGATGGTTCAAATGAAAAAAGAGATTTTTTTCCAAAAGCAGCTTAGACTTCAAACACCAAGGTAAAGTTTGTCTTTTTCTGCAGTCAGGTTTAACTCATTACTTATGTCTTACAGCTGCAGCAGAAAATGTACACAGCAAGTTTTTTTTTCCCCAACCCACGATCTGTTTCAATATACTGCAAATAACCTCAGCATGCATGTAAATTGTCTCCCCTCTTCTTTGCTTAATGTTTCCTTTTATGTTATGTTATATGGATTGTCAACTCTGACAAGGTTCATTCGAGCCTTTTAATTCCCACCCACGATCTCTCTCTGGCTGCCATGTGACTGGCAGTAAAGGAGGATCAGCTATGGCGTTTAGGGAGAAGCCTGGAAGACAGGTGTCAGAGCAGTCCACCAAGCAAACCTAACGAACAATAATCAGCTCTGCTGTTCTTTTACAGTTCATGTCTAATTCACAAGTTTCATTCTTTCTGAAAAAGAATTACTTGGTTCTGAAGTTCATTGTACATATATTCAACCATCTTTTCAAATTAATGTGAATTGAGAACAAGAAAAAAGAATCAGCAGGGAAAGAAAAACCATAGCTCATGGGTGGATGCAGCTTCAAATTCAATTTATGCAGTTATAGGTATAGTACACATCAATGTTCCATGAAAAATATAAATTTGGTATACCCTGAATCACACCAATATATCAGTGGATTATTTCAGGATAATAATAGTCCTTTATGAATTAAAGACTATAATCAAAGAGAGAGAACAAAACAGTACATTAAAGTGTCATGAAAGCTAAGACTACAAGTATCGTTCTCAGGATTTATTTTGGGAAAATATTTAAATCAATAGTAGGCTTATACACCTGTTCATTACATTTTTTTTAATCAACCTAAATTCAGAATATGAAATCCTACTAACTAATGGAACTCTAGCAATTTTCTTATGTTTGCAAGTGCTCGCTATACAACATTGGTCTCAGCATCTTTATAACCAGACTCACTTTGGCAGCATCTCTGGTTAACGATAATAGTGAGTGACTTCAGACATCAGGCTGACATTGTTCTACACATCAACAAAACTGAGAACTGACAGGTAGTCGACCAACAATGACAGTCACCAAACAGCAACTAGGTTAGCTTTGTTTTTAGGGCCCTTGGGGCTTAAAGGACTGACCATGGTCTACAATAAGACGACATGCAGATAAATGCACAAAGAGCATATGCATTCTGTCAAACAAACATATAAGAACAGGGAAATTAAAGCATTGTTGACATCATCACCATCATTCATTTTATTTCAACAAAAGAGAGTACAATGAGCACCCCACCCAACTATTTATTTTATTTTCTTTAACTATGTCAGGATCACTCCATCCATAATCAACAGGAAGTATATTTACAATGGTGTATAAACTACCTATGTCAATTATAATAAGGTCTGCCTTCTAACCAAAACAAAATACACCAGAAACAAAGTTGTAATTAGGTGACAAGCAGCAATGGAATTCAAAAAGGACAAGATTATGAAGTGAATCCTCAGTTAACAGTACTAATTAGGTCAACCTACTTTTGAAACAAAAATATCTTTTTTAATGCTGTAAGATTACTTCAATCAACTCTCACCATGTAGCCACATTTCCCCAACAAATGGAAAGGCTGAAATTATTTTTCACTGTTCTGTGCCAATCCAAATCTATGGGTTCAGTTACAATGATGTGGAGATGCCGGAATATAACTTCAGTTACATTCCCACTTTCCCGCCAATGCTAAGTGTTTTTATGTACATATCAAAGCGAAAGTGACACTTGAGGGGTAACTGGGCAATCTAATTGTTAACATAGCAGATGAAAAATACAGTATACCATATAGCTGTTATCCATTAGGAGTTCACAGTTGGCAGAGTAAACTCTGATTATCATTAACATGCAACTAGGCCAATGCGTTCCCTCCTGGAAGATCTATAAATTTAATTTTCCATTCTTGTTGCTCAGTTTGATGGAAGGAGCAGCACAGCTCAGCAATGTCAATCGAACAGTAGACATTACAGATATTGGTATCTTTAATGTGCTGCACTCCAAGATTTAGATGGAAGTCATGCACAGAAACCTGCCCCCAATGTTTCAGTATTCCTTAAAAAGAAATGCCACACTTCTGGTGCACTCCCCTAAATGGCAAACTTGTAAACCTTGCACACATACACTAATTCCAAGCATTCAGAGCACACGTGAAACTCATTTTGCTCTCCCAATTATCATTCAGAAAATTAACTGCCATCTGATAACCTGAAAAGTTTCATTCTTTAAATCTTTCTTCTTTGATTTAGTTCGCCTTTTTAATTTCACTACAACTTCATACACTTTGCAATTAGTTTTAGGCCCCAAAGTTACTTTGAAATTTGTATTCTTTTAAAAAGTTATGTAATCTCCATTTCCATGCAACTACTTGTGGAAAAATGTGTTAAATTTAAAATGACATCAAATTGATTATTCATCATTAAATTTTAACACTAATTTAAAATTGAAGCATAAAATGTTTTCAAAGTGACAAAAGCATTTTGATATCTGGAAAATCATGATAATTATAAATATATAATTAATGCTATGTAAGTATAATGTTTTCAATAGTATAATCCATCACATGTAAGTTATGGAAATAATTTTCATGTGTTCCAATGGAAAAATGCTGTTTGCATTTATTAAGTTGAGGATGTCACGATTAGCAAATTGTGATTAAATTGTAATGACCTGTTGAATGTGAGACAGATGTCAAGATTAAGTAGCAACTTTTGATTAAATTGTAAAGTTCTACCAATTGTGCATTGTGTAAGTTCCAACAATTAGGGACTGACTGATGAACGTTTACGGAATATGATAAAGGAACTGCTCAGACAGGAATTGAGGGAAGGATAATTGCAACAGATCCAAAGAGGTTCATCGCTGCACGGATTTGAACAAGACAAAGGGAGGGACAAGAGATGAGGAGCCACAAGGTGTCTGTACTACTAGCAACAATGGGAAGCAAGAAACATTTGAATTAGGACATTGATTGCCTGCCTTGGTTTGTTGATTATAACTTTTGTTATTTAATAAATTGTCCAGATATCACTGCATCAAGAGTCTTCTTGTCCGAATTTATTGTCTGGTCTCTAAACTTCTGACACAGTCATTGTGAGAAAGGGCTTTCAATTCCCTCTACCTGTCCTTCACTTGGTAACACGTTCCTACAAGTCATTAAACTGAATTAAAATGTTTCACAAATAATTCTGATTAAGATATTCAGCTCCACAAACACTTCACGAAAAGTAAGAGAATCATTAGGTAGAAAATCCCACTACAGCACTTACATTTACTTCACTTATATTTGGTCATGCCCATTCTTACTATCACTACGTTGAATGACCTCAATATGGAAATCCCACAGTTTCAAAATTAGAATTAAACTTTGTTTAATATAACACAATACTTGCAAGAATAAAAACTTAGTCTTCTGTTAAAACTAGAAACACATGATGATAGGTTACTCCAATGAGTATATTTCTGTACATCAAACCACATTGCTTATTAAGTTTTCTTTATGCTGGCAAGTTTTAAATTTCAAGGGTTGCAAATATAGAGATCTTCAAATAATGTAACTGCAAGGCACCTTATTATTCAAGTTACATTTTATACTAATTCTTCATCATAATATATGACAGGCTATAGAGTGCAATAAAAGCTATACTTTTACAACTTTCACACTTACTAATCAGATCAAAGATCAAGTATTTGCACTATTATAATTTAGTTCCATGAATATTAATTAAGACATTTAACTGAAATCAGTGCATACATCATCATTATACAAGGTCATATAATACAAATTCAAACATCTCTAAGATTATGTTACAGCATAATATTTTGAATGAATAAATTGTATTCACGAACTGCTAGCATTTTAAGGAATGCAGTCTTACAATAGCTTAGTACTCATCACATAATGCTGCATCACATTATGAATTTATTCTCCAGCAGCGCTGGTTCACTGACTATAAAAGTTTAAAGGAAGATCTATTTTAAGACAACTGACTAATGGTCACACTTTGAACTTTTGCCTTCACTACTTTAAACTTTGGATTTTCTTTTTTCTTTTGATCTTGTGAGAAAGATTAAAGTCCAGAGTAAGAGACAGTTATTTAAATGTCATTACTGAAGGAGACTATTTCACTCATCATACCTACACCAGAATTAACCTAACTTCATAATTAAGTGATTCAATCCATTTTCCCTGCTTTTCCCCATACAATTTTGTATGTTTCCTCTTAAAGAGTGCATCCTAAGTATGATTCCACAGTCAGATTCGCCAAATATGAATCTGCACTCCAGACAGACCTGGTTCTGAAGTCAAGGATACAGGATATGGATGGAAAATCAGGCACAGCAAGTCCACATCCAATTCAAAAACAGCTTCTTCCCTGCTGCTATCAGACTTTTGAATGGACCTACGACATACGAAGCTGATCTTTCTCTGCACCCTAGCCTCCCATTCACCGATTCTGTCTACGCTTCCCACTAACTCGGAAAAGCAGCCAGCATTATCAAGGACTACGTACATCCCAGACATACTCTCTTCCACTTTCTTCCACCAGGAAAAAGCTACAAAAGTCTGTGGTCACACACCAACTAACTCAAGAACAGCTTCATCTCTGCTGCCATCGGACTTATGAATGGACCTACCTCATATTAAGTTGATCTTTCTGTACACCCGAGCTGTGACTGTAACATTACATTCTGCACCCACTCCTTTCCTTCCCAATGTACGGCATGTTATGTACGTATCGCGTGCAGGAAACAATACTTTTCACTACACTAATACACGTGACAATAAATCAAAAGGACCGTGACAAGACACGCTGCACCCTCGCCTTTCCTTCTCCCCATGTACTCTATAGTTTGTCTGTACAGTGTGCAAGAAACAATACTTCTTACTGCATCCCATGTGACAATAATAAATCAAATCAAATCTTCTGATCCAGACTTGTTTTCAGTGTTCTTCTGCACTGTGAAACTGAATCAGCTTTAATTCTCTCTTAAATGGTGTGGTTGACCAGAAAACCTTTGGACGATAAGTCAATGCTTTAGGTGCATTTCTCTCCTCCCCTCCCCTACATTGTTTCACTTTAAAGTCACACAGTTTTTAGGGCCAGTATTCCCAATTTGTGTCATCATTTTCAATTTTACATCACTTTGCATCTTTGTTCATCGTTGTTGCATTGTTTTCAGTTGATTTGATTTTGGACGCCATCAAACAGTTAACACTATTCTGAAGCAAGTGCAATTGGAGGTGTTTATCTGCACTCGAGGGAACCAAGACTTTTGTCAAAAAGTTTGAAGCAAAGTTCTCAAGAAAGAATATCCAAACGAACAAGTTTTTTTTCTGCAAGGATCAAGTTGAGGCCTGTTGGCCATTTCTGTGAGGCAGGCCCAAACTCTGCAACCTGATTTTAATTCTAAAGCTTTAGTTGTGCCTTCTGTGCAGCTTTATATATGGTGAGGCAAAAGAGGTCATTTTAAAGTCTGTGAGTGAACGTGATTTTTACTATATACAGGTAAAATTGCTTTCCTTGTTTAGGTGAAAAATGCAGAGTGTAATACTTACCCTTCAGGAGACTGACTCTGCAAATTTTGGAAGTCTCAAAACTAGTTCTAGCTCATATCTGCAGTAAGTGAGGCAGAGAGGCCATTTTAAAGCCAACGAGAGAGCCACTTACTGAAGTTGAAGCAAAAGATTCATTTAAAAGCTCCTGTTTCAAAAATCTCTTGGAATCACTTAAACAAGAGTCAGAAATGCCCAGCAAATGGTGGTAGTGAGTTAGTTGCAAGAAGAAAGCAAGAAAAACTACCAGCCTTGCTGGAAATTGGAAGATTTTAAAACACCTTCATGCCACAGAATGAGTAGAGTTCTTGAGCCAACTACTATGATGCTGAGAACAATTGGTGAAAAATCAAACCAATCGTTACACCTTAAATGTTGGCAGGGTGATTTGGGCTAGAAGCAGCATAATGGAGAATATGAAAAGATGCTTGGTAGTCTGGATTGAAGACAAAAACCAGTGCCAGGTGCCTCTTGATTTGATGGTCATCCAAGCACAAGCCAAAAATGCATATAAAGACTTAGTGTAAGAGCAGAATGAGAGTTTTTAGTAGGAAGTTTCAATGCTAGTCATGGGTGCTTTAAGTTTGTCAAAAGGTGCCCTTATCTGCGCAACATTAAAATCACTGGTGATGCCAATACAGTAACAGCTGATGAATTCTTTGTTTATTTGAAGAGAGTCGCCTGGTGGGTCATACTCACTAAAGCCAAGGTTTTATCATTGATGAGATTGGGCTTTATTGGAAGCATATTCCACAGAGAATGGACAGTTCCAAAGAAAAGGCAGCATCAGGATTTAAAGCTACCAAAGGCCACCTGCCTGTTGTGCTTGGTGGAAATATTGTAGGAGATTTTAAGTTTAAGTCCCTAGTGATGCACCAGTCCAAAACATCAGGGACATTCAGAATTGAGAAATGAGGTCAGAACGAGACCATTCGATCCACTGAGTCTGCACTAGCTTGCTGAAAGACCATTCTACCTAAGCCCTCTCCTCTGCATTATCCCTGTAACCTTGCAAATTCATTCTTTTCAGTTGGCAGTCCAATTTCCTTTTGTATAGCTCAATTGTACCTGTGACCACCTGCCTTTTAGAAAGTTCAGTCCAGACTCCAATCAAATTTTTTCACAACACTTTTACTCCTTTGTCCATTATTTTGAATCTGTGCCCCCTAGTTATTGGTATACTCGAGAAGGAAAAGTTTCTGACTATTAAGCCTGTCCATACCCCTCAGGAATATCTCCATCAAGTCTCTTGGCCTTCTTTTTTGCAAGGAAAACATACCCAACCTCTCCAATTTATTCTGATAACTACAGTTGTTTACCCCTGGAATCATATTTGTGAATCTCATTTGTACTCTCTCCAATACCCTCACATCCTTCCTCAAGTATGACACTCAGAACTGGATGCAGTACTCCAGATGAGTATCTTATACAATTCAACATAACCTCCTTACAAATGCACTCAATGCCCCCATTGATAAATCCTGGGATACCATATGCTTTAATAGCTGCTCTCTCAACATGCCCTGCCACTTATGTACATATATACTGACATCCTTTTGTTCCTGCACCTCCTTTAGAGCTTCTCCCTTTATTTTGTTGTCTTTCCACATTTTTCCTGTCAAAATAAATCACCTCACATTTCTCTGCACTGAACTTCAATTGCCACTTCTCTGCCCAATCCATCAATATGTCAAGACTGCCCTCGCCACAGTTGACAAATGCTTCCAATCTTCATATCATCCACAAATTTTGAAATCGTACCCTCCACACCACAGCCTGCGTCATTAATATGTATCAGGAAGAGAAAAGGGTCCCAACACTAGGGAACTCCACTACAAACTTACCTCCAATGTGAACAACTATTTATCGCTACTCTATTTCCTGTCACGTGGCCCAATTCTTATCCAGGTTCCTACTTTCTCTTTTATTCCACGAGCTATAATTTTGTTCACAATGTATATGAAAATCCATATACAGCACATCAACAGGATATCTTCACTGTTACCATCTCAAAAAACTCCAACATGATTTTCCCTTAATGAATCCAAGCTGGCTTTCCTTAATGATCCTGCACTTGTCTAAGTGACTACTGATTTTGTCCTGAACTAAGTTTCCAGAAGTTTCTCTACCACTGCAGTCAAATTGACTGGTCTGTAGTCACTGGCATTATCCTTTTTGAAGAAGGATGTAACATTTGCAATTCTCTAGTCCTCCAGCACTACCCCTGCATCTAAGGAAGACTGGAAGATTATCACCAGTGTCTCTGAAATTTCCACTCTCGCTTCCTTCAATATCCTTGGATGCATCTTATCCGGTCCTTATCAATTTTAAGCAAAGATAGCCTAACACCTCCGCCTTCTCAAATGTAAATTCCTTGAGTGTACCAGTTACCTCCTGTCACACTTCAGCCTGGGTAACATCCTCTTCTTTTGTAGAGAGATGCAAAGTATGTGTTTAGTACTTCCACTACTTCTCTTGCCTCCACATGCAAGTTTCTTTTTTTTAATCTCTAATTGGTCCTACTGTTTTCCCATCCTTTAAGTGCTTACAGAAGACCATGAGTTTTTTTTATATGTTAGCTACTGGTCTCTTTTCATGCCCTCTCCTTACTTTTCTGTTTTTTTTTAAAACTTCCCTCCTGGTCCTTCATAGTCAGCATGATTCTTCATTATATTTTCTACCTGACATCTGTCATATGCATACTTCTTCCTTTTCATCTTTACCTGTATCTCTCACTCCATCCAGGGTGTTCTACTTTGTCCTACTCCTCCCCTCAAAGAATATGCCTCAACATTTCCTGCAATACTCTCTTGTCATCCAGGGCGTTCTAGATTTATTTGTCTTACCTTTCCCATTTTTGGAAATGTACCTTGACATTGCCTGCTAAACTACCTTGCCATCTAGGGTATTCTAGAGTTAGCTGCCCTGCCTTTCTCCTTCAAGGGAAATACATTTTAACATTGACTGCAATACTATCTCTAAAGGTAGCCTATTTGGTAGCCGTCTTTGCTGCCAACATTTCATTCAAATCACTTAACTCAGATGCATTCTCATCCCATCAAAGCTTTCCCTCAATTAATTATTTCTGCTCTGGATTGCTCCCAGTCCTTTTCCACGGCAACCAGGCAATATGGTCACTGTCCCCTAAATCCTCTCCCATTGTTACCTGATCCACTTGGATCAACTCATTCCTCAGAACCAGATCCAACAGAGCACAAACACATTCACTCTCACATCCTCACACCTATCCACACCCACACTCACCTTCACACCCACAAACACATCCCCACTTGCACACACACATCCTCTCACACACAAACACACTCACCACTCTTTGAGGCCTGAACCCTACTCTCCTCACTCCTCTTCCGAGACCAGAACCCCCACCCTCCTTGCAATCCACGATGCAAGGAACCCTCGTCCTTTCTTGATGCCAGAAATCACAACCCCCTCACACCATTCCCAATGCAAGAAATGACCCCCCCCCCCCTCAACAACACACAATACACTTTCGCAAGACCAGAACCCCCATCCCTCCTTTCCTAAAGCATGAACCGCACCACTCTATTTGCAAAACTCAAACCACATGGTTCGTCTCCTGAAGTCCAAACTTCAGCAGCTCCTTTACAGAGGCTTGAACCCGTGCTTTGGCCTCCTGTAAGCTACATGCAACCATCTTTTGCTGCCGGTACCACTTAGCTTCTGGTCTATTCATCTTCTGCCAGTATCTGCCTCACCTCAGTCTAGCTGTTGGCCATGGACTATTTTGCCAGCAACAACAAGATGGAATAAATCAAATGGGCCAATCAAAGCAAAGCCTCTCAGAGCACTGGACGCTGATAGGCTAACTAGAGCCTAGATAGGCAAGACCCCTCACAGACCACTGCAGACCCTAGTTTGAGAACCTCCGAGTCAGGAAATTTTGGCATGGCTACAATATTAAGGACATCAACAATATCACTGACACATGGGATGTTGTCATGTCTGAATGGTGTGTCATGGAAATTGTGACCTGACTGTGTCAATGACTACAGAGAATATCCCCTTTCAGGTTCAATGCAAAATTATTACCTCTGAAAGGGATGCTGGCTTAAGTGAAGTGGAGGAGGCTGACGTGGTGAAATTGCTTGCATCCACAGATTGGAATTGTCTAATGAAGATTTAATTCAGTGAATCAATGAGCTGAGAAGTAAGATCATGCTGAAACATCACCCCCTTTAATTTTGTCAACAAAAGTAATTGTCATGAGCTTTCCAACTCGGCACAGTGGTTAGCACTGCTGCCTCAGTGTCAAAGACCTGGTTCAATTCTGGTCTTGGTTGACTGTGTGGAGTTTGCACATTCTCCCCACGTTTGTGTGTGTTTCCTCCAAATGCCCTGGTTTCCTTCCACAGGCCAAAGACATGCAGATTCGGTGGACTGGCCAAGCTAAATTGTCCCTTAGAGTCTCAAGATGTGTAGGTTAGGGGGATTAGCAGGGCTAATACATGGTATTATAGGGATAGAGTCTGGGTAAAATTAAAGGTAGGTCAATCTTGATGGACTGAATGATCTGGTTCTAAACTGTAGGGATTCTATGATAATGGAAGAGGTAATGGAAATCTTATTGAAGCTGACCCAAAAAATGAACATGATGCCATTGTGAATAAGGTGATCAGTGATGCCATTAACTGTTACTGAGAAAACAACTGTGAGAAGTAAAGATAAACAGTCCGGAGATAAATTTTCAAGTCTGACAATCCTGGCCTTTCATGCCATTAATTCCACCAGGACCTGGCTGTTGTACGCTGCTTTCAATTCAAAACCAAAATTGCTCAATGAGCTTGAAGCAAGGATCTCAAACCAGAGACTAAAGCACTGGGCATGTCAAAGCACTACTGACGGTGTCTTTGAAAGATCCACCAAATCTATCAGAAAAGGCACTGTAACAGCAATCTCTTTCCTCAAGCCAACATACCAACCTCAAGGCACTACGTCACAGAAAGACACCTCCACAGAAATGTTTTAGTGATGTCCTTACAGCATCCCTGAAGTAGTAAACCATCTCCATTGACTCATGATAACTGACTAAAATGGAAGGTGATGCATTTTGGAAGTTACCAAACACAGACTTCATTGGGAACATGCAAAGGCCAAGTAAAACCAGCAGAGAGAGGGAATGCATCTCGAAGCAACTTACTTAACTGGCCTTGAAACCTACCCAAGTATGGCAAAGACCATCCAACTGGAGTTGAACCAAATTATAAGAACATAAGAAATAGGAGCAAGAGTAGGCCATCTAGCCCTTCGAGCCTGCCCTGCCATTCAATAAGATCATGGCTGATCTGTCGTGGCTCAGTTCCACATTCCCGCCCTCTCCCCATAACCCTTAATCCCCTCGCTTATCAAAAACCCATCAACCCGCGTCTTAAAAATATTTAGCGAGGCAGCCTCCACCACCTCAACGGGCAGAGAATTCCAGCGATTCACCACCCTTTGAGTGAAGAAGTTCCTCCTCAACTCTGTTCTAAACCGCGCCCCCCCCCCCCTTTATCTTGAGACTGTGCCCCCTAGTCCTACTGTCCTTTCTGAGCGGGAAGAGTCTCTCCACCTCTATCCCATCCATCCCATTCATCATCTTATACGTCTCAATGAGATCTCCCCTCATTCTTCTAAACTCTAACGAGTACAAGCCTAGTTTATTCAGCCTCTCCTCATAGCTCAACCCCCTCAACTCCGGTATCAGCCTAGTAAACCTCCTCTGCACTCCCTCCAAGGCTAAAATATCCTTGCGTAAGTACGGCGACCAAAACTGCACACAGTACTCCAGCTGCGGCCTCACCAGTGCCCTATACAGCCGCAGCAAGGCCTCCTTACTTTTATATTCAATCCCCCTCGCTATGAAGGCCAGCATCCCATTAGCCTTCCTGACCACCTGCTGCACCTGCAGGCTGGGTTTTTGCGACTCATGCACAAGGACCCCGAGGTCCCTCTGCACCGTCGCCTGCTGCAGTTTTTCGCCCCGTAAGTAATAGTCCTTCCTACCATTATTCCAACCAAAGTGGACCACCTCGCACTTGCCAACATTAAATTCCATTTGCCATTTCCTGGCCCATTCGCCCAGCCTATCTAGATCCTTCTGCAGACTCTCCACACCCTCCGCGCAATTTGCCATTATCCCTGGACCCGGCACACTGCTTAGAAACAGAGAGATATTAGTGCACAGCATCGTAGCAACACTACTTTGAATCTCTGACTCTGATAGGATTTTGACATTTAGAATCATAGAAACCTTACAGTGCAGAAAGAGGTCCTTCGGCCCATCGAGTCTGCACCGAACACAATCCCACCCAGGCCCTACCCCCATATCCTACCCACTAATCCCTCGAACATACGCATCCCTGGACACTAAGGGGCAATTTCTTAGCATGGCCAATCAACCTAAACCGCACATCTTTGGACTGAGAGGGGAAACCGGAGCACCCGGAGGAATGTGCAAACTCCACACAGATGGTGACCCGAGCCAGGAATTGAATGCGGGACCCTGGAGCTGTGAAGTAGCAGTGCTAACCACTGTGCTACCGTGCCGCCCTCAACTAGAGTTTAACAGGTGTCATTTGCATTGATTTGTGATTACTTGTGTTCAAAAGTGATCATTTAGCATCCAAGTGACATCTCAACGAACGGTCAACTGACATCATTAGGCATAAATTAACATCAAATTAAATCAGACAGTGCTCAAGCAACATTATTTGTGATCATTTGAGCATCATTTAATTAACTTCAAAGCACTCAGAAGCATTCAACTGACCCTCAAAAGCTTGTTAGTGAGGAAAAATTCCAAACTCTTAGCAATCGATAAAATCTAACAATGTTGCAAGCATGAATTTACTTCACTAAAATCATGCCATGTATTTTTCTAAATTCTAGCTTATGCAGTATGTTATGCATATGCTATGTAGATTGCACTCGCCCAAAGCCCATTGAGGTACACTTCAACTTCCAGATTTTGGCACAGATGAGATTGCCAGAGGTTGCAGTGTCTTTGTGACCCTCAGTGGTAATGAATGTTTCAGCATTCACCACTATTGGGAACGAAGGTTCAGGCCATCAACAAAGATTCGGTCACAATACTATCCTACCTTCTTCGTTTATGCCTGGTCACTCAGTCAACGAATAGGACTGTTTTAATCATGGCAATGAAAGTAAGGCACTGACATTCACACTTCCAAATACTGCCATAGGCTATAATGACTATAACTCAATATACTATCCACCAGTGTCAGGGAACCTGTAAATGTTTTACTTTGTGACGAGCAGCCTCCTTGTCCAATTCAGCAAGGATTGTTAGCAGCAATGAGACACAAACTTGAATGGAGGATAATTTGACTTCCCCAGAGCTGGGACACAATTTACAGCAAAAAGGTAATCATTTCAGACCCCAATGCACTTCCTTCACTGTCAAACCTCAATAGAAAGAACTTATACTATTGAATACATTTCAGAAAAGTGCACATAGATGCATGCATTCCTAGCAATGTATAAACCAAAGCTACCTGCCTTTGTTCAATTTGCAATTGAAAGATGCAGACACTATGTTCCCTTAGCTCATGTATAGCCTGTAGAATGCTTTCCTGCACTGAGACTTCAGGGTGCTCCTTCCTGTGTGAGTAACTGGACTGGGAGTGACAGTCTGCAATGGGAGTTGATGGGTATTAATTAATAGGTATGAGGGAGCTCGCCCACATCCAGGCAAGATAGAGAAATCCCAATGGGGGTGAATGTAGGAAGAGAAAAAGAGTGTAAGACTGGATGAAGGCATGGGTGAGTGGGTGCTGAGGGGAAGGTATGAGTGAGTATTTTGTGAAGCTAACAAGGGATTAAACAAAAAAAAGACTGGCAGAAAGGATCATCTAACTATCCCACAAGCATGATGCACTATGACTGGACATTTCCAGTGATCTCATTTCCTGGGAAAGGCCAAATAAAAACTAAGATAAGGGTAAGGAGCTCTTTCCAAGAGTCAGTGCAGACTCAATGGACAGAATGGCCTCCTTCTGAACTGTAGGGACTCTATGGAAAAAAATGGCAATCAGCACTAATGACTAATTTAAAACTCGAACTTGATTACACCCTTTGATGTCAAATGATTATTTTTTGTTGTTGTATCAAGAGATGTGGGCCAGCATTTCTTGCCCATCCCTAATTGCCCTTGAGGTGTCTTCTTGAATCATTGCAGTCCATGTCACTCAAGCCAGGTTGTTTGTCTGGTTTAATTCCTCTGAAATTTTGTTGCAGTTTGATAATAATCAAGTGGCTTGCTAGGCCATTTCAGAGGAAATTTAAGAGCCAGTCACATTGCTGTGGGTCTGGAGTCACAGGTAGTTCAGGCTAGGTTAAGGTGGCAGATTTCCTTCCCTAAAGGATATTGGTGAACCCGATGGGTTTTCATGACAATCAACAATGGTCATCATTAAACTTTTAGTTCCAGACGTTTTATTGAATTCAAATTCTACCTGCCGTGGTGGGATTCAAACCCAGGTCCCCAGATATTAGGGATGGAAAATGACTGATGACTGTATCAGTGTTGCTACATGCTCTTACTTGGGTCTGGAAAATATTTTTGATTTTACTTCCAATTTCCACCACTCTCTCATCTTCACATGGTCCATCTCCAACACTTCTCTTTCCTTCACTGACCTCAGTCTCCATTTTCAGTGATAGACTAACTACCAGTATTCATTATAAGCCCACTAAGCTTGACCACTGCTCCTCACATCTGGCTTCCTGTAACAACTCCATCCTATTGTCCCAGTTTCTCCACCTGTCTCATCTTTTCTGATGAATCACAGAACAGGAGGACGCAATTACAGCAGTTAATAAGGAAGGCAAACTTAATCTTGGTATTTATTACTAAAGTAATAGAATATAAATGTAGCGAAGTGTTGTTGCTCCTGTACAAAGCATTAGTGAGACTGCACTTACAATATTGTCTCCAGTTTTGGTCCCCTTACTTGAGGGGGGGATGTTGTTGCATTGGAGATCATTCAGAGGAGGTTACCTAAATTGATTCCAGAGATGAAAGGTTTGACTTATAAAGAGAGATTCAGCAGTTTAGGCCTATACTCACTAGAGTTTAGAAGAATGAGGGGAGATCTAATTGAGGTATACAAGATGATAAGTGGGGGCGGGGGGGGGGGTGCAGATAGATGTGGAAAGGATGTTTCCTCCTATAGGGCGAACATAGTTCTTAGTTTTTATGATTCTATCTTGGCAAATGTCATTTCTATTCTGACGTATCACAGAAAACTAGTGCGCAAGCACGGCAGTTAACAAGAAAGACAAATGGAATCTGGCATTTATTGCTAAAGTGATAAAATGTAAATGTAGTGAAGTGTTGCTGCTACAGTACAAAGCCTCAGCGAGGCTGCACTTAGAATACTGTGCACAGTTTTGGTCCCCTTACTTAAGGAGGGATATAATTGCACTGGAGGTGGTTCAGAGGAGATACATCTGCCTTTTACCTAAAGTGAGGTTTTCCCACCTATATGGTTTACAGGGCACAACTAAGTTCAACACATTTCCCACAACTCTGCTCTCACCCCTCCCCCTCCGTCCCAGTATAGGGTCCCCTTTGTTCTCACTTCCTACCCCATCAACTTGTGCATTCAAAGAATCATTGTCCACCATTTCTGCCAACTCCCATATGATGCCACCACAAAACCATATCTTTCCCTCACCCCAATCTTTGTCAGCATTCCGCAAGGGGCTGCTCGCTCAGTGAAACCTTGGTCCATTCCTCCATCACCTGCCAACTGCTCACTTTATTCCAAAGGCATCTTCCCTCACAATCGCAGAAGGTGCAACACCTGCTCTTTTACCTCACTCTCCTCACCATTCAAGGCCCCAAACACTCCTTTATGGTGAAATAACATCTCCATCCATTTGATCTGCTGCATTCAGTGCTCCCAATGCAATCTCTTCTACATTGGGAAGACTAAATGCAAACTGGGTAACCATGTTGCAGAACAACTTCATTTAGCCTACAAGTATGAACCAGACTTCCTGCTGCTTGCCATTTCAACCCAGCATGTTTCTCTCATGCCCACATGTCCATCGTTGGCAGTTGCAATGCTCCATTAAAGCCCAAAGCAAGCTGGAGGAAAAGTACCTCATCTATGCTATGTTACAGTAAGTAGTCTCAAGACACCAGATTAAAGTGCAACAGGTGACTCACCTGTGGAAGGAGCAGCACTCCAAAAGTTCGTAATTCCAAATAAACCTATTGGACCTTAACCTGGTGTTCTGAGACTTCTTATTGTGCCCACCCCAGTCCAACGCCGGCATCTCCACATCATGTTACAGTTATGCATGTCACAGCCCTCAGGACCCAACATCAAGTTTAACAACTTTAGATTGTGGCTTTTCTCCTCCATCTTGTCTCCTTCTTAAAAAAGCCCAAAACATTTTCATCCCAGTTAAATTAAAAACATCCCGCCCCAACACTGAGCCATCTGTCACTTGTTCTTAAATTTTCCTTTCACTGAGCACTAATCTTTATTCCCGCATTAACAGATTCTACTATCTTACCTTAATGCTGGTATCTTCTCCTCCCATTAACGCTTCATCTGTCGCGTGACCTGCGCTTCTTCGTTGCAATTTACCAATCACTAACCGTATACTCTGCTACTGTTGCTCCACCCACTTACACAGGATGGAATCTGTCACTTTTCTCCTTCTCTTTAGCTCTGAAGCCCTAGGTCTCTGATTACTAGTCCATCAAAAATACCACTAGCCCACTATATTGCTTTTTGAATGCACTTCAGCATTCTTGACTATAAAGTTATGTCCAAAACTTCTGGTTCTTGCAACGATGCTGCAATTTACTACCAAAAGACATGGTAATAACTTATTGCACTGATGGTAAAATCTTCAACTTCAACTGGCTTAAGCTCAAACCCAAGACTAAAGGTACTTCTATGGTAAAATTAAAATAAACTAATAATACACAAGTTTGTGCACACTCTGAAGAAGAATTACAAAAGATATTTGACATATTCACTGAAACCACAAGTGTTTGAGACTTGTTCTGAACCTTAGGAAGACCAAAGTTCTCTACCAACCAAATATATCAAATCCTATGCCTTCAACTGAGATTTATTATGAGCTGTTTGGAAAATGTCCTTCACTTCCATATCTTGGAAGCTATTCCAAAAAACTAACACTCTAGTTGGTAGTATTTTTCTTCATCAAGCTAAGTCTATGGTTAATTACAAACTAAAGTTTTCAGTAATTAAAATATCATACTTGGCATTGTCTATCAAGCAGTTGTTCTCCCCATGCTTCTCTATGGTGCTGAAATATGGACAACTTATAGATGCCATATCAAGATTCTAGAACAGTCCGAAAAGGATTTTGTGCTAGGACAAAACAGTAAACATAAATGTCCTCCAACATGCAGACATGGGACGTACAGAGACCATGAAAATCTCACATGGGCTAAAATGGATGGTAAAATGCACAACTCAAGACTGCCCAAACAAGTACTCAAGAGCTATGCCAGGGAGCCCATTGGTCAATTATTTTTAAAAAAAGCAATTCATCATCAAAAATGGTGTCACAACCTTCCAATCAATTTTTGGGTTCGAAGTAGCTGCAAAAAGAGTAGTCATTGCTAGAAGTACTCTGACTACCACTGGGTGGTAAGAAAGTAACAAAATGATGGTAGCCCCACTGATCTAAACAACATGAAAGACTGCAAAGAGGTTAAGGAAGCATAATTTAGTGCTCTACTTTCAGAAACAATGTTATTTTTAACTTTGATGACGGACAATATCTTTGTTGCGGCTGGATGGAAACCCAATTATGGAGACATCAAAACAGGGAAATCTAAGAAAGGACAGCAGAGTTTTGCAATGACAAGCTTACGACATTAAAGAAATTGGGGATCAGGCTGTTGCTTTCAGGAAAGACATGCGGCTTTATTCAGGAGGGGGTTGATGAAAGGAAGGAGGACAGCACCCAAAGAGAGGTAACCATTCGCAATGTAGGGCAATCAGGTAAGGAAATTTGGTGATCAGCAATTTACTGAAAATGGAGCACAAGGTGCAAAAGACATGTGAGATGAGGATCTGGCAGTAAATAAGAGAGAAGTCTGTGTTCATGGCTGGAGCAGGGAGAAAGACAGCTAATTTGGTGAGGTACTGAAGTATGTATTTTACTTGTGTGACTGGTCTTTTGCAAGGCATGATAGCTTAACTGATTAAGCCAGGCACCACATCCTTGATGTCACATTCCTCAGAGACCTGTACTTTTAATGTCATATGCTGTATGTGGTTTGACAACTCAGAACTGAATTCTGTAAAGCTTGATTTTGAGGTTGGCATCATTAAAAACAAACAAACGTGGATGATTTCAAACCTAGGTGGTCAAATTATACACTATGATATTAATAACATATGTAAATGGACAGCATATGCTTATGCCATGACACAGAGGTAGCTAAGCAATCTATATTTGCCTTGTTAAATATTAGAAATAAGGTACAGATTTAAGTGGGTTTAATTTAATGTTTTGTGTAAGAAATGGTACAATTCTATTAGATTCATGTTAGACAAAGATATTTGCTATGTATGTGTGTTTCAGTTTCAGTTTAAACTATGCTTCCATTTTGCAGCAAGAGTTTGAGGGTATAGGTAAGCACAAGCTTGGAGGAGGATTGGAGATTATGCAATTAGTATTTTGTTAACTGAGGTTGGAGGAGTGAATGCATTGTAGCATTGAATGACTTCACTCTGTCCCAGTGTAGATAAAGCAGATATTCTGCCCACAAGTTGACATCTGAACAGCCAGAGGCACTTTTAGGGAGAAGATCTTTTTGAGTTAGTTTTTAAACTGGACATCAGGGTAAAAGGAACTTTGCAGGGAGAGAGGGTACATCTCTCACAGCTTTGTTAGAAGGAAAGCCATGAAATGGACTTTGGGCGAAAAAAGGCAAATAAGAAGAACCTAAACAACAGCTAGTTAAGGAAACTAGAGAAATAAAGAGAGGTTTCCAGGAAGTCTGAAGTTAAAGGAACAGAGGAAACTACAACTAGAACAGAGTACTGTTCATTGAGGGCTGAGGAGTTAGTGAGCGAGAATCTCAATTAATGTAAAAGCATTTAAGGCAAAGAAATTCTAAAAGGAGTGTTAGAAAACCTGGAGGTGAATCCTGGTTATAACTGTGGAGAGAAAGCTTTGTCTGAAAGGATAGTTAGAAAATTTGGAGATGGATCCTTGGTGAAAACAGTTGATGGAAAGAAGTGGTTGAACGAAGATTTTCAAATGTGTAATTTTGCGAGTAGAATTTGGAAACACTCACGACAAAAAAAAATTCACAGCGGATTGATTGAGTTGCATCTGCCACATGATTGTCTGATCACCATCAGCCTTAGGATTACAGGACCTGTGTGTTTACTGAGGTCATTGTAGCATAAAATATATTGTGTAACTTGCGTTAGCCTTGAATACTTTATACACTTGTGAAGATAAGGGCGAGTGAAGAAGTACTGTATTAGAGCCAAACTTTACATGTTTAATAAATGTTATTTGTTGCTAAAAGCCAGTTAGCATTCCTGTGACTCTGTTCCCACTGTTTTTTTAAGAAAACATGGAAAATGTTAGTCATCTGAGACAGAATTCCATTCTAGGACCTTTCCATCTCATTCAGTAATAACGCCAACTGGGATCGTAGCACTGGGTTACCAGCATAAGAGAAATGTTAGTCATCTGAGACAGGATTCCATTCTAGGACCTTTCCATCTCATTCAGTAATAACGCCAACTGGGATCGTAGCATTGGGTTACCAGCATAAGAGAAATATTTCAAAATTAGGCAAGAAAATTTTTCATCAACAGTAGGTTTCTCTACCATCAGAACTGTTAATGAAAAATTTTCTTGCCTAATTTTGTCTAAGGAAATAGATTTTTCTTTAATCAATAAACTCAGCTAGCACCAATTTTGTTTTGCTTTCAAAAGTGCATGCTCTACTTTCATTGACCTGTATAAAAAAATTGGGAAAACTCAAGTAAATGCATCTTGTTTTGCCAGTCATTTTCTTTACAGTACAAATACCATTGGGAAACTACAGCTCTGATTGGCATACTGCACCAGACGTCAACTTATGGGGAGAATATCTGCATTATCTACATTGGGACAGAGTGAAGTCATTCAATGCTACAATGTATTCACTCCTCCAATCTCAGTTAACAAAATACAAATTGCCTAAGTACAAAGGCACCATTATCTAATCCTAAATATTTACTAGGCACACATTTTGGATGTGCAGAGCAAGATAACTTGGAATAATATTTAAAATTTTTGACATACCAAATGTTATAAAATCATGGTTGGTCCAGGACATACAATTGATAAGCAGTGATGTCTGAAGTTGCATGGTTATAATAAAATGATCTTAGAAAATCACAGTATAGCTTCAAGAAAAGTATACATTTAATAATGCTGCCGATCATCATAGATGCTAGTCAATTTAATTCACTCCATGTGAATTGAAAAGACTGAAACTTCAGCCCTTGATAATATCCTGACTCCAGTGAAGAAGCTTGTTGCAGAACTGCTATGCTTCGAACCATACTGTTCCATTGCAACTACAACACAATGGATGGGATTGGCAGATCTCATTCACGGTGTGATCCATTGCAAGCGAGAATAGAACATTTGGCGTTCCAGCCAAAATTCCACTCACTTTTAGCATCACCAGAAAACTCCAGCCAGAACACAGAAGGTAAGTCAAATGTCCACAAATTGCAGGACAAATTCAACACACTTAATTACTAAGACAGAAGCAAAATACTGCAGACGCTGGAATCTGAAACAGTAACAGAAAATGCTGGAAATTCTCGGCAGGTCTGACAGCAACTGTGGAGAGAAAATAGAGCAATGTTTCGAGTCAGGATGGATCACAGATGCTGTTTTTGTGGCATTTATTTGCTACCCTATTACCCTACTCTCAGTTATCATCATAATGATTAGAGTTGTGGGCAATGCTATTTATTCACCAGTAAGCCACTCACAGGTGCTCGGTTTCTGTATGTCGAAGTAAAGATCTGCATGCAGCAAAATTTGGGCAAAATCCAGGTTTGGGCTAATAAATGGTGAGTAACAATTATATCACACAAGTGTCAGACAATTGCCATCTTCAAAATGTCAATCTAAACCAGCTCCCCCCAAAACTCAAAGGTATTATTGTAACCAAATCCTTCATCAATATCCTGGATGTCACTAATAGCAAGAAACTGAACTAAATTAGACACACAAATGTTGTGACAATAAGAATGGACTTGTATGTTTCAATAAGATCATCTTTCATTTGTCTTCCAATGAGTATAAACCAGACCGGTTCAACTCTTCCTCTTAAGGTAAATCCCTTACCCTAGAAATTAGCCCCATAAACATCTTCTGAACTCAAGTATCTCTGTCCTCAAGTAAGGTGACCAAAACCGTAAATAATACTCTAGGTGTGGTCTCACCAATAACCTGGAGAATTGTAGTAGCACTTCCCTACTCCATTCCCCCTTGCAAAAAAGATCAACATTCATTTGCCTACCAAATTACTTGCTGTGCCTGCATACTGAATTTGCAATTCACGTACAATAATACTCAGAATCCTTTGTACTACAGCATTCTGTAGTCCCTCTCTCCATTTAAACATTATTCTGCTCTTCTATTCATCCAGTCAAATGGACAAGTTCACATTTTTCCATATATATTCCATCTGCCAATTTTTTGTCCACTCACTTAATCAACTTATATCCCTTTGCAGACTATTTGTAATTTTTTCACAACTCTGCAGGCTATTGTAATCTTTTCACAACTTGCTTCCCGGTCTATCTTTGTGTAGCAACAAATTTGAATGTTATACCGTTGGTCCCTTCACCCAAGTCATCAGTATAGTTCATGAATAATTCAGGCCCCAGCACTGATCCCTGTGGCACGCAACTAGTTACAGTTTGCCATCGTGAAAATGACCCATTTGTTCCAACTCCATTTCCAGTTCTTTGGCCAGTCCTTTGTTCATGTTAATATATCAGCCACAACACCAGAAGTCATTCCCTTACGTAATAACCTTTTATGTGGCAAACGTCTTTTAGAAATCCAAACACACAACATCTACAGGCTCCCCTTTCCCCACTCTACTGGTTACAACCTCAAGGAATAAACTTGTCAAACACAACTACCCTTTCATAAAGCTATGTTGACTTTGCTGATAGTATTATGATTTTCTAAATGTCCTGCTACTACTTCTTTAATAACAGATTGTAGCATTTTCACAATAACAGATGTTAGGCTAACTAACCTACAATTTTTCTCTTCCTGTCTCCCCGTCTTTTTTTTTTAACTGAGTTGTTACATTTCTGGTTTTCCAAACAGTTTTGACTTTTCCAGAAACTAGAGAAATTTGGAACATTATAACTGATGCATCTACTATCTTTGCAACCATTCCATTTAAGACCTAAGATATAGATTGTTTCATCCAGAGGCTTGTCAGCCTTTATTGCCATGAATTTTCCTAGTACTTTTTCTCTAATTATAGCGATTATTCAAAATTCCTCTCTCCTAGTTGCCTCATTTCCTACCTTTCTTGAGATGATTTTTATGTCTTCGACTGAAGAACAGACACAAAGTACTTGTTAAAAACTTCTGCCATCTCCCCATTTGTCATTATTAATTTCTCAGTCTCACCCTCTAAGGGACCACTTTCTTACTTTAGCTTCTCTTTTCCTTTTCATATACTTGTCAAAACTATTTGTTTTGCCTTCATATTCCTTGTTAATTTTCTCATGTTCCAATTTCTCTCTTTCCTATTTTAGTCATCCTTTACTGTTTCTAAAGCTTTCCTAATCCACTAGCCTACCACTAATCATCACAATATTGTGCACCTCTTCCTTCAATTTGACACTACCCTCATCTCGCTTAGTTAGCCATGAATGGTGCATCTTTTCTGTAGAGTCTTTCCTCCTCACTGGAATACATTTTTGTCGAGAGTTATGAAATATCTCCTTAAATGTCTGCTACTTTTCTCTACCATCTTCTCTTTTAATCTATTCACCCAGTACACTTCAGGCAATTCTGTCTTATATCCTTGTAATTATTAGCTATATCAGTCACAGGTTATGGACTCTCATTTCTCACCCTCAAACTAAATGTGAAATTCTACCATATACATAGGATACTTTGCTATGAGATATTTAATTAATCCTATTTCATTTCACATTACCAGGTCCAAAACTGTTCCCCGTTCCCTGATAAGTTCCAGAAAATATTGTTCTAAGAAAATGTTGCAAGTAGGTTATGAACCCATCCTTCAGGGTACCTCCGCCATTTTTGATTTGTCTAAGCAATGTGAAGATTCAACTGACCCACGATTACTGCAGTACCTTTCTAGGTATTAACTATTCTTTGATGAATATTTTATCCAATGTGTAGCTACTGCTAGGGAGCCTACGAATACATTTTTAATAAATTCCTGCATAGGATGTGGACATTGTTGGCTGGGCCAGCATTATTAACTATTCCTACCCCTGCATTTCGGAGGGCAATTAAGAGGCAACCATATTGCAGTGGGTCTGGAGTCACATGTCGGCCAGACCGGGTAAGGATGATGGGTTTTCTTCCTTAAAGGATGTTAGTAGACAAATGGGTTTTTACAACAATTGGCAATGGTTTTATGGTCATCATTAGTGGATAAATCCCCAGGTCTGGACAGGGTATTCCCACGGACTTGAGGGAGGCTAGTAGAACTTGCAGGGGCCCTGGCAGACATACTTAAAATGTCAGTATGCACAGGGGAGGTGCCACATGATTGGAGGGTGGCTCATGTTGTTCCATTGTTTAAAAAAGGTTCCAAAAGAAATCCGGGAAATTATAGGCCAGTAAGTTTGACGTCAGTGGTGGGCAAGTTACTGGAAGGTGTGATAAGGGATAGGATCTACAAATGTTTGGATAGACAGGGACTTATTAGGGAGAGTCAACATGGCTTTGTGCGTGGTAGGTCATGTTTGACAATCTATTAGGGTTTTTCGAGGAGGTTACCAAGTAAGTGGATGAAGGAAAGAAGGTTGGAGGTGTAGCCGACAGTGAGGAAGGTTTTCAAAGCTTGCAGAGGAATTTGGATCAACTAGAAAAATGGGCTGAAAAATGGCAAATTTAATGCAGACAAATCTGAGGTATTGCACTTTGGAAGGACAAACAGAAGTAGAACATACAGGGTAAATGGTAGGACTCTGAAGAGTGCAGGTGAACAGAGGGATCTGGGAGTACAGGTACAGAATTCCCTAAAAGTGACATCACAGTGGATAGGGTCGTAAAGAGTGCTTTTGGTACATTGGCCTTTATAAATCGGAGTATCGAGTATAAAAGTTGGAGTGTTTCGGTAAGGTTATATAAGGCATTGGTGAGGCCAGATTTAGAATATTGCGTACAGTTTTGGTCACCTAGTTACAGGAAGGACGTAAATAAGGTTAAAAGAGTGCAGAGAAGGTTCACAAGGATGTTGCTGGGACTTGAGAAGCTGAGTTACAGAGAGACATTAAATAGGTTAGGACTTTATTCCCTGGAGCGTAGAAGAATGAAGGGAGATTTGATAGAGGTGTTTAAGATTTTGATGGGTATAGATACAGTGAATGCAAGCAGGCTTTTTCCACTGTGGCTAGGGGAGAAAAAAAACGAGGGGGCATGGGTTAAGGGTAAAAGGAGAAAAGTTTAAAGGGAATATTAGGGGGGCTTCTTCACGCAGAGAGTGGTAGGAGTGTGGAATGAGCTGCCGGATAAAGTGGTAAATGCAGGGTCACTTTTAACATTTAAGAGAAACTTGGGCAGGTACATGGATGACAGGGATGTGGAGGGATATGGTCCAAGTGCAGGTCAGTGGGACTAGGCAAAAAATGGTTCAGCACAGACAAGAAGGGCCAAAAGGCCTGTTTCTGAGATGTAAATTTTCTATGGTTTCTATTGGACATATAATGCTAGATTTTTTTATTGAATTTAAATTTCACCATCCACCATGGTGGGATATGAACACAGTTCCTCCAGAGCATTACCATGGGTCCCTGGATTACTAGTCCAAAGGGATTTCTTAGCTTTCCCAAACTGATTCTAGATTTTGATCTTCTATTCATTATTGTGCTGATCTCATCCTTTATTAACAATCTCCATCTATTTTTCCTTTCCCCCGTCCTTCCAAAATATCAAATACCTTTGAATTTTCAGGTCACAGTCTCGGTCACCTTCCAACATTTCTACAAGGGCTATATGATACCTTATTCTATTTGTGCCATGAATTCATTCATGTTATGAATATTATGAACTTTCAGACAAAGAGCCTTTAATTCTGATTTTCAAACATTAAGATCTTATTTGCTGGTGCAATTGTTGCTTGAACACTTTGTCTCCTTCGGTGACACTCTGGCTATCAATACCTGCATCCTTTTTCTACACTTAACAAATTTCTCTTCACATGAGCATTCCCCTCCATATTTAGTTTAAAGCTATCTGTACAGCTTTAGTTATGCAATTCACCTGTACTCTGGTCTCATCCTAGTTCAGGTGAAGGTCATCCCAATGGTACATCTGCCTCTTTCTACAGTGCCCCATTAATTAAAACCAATTCCTCCCACACAATCTTTGAGCCATACATTCAACTCTAATTTTATTTACTCTTGGTCCACATGGACCAAGACAATTAAATCATCCCCCCTCCCACTCCAAGTTCTTTTGCGATGACAGGCACTAAAGTATTCATCAAGAACCATAACAAAACCTACAGCTCCACACGTTATTTTTTGCTCATTTACAGACCCTATTCTTTCCTTAGTTATCCCCCTTACTCTTAATGCACTGGTAAGACACTTTGGGTACTTCTTGATTTTACTTGCCAATATTCTTTCATGCCCTTTCTTTGCTTTCCTAATATCCTTTCTGATTTCATCCCTCCGCTTTGTATTCCTCTCAGCTTGCTGTAGTATTGACTTCTTGATGTTGGACATAAGCCTTTCTTTTCTGCTTTATCTTACTCTGAAAACTCCCTAACATCCTGGGGATTGTTGATTTGACTGTCCCACCCTTTTCTTTTGTGGGAACATTTTAAACACCTTTGAACACCTCGAAACTCCCTCTTGAATGCCTCCCACTGACTTGAATCTCCCTTTTGAATGCTTCCCTCTGCAATAACACTGATATAACTTCAAGGAAAGAAAATATGTACACCTACATCAGTACATTATTGAATTTTTTTAAAAAAATGGACAAATGGTTGAACTGATTAAAAAAAGGTCACTGCTGATCACATGATAATTTTAGAAGTTTTTGAGCAGTTTAAACATGGGCCAAGGGTAGCACATCAAATCCCTGGAACATAATACTCCTTGCATTATATTCCAGCCAAGCCAACGCAATGGAATAGCAGATGGAACAGCTGCACCAGCCAACTAGAGACAAAGCCAGAGCTATTTGCTTCATCTCCAATGTTATTGTAATGGTTCTACAATTATCTGCTCAAAGCATAATCACCCTTAATAAGGAAGTCTTGTTAGTGGAATACCATGACCCAAAACCACCCTGACACATGACTGAGACCTGTGCTGTTTGAATTCCTTTCATTACGTAGTTTGAATTTTACCTTCAGTTGTGGTTCAACTTCCGAAGAGAACAAAGGCTAACAGCCTGCCTTTGACTTCCATCTTTCTCCAAGTCTGATTTTCAGGAGGAACCTTGTATTTCACCTACAGATTGAACTAATTTCCAGGATGCAAGAATAATTTGCTGCAACTTCAATGACTCAATCTGCAACTGAGTTCCTCGGACTTGGAATATTGCCAGACTAAGCCACCTGAAAAAAATCTTCATTGGTCATTGACTTATTGGACTCCACACTCATGTGGAACCACAATTATTTTTATCGTGGTTGCCACAAATCTCTTTCTTTCCCTTATCCCTCTTTGATTAGGTGAAATCTAAAAGGGGTGGATATTGCAAACCCTCTTTCTGCATTTTGTACGTGCAAAATAAACCAACCCTTTTGTTTTACCTTATTTCGAGTTTGATGTGGTGTAATAGAGATTAGATTACCCAAAAATTGACAGGTTAGGGAAATTATGCCACCACTTAAAGGGAAATCAAAAATCAAAAGCAACTTTGTATTTAAAAATGGGTAATGTTTAGAGAAATTGGGACTGTTTAAATTAATTCCCTCTAGTCTGTAACACAAGGTTCAGTAAAATTAGCCTTGCACCAATTTAGAACTTTAACTCCTTTCTATTTTTGCTTTTTCCATAATTATGTTAAGGTAACTGAATTATGATCGCTACCACCAGAATGCCCTTCATTGTCACACTTTTTGTCAGCCCAGCTTCATTTCCTAAAAGTCCAGAATAGAACACTCTCCTGTTGGACTTGTTACATATTGATAGGCTGAACACATCTTTAGAACTCAGTTCCCTCAAATCCTGTCACACTAAAATGATCCGAGTTAATATTGGGGTACAACCCCTACTATTACTGCCCTGTTTTTGCACTTCTGAAAGCTTTGCCTACGTATTTGCTCTTCCATCTCCATTTGGTGGGGTGGGGGGCTATAGTACATGCCCAATAGTGTGATGGCCCCTTTTTTTGTTCCTTAGCTCAATACATATAACCTCAATGGATGATCCATCTAGCATATCATTCCTCCTCATAGTTGCAATTGCTTCTCGAACCAAAATTGCCACCTCTTATCTTTTTATCTCCCTTCCTATCTTATCTGAAATCTTTGTAACCAGGAATAGCTGCCATTCCTGTCCTTCTCAGTTATGTTTGACATGCTATGATATTGTCCTGCAACATTCGAGCAGTGCCCTCAGCTCATCTGCTTTATTTGCTATACTCCTTGCATTGATGTATATACCCTTGAACACTGCCAAACTCTCTTTCTTCCATCTTTTGTTTTCCCTGCCGTCCATACTTATTCACAGGTTTTCTGCCTTCCATTACCATTTCTAATTTTGCCCCATTTGTGTCTGTCTTCAGGTTCCCAACTTCCTGCCAAACTAACTTTAATCCTCCCCAACAGCATAAGTAAACCTCCCAACAAGGATATTAGTCCCCACCCTATTGAGGTACAAATCATCCAGTTTGTATAAGTTCCATTTTCCCTAGAACCAGTCCCAATGCTCCAGAATCTGAATCTCTCTCTCCAACACCATCTCTCCAGCCATGCATTCATCAGCTCTAATCTCCCATTTTTATGTGCATCAGCACATGGCATGGGTGGCAATCCAGAGATTACTACCTCTAGGGTCCTACTTTTAAATGTCTTACCTAACTCCTTATGACTTATTGCCAGGATTTCATCAAGCCTTCTACTTGTGTCATTGGTACCAATGTGAACCACGACCTCTGGCTGTTCACCTTTCCCCTCAAGTTCATCCTGCAACTACACTATGATATTCATGACCCTGGCACCAGGGAGTCAACATATATCCTATTTCTCTATATCTAGAGAAACACCTGTCTGTTTCCCTCACTCCAGTACATAGAAAATATTTGAATAGCATGCTTCCCTAATATCAATTCCCCAACACCATTCCTTTTCCACTCATCTTTCTTCCTGACCATGCAGCTGAATGACACATGGTGCCCCCCACTTGCTGGGCTCCTCTGAGGAACCATCACATTCACCAGTCTCCAAAATGGATAAACGATTCTTGAGTGAGATAGACTCAGGGGACTCCTGCACTACTTGCCTGGTCCTCATAGACTTTCTAGTGGTCATCCATTCTCCTTCTGCCTGCATGTTCAAAAGTGTGGTGTGACCACCTTCTGAAACATGCTATTCAAGTAGTTCTCAGTATTGTGGATGTGTCACAGCAAATCCAGCCACTGCTCAAGTTACAAAGCCCAGAGCTCAGGTTTCAGGCGATACTTCCCACATATGCATATCTAGGCCACGTGAAGTGTCTATGACTCCTCACTTGCCACAGGGTGGGCATTCTGTGTGGCCAAGCTGCCCTGCCATATATTAAACTTACTTTTGGACTATTGACTATAAACCAGAGGTAGAAAGTAGATTCATAAACTAACCAGCTCTTTTGCCTATGACTAGGAATGAATTATTTAAAGATTATGTACTTACACAACTGTATTAATCACTTTTCAATTCTAATTAATTAACCATATTACTACTAATAGCTTTACTACTGCAATGACAAAAACCTTATAATTAATAAAACCTTACAGTTACCAATAAATTGTATCAGCTCCTACAAGATGACTGAGCAAAATACTCACCAATCACTTACTTAGTTCCTTGTGACATCACATCGATTTTTTCGAAATCTGGTTGGTCCACAGAAACCCACCACCAGCAACAGCTAGCTTCTGGATCTGCTAGAAGTTTTGTTCCCTCTCACCTTTTTGAAATCTCCAGATCTGCTGGAAGTTTTGCCCACAAACCTTGGTGTTTATTGAAGCTATGAATTTAGTGCAATACTTATATCTCCCTAGTACTAATTTAAACTACTGCCTTCATTTTTTGAGAGTAAAATACTTAATACTCGCCAACCACTCACTCACTTTCTCACCTAATAAACACTTCCAGTCTTCAGTTATCATGACAAGGGCTTCAGGTGCATTGAAACAGACAAACTCCCATTCCTCTCCTGATTTCGACGCATATTAGAACAGAAACATAAGAATATAAGAAATAGGAACAGGAGTAGGCCATCTAGCCCTTCAAGCCTGCCCCGCTATTCAATAAGATCATGGCTGACCTGAGGTGGATCAGTTCCACTTTCCCGCTCTCTCCCCATAACCCTTAATTCCCTTGTCTGTCAAAAATCTATCTACCCATGACTTAAATATATTTAGCGACGTAGCCTCCACCACTTCAACGGGCAGAGGATTCCAGAGATTCACCACCCTTTGAGTGAAGAAGTTCCTCCTCAACTCCGATCTAAACTGCACCCCCCTTATCTTGAGGCTGTGCCCTCTAGTCCTGCTATCCTTTCTAAGTGGGAAGATTCTCTCTACCTCTACCCTATCCATCCCTTTCATTACCTTATACGTCTCTACAAGATACCCCCTCATCCTTCTAAACTCCAACGAGTAAAGACCCAGTCTATTTAGTCTCTCTTCATAGTCCAACCCCCTCATCTCCGGTATCAGCCTAGTGAACTTCCTCTGCACTCCCTCCAAGGCCAAAATATCCTTGCGCAAACGCGGCGACCAAAACTGCACACAGTACTCCAGCTGCGGCCTCACCAGTGTCCTGTACAGTTGCAGTAAGACTTCCCTGCTTCTATATTCTATCCCCCTCGCTATAAAGGCCAGCATACCATTCACCTTCTTGATCACCTGCTGCACCTGCAGACTGGGTTTTTGCGACTCATGCACAAGGACCCCCAGGTCCCTCTGCACTGTAGCATGCTGCAGCTTTTCGCCCTTTAAATAGTAATCCCTCCTACTATTATTTCTGCCAAAGTGGATAACCTCACATTTGCTAACATTATACTCCATCTGCCAGTTCCTCGCCCACTCGCTCAGCCTATCCAGATCCCTCTGCAGACTTTCCACACCCTCAGCGCAATTTGCTTTTCCACTCATCTTCGTGTCATCAGCAAATTTCGTCACCCTACACTCAGCCCCCTCCCCCAGATCATCTATATAAATGATCACCATTATTTCATTGAGCCAAAATACAGGAGCAGTTTTGCCATATAGACAGCAGCAGTTTATGAATGCAGTTTCCCACCACCTTTTCAAGACAACTAAGGATGGGCAATAAACGTCTGTCTTGTCAGTGGTGTTCAAATTCAGAATTTTTTTTGAACATGCATCACAGAAGACAATTTATCTGCTCTAACTATCCCAATTGATTTGCATTCATTGGGCTATAATTTGCTCAAGGAATAAATCGACTAGCTTCTATAATTTCTTGCCCTTGCACAATTAGATTTTGCATGTGATAATCGTTTAAAATTTTTTCATGGAATGCGAGTGTCACTGACAAGGCCAGTATCTGTTGCCCATCCCTACTTGCCCTCCAAAGGGTATGGTGTGCTACCTTCTGGAACTGCTGCAGTCTGACTGGTGCAGAGCTCTGTTGGGGAGGGAATTACAGGGTTTTGATTCAATGATACTGAAGGAATGATGAAATAGTTCCAAGTCAGGGTGGTGCGTAGCTTGGAGAGAAATTTGAAAGTGGTCGTGTTTTCAGGTGTTTGCTGCCCTTGCCCTTCCTCGCTAATAGAATTCACAGATTTGGAAGTTAAGTTTCTTGAAGTGTGAGCTGACAACAGTATAGTAAAGGAAACTTGATATCTGGGTCCCAAGTGAACAAGGTAAAACAACTTTATATCTCTAACTAATCAGGCAGAAGGATTGCGATATTAGCAGTGCAAGGACTGAGAAGGAAGGGCAAATTAGAATGTATCATCTCAATTCTAAATTAGGTACAGAAAGAAAAATAAAGAGAGTTAAAGAAAAATTGGACTTGTAGAAAAAGGAGAGAGAATGGAAAAGTAAAAGAAAATATTTTTGTATTAAACTTTTGTAGGGATTTCCAACAGCAGCTCAAACCTAAAGGAATGAAATTCTACATTTGTAACAACTAATTTTCTGTGGCAGTTTGTTTGGTAGTAACTGACACTAACTTTATCATAAAAAAGTACTTAGGATGCAATCTTATGAAATGAACAAGTGAGAAAGCGGGAAAGTTTCAGACCTGTTCTTTGGGTGAGTTTGAAAATGCAACATTATGATGCTCAGCCATTTTTTGGACAGAAGTGCATCTTTCACCAGCTTGTGGGGGGGAGCGGCATCTACGTTTGCCGATGAAGCCGGCTGAAGACTATTCAGGGTGCCATTGCACAGGTGCCCTGATCTCCTAGTGAACTGGGAGACCTCCTGCCACCCCCCCTCCATCATCAGCAACAGTGTAACCACTCCTCTCCCTCCACCCCATGGCAAAACAGGTTACCAGCATTGGGATCCTACCCAAAGAGTTTCCCAGCATGACACACTGTGATCCACACCCCTGCAGCCCCCGCTTTCTGATCACTCATTGTGCCGGGCTCCCCCCCTCCTTGCCGTTCACCCTCCTTGCATACCCCCCTGCCGACTGCCCCATGTGCAGAGCTATCGCTGGACAGCACACCCTTTTCTCTGCAGAGTTCACTCTCTCCTGCAGAGCTTCTCCTCTTCCCATCATACTCCCATCCCCACACAACCCCACTCCCTAAGCATTGCCCTGGCACATTTATGCTACCAGTGGACAGTACGAGTGCGCTGGGTGGGCACTGCCTAGCCATGCTCCTAACCACCTGGAGGCTTCAATGGCCTCCAGATGATGCTGTGCTGACTGCATTAATGGCATGCTCGGCATGTTATTAAGATGCAAATAGGCTTTGCAGCCCTTTTCAACACATTTGATCTTGCTGGCAAAACCGTGCCAATTTCTTAGAGGCACTAAGATTGTGCCCTTGGACTGAAAAGGGAAAGATGCAGCATTCTGGGGTGAGTTCATAATTATCATACAAGTACAGAAATTTCACAAACACAAATAGATTTCAGTGGGGAGCCAGACTATGCAGAAGCTAATGGCAATTTACCCTTGCTTCTGTCATCACTTGAACTTGTTGCGGCATTTGTGCACAAATAATAGTGAGTTTCAATAGTCTTCTTTATTTTGATAGAAATTATAATCTTTTTTTGTGGGTAAAGAAAATCATGTGCATGTCTAAGACCATAATACAACTATTGTTTTGCCTTTATAGGATTATTTTAGATACATCTTATCAGTAGCTGACAGTGAAGTAAATAAAAGCTCAATTTAAAATTATGGAGATCTTAGTGTTAAATATTTTGCATAAAAATAGTCAAAAATATAAAAATCAAAAACTTTAATTTTCTGTGAAGCATAGCTATACTGAGAGGAGTCTGAATTTAATTGGCTTAATTTAATTTATCAATTATATTTTTAAAAATTTAAAGAAATATCTATTTCAAATATTTCAGTTTTAATTAGCATCAAATTCCCACTGTAACAACATAACTCAGATATCATACAATTAAATCTCACCAGCCTGTAGATAATTTCCAACTCTTGTTTTTGATCTTAACTATGGAACAAGCAAATTATCCTGCTCAATAGCTAGATCAACTTAATTTGTTATGACATTTTATATGTAGGCCAGGCATGTATTTGCTGAGTACATAGCTACATGAACCACAAAGAAAAACAGCAAGTTACTTAAATTTTAATTCTGGACATTTTTTAAATTAACACGTCAGCACATAACGAGTGCCAAATGAAAGGCCGATAATTAGAAAAAGTGAATATAACTTCTTGCGATAATTATCTGCAGTAAAGGTGTGACAAGACAACACACTTGATTGCAAACTGGTTTCACAATGGACCATTATGCTGAGATTGAATTTATTTGAACTGAACACATTTTCTCTTGCTTCCACTTGCCACAATTGTTCTCGCAAGTAACCCAAGACATTCTGACCTCCAACCCGCTTTTACCCTATACTGGACAATGTCTACACGGAATTCAGATTGAAAAAAAATAACTTTACTATTCATACAGTTCACTCCTTTGGAAAAGTCTGGAAGTCTGGTGTATATGTGTGACAAATCCAAATGTGTGTGAACAAGGCAATGCGTGGAACATCCACATTTGACAGAGACCTGTTCATCTCATTAAATACTCCTTGCTCATCTAGTTCATGTGATAAGTATTGGTCAAGAGTTCACTTGAAGGTCAGCATAGCTTCCAAAACCTCAGAACAGCAGACCTTCAGTCCTCTGCCAAATGGATGTTACATTTAATATTTTCCAATCAGAATTTTACATTAGATTATCCCAAAAAATATTTTTTTAAACTCAAAGAAGATATCAGAAAAACATATCAGAAAAACAACTACTAAATTCACTGCAATGTTTAAACAATGGGTTTTGTTAGTCCAAAATCCTTTTATTTCCTGCTGGCCCTGTTAGACACCAAATTTAAACAGAACAGAGGTTGTTCCTCTGAATAAACAAAGACTTCCAATTCTACTTAAGAAATTCCACATGAGAAAGTCTATATAACATTATGGACAATCAAGTAATAAATCTGCATAAACGCCTTTGAAAAGATTGAGGAACTGTCAGCCACTTTAACATTTGAGAAATAGCTGAGAAATTCCATCCACAGCTAGGTTGGCCTGGAGGTGAAGAAACAAAAGTGGCTGTAGGACTTTAATCAGTGTGTTGCAGCACACAGTCAGTCTACCCTTATGCAATTTATTCAAGCACTATCAGTCAAATGCTTAAACAATACTGCCAAGCTATATTAGTGAAGTGTTAAGCCAAATTTTACAAGCTATTCAGTAAAGCCATCAGATACATTGTAGACATTGTCCAATGTATGCTGAATTGCACCTCTGGGGTCATCCCAACAAATCAGTTTGACAATTTCTATCCAAGTTTCCTTTAAAAACAAAAAAGTAGCAATTAGTTTATCAATGTATACGCCTTTCTGTCACAACAAATTTCTCTAACCCCTTGCCAAAAAAATTGTCCATCATCAGCCAGGTCCTTGTCCTCACAGGCAACAATACAGCTGTATAATTACACTTCTTTCCTTGACAACTTGCATGATTGTTTTCCTAACAGTATATTACTTTGTTAGTACTTTCCAATATACGTTATTTTTAAACTGTCACTTTCCCCAACTCATCCTGATCCACACTCGTCTGTTTATCATAACAATCATTAATAACTGTCACTCTTCGCCATCAATTTAACGAACTCACTCCCTCATTAGCATGTTCTAGCATTTGTTCCATGGAAAGGCTGATTATTTTCTACAACAGGCCAAGCCAATTACTTTAGTGAAATGGAATCACATTAATCAAAACTTAACAAGGTGGCAAATTTAAAGATATCAGATTGCAAAAGACAGCATAACTAATATGTCACTGTCAGAGGTACTATGTAGGTATGCAGCAGCTGTACTAAATATATCTCTTCACACAAGCCACATGAATTTTGACGTTTCATATGATCTGACAAGTACTGAAGTGATATTGGAGGGCTAGAGGCTGGGCAGAGCTGCTCATGATGACATTTCTAGATTCTGGCAAGGACAGCGAAGAGAAAATGATGACCGTGTCTAGTTGGACCAGCAGACGGCAGTTCATCATGTCTCTCTTTGCAGAGACGTTTTCTTTTACACTTTAAATGATGATACTCATCAATCACAGTTTGACAGCTGCATCACACCAGCTGCAAACATGCAAAGCCCAGCATTCTGAAATATGCTGACGCTACTAATATAAACACATCAAAAAAATTCTCTTCTGATCAACATTACAGTCTAATATAAACACCCACAAGTCACAGAAATCATAGTTGTTTATTGCTAACCATTACAATCTTTTTACCTCTTACTGTTTACAAAATTGTACTATTACTGGGATTCATTTTACATTTGAGTAGCTCTTTGGTTCAGGTTGCTAAGGCTAATGAATGTGACTGATGAAATGGGCTCAAGAGAAGGCTCAAGGCCCACATTTAAATTGCATTAGTCAACTGACTCCCAAATCCTTCATTTCTTTTTTTGGCTCGTTAACAGAAATCAGTGCAAAATATACGTCTCAAATATCAAAAGTACCTTTTTCGGCACATGGACATTAGTCTAGTAAAGAAGCCAGCTATTGGATAATGTACATCTTATGTTTGTCAGACGCATCAAAACTTGGCTTCAGGATTGCAAGTATTTACATGTTACAGTAAAACTATGGTCAGCTTATTTGTCATTGTTATTTTCTCTTGAGATACACTGGCAAGGAAATCATACAGCAAATTAAAGTACTATCCACATATTGCATTTCACCGTGGGTCCAAAAGGTTCTGTATATATTTTAAATAAAAGATTCTCCAATAATGTGTACAACAGCATTAAATCACTGCATTTTAATTTGAAAAATGCTTTTGAACTTAAAGATGCATTTTCTATACAAATGCACTCTATTGCATGTTTTCTACTGAAACAAGTCCACGCAGAAACACATATGCTTCTGTTACTTAAAATTGCAACAAATGTTTGTATAATCCCATCATACATTTTGTTCTTCAATAGTTACCCAGAAACTCTAGATATATGAACTTTATGCACAGAAATTTAAATTGAAAGAATATACATATATTACACCTGACAATTTTGAATACATTTTGAAACAATACCCTAATATGGCCCACATTCTGCATATCCCACTGGATATTTTTTTCCCTGGTCTACCCAATCTCTGATATTTAACACAAAATGCAGCAGATGGATGAGAATTCAAAGTTTCCTGATCTTTAGCAGAAGTTATGGTGGGTTATCTTTGGCAGTATATCTTTCTCCTGGCAGCACTCCCTTGGTGATGAAGGATTAACCACCGCAGCTGTCTCTTTCCCAAATGATGCAGTGCAGCACTCCTCAGCACGACAGCATCACTTAATCTTAATGTCCGCTCTTCCAGCGCAGCCGCATCGGACAAAGCCAATCAACATCAGATGCCACCAGGATGGACCTACTGCTTGGCCCTGGAGTCTTTCACTCTCGCAGGACTATTAATCAACTTCAGCCAGCCCAATCCTATATTTTGCTTTTGCTGAAATCGCAGCCGAGCTGCGCCAGGATGTCTAGAAATATATGAGAACTACTACAATAGCCTACAACTGGAAAGCAGCATAGCAGATGCAGAGCAGAAGCCCCATCTAATCTAATCTTCTCCGACTCCTTCCCCCATATCCACACATACATCTCATGGAAAGCAAAGGCAATTTAAGATATATGCTACATTTCCACATGTAAAAATATTAAAATGAAAAAATGGTTGTAGTTCTTATACTGAATATGTTATTAGATAATCATATGCATATTCCAATGACAATCAGCACTTTGCAAAATTTTAGGAGCTAATGTGAAGCAAACCACATGACTACGTTACCCCTGGGTTGGGTGTCTCCAAGTACTAAATGTGCTCCTATTCAGGTTTTTAAAAATTCATTCACAGGATTTTGGCAGGTTGGCAAAACCAGCATTTATTGCAAATCTCTGACTGCCCTCTTGAAGATGGTAATGACATGCATTATTGAACCACAGTAGTTTGTGTGGTGTACATGCTTCCATAGTGTAAAATGGAAAGCTTCAGGATTTTGACCAAGTGACCTTGAAGATAATTTGGAGGTGGGAGGTGGTGGTGCACTTATTGCCCTTATCCTTCGAGGTAATAGTGTGTTTTGTGAGATGCTATCAAATAAGTAAGTTATAGCAGGATGTCTTGTAGATCATACGTACTATAGTCATGGTGCATCAGCCATTAAGGGAGTGAATATTTCAGGTGCTGGATGGGCTGCTAATCAAGCATTCTGCTTTGCTTTGGATGGTATCCAATCCCTTGAGTGTTGTTGGAGCTGCACTGATCCAAGCAAGTCAAGGTATTATATTACGCTCCTGGCTGTCCTATACCTTGTGGATGGCAGAAAGACTATGGGGACTTAGGAAGTCAGTCATGTGCCACAGAATACCCAGTCTCTTGCTCGTGTGTGATAGGTCCACAGAACTTTCTGATTAGTAATGACTCTAAGGTGGAGGATTAAACAATGGCAATGTCTTTGAATGTTGAAGAGGTGGGGTTAGGTAATCTCTTGTTGGAGACAGTCATTGAATGACACTTCAATAGCACAAATGTTACTTGTGACTTATCACCATAAACCTGAGTGTTATCTAGATTTACCACCATCTGAGTGAAGAACTTTCTCCACAGCTCAGTCTTAAATAGCCTAATCCTTATTCTGAGACTGTGTCCCCTGGTTCTAGATTCACCAGCCAGAGAAAACATTCTGGGCCTGTTCTTACCAACTCACCACATCTATCAATACATACTGCATTAATAACGAGAGAGACCAAAAATCCAATTCGCAATTGCTATCATCTCTTTATTGGTGAGAACCACTTCGTGATCAGACAGGACACAAAGTTTGTTACCATCAGATTGCTTTGGATTTTCACCTCATCAGGGAGTTTGGCATGGCTGCTTCCCCCTCCCAGATGCTTCCTAACTGTCTGGCATAACATCACACTGGCATGAATCATTACTGGTCACCACCAGCAGAAACTAGGTGCCATGGCTATGCCAGGAGGAATCAGAGGCCATTAAAGCCCTAGGTGGTTGGGGGCATGGCTGGCAGTGTCCACTTGGCAGGGGCAGTGTCAAGAGATGTGACCTCTGGAGTTGGGGCCTACGTGGCAGCTGTGACTGAGGGGCGATGATGGGGGAACTATGACAGGGGAATCTAAAACAGGGAGGTCAATGATGTGGAGGCTATGACAGATGCCTATACATAAGGGGCTATGATGGATGCCTATGACGGGTTCCTATGCAGGGACAGGGGGCCATGCAGAGGGGTTTGTGCAGGGATGAATTGCAAAGGAAAAGGAGGGCATGTTGAAGGTTCTCCAGGGGACCCATTGGGAGGGCCCTGATGCCCCAGTACCACAACTCATGTCCCTGTGGAGGGAGAAGATGCCTCTGATTAGAGGGGGGGGGGGGGGGGTAGATGAGAGAAATCCTAGTGCAAAGCTCTCACCTTTTGAGAAAAATGATCGAGTGCCAAAAGATTGCAATCCAGAGGACGCCAAAAAGACCAGTATGGAGAACTCCCGTTTGCTCGCTGTTATGACTCTTAGAATTTTTTGGGAAAATTGCACCTCTATCTATATTAACCCTCCAACCCTGTGATGCCATCTAAGAATTTTGTAAATTCTATGTAACTCTGGAGAATACAGGTCCAGGTTCCCATTCTCTCCTCATAAGAGAATCCTGCCACCCAGAGATCAGCCTGGTGAATCTCGTGAACAATCTGCTTCAACAAGTACATGCTTTCTCAGATAAGGAGAAAAAAATTGTCCACAGTACTCCAGATGTGGTCTCACCAAGACTTCGTAGAATTGCAGCAAGACACCTTTACTCCTGTACTCAAATTCTCCTGCAATGAAGGCCAACATGTCATTTAAGAACATAAGAACATAAGAAATAGGAGCAGGAGTAGGCCATCTAGCCCCTCGAGCCTGCCCCGCCATTCAATAAGATCATGGCTAATCTGTCGTGTCTCAGTTCCACACTCCCGCCCTCTCCCCATAACCCTTAATCCCCTTGCCTATCAAAAACCTATCAACCCGCGTCTTAAAAATATTGAGCGAGGCAGCCTCCACCACCTCAACGGGCAGAGAATTCCAGAGATTCACCACCCTTTGAGTGAAGAAGTTCCTCCTCAACTCCGTTCTAAACCACCCCCCCTTTATCTTGAGGCTGTGCCCTCTAGTCCTACTGTCCTTTGAGCGGGAAGAACCTCTCCACCTCTATCCTATCCATCCCATTCATCATCTTATACGTCTCAATGAGATCTCCCCTCATTCTTCTAAACTCTAACGAGTACAAGCCTAGTTTATTCAGCCTCTCCTCATAGTTCAACCCCCTTAACTCTGGTATCAGCCTAGTAAACCTCCTCTGCGCTCCCTCCAAGGCCAAAATATCCTTGAGTAAGTGCGGCGACCAAAACTGCACACAGTACTTGAGCTGCGGCCTCACCAATGCCCTATACAGCTGCAGCAAGACCTCCCTACTTATATATTCAATCCCCCTCGCTATGAAGGCCAGCATCTCATTCGCCTTCCTGACCACCTGCTGCACCTGCAGGCTGGGTTTTTGCGACTCATGCACAAGGACCCCGAGGTCCCTCTGCACCGTCGCATGCTGCAGTTTTTCGCCATGTAAGTAATAGTCCTTCCTACCAAAGTGGACAACCTCACATTTGCCAACATTAAATTCCATTTGTCAGTTCCTGGCCCATTCGCCCAGCCTATCTAGATCCTTCTATAGACTCTCCACACCCTCCACACAATTTGCCGTTCCACCAATCTTGGTGTCATCAGCAAATTTCGACACCATACACTCAGTTCCCTCCTCCAGATCATCTATATAAATGGTAAATAGCTGAGGCCCCAGCACCGACCCCTGGGGCACTCCACTAGTCACCAACCGCCAATCTGAATAGCACCCATTGACCCCTACTCTCTGCCTCCTATTTGACAGCCAATCCTCTATCCACGCTAACACCCTACCCCCAACTCCATGCCCCCTGACCTTCTGTAATAATCTCTTGTGAGGCACCTTGTCAAACGCCTTCTGAAAATCAAGAAACACCACATCCACCAGCTCTCCTCTATCCACCGCCCTAGACACATCCTCATAGAACTCCAATAAATTCATCAGACACGACTTCCCCTTAACGAAACCATGCTGCGTCTGCTCTATCAAACAATTCTCCTCAAAATGCCTCGCTATTTTCTCCTTGATCACGGAATCATTGATCATTTGTCTTCTAAATGCTTGCTGCACCTACTCATGACTCATGAACAAGGAAATCCAGGTCACTTCGGACATCAACATTTCCCAACTTCTCACATTTAAGAAATATTCTGCCTTTCTGTATTTTTCTATTGGAGTTGATAACTTCACACTTATTCACATTATATTCCATCTTCCATGTTCTTTCCCATGCACTTAGCAGGTCCAAATCCCATTTCAGACCTTCTTGCATCCTCTCCACAACTCACATTCCTACCTAGTTTTATGCCATTAGCAAACTTTGAAAATATTGCATTCTGTTCAGATTGTGACCAATTACTGAAACTTGCAGTATCGCAATGGAAACAGCTTGCCATCCTGAGAATGACTTGCTAATTTTGACGATCAGTTTTCTGTCTGTTAATAAATTCTCAATGTTTTGGCCCTAAAAGCATGCGCTCTAATTTTGTTTATTGACCTCCTATGTGGTACCTCAGTGAAAGCCTTCTGAAAATCCAAATATACTATCACACTGTTTGTTCTTTATTTAGGCTACAAATAATATTCTCAGAAAAACCTCCAACAGGTTTATCAAACGTGATTTCATGTTCATAAGTCTATGTCAACTCTGCCCAATCATACTAAGCTGTGATACAACCAGAAAGAAGGCTTTCTATTTGGAGAGAATCATAGTGGTCATACCAAATTTCCTTAGCCTCCAGAGAAAGTAGAGGTGTTGGTGAGCTTCTGAACTATAGCACCAGCAGGGAGGGACCAGGACAGTGATCTGGACACCTAAAAACTTGAAGCTCTTGACCATTTCCACTTTGTCCCTATTGACACAGACAGGGGTATGTCCTCCACTGTATTTCCTGAAGTCTATGACTATCTGCTTTGTTTTGTTGACATTGAGAGAGACATTATTGTTGTTGCACCAACTTACCAGATTCTCTATCTCTTCCCTGTACTCCGTCTCATCGTGTTTGAGATCCAACCCATTACGGTGGTATCATCAGCAAACTTGAAAATCGAGTTGAAGGGGAATTTGGCCACGCAGTCATAGATGTATAAGGAGTATAGTAAAATGTTGAGGGCACAGCCTTGTGGAGCACTGGTGTTGAGGATAATTGTGGCAGGGGTACTGTTGCCTATCCTACTGATTGCAATCTGTGGATTAGCAAGTCTAGGATCCAGGTCACAGAGAGAGGAGCCTAGCCCCAGGGCATGGAGTTTGGAGATGAGTTTTGTAGGAATAATGGTGATGAAGGCTTAGTCAATAAGTAGGTGTCTGACATAGCTGTCCTTGTTATCCATGGTTTAGTGCAAGACCAGGGAGATGGCATCTGCTGTGGACCTGTTGCAATGATCGGCAAACAATAGTTGATCCAGGCAATCTGGACGACTGGAATTGATTTGTGCCGTGACTAACTTTTCAAAGCGTTTCATAGCGATAGATGTCAGAACCACCGGACAATAGTCATTAAAGCTCACTGCTTGACAATTCTTGAGTATCGGGATGGTGGTCATCTTCTTGAAGCAGATAGGGACCTCGGGTTGGTGTAAAGAGAGGTTAAAGATGTCTGCAGTTGCCCCCGCCAGCTGGTCCATGCAGGATCTAAGCACTCCACTGGGTATCCCATCCAGTAAGATGTCTCACAACACCAGGTTAAAATCCAACAGGTTTATTTGGTATAAACGTGATCATTTGGCCTCTGATCTTCAGGTAAACATTCTCCAATGCAGCCTTCACAACGTACAACAGCACAGACTCACTGAGCAGAAACTGATAGCCAAGTTCCACACACAAGGACGGCCTCAACCGGGATCTTGGGTTCATGTCACACTATTTGTAACCCCCATGACTTGCCTGGGCTTGCAACATCTCACTTACTGTCCTGTCTGGAGATAATACACATCTATTTAATCTATGCTTAATGATATCTCCACTCACATTGTCTGCACCTTTAGGACTTGATTAGTTGTAAAGACTCACATTCTAATTAGTATTCTATAAACTGTGTGTGCCTTTAAATATTCTGTTTGTGATCAGAACTCCCACTCACCTGACAAAGGGGCAAACCCCAAAAGCTAGTGGTGTTTACTACCAAATAATTCTGTTGGACTTTAACCTGGTGTTGTGAGACTTCTTACTGTGTTTACCCCAGTCCAATGCCAGCATCTCCACATCATATCCCATCCAGGCCAGTTGCTTTCCATGGAGACTGTGGAGAACATATACCTGTGACCACTTGTTCTACATTTCCCCACAAGGGGAAACACTTTGTCTATATTTACTTTATCAATCCCTTTTAAAATTTTATATACCTCAATCAGATCTCCTCTCATCCATCTAAACTCCAGTGAGTATGAGCCCAAACTGTTGAATCTCTCATCATAGGTCAATCCTTTCAGCCCTGGAATCAATATGGTGGTCCTCCTCTGAACTGCCTCCAATGCTATCACATCCTTCCTTAAATAAGATCCGAGGTCACGAACCGACCAACACAAGAACAGCTTCTTCTCTGCTGCCATCAGACTTTTGAATGGGCCTACTTTGCATTAAGTTGATCTTTCTCTACACCTTAGCTATAACTGTAACTGCTTTGTTGTATAGTGTGCAAGAAACAATACTTTTCACTGTGTGATAATACGTATAACAATAATAAATTGAGATCAAAACTGGACACAATACTCCAGATGTGGTCTCACTTAGACAACTGCAATAGCATTTCTCTACTCTTATACTGTAGTCCCTTTGCAATAAATGCCAACATCCCATTTGCCTTTATTACATGCATACTGACTTTCTGCGATTCATTAACATAGATGCATCTGCACAGATGCACGTGGAATCTGCTTTCCATTTCGGTAATAATTTGCTTTTCTATTTCTCTGCCAAAATGGATAACCTCACAGTTATCCACATTAAACTCCATCTGCCAAATTGTGGCTGATTCTCCTAGCCTATCTATATCCGTCTGTAAAATCTTTATATCGTCTTCACTGCCTACTTTCCTACCTATTTTATTATCATCTGCAAATTATGCTATGTTACACTCAGTCCTTGCTTGAAGATCATTTATATAGATTGTAAACAGTTGAGGCCTGAGGACTGACCCCTGCAGTACCCTGCTCGTTGCATCTAGCCAGCCTAAAAAGGACCCATTTATCCCAACCCTCTGATTTCTGTCAATAGCCAATCCTCAATCCAATCTAGTGCTCCACTATCATTCCTGTAATCTCAACTTCTGGATCAGTCTTTAATGTGGCATCTTGTCAAATGCCTTCTGGAAGTCAAGATAGGACACATCCACAGGTTCCCCACTATCCACCTTGCTGGTTGTGTCCTCAAAGAAAAGCAAGTTTGTCAAGTGTGACGTACCATCATAAAACCGTGCTGACAATGGTGGATTGAGCTCTATCTTCCCAAATACCCATTCAGCTCCTCCTTATTGATTCCAGCAACATCCTCACCACAGAGCAAATTGTCTATAGTTTGCTACTTTTCGTCTCTCTCCCTTTTTGAATAGGGGTGTCACTTTCATATGTTTCCAATCCACCGGGACCTTATGAAAAGCCAAGTAATTTTGAAATATCACAACCAATGCATCCACTATCTCTGCTGCCATCTCCTTTAATACCCTAGGGTGCAGGCCAACGAGTCCTGGAGACTTATCTGGCTTTAATCCCATTAGTTTATTCAATATCTTCTCCCTAGCGATAGTTATTGCACCAAATTCCTCTGCATTAACTACAATTTTTGAAAAATCTTCACCATTCTCTACCATGAAAAGAGGCAAAATATTGGTTTAGTGCCTTTGCCATCTGTGTTCCCCATTAATACCTCACCAGTATTGTCCTCTAAAGGGCCAACATTTACTTCAGCTATTCTCTGCCTCTCCAGATTCCAGACTCCCAGGCACCAAAGTTCATAACAAATGGATGAAACTGAAATGATTTGTATCTTTATATATATATTTACACACACATATAGATTGTATAGTATAGATATGTATTATATATGTAAAAATTCATTTCAAGATATACATTGTTCATAACAATACTCACCTCTTTCAACACTGAGATGCAGCTCATCTGTACATGGTATTTATAAAACTTTAATCAAATTAGTGTTTCAAGTACTGTTTATTAATACTAATTTCTTTCAGTTCCTCATTTTCTCCAGTCCCTTGGTTTCTAAGTACTTCTAAGAGATTTCCCCTTCCTACATTTGCGAAGATAGACACAAACTAATTGTTTGGTTTCTCTGCCATTTTCCTATTTTTCATTATAAATTCTTCTCTCTCCATCTGTAATAGACCCACATTTGCCCTTGCTACTCTTTTGCTTTTCACATATTTAAAGAAGCTTTTTACAGTCCACCCATATGTTAGTCGTTTGCTTACATACATATTCACTTTTCCATTTCTTTATCGGTTTGTTGGTCATCTTTTGCTGCATTCTGAATTGCTCCCAATCCTTGGGTTTACCACTTTTTCTGGTAACCTTCTTAGCCACTTCCTTCAATATAATGTAATCTTTCACTCCTTTTGTTAGCCACAGTTAATTCACCTTTTTTTACGAAGAAGAAATTAATTCATGAAGCAGCTAATGATTGTTGGGCCTATGCTGGAATACTGTCTCAATGTCCTGGGACTGACCTGACTAGTTTCCAAAAACCACAAACACTTTCTTTTGTACTCACAAGCCACTGGCGAATTTTCACCCGATTCTCACTTTTACTAAGACACCTTGATGTCACACTGGGTCAAATAATGCCTTGATATCAGTCACCTTCACTTCAGCCCTCGAGTTCGGCTCTTTGTACATGTTTGGATTAAGGCTGTAATGAACCCCGACGCTGACTGATCCTGAGAGAACTGAAACTGAATAGCGGCAAGTAGGCTGCTGATGCATAGCACTGACAACGACCCCTTTCGTTACTTTTATGATGATTAAGGGTAGGTTGATGGGGTAGCAACTGGTTGTTCTGCTTTATATGGACAGGATGCATCTGGACAAAATGCCTTTGTAAGTAGTATTATATATGATTATATGCATTTGTTCTGTGACAACTGGTGAAACACTTGAAACAGAAAACCATCATTACCACTCCTGAAAACAAAATGGCAAGCAACAGGTCAAGCATTATTAAATTCAGACAGTCTACTTCTGGTCTTATTTTTCTTTCCCTCTGGCCAATTTTCTTGCCTCCCTGAAGACTTTGAATTCATCATCAGGTCAGGATGCATTAGTACTAGGTACTAGTCAGTAATATGTACCAGTTATGATCAATAGGAAAGTCATGCCCAGACAAATCCATTTTCTTTCTGCAAACCGAGGATGCAAAGACTAATTGTAGATTCCTGCTTCCACCTTGGATGATATGATGTAATACATTCAGGGATGAAACCGAGGAGGTGCCTACTCTGCACAATTTAGTTGCTCATTGGATGAGTCATTGGGTTAACAGAGATTCAATCAATCTCACTGATTATATAGGAGTTCCTGCTGGAAATAGTGAAATAGTTTGTGATTATGAAAAGTTCATTCAGAATCTTAAATTTCCAAGATATGGGTAAATAGCATATCAGCTGGCATGTTAACTAAGAGCTTTATAAATTGCTTGCAACAACTCCGAGATGAAAGCAAATCACTGCCGATGCTAGAATCTGAAATAAAAATAGAAAATGCTCGAAAATCTATGCAGATCTGACAGCATCTGTGCAAAGAGAATAGAGCTAACGTATCGAGTCTGGATGACCCTTTGTTAGAGCTGAAAACAACTGGATATAGGAAGATATTTATACTGTTAGAGAGAAGGGGGTGGGAGGGGTGGATTGACAGAGAATGGAAATGGTGGTGGTCGTAACTAAGAAGGGTACTGATTGTGGCCATTAAGAGTTCAGAAATAGCAGAACAAAGGTAAGCAGAGTGTCAAAGGACAACCTGAGACAGGTAATGGATGTCCCCTAGTGGAGTGGAGTAGGGGCGAGACAGCAGTGGGGGGAAAAAGGCGGAAAACAAAATGTTTTAAAAAGAATGGAAAAATGAAACGATGGAAGAAATGCAAATAAAAACCATTAAAAAAAATTAAAATACAAGATAAAATGAAATATATTGAAATGGGATGAAGGTGAAGGGGAGAGTTCATATTCTCAAGGTGTTGAGCTAGATATTAAGTCAAGAAGCAGTCTGGGTCCTGCTTGCAGCTGGGTGACTGCTTAGCAGAACACTTCTGTTTTATCCGCAAGCAGAACCCAGATCTTCCTATCCCTTGCCATTTCAACACACTATCCTTATCTCACGTCCATATGTCTACCCTTGGTCTCTTGTAAAGCCCACTATAAACTGGAGGAACAGCACCTCATCTTCCAATTAAGCACTTTACAGCCTTCTGGCCTCGATATCAAGTTCAACAGCTTGTCTGAACTCTTTTCTCCACATTCACCCCATTTTCATTTATTTTATCTTGCTTATTTTTCATTTTCATTTCTTCCGTCATTTATCTTTTCCAACTTTTTTTTAAAGATCGCTTTCCATCCACCTCCCTCCCCCCCCACCCACACAAACACTGTCTCCTTTCTGCACCCCACCACCCCTACCCAATACACTAGGGACATCTGTTACATGTCTTAGGCTGTTCTTTGACAGTCTGCTTACCTTTGATCCGCCATTTACACATCCTGATCTCTTAATGGTTGCTATCAGCATCCTTCTTAGCCATGATCGTCACCATTTACATTCCCTTTGTCTTTTTATTTATGGCATATTTCTCAATCTCACCACCACACCACCCACCCCCCCCCCCCCCCCCCCGCCCCGCTCCACCACCCCCATCCACCCCCTCATTTTAACAATGTATATTCTATTGTCTTCAGCTCTGACAAAGGGCCCTGACTCAAAACGCAGGTTTTATTCTCCCTCCACAGATGCACAGATTTTGCCACCATTTTCTGCTTTGTTACAACAACTCCGACCTATTTATTAAATGTTTTGGACGCCAAAGGTCTGAACAAGCTTTACACTATACCAAGCAAACCAGCTATTACTACTGGCATTTAAAATGTAGTGAATTCATCATCTAATGCTTTGAATCTAATGAGGAATTTGTGGATTTGCATAAACATATCTGAGGCAACACTAACTATTTAATGGTTGCATCAAAGTCAGATCTGAAAAACTATAGAATAGGATAAATTTGCACTCCAAAAACTATAAACACATTTGTAGATATCTATCTTGCATACAAGTGGTGCTGCCTATAAACTGTAATCTTGTTTTGACATTTAGATTTCTTCCAACAGTATCATAATAAATACTTACAATCAGACAGCATTATGACAGAGTAGACAAGACTTATACCAGCTCAATAACAATGTGTATTTATATAATGCTTTGTACATGTTATCAAACAAAATTTGACACCAAATTTGATATTAGAACAGCTAATCAAACATTTGATCAATTATGGAAATGTTAAAAAATCTCTGTAAAGGACAGAGAGAGGCACAGAAATAGAGAACCCTCGGGAGGAAATTCCAGAGCCTTGGGGTCCAAGCACCTGGAAGTACAACTGCCAAAGGTGGAATTATTAAAACTGAGAATGCACAAAACCCTGAATAAAAAGAATACAGAGCTCTCTGAGGGTAGCAAGGTTAGAGAGGGATTATGGTGATGGGAAGGAGTAGGGACATGGAAGAATGGATATTTTAAAGTAAAGCTGTAGCTGGATTGGGAGCCAGTGCAAGTCTGAATGTACAAGGGTGATGGGTGAATAGAACTTGGTGCAAGTTAGTATTCAAGCAGCACAGCTTCAGATTAGTTCAAGTTTCTGGAAGATGGGAAACCATTCAGGCAAATATTAGAGTAACCAAGTCTAGAGATTAACAAAATCATGGTTAAGATTTCCTGAAGCTTGCATATTGGGCAATACTCTGGAGATGGAAAGAGGTACAGTTCAAAATCTTGTACATAATCATTTTTCTATCTTTACCATGTTCTTTGAAAAACCCCGCTCCTATTGCTGATTCCTTGATGGAGAAGGAAGACAATTTGTTTCCAATCTGTCAATGGTCTCCTTAGTCTGTAACTTTGAGATACACATGTCTTTTTGACTTAAACTGCATCAACAGACAAAGATATTGCACTTCCACACAAGGTCGCTCCAGGGAACCATGAATGGTAAACATTTTCACAATTAGTCAATGCTGGCAGCTGCCATCAACTTCATTAACTGGGCATCTGGCCACTTTAAGTATGGGCCTACTAATATTGGAAAGAAACGGCCCTGGAAAGTTGATAGGTATTCTTGCTCAGGGACTGCCAGGCCACTCCTAAGGTTGCATATTATCCAGTGGCAACAAAGCCTGTTGAGCTTGACAACTGGGACATTGACTAAAATCCTATTTCATCTATCCAGGCCCAGCTGTCCCATACAACCTCTGGCCAGTGCTTTCATTCTGGTTTGACCCCAATATGAGTCATGCACCTCTTGCAATAGGAGTCAAATTCCTTAGAGCAGGATTATAACCCCAGCCCCCTCACAACAGCAACTTGTCTTCATAGGTTATCTGCACCCTCCTTCATTGGTAGGCCTTAAGCAGCTCCGATTTCTCATATCGCCACCCTGGCATGACCATTTTCTTCACCTTCGACAATACTGGGTCTCTTTCCTCCACGTCCTTATGTGGTTCGCTGAAACCAGCAGAGTCTCTATCATATGCAGTGCCAACACTATTTTTTGCACATTCTGTATGATGCTATTGTTTATGGCAGGGGCAATCTGTTGAGTGCATCACATTTGGTGTGTGTTTCTGGGAGATGCTGAAAAGTATAGTTGTATGCAGCCAATAAGAGAGTCTACCTTTACGTTCTTGCCAGATTTATAGTTGACACTGGCTTACCTTCTTGGAATACATGGGATTCTCTGTGTAATACGAGGGCGACGGGGTGGCGCAGTGGTTAGCACTGCTGCCTCACAGCACCTGGGTCCCAAGTTCAATTCTTGGCTTGGGTCACTGTCAGTGTGAAGTTTGCATGTTCTCCTCATGTCTGCATGGGTTTCCTCTGGGTACTCCGGTTTCCTCCCACAGTCCAAAGATGTGGAAGTTAGGTTGATTGGCCATGCTAAATTGTCCCTTAGCAGCAGGGGGATTAGCAGAGTAAATGCATAGGGTTACAGGAATAGGGCCTGGGTGGGATTGTGGTCGGTACCAACTTGATGGGCCGCGTGGCTTCCTTCTGTACTGTACAGATTCTATGATAAGCCCAGCAATGGCTTGTGGTCTGTAATTATCGTAAAATGTCAACCATAGACATACTGATAAAACTTTTTGACTGAATACGTGACCGCCAAGCTATCCACATCTAAATGAGAATACTTCTTTTCCACGTTTGACAATGTTCTTGAGTCAAAGGCCTTTCTGCTCCATCAGGTATTCTGTAGGGCAAAACTCCTTTCTCTCCATACAATGATGCATCACAAGTTACCTGATATTTTTTAACAATTGGAGTGGGGCTAAGATGGTAACGTATTTTGTAAAAATCTACCATAATAGTTTACCATTCCAAGAAATGACTTTAATTTACAGACCTTTGTTGGCTAAGGAGCCTCTTTTATGCTTTTACTTTGTCTTCCAACGGACGGATCCCTTCTGCATCTACCTTAAATCCTAAATAGGTAATTTTGTCTGCATTTCTCTTGTTTCAGCCTAACACCTGCTTCTTTAAAGTGATACAAAACTTCTTTCAAATTTGTCATGTTCTTCAGGTCTGGCTCCTTTAATTAAGTTGTGGAGAAATTAGTATTGAACTGGGGTAAGCACAGTAAGAAGTCTCATAACACCAGGTTAAAATCCAACAGGTTTATTTGGTAATACAAGCTTTCGGAGTGTCGCTCTTTCTTCAGTTGAGTGAGAAGCTGTGTTTACAAACAGGGCATATATAGACACAAACTCAATTTACAAGATAATGGTAGAAATGTGATCTTTACAGGTAACCAAGTCTTAAAAGGCATAGAAAATGTGAGTGGAGAGAGGGTTAAGCACAGGTTAAAGAGGTGTGTATTGTCTCCAGCCAGGACAGTTAGTGAGATTTTGTAAGCCCAGGCAAGTCATGGGGATTACAGATCATAGAATCATAGAAACCCTACAGTGCAGAAAGAGGACATACAGCCCATCGAGTCTGCATCGACCACAATCCCAGCCAGGCCCTATCCCCATATCCTTACATATTTACCCACTAATCCCTCTAAGCTATGCATCTTGGGACACTAAGGGGCAATTCAGCCTGGCCAATCCACCAAATCTGCATATCTTTGGAGTGTGGGAGGAAACCGGAGTGCCCAGAGGAAACCCATGCAGACACAGGAAAAATGTACAAACTCCACACAGTGACCAAAGCCGGGATTCGAACCCAAGTCCCTGGAGTTGTGAAGCAGCAGTACTAACCATTGTGCTACCGTGCCGCCCACAGATAGTGTGACGTGTACCCAAGATCTTGGTTGAGGCCGTCCTCATGTGTGCGGAACTTGGCTATCAGTTTCTGCTCAGCGAACTTGCATTGCCATGTGTCGTGAAGGCTCCTTGTAGAACACTTACCCGAAGATCAGAGGCGAATGCCCATGACTGCTGAAGTGTTTCCCGACAGGAAGAGAACACTCCTGCCTGGTGATTGTCGAGCAGTGTTCACTCATCTGTTGTCATAGCATCCGCATGGTCTCCCCAGTGTACCATGCCTCGGGAATCCTTTCCTGCAGCGTAGGATAGAGTCACAAGAGTGTTTGTATGACAGTCTTGCGACTGCAGGAAAGGATGTCCCGAGGCATGGTACATTAGGGAGACCGTGAAGATGCTATAACAACAGATGAATGAACATCACTCAACAATCACCAGGCAGCTCGTCCTGTCCGGGAACACTTCAGCAGCCACGGGCATTCAACCTCTGATCTTCATGTAAGCATTCTCCAAGGCAGCTTTCACGACACATGACAACGCAGAATCGCTGAGCAGAAACTGACAGCCAAGTTCCGCACACAAGGATGGCCTCAACTGGGATCTTGGGTTCATGCCACACTATCTGTAACTCCCATGACTTGCCTGGACTTGCAAAATCTCACTAACTGTCCTGGCTGGAGACAATACACATCTCTTTAACCTGTGCTTAACTCTCTCTCCACTCACATTGTCTGTACCTTTAAGACTTGATTACCTATAAAGACTCACATTCGAACCATTGTCTTGTAAATTGAGTTTGTGTACATATATGCTCTGTTTGTGAACACATCTCCTCACTCACCTGAAGAAGGAGCAACACTCTGAAATCTTGTGCTACCAAATGAACCTGTTGGACTTTAACCTGGTGTTGTGAGACTTCTTACTGTCCTTTAATTAAAACATTGCAGAGATAATTGATTACATTCTAGATTCCACTGTACATTGGAAAATGGCAAGACTCCAAAAGATAAGCATATATACTGGTATAAACTCGAGTGTTGATGGTTACCATCCTATGAGCATCTCCGTCCAATTCCAATTGCTATTAAGCATGTTACCTTGGCGATCTAACCTAGTGTATTTTAATCCTCCAACTAGTTTTGCGCAGAGGTCTTCATTTTTACGAATGGGGTATTTGTTTATTTGAGCTCCTCGATTGACAGTTCCCACAAATTCTTACAGTTCAATCCTGTTTTACGATATGGACAATGGGTGCTGCCCATTATGAATAGGCTTTATGATACCTAAATCTTCCAGTCTTTGGAACTTAGCTTTAACTTTATGATGAAGCGCATAAGGCACTGGGCAAGCCCTGAAATATTTAGGTGATGCCTCTGAATTCAGGTATATTTTAGCTTCAGCTCCCCTTATAGGTCTTAGTTTATTTCAGAAGACCTTGGGATACTTACATAGCACTTTCTGAAAACCTCCATCTCTCAGATTTAATAACTTCTAACCAATTTACTTTAATCTAATTGAGCCATTCACATCCCATTATACAGAGCTAGTGTTCCTTAATTAGCAAGACAGGTAACTGTTGCTGCTCCTAAAGTCTGCAATATTTGTCCAGTACATGTAGAAAATATAGCTCCTTACTCATTCAATCTCAATGGCTAGAGGCCTTGTCAAAGGTAACAAAATGTCAATTCCCTTATGGCTTTATCTGCAATCTGTGTTGACTTCCATTTTCTGCCATTTACCATCAAAGCTATCTCTATTGCAGGCACTTTACTCAGTTAGACCTGGTTGAAGGTAAACGATTTGGGTCCTTTGTCAGGCTCTTCAACCAGTTACTTCAAAGGAGTTAAACTAGCCATTGTGGTTTAAATTTTTTCACATTCTGTCCTGACAGCTTCACTCTGCACCACATTTGTAAATGACCTTTTCTGATGCACCTGAAGCACACACAATTCCTCTGTTGGCATGCTTCTTGGGAGTATTCTCCCTCTCATTAAAAACAAACTTCTGCCCTTGAGGCTCAATCCCTTTTATTGGGCACTACATTAACAGCATTTGGTTTGCTCTTCAAAACAGCCAATTTCCGCCACAAGCAGTTTATCCCATTTGGCACACCTGGCAACTTGCTTACACCCTGACCTGCACATTCCGTCACTTGCTTCAGCTCCACATCTTTTTCTAGAAGGATTTTGGCCTCAGTCAATAAGTTCTTTTGTATAATTAGGCTGTTGATGCCACAAACCAAACAGTCTCTTAATATTTCTAAAATTGAGCCAAATTCGCAATGCTCCTCTAATCCCCTCAAACTGACTATGAAGTCAGACTATATCCCCTGGCTCCCAGAATGCTGAGTGAAATTTGTTGCTCAACATAAAGATTGCGGGTCAGGGGTTGAAATGATTTTTTGATCAGCTCAACTGGTCAAAGGATTTGGTGTCTGGACCATTAAGTGATGTTAAACTTCTGATTAAGCTGCAAGTCTGCGGGCCACATACTGTAAGCAGAATAACCTTTCACTTTTCTTCAGCTGTTGTTACATTTGCCACACATAAGTAGCACAACCTTTCAATATACTGCGTTATAATGTAATCAATAGTCGCTTGCGAACCAGCTGACCCAGTAGACAATATTACCAATGGTAAAATGATGCAATCTGGAATGACGGAGGTTGAGGGGCAACCTGATAGAGGTCTACAAGATTGAGGGGCATGGACAGAGTGGATAGTCAGGAGGGTGGAAGAGTCAGTTATGAGGACCATAGATTTAAGGTACGAAGGGCAAGGTTTAAAGGTTTAAAAAGCAAGGCACGCTTTTCACACAGAAGATGGTGGGTTCCTGAAACTCGCTGCCGGCAAGGTTGTGGAAGCAGATACGATAGTGACTTTTAAGGAGCATCTTGACAAATACATTAATAGGATGGGAATAAAAGGATACATGGTTCCCGAAAGGATGGGGGGGCTTTAGTTCAGACTGTCAGCATGGTTGGTACAGGCTTGAAGGACTGAAGGGCCTGTTCTTGTGCTGTAATTTTCTTTGCTCTTTGTCAGCTGACCAGCTGGCCCTGTATAAATAGAGAGCAGATGGGGATTGTGGGGAGCATTTATGGCCCAAGATGTGGCCTAACTAGTGGTCAATGAAGTTAGTTCTCTTATTGCGTGCTAGTGCAGTAGTCTTACTGTCGGATGAACATACTGTCCCCAGTTTTCTACTTCAGGGTCAGAAGTACCCTGAAGTAGAATGCCCGATTGAAGGCATTTTGACATGGATCTATACCTTGCTCTTTCTTATTTTAACACTTCAGTATCTTCCCACTCAAACCGTGCAGTGCAATCCCTAAGAACCTGGAAAGTTTTTCTTCATTAGTAGTGTAATAAATTGAGCATGACTTAATGAGGCTAAAGAACAAAAGGCTTTATTGTAAATGAACAAATTATTAAATTTACACGAAGGTCAGACAGCACAACGATACAACTGCACAACATCCTGGCTCTGACTGCAGATTCTCCTGCAATCCAGAATACATGCCCTTGCACTCAATTGGCTCAGCTTCCTGCCCTGACACTCCATAGGGTCCAGCCCAACCATTTGCTCTTAGGAAATGCTCCCTTAAAAGAGCCACAATATCACACCACTCTCATCTATCCTGATTCTTCTTCATTCTGTTCACTGCTGCATCTTTCACCTACCTATCCCAGAATCCTCATCTTGTTCCTCCTGTTTTCCCCTAATCACTCTCCCCCACCCCCCTTATTCTTTTTCTCTGTTTCCCCTTCTTACCATTACTCCTCTCTTCCTCACCCTTCCCCGCTGCTTCCTTTCTCTCCCTTCTTTTGCTGAATCCTGCCCTGCCTTATTTGTCTCCTCCGAGTAATGCAGTAAACCCCATTACCAGCTTAGTCAATGGAAAGTTGTGGTGGAATATATGACCCATCATTTCTGTCACAACTACAGGTAATGCAATGGCCATATCAAGGTAATTTGCATTACGTTCATTTATTAGACACATACAAGAAAAATACATATTTTTTCAATATATGTCGAAAGTCTTTTTTGGCAGAATCAACATAATATTGGTAATCACATTTTACATGTTTTTTAAAACAAGAACTAACCTGTTCACTTAAGGCAATTTACATAACCAGCTTTAGACTGGAAATTATGAACATTTTATTCCATTTTACAGAACCTTTACATCTAACACTTTGCTGATGCTATTGAACTAAATGAAAATTTCAATGAAATTTTAGTGTATGTTTTCAAGATTTACTTTTGAACTGTGCTAAAATCATAATCATTAAGTACTTGTAAAGATACTTTTAAAAAGTGTACTGATACTTTTTAAAAGAAATACAGTTATTCAATTTCCTGTAGAACATTTAAAGCTCATATTAATGTAATATCTTTGCTCATTGGTCTATCAAAATAAGCGGGAGGGGGGGAGAATTCTCCCAGCCGCTGTGCTGCTCAAGCAGATTTCTGCAAAATATATTTTTAAATTGGTTAATCACTAGCTTTCAATAGTTGGGATGACTGTCCTCAGTTCTCTGACCACTCCTCCATGGTGTTTTCCCACATCAGAGGAGCCACATTTCATTTGCAGTTATTCAAAAGCTCAGGCAATGATAAGCCAGCTGCAGTCTATTACCGAAAGGCCCTAATATAGCCATCATCACCAATTCAAAGCAGATAATAAAGATCTGACACATTTATTATCATTATTAATTAACAGTTTTCAGAGATGGAATTAAATCAATATGCTCGTCTGATATCATTTTAACTAGTTATGCAAATCAAACATTTAGAGGCCATGAACAGATATAAATGCCATTCAAAATTCAGTTCTCACTTATTTTAATATCCAAGCTTTTGGCTTGAATGGAAAATGGACCTAATGTTCACTTAATTATAGTAAGGCAAAAATAGCTTGAAAAATTAAAGTTGTAACAGTCCACTAGTTAGCAAGTAAAAGGAATACTTAGCAGGAAGGACAGACTATGAAATAACGTGAAAAGATCTCTTTTGCATAATGTTCTAGTACATTAAGTTAAAAAGCAAAAGCTCATTACCACACGTAAAAAGCGCTTCCACCAATATCCATTACCAGGCAAGAGGTTGCCTTGCAAGTAAGGAAATTACACATTTTCATTTTTCAACTTACATTATTCACTTTCATTTCAAGTAAGCAATATATATATCATTGTACACTTCCTATGCCACCTTCAGTGAAAAGCATTGTAGAATTAATGGTTAATTCCTGGTATTTTTTTTACCCTCATGACTCTCAGTAGATCATCATTAGCCCTACTTTACCACGGAAGCAGCAATATGATCCTCTCCTGACAAGAAATACCAGTGTAATTTATTGCATTATTACTCCTCTGAACTGAAAGCAATTAATTACCTACAATGCCAGGATGCAGAATTGAAAATTCATCAGAGAAAAGAAATGAAAAATGTACCCTCTCCGTAAAAATAATAGGTACTTAATGGCTTTTGTTTGCTATGTAATCTGAAGCATCCAGTAAACAATTGCAAGGTGTCTATCTGTTATAGTTTTTTTCTTTAAATTTAAGATAAGCACAATCAAAGTAAATTAAACAAGTACAAGCAATGAGACAACTAATTGACCAGCTCATTTATAACTGGAAAACAAGAATACAACAGCACAGTTGTCATCCAAGCCCCTTTACATAGCAATAAATCTATCGTCACACACAAAAAAAAAATCAGAAACCTAGCTTAATTCATTGTATTCATTTTGAGTTATAGAATTACTGACATTTGTATGATTCAGTAATTGTTATTCCTATGAAGTTATTGAAATAATTTTGTTATGTACAATACTGATCAATTTCTCCTCTCAAGGGCACAGTTGAAAACTGATATTTGAAAACAACTCCTGATAGATTGCATTGTTAGATGGGGCTGAGACAAACAACATAATCCAACACAAATTAGTTCAGCTGCCAGTGATAGTTTTATACCATGTAACAATGAAAACTGCATTGTCAAAAGCAGTTGCCTTCTTGGCTGCTACCTTACCAACAAAAAAACACTTTGCCTGATTAGTATTTTTACCTATTTATCATTTTTCTTTGCCACTAAACTAACTGACCACCTATTTCGAATACACCACCTTTCTTAATAAAGAAGCTAGCAAAGGGAAAGTAGGGAGGGATTGTAAGAAATGGTAATGTAAAATCAAGTTGAAATCCGCCCATCATTTTTCAGTTCATGCCGGAGTTGTTTTCTGTATGAATCCATGCTGTTTCAAAAAAAATAGAAATGCTAGTTATTCATTCATCTAGCTGCAGAAGATACACAAAATAGTTTTTATTCCAGAAAAAATTTTTCACTCAAATCCCACCATTTCCCTTCACAGGGTTGCTTGGCCCCAAACTCAAATGCCTTGAAGCTCAGGACCTGTCATAGACGATACCTCCCTTCACTACTAAATACTATGGGAGAAAAGGTGGGATTTTCTGGCTGCACTCGCCACAAAGCTGGAAATGCCTACCCGAGATCATCAGACCTTTGCATGGTTCATCCCCACTCGTTACGATTTCCGTAGTGGGCAGAATGGGAAAATTCTGCCCAGTGTTTCCAATTTGGCAGTAATCACTGGTCCACGTACAAATTCTGCCCATTTTGAAAACTGTTTTTAATCACCCAATAGGAACAAACAGTTTGGATCAGTATTTTTATTTCCCAGTTTATACTGGTGTTTCATTTTAAGATATACTAGACCAGTTTTCTTATTTCCCTATTCTTACAGTTTGTTCAATCCACATATCCACACAAATTAGCCTGCATAATGCAAATGCATAATCTGTCTCAAACCATTAAGCAGCATTTCAAAATGTAGTTTTAAAAATTTAAGACTGTTAACTTGGCCACGTTTGACTAGTACGACTAAAAAGGAATTTGGCACAAAAAGTGATCTTTAATCAGTGTCAATCACCACTTTTTTTGAGTCGTTTTGATTTGTCACATATATTAGTGTACAGTGAAAAGTACTGTTTCTTGCGTGCTATACAAAGCATACCATTCACAGATTATATAGGGAAGAAGGAAAGGAGAGGGTGCAGGATATAGTGTTATACTAAGTTGATCTTTCTATGAATGTAAGGTAGGTCCATTCAAAAGTCTGATGGCAGCAGGAAAGAAGCTGTTCTCAAGTCGTTGGTATGCCACCTCAGACTTTTGTATCATATTCTCAATGGAAGAAAGTGGAAGTGAGCATGTCTGGCGTGTGTGAAGTCCTACAATATGCTGACTGCTTTTCCAAGACAGGGGGAAGTGTAGACGGAGTCAATGGATGGGATGTTGATTTGCATGAATTACTGGGCTACGTTCACAGCACTTTGTTGTTTCTTGCAGTCTTGGTCAAAGCAAGAGCCATACAAAACTATGGTACATCCAGGAAGGATGCATTCTCTGGTGCATCAATAAAAAAAAAGGAGAGACTTGTAGTGGACATGCCAAATTTCTTATGAGCAACCCAATTTAAATGTCTGAAATTACCTTAAAAATACGCAAAACTATTTTCCAGATTTATTTGTGTATATTATTCAGTTTCTTAATATGTTTAAAATACATTCAAAACATATGTCCTAGTGCCCATAGAATCCAGGTTGATATTAAGAGATTCCTTGAATGCCTGCAAATGAACACAGGGCATAATACTACACTCCCAAATCAGGAGTATCCTCCACATCCGGAGATGTGGATGGATTTCTAGACTCTAAAGGTATCAAGGAATATGGAAAGACTGTAGGAGTGTGGCATTGAGATGGAGGATTAGACATGATCATGTCGAGTGGCAGAGCAGGCTCGAAAGGACAGATGACCGACTTCTGGTTGCATTTTCTATATTTCCAGTACACCCCCAACTTGGCAGCATTCCCTGCATCTGGAAATAGATCCTTGAATGTGATGACATCAGGCAGCATTTCCAACATCATCACAACAGTTTTGCATAAAATGGCATGTAGATGAGCTTAAAAGTCGGAACCCTGCCTGTGTTATTTAAATGTCAATTAAGAGTGTATATAAGAAAGTTAATGACCCAATTGACTGCCACAACATAGTATGAATGCTGTAATTTGCCTTGGAGTTAGATTGACACCAAGTGTGGGTTCCCTTCTTTTTAAAATGGAAGTTTGAGGGAGGTTTAACAATGACAGCTGAGCACTGAGTCTCAGGTTAGCAGTTAGTATCTGTAACTGCTGGGAGTACTTTTTTGAATGAGCATGCAAGTTAGAAGCCTTTTCTCAGCTGTTGAGTGCTCGGCTCAGTGATTGTGTTTTGTTCCTGGTATTCTTCCAGGGCTATAAAGTATCTGAGAGAGATGGGCATTGTGGTCTCAGTGGAATATTCAGCCTCCACTAAGTAGAAGAGGAGCATGTGTAGGAGTTGGAGGAGATTAAGTGGAAGAAGGGCAGAGCAGGAGGTCCAGGATGCATGAAGAGGTCAAAGCCATGCCAGACTCAAAATGTCACAAGGCCTCACATCCTCAGCTGAGATACACAAGATCTCATACAGCCTAAAGTCTACAGGCAGAGATTGAGCTATCTGCAAATGCCAGAGACTCAATGGAGAAGGTATCAAGGGCCACAATCACATCACTCTGTGACATACTCACTGGGTGATCTCCTCCAAATGTCTGTAATTCCGAAGGTTAATTTCTTCATGATAGGGTTCTTTCAGGTAGTATGTGGAGACCTCAGTGCATAACGTGGCCTGCTGAACACCACTGTATAAAGTTCTTCAAATGATGCTGTGTTTCAAAGGGCATGGAATTGCAACTTTTTCATTTTGGATAACCAGAGTTAACTTGAAAGAGCCAGAGTGTTCGTGAAGATTGCAGGCTTCCCCAGGTTAAAGAGAGGGAGTCATTGACTGTATGCATATTACGATAAAGACTCCTGCTGGACAGCTATACACCTTTATTAACAGGAAAGGCACCCACTCGTCGAATATCCAGTTGATCCATGATCATCATGCAAGTGTATGCCAGGTGATGAGGCAGCAGCCAACTCCATTATGCAAAATTCACAGGTCGCAGACCTATTCAGTGACTCTGATATCTAGATGGATGACTTCTGGGTGGCAATCGTTGCCATTTAAAAAATAGCTCATGACACCAGTAAGAGCACCCAGAACAATAGCAGAGAGGAGATCAATGACAGCTACAATCGTTAAACAGGCTACTGACATATTTAAAATGAGGTTCAGAGGCTTAGACAGATCAGGAGAGACATAGCAGTATGCTCCCTCAGGTGTGTAGCTTCTTGTCATGGTCAGCTGTACCCTCCATAATATTGCTTTCCAGAGAAAGGATGCCCCTGAAGAAGGGAGTGCAGTAGATAGGAACCATTCATCTCAGGATGAGAGTGAGGATAAGAGTGAGGCTAAGGTGAAGGAATACAGTGGATGTGATCACGCAGATGGCATTAGTTCATCCTTTCAATTTGAAACAACGTGGAGAAGGGCTTGTAGGAAGTCATAATTGAATTGAGGGATTGGTTTAGCCCATCTCCATGCCTCTCCTGTCTTTTCAAAGACTGGGACATCGTCAGCGGTAAACATTCAACAACTAGGCAACTCCTCCAGGCAAAGATGTGGAAAACTCATTAATGTTCAAAGAAAATGTCATCTCTGCTCATTGGCAAACTTTCAACACTTCAGATATTACACAGATGCACAATTAGCTTAAGAATCAGAGGGCAGAATCTACCCCCAAAAAAATTCTAAGTTTCATAACAGCATGAAAACAGGAGTGTTCCACACTTGCCTTTTGGTTGAGTTCAGCACTGCAATCTTTGGATACTCAGTTTTTCTAACAGCTGGGAACTTTGTACCGGTTTGGGACGGGGACAGGGACAGGGACCGGGACTGGGACGGGGACAGAGCCTAAGTAAAGCACGCTGCAGAGTGCTTGGGTGCCATTGCGTTAATCTCCCGGTGAATGGGGAGAATAGCCCCATTGCTGTGCATAGCTCCCCGTCATAGTGCCATCCCCCACTTAGGTCACACCCACCTTGGCACTGACCCTGGCACACTTATGGTGGCCAACTGGGCACTGCCAAGATGCCAGATGGACACTGCCTGGCCATGCCCCAACCACCCGAGGGCTTCAATGGCCTCTGATCTCCCAGGCATGGCACTTGGTCCCCACTACTGTAGAGCGGTAGTGGTTCTTACCAGTGAGGGGGAAGGCATCCAGGAAGGTGTAAGCAGATGTCCTGGACTCTCTAATTATATTGAAATGAAGACAAATCTTGTGTTAATAAGTTTCACAACCTTGCTGGGCATGAAGTTGTTCTCGCCAGAAAAACAGTCAGGAAGACGTCAACCCGACTCACACCCAGCACAAGTCCTATTTTTCTCCTCACATGCTATCTTCCCAGTTAGCCACTCTGATCGACTAGCATTGCAAGCTGATAAGATTGCACTCAGAGAATCAAAGAATCCCCACAGGGCAGAATCGGCCCATCAAGTCTGCACTCACTCTGAGTGAGTATCTTATGATGCGAGGACACCGGAATTGAACTGTGGTAAACACAATAAGAAGACTCATACCAGGTTAAAGTCCAACAGGTTTATTTGGTAGCAAACACCACTAGCTTTCAGGGCTCTTGCCTTCAAATAACCGCACAACCTCAAACAGACCACTGTCCACAGCAAACTACCCAGCCTTCAGGAGAACAGTGACCATGGCACCACACAACCCTGCCACAGCAACCTCTGCGAGATATGCCGGATCATCGACACGAATGGCATCATCTCACGAGAACATTATCCACCAGGTACACGGTACATACTGTTGCTATTTGGCCAACGTTGTCTACCTGATACGCTGCAGGAAAGAACGTCCCGAGGCATGGTACATTGGGGAAACCATGCAGATGCTACGACCACAGATGAATGAACACTGTTCGACAATCACCAGGCAAGACTGTTCTCTTCTTGTTGGCAAACACTTCAGCAGTCACAGGCATTCGGCCTCTGGTCTTCGGGTAAGCGTTCTCCAAGGCGGCCTTCACGACACATGACAGCGCAGACTCGCCGAGCAGAGACTGACAACCAAGTTCCCCACACATGGGGACGGCTTCAACCAGGATCTTGGGTTCATGTCACACTATTTGTAACCCCCATAATTTGCCTGGGCCTGCAAAATCTCAGTTACTGTCCTGTCTGGAGACAATATACATCATTTTAATTTATGTTTAATGCTATCTCCACTCGTATTGTCTGCACCTTTAACACTTGATTAACTGTAAAGACTTGCATTCCAATCAGTATTCTGTAAACTGAGTGTATGTCTTTATATGCCCAGTTTGTGATCAGAACTCTCCACTCACCTGACGAAGGGGCAGAGCCCCGAAAGCTAGTGGCATTTGCTGCCAAATAAACCTGTTGGACTTTAACCTGGTGTTGTGAGACTCCTTACAGAGTATCTTACCCAGGCCCTCTCCCTGCCCTATAACCCACATATTTACCATCGTTAATCCATGTAAACTACAACCTCTTGGGACACTAAGGGGCAATTTAGCATGGCCAATCCACCTAACCTGCACAGGTCCTTTAGGACATGCAAATTTCTCCTGTTCAAAAATGCTTCAGAACACTGTTCAACATGGGTATTCGCGGGTCCCCTGACACTGCTTAACGTTAAGGGGTCCTTTAAATTACTGGCTGTGACTTCACTTTGGGTCACAGTCAATGACCTCAGTGGCCCAACATCCTACCCTCCAGTGTTTGGCCAGATGTTCATTGCCTCAAATCTGCCCTCCGCTCACAACTGGATCAATCAACATATTATATGGCGAGCTTGAATGGCAGACCCAGAACTCGGATGGCCACTCACTCCTCACCCTAGCTGCATATCTTGGGTTTTAAAAGATAAAATTAAATAGATAGGTCAACAAACCAAAACATTTCAGCTCACTGATGAATAGCTTTGACAGAAACCTAGAATCATAGAGTTTAGTCACAAAAAAAAACCAGTTTAAAAAAAAATCACAGAATATTTGTAGTAAATCTAAAAATAACAACACAATTTGGCTTACCAAGTCACCTAAACCAGTGACCCATTGGCTGAGATTTTGTCAGGTCAACTGGAGTCTCACTCACCAGTCACAGAACTGGTGCAAAACCCCTATCAGTTCCATTAAGGCAGCCTAGTGAATGAAGTGGCCTTCAGGCACTTACGTGGTCACTGCTGAGTCTTCCAGACCACCAAGGTCTATGGAAACAAAAATTCTGCCTGCTGAGAGCTGCCAGCAAGTAAGAAGCCAGCAGCTCCTCATGCCACCAGCACCAGCAAGTTGCTACTGGTGGCAAAGCATCTACCAGAGGGCCAGTAATATCATGGGATCCCAGGCCAAATGAGTAATAGCAAAACGAGGGGGGGCGGGGTTGTACTGAAGTGCAGGAGGTGGCTATCAGTAGAACTTTCCTTCCAGGTGTCAAGTCCCTCAATTGTGCAGAGTGCCTGTCAACGATGTACTGCACCTGCTCCACCCAGGAGACAGCTGGCAAAACCCAACAAGGTTTGCTGTACAGCCTTCTGAAGTGGATGTGCCAGCGTTGAACAGGGGTAAACACAATAAAAAGTCTGACAATACCAGGTTTTAGTCCAACCGATTTATTTGATAGTAAACGCACAAGCTTTCGGGTTAGTCCCTTCGTCAGGTGAATGGAGAGTTCTGGCCTCAGACAGAGCATATAAAGCACAGACAGTTTATAGATTACTGATTAGAATGCGAAGCCAGGAGAAAGTCATGTGACCCCCATTTAACCTCTCAGCCACCACTGAACATTGGTGGGTTAGGGACAATGTTGTTAATTGGCTAATTATCAGCCTCTCCCGTACTCCAACTTAAATTGAGGAGGTTTTACCATCATTTGCATTAAATCCAGCCCATTGTTTCACAAAGTATTCACAATAGGAATGGTAATCCTGAGGTTAGCAGAACTTCACAGGGTGATTTGAAACACAACACAGTTACCTGGAATTTAGCAACATTATGGTGGAGATTATAATTTATTAAACATCATATGACATCCCTTAGTTATTATTTTACATTACAACAGTGACTACACTTGAAATGCACTTCATTAGCTGCAAAGCAGTTTGAGACATCCAGTGGTTTAGAAAAATTCTATATAAATGCAAGTCTTTTTTTTCTTAAGCAACATATCCTCTGACTCATTGTTAACGACACAGCATTAGAGAGTGGCATGCCATGTGTAGGTTTCCATGCACATACACAATACCTAGCAGCTCAAAAAATATATTGTACCTTGGAGGCAGCTAAGGTCAAAAATCTTTCTAATATAATTTAACTAAATCAATACTATGCATGGCATATTAGAAGGCAAGTCATATTAATAATTGAAACCTACACAATATTACTGTAGCCAATAATTTCAACATGGGTAAATATACTCTAATATTTTTAAAACTGCCTAGATTTTGCACTTTACAACTTCTAGATGCAACAAAAATTGTGTAAACATAATAAATGCATGTGACTCATACACTTGCCATAGTATTGTAATATCTTTATCAGTTTCACTGATCATTGCAGTGACCAATTGTTTATTCACATTGAAGTTATATATTTAGTTTTGAGCAAACATACTGTAATCTGAACTAAAAAATGCTATTTTTGGGGTAGATTTGGGAGGTAAAAGGCAGGAAACCAGTAAGGAAAAGCAGAAAATACATAAGTTATCATTATCAATTTCAGAACAACAAGAAGAATGAAATAGAAGTTATCAATTGTAATATTATGGATTGATAAATATATGCAAAATACATTTTAATTGATCTATAAATAAACATGCACAAAAATAAGTTTTTTGAAAAAAAGTAAGAAAGAGCCAATAAGGGAAACATCATCAGGCCTACTTTAGGTTGGAACTCAGTGTAAAAGCTGGCTCTTTGATGGCACTGTGCAGACAAGGCAACCCTGAAAACGCTAATAGCCATGATTAATGAGAATGGGCTAGAGGAGAGCTGGGACACAGCCGACACATATATCATTCCTTCCCATCAGCTTCACATACTCCCTACCTCCTTCTACAACCAGCAAGGCACCTTAAAATAAAAGGATGCTCTTTTGTTCACACTACACTGGTGTTAAAAAATTACACAAAATGTGTCAAGAATGGTCAAAAGAATAAGAAAACAGTGCAAGATAATTGAGTGACATTCAAGGGAATATGCACAGGCTATAATCATTCAAGTTTTCAGCAACTTGACTCTTCACATGCTGAAGCCACATTTTCAAGGTCTTATCTGCCATATGGTTCCCTGTTTGGATGATTTATTAGGTGTGGAAAGTGCACTGATAAATTTTACTGCATTTCCCTGCATAGGCAACCCACAGTGTCAATAACGAAGCTCAGAACACTTTAATGAAAACTGTAAGCACCAAAGGGTAACCATTTATTTATGAGCAGCTATAATATTACTGGTACAAAATTTATCTTCTTTTCTCACGCACACTGCAGAAACCAAATCTGGTCACTGAGAGGAAGAACATATCCATATGTCAGCTACAAAGTAACATCACCTCTCTTTGCATTGCAACTAAGCATTATACATACTTGGTCCAAATTACAATATTTCGAATTTGTACATAAAGAAGCAGGTGCTGCTTGTTAAGTGAAAAATTATGGGTAACTTCACTGTTTCCTTTAAAAAATTTGTTTAAATAAATTATAACATTTACTCCCTGAATTAGATAATCAACAATAGCATTGATTTCCTATAAAAATACAATTTGCAAAATAATCAGAAATAACATTTTGGCTGACAACTTTGCCAATCCCATATGACATTATTTCATACACACTGCAGAACTTCACTTGCAAGAGACTTCCAGGAAAACAATTCTATGAAGGGGCTTAAGAAAATTTAACACCTTAATATCATTGTAACAGAGAAAATTATAGATGACTGCAGGTTTAAATGAAAGTGTTAATTATTATTTTTTAAATGGTAAAACTTATTTTCAATTCCTGTTAAAAAGGGATGCTTCTTAAATTTATTTATGAAAACTTTAAAAATTAAAATGCAATCAACAATGCGGTAAAAATCAAACTGTGCCAACAGAAACTACCACCAACCTACGGTTACAATTATTAAAGTTCTTACCATGTAGAATGTGCACAGCTTACAAAACTTGTAACATGTCGCTCATAAAATGATTTTTCAGCTTGTTTAATCGACAAGTGGCACTCAAATCCATTTGAGTGAGGTCCACTTCTCATCAACCTCGTCAGTCTAATACCCTCAGCCTGACCCTTTCTCACAGCTCCCTAGAGAACTATGGGATCCGTTTTATAGACAAAATTTACTAGAAAAGGCCGAAGCCTCTGTCACAACCATTTAATAAGTTTAGTTTATGGTCAGTAATAGGTGAACATTGCAGCAATTCAATTTGACAACCGAATGTTTTATTTCAGCTTCACAAAAGAAATTGTCAGTTTGTTATGTTGACAATTTTTCAAAAGTATTGACTTAAATCAATCTCATTGGTAGGTTGCAATTCAACATCTCTAGCAAAAACAGGGATAGACTCTCCAATTATGATCAAATTGCAGGTAGGGACTGTATACCCTAAGCAATATCATAACTACCAGAAATATTTCAAATATACAGCTTTTCAGTTTGTGTTGGATTTATTTTATGTATTCAGACAGATTTGTACAGTAGCAAAGCAGTTGGTTCACAAATGGAGTTTAATATTTGCTGCCAATCATTTGTTTTGTAAAGTGAAGTAACACAAGATATTGAAATGATGAAGAAAGTAATACAATCTTTTAAAACAACCCTCTTTAAAACTAAACAAAAGTGGAGAAATTCACAGTTATTTTTAAAGTCACCATAGTCCCAGTTGACCATGGGCAGTGACTGGTGATGATTTAACCTGAGGATCACCACACCTCAGGCAAAGAGCAAGTTAAAAAGAATAACCTCAGTTGGTATGGGAATTGAACCCACACTGTTGGCATTGCTCTGCATCACCAACCAGCTGTCCAGCCAATTGAGCTAAACCAACCCCCAATAAAGATTAGATTACAGATTAGATCTAGGTTAATAGCATGGAATTGAGGTGAATGAGTAGTTAGAGGTCAATATCTGTCAAAACAGGCATTAGATAAGTCCTGCTATTACAAATGTTGCAATGTACTTCTACAAGACCAACTTCTACAGAGGGACTCAACGGAGACTGTGAATTGTGAATTGATTATTTTGCAGTTATTGATATAATTTTTGCACAAAGCTTATTGTTTAGTACCAAATTTCATACCAGTGCACATGCACAAAATGGAATCAGGATAGATGGACAAATGCTGCAGTTAAATATTTTCAGATGAAAAAGTCACAGAAATTGTCCAGATGGACTGTAGTCATCTCTTCCAGTTATGGACATTCCGACAGAAAGTGTTTAATGGCAAGCAATATTTCAATGTATATACAAATATGAAGAAAAACTGTTGCACAAAATAGCACTTCCTCACTGTGGAAGGAATTAGAACAAGCTATATGTATTTTGGGTCTAAAAATTAACATGCCAACACTTGAAATATAGAACCAAAGTAAGTGTTCTTAAAACTCCAACAGATTAAGATTTTATTTCAGCCATAATTTTACAAAACATGCAATGTTGGCTACTATAAGGTTAAACTTGAAAGAAACATGTAAAATTAACTCAATATTATTTACCTATCATGCATCAGAATGACATGGCAAACTCTGATCCACAGCTGCACCTTCCAAATCTGACCACATACTTCTTATTCCATGCATAGTGATCAAATGTTGATAACTGTTTCCACTACCAATTTAAATGATTCAAATGTCACCTACCTAAGTGAAGATAATGGATGCTTCTGCACACCAATAATATCACTCCACGGCCGTGTAATAATAAAGCTTGTATCCGCTTAAATGGTACATTAAAGATAAATTCTGCTCAGTTGATTTTTCCCCATCCTACCTATTCCAAAAACTAAATGTAATGTTATGGTGCATTGATGCAACAACCTTAGCTTCAATATGAAGTAGCTTTAGCTTCATAGTGACATTATACCTTCAGGGGATACTTTAATGCTGGACAAAGGTGTAAGATGAGCAATATCAAATTGACCAATAAACAGGCACAATGCTCAATGTACCTTCCATTCACTGAATTCAGTGGAAAGGAAAATCAGACGTGATCGACAACAGGCAGCTAATTCATCGTCAGACTTTTTGCACCATTATCCAAAGTTTGAAATTACCTCTGGAGAGCATATATTTGGTATAAAAGTCGGAATCAACTCTTAAAAACTGTTTTACATTCTCTTCTCAAGGGAGTTTCACTCCATTGTATTTCAATTACAAATCAAAATTTACCACTTGATTCGGACTCTATTTGCAGTTTACAGCACTATTACATTAAGCTGTGAATTCATCTCAAGTCACAACGTAGATTTGAATACAAGTCTTCGAGCTGAATATCTATGATTGTAGCCAAGATATCAGCCTTGTCTACAACTAAGTGTTAATTATTATCATATCTTAGCTTTCTTTAATCAGATAAGTCTTTTGATGAGAACGATCAAACATGTCATGCAGCGCTGACTGAAAATATGCTATGCTACCATATCATAAAACAAAGCAACAAAAATATTTGAACAAATATTCACACACTATTAAAGAGCTTGACAATGAGGTTATTGCCAAGTTTGTTTTTTTTCAACAAAATGACTTACTTGCAAAATCATTGTAGCAGTAGGCTCATGAAAACGGGTATATTCATTAAAAAGAATACACTATGTTTAAATGGAATTTTTAAAAAAGTGATTTATTGGTCATTACGTTCAATTGAATGCAGTTAAATTTGTTTATGCAGTTAAATTTGTTATTTTCACAAATGTTTATCGACATATACTTTATAGCCTTATAACTCAGATTTGACAAAAAAAAACCTTTACTGCAAAGGCTTGCACACATTCCAAGGGAAAAGGTATAATATACATTTCCCACTCTCTACTTCAGTGTAATCATGCCCTTTGGGTTAGAGAACTCAACACTGTGCCAGACTCAAAAGCACAGGTAATATTATTCCTTGATTTGCAAGAGATGGCACTGCTCATGCAATAAGATCATAGCTCATCTGATTATGGCCTCAACTTCACATTCTGCTGACACCAATAACCTTTGACTCCCTTGTGAGTCAATAATCCATCTATTTCTGCCTTAAAAATATTCATTGACCCTGCCTCCACCATTCTCTGGTGAAGAACGGTCCAAAGATTCATACCCCTCAGAAAAAAAATCTTCTTACCTCCATCTTAAATGGGAGGACCTATATTTTTAAACAGTATCCCTTATTTCTAGTCTTTCCCATAAAAGGAAGCAACCTTTTAGCCTCCACCTGGTCAATTCCCTTCAGAATTTAATCACAATACTCTAACCTCCAATAGATAGGGGTTTAGCCTGTCGAAAGTTTGCTGATGACACGAAACTTAGTGGTAAGGTGAATAGTGTGGTAAAAGTTCAGGCAAGTTGAGTGACTGGGCAAATACATTGCAGATGCACTATAACATCCATTTGGATGGAGAAACAGAATGGCAGTGTATTATTTAATTGTTGATAGATTGGGAAATGTTGATGTATAAAGGGATCTGGGTGGCCTACTGCACTAGTCATTGAAAGCAAGCATGCAGGTACACAAAGCAGCTAGAAATCCAAGTAGCATGTTGGCCTTCATTGCAAGAGGACTTGGTTTCGGGGCAAATAAGTCTTACTGCAGCTGGACAGGGCCTGGATGAGATCACATGTGTAGTATTGCATGCAGTTTTGATCTCCTTATCATAGGAAGGATATACTTGCCATCAAGGGAGTACAGCGAATGTTCACCAGGCAGATTATTGGGATGGTAGGATTGTTGTATGAGGAGAGATTGAGTCGGCTGGGCCTCCATTCACTGGAATTTGAAAAATTAGAAGGGATCTAACTGAAACATATAAACGTCTGACAGGGCTGGATAGACTGGATGCAGCGATGTTGTTTTCTCCGTCTGAGGGGTCTAAAATAAGTTGTCATACTCCCAGGATACGGGGTATGCCATTTAGGACTAAGATGAGAAGATATTTGCGGGTGGCACGGTAGCACAGTGGTTAGCACTGCTGCTTCACAGCTCCAGGGTCCTGGGTTCGATTCCCGGCTTAGGTCACTGTGTGTGGAGTTTGCACATTTTAAGAACATAAGAACATAAGAAATAGGAGCAGGAGTAGGCCATCTAGCCCTTCGAGCCTGCCCCGCCATTCAATAAGATCATGGCTGATCTGTCATGGCTCAGTTCCACTTTCCCGCCCTCTCCCCATAACCCTTAATCCCCTCTCTTATCAAAAACCCATCAACCCGCTTCTTAAAAATATTTAGCGAGGCAGCCTCCACCACTTCAACGGGCAGAGAATTCCAGAGATTCACCACCCTTTGAGTGAAGAAGTTCCTCCTCAACTCCGTTCTAAACCGCCTCCCCTTTATCTTGAGGCTGTGCCCCCTAGTCCTACTGTCTTTTTTGAGCGGGAAGAGTCTCTCCACCTCTATCCTATCCATCCCATTCATCATCTTATACGTCTCAATGAGATCTCCCCTCATTCTTCTAAACTCTAACGAGTACAAGCCTAGTTTATTCAGCCTCTCCTCATAGCTCAATCCCCTCAACTCCGGTATCAGCCTAGTAAACCTCCTCTGCACTCCCTCCAGGGCCAAAATATCCTTGCGCAGGTGCGGCGCCCAAAACTGCACACAGTACTCCAGCTGCGGCCTCACCAATGCCCTATACAGCTGCAGCAAGACCTCCCTACTTTTATATTCAATCCCCCTCGCTATGAAGGCCAGCATCCCATTCGCCTTCCTGACCACCTGCTGCACCTGCAAGCTGGGTTTTTGCGACTCATGCACAAGGACCCCGAGGTCCCTCTGCACCGTCGCCTGCTGCAGTTTTTCGCCCCGTAAGTAATAGTCCTTCCTACCATTCTTCCTACCAAAGTGGACCACCTCACACTTGCCAACATTAAATTCCATTTGCCATTTCCTGGCCCATTCGCCCAGCCTATCTAGATCCTTCTGCAGACTCTCCACACCCTCCGCACAATTTGCCTTTCCCCCAATCTTGGTGTCATCAGCAAATTTCGACACCCTGCACTCGGTTCCCTCCTCCAGATCATCTATATAAATGGTAAATAGCTGAGGCCCCAGCACCGACCCCTGGGGCACCCCACTAGTCACCAACCGCCAATCCGAATAGCACCCATTGACCCCCACTCTCTGCCTCCTATTTGACAACCAATCCTCTATCCACGCTAACACCCTACCCCCAACTCCATGTCCCCTGACCTCGTGTCTGCATGGATTTCCTCCAGGTACTCCAGTTTCCTCCCACAGTCCAAAGATGTGTGGGTTAGGTTAATTGGCCATGCTAAGAAATTGCCCCGTAGTATCCAGGGATGCAAAGACTAGAGGGATTAGTGGGCATAATATGTAGGGATATGGGGATAGGGCCTGGTCAGGATTGTGTTCGGTGCAGACTTGATGGGCTGAAGGGCCTCTTTCTGCACTGTAGGATTCTATGATCTATGACATTTCTTTATTTATAGGGTGGTGGACCTGTAGAAAAACCTTGGAGAACAAATCACTCAAAATACTTGAGGAAACAGGTAGATTTCTAGACTCCAAAGATGCAAAGTAGGATGGGGAAAGTGCTGGAGTATGGCATTGAAATAAAGGGCCAGCCATAACCATGAACTGCAGAGCAGGCTTGAAAAGCCCAAAGCCCTACTCCTCCTATTTTTTATGTTTCTATGGTTTCGTGATTCATAAGTATTTCTGGGATGTTATTTTAACCTCTAAAGTGGGCATTGATAAAGCATTTTTCCATTCATCTGACATTTCTTTATCTTCCATTCTTAATACCCCATTCTCACTCTGTACAATGCCAATACTTAGTTTACTTATTTCCTTTTTAAATATCCACAGAAATACTTATTATCTATTTTATAATTCTACCTACCTTTCTCACAAGCTCTAATTTCTTGCCTTGTATTAATCATTTTATTATTCTTTGTTGTTCTTTATATTCCGAATGATCTTCTAACCTGCCATTCATCTTTGCAGAATTATATTCTTAACCTTCTTTAGTCAATCATAGATGGTGCATCATTCCTTTAGAGTCCTTCTTTCTCATTGGAATGCATTTTTCTGACTATTTTGAAATATCTCCTTAAATGCTTACTGCTACATCTCTAATGACCTATTTCTTAATCTAATTTTGCAGTTCATTTCTGCTAGATGTCTCTTAATACCCCCTTAGCTGGCCTTAAAGTTTAAAACATTAGTCTCAGAACCATTGCTCAAACTGAATATGAAATTCAATCATATTATGATCACTGCCACCCTGCCTTCACTCTCGAGTTATTCATTAATCTTGTGTTCTTGCATATTACCAGATCTAGTATTCGGGTTGATGCTGAAATGTGCTGCTCTAAGAAACTGTCCCAAAAACACTTATGAACTCATCATCAGGTTACCTGATGGATTGTATGGATTTGTCCAATCCATACAAAAATTAAAATCACCCATGATTCTCTTTGTACCTTTCTCGCGAGCCCAATTATTGCATACTGTATACTGTGTCATTGGTTATTGTTAGGGGGCCTAAAAATCACTCCTGCAAGTGGCTTCTGACATTTACTATTTCTCATCTCTGGCCAAACTGTTCCTATATCTTAAAACCAAGGTAATCTCTCTCTCTCTCTACTATACCAATGCCATCCTTAATTACCAGAGCTACCCTCCAATTTACCTATTTTCCTGTCCTTCCCAAATATCATGTACCCTTGAATATTCATATCCCAGTTTTTGTCATCCTGCAGTCATTTATTTATATTTGTGCTATCAATTCATCTTTTGCTCTTTCGCCTTGTCTTCTCTGTTTAATTATCACATCATCTTAAACTTAATTCCTGTCCTACTATTTAGGTTAAAGTTCTCCCTACCACCTAGGGCAGCACAGTAGCACAGTGGTTAGCACTGTTGCTTCACAGCTCCAGGGACCTGGGTTCGATTCCCGGCTCGGGTCACTGTCTGTGTGGAGTTTGCACATTCTCCTCGTGTCTGCGTGGGTTTCCTCCGGGTACTCTGGTTTCCTCCCATAGCCCAAAGATGTGCGGGTTAGGTTGATTAGCCGTGCTAAGAAATTGCCCCTTAGTGTTCAGGGATGTGTAGACTAGAGGGATTAGTGGGTATAATATGGAGGGATATGGGGGTAGGGCCTAGGTGAGATTGTGTTCGGTGCAGACTTGATGGGTCGAAGGGCCTCTTTCTGCACTGTAGGGTTCTATGATTCTATGACCTCGGTTACACAATTCAACAGAACACTCAGTCCCAGAACATTCTAAAGAAATGACATATCTCAATAACAGAGCTTCCATTTTCCCCAGTGCTACTACCACAAGAACCAAAAACCATTTTTCCCACACCAACTTTTGGGCTGTACAGTGGTTCAAGTAGTAATCTACTACTTTTACTTTATAAAGGTTTTGCTTTTTAATTAATCCCTAGATGCCCATATTTCCTCAGCAGGATATTTTCCTAGTTCTACCTATGTCATTGGTACTGACATGGACCATGATCACTGGACCCTCTCCATCCCATTGCATGTGCCTCCAGCCCACAACAGATGCCCTGAACCTTAGCACCAGGCAAGCAACACAGCCATCTGGATTCAAACTCTCAGTTGCAAAGGGCTGTGTCTATCCTGACCATGCATCCCCAGCTACCACTCAATTCTTATCTCCTCCAGTTTGCACATCCAACCTGCAGCCACTGCTTTCATCTATATAAACTGACAGAATCTCAAACCTGTTGAACAATTTCAAAAACTAAGACTCCTCCACTTCTACTTTCTGGTTCCCCATACTCAGTCAATCCCAGACTCACCAACCTTTTCCTGATCACTGATCAAATAAGAAGATCCTATCTTAAGAGGTATGACTGCCCTGTGGTCAGAGGCAGATTTCCTATGGAGTACACTGTGCCTAGGCTCCGACCAATGCAGAGTCCCTATGCCGTGCCAGTGCGTTGGACATCCAATCAAAGGCTGATTACCCTGCAATTTCTGATAGGCTCAGCAGCAAATGCAGAGAAAATTCAGAGTCTGATTGGTGAGTCTGAATGAGTGAGAAAACTGGTAACAAACAATTAACTTGAGGAACGTGTGCGCGTGTGAGACCATGATGAGAAGCGAGGGAGAAACTGCTGAAGCTTGTGAATCAAGAAATGAGGAGCTGAGCATGTGAGCAGGTTTGCACTGGGCGCAAGTACTAACAAACCCAGGCCAGCAACAGCAAGATGGAACTGCCAAATCAAACCAGGAGAACCTGCTGAACCTGTGAGGCAAGTAGGCACTAACGGACGCAAATCAGCAACTACCCAGAGTTGCCAAGCAGGAGAGGTGAGCAGGTTTGCACCAGGCATCAGCACTATTGGACCCGGAGCAGCAACAGGAAAGGTGCATGAGGGGTGATGCCCCAAATCAAGCCACAAGGAACTGATGAGCAGAGAAGTAGACACAGGCCAGCAATTGACATGCTACAATGCTTCAAGGTGAGGGAGAGGCACAACGGCCATGGCAGGTGAGGCAGGCTGCTTTGAAGGCACCAGGCAAGCAAGATGAGTAAGATTGTGAGAAAGGGAGAGTGCAAGGGGAACACTACAGGGGTTTGGGGTGGGGGTGGGGGTAGGGGCGACGGGGCGGGGTGTTGGGAAAGAGTGAATATGCGAGGTGGGAGGAGTGAGTGAGACGAGGGGAGGAGTATGTGAGAGAGGATTGGGTTGCAGACTCACAGGGAGGGAGAGTTTGAAGGGGCCACATTGCATTATAGCGGAAGGAAAACTTTGTGATGAGATTCAGACTCCTTTTATTCATTCAATTGTGGGATATGGGCATCATTGGCTGGCCAACATTTATTGCCCATCACCAGCTGCCCTTGAGGTGGTGGTGATGATGAACTGCTTTCTGGAAACACTGCAGTCCATGCGCTATTGGTTGACACACAATGGCACCAGGAAAGGAATTCCAGAATTTTGACCCAGCAACTGTGAAGGAACAGCGATATATTTCCAAGTTGGGGTGGTGAGTGGCTTGGAGGGGAACTTATGGATGGTGGTGTTCCCATGCATCTGCGGCCCTTGTCCTTCAAGATGGAAGCGGTTGTGGGTTTGTCTAAGGATCTTTGGTGAATTTCTGCAGTGCATCTTGCAGATAGTACACACTTCTTTTACTGTGCGTTGGTGGTTGGTGGTTTGTGGACGCAGTGCCAATCGAGCTGGCTGCTTTGTCCTGGATGGTATCAAGCTTCTTGAGTGTTGTTGGAATTGCATCATCCAGGCAAGTGGGGAATATACACCATCACATTCCTGATTTGTGCCAAGCAGATGGCGGACCGGCTTTGTGGAGTCAGGTGGTGAGTTACTCGCCACAGTATTCCTAGCCTCTGACCTGCCCTTGCAGCCACTGCGTTTATGTGGCGAGTCCAATTGAGTTTCTGGTCAATGATAAGCCCAAAGATGTTTACAGTGAGGGTTCAGTTATGGTAACACAATTGAATGTCAAGGAGTGGCGGTTAGATTTTCTCTTATTGGTGATGGTCATTGCCTGGCATTTGTATGGCATGAATTTTACTTGCCATTTGTCAGCCCAAACCTAGATATTGTCCAGATCTTGTTGCATTTGAACATGGACTGCTTCAGTATGAGGAATTGCGAATAGTGCTGAACATGGTGAAATCATTCGCAAACATCCCCACCTCTGACCTTAAGACAGAGGAAAGGTCATTGATGAAGCAGTTGAAGATGACTGGGACACCCTTAGTGATTCCAACAGAAATGTCCTGGAGCTGAGATAATTGACACCCCATCCCGATCCCCTCCCACAGCAACCACAACGATCTTCCTATGTGCCAGGTGTGACTGAAACCAGCAGAGGGTCTGCCCAGGTATCCACCGATTCCAGTTTTGCTAGTGTTCCTTGATGCCGCATGAGTCGAATGTAGCCTTTATGTCAAAGGCTGTCACTCTCATCTCACCTCTGGAAATCATCTCTTAAGTTCATGTTTGAACCAAGGCTATGAGGTCAGGAGCTGAGTGATCTAGTGAAACCCAAACTGGGCTTCATTGTGTAGTTCATTGCTGACCAACCGCTGCTTGATAGCACTGTTGATGACTCCTACCATCACTTACTGGTCCACGAGGAGGGAGAGTTTGTGAGGGAAATGGGCAGGGGTTGGTGGGGGGTGGGGGGTGGGGATTGCAGGCAGCATACAGATTTATGATCAGAATCACAGCTTCATAAACGATAAATCCAATTTCTGCAGAGCTTGAACCTGATAAAAATTGTACAGATTGCACATGATGATTTGCAGGTAACCTTTCCAAATGTGGTACTTTTCTGAAAATATTTTTAACAATATCTGTCACAAATGCTACTGATGAACATTATTTTTCTGTACTGAGAAGACTTAAAATATTTGTGAAGTACGATGAATCTGGAACATTTGACAAGTGATGTTGATGATCATGCTTCTTTACAAGATTTTAACTATGATGATGTAATTGGTGATTTTGGAAAGAAAAAGTGTTAAAATAAGTTACCATGCTAACAAAAGATGAAGCATGAAAATGTTTGCTCACCTCAAGACTCAATCGCAATCTTGACTATCTTTACCATCATTCTGACAAGAAATAAACTTGGATTTCAATTCAGTAATTATTCATGCAGGTGCATTTTTACAAGCTAAAAAGCAGTGATCAATTTGTGTATTGTTGTAATTTCAGCCTTGGCATTCTGTGGTGGTGAGGGTGAGTGGGGTTGGGTGGAGCCCTAGAAACGAAGGTGAGTGTGGGGCCCCATGAAATGCAAATCTGCTTCAAGTACAAAGCATCCAGGTAACTATCCCTCTCTTGGATACATCATAGTGTCTGCAGCTTGACCTCCAGCTCAATGACTCTGAGCCAAAGCTCCTCAAACAACAGATTCTTACTGCAGATGTACTGCTCTGGATCATTCATATCCACATACATCTACATTCTAAAGTCACAACACATTTGTGTTAATTAATTTGTTCATGAATGTATTCTTAACTAATTTGTAATGAATTATTAATTACAAACAATTACCCCCAATAACCTTTGCTACTGCTGGTAAACCTTTCAACTCATAAAACCTTATAATTCCTAATAAATTGCATAAGCTTTTGTTTTTCTGTGATTTATTTCAGAATGTGGCCAGTCTGCTTTGGGGCCATTGGCTATACTGGATGAGATAGCTCTTCTAAGTGGTGGTTACTACCTTGGAGTCCTCTTTTCACCTGCCCTTTTCAGTGGTGGTTATTGCTTCTGGGTCCTCTTTTCACCTACACTTGTAGGCGCTGTTAAATGCATCCAGGCCCTCTTGACACTTTGTTGAACTAGATTCATCAACCACTCAACTAGGGGTTACTGACCATCTCTAGTCCTTTTTTGCCCACTCTTCTAGGTGGTAGTTCCTACCTCTGAGTCCTCTTTTCCCCCACTGATTTATGAAGCACATTACTAACTTTACTCGATACAAAGATGGTTGGTCACTTTATATCACATTGGGCTGGAACAGCATAAAATGATTCTAACTGAAATATACTGGAGTGAAATGGGATAAACTTTTGTATGGATTAAATTTAGTGAGAAGCAATATGTCCTTGTGCAGCTTATTCAGCACAATGCAATTATGAAAAAAAATGCCATTCATCCTGCTCCCAGTTTGCAGGCTTCTAATTCAAAGATATCTTGGGAAAAAAATCAAATCTTTGCAACCTTTACTGAACTTAAAGAAACTATTAACAAAGCAGATACCCTCAAAGAGTTAATGATTCATTAATCTTTAGCAAAACGTTTGCGTGAAAGTTAGTGTTTTAGCACAAATGAAAGTATGGAAAATTCAAATAAATGACAAGTCACCATCTTCTTCGCTAAATCCAAATTTGGATACTGAAATTCTGTTCCAATATTAAATTTGGCTACAAACGTAATCAAAATTCTGATGACATGATATGTTGATGTTCCAGAAACTTGAGAATATCGAACCTCATCAAATAAACGTAAAAAAATGAAAACCGGGATTGATGCGCACTAGAACATGAACTCACTGTCACCCATTTTATTATTTTTGCAAAACCTGGGAATGAAATCCTTATTTGTCACTAAGAGACTTATTAAAGAAAGGTTTTACAAATCTATATACAATCCAGGGTTAACCCCAGATAGGCTGAAAATTCACAGCTTACAACATAATTTGTTTAACATGCTTCTGGGGGAAGGGGGTAACAATCAAGTTCTTGACTTCAAGCTGTACTCAATTTTTGTTTTCATGTATCATTCTTCCCTGAATAATTCAGATCAACAATTCAAGCTACATTTTTCTTGAGCTGCTGGTAGGTGCTTGATTCACAAATCCTGGGGATAGTGTCATTCGTGTAAAAGGGTCAGAAGCCATTTATGGTATATGTGGATTGGCGCCAGAGAAATGAGAATGGTAAGCTTAGTATGATAAACTTCAGAAGGGAAAAAAGATTAAAAATGGAGATTGGGTCCCAACGGTCGCTGCACATGCACCCAGTCCTGAAAAGGCAACATATGAACAGATTGCTCTTTTTATGATCTTGGGGCTTTCTGTGTATGTGCTGACAGATAAGTGGCCACACATGCACAGTTGGTGCATTTTTTCGGTTGTTGGTCAGTAAATAACCCTGTGCACATGTACAGTTTGTTTCTCTTTTATTTCTTTAATTTGAAAATCAGCTCTACGCTTGCATAGAGAAGAAAACAAGAAAGAAACAGCATGAAAAGGTCAGGTAACCTAGAAGAGAAAGCGATTCTACAGAAAATGCCGGAAGAGTCAAGGCAGGAGTTGCAAGGAACAGGTCTCAAAGGAAAGAAGAAAGTCCCAAAACCAGGGAACCAGGCTGAAATAGGTCCCAGGAAGACTGTCAAGTCAAGCAACAAAGCTAGGAATCGGAAGAAGGTCCTGTTCAATGGAATTAAAAGGTAGTTCAGAGCCATTCCCTCTGAACCTTAAGAGACAGAGTTGCAGAGAGCAGACCTGGAACAAAGTGGGTTTGCAAAAAGCCTGAAGACTGCAGAGACAGTTGAAGGTTGGTGACTCCTTACCATGGGTCTTTGGAGCTCTAGGGTTCCAAATTGGCATGGCTGAATATCTAGAAGTGTGTGTGGAAGGTGCATCTTGAATGCACATAGAGATCCAGAGAAAATTATCTTTGTACAGAGAGGTGAAAATCCCTGGAAATGGATCTTTGTTGGAGATATCTGAGTGAAAGCATTGTTTAAGGGAGAATTCCAAGCTAAGTTCTTTGAAATGTAGAGATAGGAACCCCTCATGAAAAAGATAGAGGCTCTGATTCTACCATTCCAATGTGTTGATTTTTTAGTGCAGTGGAGTGGGAGAATCACGCGTCGGCAAGTTCGCCAAGTTCCCACAAGCGCTTGCGTCTCCTAGCCCAGGTTTCCTCTGGCAACTGTGCGGCACTAGACATCAACTGGGAGACGGGGTTATCATCAGGCCCAGGACTGAATTCTCCAGGCCTGCTCATCTCTCCCACCCCGCCAGAGTCTTTCACTCCAGCAGGGATTAAAGTAATTCCCCACCTTCAGGAAGCTAATAGCCCAACCCTGCTGGAATGAAGGTGGGGGGCAATCGGAACCCACAGAGGGTCAGCCAGTGCACGGGGTGTCCCCTGGGTATAGGCACCGTGGCTTTGCCGGCCTGGGGCCCCCTGGCACTACCAAAAAGGCAAAGTGCCCATGCTCAGGGGGCACCTTAGCACTGCCCACCAGGACAGTGGCCTTTTGGGGTATGGCCTGTTGGGGATTATGCCTAGCAGGCGTAGGGTCCATCTGTCACCCTGCCATTACGATCCATTGGGGCTGGAGGGAGGCCAGCGAACGAGGCAGGCTGGGTGGGGGATCATCAGTGCTGGGGGGATGGGCTGGACTGGACATCAGTATGGTGGGCCAGGAGGAGTTTGGGGCTGACCTACAAATGGACATGGGGACCTGGGTTAGCCAGCAATCGAGCTGGCCAGCAAGCAAGAGGCTGACATTTTGGGGCCATTGTGCAGGCACAGAGGCCTGCTGATTTCAGCCTCTTCAGCACGAACAGGCCCCGCCCACTGTCACCTAATCATATTCACATTGGGGGCCTCTGCAGTGCACAGAGTATGGGAGATTCTCGTGTGAACTCCTACTGAAAAAAACGGCATGAATTATTCCAGTTTTCCCACAAATTCAGCATTTCTATTTTTTTTTGAGAATTCTGATCAAAGTTTCTATCAGACTGGTTAGCTCACAGTACGACAAACATTTTGGGAATTGATGAGAAATCCATAGAAACTTGGCTTTGTTGTGTGATATATCCAACTGCAGTTTGTCTATGTTTATTTGGACTGTGAATACATTGTGAATATCGGTATAAAATGGATTTTGTAACTTGTGTTATCTTTTCTGAAGTTGTATCATTATAGTGCGGTGAAGGAATAGTTGTATTTTAGTTCATTCTTTCTTGTTGAAAAAGGGTGTAGTATTCTTTTATAAAAAGTTTACCAGCAGATCTTGTGACTCTGTTCAGTTGCTGCCTCCCACATTTCTAAACAAAAAAAGTTAGGGTCTATCAAGCCAGGTTCCACTCTGGGATCTGACATGTCCGGTAGTATCAGCTGGGACCACACCATTAACTCTACAGTTGAATTGCTTTGCAACTGTGCTGATTTCTTTGCAGCCGTCTTCCTAACATCAGTTGATTGCTCTTTGATTAATTAGCCTGAGAAGAGCAGCATTAGGCCTTCAATTTCATCACTGCTACAATCACTCTGCCAACTACAAACAGTTATAATGAAATGAACACAAAACTCTCATTTATACAGCACCTTTCATGCTGTCCCAAATCGTTTTACAGGCAATTAAGTACTTTTGAGTTGTAATCACGGTATAACGTAGGCAATATTATCAAATAGCAGAGCAAGCTCAAGAGCCCATATAAACTTACTCCTGCTCCTAATACATTTGTTTGTGTGTCATTTGGATGAATGAGAAGAGCTTTGCATTTGTCATCCATCTTGATCTTGCAAACAGAAGGTGGAGTTCTGTTTATTTTGTTGCTACTGGAAGTTTACCAGCAAGCTTTGTGGAGTGAAATTGCCAGAACAGAAATGCGTAATCGGCTCAGAGTGAATCTGTAACATGTTTTACACTGCACCTGATTCTCAAGAGTCTTTCCATTAACTTCAATCTTGTCCTTTCGGATATATACCCATTATCCCATTTTATATTGATGCATTTAAAAGTTTTGTTACACAATGTTGAAAATATACCGAAGTGTGAAGCAGCAGGGCCTTCAGACTTCATCAAGAAAACAAATACAATTGTGAATCTTTCAGTCTTTGCTTTCCGTCTCTTAAAATTTGTGTCATCGAGATATCGAAGGGTTCCAATACTTCTTACCAACAGTAAAAACCTATTTTGATCAATCATTCCACTTTGTTGCTTTGGTGAGATTACTCATGAAAATAGAATCCAATTACATCTGTTTATGAAATAATTACATTGAATAACATCATGCACCCAGAAGATCTTCTACTTGAGATGTTTTTTTCTGGGTTGCTGCAAGTATTGAATCATTGCTCAAATATCAATTTACTGTTATTGTTGCCAAATGGTGCAATGAGGGCTGAGGCAGTCATCAAAATCAGAAATCAGTGCTATCATTTGCAAAGAGCTATAAATAATGGGGTACTGTCAAATTAAAAATATTGCACAATATTGCATATACTCTAGTTTGTTAAATAGCCATGGTGGGATAACCGATAGTGTGGTCACAAACTAACTCTGCATTATATCATTGCTGCTCTTACTACGAATGACACATGCTGCATATATCAAATATAATTTATAGTCAGGTGAGAAAAATGGGCTTTACCATTTTATCAGGAATTTCCTATGATTGATTGGTGAATGGTGAATCTTGAATGGGAAAAAATATCATGCATCATTGAGGAGAACGTTAAAGAAGAGATATGAAGGAAGGGTCCCAGAAACAGCAGAAGAACCAAGGCCCATGATCCCACCCCGCCCCCCCAACCCCCCCAATGGCCCTATCACTGCATCAAAACCATGGCACTCCCTTTTCAACAGCACAGTGGCTTTACCTGCATCACAGACTGCAGTGGTTCAAGGTAGCAGCTCACCACCATATCTCAGTGGAAATTAGGATGGGCAATAAATGCTTGAAGTAGCCAATGATGACCAGATCCCATGAAAGTAATAGAAAAATTTACACTGGGAGATCTAGTCACTTATGCAAATAAGGTTGGGACCAGGAAATTGAGTGCAATATGGATAGAGATCAAGTCAGTCTAAATAAATTGCAAACCAACTTAAAATTATTTCACATATCTGGTGATGACCTTTTATCAGAAAATTGGTTACTCAGCTAAAAATCTAACTCTAGTTCTCTCTCCACAGATGTTGCTTTTATGTCTACTGACTGATGTTGAGTCAAACTGCATTTAATATTATAAAAGATATTATAAACTAACAAAGCAGCTCATGTAACATTGGTAGAAATCAAAATGTGGTAAGAGCTCTTGTTGGGAAGAACACAGTCTTGGGTTCTCCTGCAAATTTTATATTATAATTCTCAGCAGATTTCAAGGTTTTGTGGTGAACAGGAATGACAAGTTAGAGATTCATTAGAATTTTTGATTGGATTAGGGGCAATATAAAGCAGCTCATAAGAAAATTACATTCAATTTAAGATCTAGAAGAAATATGGAGCTGATGTACCATTTATTACAACAAGACACAACTTGGCTAGATATTAGCAACACAGTTAAACAGACACGAAAACTTCCCTGTGTACTAATTTAATAATTGGTCTATCATTTGAACTGAATTGAATTTCATACAAACACGATAACCAGTACTCTAAGTGTATTATACGATAGTTCAGCTCTAATGCATTTAGCTTTAGTTTATCTTTTAAAAATTGAGAATTATAGAATGTTGCTTTTTTTAAATTCAGCATCATTTGCCAGTGATGTGTACAAACTGTCAATTTGCCATTTTAATTCAAAAAGCATTTTATGTATCCATAATTTTGTAACTCATAAATAGCAGACAATGCTGAATGGAACACAATGATACTGAATATGATATACAGCTAAAATACAGGAAAGATAATTTTAAAAAATGTTACGTCAGAAGTTATGACTAAAGTCCAGTGACAAAACAGTTCTTAAAAACCTTAAGTACAAAACAAATCAGAAAATACCAACTGATTATCAATCCATACACATATTTCATGTATTTATCCAAGGATAATAAATTACATTATTGAAAACACTGCTGTACTCATTCCTGTGACATCACGACTTGCCACTCCTTTTAATGCTTGACAAGGAAACACCATGTTTACAGCAGATTTGATGAAGGTCATGTGATAATAATCACAGGAATGAAAACAGCAAGGTTCAAAGGGGTCAGCTGCAATGACCATCTACAAAGTAATGACTGCTGTCATTGGAACTGTAATTTTTTAAAATATATTTTGGTATTAATAAAAGCAAATTGAGTGGTCGATAACTTCAACATTAATCAAGATCCATCACTTAAATCATTCTTTCCAAAATATGATGTTTCAGAATTATATAGATTATTTTGGAATGTCTTTAAAATTTACAATGGACAAGATACAAAATTATTATATGATCTAATTATTCACTGTTTTATTTAGCAAGATGTAATGTGTCAAAACAATGGCACTAAAATGACTGCAAAGTATTGTAAATAATTTATGATCTGAACTGAGACCTAAAGCATCTACAGTAAGTTGTGGACTTAATTCAGACACATAAACCATCATGTCGAGAAATGGGGTTCATATTGTCATGACGCTGGCAGCTCACCAATATAAACAACCTCCTGGTCTGAGGCTAGACTACCTTATCTGAAAGGCTTCAGGAATGGCTGGCAATGAGATACTAACAAGGCAACATCAGTTAAATGCCTGATGTCACCTGCTGGTGTCTGTCCATCCTTTCTATAAGCATTCATTAATGTAAGACAATGGGACTGCCCTGCCGTATGGAGCATTGAAAAGAGGAGAAACTAGCTCCTCAGCTCAGGTCTTCAGTACAAAAATGACAGTCTCACTCTAATAAACATTCCACGATATGCATTATTGTATCACCATTGTGACTGTGCACATTAATTACTGTTACATATAAAACAAAATGGAAATATTTAAGAGTTTGTTTTTCCACAAATATTAATGTAATTTATTTTGATTATGTAGGATTTATAACACAACCAAATTATTTCTTTAAATGTCATGTATTAAGAATCAATGCCTAGTTTAGAAATTAGAATTCTTCAAACACATTGGCTTTACTCAGAAATTATAAACTTGGAAAAAAAGCACTGCTTTCAAAGAAACAAAGGTTTGACATGCTATCTCTGGTTTGTGAAGAAAAAAGTTTCAGAAGAACTGCGTCACTCAAACCATGACTAATTTAACAATGTATTCCAAAATTAATTAGGTTTGCTCCATTTGTTTGCAAACAAATGAAATCATTAAGCCCTCGTTCAGGAAGAAAGTTATTCAAAATTAGTACTAGCACATTAGGAGTTCAGTTCATATCATGATGCTTTGATTAAATAAATATCATTTCAAGTTGTTACACTGCTGTTGGTGTTTGACTTTCAAAATTCAGCACAGAATTTTTTTTTCTGCATTTCAGTTCTAAAATAATAAAAACTTAAGTTACTTTGCTGTGCTAATGCAAGTTAGCAGAGCATCACTGTAAAATCAATAACCTGCCAGAGTTTACTCAGGCAAGAGGCTTGATATGGTAATCACAATTTCATCATCTGAAACCCTCTTTAACACAACAATATGAAAACTTCAGCGAAGCTTATTTTTGACTAACACATGGTTTTTTTTAACCTTTGTTTTATTTTGACCGTCATTATATTCTATCCCATTTGAACCAAACATTGAAATACATTGCACATGGTTTGTGCTTAAGGGACACATGTACCTGGTTGGAACTACCTGTGATCAGAAGGAGCATCTAAAACAACAAGACAACCCACTCTGTCTTTTCTGCCAACTATTTTAGCTTATTTGCCATGAGTACAAGGTATAATTAATATCAAGCTGGAGCCTGTATTGTCATTTTTCAAATCATTTCCCTGGAAATGTTCTACACCTCTTAATGGCTCTGCTAATGCTGTAGCTGTCATGTCTTGGACAGCTGCACTTTTACAAGACAAACTCAGCTGTGCTGCAAGTCTCTCTGTAGACTTTTTAGCTCAAAGGCTCTGAGACCATGAGTGCCAGTTGGTAATAGTTTATATGGAAACATGGATATTTGATTAATTTTTTACCTCATAGTAGTGACTGTTCCTCAAGTGTCACCTTCCTATTTTCTATCCCCAGCCGTTCGCTCTGTCTGATGGATGATGGCTCAGCCAGTGGGCAAGGATGATATGACTAATTAAGGCAGTGATACAAAACATTCAAGACAGATGTGTAAAAAGCAAGAACTTCTAGACAATGTCCAGGTTATCCGTTACTCAGGATACACCTAATATAAAACAAATTTAATTCTCAAGATTTAAGGAGCTTGAAATGTCAAGTCTTTCAGGGAACAAGAACATCTAAATAAGAAATTCTTGATGCTACACCTATTGCACAAGGACAGTAACAATCATCAATACAATAGCATGCCTCCATATAAAACGAACTAGTCCAGCAAAATGACAAGAACAGGATGCTGTTAAACATGCAGAATTCTGTGAACAAAAAATACACTCCGAATTCTTTTCTGCATGATTTGATGCCATTTAAAAGACAATAAACAGCAACTTATATTGTGAACAACATGTCATTTCAGGTTTGCTGTTGCTCAACATCAAGAAAAATCAATGCTTGCTCTACAGGGGAAAAATCCCATAGAACTGAGCTCTGTTTCAGATCTGTTTGAACTCATTTTCTCTCTCTGCTGTTGCCCCCTCACACACCCCCTCAGGCATCCCCTCACAGCAGGCATGACAGCTTGACACATTGACAGCTTGCCGTGAATGACAACTGATTTGTACAAATTTCAAGCCTTATAAATCTACCTGTCACAACAGCAGCATAAAAGAGCTTGGACCCAGCAGGTAACTCAGCAAAAGCTTCCCTTGACAGCATTCTCTGAAAGAGAATTGGTTGCCTCCTGCCAAAATTCCAACCATCATTCCCATACAACTTTTGAATAAGATTCAGAGCCCATTTTCTTGCCAACAGGCTATCAATCGTTTTATTTAAAGATTAAAAAGAATGAATTGAAAAATATCCACACCATTTCATTTTATACCAATATGAAAGAAGCACCACCTGCTATTGCAGGATTACTATACCATTCCTCTCAACAGTGCTCAGACCGAGTAAATGAGAAGGGCTTTTAAAAAAAAAGTATTTAAACAATATCTAAGGTTGTGCTTATTCCATATATCCCTAACCATATAGTTATTAGTTATCAGTGATAGAAGAGCTGCTACAGTTTGAAAACCATCTCAGATCTGAAAGTTACTGTGGATTAATGGAACAGGAAATGTATTTTTAAAGAGTTACTTTTAAGGTTTCCACTGATGTCTGCTGGTGACAACTCCAGTAGATTTTCTCAGATTGTTGGTCCATCTTGACTATTTCTTAAACAACAGACTTTCTTTTTAATGAAGTATACTACAGATATCGATAAGTTTACTTATTACAGGGTGACTTTGAAATCTGGGCAAATAAATGTTTTCTCCATTTGACAAGTGTTAAATCTGCAGTAATTAAATAAGGTTTTCTTCAAAATCCTTCAAAAGGTTCAATGTCGCTTCAGTGTCGCTTCAGTGAGGTGTCAAATCTAGTTGTTCAATAAGGCTGCTTTACATCAGAGAGGTTTGAATTCATGCCAACTGTCTCAAAATTATGAATTAAACATCTTTAATAGGTCCTTTCATTTGAATGCCACCTGATTTTATTTCAGAGCAATTGGACTGCAACATTTTCATCTAAGATGTTGATAGACTACCTGATATTGGATTTTTAAAAATATTTCATGGGGTGTGGCTGTCACTGGCAAGGCCAGCGTTTGTTGCCCATCCCTGATTGCCCTTGAAAAGTGGTGATAAGCTGCATTCCTGAACCACTGCAGTGCCACTGGAGTAGATACACCAACAGTGCTATAAGGAGAGGGCCCAGGATTTTGACCAAGTGAAACTGAAGGAACAATCATATAGTTCATAGTTGTAATGGTGTGTGGCTTGGAGGAAAACTCGCCATTCTCATGTGTCTGCTACTCGAAGTGATACAGGTAGCAAGCTTGGAGGATGCTGTCAAATGACCCTGGCAGGTTACTGAAATAGTTCTTGCATATAGTACTAACTTGCCACAATGTGATTATGATGGAGAGATTCAATGTTTAAGGTGGTGGAGCAGCTGATGATCAAGTGGGCTGCTTTGTTATGGATGATGTGAACTTCTTGACTGTTGTTGGAGCTGTAATCCAGGTAAAGTGGAGGGTATTCCATCACACTCCTAACATTAAAGATAGTGGACAGGTTTTGTAGAGTGAGGTGGTGAGTTACTCACTGCAGAATTCCTAGTCACCGACCTGCTATTGCAGCCACAGCAATTAGATGGCAGGTCCAGTTCAGGTCCTGCTAAATCATAGTCCCAGGATATTGATAATGAGGTATTAAGTGATGGTTATGCCAACCGATGGCAAAGAGAGATCATTTAGATTCTCTCTTGCCATTGAATGACTCTTCTGTAGCACAAATATTACTTGCTACTTATCAGCTCAAGCCTGAACATTGTCTAGGTCTCACTGCACATCAGCATTGACTAATTCAGTATCTGAGGAATTGCAAATGGTGCTGAACATTATGCAATCATTAGCAAATATCTCCACTTCTGATCTTATGATGGAAGGAAGGTCATTGATGAAGCAGCTGAAGGTGATTTGGCCAAGGACACTGCCCGAGGAACACCCACAGCAATATCCTGGGATTAGAATGTATGGCCAGCCTCCAACAACCCAATCATCTTACATGTGCTAAATATGATTTTTGGGATGGTTGGGATTTCCAATGATTTCAATTTTGGTAGGGCTCATCCACACTCAGTTAAATGCTGACTTGACGTCAAGGACAATCACTTTGATTTCTGCTATGTTGATGTAAGGCCAGTATCAAACCAGCTGCATAATAGTTTACTACAGCAATTCCTTAGCAAGCGGATCTCCCAAAGTTCCTTTAAACAAACTCTGAAAAATTAGATCCTCAAAAATAATGCCTACATGGATGCAATGTAAATCAACTCCAATGAATAGAATTTCCCAGGCCATTATACTTAAGACAGAAAGTCTATCTTTGGGCACTCTGGCTATTTGGGAAACACCAATGACGGAATTTTACCATCCTACCCACCATAGAAATTGTAATGAGTGAGAAAGCAGACGATGCAAAAGTCCATTGACCTCAGGCGGGATTTTCTGGTCTTGGGGCAATCGCAGCTGGAAAATCCCACCCAAATGTTACAATGTGTGCATGGCCGTAATACTAAATGATTCCTGACCAAAACGGCACTTGTGTTGCTGCATTATAGGTTAATAGTGTTGCCCTAATCAGATAAATTGCAACGGTCAAGGAATACACATATACAAGTATAGACAACTGTTATAAAAGGATAAAACAAATAAAATTCATTTAGAATGTAATTGGTTTATAATTGATGAATCAGGGACAGCTATGCTTAATATATTGCAGCTATTAAAGCAATATCATGTGAGCTGAAACTTTCAATCAGATGATGGACATACATATCTTTTTGGAAAAACTTATTTTTGAAAGGAGATTTCTGTTTCACTGGCTGCATACACACTTTAAAACAACCTTCCTAAATGTTATCAATGAGCAAGGTGAATGTCCAAGAGTATGTTCCCCAAAAAAGAATATTCAACATTATAAAATAACTAACATGCCTACTTTTCTGCCAAATTAATTATGGAAATTGAAGGGTTTCTATTGACTCCATCAATAACCCATCTTTCTTCATGTTATGAAACATATGTGCACATTTTTCCTTAATATTTTGAAAAATTGTATCTACCTGTATTTAATTGCATAAAAACATTTCGTTTTACAACATTCATGATGTTATGTCTCATCTATTTTTTGATACAAAAAGAGCAAATTACCAATGATTGGAAATGTAACCAAAAATAGTTTTCAGTTATATACAAATGGAACATATTATTTAGAGAGCATAATTTAAATTGTCAATAAATCTAAATATTACTCAGGTTTTTAATAAAACACAACTTTGTTTAGTGAATTTTAAAACCATTATTTATTTTTCAACTATCCTAGCTAAGAAAGCAACAATATTATTTTCTCAAACTAAAGAACATTTTGTAAATTCTCTGCTATTGAAGGAACAGCCCATCAATTTTACAAAACAAATCAAACCTCCCCACTTACTATAATGAGTTTTGCCCAACATTCTCTTGGAAGTTTCAGGAACGTGCATCATTTTTTCAAACCCACTTAATAGTATTGTTATGTTGCTGAATAAATAGAGGCATTTATAGCACTCAAGGTAATATAGGAAGGTAAAATTTTTGTTGATTTGTCCACTCATTGTGGATTTCAATATTGTGGACATTGCTTAACAGCACACATTATTGCAATTTACAGCCTGATAATAATAATTAAAAAATACTTTTCCAAGTTAAGAAAACTATCTTTCAACATCCAATAATAATTATGGCAATACTGAATAACACTCGAGCAGCACTTAAATATAAGCTTGACAGGAGGCAGAAGAGATAAATGTTACTTCGTATTCTAAGCAATTAAGAATGCAAAAAAGGCAAAAACAGACAGGCATGTTTGATATACTTGAAGATAAAATGAATGAGGGTGCACTACAGAGTTATAATTATATGATTATGGTCAAAATGATGGACATTAATCCTTGATTTTTTTTTCTTTTCGTCAAATATCCTGTAGAATAGTTTCTGATAAATGCTGAGTAATTTTGGGATTATTCTACACCTTTGTTCTTGCAAACCAAAATAAGTTGTTATTCAAAATTGTTATTTGTTCATATAGATTTTACCAAAATTATTAATTATACTGCAAACTCAGGTAATGAGGAGTATTAATCTTTGGCAACTGCACAAAAATTGCACGCCCTTCCAGAATCATTGTCACACAAGACACTATTGAATTATGCTTCTTTTGAAAAATATAGAAAATGCAATGTGAAAAAGAATAAATGGGCCTAACCAGTCTGAGACTCTTTTTGTTCTCTATTCAAGTAGCTCTGATCATATTTACCACCCTGTTTCCATTTCCCTCTATTCCACTTTCATTTATCAATTTATCCAATTTAAACCTTAAATGGTGCATTAGATTTTGCCTCAGGAACTAACTGAAATTGAAATAGTGTCACAACTCTGAAAATATATTTCTCATGTTCTCTATTTCAAATATTTTACGTTTAATCTTGTATCAGTGGTCCTACACGCCAGACCTCCAACTACTGGAAATTGTCTGCTAATTATAAACATTAGTCGTCTCCTTCTTTGTTGATGAGATATGTTGATTCCGTTCCATTGGTAACTCCACTTACCTGTCTTTTCTCTGTATCCCTCGATACTCTGATCTAACAAAAATGTATTAACCCAATTTCAACTGAGTTAGCATCCAGTCTTTGTAAGTCGAGCATTGCATGTTTACACTAGTCTTTGTATGAAAAGTCGTTTGCTGATTTCATTTCTGAATGGCTAAGTTCAAATTTTAAAATATGCCCCCTTGTTTTGGATTTGTCCACTAAGGGAAATAGTTCTTCTGTATTTACCACATAAAATGGCTTCACTTTTTAAAAACCTGAATCATATCAACTTTCAACCATGGAAACTCGGGAATACAAGGCATATATATTCAACATTATATTAATAAGACTATAAAAAAGAAAAAACACTAGTTTAATTTTTAGAGGAGCAAATTAAAATGCAGAGCAATTACTTTAAACTTGTATGGAAATGTTGTTAGACTGCACCTGGTGTATCACGACAATTTCTGGTCTCCATTTTTTAAAAGGATAGAGGAGCATATAAAATGCAAAATAGATTTACTCAATTATTACCAGAACCTAATAGGAAACATTGAACTGACTTGGTTCTATTCTCATGAAATAGAAGCCTATGCGATGACCTAGCAGGATTGCTTGAAATGGTGAAAGGTTTTGGTAGAATAGATGTAGATACAAAAAAAAATTCTTTCACTTGCAAGCAAGGGAAGAACTAGAGATAATAAATAAAAATAAGTCATTATTAAATCCAATATGGAATTCAGAAGACACTTCTTTACCAAGAGAATAGTTCAAATGTGGAACTTGCTTTCGCACAAAAGATGAATGACTAGCTGTAACAACTTTTATTTTCCAGCTAGGTATGAAACAACTAACATTTATTTACAACACATTATCTTAGCTTTTCAGCTTCGTATCTGCCAGTCAGCATCCAGGATTGATCTGAAACAAAAGCCCACCCCGATTGAGTCACATTAAAGCGGCCAGGCACCATACCCCTCTCCCTCCAAGTCCTTTTATACAATGATAACAGTTAAACCATACAGTCCCCAATAAATTTAACATTTAATTCATTTAAACAGTCCATGATAGATTTTTTCTCCCTGGTGGTTTTGCTCTGTGGCAGAGCAGTGTAACTTCATCGACTGGGGTACTTTCTGTATAAACTGCTGCACCTGGTATTGTATCAGGTACTGGCAACTCAGCCCCATCTGTTTCTGTGGGCTTTCCTATTACAGGTTGATTCAGTACTTCACTACTTGGACAACCAATATTTCCTGCTGGAAATATGATTTCAGGTTGTGGTACTGGCTGATGGGAAAACTCTTGTCCACACAAGTGGCCCACACATTACCTGACAATTCTGCTTTGTACATTCACTTTGTAAGACAGTGGTCCTATTTTGGGACCCAGCTTTGTTTGCTTCTGAAATTACTGACATACACAGGTTCACCTATTGCAAACAGCTTTGCTGGAGTCATGATTTTTCTTCTGACTGGCATCTATCCTCAACAAATTTGGAAACACCAGACTTAGTCTTATCCCAAAATGCCAATCCATTAATAATTTCACTGGTGGCATTCCCGTGATAGAATGCAACATTGTCTGGTATCCTAGAAGAAATCAAAGTTTCCAGAATAGCACCTGACTGCCTTTTAAACCCTGCCTTGAAGGTTTGGGCTGCTCATTCAGCCAGTTGATTGGATCCTGGGTGACACAGTCTTGATACGCTTTATATGATGCATTGAGATGAAATTCTGAAATTCAGCACTTGAGAAAAGGGGTGCTACACTCTCAGGCAATGGTAGGTGACTCAGAGCATCCGGATTTACTAAATGTGTTCCAGATTGGTGTTGGAATGTATATTCGTATGCTAATTAGATTAATGCCCAATCCTGAATATTTGCTGTTGCGATTGGTAAAATAACTTTTTCTTCCTTAAAAAGACCCAAAGATAGTTTTGATTCATTTTTATCCCATTACATTTGGTTCAACTTCAATAATTTCCAATAGCTGAGTACACAACCTCAGGAGCCATTCTAAAAAGAATAGCAAGGAGTACATTAGAATCATAGAATCGTACAGTGCAGAAAGGGACCCTTCGAGTCTGCACCGAACACAATCCCACCCAGGCCCTACCCCCATAATCCCTACATACTATACCCACTAACCCCTCTAGCCTACACATCCCTAGACACTAAGGGGCAATTTCTTAGCACAGCCAATTAACCTAACCCGCACATCTTTGGACTGTGGGAGGAAACTGGAGCACCCGGAGGAAACCCACGCAGACACGAGGAGAATATGCAAACTCCACAAAGACAGTGACCTGAGCTGAGAATCGAACCAGGACCCTGGAGCTGTGAAGCAGCAGTGCTAACCACTGTGCTACCATGCCGCCCGATAAAAACAGAAAAGTAGTTTGTGTCCATTGCAATGGTAAAATTCTTTCCATAGACATACTGGTAGAACTTCTTTACTCCATACACAACAGCCAGCTCTTCTTTTTCAATATTAGAATAGCCTTTCTCAGCCTCTGAGAATGATAGGGATGTATCCTATACCTCTCTCAGACCCATCATCCATTTTGTGACAAGACTGCACCAAAACCATTAGAATATATGTCACAAATTAACACCAATTGTTTGGACAATTGAACGTGAACTAATAAACAAGATGAATAGAATGCCTGCTCTACCTTGTTAAAAGTTTTTCTGAGGTGGCCATCAAAATGCTGGTGCTTGTTTAATTACACGTGCATCGGGGCTAATAATGTTAACATACTTGTCAGAAAATGCTCATAATAATTCACCATTCCTAAGAAGGACTGAGCTCAGACATGTTTGAGAGCTGGTGCTTCCTCTATTGGTATAACCTTGTCCACCTTAGGATGCTACCCTTGAGCATCTACCTGACAACCCAGGTAAGCCATTTCATTGGCCTGAAGAGTACATTTCTCCTTCTTGAGATGAACTCGAGCCTCTAGAAGTCTTCTTAGCATCTCTTCCTAGTTAGCTAGGTTAGCTTGGTCTCTGTTGACTCAGTTATCAATACGTCATCCAGGAACTCTTTTACAAGTGGCAATCCTTGCAACAAACTTTCCATCATTTTCTGGAATTTTCACAAGCTGACAACACATCGAAAAGCAGGCATGCGTACAGAAACAAACCCTTGCGTGCATTAATTGTAACATAATTTGGATAATATTGTACAGCTCAAACTGCTGATGGGCATGGCCCATGTCTTACTCCATATAAAATTGGCCTCCGGTCAGCTTGGCAGCTTTGGAATGAAGTACTTGACCAGCTTGGCAGCTTGTTTCACTGTTAATTTGTAGTCCCTAATGATGTGGATGGTCTTGTTTGACTTTATCAAAGGGACAAAGGGAGCTGTTGTTCTGCAAACTGGACTGGCTGGATGATTCCCAGTTCTCCTAACCTTTTCAATTCTGTCTCTACATTTTTTAACAAGGCATTGGGCATGATTCTGGCCCTGAAAAAATGCAGAGCTGCCTCTGGAAACTTTGCCTGTGGGCCCTTAATTTTCCCTAGCTCATCACTAAATAGACCTTTGTACTTTTATTAATTCTAATAGATGTCCTTTTTTTATTTGAAAAATTTCTGTCCAATTTAGTTTAATTTCTTTGAGCCAGTCACAGTCCAGTCGACTTGATCCGCGGCTTGAAACGACTATTAGTGGGAGTTGGGCAAATTGCTGATATCTCACTGGTATGGTGGTATTACCGATGATCTTATGGCCTCTCCCATATTGGTCATCAGTTTGGCTGGCATATTCCTTAAATGTTGGAGACAATACACATCTCTTTAACCTGTGCTTAACCCTCTCTCCACTCTCAATTTCTGTACCTTTAAGACTTGATTACATGTAAAGACTCACATTCCAACCATTATTTTGTAAATTGAGTTTGTGTCTTTAAATGGCCTGTTTGTGAACTGAAATCCTACTCACCTGATGAAGGAGCAGCGCTCAGAAAGATAGTGGCTTGTGCTACCAAATAAACCTGTTGGACTTTAACCTGGTCTGTATTCCTTAAACCCAAAGGCTGAGCCCCTTCTCACAATTACCTGTATATGTATTGCCCTATAATTGTAGCAGACACTCCCAAATCTACTTTCATCTTGCGATGCTACTGTGCCATTAAGAAATGTATTTTTAATCATGTTATCTGCAGTTATAAGCAGCTTTGGTTTTTTTTCATTGTTGCTGACCTGTCTGATTAGAAGTCCTTTTATTGCTGCTTTATTGGTTTAAATGGGGTTTTGTTTATTTTTAATGTGGGCCTAGTGCAATGTCTTGCAGTTTTATGAGTTTACAACACATTTTGAATTGTTAGGGGGAAGAATGATTGACAGATCAGGTGGCAAGAGTTCTACTACTTTTAGTTTTGGCTGCTATTTAGCTAAGTGTGTGGACTCCTGGTAGAAGGCAGTTTGTTTGTCTCTTTCCCTGTTATTAGAAATTCTGCTGTGTTGGAAGTGGTTTTTCTAGTCTTCCTGGAATGAAAATTCTGATGTTGATGGTTTACTAGCTAGAGCCTACCAGTGACATTATCTTTACCTTGAGGTGCTGAAATTTCCAGAACAGAGAAGCCAAAGTTTCAATTCTCTAGTCAAAGGACTAATTAACAGTACAGCAGGTATTGCAGAGCTGCAAAACCATTGAGCATCCTTATTTTCTGTGCTAAACCTGTGGCAGGTATATGTTCATAAGGAAATTTGTTGTATTGGAACAATGCATTTAGTTGTTAAATTTGTACAATATAATGGTTTTTTTTTGTTTGTAATTGGTAATTCTCTGTATTAACTATATCTTAAATAAACTTTATTTGATAAAAGTGCCCTAGTGGGTCATTTGAATCATACCTGAAGTTAAACATCTCATGTTTACCCTAGCCAAATTCAAAGTACCAAACATATGGTCTAGGCTGACTTCATAAAATACCTTGGAGTTTCTGAGCTGGATTATAGCCATTTCTATAGGGTTAACCAAACAGACCAGTGTGATGGGACCTAGCTTGTCCATTTTCACATTGTTCAGAGAATGAACTCTCCAATTATTTGTAGAAAAATCTTCCACGCTGTATTTGCGATGTGCTACTGCCTTTAACACTGAGCAGGTTTGACTTACTCTTACACTGGTGTCTCAAGTGCCCCTTCCTGTGGGATGAAAAACATTTTGCTTCCCTAAATCTGCAATTTTTAAAACTGATATCTGTATCTTCTAACAGCTTTCCCTAGGTAGCCTCATTTTTGACTCCACAAACTAAGAAATCCCTCAAAATATTATTCTGTTTTCCATGCTGTAAATACTTAGTAATTAATTTCAACCTATCTTCTCTTAGAACCATTTAAGCCCTGCTAAATCTGCATTCAACCTACCAGTGTGCAGTACCCAAAACTGAACACAGTATTCCAGCTGGAATCTTACTAAGATATATCACAACTACAGTATAACTTTCTCACATTTTATCTCAACAGGTGCTGCAATACAAGACTACATTCCATTAGTCTTTTTGGTTACGTTTTCAAACTGTACACCAGCTTTCAGTAATTCTGCACTTGAACACCCAATCCTTTCATTTTTCTACAGTTTCTAGTATAATTTGTCTTTCTTCGTCACAAAAGTATCTATCTTTAAAAATACCTTAATTGCTGTAAAGTGCTCTAGGACATCCTGATATTATGAAAGGCACTATATAAATCTAAGTTTTCTTTATTTCTTTTTCTTGTTCAACAAAGTAGATAACTTTGCACTCTCACACATTCGATTCCCATCTGCTGTAATTTTCTCCACTCACTTAAATCTGTCTAAATTAATTTGCAAATTCCTGCTTTCATCCGCACAATGTATTGTGCATCCCAGCTTGTCACCTGAAAACTTAAATATACTACTCTCTATTCCTTCAAATATCTGTGATGAAAAGTGAAGGCACCAGTCAAGATCTCTAGGGTACACTCCCTTTATCAGTATTTTTTGTGTCATTGATTTTGCAGCAACCCACACCCACATAATTACCAACAATATTAGGTTACCTTTAATTCCACTGTCTTTCATTTTTGCTAATAACTTTTGGTGCATACCCTTATTAAGTGCTCTCTGGAGGCCCACATATGCATCATAAATCCATGCTAACTCTTTGTGATAAACTCATACTTGTCCCAGTGCGCAACCACTTCACCCTAGTAAAACAACAGCTTTTGAGTGTGGTTTGCAATTTTATTTAATGGACTTACTAAGTTGAGTTCAATTCTGACTGCACATCTTAACTACTGCTGACATTCTTTTTAAATACTCTTGCAGAGTTCATGATTAAAATATACTTCTGCCGCATAATCAAATTTTTGAATATCTAAATCACCATTAAAAATATAATGGATGTCCTGCCAAATTTTAAAACATGACTTTTCATATACCAAATCAATTGCTCAGCTAAGTGGAACTGAACAAATCTGACACAGGACTCTTGCAAAAAGTACACCAATTTTTTTTTCAAATCTGAATAAGCTGACAAGCTTTTGCTACGTAAAATCACTTATCCACTCGTGAAAGGAACAAAACCAGGCAAATGCCATCATGTCAGACATCACTGTCAGGTGAATGATAATTCTGTATTTTAAAAGGGAATTTGTACATTTTCTTTGTTTGCTGCAATTGTGATCCTTGCAGATCAGCACTAATGACATGGTGCCAAAGTAGCTTGTAGCATAAAACCTTTTTTTCCCCCCCAAAAAAGACTTTAGCTGTTGAAGGGCATCTAACAATATATTGAAGAACTATCTTGATGTTAGTTTTAAGCACAATGGTAACATCATTAAAAATGAATTGTGTGATATAAAAGTATACATTTATGACTCAACTGGTATATTTTACATGCACGTATGTCAATTTTTATTGTATATTTACACTTATAACCTCGCAGTGATTTATTGGTGTGCTAAAATTCTCAAATCAATATTGGTTTTATTTATATGAACAAAGTCAAATGTAATTGTGGAAAAAAAGTGCAAACTCCACCCTAGCAGTCACCCAAGGCCGGAATCAAACCTGGGTCCCTCGTATTATGAGGCAGCAGTGTCACGTCCAATACCCATAGCAGCAGGATTCTGATGGGGACTGAGCTTTTGCAGAATTTTGGATGCATCTGCAAATTCACGATAAAGAAAACCTGAAAGGAAAGCTGGAAAACCTGGTGCTGGATTCCTCATTAACAGTGGAGTGGGAGCTTTGTTTTTCAGAATAGTTGGAAAACTTGGTGAGGATTCTTAATGAAACAGCTGATGGAAAACATTGTTTGAAAGACAACTTTAAAGTGTGTCCTTTTGAGAGTTATCGGCTCATTGTGGAGTCCTGCTGGAGTTACGTAGTAATGCATGTAAACAGAAGTGATGTCACAAGATGTTGAACAGGAAATGGAGCAAAGTAGCAACCATGGAGGCGATCACACACCACAAAAAGAGTTCTGTTTATTTTTAATCCATCCTGCCAAGTGTCATGTCTCCAATACGTAAGAAAAATTGACAACAAGGATTATGGACACACATTTGCTGAGCCACTTAAAAAAGAAGTTTTAGCAAGGAAAAGTTGAAAAAGAAAAAACTTTTACATGCGCTATGAAGATTTAATGGGCTAGTGTGGACGTGAGTAAAAGACAGATTAAACACCTTGTGTAAAGAAAACGAAGTGGCAGCTGGAAACACATTTCAAAGTGGCAGTCCTTAAAAGATTTGCAGAATATTGAGAGTTTGGAGATGTGCTTAATGATACCATTTGTGAAGATTTATTTGTAGTGTACGCAGCAAAGCAACACAAAAACTTCTGTTAATTAAGAGCAGTCTCACTCTGCAGTAAGCCATTGAAATCATTGTTTTAATGGAGCTGGCTACAAAGGGAGCCCAATAATTGAATTTGTGTACTTGAGAACACATATTGTCTGTGAGTCAACACCCAAAGCCGCGGGAGCTCCCTACAGTGCAGAAAGAGGTTATTTGGCCCATCGAGTCTGCACCATCTACAATCCCACTCAGACCCCATTCCCATAACCCTTCATGTTTACCCGGCTAATCCCCTGATTTAGCATGGCCAATCAACCTAATCCACACAACTTTAGACCGTGGGAGGTAACCTGAGCACCCGGAGGAAAAACACACAGCGAGGAGAACATTCAAACTACACACAGCCAATGACCCAAGGCTGAAATTGACCCTGGATCCCTGGCTCTGAGAGGCAGCAACAGTTGCCACTGTACCACCATGTCCCGGTCAATGTTGTGGAAGAAGACGTCAGAAACAGCATGCTTTAGGAGAAGCAAACTATGCTTAACAATAAGCAAAAACAAAGCAAGGCAGCATTTAAACAAAATAAATGGGGAAATGTCCATGCTGTACAAGGTCGAAAAGAGCAGAGAGAAGCTGACACTACACGTGTTAGCCATTGCTGGCTCTACACGTTGGTACTGGTCACTCCATTGCTGGAATGACAGCCAGTAAGGGCAGAATTGACACTGGGGAGCAGTCTCACTGGTCCCAGAGACTATCTACAATAAGAAACTCAAACATATTCCCTTAAAACAATCAAGATAACATACACAGGAGATGTGACTCCCCCGAAGGATTGCATTGAAGTGGCTGTGCAAGTCAACGGGCAAACAGCTGATTTCAATCTATATGTAGTCAAGGGATTCTACCTAGCACGGATGGGTTGTGCATGCTGGAGAAGATTTGACCAAACTGGTCAACATGACGACCAATGGCAAATCAGGCCTCACAAATACCTTTAAAAAAAGCACACTGTTGCTTTCAATGGAGAATTGGGGAACATGAAGGACATTACAGTCATACTGAAAATTAAAGAAAGAAGCCAAGAAAAAACTATGAAGGCAAGGTCTGTACATATGCTATTAGGCAAAGATGGAAGTTGACTTGGAGTGACTGTTGAAGACTGAAGTTCTGGAGCCTGTCAACATCAATGAATGGGTCACACCTATCCTTCCAATCATCAAGAAAGATGGATCTGTAAGAATTTACATGGACTTCAAGCTTACCATAAATCTGGTGTTATGTGCTGAGCAATACCTGTTACCTCACATTGAAGGTTTGTGGGATTGGCAGGCCAAAATGTCAGCAAAATCAACCTGAGCCAGGACTATTTGCAGATGAATGTGGACAAGAAGTCACAAGAACTTCTGACAATTGTGACACACAACACTTGTTCCAAAGACTGGCATTTGGTACCATATCTGTTCCTTCATTCTTTCAAAGCGCAATAGATCAGACTCCGAGCAGACTCCAGTGCTACCTGGATGACACCCTGGTCATTGGAAAAGAAGAGGAGCAACTTTGAAACTTGGATGCTACTCTCCAGAGATTAGAAAACTATGGTCCGAGTGTCCGTAAGAACAAGGGGGAGTTTTTTTTCAATCCTCTCTTGAGTATTTTTGACGCTTGATTAATATTACTGAAGTTCACAAATCTCCCTCTAAGGTTAAGGCCTTCTGCAGTACAGAATATAAGTCAGTAATATTCCTTCCTGGGATTGTTGAATTATTACGAGTTTTTTCCAAACTTGGCAACAATTCTGAAACCTATTATTAGATTTGATTTATTGTCATGTGCATTAATACACAGTGAAAAGTATTGTTTCTTGCACAATATACAAAGCGTACTGTACATAGGGAAGTAAAGAAGAAAGCATAGAATGTAGTGTTACAGTAATAACTAGGGTATAGAGAAAGATCAACTTAGTGTAAAGTCCACAGCTCCATTATGCAACCTCTTGTGCCTGAACTGGTCATGGAAGTGGTCAAGTCACTGCAAAAATGGCTTCACTTAAGCCAAAGGAGCATTAGTTAAGTCTTAAGTTCTTCTGCACTTTGAGACTGTTCTGCCTTAGTGTTAGCTTGTGATGCATCCCCCTATGGAGTAGGAGCGGTGGTCACCCACATCATGCCAGTGGATGAAGAAACATCCATTGCTTTTGCTTCTCGAACCTTGAGGAAAGCTGAAAATAACTACTCTGACTCAACAGGAAGGATTGGGATAATTTTTGGTGTCAAGAAATTCCAGCCGTTCCTATATGGGAGAGTTCACATTGCTAAAGGACTATCGTCCACTCACTACCATTTTTGGACCAGACATGGGACTTTCTTCACTTAAATAAAATAGAAAGAAAGACATTTTTCTAATCTGCACATATTTACACCATTACTGACAGTCAAGTCTACATCGTAATAAACAGGAATAAAGAACAAAGAAAATTGCAGCACAGGAACAGGCCTTTCGGCTCTCCAAGTCTGCACCGATCATGCTGCCCAACTGAACCAAAAACCCCTTCCCTTCCAGCGATCATATCCCTCCATTCCTATCCTATTCATATCTGTCCAGCCACCTCTTAAAAACGTCACTATTGTATCTACTTCCATTACTTCCCCGGCAGAGAGTTCCAGGCACCCACCACCCTGTGTAAAATATTTGCCTCGTATATCTCCTTTAAACCTTGCCCCTTGTACTTTAAAACTGTGCCTCACAGTAATTAAGCCTTCCACCCTAGGAAAATGCTTCTGACTATCCATTCTGTCCATGCCCCTCAATCTTAGACTTCTATTAGGTCACCCCCTCAACCTCTGTCGTTCCAAGTGAACAAACCAAGTTTCTCCAACCTCTCCTCATAGCTAATGCCCTCCATACCAGGCAACATCCTGGTAAATCTTTTCTGTACCCTCTCCAAAGCCTCCACATCCTTCTGGTAGTGTGGCGACCAGAATTGAACACTATATTTCAAGCACGGTTCGAAAAGCTACAACATGACTTGCCAATTTTTAAACTCAATGCCCTGGCCAATGAAGGCAAGCATGCCATATGCCTTCTTGACTACCTTCTCCACCTACATTGTTATTTTCTTGACCTGTCTACCTGTATACCCAGATCCCTCTACCTATCAATACTCTTAAGGGTTCTGCCATTTACTGTATATTTTCTATCTATATTAGACCTTCCAAAGTGCATTACCTCACATTAAACTCCATCTGCCATCTCTCTGCCCAAGTCTCTAACCGATCTATATCCTGCTGTATCCTCTGATGGTTCTCATTGATATTTGCAAATCCACCAACCTTCGTGTATGCCGCAGACTTACTTATTAAACTAGTTACATTCTTCTCCAAATCGTTTATAGCCAAGGTCCCAGCACTGAATCCTGAGGAACGCCACTTGTCACAGCCTTCCATTCAGAAATGCACCATTCCACTGCTACCCTCCATCTTCTATCACCAAGCCAATTCTGTATTCACCTTGCCAGCTCACCGCTGATCCCATGCGACTTCACCTTCTGCACCAGTTTGCAATGAGGGACCTTGTCAAAGGCCTTACTGAAGCCCACGTCGACAACATCCACTGCCCTGTTCTCATCAATCATCTTCGTCTTATTTCCAAGTGGGAGTAAATCCTGTCTCAGACAGGATCAATGTGGGTAGACTTTCAAGACTGCCAGTACCAAGCAGTTCTTCAGACTCTTGAAGGGGAATATTTTCTACTTTGACAATACACACTTCATTTCTAAGCTAATGAGAAAACATATTACAGTGATTCTGTGCTCTCAGAAGTGATGGATATGTTTTTTTTACAAGAAAAGATATCAGAACTAAGAGTTAAGCTAAAACCCTTCTACTCCGGGAGAATGGGGCTGTCAGTAAGGTCAGGATGCCTTATATTGGGACTCAATGATTGTTCCACCAACAGATGTTAGAGAGGCTACATGAAAGCTACTGCCAAGTTGTACACATGAAGAAACTAGCAAGGAGTTATTTTTGGTGACCTTGACTTGATGCAGAAATCAAAGAAAAAACTAGAACATGTACTTCCTGTGCAAAGGTAAGAAACCTGTCTCATCCTTAGCACTGCTGCATTCATTGGAATAGCCTGAAGAGGCCTGGCATGTGGATTTTCCCTTTGGATCTTTCAAAAAATATGTTCTTAGTAACAGTTGGTGCTAACACAAATAGCCAAGAGGTCACTGTGATGACATCTACCTCATCTCAGAAGGCTATTGAGAAGCTAGCAGAAGTATTTAGTTGCTTTGAATTTTCTGAGCAGCTGGTAAGCCACAGCAGACCTCAATTTGTCTTGCAGGAATTTGAGAGCTTTCAACAAGAAAACAGTATTCAAAACATTACTTCTGCATCATATCACCGACTTAGGGGCTTGCAGAATGCTTTGTCCAAACTCTGAAACACACTTTGAAAGCAACCAAGGAAAAAGGTTATCAAACACCTTAACAAATTCTTGCTGATCTACTGAAATTCCACATTCCATGACCAACACTTTTCCTGTACTCATGATAAAAAGGCACCTGCATTCTGCATTTGATCTTTCAAAATCCCCAAACACTAAGGAGATTGTGTGGCAGCAACATTAAGCACAAAATACCCAGTTTTCCACGAAGGACAAGGAGCTTTGGCTCAGAGCTACTCTACAGGGAAGAAATCAGTTCCTGCCACAGTCCTTGCGCAGACTGGATTTGTCTCTCGTATTGGCCAGATCAGAGATGACATTATCTGGAGACATGCAGACCAGTTACTGGCTGGAAAAATCTCTGATAAGAATGGAACCTGTTGAAAATTCAGGCTCAGATTTATCCAGTGAGGACTTTCCTACAACCGCAACAGTACCAGACATCACTGAGTAAGTCATCCTTTGCTCAGACACACAATGTCTAGATCTTACATCAATGCTAATTAAACCAACCACTGATGATGTTAGAATCAAAGAATTCTACAGTGCAGGAGGCGGCTATTTGGCCCATCGAGTCTGCACTGACCACAATCCCACCCATATTCCCATAACCCCATGCATTTCCCCTAGCTAGTCCCCCTCACACTAAGGGGCAATTTGGACTGTTGGAGGAAACCAGAGCACCCAGAGGAAAGCCACGCAGACACAAGGAGAATGTGCAAACTTCATTCAGACAGTCATCCAACCTGGGTCCCTGGTGCTGTAAGGCAGCAGTGCTAACTACTGTGCCACTATGCTGCCCACATGGGAAGACAAAAATAGCAGAGCTTCACACCTATTTGAAGATGGAAAAGAAGGTATCAGAGCTTCGTCCAAAGAGCAAAGACTTCCAGACTGTCTGACTTATTAATAGTGGTTGACTGACTATTGTTTCAACTTGTTTTGAGGACATTTAAATTAAGGGGTGGGGGGGGGAGGAGGAAATGTTGTGTGTTTGTTCCTACTGGCTTATTATGGAATCCTGCCATACTAATGTATGCAAATGACAGTGATGTCATACGATGTAGAACAGAAAACAGAATGGAACAGCAACAATGGAAGAGGTCATGCACCACAAGTAAGGGTCTGTTCATTCTTAACCCAGTGCTTCAAAATGTCATGTCTCCAAATGCACAACGGAAGTGGATTTGGAAACATTCACGTGAAAATAATCTGGGGTGAAATTGTGAGAGAAATCTTCAAGATTGGTTGAGTGGTATCAACCATTTGGTTTCAGAGTAGGGTGTTATTTTTGAAAACTGTACACATTTGTGAAGCTAAGGAGGGAATAAAGGAGTATTATATTATAATCAAACTTTTCACATTTAATAATTTTTTTCTTGTTAAAACTAATTAGGGATCTTGTGACTCTGCTCTTCCACATTGACCAAAGTAAAAGTAAAAGTTACAGTCTTTTGAGCCGGTACTCCATTATTCTGAGATCTTCCTGTTCAGTTATTACGTCAACTGGGATCATAATAGCCTAAACACATCACAGCATTACAAAGATTCCTTAGCTTGGTCAATGATGTAGGCAGATTTCTACCAAACACAGCAGAAATCAAAAAGCTGTTGTGATATCTGCCAAGACAAAGTCAATAGCGGTTTTGGAACTTGGACCAGCAAGATGCTCTAGGCAAGTTCAAAAACCTTCTAATTTCACCAAAAAGTTTAGGGCAATACAATGCAGAATTGCCAATAATTGCAGCAATGGATGAATCACCTATAGGCCTAGGCACAGTGCTGTTTCAAGTTCATCAGAGAATTTTACAGTGCAGGAGGAGACCATTCAGCTCAATGAACCTGCACTGACAACAATTCCACCCACGCCCTATCCCACATATTTACCCTGCTAATCTCCCTGACGCAAAGGGGCAATTTACCACAGCCAATCAACCTAACCTGTTAAAGATGGACAAAGGAGGCCAGTTTATTTCACCTCAAGATCTCTCACAGACGCAAAGAGTTACGCAACCATTGAGAAAGCCGCATGAGCCTATGAGAAGTTTTCTGATTATCTAAGGCATTAAAGTTTAAAATTGAAGCTGACCACAAACGTTTGATTACTCTTCTTGTCCTAAGAAAATTGCAAAAATGTAGCCTAGAGTTCATGTGGCACAATTCAGTCACTGAGTGTGTTCAAGCGAAGTACCAGAGAACAACAGATTGCATTGTTCATAATACCAGGGCAAGGACGAGCCAAATGGAAAGATTTAAATTTTTTTTAAAAGTGGAAGTATATGCTTTTCTCATTATCAAACACTTTTAGTCACTAAGAGATTAGAAGAAATTAACCAAGCATGACAGCAGGATGATGAATGCATCAACTAAAAGAGTATTGGAAGAGTGGATCATGGAAACATAGAAAATAGAATTAGGATTAGGCCTTTCGGCCCTTTGAGCCTGTTCCACCATTCATCTTGATCATGGCTGATCATTGAATTCATTATCCTGATTCCCCCTTCCTCCCATATCTCTTGATGTCTTCAGCCCAAAGAGGTACATGTAATTTATTTTTGAAATTGGAAGTTTTGACCTCAACTACCTTTTGTGGTAGTAAATTTCACACATTCACCACCCTCTGGGTGAAGAAATTTAATCTCAGTTCTTAAAGGATCATCCCTTATCCTCAAATTATGACCCCTGAGTTCTAGACTCCCTCACCATTGGGAACATTCTTTCTGAATCTACCCTGTCTAACCCTGTTAGAATTTTATAAGTTTCTATGAGATACCCTCTCACTTTTCTAAACTCCAATGAATACAATCCTAACCAATTTGGTCCCTCTTCATATGACAGACTTGCCATCCCAGACATCAGCCTGGTAAACCCTTGCTGTACTCTATAGCAAGGACATCCTTCCTCAGATGAGGACACCAAAACTGCTCACAAGACCCCTGGTGTGGCCTCACCAATGCTCTGTAAAATCACCAGAATATACTTCAAATAATCCAGAACTTTGTCAATATATTGAAAAGAGAAACATTACAAATCATTGATAATTTCTTAATTTTATTAGTCATCCATAAAACACTTCAGCTCAATTTTTTTTTCCAGAAAATGCACCATGGTGACTTGGAAATAGCAAAATAGAGATTAAGCGCCCAATAGTCAGTCTGATGGTCAGGCATCAGTCATGCCATTGAGGAATTAATCACAAATTGCCTTATTTGTACAGTGTCTAGGCAGCAGCAGAACAAACCACTTGCACCATCTATGTTTCCTATGAGGCCATGAACATATCTGGGAATGGATTTCTTTGAATTCAAAGACTAAGCTTTCATCATTGTCACTGATTACTACTCCAAATAATTTGAAGTGAATAGACTGCATAATGTCATGTTGGAGCCAATCATTACGCCATTAAGAAGAGGCTTCATGACACATGCTATGCCAGATGTTGTGATGTCGTAAGAACATAAGAAATAGGAGCAGGAGTAAGCCATCTAGTCCTTCAAGCCTGCCCTGCCGTTCAACAAGATCATGGCTGATCTGAAGTGGACTAGTTCCACTTTCCCGCTTTCTCCCCATAACCCTTAACTCCCTTGTCTATCAGAAACCTATGTACTCATGGCTTAAACATATTCAGCGAGGTAGCCTCCACCACTTCAACGGGCAGAGAATTCCAGAGACTCACCACCTTTTGAGTGAAGAAGTTCCTCCGATCTAAACTGTCCCTCCCTTATTTTGAGGCTGTGCCCTCTAGTTCTGCTATCCTTTCCAAGCAGGATCTCTCTACCTCTACCGTATCTATCCCCTTCATTATCTTATATGTCTAAGATCCCCCTTCAGCCTTCTAAACGCCAACAAGTACAGACCCCAGTCTAGTCAATCTCTCCTCATAGGCTAACCCCCTCATCTCTGGTATCAGCCTAGTGAACCTTCTCTGCACTCCAAGGCCAAAATATCCTTTCGCAAATGCGGCGACCAAAACTGCACCCAGTACTCCAGTTGTGGCCTCATCAGTGCCCTGTACAGTTGCAGCAAGACCTCCTTGCTTTTATATTCTATCCCCCTCGCTACAAAGGCCAACATTCCATTCGCCTTCTTGATCACCTGTTGCACCTGCAGACTGGGTTTTTGCAATTCGTGCATAAGGACCCCCAGGTCCTGTTTGACATGAAGATGTCAAACAGTCCACAGTTTGTTAATGGAATTGTTCACAACTTTGTGCAAGAATATGGTTTCAAACATGTGACCATTTTGCCAAGATATCTTTAGTTGAATGGAGAAGCAGAAAGATAAGTTCAAATAACCAAGAAATTGATGAGAAAGAAGCAAGATTTTAACGCAGCCTTCTTAACTATAGAATCTCAGTTAAAAAACAGATTCTCGCCATCACTGTTGATGGGTGGACAGCTACAAACGCAACTCCCAGCTCTACAACAAACACTGTAACCTAACATTATCTCAAATGATAAGGAAGTTTTAAAGCATGAGCAGCAACATCAGTCAAGTTCTTCATTTCAACTTCAGACACAGAGCACAGGACTTGAAAGGGCTATAGCCCTAGGGGACAATATGGATAAAAGATCAACAGAAATAAAGCATTGAATTGGAAGAGCTTTGCAGCCAAGAACCTATACAATTGAAATGGACCAAGGAAATAACAGTGGAACTGAAGAGCCTTGATGAAATTGGGAAGGAAATCAATGGTACCTTGGACATACTATTTAGATTCAAATAAAGACAAGGAACCAGAGACAAGTAGAAAACGTATAACCACCCAAGTGAAAGACAGTTCTATTCAAGCAACCAGAGTGCCAGTACAATTTGTGCTCAACCCCAAATTTTAGCAGGTCCAGATCAGTGAGGTTGGTCAGGACAACATCTGTGACCTGTGAGCAGTGGGCTGGGAGATATAAGCAGAGGCCATTTAGAGGGCTCCCCACTGGACACCACAGTCTCCGTGCAACTCTGGCATTGACAGCTCTGAGCCAGAAATGAGGGTGGAGCTCATTAAAATATTTAAATTCAAATTACCATCCAATTAGCAGGCTAGGGACTGAAGTCTCTGGGCCCCATGAGTCGTTTCCCTACCGCCCCACCATGCGTGTTTCACTCCAGCAGGGTTTACAGCAGCTCCCCACTAACAGGAAACAGGCAGCCCAGCCCCGCTGGCGTGAAGGGACGATATGGAGGCCCCAAGGAGAACAGGGGTAAGGGTGGTGGCCACTGGGAATTAATAGCCTGGCCTGTAGCACTGCCGAAGGGGCAAAATGGCGATGCCCAACAGGTATCAGGCAGTGCCAAGGAGGCAGGGAAGATTGGTGGGGGTTGGGGGGTGTTCCGCTGCCAATCTTCACTGGTATCAGTGACAGGGAGGTTGGACAGCAATCGGGGCTGGCCATCAGGGTTGGGGGGTGGTGGTAGTGGTGAGAGAGCCAGCATTGTAGCGTCGCAGAGCTGGCCAGCGATTGGAAGACTGGCAGTATGGGACTACTGCGCCTCCATCAATTTCCGCTCTGACCAAATCGGTGCATGCGCAGTGGCTTGCTCAGTGCTATGCTGCTGGCCTCTCTAGCAGGAATTTTTATCATGATTCACATTGTGCACTCCGTAATGCACAGAATGTGGGAAATTCATTTTGAAATTCCTGCAAAAATAATCAGTGGGATTTACTCCAGTTTTTGTGTGAATTCGGCACTTGGAATGTTTTTGGGAGAATCCCAGCCATAGAGTAATATCAGGAGTACCCCATACTTACATAACTATTGCTGTCACTGTGATACAATGTCTCATAACAGATCTGGTGGGAAGAAGTGGTAGAACCTCATGGCGTACTGAGATGTATATAAATCTATAAATACATAAATCTGTGATAGCATTTTTAGAATAACAGACAAACCCTCAAAAAACCCAAGACCACGAACCCAAGGCCATTCATCAGCCCAAATATGATTCCAGCCTCTGGATTTTAATCTCTTCACCATGCTGAGCCTTCAGCTGCTTAGGTTTTAAACTTCAGTATTCCTTTCCTAAATCTCTCCAATTCTCTTTCTTCCTTCAAGATGCTCTTTAAAATCTATTTCTGACCAAGCTTTTGTCCAACTTTCCTAATATCATGTTATGTAGCAGTGTTTAATTTTGCTATATTAACTTCCTCTGAAGGAGCTTATGAGGTTGAATTACATTAAAGGTGATATACAAGTACAAGTAGTTGTTATTGTGCTGTGGATATGTTCCATATGTTCACAAAGTCTGCTATAATGTTGAATCAAATATCTAACTGTGCACAACTTCAAACTCGACCTTTTTATCAGGAGTTTCAGTGGATTGTATTAAAACAAATACATTCTTTCAGATTGGAAATACAGGTGGGATCCAGTTCTAAAAGATGGTTATTGAAGATCATAGGTGAAAGGAGAATGGGTGATTTCAATCTGAATGTAGTGGATATAACACAAAAATTTTCATTTAAAAATGGCTAAAAATATATAGACACTGATAAATTGTAATGCCCTTTTAAGGTTATGACTGGGGTATATTGTCTGAATAATGCTGAAAATTTCCTCTACATATACACCTGTGCCATTTCAATCATTCTACATTGTGAACGCTTACTGCTTTCATTTGGTGTAAAGCAGAAAAGCAACTTTGATTAAGCCCTGTGAAATTCCTTACAAAATATAATCCATACAGAAGTGAATTTTTGTTGCAGCTATTTATCTGGTCCTATAAATGTACTATAGAATAACAGAATCAACAATATGTTACAAGGTAGTAACACACTGTAGGATGTGGTCAATGTTATAAAATTTGAGAATAAATCTTGAACAAGTTATCAATACCATATCAACCCAGAGGCTTTGTGCAGACTGCCATGTTCTTTAAAAATGTACAGAAATAATGATTACTTGCAGCTTTTCCACAATTTCATGCTATTTTAGATGTAAGCACATTACTGAAGGACGGATGCATCAATGGTGGAGGGAGTAAATGTTTTGAGATGGGATGTGAATCAAGTAGCCTGCTTTGTCCTGGATGGTGTCAAGCTCCTTGCATGTTATTGGAGTTGCACTCATCCAAGCAAGTAGACACTTCTGGCTTGTGCCTTTTAGATGGAGGGCAGGCTTTTTGGGTTCAGGAGGGGAGTTACTTGCCATAGGATTCCCAGCCTGACCTGTTCTTGTAGCCACAGTGTTTATATGGCTGGTCTAGTTATGAATCGTAGAATCATAGATGCCAATCCATCAAGTCTGCACCAACCTGCTGAAACAGCGCCCTATTTAGATCCAATCCTCCACCCTAATCCCACAACCCTGCACATTGATCATGGCCAATCCTAACCTGCACATCTTGGACACTAAGGGGCAATTTAGCATGGTGAATCCACCTTTCCTTCACATCTTTCGACTGTGGGTGGAAACCAGATCACCCGGATGAAATACCTACAGACACAGGAGAATGTGCAAACTCCACATAAACAGTCACTCAAGGTCGGAATCAAACCCAAGTCCCTGTCACTGCGTGGCAGCAGTGCTAACTATTGTGCCACTGTGCTGCTTGTTTCCGGTTAATGTGTTATGGTAATTACAATATAAAGCAGCAGGGAGACAGAAGAGAAGGTTGAGGACAGCAAGGAAGTTAAAGAGAGTACATTTAATAGCAAAGGCAATGTCAGTAATCCTAGTACAAGTCAGGCCAGAGCAAGGCAGATAGCAAAGAAAGCTAGATTAAACTGCATTTATTTCAATGCAAGAGACCTGACGGGCAAGGCAGATGAACTCAGAGCATGGATAGGTACATGGGACTAGGATATTATAGCTATTACTGAAAAATGGCTAAGAGAGGAACAGGACTGGCAGTTCCATGTTCTAGGGTACAGATGCTATAGGAAAGATAGAGCAAGAGGTGAGAAAGGAGGGAGAGATGTGTTTTTGATTAGAGAGAATATCGTGGCAGTACTGAGGGGATATTTCTGAGGGTTTGCCAAATGAGTCTACATGAATAGAACTGAGAATTAAAAAGGGAGAGATCACTTTGATAAGATTGTACTATACGCCTCCAAATAGTTAGCGGGAAATTGAGGAGCAATTATGTAAGGAGATTATAGTTAGCTTTAAGAAAAGTAAGGTGGTAATAGTAGGGGACTTTAACTTTCTCAATATTGACTGGCACAGTCATAGTTTTAGGGGCTTGGATAGAGAGAAATTTGTCGTGTATTCAGGAGGAATTTTTCATTCAGTACGTGGATGGCCTGGTTAGAGAAGGAGCAAAACTTGGGAAATAAGGGCAGGCAGGTGAGGGATCACTTTGGTACCAGTGACCATAATTCCATTAATTTTAAGATAGCTGTGAAGAATGAGAGGTCTGGTGCCCAAGAATTAAAATTCTAAATTGGGGTCAGGCCAAATTTGATAGTTTTAAACATAAACCTTCAAAAGTTGATTGGGGGAGTCTGTTGGCTGGCAAAGGGACATCTAGTAAGTTGGAGGCTTTCAAAAAAGTGTGTTAACCAGTGTCCAGGGTAAGCACATTCCTTTTAGAGTGAAGGCTGGTATAAGTAGGGAACCCTGAATGACTTGGGATATTGTTGCCCTGGTTAAGAAGGAGGAGGAGGAGGCATATGACACACACTGCCAGCTGGGATCAAGTGGATCCCTTGAAAAGAATAAGAGGGTGTTAGAGTAGAGTTAAGAGAGAAGTGAGGAGGGCACAAAGGAGACACAATATTGCTTTGGCAGTTAAAGCAAAGGAGAATCCACAGAGCTTCTACAATACATAAAGGGCAGAAGTGTAACTAGGGAGAGAACAGGGCCTCTTAAGGATCAACAAGGTCATCCGTGTGTGGATCACAAAAGGTGGGTAAGATCCTAAATGGATATTTCTCATCAGTATTTACTTTTGAGAAAGTCATGGATGGATGTTAGGGAACTTGGGAAAGTAAATAGTAATGTGCAGTGTACATAATACAGACTAGGGGGTGCTGGAAGTCTTAAAGCTTATCAAAGTAGATAAAACCCCTGGATCTGATGAAGTGTACCCCAGAACGTTGTGGGAGAATAAAGAGAAATTGCAGGTCCCCTAGAAGAGATATTTGAATCATCGACAGCCGCAGGTGAAGTGCCTGAAGATTGGAGTGCGGCAAATGTTATGTCTTTGTTTAAGCAAGACTACAGGGAAAAGTCTGGGAGCTATAGGCCAGTGAGCCTAATGTCTACAATGCATAAATTGTTAGAAGGTATTCTGAGAGGCAGGATCTACAGGTATTTGGAGAGCAAAGGGCAAATTAGGGACAGTCAGCATGGCTTTGAGTGTGGAAAATCATGTCTCACAAATTTGATAGAGTTTTTTGAAGGGGTAACCAAGAAAGTAGATGAGAGCAGTGCAGTTGACATTGTCTACATGGACTTTAGCAAGGCCTATGACAAGCACTGCATGGTACGTTGTTGCACAGGGTTAATCTCACGGGATCCATGGTGAGGTAGCCAATTGGATACAAAAATGGCTTCATGACAGAAGACAGGTGGTTGTAGAGGGTTGTTTTTCAAATTGGAGGTTTGTGGCCAGCAGTATGCCTCAGGGATCGGTGCTGGGTCCACTGGTAATTATATTAATGATTTGGATGAGAATTTAGGAGGTATGGTTCATAAGTTTGCAGGCGATACCAAGATTGATGGCATAGTGGACAGTGAAGGTTATCTAGGATTGCAACACGATCTTGATCAATTGGGCCAATGAGCTGATGAATGACAGGTGGGGTTTAATTTAGATAAATGCAAGGTGATGCATTTTGGTAGACTGAACCAGGGCCAGACTTACTCAGTTAATGGTATGGCACTGGGGAGAGTTATAGAAGATAGATCTAGGGGTTTAGGATCACAGCTCCTTGAAAGTGGAGTCACAGGTAGACAAGGTGGTGAAGAAGTTACAACATTGAATAATGGAGTTGGGATGTCTTGTTGAAGTTGTAAAGACATTGGTAAGGCCACTCTTGGAATACTGTATACAGTTCTAGTCACCCTTTTACAGAAAGGTTATTATTAAGCTCGAAATAGGGCAGAAAAGATTTACTAGGATGCTACCAGTTATAAGGAGAGGCTGGATAGATTGGGACATTTTTCCCTGGAACATAGGACACTTGTGGATGATTTTATAGAGGTCCATAAAATCATGAGGGACGTAGATAAGGTAGATAGTCAACATCTTTTCCCAAAGAAGAGGTTAAAGCTACAGGGCATAGATTTAAGATGAAAAGGGGAGAGATACAAAAGGCTCCAGGAGGGCAATTTTTTCACACAGAGGATAGAACATAGGACAGAACAGCGCAGTACAGGCCCCTCGGCACCCAATGCTGCGCTGACCCGTCAAACCAATCCAAAGCCCACCTAACCTACACTATTCCAATATCATCTATATGTTTATCCAATGACCATTTAAATGCCCTTCATGTTGACAAGTCCACAACTGTTGCAGTCAGGGCATTCCACGCCCTCACTACTGAGTAAAGAACCTACCTCTGACATCTGTCCTATATCTATCACGCCTCAATTTAAAACTATGTCACCTCATGCTAGCCATCTCCATCCGAAGAAAAAGGCTCTCATTGTCCATCTTATCTAATTCCCCAATCATCTTACATGCCTCTATTAAGTCACCTCTTAACCTTCTTCTCTCTAACAAAAACAGCTTCAAATCCCCCAGCCTTTCCTCATAATTCCTTCCCACCATACCAGGCAACATCCTGATAAATCTCCTCTGCACTCTTTCCAATGCTTCCGCATCCTTCCTATAATGCAGCGACCACAACTGTACGCAATACTCCAAAACACCAGAGTTTTGTACAGCTGCAACATGATGGCGAGTGTCTGGAACAAGCTGCTAGAGGTAGTAGTAGAGGCAGGTACAATTATGTCTTTTAAAAAGCATTTAGACAGTTACATGGGTAAGACGGATATAGAGTAGTATAGGCCAAATGCAGGCAATTGGGATAACTTAATAGTAAAACTGATTGGCATGCACAAGTTGGGTCAAAAGGCCTGTTTCCATGCTGTAAAACTCTATGACTATAATAGCAATGGTAATTAACCTTTCAGTGCAAATGATGCTGTTCAGCATTAATTACAAAGTTAGTTGGCTGTTAACCCAGTTATGCCTCATCTGATGAGGTGCAACTTGAAGGATTTTCACTGTGAGACTAACAGTGTTAACATGACAGCTGTCAATTATTCATGAATTGCTTATGGGTTTTAAAGGGGGAACTTTAATATTACACCTTGTAGAGGAGTATAGAATCACTAATAGCAGTTTCTATATTCCCAAGTTATTCTGTATGCCTGTGGACTCCTAAAGTTGTTGTCAGTTTTAGGGAAGCAATGATGGCAAACTGACAGTTTTGCCATCATCCCACCATAGGATCTGGGCTAATATTTCATTTCAATAAATTATTGATTTCACTCATGTTTGTAGAAGCTTGCTGTTTGCACATTGGCTGCTGAGTTTCCTATATTACCACACTTCTAAAATACATCATTACCTGTATATGTTTGGAACCCAAGGTCATAAAATGGTGGTACATAAATGCAAGTCTTTCAGAAATGCCATTCAATACAATAATTGTACAGTTTCATGTTCACTTTTACAGAAGTTTTCTACATACTTTTAGTAAATTCAAATTCCCAAACTGGCATGGCGGAATTTGAAACTTAGTATAAATGAATATAGATTCATTCTACTCTGTAGAATGTGTCGGTCATTCAACCCCTCAAGCCTACTCAGTCATTTGATAAAATCATAGCTGATCTAATTGTGGTCTCAAAGGCACTTTCCTGCCTACTCCTTCACTTCCTTTTTAATTAACAATCGAGCTAACTCTGCCTTAAAAATCTTCACTGACCCTGCCTACCCCACACTCTGAGGAACAGAATTCCACAGACTGGTGACCTATAGAGAAAAAAAAAGTTCTCATCTCCATCCTAAATGGAAGACCCCCTATTTTTCAATGGTGTCCTCAGTTAGGAACATAAGAGCAGGAGTAGGCTATTTGGCCCTTGCGCCTGCTCCACCATTTAATTAAAATTATGGATTTTTTTTTACTTTAATGTCTTTTTCTCCACACTATCCCCATAACCCTTGATATCATTAATATCTATCAATCTCTGTCTTGAATATCCTCAATAACTGACCTGATCCACTCTAAGCATTGACTTTGTAACTTTAAGAATGAAGTAAATAATTTTTAAAAAATGACTCAGACTCCACAGCCTGCTTGAGTAAAGGATTACAAATAACGAATAAAGACAAATCCTCCTTATCTCAGTCCTAAATAGCCTCTTGTTCTGAGAATTTGTCCCCTGCTTCTGGATCTCCCAACCTAGGGAAACATCTTTCCTGTCTCTACCCTGTTAAGCACTGTAAAATTAAATCACATAATGGTCACTCAAAGGTATTTTAATCATGTTTTGCTGTAGAATGCTTTAGCAGTCCCTGGGACTTTGTTGGCCCATGTTGTCGCACCTCAATACGCCAACATCTTCACGCATAGGTTCGAACAAGACCTTTCACTGCACAGGACCTTCAACCGATGCTATACACTAGATACATTAATGGCATTTTCTTCCTTTGGACTCATGGTGAACAATCACTGAAACAACTATATGATGACATCAACAAGTTCCATCCCACCATCAAACTCACAATTGACTACTCTCCGGATTCAGTTGCATTCTTGGACACACACATCTCCATCAAGGACAGTCACCTCAGCACTTCACTGTACCGCAAGCCCACGGATAACCTCACGATACTCCACTTTTCCAACTTCCACCCTAAACACGTTAAAGAAGCCATCCCCTACGGACAAGCCCTCCGTATACACGGGGTCTGCTCAGATGAGGATCGCAACCGATACCTCCAGACGCTGAAGATGCCCTCATAAGAGCAGGATATGGCGCTCAACTCTTTGTTCAACAGTTCCGAAGCACCACAGTGAAAAGGCACACTGATCTCCTCAGAAGACAAATGCAGAACACAGCGGACAGAGTATCCTTTGTCGTCCAGTACTTTCCCGGAGCGGAGAAGCTATGACATCTTCTCCAGAGCCTTCAACATGTCATTGATGAAGACGAACATCTCGCCAAGGCCGTCCCCATACCCCCCACTTCTTGCCTTCAAACAAGAGCACAACCTCAAACAGACCATTGTCCGCAGCAAACTACCCAGCCTTCAGGAGAACAGTGACCATGACACCACACAACCCTGCCACAGCAACCTCTGCAAGACATGCCAGATCATCGACACGGATGCCATCATCTCATGTGAGGACACCATCCACCAGGTACACAGTACGTACACTTGCAACTCGGCCAACGTTGTCTACCTGATATGCTGCAGGAAAAGGTGTCCCAAGGCATGGTACGTTGGGGAGACCATGCAGGCACTATGACAGCAGAGCAATGAACACCGCTCAACAATCACTAGGCAAGACTGTTCTCTTCCTATTGGGAACACTTCAGTGGTCACAGGCATTCGGCCTCTGATCTTTGTGTAAGCATTCTCCAAGGCGGCCTTCACGACACACGACAGTGCAGAGCTGCTAAGCATAGACTGATAGCCAAAGTCCACACACGATGATTACCACAACCAAGATCTTGGGTTCATGTCACACTATCTGTAACCCTCACTTGCAAAATCTCACTAACTATCCTGGCTGGGGACAATACACATCTCTTTAACCTGTGCTTAACCCTCTCTCCACTCACGTTGTCTGTGCCTTTAAGACTCGATTACCTGCAAAGACTCGCATTCCAACCATTATTTTGTAAACTGAGTTTGTGTCTTTATATGCCCTGTTTGTGGACTGAAATCCCACTCACCTGATGAAGAAATATCGCTTCGAAAGTTAGTAGCTTTTGCTACCAAATAAACCTGTTGGAATTTAACCTGGTGTTGTGAGATTCTTTCTTTGTTTACCCAGTCCAATGCCAGCATCTCCACATTATGTTTTGGAAGATGCCAGAGACTAGGTTTACCTCTCAGACATTTTGCTGTTTGAAAGATATAGCCATCCTTCTCTGAAAACAGCTGTTGTCCAGAAGTATTAAAAAGTTGGAAAACCGGTATCACATGAGCATATTTGTTTTTGTGCTAACTAATACTGCAGGACAACAAAATTAACTAGCTGTTAGGAGTTATTCTGTGTCACGTTTAAGTCTTGTAATTAGTAAAAGCTATGCTAATTATTTTTGTTAAGAACTGTGTTCTTAACTAAACTTTGTTTGATAAAAGCTTCCTAGTGGATCACTTGAATCACACCTGGACTGAAATACCTTGCTCAACAATGTAAAACTCAAATGTTGAATTTAGGGTCTCGGCTAGCTTCGCAAAATACATTGGAGTTTCTGGCCTGGGTCTCAACAGCAATATATCCTTAAAATGTCTGCCATTTCATCTCTGCTGACCTATCCTTTAATCTAATTTCCCAGTTCACTTTAGCCAGCATTGTCTTCATACCCTCTTTTCGCCACTTTTCAAGAAAGGAGGCAGGAAAAAGCAGTTAAATACAGGCCAGTTAGCCAAACATTGGTTGCTAGGAAAGTGCTGAAATATGTTCTTAAAGTCTTCACAGTGCACCTAGACAAGCATAGTATGATTGGAAAAGGTTAACATGGTTTTAGTAAAGTGAAATCCTGTTTAACAACTTTGTTAGACTTTTTTGAAAATGTAATTGGTAAGGCAGTTAAAGTGAAACCAGATGTTGCGTACCTGGATTTCCAAAAGAGACAAAAAAGTGCAGAACAAAAGGTTAATAGGCAAAATAAGAGCTCATGGAGTTGGGACTTATATATTAGCATGAAGACAAGATTGGTTAATGGCTACAAAATAGATGGTGGGCAAAAACTGGGCTTTTTCAAGCTGGTAGATGGTAGGCATAAACTGGACTTCTTCAAGCTGGAAGGTAGAGAATAGTGAAGTACCAGAAACATTAGTGTTGGAGCTTCAACTATTTACAATCTATATTAATGACTTGGATGACGAGACACAGAGTAATGCATCTTTGCTGATGACAGCAAACTAGGTGGAAAGGACAGAGAAGCTGCAAAGAGATACAGATAGGTTAATGAATGAGCAACAAGGCCACAGATGGGGTGTAATGTAGGAAAAGGTAAAGTTATTGACATTAAAAAATTCAAATAAAAAAGCAGAAAACTTTTTTAAAATGTGGGAAACTTGTAAGTGTTGATCTTCAAAGAGACTTGGGTATGCTGGTATAAGGAATGCAGAATGTGAGTACGCAGATGCAGCAAACAATTAGGAAAGCAAATGGCTTGTTTTTGAGTACAAGAATAAAAAAGTCTTCCTGCAGTTTAGGTTTTGGTGAGGCCACATCTGACCAACTGTGTGCAGTTTTGGCCTCCACATTATGAAAGGATAAACTTGCATAGGAGGAAGTACAGCAAAGCCTCCTAAACTGATCCCTGGGAAGAGGGTATTATCCTATGATGTGAAACTGAGTAAATTGGGCTTTTGTTCCCTGGAATTTAGAAGATCTCATTGAAACTTAGAAAATTCTGAAGTGGTTTGCTAAGGTGGATGCTGAGAGATTGTTTCCATTGGTCAGGGAATCTTAAACATGGGAATGTGTGTCAGGAAAAGTTGTCAATCATTTAGGATTGAAATAGGGAGAATGTCTTCATTCAAAGGATTGTAAATCTTTGGCAAACTCTATCACAAAGGTGGTGAATGTTCCAGTAAATTACAGTATGTTTACAATACATTGTAAGGCTGGGATAGACAAATTTTTGGTGTCTCAGAGAATTTAGAGGTATAAGGAGCATGCAGGAAAACAGAGTTGAAGCCCAAGATCGGCCATGATTGTATTGAATGATGGAGCAGGCTCGGTCAGCCAAGAAGTAAGGTCTCCTCTTACGTCATATGTTCTTATGTACTCCCATAATTAGCCTTATTTATATTTGAAACACAGTCTTAGATTCATTCCTCTTTCCCTCAGATTGAATGCGAAATTCAACCATGCTATGATAACTGTCACCTTGGAGTGCCTTCATCAGGAGGTCATTAATTAATCTCATCTCAATGCAAATTACCTGATCTGGAATAGTCTGCTCTCTCATTTGCTCCAGAATTTGCTGCTCTAAGAAACTGTCCTGAAAACACGGAATTCATCATCCAGGCTACTTCTGCCAATTTGATGTGTCCAATTTATCCAGTTTAAAATCACCCATGATTATTACTGTACCTCTCAGTGTCTCCCATTATTTCCTTCTGTTTAACCTGTACCCTTCAGTGCAGTTATTCATAAAGAACCTGTAAACAACTCCCATAAGTCACTTTTTACCTTTGCTATTTCTTCTCTCTACCAAAATGAATTCTACATCTTGACCTTTAGAACCAAAGTTCTCTCTCCATGATACCAATCTCACATTTAATTAACAGAGCAATCCCATCCTCGATTCCTGTCTTTCTGAAATGTCATTTACCCTTGATTATTCGTGTTCTCTCCTTAGTTATTTTTGAGGCATGTCTTCATGATGAAGATCAGAACTAACATATTTATTTCTATTTGAGCCAACAATTCATCTGTTCTGTTACGAGTGGCCGATACAGAGACTTTGGTTGCCTTTCTATTATTTTTGCAAGCTCTATCTTTATCTGCTATTGTTTTCTTAAATTTCCTGTCATGCTCAGATTACTGTTACCCTTATTGCCATCTTGCTCTCTTGCCTTGTCTTCTCCTTTTAATTTGCCGCATCTTGCCTCACTTGGTCCCTCACTCCCACTATTGAGTTTATTGGCCACTTTACTGCCCTAATTATAAGATGTTCCAAAACACTGGTCCCAGCTCATGCAAGTGAAGAGTGTCTCAACAATACAGTTACCACTTTCCTCAGTACTGGTTTGAATGCTCCAGAATCAAAACTTATTTCTCCTACATCAACCTTTGAGCCACATATTCAACTCTCATCTTATTTATTCTCTATCAATTTGTTTGTGACTTTGTAATAAACTAGAGATCAATACTTATGAGTATCTGCTATTTAATTTAGCCCAAGCAATCCAGATCCCCAGGAACATAGCCACTATCATGCCCCCATGTTATATTTTGCACACATTTCACTTTTGAAATCCTCAGCCCCAATACTTGTTGATAGGGAGGGTAAGATTCAACTACAGATCATCCTTAACACCATTGATGTTTTCTGAAGAAATTTTGATCTTTGCCTCATAACCCTCCAAGACTAACCAGCCTAACAAATTATTGAATCCTAATGAGACTATGTGTGAGTATTGCGTGCAGTTTTGGTTGTTATATTATTAAAGGATATTTAGGCAACACCAGGAATACAGAGAAGATTTACAAGAATATCCTGAAAAATGTAATTAAAACACAACATAGAGAGAAAAATCTGTATTTATACAGTACTTCAGGTTGTTGCTAGGAAGCCAAGGAAGTATTTTTGAAGCATAGTCACTGTTGTAACGCAAGAAGAATTCAAGTATTAATTATTTACTTATGTTGCAAATTTTGATAATCACCATTGAGGCAAAGTTTGTTCCAAACCTTTCCTACAAGGGCTATTTCGCAAATTTCTCAAATTATTTCTCAATATCTTTGTTTAAAGTAAAGATATTTTCAATAGAATTAGTACAAATGAATGAAGTAAGTCTTTCAATTTGCCAAACAGATGTGCATGTTATAAAAAAGCCAGTTATAAAATGTTAGGTTCTAAAAGTTAATGGATTTCCATTGGAGATTAAATTCCCAACAGGTCAGATATAAAACTAGCTAGAGGTCTTGTGACAAGAGGCTGGCCTATGCATAGATAGTTATTATAGAGTAAATGTCAAATCTTTCAAAATTAACAAAAGTGAATTGAAAGATCCCAGAAAATATAGAAATATAGAGTGTTATATTTCCTAAGTTGCACTTTGAAAATTAAATTTCTATTAAATAATGTAACATTGACAAATAAGATTAATGCATTAACAAAATATGCAAGTACAACCAGTTGTTAAATTTGAAAATGTAATGTTGAGTATTTTCTGCTTATCACAAAAGATATTATTTTACATCTCTCTCTTTTCAATTGTATTATTATATGACACTCCATGTTGTTATGATCACTTTAGAGACCAATAAATTTTAAAAAGAAATGGAACCAGTTTCTCCGACCTCACTTTGGCTGGGATTTTCTGGTCCCATTGCAGTGATTGGAAATTTGGCCAAGTACCAAATTCTCCATTCTTGCTGGCAGCTGGAGAATTCTACCTGTGATATTTCTCAGTGACCAACGGAAAGAACCAAACAATATTTTGTGTTTTAGGATTTTAATGTCATAAACCAAACTCAATATTGTTCAAATATTATTTAACAGGTATCTAACACATTAAACCAAAGAAAAATAACTTTTCTATTAACTAAACAACACAATCAAAATAATGCTTATGAATCACTTTTCTGCAATGTCTCGCTTCTTGCAGATATGCAGCATTACAGGAATAGTCCTTCAGTATACCCATTTCTCCCTATGTCAGGTCAAAACTTTGTTCTTCCACAATTGTTCCACTCAGTTCAATTTTCCATATGAAATTATCACCAGTAACACTTTTGTTGACAACTCTCCATTCCTTAAATCTTCAAGAGCCCTTCCTTTTTAACTGAAACTGAACTCTCCCAAGCATCCTGCTTAGTGGTTTACCCAATTCAGTTCACTGATTTCCCCACAGTAGTAGTTTATTTGGTTTCTGTCCTTTTTCTGTAAATACTGTGAAAAAGGTCCTAAAACTGGCACTTGACACATTAATAGGTTTAAGTTTTTTTCTCTCCGTGATAACAAGACCACAGGGATACATCTTCAAGTAAAAATGTTTTATCATGATTCCACCAGCACCCTATTCACAAAGTTCTGTTTAAGTTGAAGGAGACATCTTAAAGCACAACAGCCAAATAAAGTTCAGCATTTGTGATCATATTAACAATAGAATGTAAATTATGATGTATGATAATAGATAACTAGTCTTTTCACGTGAAGGACAAGTTGTGCTGCAGCAGATAACAAAAATCATAAAAGCCTTTAATTTTCTGCAGACTTCTCTCATACCTTGTATCCTATTAGTCAGTTAGTACTTGAAAGGGAGTGCTATGCAAAGTTTCTAAGAGATGTATAGTTTGCATGCTTCCCTCTGAACATAACTGTGAAAGTTGATCTAAATGAGATGTAACCAAGGATGAAAGGTATGATCAGTGTCAGTGTGATGTCCGATTAGAGAGAGAAAACAGTGTGCCTATCCCTTAGAAGCTGAAACAAGCCCAAGATTCACCAAAAGCTTCTCCAAGTTGTTATGTTTCAGATACAAATTTTGCCAAGGTTCAAACAGCCAATTTCAACTTTCTGGATTTCTTTGCATTGCAACAGGCCTTATTTCACATTTGTCCTGATACTTGCATGGAACTTTAACCAATTACGTCTGGCTGTCTAGTTAGGCATCCGTCTGTCTCAGGAATCGATACACTGTGCCCAAGGTATATATCTGGCTGTCTAGTGGTGTTAGAAATAAAAGTTGCAACACTGATATTGCTATGAATTTTGCCTTTGACGTTTGGACTGAATATACAGTGGCATCTGTCAAATGGATTCTGTTGGATCCATTGCTAGAAGTTGCTATCACACAGCAAACATCTGATTATTCTCATCAGAGGTATCTTCAATCTTGCTGGGTCAAAAAATCTGGAGCTCCTTTCTTAATAGCACCACTGGTGTACCTACATTAGTATTATTCACAACTCCTCAGGTTCTGAAACGGTCCATGTCTATATGCAGCAGGACCTGGACAACATCCAGGCTGGAGCTGGTAAGTGGCAAGCAGCATCTGTGCCACACAATAGTCAGACAATGACCGTCTCGGACATGAAAATCAAACCATCTCCCTTTGACATTTAATAGGATTACGAATGCTGAATCTTCTAACATCAACATGCTACAAGGTGTCACCACCAATAAGAAACCTAACTGTGGCAACAAGGGCAGCTCAGAGGCTAGGAACTCTGGAGTAATTCACCTCCTGACTTCCCAAAGCCTTTAATATCTGTAAGACACAAGTCAAGAGTGCAATGGAATGCTCGACATTTGAAGAGACAATCCCTCCACCACTGATCCACAGTAACAGCTGTGTACTATACACAAGATGCACCACAGGAACTCACGCAATGCTCCTTTGATAGCACCCTCCAGTACCTGTGGCCTCTACCACCTGGAAGAACAGGAATACCACCACCTGCAAGTTCCCTGCAAACCACAGACCATCCTGACTTGCAACTATATTATCTTTTCTTCACTGTCAGTGGGTCAAAATCCTGGAACTCGCCCCCTAACAGTACTGTAAGTGTACCTACAGAAGATGGATGGCAGCAGTTCAAGAAGGCATTTCATCACTATTTTCTCAAGAACAATTAGAGATGGGCAACAATGCTCGTATCCCATTAAAGAATAAAATAAAGTGCAATTTGCACTCTGTAGACCTGGGCTAATGCATACGTTGCTATAGCCTGTCGCTTCATGCAGTGTCCTCTCAAATACTCTTGGTACAAAAGACAAGTATTAAACTGGTCATGAAACATCGTTTTGAGATTATCTGTTCTAAGTGCAAAGGCTAAATTCTAAATGTGCTTGACATATTGTTATTGGACCCACCAAGAAAACAACTGGGAGCTTTTGGAATTCCTTCAAATGTTTTCTGTTAGAACATAAGTTCAGTTTGGTCTATATAGGACTTCGTTGACAATGGAATTGGAAATATCTTTCTGATACATGGCCATTCTAGAAACCTCAAGACTGATTACATAGAATTTACATAGGAACAGGTCATTGGGCTACACAAGTCTATGTTGGTGCTTATGCTTCATGTGAATCTCCAGCCATCTAATTTAATTTCACCATAACATATCCTACTATTTCATTCTCCCTCATGTCCTTATCCAAATTTCACCTGAAATGCATCAAACTATTTGCCTCAATCCCTACATATGAGAGATCCACATTGTCACTATCCCAAATAAACAAGTGCCAGAATTCTCTTACTGGATTTATTAATCTTACATTCATGGCCCTTACTTTAAGCTCTTTTACAAGTGAAAACATCTTTTCTAACATTTATCCCAGGGAATCCCTTCATTTCAAAAGGCATCATTGAGTCCCTCCCAGTCATCTCCTTTCCAGAGAAAAGAGCTTCAGCCTGTTTGGTCTTTCCTGATAGTTGTACAATCTCAGATCTGATGAAATTCTTGTAAACCTTTTTGCAGTTTCTCTAGTGTTTTTATCTCTTTTTTGTAATATTACGGCATGAACTGTGCTGCAACCAAGGTTCTATACAAGTTCTACATGAAATTCTCTGCTTTGGAATTTTATTCCTCTGGAAAGCAACTCCAGTTTTGTGTTTGCATATTTTTTGGCTTTGTTAATATGTTGTGTTACTTTTAACAATTTATCAATATGCACTTTAAGATCCCTCTGCACCTCCATCCCATTTAGACTTAACTTCCAAGTTGACAATCCTATTTGGGGTCATTGACATTTAAAGAATAATTCCAAATGTCCAGTAATCAACTGACAACTATGCCACAAGATTTAACAGTTTTAAACAAAACCAAACTATAAAGTGGTTTAGAACTTGGTATTGCTGAAAAAAGAAATACGCTGTTGAAGATTTTTATCTTGCAGATTCATAAGAATATCAAATCTCAATGGGTGCAACAATTTCTATTATATGAGTGCTGATTTGTTGACAAGTGGACTCTAGGCATTGCAGTGAGGGATGTCCTAAGGAAAAGTTAAATTCAAATCTGGCCAGTAAACTCTAGTTAAAAAGAAAGTGATGCAACTCTTGCTTCCATGACTTGCCCTCAGCTGTAGATATACTTATCACTTTTTTCAGGTAAACATAAATTCTTGACTTCTCTTGGTTATGATTTTCCGATGAGTTAAACCTAGGTAGTTTGCAAATTTACTGAACTCACCACTGATGAGTAAGAGTTTGTTGTCACTTTTCACTGAGGAATTCCAAATGAAATGAAAATATGAACATGTTTTGGAATGACTTCATAACTGTAACTCTTTCCATGATTGTAAATCTGCTGTAGTCAATTATATAAATAGGTGCTCACAAACGAGAAAATCTGTGAAACAGCAAGATCCTCAATCCATGATCCTGGAGATAGTTCAGACATCTTGCTTTGGATAAATTGGTCATTATGTTTTCTGCAAGAGACAACTTAGGAGGTACAATCCTGGGATCAGGTCTGAGGCCTTATGATGTATGGGCATCTGGTTTGTTTCTTGTTTTGATTAAGTGGGTAGGCCAAATGATAGCAGCTCCGAAGCCCAATTGCTGCTCCAAAATGGTAGACATAAACAAACACTGCCACCAATTCTCCAAACCACCACCACCTCTTCTCTTATAGCTCTATCACATCAAACCTCACAACTGCTCCCCCTCAGAAATTTCCCTCCTGCTCTCAGAATGTGAGCAACAGAAAGCATGAGCAAGCACAAATGAATATGCACGCATGTGTGTCTGTGAGACAGAGTGTTGAATGCTGAATGTTGTGCCAAACTTTATATTTCCAAAATTTGCTAATCAACCTTAAGAAAAAAATTGAATTATGGTCCCTCTTGCCAATAAGTTGGACATGCCTGCACAACAAGATAGACTAAGAGGGAAATGTGCTTAATCACCACTCAGAACATGACAAAAACACAACAACCTCATCAACCCTGCAAAGTGCTCTTCACATCGGTCATGAATTGTGATGGACAATTAAACAACTTAGTTAAGGAGAAGAATCTACAGATATGTCTGTCCTCAATGATGCAGTACATCAGTGCAGAAGGTGAGGCTGAAGCATTTGCAACAATTCAGTCAGAAGCGCCCAGTAGATTATCCATGTTAACCTCCTCCTGTGGCCCCCAGCATCACAGAAACCAGTCTTCAGCCATTTTGATTCACTTCATGTGATACCAAGAAAGGGCTGAAGGCACTGGACACTACTAAGGCTATGGGCCCTGACAACATACCAGCCATAATACTTAAGACTTGTGCTCCAGAGCTAGCTGTGCCCTGAGCCAAGTTGGTCCAATAGAATTACAATAGTGGCATCTACCTGGATATGTGGAAAATGGACAGGTATGCCCTGTGCACAGAAAGCAGGATAAATCTGAGTGAGCCAATTATTGTACTATCTGTGCACTTGTGGTCATCAACATAGTGATGGAAGAGGTCACCAATTGTGCTATTAACTAGTGCCTATTCAGCAATAATCTGCTCACTGACACTCAGTTTAGGTTCTACCAGGACCATTCAGCTCCTGACCTCATTACAGCCTTAGTCCAAACTAATTCCAGCGATCAGGGGAGAGTGACTACCTTTGACATCAAAGCAGCACTTCAAGTATGGCATTAAGGAGTCAATGGGAATCAGGGAGAAGTCTGTCCACTGCTTGGAATCATGCCTGGCACAAAGAAAGATAGTTCTGTTTACTGGAGGGTAATCATCTCAATCCCAGGGCATCACTACTGTAGTTCCTCTGATGAGTGTCCAAAGCCCAATCACCCTCACTGCTTCATTAATGACCTTCAGTCCTACACAAGGTCACAGACGGGGATGTTCGCTGATGGCTGCACAATGTTCAGCATGATTCGCAACTCCAGGTACTCCATGCCCATATGTAGCAAGACCTGGACTGATAAATGGCAAGTAACATTTGTACCACAGAAGTGCCAGGCAATGTCCATCTCCAACAAGAAAAATCCCAACCATCTCTCCATGACATTCAATGGGACTATCATTTCCGAATTCCCCGCAGTCAACATTCTTGGGGCTACCATTCACCAGAAACTGAAATGGACCAGCCAAATAAATAATGTGGCTGCAAGAGCATCCTTACTCACCACAGACTGTCCACCATCTGCAGAGCACAAGTCAACAGAACAATGGAATATTCTCCACCTTACTGGATGAGTGCGGCTCCAATACTACTCAGAACATAAGAACATAAGAAATAGGAGCAGGAGTAGGCCATCTAGCCCTTCCAGCCTGCCCCGCCATTCAATAAGATCATGGCTGATCTGTCGTGGCTCAGTTCCACACTCCCGCCCTCTCCCCATAACCCTTAATCCCCTCTCTTATCAAAAACCCATCAACCCGCGTCTTAAAAATATTTAGCGAGGTAGCCTCCACCACTTCAATGGGCAGAGAATTCCAGAGATTCACCACCCTTTGAGTGAAGAAGTTCCTCCTCAACTCCGTTCTAAACCGCCTCCCCTTTATCTTGAGGCTGTGCCCCCTAGTCCTATTATCCTTTCTGAGTGGGAAGAGTCTCTCCACCTCTATCCTATCCATCCCATTTATCATCTTATACGTCTCAATGAGATCTCCCCTCATTCTTCTAAACTCTAACAAGTACAAGCCTAGTTTATTCAGCCTCTCCTCATAGCTCAACCCCCTCAACTCCAGCATCAGCCTAGTAAACCTCCTCTGCACTCCCTCCAAGGCCAAAATATCCTTGCGTAAGTACGGCACCCAAAACTGCACACAGTACTCCAGCTGCGGCCTCACCAATGCTCTATACAGCTGCAGCAAGACCTCCCTACTTTTATATTCAATCCCCCTCGCTATGAAGGCCAGCATCCCATTCGCCTTCCTGATCACCTGCTGCACCTGCAAGCTGGGTTTTTGCGACTCATGCACAAGGACCCCAAGGTCCCTCTGCACCGTCGCCTGCTGCAGTTTTTCTCCACGTAAGTAAGTCCTTCCTACCATTATTCTTATTCCTCGCACTTGCCAACATTAAATTCCATTTGCCATTTCCTGGCCCATTCGCCCAGCCTATCTAGATCCTTCTGTAGACTCTCCACACCCTCCGCACAATTTGCCTTTCCTCCAATCTTGGTGTCATCAGCAAATTTCGACACCCTACACTCGGTTCCCTCCTCCAGATCATCCATATAAGTAGTAAATAGCTGAGGCCCCAGCACCGACCCCTGAGGCACTCCATTAGTCACCATCCACCAATCTGAATAGCACCCATTGACCCCCACTCTCTGCCTCCTATTTGACAACCAATCCTCTATCCGCGCTAACACCCTACCCCCAACTCCCTGTCCCCTGACCTTCTGCAATAACCTCCTGTGAGGTACCTTGTCAAACGCCTTCTGAAAATCCAGAAAGACCACATCCACCAGCTCTCCTCTATCCACCGCCCTAGACACATCCTCATAGAACTCCAGTAAATTTGTCAGACACGACTTCCCTTTAACGAAACCGTGCTGCGTCTGCTCTATCAAGCAATTCCTCTCAAGATGCCTCGCTATTTCCTCCTTGATGACAGATTCTAACATTTTACCTACAACAGACGTTAAACTAACCGGCCTATAATTCCCTGCCTTTTGCCTGGCACCCTTCTTAAACAACGGCGTAACATTAGCCGTCTTCCAATCTTCCAGCACTTCCCCGGAATCCAGCGACGTCTGGAAAATAACCACCAAGGCATCCACTATCACCTCCGCCATTTCTTTCAGAACCCTCGGAAGCTCAACATCATCCAGGGTAAAGCAGCCCATTTGAATGTCACACCCATCCAGCACCTTCAACATCCACTCACTACCACCAACACACAGTGACAACAGTGTGCACTATCTCAAAGATGCACTGCAGCAACTCACCAAGGTTCCTCCGACAGCACCTTCCAAACCCATGACCTTTATCTCTAGGAATAGGGCAGGTGATGAACAGGAACCCCTATTATCCCCTCCAAGCCATGCACCATCCTGACTTGGAACTATATTGTTGTTCTGCCAATGTTGCTGGGACAAACTTCTGGAACTCCCTCCTTAATAGCTGTGTGTATGGAATTACACCACATGGATTGCAGCAATTCAAGGAGACAGCAGCATCACCTTCAACTAGTGGTGGGCAATAAAAGTGCTGACCTAGCCAGTGATGACCACATTTCATGAAAGAATAAAAGAACTAACATCTGGGGAATTCTGCCAAAATTGGGAAAGCTATTCCAAGCAACAACCTAACATTGTATACACAAATGATCATATGTTCAATTATCACCATTCCTGGGTATTTATTTTCCTGCAGGAAGGATAGAGCTACCAGAAACAGCAGCACAGCAGGATATAGTCAGAAAGGACTGTCTTTGAGAATCCTCAACATGGATTCCATACTACATTAAGTTAGGTGGCATGAATTCAAACATAGGCAAGGAAATCCCCTACTGGTTGCCACCCCCCATCTCAACTAATGAATATTGAATACCACTTGGAAGAAGCACTAAAGACACCAAGTGCAAAGAATGTATCCTGAAGGACTTCAATGTCCATCATCAAGAGTGGCTTGGTAACATCACTACTAACATAAGTTAGCCAGTTCAGTCACTGCCAAACTGGGACTATGGCAGTTAGTGGAAGATCAAACAGGAGGGGAAAACTTTTTTTTACTTTATCCTCATCAATTTATCCATCACAGGCACATCTGTTCAAGACATTATTACTAGGAGTGACCTCGACATGGATTTCATTGCAACCTTGGTCCAAAGAAAGGAATTAAATTCTTGATGTGAGCGAAAAGTGATTGCCCTTGATGCCAATATTTAATCATGTGGCATAAAGGAGCACTTGCAAAACTGAAATGAATGGGAATCAGGAAGAAATCTTTACACTGGCAAGTGTCATTCTTAGCAGAAAGGAAGATGGTTGAGATTATTGTAAATCAATCACCTCAGCCCCAGGACATCATCAATTGTTTCATTCAATGACACACCCTTCCTCATCAAAAGGTTGGAAGTGGGGATTTTCATTGATATTTGCAGTGTTTAGTTCTATTCATTGCTCCTCAGATAACGATGCATGGCAGCAAGACATGTACGGCATTCATACTTGGAATGTTAAGTGGTGAGTAATATTTGTACCACTAAGTGTCAGGCAACATGTTGGAGGTGGCACCACCCTTAGTCAGAAACTTAACTGAACCAGCCATGTTAATAGTGGCTACAGGAACAGATAAGGGACTGGGCAGTCTCTGAAGAAGATTCACCTCCTGATTCCCCAAAGCCTATCATCTATTAGGCACAAGTCAGGTGTGTGAAGAAACATATGAATAGGAGCAGCTACAATACTCAAAGCGACATTACCGAGGACAAAGCAGCATGCTTAACTGGCACCTCCATCTACTACCTTAAATGTTCACTTACTCCACCACCAGCACATTGTGGCTTTAGAGTATACTAATTACAAGATGCACTGCATTAACTCGCCGAGATTTCTTTGAAAAGTAATTGAGAACACCTCCCAAACTTGTGACTTTGAGAGCCTAGAAGTAAAAGGGCATGAGATGCATGGGAGCATCACCATCTACAAGCTTACTTTCAAGTCATATACCATCTCAATTTGGAAGTATATTGCAGGTCCTGCATCATTGCTGGGTCAAAATTCTGGAGTTCCCTAACAAACAAGGCTAATTAGAGATGGGCAATAAATTAGCAACATTAATCCCATGAATGAACAAAATAAAAGATTAAATAATCATTTATCTTATTTCCATTTTGTGAATTCTTGTTATGCATAAAACGACTGCCATTTTTGACTACATTACATTCACTGTACTTCATTACATTGCTACATTACAACACTTCAAAATTAATTCATTCACCGTAAAGCACTCTAATGCCCAAAGGTCATAAAAGGTAACGCATATGTATTTACTCATTTTTGCTTTCCAAAGTAATTCATTTCATGCACAGCACTTCAAAAGATTTTGTTGAAATTAAATAATGTGCTATACATTTGCAAATTTATCACACTAACAGAACAAGTCACAAATCAATCAATTCCAAAAACATTTCTTTCAGAGCATAAATAAAATATTTTGGCTGTATCATTTGTACCCTGGCGTGTAAATTTTCTGAATGACCTTGCTTCCTCTTTAAAAAAGAACCAAGTAGAAAGTGAAGCTTAGAACTTCCTTACATGTTACTAATTTAGTATCTTCATTGCAAAAAATCAACAAAATCTAATACGACGATTCTCAATTTCCTATCAACCAGCACAACAATTTTTGACTGAATATGTGCATCACAAGTGCAGAAATTTCAAAGACAGATTTTACCGCCACTGCTGACCTACCATCCCTTCCTTGCCCAATTCCTCCACCTGCCCAATCATTTAACTCAGAAATAACTTTTCACTTGTTATTCAGACTTCCTGTTCTGTTTCATTGCCACCCTCACACAGGACATAATTCCTCAGCACCGCTAGCAATATTAAAAGAGAATAACTCAGTTGAAAAAAAATCAAATCTAATGCTGTCAACAACTGCATTGGGAGTTTCAGGCACACAACAGCTTTGAGAAAAAAAAACATCGCTCAGTTGGAGCTCTAGTCTTCCTGCTTAAAAGTAGTCTCCAAATAATTACACACTAAATGTTCAAGAGCTACATCCAACAGGCTCAACAGGCCAAAAGGACTACTCCTGCTTCTACATTTTATGAACTTATTTATGAACAATCTCTCCACAATGTAAGCACTTAAATCATTTGGAAATCAATTTACAAATTGTTGAGGAGGTTCAAAAGTCTTCCCCACGTACTTTTTAAAAAGGCAGTTTAACACCACGTTGGAGTTACACTTATCTAAAGTCTAAAATCACACCAAACAACCAATTCCAATGTAGGATTTATATTACATCTTTAGTACAAGAAACGGAAATCACTTGGCACCATCATGGAACATGCAGTGCAAACATGCTGCAAAAGTACTAGAGATTCCGCAATATCAACTTTATTTGGATTCATTACACCAAAAACAAAATATTCCACTCACTCGTGAAACATAATCTCATCAAATTCTTAGGCAGGCAATGCCATTTTTACATAACTTAAATCACATCACACACACATAAAATAAGCACTATTTTCTGTAATGCCTCATAATGAACTGTTGTTAGCCAATCATTATGTTTTTCAGTGAACGGTCTATGCTGGTTGAAATAACATTCTGCTTCAAGGACAAAATACTTCAAACTGGATGTTTAGTGTGTTGAAGTACCTCTAAAGAGGTCTGATTATTTAATTGTGCTTCAATTTCAAGATATTCAAATTACTCAAACAATTTTGTACGTTAAGATATTATTTAGAAATGCAATGAACAATTATACCTCCAGTGTGTAGCAGTAAGTTAAGCCCAAAAGTAACAGAGCTTGAAAACCAACAGCTCCAACTGTACACACCCAACATGCTTCCTATGGTTGCTTGACCCCTTTAAGGGGGTGATCCCTGAGTGCCTGTGGCTGGACCGTATGGAGTCTCAAAGTGGGAAGCTGAGCCAATCAAGGGCAAGAGTACCTGTCCCGGGTCTAGGACGATCCTAAATTGGAGCCAGGGAGAAGTGAAGAATAGTTACATATTTTGTTCTATCTGACCCTTACTGTTAACTATTTATTGTTGGTAATAAACTCTTTCAAACTTTGAGCCAATCAAATCATCTTCAACCATATTTCCTTTGCTAACTCTTTTTTCCAAAGAACAATTAAGAACAGGAACAATCTTCCAGAAAACTTAATTTCCACGTTGTCCAATAATTCATTTAAGGAAAATGTTGAACCATATTAATTGTGAACATCAAATCCAATCATTGTGAAAATTCTCCAGAGATTACAAAGAGAAACCTTACCAAGTACCTGTTTCCTAGAGTTGTTCAACATGTGGAATATTCACCATCAAATCTTGGAAACTATAATCATCGGGTTTAATGAAACAAGTTCATAGAGTTCATATTTAAAAAATACTGTCAACTAAATCACCTATTTTTTCTTCACTATTTGTATATAAATGTGAAAGGGGTTCTTTAATAATTTTAACAGTGCTATTTTGTTTAAAAAGCAAAAAACTAATTCATTTCTGCAGAATGAGAGATGTGTGGCCTTGTGTGTGAAGAGAACATGCCTAAGTTATTACTGCAGGGAAGCAAGCTGTCAAAGCTGGGACCTTCTTGGCATGGTGAATACCACTGGTGAGATCAGAGAGTAAGGTTCTGCTTACAATTACTGCAAAGGACCTTGGATGCAAGCAGTCTGCAATCAATTATTTTATTGGCCGCAGACTTCTAGACCTGTCAAATTTGCAGCATCTTCTGTTCGGTAACAATAAAAAAGGTTTTACATGAAGGAACCACGGAAGACAACTTTTATGCATATGTGGCCCTTAGTGTCACTTACATTTCAGTTGGATCTTGAACTTCATCTAATACCCTTTTTGCTTGTTTTGCAGTCTGTATTAACATTTGTGTACAATACATCTTTTTTCTAGCATATAAGCGCATTTCAATTGAAAATTCAAGTTTTCACTCGACCCTTTTGGCTGCCTTCTCTCTAACTTTTCAATAGATTTAGTCATGCAGTAAGATGCTTTAAAGTAACCAGTGCCTGTTGTTTAAAGGATACGAGAATGGAGATTATCAGCATCTTTTGTGTGTGGCTTACTTCATAAATCCATTCCCTTACGACAATTGTGACCCCTTCTTTAAATCCACCAGGTTCTTTCAATGTCAAACCCTTTATTTGTGGGAGGATTATCATCTGATTTCCTCCTAAGTAAAGGGAGATTTAATGACCAGCTGCAACAACTGACAGACAAGGAAAAAAAGTTTTGTCACCATATTTATTAGGACTAGGCTGGCTTCTGTCAGGATCATTTTTCTTCCACACACTAATTAATAACATTAACCACTACCCCCAGGCCCAAAGCCTGTCTCTCTTCCAAGTGTCAGAACAAGATTTGACAGTTCAAGGCAAAAACAATTTGCATGTAAATCTTGATCAAAAGCAAGCCAGTGCTCTGAAGCCATCAAGTTTTGCTACAAATGTGACACATAAACATAAGCTAGCTCCAACAAAACTAGATTTGAATAAAGGACTGAACAAACATAGCACCTTCAATATCTCCTCCATCTATAGCTACGAGTCAGCCATTGTAAGATTAAAAGTCTATATTTAAAAATTAATCATATCAGAAACTAAATCCAATTCATAGTAGTAGCAACAACCAAATAAGCACCTAGTATATTTTCAAAGAAAAGTAAAGTAATTCTTCATTTTTCTTTGCAAGAACATCAAATTATTTTTAAAAAGTGCAAGAAATGCAATTGCTTTCTGGAATAGATTTTTTTTGTATATGCAAGATGAAATACATAATGCACATTATTCATACTTGCTGGAAATCTATATATTAAGGATTGAATTGTGTTTCTTAACCATTGAAGCATTTTGCTTGAGATGTAAATAATAAGTTACAAACAGTATGAATGCTAGGAGAATTGTAATATACAAATTCTCAGTATAACGTTTTACTGAGAAGTTACACAGTGGCACAACAGTTAGCACTGCTGCCTCACAGCGACAGGGACCAGTGTTCAATTCTGGCCCTTGGTGATTGTGTGGAGTTTGTACATTCTCACTGCGTTTGTGTGGGTTTCCTCCGGGTATTCCAGTTTCCTCCCACAGTACAAAGATGTGTAGGTCAGGTAGATTGGCCATGCTAAATTGATCCTTAGTGTCCCAAGATGTGTAGGTTAGTGGGATTAGCCATGGTAAATGTGCGGGTTTATGGGGTTAAAGTGGGGGTTTGGGCATAGGTAAGATACTCTTTTGGAGAGTCAGTGCAGACTTGATGGGCCCAATGGGCTTCTTCAACACTATAGGGGTTCTATGGTACATACAAAGCCTGTGTTGTATTGTCTGATTTCAACATTTGACAGGGCACCAATGCTCTTCTCTAGTAGTCAAAATATAATTGGATGTGTCATAATCCAATTTCTTCAATTAGAATTCAGTAATTTAAACTTTATAAAACTTCAAACTCAGTTTAAGAAATGAATTGATTGGTTCATATATTGATGATCATTGTATCCTGCCTCTAAAAGTCACTTGTTATCAATAATCACTGAGCAACTAGTTTATCTGACACTACTTTTATCCATTAACTGGGTCTTTAATATGACCATCATAATGAGACGAAATGATCAGTTGTTCTTTATAAAATATTCAGTTCAAGACATCATTATAGGATCTTTTCTTGCATTTGAAGATTCAGTAGGTTGGCATTTTTTTTTTTAACTGATGCAACCCAATTGAAATCTGAATACATTCTTACTTCAACTTAAATCATATTTGCAACAATTGTCAAATATGATGCCAACAGATAAAACAATCCTTGCTCGTCAAGTTTACATTTCAAGCATCTGGACTGCTGATGTAACACGTGTGGCATATCTATAAGCTATAGTTTAAAGATGATGCTTTTATGATTGAGGATGAATTACCCTCTCACATGCATCACTTTATTCAGTGGTTGGGGGTGTAGTTCTACATTTTAAGATGTAATTAATTTATTGGCTAAATTTCTCAAACTACTTATCAATCTTGTATCACCTTCAAGTACCCAAATATAGCATGGGAATTTTCATAATATTCCTGGTACTACAATAAACATTTCTTTGTGACTTGTACTAAATCTCTCTAGCCTAGGTCATTTGAATAGACTGTAAAATACAACTTCTGAAATTATGAGAAATTATAGCACATTCTGCATATTATGTACTACAATATTTTCAGCTTGATCCTTGTAATATACACAACGTCATTTCTGAAATTCAACAAAGTACACTGCACGCCTCAAGCTTCCTAAAAATAGTGACTTAGTACTTGAAATGTTTTTCAAAGGCCAATAGCATAACGTTTGATAAAAACTGTGAGGATTTGTATAAATTATGGAAAGAAAATAAATTTTCACTTCTGGTTACTATTTGCAAATACTATTGGTCATTAGTTCACATGTAGCCCTGAAAATGTAACTATAACAATGAATAACAGTCAAGGAATATCACATAACAGGAATTCCTCATGCAAAAAGAAAAAAGGAAAATATTCTCTCTATCTCAACCTCACCTTCCTCCAAACTCCTCAAAAGTGTTGCTGCTCTCCAGATTCCTGCCCATCTTTCCAGCATCTTCAGTTTGAGTCACTCCGATGACATTTCCCCCAGCAGCAAATTAGCCCTCAATCAGTGAAAATCCTGTTTGTAACCATTACCTCCTCATCCTAACTTCACTTTTGACAAAGTCAACTGCAGCGCCCTCCAACATCTCTCCTCTATTAGCCAACTTCATGGAACTTCCCTAACATAGTCTTATCTATCTGATCACAGCCACAGTTTTTCCCTTCTGGGTTCCCACTGTTGCATTGATCTATCCTTGGCCCCATCTTATCCATCATCCAAACACGATATCAACTTCCCCACCTAAACAGATGACACCAAGCTCAACACTCCACCACCCTGATTACCTGACAAAAAAGACTTCTCCAGGAATTTGTGACACTAGTCAGTCAATTGCAATATTTTGCCTTAATAGACAACATTTTGAGATATCTGTGGCAGAAAGTGTAGTATCTGTGTGCACCACCTAAAGCCATTTTATTCAGGTACCATAAGTCTGAACTTTACACTGACTAGTTAATTATATTGAAGTATTCATACACAACAAACCAGAAAGTTAAAGGTACTTAATAGCCTTCATTTTTAATTTAAAATTTAGGAATCATGAAATAATTGATGATGACTGGACAAAAGCTAAACTAAAGATAAACTTGAGAAAAAATGTGAATTCCCATTATCATTGCAAAAAAAATCTGACAATCCACAAATTTGAATTTAGTGTTACAGGGTCAGTGAGGATGTTGAGCAGTGATTATGAAGTTATCACATCATTAAAAATCAAGTTGCTGTTTAAAGCATTTATTTATTGTATTTACTGCTTTAAGAATTCTGAGGGTGTGGTGAAAAGGCATTTGTGGACCAGCCTGCTTTAAATCAGCGCCAGGTTTAAAAGGAGGCCTGGTGTAGACAGCGGGCAGCGTCTGAGCGGGCCGAGGAGTGAGTGGGAAGCAGAGTGAGTTAATAGGGCTTAATATCAAAAAGGGCTTGAAGGAAAAAGGCCAGGTGAGTTTGTTTGAAAAAAAACAAGGAAAAAAAAATTTTTTCAAAACTACTACAGCAAGAAACAAGGAAAAAAATTTTTTCCCCATAAAAAATTACAGTGAATAATGGAGGGGCATGTGATGTGTGGTTTCTGTATGATGTGGGAACTGGCGGACCCCAGGGTCCTTCCCAGTGACCATGTCTGCAGTAAGTGCAGGTTGCTGGAGGAGCTCCAGCTCAAGGTGGATGAGCTGGCCTCTGAGCTAGAGACACTGAGGCTCATCAGGGGGAGAGAGGGTGCCCCTAGACTGGCTAAATCTAAGGGTCAGGGACAAAAGGGGGCTGCTGGGAGGAGGAGGAAGGGGGGTGAGGAGCAGAGGCCTCAGCCTCTTAATCTGCATAACAGGTTTGAGGTTCTTGCTTCCAGTCTGGAAGAGGACGAGGCAGGTGAGGTTGGTGAGCAAACTACACACGGTACAGTGATGCAGCAGGACATAGGCAAAGAGAAGGGGAAAAGGAACGTAGCAGTGATTGGAGATAGTGGGGTGAAGAGTATTGACACTGTCCTTTGTCACAATGACAAAGTGCACAGAAGGGTGTGTTGTCTGCCTGGTGCTCGGGTACAGGATGTCGCAGCTGGGCTGCGGAGGAACCTGGAGTGGGAGGGTGAGAACCCGGTCGTTGTAGTACATGTGGGTGCCGGCGACGTAGGCAAAGTGCGGACTGAGGATCTGGGGAGGGAGTATGAGAAGCTGGGAATGGAATTAAAAAGTAGAACCGACAAGGTGGTCGTCTCTGGGCTACTGCCTGAACTGAGTGCAGACGGGCGTAGGGTTGACAGGATAAAGGAAGTGAATGGGTGGCTCAGGGATTGGTGTGGGAGGAATGGGTTCGAATTTATGGGGCATTGGCACCAGTATTGGGGTAGGTGGGACTTGTTCGGGCGGGATGGGGTTGGTCTGAATCGTGCTGGGACCAGAGCGTTGGCGAATCGAGTAAAGAGGACTGTAGACAGGGCTTTAAACTAATTGGGGGGGGGGAGGGTGCGAGGGTAGGTGACGCTACGAGGTCTAAAGTTAAGGATAGGGTACAGGTAAGGGAAGAGGCCGAGGATGTCCCAGTTGGTGGCGTTACGGCAAATAGGGTCCAGGTGAAGGCTGGGATGAAAGCGCTTTATCTGAATGCACGAAGCATTCGGAATAAAGTGGATGAGCTGGTGGCACAGATCGACACAAATGGATACGATCTGGTGGCCATTACAGAGACGTGGCTGCAAGGTGACAGGGACTGGGAGGTGAATGTACAGGGCTATCAAGTGTTTAGGAAGGATAGGCAGGAGGAAAGAGGGGGTGGCGTAGCTCTGCTGATTAAGGATAGTATCAAGGTGGTAGCAAGGGATGATATCGGAGCCAAAGAGCAGAACGTGGAATCATTGTGGGTGGAGATTAGGAACAGCAAAGGGAGGAAGACGCTGGTGGGTGTCGTCTATAGGCCCCCGAATAATGATCTGGAGGTGGGGCGGGCTGTTAACACGCAAATAAGTGCGGCGTGCAGGAATGGGACGGCAGTAGTTATGGGAGATTTCAATCTGCATATTGATTGGTCGACCCATGTTGGATGAGGTGGGCTCAAGGAGGAGTTCTTGGAATGCTGCCGGGATAATTTCCTTGAACAGTGTGTGTTGGAGCCGACGAGGGAGCGAGCTATCTTGGATCTGGTGCTATGTAATGAGGCGGGTAGAATTAGGGACCTTGCGGTGAAGGATCCTCTTGGAGAGAGTGATCATTGTATGGTGGAGTTTCTGGTGCAGATGGAGGAGGAGAAAGTGGGTTCCCGGACACGCGTCCTTCGTTTGAATAGAGGGGAGTATGGTAGGATGAGAGAAGAATTGGCGAATGTGGACTGGGGGAGTGCGTTGGAAGGTAGGTCTGCTGAGGAGCAGTGGTGGATCTTTAAGGAGATCTTTCTTGGTGCTCAGCAGAAATTTATTCCGATGGTTAAAAAGGACAGTAGGAAGAGAGGTAATAAGCCGTGGATAACGAAGGAGGTGAAGGAAAGTGTTAAATTAAAAGCGGAGGAATTTAGAGTAGCTAAGAGCAGTGGGCGAGAAGAGGATTGGGAAAGGTTTAAATGTCAACAAAGATTGACAAAGAAGTTGATAAAGGAGGGTAGGAGAAGCTATGAGGCTGGGCTAGCACTTAATATAAAAAAGGATAGCAAGAGTTTTTATAAATATATAAAAAGGAAGAGGCTGGCTAGGGTGAACGTTGGTCCTTTAGAGGATGAGAAAGGGGACCTAGTGGTAGGGGATGGGGATATGGCTAAGGTCTTGAATAACTTTTTTGTTTCTGTCTTCACGGAGGAGGACGTGAATAATTTGCCGGGTGTTAGCGATGGAAAGGTGGTAGGAATGGAGGGTCTTAATGACATTACTGTTACTAGAGAGGTGGTGCTCGACAGACTGGAGGGGCTGATTATGGACAAGTCCCCAGGACTGGATGGAATGCATCCGAGGGTTCTGAAAGAAATGGCGGAGGTGATAGTGGATGCCTTGGTGGTTATTTTCCAGACGTCGCTGGATTCCGGGGAAGTGCTGGAAGATTGGAAAACGGCTAATGTTACGCCGTTGTTTAAGAAGGGTGCCAGGCAAAAGGCGGGGAATTATAGGCCGGTTAGTTTAACGTCTGTGGTAGGTAAAATGTTAGAATCCATCATTAAGGAGGAAATTGCGAGGCATCTTGAAGGCAATTGCTTGATAGGGCGGACGCAACACGGTTTCATTAAAGGGAAGTCGTGTCTGACAAATTTACTGGAGTTCTATGAGGATGTGTCTAGGGCAGTGGATAGAGGAGAGCCGGTGGATGTGGTCTTTCTGGATTTTCAGAAGGCGTTTGACAAGGTACCTCACAAGAGGTTATTGCAGAAGGTCAGGGGACATGGAGTTGGGGGTAGGGTGTTAGCGTGGATAGAGGATTGGTTGTCAAATAGGAGGCAGAGAGTGGGGGTCAATGGGTGCTATTCGGATTGGCGGTTGGTGACTAGTGGAGTGCCCCAGGGGTCGGTGCTGGGGCCTCAGCTATTTACCATTTATATAGATGATCTGGAGGAGGGAACCGACTGCAGGGTGTCGAAATTTGCTGATGACACCAAGATTGGGGGAAAGGCAAATTGTGCGGAGGGTGTGGAGAGTCTGCAGAAGGATCTAGATAGGCTGGGCGAATGGGCCAGGAAATGGCAAATGGAATTTAATGTTGGCAAGTGTGAGGTGGTCCACTTTGGTAGGAAGAACTATTACTTACGTGGCGAAAAACTGCAGCAGGCGACGGTGCAGAGGGACCTCGGGGTCCTTGTGCGTGAGTCGCAAAAACCCAGCTTGCAGGTGCAGCAGGTGGTCAGGAAGGCGAATGGGATGCTGGCCTTCATAGCGAGGGGGATTGAATATAAAAGTAGGGAGGTCTTGCTGCAGCTGTATAGGGCATTGGTGAGGCCGCAGCTGGAGTACTGTGTGCAGTTTTGGGCGCCGCACCTGCGCAAGGATATTTTGGCCCTGGAGGGAGTGCAGAGGAGGTTTACTAGGCTGATACCGGAGTTGAGGGGATTGAGCTATGAGGAGAGGCTGAATAAACTAGGCTTGTACTCGTTAGAGTTTAGAAGAATGAGGGGAGATCTCATTGAGACGTATAAGATGATGAATGGGATGGATAGGATAGAGGTGGAGAGACTCTTCCCGCTCAAAAAAGACAGTAGGACTAGGGGGCACAGCCTCAAGATAAAGGGGAGGCGGTTTAGAACGGAGTTGAGGAGGAACTTCTTCACTCAAAGGGTGGTGAATCTCTGGAATTCTCTGCCCGTTGAAGTGGTGGAGGCTGCCTCGCTAAATATTTTTAAGAAGCGGGTTGATGGGTTCTTGATAAGAGAGGGGATTAAGGGTTATGGGGAGAGGGCGGGAAAGTGGAACTGAGCCACAACAGATCAGCCATGATCTTATTGAATGGCGGGGCAGGCTCGAAGGGCTAGATGGCCTACTCCTGCTCCTATTTCTTATGTTCTTATGTACACCTCATTCCACGAGCTGAAATATTCTCCAACTTTTTTTTTAAGAAAATGATACTAACTGCATGAGAATAAGTCTATTAATTTCTATTGATTGTGATCTGGACCATCTGTGCACACTTTGGAGAAGCATAGAATCACTGAAAGCAACTTCTGAATTTCCATGTTATTCTGCAAACGTACAGACTCCAGAAGCTGCTCTCAGTTTCAGCAGAATAATCTTGACTAACACTGATCAATTTGTAGAAAAAAACTATGTACAGAAGTATACTGATTGAATGGTTACTTAAGCACATATAAAAAGACACAGTTAGTGACACAACAGTTGAATGGATTCAGGAGATACATACCGTGTGATGTTTCAGTTGTGAATAAATAGATGTAAAGATTCATTTTCATTTCGTTCTTCACCAGCTGACTATAATATCAATATGGTAGAAGCGCAAACATTGCAAATAAGGGAACAAAAACCATTTCTTTAAAGCAGTAGATGGCAATCCTAGTGGCAATTGTAGAAAATGGCAGAACCCAAGTGTCAGGTCATAATTAACTTCTGATGTTTTTAGATTCATAACCAAATCAACAGTGCAAGAATAAAGTGGATATGGGTTACGTTTAAAGGAGAAAACAAGGTATGACATTGGCACTGTTGCTGCCTAACAAAAACAAAATCAGAAATAAAGTATTTTGTGAGTTGGATGCTTGTCAGTTAGATAATAATGATGATTTGCATTTTCTATTAGGGTTCATGGTTGAACTTTACAAAAGAATAACTTTAGATACCTAGGAGGCATAGTCAGGCTTTGATAGATTTCGAAGGGGACAGGCGGTCATTCATTCCATGGAGGAACATGTTATGGAATTTAACAGAATGTAAAAATTATTGAAGAAATTCAATTTAAAAGATTCCTGGTCCAGTGCTAACATTTAAATTGCTGGATTGTGCTCGGGTGCCACATTTGGCCAGCTCCTGATTCTAATTGTGCTTCAGTTCAGAGGAACAGAGGCTCTCTGTTGGATCAAAGGGCTGCTATAAAAACATTCTGAGAGCTGGCTACAAGTTACTAAAAGAGTGGTGTAACAAATGACACATTCCATGATGTCAAAAGAACAGAGGACTCAATGCTTACCCCTTTTCGAGATCACCCAGTTATTGGATGCAGGTATCAATACAATGGAAAAGTTGAAGGCAGAAAGATTGAGGGTTAAAGCACCTTCAATAGATCTGGATATCACAGAAGGCAGGTTTAGAACCTCAATAATTGGAGAACGACCCCTAGGAATACCTGGAGGACAGTGATCAGGTGTGAACCAAAGTACCTTTCTGAAATTAACTGAAAAATAGAAAAGCGGGTCTTCAAAGTGACACATGACAAGAGTTTGGAGGCTGAAGAAAATGATAATGAATAGCAGAATTATATTAGTCACAAGGAGATTCAATCTGATCATGAGTGTGTTAGTCACTCATTCAGCTGTGCTGTGCTACATGACAGTTGCGCCTCAACAGTATGTGGAACAGATGTTATTTACTTAATCAAGATCATTCATTGGAAGGTTAAAGCATTTAAAAGCTCTACTTTGCTTTAGCTTAGGTGATAGCAGCACATAGAATCACTACTCTTAGTGACTTCAATGCAAAATAGCTGGAGTAAGCCACTTTATCAGTACTCATGCAGTCTCTAGTGAGATACGCTTGCTGTTGACTAAACATGAAAAAGTCACAAAGGAAACTGGATGTGGAGTATGATACGGCAATTGTTTTTGGAAAGACAGCAGATCTGCAGTTTACTCTATCAGAGTATTACTGCATCATCCTAACAATGCCTGATGTTCCTCATCAGTGTTGGAGAAGTACTAATGATATTAGGTGATAAGAATTAGAGAGAAAAAGATGAATTAAAGTTACATGTAGTCTAGAACATAGAACATCACAGCACAAACAGGCCCTTTGGCCCACAAGTTGCACTGATCATATCCATACCTACCAGGCCTATCTATAACTCTCAATCCCATTAAATCCCGTGTACTCATCCAGAAGTCTCTTAAAAGACGCCATCGAGTTCAGCTCTACCACCACCGATGGCAGCCAATTCCACTAACTCATCAACCTCTGAGTGAAAAACCTACCCCTGACATTTCCTCCGTACCTGCTCCCCAGCACCTTAAACCTGTGTCCTCTCATAGCAACCATTTCAGCCCTGGGAAATAGCCTCCGAGAATCCACCCTATCTGTACCTCTCAACATTTTATAAACCTCTACCAGGTCACCTCTCAATCTTCGTCTCTCCAGGGAGAAGAGACCTAGCTCCCTCAATCTAAGGTATGCCTCCCAATCCAGGCAACATCCTTGTAAATCTCCTCTGCACCCTCTCAATAGCTTCCACATCCTTCTTGTAGTGAGAACATAAGAACATAAGAAATAGGAGCAGGAGTAGGCCATCTAGCCCTTCGAGCCTGCCCCGCCATTCAATAAGATCATGGCTGATCTGTCATGACTCAGTTCCACATTCCCGCCCTCTCCCCATAACCCTTAATCCCCTTGCCTATCAAAAACCTATTTAGCGAGGCAGCCTCAACCACTTCAACGGGCAGAGAATTCCAGAGATTCACCACCCTTTGAGTGAAGAAGTTCCTCCTCAACTCCGTTCTAAACTGCCCCCCCTTTATCTTGAGGCTGTGCCCTCTAGTCCTACTGTCCTTTCTGAGTGGGAAGAGCCTCTCCACCTCTATCTTATCCATCCCATTTATCATCTTATACGTCTCAATGAGATCTCCCCTCATTCTTCTAAACTCTAACAAGTACAAGCCTAGTTTATTCAGCCTCTCCTCATAGTTCAACCCCCTCAACTCTGGTATCAGCCTAGTAAACCTCCTCTGCACTCCCTCCAAGACCAAAATATCCTTGCGTAAGTGCGGCGACCAAAACTGCACACAGTAACTCCAGCTGCGGACTCACCAGTGCCCTCTACAGTTGCAGCAAGACCTCCCTACTTTTATATTCAATCCCCTTCGCTATAAAGGCCAGCATCCCATTTGCCTTCCTGACCACCTGCTGCACCTTCAGGCTGGGTTTTTGCAACTCATGCACAAGGACCCCGAGGTCCCTCTGCACCATTGCATGCTGCAGTTTTTCTTCATGTAAGTAACAGTCCTTCCTACCAAAGTGGACAACCTCACACTTGCTAACACTAAATTCCATTTGCCAGGTCCTGGCCCATTCGCCCAGCCTACCGAGATCCTTCTGCAGACTCTCCACACCCTCCGCACAATTTGCCGTTCCACCAATCTTGGTGTCATCAGCAAATTTCGACACCATACACTCGGTTCCCTCCTCCAGATCATCTATATAAATGGTAAATAGCTGTGGCCCCAGCACCAACCCCTGGGGCACTCCACTAGTCACCAACCACCAATCCGAATAGCACCCATTGACCCCTACTCTCTGCCTCCTTTTTGACAGCCAATCCCCTATCCACGCTAACACCCTGCCCCCAACTCCATGCCCCCTAACCTTCTGTAATAACCTCTCATGCGGCACCTTATCAAACGCCTTCTGAAAATCAAGAAACACCACATCTACCGGCTTTCCTCTATCCACCGCCCTAGACACATCCTCATAGAACTCCAATAAATTCGTCAGACACGACTTCCCCTTAACGAAACCGTGCTGCGTCTGCTCGATCAAACAATTCTCCTCAAGATGCCTCGCTATTTTCTCCTTGATCGTGGATTCTAACATTTTACTTACAACAGACGTTAAACTAACTGGCCTATAATTCCCTGCCTTTTGCCTGCCACCCTTCTTAAACAACGGCGTAACATTAGCCGTTTTCCAATCTTCCGGCACTTCCCCGGAATCCAGTGAGGTTTGGAAAATAATCATCAAGGCATCCACTATCACCTCTACCATTTCTTTCAGAACCCTTGGATGCATTCCATCCGGTCCTGGGGACTTGTCCACAATCAGTCCCTCCAGTCTGTCGAGCACTGCCTCTCTCAACTTCTACCCTATCCATCCCCTTCATTATCTTATACGTCTCTATAAGATCCCCCCTCAGCCTTCTAAACTCCAACGAGTACAGACCCAGTCTATTTAGTCTCTCTTCATAGTCCAACCCCCTCATCTCCAGTATCAGCCGAGTGAACCTTCTCTGCACTCCCTCCACGGCCAATATATCCTTCCGCAAGTGCGGCGACCAAAACTGCACACAGTACTCCAGCTGCAGCCTCATCAGTACCCTGTACAGTTGCAGCAAGACTTCCCTACTTTTATATTCTATCCCCCTCGCTATAAAGGCCAACATTCCATTCGCTTTCTTGATCACCTGTAGACTGGGTTTTTGTGACCCAGTGCACAAAGACCTCCAGGTCCCTCTACACCGTAGCACGTTGCAGCTTTTCGCCTTCTAAATAATAATCCCTCCTACTATTATTTCTGCCAAAGTGGATAACCTCATACTTCCTAACATTATACTCCATCTGCCAGGTCCTCGCCCACTCGCTCAGCCTATCCAGATCTCTCTGCAGACTCTCCACGCAATTTGCTTTTCCACTCATCTTTGTGTCATCAGCAAATTTCGTCACCCTACACTCAGCCCTCTCCTCCAGATCATCTATATAAATGGTAAACAGTTGAGGCCCCAGCACCAATCCCTGTGGTACTCCACTAGTCACCAACTGCCAACCAGAACAGCACCCACTGATGCCAACTCTTTGCTTCCTATTAGACAGCCAATCCTCTATCCACGCTAACACCTTACCCCCAACTCCACGCACCCTAACCTTCTGCAGCAACCTTTTGTGAGGCATCTTATCAAACGCCTTTCGGAAATCTAAAAACACCACATCCACCGGTTCCCCTCTGTCTACCGCACTAGTCGCATCCTCATAGAAATCTAATAAACAAGACTTCCCCTTAACAAATCTGTGCTGTGTCTGCTCGATCAAACCATTCTTTTCTAGGTGCCTCGCTATTTCATCTTTGATGACGGATTCTAGCATTTTTCCAACTAGATGTTAAACTAACAGGCCTATAATTTTCTGCCTTTTGTCTGCGACCTTTTTTAAACAGCGGCGTAACATTAGCCGTTTCCCAATCTTCCGGCACTTCCCTGGAGTCCAGTGAATTTTGATAAATAGTTACTAAGGCATCCACTATCACCTCTGCCATTTCTTTCAGAACCCTGGGATGCATTCCATCCGGTCCTGGGGACTTGTCCACCTTCAGTCCCATTAGTCTAATAGTCCAATAGTCAAATGTCATGAGGTGATGGTTAGAAAGAATCTACCATCACTGAATTCCCTCACTATCAACATTCTACAAGTTGCCATTGTTCAGAAATTGAATTAGACAAGACAAACAAATATCATGGCCACAAGTAGGTCAGAAGCTGGAAAGTCTGCAGATGTAACTCCTCTCCTGACTCCTCACATACAGTCTACCATCTACAAGGCATGTGTCAAGAGTGTGATGGCATAATCTCCACTTGCCTGGATGACTGCAGCCCCATAACACAAGGGGCTCAACACCATCCAGGACAAAGCAACCAGTTTGATTGACACCCCATCCGCTACCTTGAACATTCACTCCCATTCACCACCTTTGTACAGTGGCAGCAGTGTACAAAATCTATAAGATGTACCACATCAACTCACCAAACTACTTCAACACTTTCCAAACCCATGACCTAAAGGTCACTTCAAACACGGGTAACAAATGTATGGGAATACCATCACCTGCAAGTTCCTCTCCAAATCACAAACCATTTTGACTTGGAACAATATCATCATTTATTCACTGTTGTTGGGTCAAAGTCCTGAAATTCCCTTCTGAATAGTGTGCCTTTAAGAGATTTTCTTTTAAATCAAGCTCACAGCCTTAGGTGATGTCATTGTTGGGAGAGAAAAAAAACGTGCCGGTCAGGTGTCAAGGGTTGTTTTCAGTTTTGTCTCGGCTGCTGTGTTACAACATAGCTGAAAGAAATCTCCCTGTTTTTATTTTGAAAGTTTTACCCGTTAGTTGAAAGTACTGCCTATTGCATCCTGCAGTTAGTAAATAATCAATGTTTTGGGGAGCTGCTGACTACAAGCTGCTGAGTTTTCAGGACCTTTTGAAATCAGTATTCAACCCAGGGAACTGGATTCCAGTATTATGTAAACTTTATAGCCTGTGCAGTGATAAATCTGTTTAAAAGGTTTTGCTTATTGGATTTTGGTTTTAATTGGAACACATTAGAAATAATTATCATAAATCATTATTATCATTAATAATTATCATAAATCATTAATTATAATGGTTGTTTTGTTTCTAGTTTGTAATTGATAAAAGTTCTTGTTAATTTTCATACTAAACATATTAACTATATTCTTATATAAACTTTGTTTGATCAAAGCTTTCTGGTGGGTCACTTGAATTATATCTGAAGTAGAACATTTCATGCTTATTCTAGCCAAATTCAATGTTGAAAAAAACTTATGCTTCAGGCAGGCTTCATAATGCACATTGAGTTTTTAACCTGGACTATAACAATAGGGCTGTGGGTATAGCTATACCAGATGGACTAGCAACGCTTTAAAGCAGCAGCTCACTAGCATCTTTGAGGGCAATTCAGGATGGACTGTAAATGTTAGCTTGGCCACATCCTGAAAGAATAAAGATAATTATACTCCATCTACTTAACGTATATACACACACATTTTGCAGACTCTTTAGCTCCTCTTGATAATTTACTTTCCTGCCTATCTTGTTATCTTTGGTAAATTTAACTACCATACATTCACTCCCCTCATCCAAGGAACTGACATAGATTGTGAATAGTTGAGGCCTCAACATTAATCCCTTTGGCAATCCATTAATTGCACTTGCCAGCCCAACAAAAAACCATTTACTCTCCATTTCCTGCTGGCTAATCAATCCTTAATCCATGTCAATGTGTTACCCCTTACACTATTAGCTCTTACATTATATAGTAACATGTGATGTGTCATCTTTTCAAATAGCTTTTGGAAATTCAAGTACTCTGCTTTTACAGATCCCCTTTTATCTATCCTGCATGTTACTTCCTCAAAGAACTCTAACATATTAAACATGATTTCCCTTTCACAAATCCATTTTGACTCTGCTGATCCCATTGTGATTTTCTAATAACCTGGCTATAACTTCCTAAATAGTGTATTCTAGCAACTTCCAACTGCAGATAGTATGTGGTTTCTTGCTTTCTATCTCCTTCCTTTCTTAGAGTCAGAGGTTTATAACATGGAAACAGGCACTTTGGCCCAACTTGCCCACACCGCTCAGTTTTTACCATTAAGCTCTGCCCAATTGCCCACACTTGGCCCATATCCCTCAATACCTATCATATCCATGTAACTGTCTAAATACTTCTTAAAAGATAAAATTGTACATGCCTGTACTATTACCTCTGGAACTCATTCCTGACACTCAGGGCCCTCTGTGTAAAAATTCTGCCCCTCTGGGCCCTTTTGTATCTCTTCCCTGTCGCCTTAAACCTATGCCCTCTAATTTTAGACTCTCCTACTTTTGGGAAAAGATGTTAACTATCTACCTTATCTATGCCCCTCATTATTTTATAGACTTCTATAAGTTCACCCCTAAGTGTAAAATTTATTTATTAGTCATAAGTAGGCCTATATTAACACAGCAATTAAGTTACTGTGAAAGTCGCCTCATCACCACACTCCAGCACCTGTTCAAGTACCCTCAGGAGAATTAAGCATGGCTAATCCACCTAAACAGCACGTCGTTCAGACTGTGGAAGGAAACTGGAGCACCCAGATGAAACTCTCACAGACACGGGGAGAATGTACAGACTCCACACAGACAATGACCTAAGCCAGGTCTGTGGTGCTGTGGGGCAGTAGTGCTAACTACTGCGCCATCATGCTGCCCCATTTCCTACACTCCAGGGAAAGAAGTCTCAGTCTCTCCTTATAACTCAAACTATTAAGTCGCGGTAGCATCCTAACAAATCTTTTCTGCACTCTTTCTAGTTTAATAATATCCTTTCTATAATAGGGTGACCAGAACTGTGCACAGTATTCCAAGTGTGGCTTTACTAATGTCTTGTATAACTTCAACAAGATGTCCTAACTTCTGAATTCAATATTCTGACCAATGAAACCAAGTAATGCTGAAATGACTTCTTCACCACTCTGTCCACCTGTGACTCCACTTTCAAACAGCCATGAACCTGTACTTTTAGATCGCTTTGTTCTACAACTCTCCCCAATGCCCTACCATTAACTAAGTAAGTCCTGCCCTGGTTCAATCTACCAAAATGCATCACCTCACATTTTTCTAAATTAAATTCCATCTGCCATTCACTCATCAGCCCACTGGTCCAATTGCTCAAGATCCCATTGCAATCTGAGGTAGTCTTTTGCACTGTCCACTATTTTCTTGAATAAAAAGCATTATATTTGCTATTTTCCAATCCACTGGGATCCTTTCAGTATCTAAGGAATTTTGGAAAACTGCAATCTGTACTTTCTCTGAAGCCCCTTCTAGGATGCAGACATCACATCCTTAGGACTGGTCAGTCTTTAGGTCGAATAGTTATCCCATTCCTCTGGTGCTGGTGATTGCTTTCTGGTCTTCTCTCCCATTCACTTCTTGATTTTCAAGTATCTTTGGGAAATTTTCTAAATCTTCTATAGTGAGGACAGATACAAAATACCTTTGCAACTTTTCCTTGTTTTCCAATATTAACAAAAACACTAAGACCAATCACTTTAGTTACTCTTTTTCTGGAAACTTTTGCTGTCTGTTTTTACATTTTTTAGCCAGTCTTCTCTCATTCCCAACTTTCTCCCTCTTTATTACTTTGTCACTGTTTGCTCAATCTCAGAATCTGCCCAATCTTCAGAACTGCCACTAATCATGCAGTTTTGTAGTGTCTCATTTAATCTGAAACCATCTTTAACTTCTTTAGTTAGCAACTGATGATACAACCTTCTCATCCTTATTAGGATAAACCTTTGCTGACAATTATGAAATACTTCCTTGAAAGTCTGCCACTGCAACTCTCATGTCTCTTTTAACCAGGTTTTCCAGTTCACTTCAGTTAGTGTGGTCTTCATACTCTAATCAGCTTTATTTAGAACTCTAATTGTAGGCCATACTTCTCATTTTTAGACTGAATGTAATATTCTGTCATGTTATGATTACTGTCACCAAAAGGCTCTTTTACCATGAAGCTGTTAATTAATCCTGTGTTATTGCACATTCGGAAGTCAAGAATACTCGGCTCTCTCCTTTGTGCTAGGACGCTAAGAAATTGTCCCACGTATACTCAATGAATTAATTTCCCAGCTACCTTTGTCAAACTGATTCCAATTTACATGCAGGTTAAAATCACCTATAATTATCATGGTACCTTTCTTAACAGATCAGAAACTCCAAGGTATTTTACGAAGTTATCCTAGACCCTAACATCTATATTTGATTTTGCCATTAGGGTGAGGATAAAATGTTTCAGTTCAACTATGATTCAAGTGACCCACTATGAAACTTTTATCAAAATGGACTTTATTTAAATAATCAGTATAACTTGTACCAATTTAAATACTGAAAACAAAGTATAATTCTTAACAGCTAGCAATCTCTTCATCCAATTTAGCAGTATTCCCACATAGACACAAGCCTTCATTTAGAACCTGTTAGCATAGAAACCAAAGATGCTATCGTGGGTACTAGATTTCTGGCCCTTTAACACTGAAGAGTGATCCAAACAGATACTTGTCTTCTAATTCTCATGCAGCATCTTCCAGACAAAGCTTCACCCCCAAACTGCAGAAACCCAGAGAGATTTATTTCCTCGCAGATTCCAGTTTCCTGACGTCAGAGACCATGGGATACAGAGAAAGTGACTTCTCTCTGAAGATCCCAAAAAACAGACAGCCTCGAATTGTCTGTGAAAGTCTAGCCCCATCCAGTCATATGACCTTGCCTGTCAATCAAATTAATCACCCTACTCTGCAATATCCCAGGGGAAAATACAAAACAACATTAGTTTAGATTAAAACAAACATGTAGCAATTAAGATCAATTGCGCTGCTGCGGTAACAATAGTGCTGTCTGAAAAAAATGGCTCCAATAATTAAAAAACAAACTGCAACAGAAAAAAACATGTATACATTTCTTAAAGGCACAGCATCGTCACATACACCACGTGCATTTCTTCCTGTACACTATCCTCCAGTGTAACTGCTATTAGCTGGCCTATAAACTACACTTGCAAGTGACTTCTTACCTTTCCTATTTCTTATCTCTACCCAAACTTTACATCTTATCTCCACATCTTGCTCTTTGAGCCAAGGTAATTTCTCATTGCAGTACTAATGACATCCTTAATTAATGGAACTAAGCTGCCTGTCATTTCAAAATATCAAATACAACATTCAAACCACAGCCTTACTCACCTTGCAGTCGTGTCTCTGCAATGGTTATACGGTCAGAACTATTCATTGCTATCTGTGCTAACAATTAATCTATTCTGTTATGAATGCTGCACATATTCAAATGCAGAGTCTTTAACTCTGGTCTTTTTATATTTTGCAATCTCTGGTCTCAATTGATGGTGCACTAAATTGGCATGTTCTGTTCCTTCCTGCCATGATCTGGTTATCCTTATCCAGATTTTTTCATGCTCTATCATCTTGTCATTTCCCTTCAACTTACCACATCTAAGTGTTTTGAAAAGTGCAGCATATATATTTTGTTCACTTGAACTTACTATATCAAACTGTACCAGCAGAGAGAGTCTGTAAGCATAAGGAGAGAATCTGAAGATGTTTTAATAAAAGGAGTCATTTGCTTGTGCACTCCTAATTCTAGCTATTTCTAGTCCCAAAAACCTCACATTGGCAATGCTCATAATACAATATAGCAAGGTATGAGTCTTTTTTTTAAGAAGTTTTTGCCGACTTTCTACAGCAAAAACAGCATTTAAGCTGCATTCTTGGAGGAAAACTGAGGCTGTTACAAAGATACATGTTCAGAACAAACAAGTGGGGAAACATTACAATATGCAGTATGTGGGAGGTCCTGGAGGCTCCTGGCCTCCCCGACATCCATATCTATGCTGGGGGTGTGGAGCTGCGGTTCCTAAGGAACCGTGTTAAGGAACTGGAACTGCAGCTCGAGGACCTTCGTCTCATTAGAGAGAATGAGGTGGTGATTGACAGGAGCTACTGGCAAGTAGTCACACTGGGGCCACAGGAGGAAGGCAGGTGGGTAACTGTTAGGAAGGTGAAAGCTCATATGAAGGAGAGCACCGCGGTGGATGTCTCCCTTCATAATAAGTACTCCTGTCCGAGTACCACGGCGGAGGGGACAGCTCACCTGGGGGAGGCAGCAGTGGCCGGGTCTCTGGAGCTGAGCCCGACCCAGTAGTTCGAAAAAGGAAAAAAGAGGAAGAAGGCAGTGTTAATGGGGACTCCATCATGAGGGGGTCAGGCAGGCGTTTTTGCGGACACAGACGGGAGTCACAGGTGATGGTTTGCTTCCCTGGTGCTGGGATCCAGGATGTCTCTGGACACATCCCAGACATCCTAGAAGGGGAGGATGACAAGCCGGAGGTCATGGTACATATAGGTACCGCTGACATAGGCAGGAAGGGGGAAGGGGTCATGAAAGAGGATTATAGGGAATTAGGTAGACAGCTGAGAAACAGGAACGCGAAGGTAATAATCTCCGGATTGCTGCCTGCGCTGCGGAAAGGTGAGAGCAGGAATGGAATGAGGTGGAGGATGAATGCGTGGCTGATGGACTGGAGCAGGGGGCAGGAATTCAGGTTCCTGGATCTTTGGGACCTCTTTAGGGGCAGGTGTGAACTGTACAGTAAAGACGGGTGGCACCTGAATCCCAGGGGGACCAACATCTTGGTGGGGAGGTTGGCTAGGGCTACTGGGGGGACTTTAAACTAGAAAGGTTGGGGGAAGGGAATTGAGATGAGGTGACAGAGAGAGGAGGTTAGCTCCCAAGTAGAGAAGGACGGTAGACAGTATGAGAGGGAGGTTAGACGGGCGATGGAAAAGGGAAGCGCCCAGACCGAGGGTCTGAGGTATGTTTATTTTAACACCAGGAGTGTAGTGAATAAAGTGGATGAGCTTAGGGCGTGGATTGCTGCTTGGGAATGTGATGTGGTGGCCATTACAGAGACTTGGATGTCTCAGGGACAGGACCGGGTACTTCAGATGCCGGAATTCAGGTGTTTCAGGAAGGACAGGGAGGGAGGCAAAAGAGGTGGCAGAGTGGCACTGTTGATCAGGGACAGTCTAATGGCTGTAGAGAAGGTGAATGCCGTGGAGGGACTGTCTACGGAGTCTCTGTGGGTGGAAGTTAGGAACAGCAAGGGGTCAATAACTTTGCTGGGTGTTTTCTATAGGCCACCCAATAGTGACAGGGAAGTTGAGGGGGAGATAGGGAAACAGATCCGAGAGAGATGTAGTAATAACAGAGTTGTCATGATAGGAGGCTTTAATTTCCCCAACATCGACTGGAATATCCCTAGGGTAAAGGGTTTGGATGGGGAGGAGTTTGTTAGATGTGTTCAGGAGGGTTTCCTGAGACAGTATGTGGATAAGCCTACGAGAGGAGAGCTGTACTTGACTTGGGGCTGTTGAATGAACCTGGACAGGTGTCGGATCTCTCGGTCAGAGAGCATCTCGGGGATGGCAATCAGAACTCTATCTCCTTCACGATAGCATTGGAAAGAGATAGGATCAGGCAGGCTAGGAAGGTGTTTATCTGGAGTAAGGGGAAATATGAAGACATCAGGGAGAAAATTGGACAAGTAAACTGGAAGGAGGTGTTCTTGGGGAAAAGTACAGAAGGAAGGTGACGGATTTTCAAGGAATGTTTGTTTGGAGCTCTGCATGACAACGTTCCGATGAGACAGGGAGGTCACAGGAACCGTGGTGCACAAAGGTTCAGCAAGAAAAGATAGGTGTACAAAAGGTTCAGAGAGCTAGAAGATGTTAAGGATCTAGAGGAGTATACTGTTTGTAGAAAGGAGCTTAAAAAGGAAATTAGGAGAGCCAGAAGGGGTCATGAGAAGGCCTTGGCAGGTAAGATTAAGGAGAACCCCAAGGTGTTCTACAAATACGTGAAGAGTAAAAGGATGAGAAGTGAAGGGATAGGACCTATAAAAGGTGAAGGGGAAAAAGTCTGTGTGGAACCGGAAGAAATGGCAGAGATGCTTAATGAGTACTTGGCCTCGGTATTCACGGTGCAAAATGATCTGGGAAGTTGTACTGCAGGTTTGCAGCAGACTGAAAAGATCAAATACGTGGACGTTAAGAAAGAGGATGTGTTGGAACTTTTAAATTCTATCAAGATAGATAAGTCGCCAGGACCAGATGGGATGTACCCCAGGTTATTGTGGGAGGTGAGGGAAGAGATTGCAGAGCACTTGGTGATGACCTTTGCATTGTTGATGGAGATGGGAGAGATTCCGGAGGATTGCGGATATGGTTCCTATTTTCAAGGAAAGGAACAGGGATAGCCTGGGAAATTACCGACTGGTGAGTCTGACCTCAGTGGTTGGTAAGTTGATGGACAGGATACTGAGGAACAGGATTTATGAACATTTAGAGAAGTTTAGCATGATCAGAAATAGTCAGCACGGCTTTGTCAAGGGCAGGTCATGCCTTACGAGCCTAGTTGAGTTCTTTGAAAATGTGACTGAACACATCGACGAAGGAAGAGCGGTGGATGTCGTTTACATGGACTTCAGCAAGGTGTTTGATAAGGTCCCCCATGCAAGACTTCTTGAAAAGGTAAGACAGCATGGGATTCAAGGGGCTGATGCCTTGTGGATCCAGAACTGGCTTGCCTGCAGAAGGCAGAGAGTGGTTGTGGATGGGTCTTTTTCCGCATGGAGGTCGGTCACCAGTGGAGTGCCCCAGGGATCTGTTTTAGGACCCTTGCTGTTTGTCATTTTCATAAATGACCTGGATGAGGAAGTGGAGGGATGGGTTGGTAAGTTTGCCAACGACACGAAGGTTAGTGGTGTTGTGGATAGTATGGAGGGACGTCAGGAGTTGCAGCGAGACACAGATAGGATGCAAGACTGGGCAGAGAAGCGGCAGATGGACTTCAACCCGGATAAGTGTGTAGTGGTCCATTTTGGCAGGTCCAATGGGATGAAGGAGTACAATATCAAGGGTAGGACTCTTAGCAGTGTTGAAGAGCAGAAGGACCTTGGGGTCCGGGTTCATAGGACTCTTAAATCGGCCTCGCAGGTGGAGGATGTGGTCAAGAAGGCATATGGTGTGCCAGCCTTCATTAATCGAGGGATTGAGATTAGGAGTCGGGAGATAATGCTGCAACTTTATAAGACCCTTGTCAAACCTCACTTGGAGTACTATGCGCAGTTCTGGTCGCCTCACTACAAGAAGGATGTGGAAGCTATTGAGAGGGTGCAGAGGAGATTTACAAGGATGTTGCCTGGATTGGGAGGCATGCCTTAGGTTGAGGGAGCTAGGTCTCTTCTCCCTGGAGAGACGAAGATTGAGAGGCGACCTGGTAGAGGTTTATAAAATGTTGAGAGGTACAGACAGGGTGGATTCTCGGAGGCTATTTCCCAGGGCTGAAATGGTTGCTATGAGAGGACACAAGTTTAAGGTGCTGGGGAGCAGGTACGGAGAAGATGTCAGGGGTAGGTTTTTCACTCAGAGGTTGGTGAGTTAGTGGAATCGGCTGCTATCGGTGGTGGTAGAGCTGAACTCGATGGCGTCTTTTAAGAGACTTCTGGATGAGTACACGGGATTTAATGGGATTGAGAGTTATAGATAGGCCTGGTAGGTATGGATATGATTGGTGCAACTTGTGGGCCGAAGGGCCTGTTTGTGCTGTAATGTTCTATGTTCTATTACAGACAAGATTCACCACTATTGCTTTTTTTGATTTGATTTATTATTGTCACATGTATTGTTATATAGTGAAAAATAGCTTCTTGCATATTATATAGATAAAACATAGCATTCATAGAGTATATATTCATAGCTTCTGACTCTAAACCAAAACTGAAAAATGAATACTTGGATTCTTCTGGGGAGGAACCACCTGACTTGTCAATCATTCTTTCCCCCCAACAATGCAGGATCATGAAATATCCCAGAAAGTACCTGAAGCCCAGAGTAAGAATAAATAAAACCCCATTTAAACCATTCAAGCAACAATAAAGCAATATTTAACAGAAAGCCTGGCAACAACAAAACCAAATGGCCTGCTTACAAATGGCAGCGAATATGATTTTTAAAAAGAAGTTCTTAAAGATACACTAATGTCACATAGTCACAGCTAGGGTATAGAGAAAGATCAGCTTCATATAAAATAGATCCATTCAAAAGTCTGATGGCAGCAGGGAAGAAGCTGTTCTTGAGATGGTTGGTACATGACCCCAGACTTTTGTATCTTTTTCCTGACAGAAGATGATGGAAGGATGTATGTCCAGGGTACATGGGGTCCTTGATTATGCTGGCTGCTTTTCTGAGGAAGTGTTGATAGCGTCAATGGGTTGACATGATGGACTGGGCTAAGTTCACAACTCTTGGCAGCTTCGTGCAATCTTGGTCAGAGTAGGAGCCATTCCAAGCTGTGCTACATTCAGAAAGAGTGCTTTCCATGGTGCATCTGTAAAGGCTGGCCAGAGTCATAGCAATCATGCAAAATTTCCTTAGCCTCCCAAGAAAGTAGGGATGTTGGTGGGCTTTCTTGACTATCACATCGGTGTGGAAGAATCAGGACAGGTTGTTGGTGATCTGGACACCTAGAAACTTGAAGCTATCCACCATTTCCACTTCATCCCTGTTGATGTAGAGAGGGGCATATCCTCCACTATCCTTCCTGAAGTCAATTACTATCTCTTTGATTTTACTAACATTGAGGGAGAGATTACTGTTGTTGCACCAGTTCACCAGAATCTCTCTCATTCCTGTACACTGTCTCATCATTGTTTGAGATCCGACCCACTATGGTGATGTTATCAGCAAACCTGAAAATCAAGCTGGAGGAGAATTTGACCAGTCATAGGTCTATAAAGAATATACTAAGGGGCTGAGGACACAGCCGTGCGGGGCACTGATGTTGAGGACAATCGTGGAGGAAGTGTCATTGCCTATCCTTAATGATTGTAGTCTGTGGGTTAGGAAATCTAGGATCCAGTTGCAGAGGGAGTGGCTGAGGCCCAGGCCATGGAGTTTGGGGATGAGTTTTGTTGGAAAAATAATGTTGAAGGCTGAACTATAGTCAATAAATGGGAATCTGCCTTTGTCATTTAGGTGTTCTAGGGTTGAGTGTAGGGCCAGGGAGATGACATCTGTTGTGGATGTGTTGCAGCAATAGGCAAACTGTAGTGGACCCAGGCAATCTGGGAGGCCAGAGTTGACCCTTGCCAGGACTAACCTTTCAAAGCACTTGATAATGATGGAAGTCATAGCCACCAGACAACAGTTATTAAGGCACGTTGCCTGGTTTTTCTTTGGTACTGGGAAGGTGGTCATCCTCTTGAAGCAGGTAGGGATCTCAGATTGGTGTAAGGAGAGATTGAAGATGTTTGCGAATACCCCTGTCGGCTGGTCCACATAGGATTTGAGTGGTCCGGGCCAGTCGCTTTCTGTGGGTTTCAAGAAGGCCGATCTGACATCTATGATGGTGACCTCGGATACCGGTTTGGCTGAGGCTTCCAGCGCAGAAGGCATGCTTTCACTGACCTCTTTTGCTCAAAACAGGCATAGAATACATTGAGCTCAATGGGGAATGTGCATTGTTGCTGGGGATTCCACGTGCCTTCATCTTGCTGCCTGTTATATCTTACCAACGTTTCCATAAATCGGTGGGAGTCTGTGTGGTTAGCGTGGGACTCGAGCTTGGTCTGGTACACTCTCTTGGTATATTTGATGGTTCTCCGTAGATTGTATCTGGGTTTTCTTGTATGGGTCAGGGTCACTTCAGCAAGCAGTCGGTATCCCTCTTCATCCGTGGTTTCTGGTTGGAAAACACAGATTTGTTTCTTTGGTACACGTCTTTTGTACACTTACTAATGAAATCTGTTACTGTAGTGGTGTACTCATTCGGGTTGGTCACTGACCTCTTAAATATTGACCAGTCCACTGGTTTGAAGCAGTCCCACAGGAGATCATCCAATTCTTCAGGCCAACATTGCACAACTTCTTTTATCTGGTTCATCCATTTCAGTTTTTGCTTGTATAACAGGAGCAGGAACGCAATCTTGTGGTTTGATTTGCCAAAGTGTGGATGGGCAATAGAGCAGTAAGCTTGTTTGATGTCTGTGCAGCAGTGGTCGAGGATGTTGGGCCTGTGGTGGAACCTTCATCAGACACTCGAGCTTGGCCTGGTTGCAGTCCCTGGCCACGATGAACAAGGCCTCGGGCTGTTTCATCTCAAGGTTATTTGTGGTGTTATACATTTTGCCCAGCATGGTCTTCATGTCCACATGGGAAGGGATATAAACTGCTGTCAGTGTAACAGAAGTGAACTCCCACGGAAGGTAGTCGGGGTGGCATTTCCCCATTAGGTATTCCTAGTGCGAGGAGCAGAAACTCGCCAGTCCTGTTACATCTAAGCACCAAGGGGTGTTGATTAGAAGGCAAACCCACCACCCCTAGCTTTGCCTGAGGCTGCTGTACAGTCCATTGCTGACGAAAATGGTATTGCCCAATCTACCACTTTCTGAAGTGCACCCAGAACCATCAGTTGTATTCACAGGTCAGCAAAATGGCTACTGTGGCTTGAAGAGGTAATGGCTGGTTTTACAAAAGATAAGGAAAAAAGGCATCATGATCACAATCATGATAGTCACGGTATCTTTGAAACACTTATAACTGAACAAAATGACTACAACTCAGCTACAAAGACATTAATATCCTAATTTACACTCAAGAAAAGCAAGATATGAAACAACTATCTTCAGATCATTGAAGCAAGAACCAAACGAGACAACTGACCAGCATTGCATACAGCTGAGGTGGCCAGCAATCAAATGTAACATTGATGAAGTTGAACTTCAACAAATCAAAAAGGAAATAAAAACACAAATTATTGAATTTTGTCCCTCCAACCAACCACCCCAAAAAGCAATGGAGAAAAACAGAAAACTGACGAAACCATTGTTTCAATAAGCCACTGAATCAATAGTTCTCTAAAAGTTAAGAATACCAAAACAACACTAAGTTTATAGTTGAGACATGCTGTATCTTTCATTTTCTAAGGTGGGGTGGGGAATTAGTGTATAAATGTCTTGAAAAACGAGTCACTAGAAAACAGTAGCTAAAAACCTGCAAGAGAAGCATTTGGAGAGGTTTGACATGATCAGAAATAGTCAGCATGGATTTGTCAAGGGCAGGTCATGCCTTACGAGCCTAGTTGAGTTCTTCGATAATGTGACTGAACACATTGACGAAGCAAGTGCAGTGGACGTGGTGTACATGGACTTCAGCAAGGCGTTTGATAAGGTCCCTCATGCAAGACTTCTTGAGAAGGTGAGAGGGCATGGGATCCAAGGGCCTTTGGCCTTGTGGATCCAGAATTGGCTTGCCTGAAGAAGGCAGAGAGTGGTTGTGGATGGGTCTTTTTCAGCATGGAGGTCAGTCACCAGTGGAGTGCCCCAGGGATCTGTTCTAGGACCCTTGCTGTTTGTCATTTTCATAAATGACCTGGATGAGGAAGTGGAGGGATGGGTAAGTAAATTCGCTGATGACACGAAGGTCGGTGGTGTTGTGGATGGTCTGGAAGGATGTCAAAAGTTGCAGCAGGACATAAATAGGATGCAGGACTGGGCGGAGAAGTGGCAGATGGACTTCAACGCGGATAAATGTGTAGTCGTCCATTTTGGCAGAACCAACGGGATGAACGAGTACACTATCAAGGGCAGGAATCTTAGCTGTGTTGAAGAACAGAAGGATCTTGGGGTCCGGGTCCACAGGACTCTTAAATTGGCCTCGCAGGTGGAGGATGTGGTCAAGAAGGCATATGGTGTACTGGCCTTCATTAATCGAGGGATTGAGTTTAGGAATCGGGAGGTAATGCTGCAACTTTATAAGACCCTTGTCAGGCCTCATTTGGAGTACTGTGCGCAGTTCTGGTCGCCTCACTATAGGAAAGACGTAGAAGCTATTGAAAGGGTACAGAGGAGATTTACAAGGATGTTGCCTGGACTGGGAGGCATGCCTTATGAAGTTAGGTTGAGGGAGCTGGGACTCTTGTCCCTGGAGAGACGAAGGTTGAGAGGCGACCTGATAGAAGTTTATAAAATGTTGAGAGGAATGGATAGGGTGGATTCTCAGAGGCTATTTCCCCGGGTTGAAATGGTTGCTATGAGAAGACACAAATTTAAGGTGCGGGGAGGTAAGTACAGAAGTGATGTTAGGGGTAAGTTTTTCACTCAGAGGATGGTGAGTGAATGGAATCGGCTGCCGTCAGTGGTGGTGGAGGCGAACTCGCTGGGGTCTTTTAAAAGACTTCTGGATGAGTATATGGGGTTTAATGGGATTGGGGGTTATAGATAGGTCTATAGATTGGTAGGTGTTGATGTGATCGGCGCAACTCGTGGGCCCAAGGGCCTGTTTGTGCTGTAGTGTTCTATGTTCTAAGTGGCAAAAGTTCCAAGAGCAGAGGAGCTAGCTGCTGCTACCATCATCACTGCTGAGGGGAATCAGAACAGCCCTAGAAAACCAAAATCGAGATTTGAAATCACAGGAAACTCAAGTTGAATGGCTGGTGAATATTACAGTTTAGGAACTGAGTCTTAGCAAGGGGCAGGTTAAAAACAAGAAAAATATTAAGTAACAGTAATAAATAAGTAGTGAGCTGTTGTTGAGTATTAGCCATCCTTTTATTTTGAAGTAATTTTTTACAACTATTAATGTTAAAGTAGGAAGTAGATGGTATAGTGAAATTATCACTGAAGAGTAATCCAGAGACCCAATGTAATGTTCTGAAGATTCAGGCTCAAAACTCACCATGGCAGACAGTGAAATTAGAATTAAACAAAAATCTGAAATGAAAAGTCCAGCAACGATCATGACACCATTGTCAATTGCCATAAAAACCCATCTGATTCATGAATATCCTTTAGAGAAGGATATCTGCCATCTTTATGTGGTCTGGCCAACATGTGACTCCAGATCCATAGCAATGTGGTTGACTCTTAAGTGCTCTCGCAAGCCACTCAGTTCAAGGGCAATTAGAGATGGGCAATAAATGGTAGTCCAGCCAGCAATGCCCACATCACATGCGAGAATAAAAATAAACATTAAATCAGTACTAGTGAAGTTTATTGTATCGATAAGTTATTTTTTAGCAGAAGCAAGGTTAACTAATGAATAAAGAAATGTTAGGACTGCGCCAACTTTGAGAATGTATGCATTGGGCAACGTGAGGAATCCAGGCCACTTCTCGTGTCCTGAATAACTATTTGTGTGTTATCAATTGCAGCAGCTTGAACTTCAGCTCGAGAAGCAGCTAATGTCACTGCAATGCATCCATGAGGCTGAGAGCTACATGGATAGCACATTGAGAGATGTGATTATGCAAAGAGAGGGTGTATGTGACAACCAGATAGATAAAAAGGCCTAAGCAGATAGTTCAGGAATCCTCCAAATGCATCCCATTCTCCAACCAGTAATCAGTTCTGAATACTGATAAGCGATGTTTCATCTGGAGAGTACAGGTCAAGCCACGTCCATGGCACCACATCTGGTTCAGCAGCACAGAAGGTTATGAGGAAATATGAAGAGCCATAGTGATATATGATTTTATATTCAGGGGAGCAGATAGGCATTTCTGCAGCTACAAACCTGGTGCCAGAATAGTGTTTTACCTCCCTGGCGTCAGGGCCAAGATGCCACTGAGAAGCTGCAGAGAATCGTGAGTGGGGACATGAACAATCAGCAGTTGTGGTCCACATTGGAACCAGCGGCATAGATAGAGAGAGGAATATGGTGCCACAGTCAGAGCTAGATAGAAAATTAACACATTAGCACCTCAAAATGGTATTCTCTGGATTAACCCCTCATACCATTCACGGGTACAGGAGTAGGATGATGAGAGGTGAATGTGTGACTGGAAGGTTGGTGCAGGATGGAGGGCACTCGCGTTATTGGGACTGGCTCTGGGGGAGATGGAATCTGTACAGGCCATGTGGGTTGCACCTAGACAGAGCTGAGATTGAGTTCCTCGTGGAATGTTTTACTCATGCTGTTGGGGAGGGTTTAAATTAATTTGAGGGGGAAATGGGGCCCGAGTTTCAGGGCTTACAATCTCTGGAATGTTGCTTTGGGGAAGGTGTATTCTCAGAGTTTAGCAGAGTAGATGGACATAGAAGGGGGTTATTTGAATATACTGTCTGGGTAATCAGTACTGTAAATGTTATTTATTGTTGCCTTTCTTGCTGTGTTTTAAAGTTTAATAAACATTGTTATTTGAATAATTTACAACAAGATTGAACCCCTTCCTCATTGGGTTTCATGTCTTTTCTTACATTTTTTTCCAAATCACAAAAAAGTTAAGAATGAGCATTCAAAGTTTCCCTTCCAGGATTTGGGATGCCCCCACTTTCAACAGGAGACATAGCATTACTTCCCACACTGTTTTATTTGTAACATAAAATGAAAGCTTTTTTGGCTATTTGATGCATTTTGGTAATTTCTTAGAATTTGTGAAATGTGTTATTAATGGGATTAACAAAGAATTTCAGACAGAGTATGGATGCCAGGGCTTTTAAATACATTTCTTTGGACATCAAGCAGAGTAGCTCTAGAATAGTTTCAAATCAGTGATCCTATTTAGTGCTTTATAGTTTATTAGTGTCACAAGCTTACATTAACACTGCAGTTAAGTTACTGTAAAAATCGCCTCGTTATCACACTCTGGCACCTGTTTGGGTACACAGAAGGAGAATTTAGCATGGCCAATGCACCTAACCAGCACATCTTTCAGACTGTGGGAGGAAATTGAAGCACCTAGAAGAAACCCATACAGACAGAGAAAATGTCGACTCCGCACAGGCAGAGACCCGAGGTGGGAATCAAATCTGGGTCTGTGACGCTGTGAGGCAGCAGTGCTAACTACTGTGCAACCATGCCACTCTAGTGTTATTCCTACGCTGGTTGATCATGTTAGATCATCACAAAAGGTTGAACCTTGCATCTAAAGAAGGGACAAAGCAATTGCAGAGCTTGACTGGCCAGTTAAATTGGTTGTGCACTCAGACAACACTCAATTCTAGTTTTGACATATTGGAGTTAAATACTGTAATAAAAATCCTAAAGTAGAGAGCAAATAAAACTTTTAAAAAACTAAATATGGAGAAATATATTCTTAAGTTTCCATTGTTGGATGACATAAAGAACATGATATTAGTATTTTTTAGTGATGCTTCACATGGTATTCTTCCTGATGGGTATTTAAGTTCAACTGTATCATTGCATTTTTGATGGGTGAAAATGGGAAAAATGATTGTCTGATTGCAGAGCAAAGTGTAGCCAAACAGGCCATCTAAAATGGCGTTTTGTAAAGCACTCTGGGATAACTGGGCAAGAAACTAAACCGACAGGCTGCAGTTTAAAGACAGACAAACAGGCTGCAACCCTGATGAGTGAATACACAGGATATGAGCCATCTCCAGGATGAAAGAGACTTTCTGGTCACACTGGGTTGTGTGCCAGACGTAAAGGCACCGTGAATCCTTATTTAGGAGGAAGGTATGTGACCTATGTGCCTACAACACATACAGGCATGGCCGCCAGGGACACACCCAGAGATCGGTGTGGTAGCACCTGATTGGACTCTTATCGATCAGGGTGATCAAGTCCTGATCGATTGATTGGCAATGGCCAAAAAAAGGGCGTGAAGCCAAATGGGGTATAAAGGATGCTGCACAACCAGGAATCTCTCTCTCTCTCTCTCTGATCCCACGAACGAGCTACAACAATGGTGAACATTGCCAGCAAGAGGAGAGCCACCACACCCAAGAAGGAAGAAAGAGAGACTACAGCCAGAATGCCAGACCAGAGCAAAGGACCAAACTACACAGACAACTACCAAGACCAGCATACAGATAAAGGCCAGTATCTGTTTGGGTATTTGTCAGTCTCACACAGTTAAGTCAAGGTCTTGTATTGTACTTGAATTCTAGTATTTTCTGTAAGATAACTTATTGTTGGTCGGGTGGGTGATTATTGATTGTGTGGGTTTAAATAAATATTGTTTGTACTAATAAGACGTCTACTCAAAGTTATTTGTCCACCGTATAAGGGTTAAAACAGGCTGATTTTTACAACAAAAGAAAACAAAATAGTGTTGTTAAAGGTACTTTAGCTATGGAAACACTGGCTCCTGAAGAATCCAAGTATGAAATTCCATTGTCAAATATTTTAGGGTAATTTCTAAGTAACAGGCATACTGAGGATAGTTTGCCCATTGAATGTTACATCAATAATTATTTTTTCTGGGATAATGTACACTCTACAAAGGGTCTGAGTGAAAAAAAGATTACGATTGACCTATGAGATTGAAATAAATGTTGGAAAGAAAGAAAATCTCCAAGATGAATTGGGTTGATGCAAGTCAAAGAACAAAGAAGAAAAGTACAGCACAGGCCTCTTCCAGCCTGGTCTGCCTAATGGTCTTCATAATGGTCTGCCTAAACTAAAACCACATGCATTTAAGAGTCCGTATCCATCCAGTCCCATCCTATTCATGTATTCATCTAGTTGCCCTTTAAATGCCACTGTCATACCTGCTCCCATAAACCACCAACCACCACCCCACCTCCCTTTCCAAAATGCATTATCTCACTTCTCCGGATTAAACTCCATCTGCCATTTCTCCACCCAAGTCTCCAACTGGTCTATGTCTTACTGTATCCTCTGATAATCCTCTTCACTACCCACAACTCTACCAATTTTTGTGTCACCTGCGAACTTACTAATCAAACCAGTGGTATTTTCCTCCAAATCATTTATATATATTATGAACAACAAAGGTCCTAGCACTGATCTCTATAGAACACCACTTGTCACAGCCTTTCATTCAGAAAATCACCCCTCTACTGCTACCTTCTGTCATCAATTATCTGATCTCTTTGTGAAACAAAGTGCCTGTACTAAGAAATTGTTGGAGTGAGGTCACAGAAGAGGGGGTTTTGTAATATAGAAAAATATGTTTGTATACATTACCTTCTTTCTCATAAAGCATAACGGTTAATCTGTTAATTGTAACAATTGAAGTTAAGAACATACTGGTGAGAAGGCACTGATTGGAGGGTGCTTTCAGCACATACAAAAGTGACAATGTCGCAAGAGTTTGAGTGTGGTCAGGAAATATAAATACAGTATTAAGTTTGATATTACTATGCATTTTCTGAGCTCATCCAACTCCTTATATTATGACACTCGATCTTAGTTTGGTTAAATCACGTTACTGTTAAACCCATTACTTCTAGAAAATTCAGCACTCATTTAATCTCTCCAGTAAAACTCCATCACCCACCAAACAATAACTAGAATTGATTTATTATTGTCACATGTATTAGCATACTTACTTAGGAAAGGATATCCTTACTTGAAAAAGGATGTACTAGTGCTGGAGAGGATGCAGAGGAGATTCACTAGGTTGATTCCGAAGTTGAGAGAGTTGGCTTATGAGTAAATTGGGGCTATACTTACTGGAATTCGGAAGAATAAGGGGAGATCTGATACAAACATATGAGATTACGAAGGAAATAGATAAAAGCAGGGAAGTTGTTTCCATTGGCAGGTGAAACTAGAACTAGGGGGCATGGCCTCAAAATAAGGGGAAGCAGATTTAGGATGAGTTGAGGAGGAACCTCTTCACACAAACTTGTAAATCTGTGGAATTCCCTGCCCAGCGAAGCAGTTGAGGCTACCTCATTGAACGTTTTTAAGGGCGGGATAGATAAGTTTTTGGACAGTAAAGGAATTAAAGGTTATGGTGAGCGAGTGGGTAAGTGGAGCTGAGTCCATGAAAAGATCAGCCATGATCTTATTGAATGGCAGAACAAGCTTGAGGGACCAGATGACCTGCTCTTGCTCCTAGTTCTTGTTTTTATTCAGTGAAAAGTATTGTTTCTTGCACTCTTATACAGACAAAGCATACTGTGCATAGAGAAGGAAAGGAGAGAGTGCAGAATGTAGTGTTACAGGCATAGCTAGAGTGTAGAGAAAAATCAATTTAATGCAAGGTAGGTCCATTCAAAAGTCTCAAAGCAGCAGGGAAGAAGCTGCTCTTGAATTGGTTGGTACATGTCCTCAGGCTTTTGTATCTTTTTCCCAATGGAAGAAGATGGAAGAGAGTATGTCCGGGATGCATGGGGTCCTAAATTATGCTGGTTGCTTTCTGAGGCAGCAAGAAATTTAGACAATGTCAATGGGAGAGAGACTGGGCTTCATTCACAACCATTTGTAGTTTCTTGAAGTCTTGGACAGAGCAGGTGCCACACCAAGCTGTGAAACAACCAGAAAGGATGCTTTCTTTGGTGCATCTGTAAATGTTGGTGAGTCATAGCAGACACGCCAAATTTCCTTAGTTTTCTGAGAAGGTAGAGGCATTGCTGGACTTTAACTATAGCACCAGCATGATGGACCAGGACAGGTTGTTGGTGATCTAGAAACCTAAAAACTTGAAGCTTTCGACCATTTCTACTTCCTCCCCATTGATGTAGATCGTGGCATGTCCTCCACTATGCTTCCTGAAGCTGGTGACTATCTATTTCATCGTGTTGACAATGAGAGATAGTGAATTGGTGCGATGACAATCTCATTCCTGTATCTTCATTGTTGGAAATCAGACCCACTATAGTGATGTCATCAGCAAACTTGAGAATCCAGTTGGAGGGGAATTTGGCCACACAGTCATAGGTGTATAAGTAGTACTGTAAGGGGCTGAGGCAACAGTCTTGTTGGGCACCGGTGTTGAGGATGGTTGTGGGGGGGTGTTATTGTTGCCCATCCTTACTGAATGCAGTCTGTGGGTTAGGCAGTTCAGGATTCAGTCACACAGAGAGGAGCTGAGCCTCAAGCCATGGAGTTTAGAGATGTGTTTTATAGGAATAATGGCGTTGAATGCTGAGCTGTCATCTATAAATAGAAGTCTGACTTGGGTGTCTTTGTTGTTGAGGTGTTCCAGGGTTGAGTGCAGGGCCAGGGAGATAGTGTCTGCTGTGGACCTATTGCAGCAGTCGGCAAACTGTAGTGGAGCCAGGCAATCTGGGAGATTGGAATTGATCCATGCCATGACCAACCTTTCAAAGCACTTCATAATGATGGATGTCAGAGCCACTGGATGATGGTCAGTAAGGCACGCTGCTTGACCTTTCTTTGGTACTGGGATGATGGTCCTCTTCTGGAAGCAGATAGGGACTTCAAGTTGTTGTAAAGAAAGGTTGAAGATGTCGGCGAATACCCCCGCCAGCTGGTCTGCACTGGATCTGAGTGCTCGTTTGGGTACTCCATTCAGGCCAATTGCATTACTCGGGTTGATCTTTGAGAAGGCTGTTCTGACATCTGCAATAGTGACCTTGGACACACGGTCATCTGAGGCTTTCGGCATGGAGGGCATGCTCTCACTGACCTTTTGCTCAAAATGGGCATTGAATGCATTTATGCTGGTTGCTTTTATGGAGGGGTGTTGGTGCCAATGATTTTACATGCTTTCATCTTGTAGCCCGTTATGAATTGCAGATCTTGCCATAGTCGACAGGAGTCCATTGGCTAGCCTGGGGGTTTAGTTTGGTCCAGTGCTGCCTTTTGGCAATAATAGAAAGTTGAGATAAATTATAAAATTCCCTCAATTGCTTTAGCTTTACTATTTTCCCAAAAAGAACTTGTCCATTTTGTTTTAATATTAATGTTCTTGTGGACAGAGGAGAGAAGATGATTCCCCCTTTTTCCGCATCTCGACTGACTGGAGACAGATGTGTTTTTAAAAAATAGAAAACAACACACACATGTACACATGCACACACACAGAAAAGTGATTACAGCAGAAGTAGCATGCACTTGGGTCTTAAGAGTCCAAAATAGTCCTTTGATTATTTTAAGATGCAGTTTTAAAACATTGCCGGCCTGTGATTTACTTATGGTTCATTGAAGAAATGGAGGTTTCCAGTTTTTGATCAACATTACAGAATCTTTACAGTACCGAAGAATTTTATGGGTTTTTTTAAAATGAGGTTGTAAAAATCCCACCTTTGTTTCCTTTCGGGTTTCTTTTCTCTAAGATGAACAATCCCAACCTCTCCAATCAATCCCCACAGCTGCAGTTATTTATCCCTGGCATAACTATCTCCAATCCCTTCTTCACATCCTTCCTCAAGTATGGCACCCAAAACTGGATGCAGAGTTGAATGCATGCCCAACTAGTGCCTTACACAAGTTCAACATAATCTCCTTACCCATGTACTTAATATCCCTATTAATAAAACCTAAGATACTATATGCTTTATTAACTGCTCTCTCAGCATGCCCTCCCATCTTCAATGATGTGTAGATATACACCAAAATCCCTGTATTCTGGTACCTCCTGTTGCATTTCTACTTTTATTTTGTAATGTCTCTCAATTTTTTTCCTGGCCAAAATGAGGAATCTCTTTTGTAATCACCTTTCTGTTTGTGTGTGCACGTGTACCTGCATAGTGTGTTTTCTCTTTTTAAAAAGACCATCTCCAGTAAGTCAGTCAAGAGGTGGGAAAAAGGGGAACCATCTTACCATCTCTCTTTTCTTGTCTAGGTCTGTTCCCTCTTTCTCTCTCTGCCTCCCATATTGTGACTTCTCTTTAAATGCCATGCAAATGCTTCTTACCCAAACCTAGTCCTGTCAGATGACCATAGTATCTGTTTTCCATTATTCACACAAATGGTCTCTGACACATAACAATGTTTGAATTTCTTCCATTTGCCATCTCTTGCAATAGAATGGGTTTCTTTTCACACCCACTCTGAACAATTCTGAAATCAAGTGGTATAAATGTCCACTATTAACTAGCTTCCACAGCTCTGACGAAGAATCATCCAGACTTGAAATGTTAGGTCTGTTCTCCACAGATGTTGTCAGGCCTGCTGAGATTTTCCAGCATTTTGTATTATTAGTTCAACAATGGTCGTTAATTCATAGGAATGGTTTATTGCATTTTAATATCTTCTCAATGCGGTGCCCGAAAAGGTTGTTTGTATTTGGAAGTTCTGTCCGGATAAGAACTCCCTTGTATGTTGGCTGACCTCTCAACTCCATTTTGTTTCAAAGGAGAATGTCTATTCTCCATTTTGTTTTTAAAAGTGATGTCCATTTACTATAAATCCATTCGTAAAAATTTGTGTTTGTGACAATGTACAATACTTCCGTAAAATAGGGTCAAAGAAAAGAAAGTACAAATGAATTTCTGACCAACAACTGCAGAGGACTGGTTGGGCAGGATGTATGTTTTTATAACTTGTAGACTGGTTGGGTAGAGTGTATGTTTTTGTAACTTGTAGCCCTAAATAATGGAGTTGATAATATAAACATGTTAGATTATGTGCATTGTTATGACCATCTCACAGGCGAGATTCTCCCAAGAGTTGTCCATCTGCGTGAGGCCCTGCAATTTATTTACATCCGGCCGGGATACCCCCAAATTACAAACCCAGGTGAGGTGAGATGGCTGTCTCCCTGTCTTTATTCAACACTCCCTGCTGCTGTTAGCAACAAGGTTTAATCTAACAAGGTTCTCTTTTGCAATGTGTACCTTTTCCAGGCCCAATGGTAAGTTTAAAAAGGAGCCTGGTCCATTAGCTTGAAAAACCTTTGTGCCATAATCTGCCGGAAGTACAAGCAGATGAACAAGGTCACAGGCCCTCTGGGATCTTGGTGAATGGCATGATCACAATCAATCCCCTTAACTAATTCAATCTAAAGAAAAAAGAAAATTCAAGGAAAAAGAAATCAGAGCGATGCCAGGGAAGGAAATAAGAGAATTGGAATCAAATCAGATAAAGAAACAATGAGAGAGAAAGAAAAACTGGATTAATAGAGGAAAAATTAAAGCCAAAAGGAAAAGAAAGATTGTACATACTTAATTATGCAAAAAGTCCCTAAAAAAACTTATTACTGGAAAAGCAGGGAAAACATTAACCAAAAGGTAAGGAACAGTTGGAAAAAGGCTGTACAGTTTGAGTTGTTCCCTTCCTGGACAAAGGGGTTGACCGGTATTGCAGGAACATAATTTTAATTATTAAACAGATCCTTACATTATTAAGTATCAATCCTTACTTTCTACAGTGGATATAATTATTTTTAGTAGCATCAATACTTCGAAATACACTGGGATATTGTCAGCAAGCCTAGCTGCTACAGGAATTGAACTCATGTTATTGGCATTGCTTTGCATCAATAACCAGCCATCTGAGTTAAACTGGCCCCATCATATTGAATGTAATTCACTAACAATTCATATCTAGGGTACTAGGAGGTCAAACTAAGTCAGTGATGGAATTAAATTTTCTCTGTCAACTGTAATATCCTAAGTTAAATGGCCCAGATCGTATCAGAAAAGTTCAGAGACAGTGCAATCCAGAGAATAAAATGGCTTAAAGTTTGCCATCTAACACAGAAAGGTCTTCTACTCCTGTGGTGTCATACATGGTACTGGAAGTGTTTGTACTTCTTGGTTAAAATTGACCATCATATCAACTAACTAGAAATCAGAATGTTAGGTTTCAGGAGAGAGGTGTTCAAAGACTAATCAGCTCAATCTGAGCGCATATTGAGCTGCTGGATGTTGGACAAGCATATTTCCTACTTTGCAACTTAGGAGAGAGCAAAATCAGTATGGTTGTTGAATTTTACAGCAAAGGCACTTTGAAGGGGAGTTATTTTTATGCAGCCCCCCATCCAGTTTGATTTTGCATTGTTGGAGCTGTAGAACGAACAGAGAACTTGATAGTAAGCAGTTCTGCAAGACAAACCATCAACAAATATATAGCCCGTAACATAAACATGGCGTCAGAGCATTACCCCAGATTCTTCATCAGACAATATTAACGCGATCAAGATGGTGATGGCTATGCCTAACCTGTCACATTTGGACATGCTGTCCAAGCCAAGTGTGTTTCCTCACTAGCAGAAATGGTTGCTATTTTCCGAAGATATAAAAGATAGGCTTTGCAATTACAAATGACAAGAAATAAAAACGTCTTACTTCTCCACTACGGATATGACGAATTGGAAGCTATTGTTGAGACACCTATGCCTGTGCAAAACAACGATGACTTAGCAAAAAATGCATTAACAATCTATTTTACTTTCAAGAATACAATATATGAAACAATTATCTTCCAACACTGAGCAATAAACAGATGAGATCAACACTGGAAGAATTGAGGCAACTAACCACCAAATGTGACTGTGGTGATGTTGAACATGTCAAACAGGAAGTCAAAACAAAAATAATTGAATGTTGTCTCTCTAGTCAACTATACAGAAAGGCACTCAACAAAGAAAGATAGCTGTCAGAATTGCTGGAGTTAGCAAGATTGCTATCCATTTTAGAGCGAAGAGCTACTGAAGTTGAGGCTGGGAACAGCAATGATCACATTTCAAAATCACCTCGTGAACAGTGTTTATTATTTGTGTCAGGAAACCACTTGCAAAGCAATGACAACAGTCTCACAAACCAAAATGTGATTTGTTGGAACAATGTTTCCACCATTTGATTTTGATTTATTATTGTCACATGTATTGGTACATAGTGAAAAGTATTGTTTCTTGCATGCTGTACAGACAAAACATACTGTACATAGTGAAGGAAAGGAGAGTGCAGAGCACAGAATGGAATGTTACTACATTATGGTGCTGCTTATCCACACCGTACAGAATATCCTGTGGCTAGTAAAACTCACGTAAAACCTATGGAAGTTCTAATCATTTTGCTTGCTTTTGTCACTCATCTGCAAACTCCTCTCCTCTAAATAACACAACCCCACACAACAATAGCATATTAAACTATACACAACTATACGTTTTTCTCTGTTTACATCATACAGGTGCTTGGTGCAGAACCACAGCATATTTACAAAATCAGAGTTTTTGCTGTAATGTTCTATGTTCTGTTTTGCTCTTCATGCCATTGTTTTTGCCTCTTGATTAAATGAATGAGCTATAATCACTCCCATATATCCATTATTCTCCACTTAACTGCATTAATCCACATACAGGGAATTCTCCCTTATATTGGCCTCTCCCAACCAGATTTTATTTATTTGTCACAAATAGGCTTATATTAACACTGCAATTAAGTTACTTTGAAAATCCCTTAGTTGCCACACTCCAGCACCTGTTCAGGTAATTGAGGGAGAACGGCCAATGCACATAACCCGCACATCTTTCAGACTGTGGGAGGAAACCAGAGAACCCGGAGGAAACCAATGCAGACATGAGGAGAACGTGAAACTCCGCACATACAGTGACCCAGCTACGAATCAAACCTGGGTCCCTGGTACTGAGAGGCAGCAGTGCTAACCACTGTGCTGCCAAATTAAGCATATTTTCCACCTCAGGTCACTGGATATGAAATTTACAGGTACCCAGGATGAGTTTACCATTCCCTGGTTGGGATTAGTGAGGCCAACCACAGATGGCCTGAATGTAATCACCCAAGAAATGATTACCACTCAAATACAGTGAGCTTTGTTGTTTCCTTAAGGAACCTTGACCTGGTTGTCAGGGAAAACAAGCGATAGGGACTTCAATGCCAAACATTTGCAATTCTATCTCCAAAATAATGAAAAAACTGACAATGCTGCTTCAAACTATCAAAATAAAACTGCAAAATAGTATAATCAGCAAATAATTAAATTGTAAACTCTTGGTCAGATAATGAAGCCAAGGTTAAACATATGCACCACAATTTAAAAATACAATATAAAAAAAAAACCAGACCAAAACATGGGCTGGAATTCTCCCAAAAAAAATTTAAGTATCGAATTCACATGAAAACTGGAATAATTAATGCTTTTTTTCAGTGGGAGTTCAGACAAGAATCTCCCACACACTCTGTGCACTGTACAGGCCACCAGCATGAATATCATTACATTTCAGGCAGTGGGCTATTCCCGCTGGAGAAGCTGAAATCAGCATGCTGAATGGGCTACAGCGCATGCTCTAATCTATCAGTTTCGAAATTGGTACATGTGCAGTGGCCCTGCATTAATGACCTCACTACTGCTGACCAGCTCCATCGCTGTGACCCATGCAACTCTGGCTCCCCTCTCTCCCCCATCAGGTCTCCCCTCAGCCTCCATCTTTTCAATTCTAGTTTATTTAACCTCTCCTCATTCCGAACACCCTTGAGACCAGGCGAACCTTCTCCTTCTGGTAGTGTGGTGACCAGAACTGCACACAATACTCCAAATGCTGCCTAACCAAGGTTTCATAGTTCCAACATGATTTTCCAACTTTTGTATTTAATATAGCTACAGGATGGTTTCTCAACTCTTGTACTCAATGTAGCTGCAACATCATTTTTCCCCAAATCTTTTACTGAGAGGAGAGCCAGAATAATAAGTAGCTTAAGTAAAAGTGTATTCACACAGGAACGTAAGTGCTCACAGGGTTAGCATTATCTTTATGACACAATAACAGCAAAAGAGCAGCAATATAGCTACAAGTTTGGATGATGTGTGGCTCGGAAGGGAGCTGGCAGGCAGTGGTGTTCCCATGCATCTGCTGCCCTTGTCCTTCTAGGTGATAGAGGTTGTGGGTTTGGATGATGCTGACTAAGGAGCTTTGGTGAGTTCCTGCATTGCATCTTGCAGATTGTGCACAATGCTGCTAACATGCCAGTGACGGTGGGGGTGAATACTGAAGACGGTGGATGAGAAACCAACCAAATGAGCTGCTTTGTCCTGGATCATGTCAAGCATTTTGAGTACTGTTGAGCTGCACTCATCCAGGCAAATGGATAGCTTTACACCACACTCCTGACTTGTGTTTTGTAGATGACGGACAGGCTTTAGTGAGTCAAGAGGTGAGTTACTGGCCACAGAACTTAGCCTCTGACCTGTTCTGGTAGCCACAGTATTTACATAGCTTATCCAGGTAAGTTTCTGGTCAATGATAACTCCCATGATGTTCAGTCATTCAGATTAGTGGAATTCGCACTGGCAATGCCATTTAATGTCACAGGGAGATGGTCATTGTCAGGTAATTGTGTGGCACAAATACTACTTGCCACTTATCAGCACAAGCTTGAATGTTGTCCAGATCTTTCTGCATTTGGACATGGACTGCTTCAATATCTGAGGAGTCATAAACGGTATTGAACATTGTGCAGCTATAAGGAAACATCCCCACTTCTGACCTTAAGGTGGAAGGAAGATCATTGACAAAACTGATGATGGTTGGGCCTAGGATACCATCCTGAGGAACTCTGGCTGTGATGTCCTGGGACTGAGATGACTGACCTCCAACAACCATCTTCTTTTGCGCTATGTATGACACCAACCACCAGACAGTTTTCCTCCGGATTCCCATGGAGTACAATTTTGCCAGGACCTCTTGATGCCACACTCAGTTAAATGCTGCCGTAATGTCAAGAGCAGAGACTACCACTGGTCATCTCTGGAGTTCAGCTCTTTTGTCCATGTTTGGACAAAGGTTGTAATGACATCTGCAGCTTAATGGCCTTAGTAGAACCCAAACTGAATGTCAGTGAGTGGATTATTGCTCATTAAATGCCGCCTGATAGCACTGCCGATTACACTTTCCATCCATTTGCTGATGATCGAGAGTAAAATAACGGGGCTGTTATTCTCCACATTGATTTGTTCAGCTTTTTGTGGACCAGGCATACCTAGGGTATTTACCCATTGCTGGGTAAATGTCCATGCTGCTGTAACTGTACAAAACTACTTGGCTAGGGGCACAGCTAGTTCTGCAAAACAAGTCTTCAGGACTACTGCTGGAATATTATCACAATCCACAGACTTTGCAGTATCCAGGGCCTTCAGTGAGTTCTTTCGATTACGTAGAGTGAATTGAATCGCTAAGGCTGTCATCTGTCAAGGATTTGCCAAGCAGCAACAGTAACAAGAATTTTAAAAAAGCCTATAAAATGGAAATCTGCCTAACCAATATTTCCAGGGGCAGAAAAGCCTCAAAAAGGTATCAGGGCATTCCAAAGGTATGAGAGCATCTAAAGATGATCAGGTGCGAATTGTTCTAGTAGTAGAAACAGATTACTTCGATGACTGCTATAAAAATGTTAAGTTCCCCAAGCAGACACAGTTTGCCTAATTGAGTGGGTGATTTGAAGCTATAGAAATGCTGAACTCCACAAAAGGAAAAAATTCAAGATATGAAGCCAGCTGACTCTCACATTTGATAAAACAAAAGGGGAAACAGTATAACTATCACCATCCTCCCCCCTCCCCCCCAACACACCACCACCACCTCAATGCCAGAGGCCAGTCCATACATCACAACCAGAAGCCAATCTGCAATTCACAGCCAGGACACGAGAACTGATTTCACAGCCAATGAGTCTTATAACATCTTTTACTTCTCAGAAATGCTATAGCGTTGTCTCTAAAACTTAGAGTCAAGACATTGCCAGAAACCTTCATGAAGCAAATTATCTTCTCTGTTCCAGAGAAAGCTATTTCCCAAACTTGATCAGTACTACTGCATTGTGTGATAACTAGGAGCTGGATTTGACACAGAGTTATTTCATTTGGATGTTGTTTGAGAAATCTTAGTGAGTTTAGCGATCATAGATATATTTTGGAACAAGGAGCAATCTCTACATAAACTGTTCAGTTATTCATGTACTTAAATGTCTTAGAGTTTAGTCATTTTCATTGTGTATTTTTCTTTTCTTTTACATTTTTTAAGTAATTGTTTATACAACAACTGGACTAGGGGCTTATATGACTCCTCACAATATTCCAAAAGAACTATATACGTCACCACAAACTGATGTTTCAAGTTGGGACACCCTCGCAGGTAACATCAGCATAGTTCATGACACTGGAAACCTTGGGAGGAGACTGAGGCAGATCATTCATCTGGAATTTTTGGCTACAAATGGTGACAAATGCTTCAGCAGATGCTGAACACATCTTTTGCACAAATGTGTTGGGCTCTTCCATTATAGTGGGTGGAACATCTATGGAAATCCTCCTGGAGTATTTGTTTAGCTGTCATCACCATTCATGGCTGGATGTGACATGGCTGCAGAGATTGCAAATTGGCTACCCTGTTTCCACATTACAACAGTTACAACACATCTAAAGTAATTTTTAGGTCATCCTGTTAATTGCTTAGTTGAAGAGACAGTAACCCATCCATGTTTTCTGATGATACAAAGCTCGATGGCAAGGTAAGTAATGGACAGACATAGGCAGCAAAGAGATATAGACAGAATAACAGAGTGGGGATCAAGATGGCAGATGGCGTATAATGTGGCAAGTGTGAAATGATTCACTTTGCTTTTCAAAGTTTATTTATTAGCGTCACAAGTAGGCTTACATTAACACGGCAGTGAAATTACTGTGAAAATCCCATAGTTGCCACACTCCGGCACCTGTTCAGGTATACTGAGGGAGAATTTAGCATGGCCAATACACCTAATCAGCACATCTTTCAGACTGTGGGGAAAAAACCAGAGCACCAGGAGGAAACGCATGCAGACACAGAATGAGACGTTAAGTAAACTGGGCCCATATTCTCTGGACTTTAGAAGAATGAGACACAATCTTATTGAAGCGTACAAGATTCTAAAAGCTTGATAGGGCGCATGCTGAGAGATTGTTTTCACTGGTCAGGGAATCTAAAACACTGGAGCACAGTCTCAAGATACGAGGCCGGTTATTTAGATCTAAGGCGAGGGAAAATTTCTTCAATTATCAGGTAGTGAATCTCTGGAATTCTCTACCCCAGAGGGTTACACATGCTCCATCTTTGAATATATTTAAGCTGGATTGGCAGGATTTTGGTCCCTCAGGAAACAAGGGATACAAGGAGCAGGCAAGAGAAAGTGAAGCTGAAACCTAAGGTCAGCCATGACGCACTGAATGCTGGGGCAGTCTTGATGGACCATGTAGTCTATGGCTGTTCCTATTTTTTAACTATGGAATTGTACAAAATTTTTAAACTGTAACTACAAATCTCATAGTTAATATATTTAGAATTTAATAGAAGAGCAACAGTGAGTTGAACTTCTGAGATAGCCAAGCTGAGGAGACAGAGTGGGAGTTCATAGATACAAGATTTGAGTTGAAGAATGTTAGAACCAAGAGAGTTCTGACCTGAAATAGCTATGCTTAAAATGTTAGTGGTGCCTGAGTTGAACTGGAAGTCTACAACCATGGGGTGTTTGGAGGAAATCTGAATACAAAATCTTGCCAGGAGTGAGTGGAAGGCTCAAGGAATTTCAGCCCTTGAATACAACTTTGAAAGTATTCAGACCAAGTGGTAATCCTGCAATTTCCATAAGTTTTGGGGCTGCAAGCCAGATGGATATACCAGGAAAGTTGAGTCAGGGAATTTGTTTTGAACTGTAAGTAACTGAGTTCATTGTACTTCTAATATCTTAATCTGATTGACTAAGATAAAGTGCAGTTAGTAATGTTAATGTTCTTTGATTTTTATTAATAAAATTGGATTTCAATTGTGAACCCTCTGGCTTCATTCTTTCACTCAATGCTTGGAATTTTGATTGTAAAAAATACACAATGGTTTTTAATCAAGATCATAACAGACATCCCAGTGCAAGATACTTGCACATAGAGGTTGAATAATAAAGAAGAAATTAACATTAATTCATCTGAGGTGGAGTTTTACATCTGGTTCTGAAGGAAATATTACCCTTACGTAGTTCAAGTATCATAAAACTATTTGTATTCCAAATATTGTTAGCCAGCAAGAGCTGTGACCTAGCATATGTATTTCAATCCACTTTCAAATAAATCTAAGGAGTTTCTAAGAAAAAAAGTCTCTGCGTGAATACTCACTGTATAGCATAAGAATCTATTCAGCAACATCGAGGCCATGTTTATTCAGGTCATGCTGTTTTCAGTGACCTTGATTGTTGATGCAATTGGGATAGTAATTGTGCTCTACTATCGGAAAGATACTTCATTTCAAAATTTCATGCTCAATTATTTACTTGTTGCAGTAATCACACATCAACATCCACTAAAACTAATATATTGAAAAGTTATAATTGCATCAGAAATGTATTTTAGATCAAAATAGCTACATTAATTATAAACTCATGCTTTACTACTCTATCCTCTCATCGAAAGGCGAACTTGACATCTTTACTTCAAAATATACAGCTAACAAATTACTATAATTGTGTTATGGATGTATATATGGATGCACATATGGATGTACACAAACAATATTTGAGTACAAATTATTTTTAATTCCTTATGTTTCTGATAAGCCAAGTTTATGACAAAGTAAATTGCACGCATCATTGTTTCATCATGCAAGATCATATATTCCCTTCTGCTTCTTGAGGCTAAAGGTCTGATTAAGTTAACAACATTCCTATCAATACCTGCAATAGCAAATGCAGAAGAATTTGTACAAATCCAAATTAATCATTAAGGAAAATTCTTTGGAAGAAATCCCAGAGAAAGCTAATGTGTTTTCTCTTGCAAGAAATTAATGTCGTCTCAGGGATTGCAGATAACTTTGGTAATTTAAAAGTTTTCTGTACTTCAGAGCATGTAGAAAGGAGAACAAATTGTGAGAAAAAATGACTAATGCAAATAATACTCATTCACAGATATTAATCATCCGAGCATTTTCTATCAATGAAAGCATTTAATGCATTCAAATTTATCCTTTTGAGCTTTCAAATATTAAACAATTTCGGTTTTAAATTAATACATATTTAAAAATTTAAAGTTATCAGACTATTTTTTCCTTTTTGAATAGATTTGATTAAAAGTTAAGTGCTAATGATACGATCAGGCTAGCTGGCCAGGAGCCCAGCAGTAGTAAGACAATTCACACAAATGATGGAAATGACAAGATGGTTGAAGTATCTTAAATTAGGTGACCATCTCCAATAATATTTAGTTTACCCACAGAGGTTCAACAATGTTTCTTCCGGCCATTAGATTTATATTTTAACAAAAAATATTATAAAATAAAAAACTGGAGGGGTCAATAGATGTTTAATATAATAGCATTTCCTCTGTCTCACATCTTGAAACAAATAAAAATCAGACTGGAAAACATTAATCTATCAAACTGCCATTTTTTTATCACAAATATTAATTCACCTTCCCACAAAAGTGTTACAGTGCAATACACTAGATGTAGAAATGGTTGTGAACATAATTGTGCACAGTAGGTCTCATTTAAACTCTTTGTTAAACTTGCAGTCTTCAAACAACAGTTGAAGCTATTCGACTATACTTTGTGAACAAAATTCAATAGTAATAAAAGAAGAAAACATTCAAATGTTGGTGAACAGAAAAGCATCAATAGCAAAGCTGTTGTTTAACTCAGAATTATGGAATTACTTCTTTAAAAACTATCTTCCCAATAGGAAGCCAAACTCTCAGAAAATATGGAGTAGGGAATGCTATCAACAATGTTATAGCCATAGCTCTGACCCACATTCAGTGCCTGTGCAGTTTCTGACTGAGGCCATAGATTGCAGAAGATCACCAAATGGAAAAATTAATTTGGCAAACTATTTAGTCTTGATTTTAGTATTCTTCTCTTTATAGTTGCACGATGGTCACAATTGTACTGCAATATTTCTAATTAATAGTTAGTTATACCTTTATCAAACATGCTTCAAGTACAAAGCTCACTGAAAATGTTTCCACAATGAGATTTATAATGCCAGCTGAATGAAGATTTAGAATCCAGATCAACTAATAGAACCATAGAAGCCTACAGTGCAGAAACAGGCCCTTCGGCCCATCAAGTCTGCACCGAACACAATCCCACCCAGGCCCTACCCCCATATCCCTACATATTTCACCTGCTAATCCCTCTAACCTACGCATCCCAGGACACTAAGGGGCAATTTCATCATGGCCAATCAACCCAACCCAACCAAACCCACCTACTGGTGAGTTTGTCATAATTTGTACTGACTAAGAAAAACACACGCTCTACTGCAGGTAACTATTATTAAACGGACCTTACTTGGACTCCCCAGCACAAAGGGCAGCAGAGAGGGTAAAAAGCAAAATGCTCAGATCTTGCAACGTATGGTAATTCCTCCCCACTCTTGAAAAAAAATTTACATGAAAAAGCAAAATGGCACATGCTGAAGTTATTAAAAATGGCAGGGCAGGTGAAAAGAGCAGTTCGGCAGCACACAGCATCATAGGTTGAATTAATAATGGCATTGAGTACAACAGCAATGAGGTTATGCTGAACTTGATATCTGATTACTATAGCAAGTAAATAGAACTCAGCTGCAGTACTGCACAGTTCTGGACATTACGGTTTAGGAAGGACGCAAATGCATTGGAGAGCATGCAGAAGAGTTTACAAGAATGGTTTCAGGGATGAGCAACGTCAATTACAAAGATAGATTGGAGAGGAGAAGGCTAAGAGGAGTTTTGAAAGAAGTGCTCAAAATCATTAGAGGAGATAGAGAGAAACTATTTCTGATTGTAAAAGGATGAAGAGCTCGAGGACGCAGCTGTAAAATTAATTGCAAAAGCAGCAAATGTAACGTGGAAAAAAAAAACTTATTCATATATCAAGTTGTTAGGAATGTGGGAGCAGAAGTATGCAAATTCAGCCCTTTGCACCTGCTCTGCCTTCAATCAGATCATGGCTGATCTCTCCCCAGTCTCAAATCCACCTCCCCACCTGATCCCCATATTCCCTTACCCGGTTTTTTTTTATTATTTGGAATACATCTATCTCCTTCTTGAAAACATTCAATGATTCAGACTCCTCCACACTATGGGTAGTGAGTTCCACAAATTCATTACCCTCTGCGAGTAATAATTCCTCAGCATCTCAGTCTTAAATCTAATATCTCTCAAACTATACCTGTGATCTCCTGTTTAACTGTTTAATCTCTCCTCATACATGAACCCTTCCATCCCCAGAATCAATTTGGTGAACGACCACTGAACTGCATCCAACATCACCACATTCTTCCTCAAATAAGGAGACCAAAACTAGACACAATACTCCAGATGTGGTCTCTCCAAGACCATATACAATTAGAACAACACTTTTCTACTTTTATACTCCAGTTCGTTTGCAATAACTGCCAACATCCCATTTGACTTTATTACAAGCTGCACCTGCATACCGACTTTCTGCGATTCATGAACAAAAGACACCCAGCTTCCACGGCCCAGATGCATTTTCAATTTGCTTTCAATTCACTTAACAACTTGCCTTTCTATGTTTTCTGCCAAAATGGATAATCTCTCATTTATCCACATTAAACACCGTCTGCCAAAATTTGGCAGACTTCTCCTAGCCTATGTCTGTCTTTAACATCTTTATATCAACTTCACTGCCTGCTTTCTTACCTATTTTATTATCATCCACAAAATCTTGCTCTTTTACATTCTGTCCCCCCATCATTTATTTAGATTGTAAACAGCTGAGATCTGAGGACTGACCCTAGGCACCCCACGAGTTACATTTCCCCAGCCAGACAAGAACCCATTTATCCCAACTCTCTGCTTTCTGTCAGTCAGCCAATCCTCAATCCAATTTAGTGCTCTACCCCCAAACTCCTGCAAACTCACCTTCTGAATCAGTCTTCAATATGGCACCTTGTCAAGCGCCTTCTAGAAGTCTAGATATACCATATCAATAGGTTCCCCTTTATCCACCTTGTTGGTTCTGTCCTCAAAGATTTCAAACAAGTTTGTCAAGCATGATTACCCTTCATAAAACCATGCTGACAATGGTGGATTGAGTTTTGTCTCCCCAAATGCTCAGTTACTTCACATTTAATGATTAATTCCATGAACGCCCCCCCCCCACCCCAATCCGCACCACAGAAGTCAAGCTAACCAGCCTGTAGTTTCTTACTTTTTGCCCCTCCATTTTTGAATAGGGGTATCGCATTCATGTGTTTTCAATCCACCAGGACCTTACGAGAATCCAAATAATTTTGAAATATCACAACCAATGCATCCCATCGTCTCTGCTGCCATCTCCTTTAATAATCTAGGGGGCAGGCCATCAGATCCCAGAGACTTATCAGTTTTTAATCCCATTAGTTTATTTAATACTTTCTCCCTAGGTAATGGTTATTACAACAAGTTCCTCTGTATTAACTACAGTTTTTGGAAAACTTTCATTATTCCCTACCGTGAAGGCAGGGGCAAAATATTGGTTTAGGTGTCTCTGCCATCTGTGTTCCCTATTATTACCTCACCAGTATCGTCCTCAAAAGGGCCAACATTTACTTGAGCTATTCTCTGCCTCTTTATATACTTGTAGAAGCTTTTGTTTTCTGTGTTAATGTTTTTGGCTAATTTCCTTTCATAGTTCATCTTAGCTTTTGATTTTTTTAGTAGCCTTTTGCTGAACCTTAAAGTTCTCCCACTCCTCTAGCTACCACTGACTTCAGCAGTTTAGTATGCCCTAGTTTTGTGTCCTCTGACTTTGTTTGGCCATGGAACATTTTTCTTCCTTTTACAATTCCTCTTCTTCTCAGGAATATACTTTGAGTGGTATTTAATATCTCCCTGAACATCCACAATTGGTCCTCAACTGTCCTGGCCTCAATTATTTGTGCCCAGTTTTGGGCCAACTCTTTCCTTAAGCCTGCATAATTATCAGCCTGGGACATCCCCGCAGTGCTGCTTCTACAATCACTCCGCCCCATGGCCTGATCACGGTCCAAACAACCATTCCCAGGCCCAGACCCAACACTGGTGCCTCAATCTCCAGCTTGCCCCGTGACAATCCACCCTCTCCCGTAGAGCAGACCCTACACCACCCCCCCACCCCCGAGGCAGACACCCCTCAGGTCACCATAAATCGCTGGTCTCCCTCCAGCCCTGACTGATCCCAATTACAGAATTGCAGCAGGAACTCTATCCCCACCAATCACCCCCAGGCCCCTCCCCAATTAGACCCTGCCCCCATCATGCCCCACCTGATGGGCAGTGCCAAGATACTCCCTAGGCATGGGCACTTTGTCCCATGGACAGTGCCAGGAGGGCCCAGGCTGGCATTGCTGGGGCACCACCCCCCCCGGGGGGGGGGGGGGGGGGGGTGGCATGGGTGCTGACTGCCCCCCTTCACTCCAGTGGGGTTGTCCTGATAGTTCCCCAAAAGTGGGGATCCAGTGTAAATCCTGCTAGTGTGAAATACTCTGGGAGAGGCTAGCGGGCCCAGAAAATTCAGTCCTAGTCTTGCTAATTACATTTAAATTACTTCTGTGTATTCTCGCCTGTTTCCAGCACAGAACTGATGGTGCAGGGAGATGCAGTTGTGAAGGGAATTGCACACACCTGGGCGTGCATTTCTTCCACACTGGAGAATTAGCGTGGTGAGGTGGGGGAATCATCTCCATAATTTTTCAGAACACAATTTGACTAAACCAACGTCAACAATATCTGAAAATTTAACAGGCTGGGTTGCTTTTTTTTTGCAGTGTAATCACAACCAAAATATATATGACTGATGCATCCAGGTTGATTTACATGAGAAACAAAATGTTTTCCTTAACACCAGAATGTGTTCAACAAAAGAATTATCTGACAAGATGATTGGAAAATAGTAACTCTTCTCCTTCCTGTGCATTTTTAATTAATCTGTCATTTGTTTTCAATGAGTATCTCTTTCCATTTCCATTAACTTGACTCTGCTCTCTCACCATCTGATGGTGTCAAATCTGAACGTCAACTTTGATAACCAGCTCCACTTAATGGTTGGGGCTGTCACTTTGATTAATTTGTCTTAATCAAATCCCTAGCTCAATTTGCTCTCGCCGTAAGTTGATAATATTGGCAAACTTTTAGTTTCTTCGTGCCTTCCACTATCTGACTCAGTTTGAGCTGTTGGAGGATTTGGACTATGGGAGGTTTCCCGTGTTCTCCCTTTGTCAATTTTCATCTTTCAAGCAAATTAACCACATGACATTGTTTTTCTTGTTCTCTGACTGAGTACAACTCTTGATCTTCTTGCTGGATATTAACTTCTGTTTCCGTATCATATGCACACTTTAGGTTTTCTAGACTCCTGAATTTGCATCAGATTCATCTTGACCTGGTGTATGACTGTGACCAGGAGCCTTCAGGGCCTAAAGCATTACTGTTTTCTACATCTGAGTGCCGTCTGGAAATGACCAACTTTCCCACAGCTGTACTGAAAACTGGGTATATTTAAACAGCTGATGGCTACCATGGCAACTGTAGTTCTAAATTTCTGACTCAGACTATGAACCTTGCTACCGTGACCTGCATCTCGTGGAAATCCAGTGGACCTCTCCAACGGCTCAGGAAAAGAACTCCCTTGCAATTTGTAACCATCTCTTTCTGCTATTTCCATGGCTGTGGCCTCATTGCCAGCCTCCTTCCACATTGCCTTTGAGCAAAAGCTTGGCCTGGATTTCATTGTTCTTCAGAACTCTTATAAAGATGTCGCCAAGGTTGATTTTTAATTTTGTGCTATACTCAGAGATAACAGTTTCTTTAATTTGAGAATGTAATCTGCAACAATCTCACTTGGCAACTGTTTCCTTCGGTGGAATGTAATTCAGTCCAATTTCATTCTTAGCAGCACCATAAAATAAGTCCAAAATTTCATTAACTTCAGTACATTCCATCAAACTGGGGTCGCCAGGACATCTGTTAAGAACCTGATCATGGTGATGAAAACATTCACTTTGTCCTCAACTATTTTATTTGCTTTCACACAAATGTGAAACCTTCATTCATAATTACACTAGTACTCCTTATTAAAGTTGAATTTCCCCCTTATCACCAAATGTAACTTCAGTGTCAATTTTTAATGACATACCATGTTGACTCACGTTTACCAAATACAATGTGCATATGAAGCAACATTTCAAATTGCCCAAACTTCCTCAAAATCTACTTTAGGAGTTACAAAAATGTGTCACAATGTTCGTCAGTTCTCTCCCAGACAGCAGGATTCAATGCTAGAAGCTGTTGTTTGGAAACCTCAAAGTCTACACTTAATCAGAAGAAAGGCTTCCCATCATGTCATCTTCTTTGTCCCAGTGTTAATTTTTGTTTCAATTTTTGTGTCTCTTGCAAAGCCTGTCAGTGTAAAAGCATTATATAAATGGAAGCCGTTTCTGTTAACATATTGCTAATAATACTATTGAATCTGAAAGAAGAGACATACTATTGAAGCTTCTCATCTTGCACTCATCAAGACAGCTACGTAGATAAACCAACAGTAAAGGGAACAACAATTTATATTGCGTGATGTCAAGAAACCTGAATAAAATAAAGATTTAAGAGTTGGATAAAATAACATTTAAAGAATTGGATAAATGACAATTGAAAATGCATCTGACTGTCGGGTTTTGATATGCGAATTAGCTAAGCAGCAAAGTAAACATATTTATTGCAGTGAAGTGCAGACAATGGGTGTATAGAATTGTGAATATTAAAACTACAGAAAAGTTCAAAGGCATAAGAACACATGTTATACTTACATGCTAAAAGCATGGCTTCGAAGGTGAATTGTTCAGACAGAATGAGATCAAAAGGGAAATACAGTACATCAGCAGAGTGAGCTCTGTATTGTAGGAGAAGCAGCTGGTGAGCAGTTATATCATAGTCATCCCAGCTGGAAATGGAAGCACTCCCAGAAAGCAGGATTCAATACTAGAAGCTATTGTTTGAAAAACTCAAAATGAAAGATAGAACTCAGTTACGGTAATTATTTTTATGGATTTAGCTCAGAGTTAAATTATATGGGATGTTGATTTGGGACAAGGGACATTTCTCTGAGTTTAAGAATGTAGGTAGGTGTGGAATGTGATAATTCCAGGATACTGTATATAACTATTATTGTGGCTAAGTGCACCTGTGCTTTGTATCATGGCCTTTGTTGTGAATTTTTACAAGTTAATAGACATTATTTTCTTTGAATGATTACAACAAGACTTTACCTTTCCTCACTGGTTTGTATATCTTTCTTTGTTTATTTTTAAATTTGGCATAATGCCATTAAGAGTTGGCATTCTTAGTAACTCTTCTGGGTTTTGGGATATTCTCTCATCTAATATCAGTGAGGTGCTTAACAATGAGAAGAGTGTGCTGATTGGCTGGCAAGTGAACTATAATTGGTGGAGGCACAGCCTAGGAGGATGCAACTGTTTCAAATTCAAAAAAAAAGATTGGGGGGGGGGGGGCAGCGGCGGGGGCTTACATTTCCTGGTTCATTCTCCATCACCTTGACCACAGCTGATCTTGACCTACGTGGTTTGAATTTGAAACTAAATCTTAGCACTTAACTGTTCCCTGCTGCATAATCCATGGCAATCCTTCTTTAGAGTCCACTTGCCAAATAATCAGCACTCTCTTCTCATACAGTACAAATTGTTTTTCCTTTACTGTTGGTTTATCTTGTGAAGCTGTGAGATGAGTTCAAGACTCAATAGCATGTACCTTTTTATCAGCAATACACAAGTTCTGTACTACCATAGTAATACCATTGTTTATTCATTAGTTACTTTTTTAAAGTTCATAGCTTTTCAGTCAAATTGGATAAAATGTTCAGTTATTTTCCACTCCACACAATAATAATTTCAAATTAGTACTCTAAACTTCCCACTTTGATGTGAATTGCTTGACCTGGTTCATCAGGTTTCATTCTATGATCACAGGATTTGTCGGAATACATTTTCCAGTTATATTGCTGACTATAACTTCCTTGGTTCAACTGAAAGAAGAAGTTATAACTTTTAAAATATCTTTTAAACACTAAAATCCTTAATTGAATTATGTTTCTCTATAAACAGTTTTGGGAGCAGTCCCTTTTAGATGGTAGAACTACTTACATTGTATGAATATTTTGAGAGCAAAGAAACAGACTTACATAAGCACAACATATGTACATCACAACATTGATACATCATTAACATACGTTGCAGTCCACAGAAAACAATTTGATAAAATTTGCTTTATAAAAAGATTGAATCACCTCCCTCAAAAGAATTTAGAGGTCATTCATTTCTCTAGCAGGGTTGAAGCACTTGCAATACCTTCAGGCAGAAGTGCTGAGAGGATGAATCTTTTCAGCTCTTATTATCAAATGCCAAGCCAACCAATTTTATTCACTGTACAGGAATCAAGAAATGACTAAATGTACTGGATGTAGCGAAGCAACAAACCCCAACAACATCTAACAAGTCTAACCAAGTTATTCTAGTACACTACAACACTGTAGTCTACCCAAAAATGCGGAAAAGTGCCAGGTATTTCCTATTCTCAAAAAAAGGGAAATGTCTAATCCTGTCAATTACCAGCCCATTAACCTGCTCTCAATCTCTGCAGACTGAAAAGTGTCATCAATAGTGACATTAAACAGCACTAACTCACCCATAACCAACTCACAGATATTCAGAATAGGATCACTCATCTCCAGACCTCATGATAGCCTTGGTCCAATCAGGGACCACAACAATAACGACAACAACCATTTAAATTTATTTAGTGCCTTTATTTAATAAAGTGGCCTGAGGTGCTCCATTACAAAACAAAATCTGACACTGTGATACAAAAGGAGATATTGCCATTGATTCTACGGTCAGCAGTGTTCCTGAAGTGTACACCACTGACCATGATTAAGACTGTGGCCTTTCCTTTTTCTGCTGCAGATTTAGAGTTTCCTGCTCCTGACTACTGGATTCAGCCATAGAAGAAGATAGCTATGAGAAGTACTAATGAGATGCAGAAGCACCAAGGTAACATGTCACGTCAGGTTAACAGTGAAGGAAAGGCACTTGAGGTCGAGCACCCTCTCAATCTTCTGTTGGGTGGTTTTCAAAGTTCTTAATTGCTTTTAACCTTTTAAAGACTTCTAATTGCTTTTATGAGCTTTCAGAACCTTTAATTTAGTGTAAGAAAGTGTAGACATGTTTTGAATTGAACTTAAAACATACCTTTGATGAAATGGTAAAATGTATTTGGTTTGAGTGCATTTTTTTATTAATTGTTCAGCTAATTAAATACAAGTGGGCACAGCTGTTCCCAAACGAATCAAGTTTGAATGCACTGATCTTTAAAAATTTGTTTACCAGATGTCATTATGAACACTGGACTTTTTCATACAGTTATGTTTTACATGGTCTCTAATGTGAGGTAAAATGGAGACAAAACGATGTGACCAGGTTGGAGACAGGTCCAGGTCAAAACTTATTGAAAGTAAGACACATGTTTTAACACTTGGAAAAAAAGGGTACAGTTGCTCTTGCTACATGCAAAATCTCAGTCAGCCAGACATATCTGGGGAAGAAGTTGTATAACAAGCAGGGGAATAATAAACTGTTTTCAAGGTAGCTTCCAAGCAGAGTGCTAGTGAGCACAGATTTGAAGGAATTAAACTTATGGAGACTTAAAAGACGAAGGAATTATCAGTGGGTGCTTTGCTTCAGGGAGTCCATTCAAGTATGCATAGAAATTTGAGTGGAGGGGAATTTTGTTGAAAGGACACTGGAAGATTCACCTGATGGGGCAGAAAGAAGGGATTCTGTTAAAGCTGGGAAGAGCATGTGGACTTTGAACACAAAACTACATTTCTACTGAGTGCAAGGTGTAATGTAGCAACATGTTGTAGCATTTTTGGTTGTATTTAGTTAATAGGGGATACCTGTCCTGGAATTTTGTGTATTATTTGCCAATTCAGTAATGTATAGTTGAAATAGATTTTTGTTTGTTACAGAAGTCTTTGTACATGCAGTGTTGTTATGCGATTATATGTGATGCTAACTGGGAATTCATATCTCTTTTAAAAATTATTGGTCTCTTGGGTGGGAGGGTGGCACAGTGGTTAGCACTGCTGCCCATAGCGCCAAGGATCCAGGTTTGATTCCAGCCAAGGGTGACTGTGGAGTTTACATGTTCTGCCCGTCTGTGTGTAGGTTTCCTCCAGAGATAGAGCCTTGGTGAGATGCTCTATTGGAGACGCAGTACTGACTCAATGAGGCAAATGGCCTCCTTGTGCACTGTAGTAATTCTATTCTACGAAATGCATAAGGATTCTGAGCGCATATTTTTTCCACTGAGAGTCATAGCAATGAAAAAGGCATGCTTACCAGTGGGGCGGTGGATCAGGTTTTGAAATATGACTGGGTGAACAGGACGTAAATTGCTCAGAACTTTACTTTTACATTTATTTTGTGGTTTTCCCAATACAGTTTCTGCTGTTCATCACATTTGACCAGATGCTATGACTGTAACAACACGTTTATTCTGGAATAAATTCCTGGGCAAATTCATGGCATCTAGCTCAAGTCAACAGGGCAGGATCAGTATTGGAAGCTTTCACAGTGGAATCTGGGAGCAAACTGCTGCTCATCTGAAGTTTGAAATTCTCAGCTAAATGCCTTGGGTGTACACAGGACTTCCTATGAGTCCTAATATTCCACAATAATGAATGTTTGCCGTTAATTTAGTTGGAATATACAAGACATTCAGTTATAGGTAGGTTTCAAGAAGTGTTTTAAAGCAGAATAAACAGATAGAAATGTGGAGTGGTGTAAAGAGAGTATTCAGACCTTAGGACTAAGCAACTGATGACACAGCCACCAATGGTGGAGTGCTTAACATTGGGGTAACTCAAGAGGCAAGTATTAGAATAGCACAGATATCTTGGAAGGTACTGGAGCTGAAGGAGATCATGGAGATAAGAAAGGAAGAGGTCATGGAGGGATTTGAAATCAAGGATAAGATGTTGACTGACCAGAAGTTTATTTAGGTCAGCAACTACGGAATGATAGGGGATCAGGCCTTTGTGTTAGTTAAAACACAAGGAAGAGAGCTTTGGAAGACCTGACGGATAGAATGTGGGAGATCAACTAGGAGTGCGTTGAAACAAAGGCATGAATGAGTGTTCCAGCAGCATATGAGTCAAATGACACATGTAACACAAGGGCTGATTCCTAGTTATAAGCTGTGATCTACTGCCTTGGCATCCAGGCAGCAGTAAGAAGCCCTAGTAATACTGAACTCAACATAGATAAAGGGAAAATGTTCCATTGGTTGTTGATATAGCAGGCACAATGGATAATAATTGTACATATTAGAGACTAGTCACCTCAGCCCACAAATGGTACTGCAGGAGTTTCCCAAAGTTGTGTCTTTGTTTCCAATCATCTTCTGCTACTTCTTCAATGACCTTTCATCTACCATAGGATTAGAACGGAGCTGTCCATTGATCATTGCAATATTCAGCATTAATTAAAATTTCTCAGATATTAAGTCGTCCTGATCTGCATGCAGCAAGACCTGAACAACATGCGCATTTATGCAAGTAACTTTTACACTCTGCGAACATAGCGCAATGACCATTTCCAAAAAGGTGTGAGCCTAGCAACCTATCCTTGAAATTCAAAGGTATTTGATCTTACTAATTCCCTTCATCGTGATCATCAGGTTCACCATGGATCAGAAACTCAACTGGACCATCCACATAAGTATTGTGGCTAAGAGATCAGGTATTCTATGAAGAGTGGTTCACCAATTGACTTTACAAGCCTCTTCACTATTTAAAAAAAAGCACATGTCAGAAGTATAATGAATAAGTTGCTTGGATGGGTGCAACTGCAACTCCCAAATAGCTGGATAAAGCAGTCTCCTCATTTGGAACTCCACCTACCAGTTTAAAAATACACTGCCTCCATTGTATGCTTACCATGGTTGCAAATTTAACAACATCGCTCCATCAAAGAGGGGGAGATGGGCAAGAGTTACATGGCAACACCATCATCTTTGAGTTGCCATCCAAGTCACACATTAGCCTGACTTGTGTATATCTCACTGTTCTTTTCATGGCACTGGTTAAAAAGTGTTACTATTTTCCTAACAGTATTGTAGAACAGCATTGTTTACCCAATACATTGTAGGTAGCACAGTGGCATAGTGGTTAGCACTGCTGCCTCATAGCACATTTTCCCAACGTTTGCGTGGGCTTCCTTCTACAGTCTGAAGACAGACATGCTGGTTAGGTGCACTGGCCATGCTAAATTCTCCCTCAGTGTACCTGAACAGGTGCCAGATTGTGGCAACTAGGGGATTTTCACAGTAACTTCATTGTAGTGTTAATGTAAGCCTACTTGCGACACTAATAAAAAAAAGAGTACTTTCATTAAACATCCACATCTTCTCAAGGATGACAAAAGGTGCCCTTGCTAGAGATACCTATATCCAGATAATGAATAATACAAAAAGGCATGTGATGAAAAAGATTACTTGTATTTATTTATATAATGCCTTTCCTAACTCTCAATTGAGTTGTAACGTGATGACACAGCGATAAGAACATAATAGGAGCAGGAGTAGGCCATCTAGCCCCTCGAGCCTGCCCCGCCATTCAATAAGATCATGGCTGATCTGTCGTGTCTCAGTTCCACATTCCCGCCCGCTCCCCATAACCCTTAATCCCCTTGCCTATCAAAAACCTATCAACCCGCGTCTTAAATATATTTAGCGTGGCAGCCTCCACCACTTCAACGGGCAGAGAATTCCAGAGATTCACCCCCCTTTGAGTGAAGAAGTTCCTCCTCAACTCCGTTCTAAACCGCCCCCCCTTTATCTTGAGGCTGTGCCCTCTAGTCCTACTGTTCTTTCTGAGCGGGAAGAGCCTCTCCACCTCTATCCTATCCATCCCATTCATCATCTTATACGTCTCAATGAGATCTCCTCTCATTCTTCTAAACTCTAACGAGTACAAGCCTAGTTTATTCAGCCTCTCCTCATAGTTCAACCCCCTCAACTCCGGTATCAGCCTAGTAAACCTCCTCTGCACTCCCTCCAAGGCCAAAATATCCTTGCGTAAGTGCGGCGACCAAAACTGCCCACAGTACTCCAGCTGCGGCCTCACCAGTGCCCTGTACAGTTGCAGCAAGACCTCCCTACTTTTATATTCAATCCCTCTCGCTATGAAGGCCAGCATCCCATTCGCCTTCCTGACCACCTGCAGGCTGGGTTTTTGCGACTCATGCACAAGGACCCCGAGGTCCCTCTGCACCGTTGCATGCTGCAGTTTTTCGCCATGTAAGTAATAGTCCTTCCTAACATTATTCCTACCAAAGTGGACAACTTCACACTTGCCAACCTTAAATTCCATTTGCCAGTTCCTGGCCCATTCGCCCAGCCTGTCTAGATCCTTCTGCAGACTCTCCACACCCTCCGCACAATTTGCCGTTCCACCAATCTTGGTGTCATCAGCAAATTTCGACACCATACACTCGGTTCCCTCCTCCAGATCATCTATATAAATGGTAAATAGCTGAGGCCCCAGCACCAACCCCTGGGGCACTCCACTAGTCACCAACCGCCAATCCGAATAGCACCCATTGACCCCCACTCTCTGCCTCCTATTTGATAGCCAATCCCCTATCCACGCTAACACCCTACCCCCAACTCCATGCCCCCTGACCTAAAAAGGGTCATGTGTTGGTAGCATGGAAGTTCGCCCAGGAGCACGGGCAGAGCACAGGCATAAGGTAGCTGCTCAGTTAGTGAGTAAAGTATTGTCTGTTACAAGTCCTTGTTGTCAGTGTTTTGGGAACCCAACATGTTTACATGGTGTCACAAGTTGGTCATATGGCACAAGGACTTCACCACACCAACGCGCTCACCTTACCAGAAAACATTGCAGACAGTTGGGAAAAGTTTGAGAAGATTGGTATATTTTCTGTGATGCAGCATTAACTGACAAGTCAAGAAAAGCACAAGCCTATATATACACCTAATTAAACTTAGTGAGCAGCCCTACTTATATCAGCCAACGCCTCCCAGCGCGGTTTGAATTCAGAATGGCAGACCAATAGCCTTTGCTTCAAAGGCCGAAACTGACAAGACTCGTTATGCATGGATCAAAAAGGAATTCTTTGCTTTATGTCATCCTGCAACTTTTGAAATGGATTGTCAGCCACTCATATCTTAAAAAAAACCTCTTCAGCTGTGTCTGCATGGCTGCGACATATGATGCTAAAGCTGCAGTGTTACAAAATCTCAGCATTGTCCACAAACATGATAAGGAACTGTACTTGGCCAACGCCCTCTCCAGAGCCTTCTTACCCGCTACAAACCAGGCAGATCAGAAGACATAACCATCATGACAGTAGTGATGCTGTTGTCTCACAGAATCGAGGAACTGAAAGATGCCTTACAGGCAGACATCACATACGACAACTGCACAATGTCATCATGAAGGGCCGAAGGACGGCCTCAACCGGGATCTTGGGTTCATGCCACACTATCTGTAACCCCCATGATTTGCCTGAACTTACAGCATTTCACTTACTGTACCATCCAGAGACAATACACATCTCTTTAACCTATGCTTAATGCTATTTCCATTCACATTGTCTGCACCTTTAAGGCTTGATTAACTGTAAAGACTCGCATTCTAATCAGTGTTCTGTAAACTGTGTGCGCCTTTATATGCCCTGTTTGTGATCAGAACTCCCCACTCACCTGACGAAAGAACAGCATTCTGAAAGCTAGTGGCATTTACTACCAAATAAACCTGTTGGACTTAACCTGGTGTTGTAAGACTTCCTACTGTGTTTATCCCAGTCCAACACTGGAATCTCCACATCATGAAGGGCTGACCAGTCTCCTCAAGGAAGTTCCCCATGACCTCCGCACATTCTTTGCTATCAACGATGAACTTACTGCACATGGTGGACTGATACTGCATTCATCATCCCCTACTTTTCTTCAGGAGGTACCATACACAACATTTTCACTGAGGCACTCCAGGTTTGACGCCACTAAAGATAGGGCTAGGAGTCACAATACTGGTCTGCCATGTATGCAGTCAAGGAAAGGGAAGTTTTCAGATGTGCACCGTGCAATGCACTCAAGCCACACCAAGCAAAAGAACTGCTGCACATACATCAGATCCCTGACTTCCCATGGTCAATCACAGCAGCTGACATTTTCAAATGGAAAGGTAAGCAATTTGTATTCTGGGTGGTCTAAACTCTACTACAAACATAATGAACACAAACATCACCCAGTTCAAGTGATACTTTACCACAAAAGGTACTAAGCAGAGACTTATCGACAGACAATGCTTACCAATTCATCGCTACTGAACTTTGAAATTTTGCACACATCACAAGCAGCAAAATAGTCTGGAGGAGCTAAGCATATTCTACGGAAATGTGCACAGGGTAGCACAGACCACTATGAGGCTCTCCTCAGCCTGCAAAATCTCCCATGACAGATCCTGCTCAATGACTCTTTCCCAGGTGCACAACAACCTCGATTCCTACTGTTGCAGCCCAAACTTGAAACTAACATGAATGATGCCGTCATTCAACATCAACTGAGAAACAAAATGCATTATGATCGAGGTACTCACAGATTTTGCCCTTTACCAGCTGGTCAAACAGTCAGAGTTCAGACTGCACGTAGCCACGACAAGATGATGATGGTACACAACCATGCCCTACAACCGAATAGTTACGTGGTAGCCTCAGACAGTGCCCTGTATGTTTGCATCCCTCATCAGATATCAGATGTCAGAACCAGCAATAACAGACACCACAGCACTTCAATTATTCCAATTATGACACATCAGTGGACATGCAGACTCTCCGGAGGCCATGGCAGTGAGCCCTGCACTGACTGATGGTGTGCTCCAGGTCATCCACACTGAGGACACCAACCTGAGAAAGACATTGATGGAATGTTCCAGGGTGTCCATGTAAAATCATGATGCTAATTGCATAATCCTACCACTGGTTTTCCCCAAATCTGAAATTTCTACTGTCCAAAATAAGAAATCAAAGACATTTTTAATTAAAAAATACATACCTAACAGATTATTGTATAAAATATCAAATGATAATACATAAAAGTTTAGAATGATGACTTTAAAAGTAAGATTCAATTACAATCAGGACACGTGGTTCAATTATCTCCTATCCTCTAATACTGCTTCGTCTGAAAACTACATTTAATTTTAACCAATGTTTTCTTTAAGCTGCATGGTGTGTGGCTGCATAGTAAATGGAAAATATGTTGAGCTGGGAACAAACAGGACATGCACAAACTACATTCCCTTTAAGATACATATATGGGTGGCCGTGTGTTAATCTTAAAAGGGACAATGAAGCACAACAGTCCGACGTGACATAATAAACACAAAATAGAGTCAAGACCAACATTCCCTTTACATGCAAGGCCGAACAAGATCAATTACATATCATGAAAATCTACTGTGTAATTGTTGGATTTATGTAATAAGAGGGTAAAATTCAACAACTGGCTTAAAATCATTGCTAAAACTTACCATTTAAGTAATGGTACAATAATTGGAGACTTAGTAAAATGCTACATAAAGTAAACTAGTTGTCTTTTAATGTTATCCATTTACAGTTTAACCTGTTCCAAAAATTACAGGTGCCCCATCCTCATGAGGTGCCTTTTGGTTAGCTACTCAAAAAAGAGCAGCATTTACTATCGCAAATAGACTCTGCACAGTTCAATTTTCCTACAGTTAATCATGAGGGACAGCTTTAATGCACAGTTGTCACAAAAGGTGTTAGAAAAATAATCTTCCAATTTCCCAGTATCTTTTCAAACTATGCAAGAATGATGTGGCAGCATTGTTCACTATTCATCATAAAGATCCAAGTAATGCATCACAGAAGTTTTGTTCTGTGGAGATGTATTTCACAAACTATCAAATACTCCCCTTGTACAAAAACGTGATTTGTCCAGTACTGCATCATTTAATTTAGTAATGGAAGTAGTAAAAACTCACATCAAACTGAAGACTAAACTTAATGCTTATACTAAGCATATACACTGCTCATGTATTCTAAACATAGATAGTTCAACCCAATTCTCAGCCAATAAAAAAAAACATTAAAGAAGGATTACATCAAACAGTGAACAGCCAGAAGAAATCGTCACATTTCAACATTAACCAAAAAGAGAGTCATTGAGCAGGATCTGTCATGGAAGATTTTGCAGGCTGAGGAGAGCCACAATTTTTATTTAGACATTTATTGCCCTGTGTTTGCAAGCCTAAAGAAACAGACAAGGTGCATTGTATACACCAGACTGTCCCATATTTTGTTGCCAACATGGTGGCTTAGTCAATTGTTTTTTGTTAATGTTGTTGTATATAAAGTTGCAATTTTAATTCCTTCAAAATGATAAAAAGGTTTGTTCTTTCCAAAACAAAGGTGATAAAAAAGCTGCATTTATGTAGCACCTTTCATGACCTGAGGACTTGCCATGTGTTTCAAAGTTAAGGAAGTATATTCTGTGTCAGCCTATTTGGGGACAGCAAGTTCTCACAAATAGCAGCCACTGAGTCTAAATAGCTAGAACTGAGAAATAAGAAGGGGGAAATTACTGAGAGTTGTATTATTGGCCCCCAAATAGTCAATTGAAAAGCAAATATGTAAAAGATAGCTCCAAGGAAAATAGGATGGTAATAATAGGAAATTTTAACTTGCCCAACATTGACTGGGACAGCCGTAGTATGAGAGAGTTGGATGGAAAGAAATTTGAGTGTATTCTTCAGGAGAAATTTCTCATTCAGTATGTGGATGGCATGACTAGAAAGCAGGCAAAACTTGATCTCCTCTTGGGAAATAAGGAAGGGCAGGTGACAGAAGTGTTAGTGAGGGGTCACTTTGGAACCAGTGACCGTAATTTTACTAATTTTAAGATAGCTATGAAGAATGATAGGACTGGCCCAAAACTTAAAATTCTAAACTGGGGCAAGGCCAATTTTGATGGTATCAGGCAGGAACTTTCAAAACTTAACTGGGGGAGTCTATGGGAAGACAAGGGAACAAGGAATGTCTGGTAAGTGGGAGGCTTTCAAAAATGTGTTAACCACGGTTCAGGGTAAGCACATTTCTCTTAGAGTGAAGGGCGAGGCTGGTAGAAGTAGGGAACCTTGGATGACTCAGGACATTGAGGCCTGGGGCAAGAAGGAGGAGGCACATGACATGCATAGGCAGCTGGGATCAAGTGAATCTCTTGGAGTATAGAGGGTGTAAGAGTAGAGCTGAGAGAAATCATGAGGGCAAAAAGAGGACATAAGATTGTTTTGGCAGATAAGGCAAAAGGAGAATCCAAACAGCTTCTACAAATACATAAAGAGCAAAAGAGTAACAAGGGAGAGAATACATCCTCTTAAGTATCAACAAGCTCATCAATGTGCAGATCCACAAGAGGTGAGTGAGATTCTAAATTAATACTTCTCATTAATATTTACTGTTGAGAGAAACATGGATGATAGGGAACTTGGGGAAATAAATAGTGATGTTTTGAGAAGTGTTCATGTTACAGAAGAGGTGGTGCTGGAAGTCTTAAAACACATCAAGGTAGGTAAATCCCTGGGGTCTGATGAAGTTTATCCCAGGACACTGCAGGAGGCTAGGGAGGAAATTGCAGGTCCCCTAGCAGAGATATTTAAATCATTGATAGTCACAGGTATGGTGCCTGAAGATTGGAGGGTGGCAAATGTTGTGCCTTTGTTTGAAAAGGGCTGCAGGGAAAAGCTTGGGAACTACAGGCTGGGGGACCTCAACTGTGATGGGTAAGTTGTTAGGCATTTAGAGGTGCAAGGACTGATTAGGGACATTCAGCATGGCTTTGAGTGGAAAATCATATCTCACAAATTTGATTGAGTTTTTTGAAGGGGTAGCCAAGAAGGTAGATGAGGGCAGTGCAGTTGATGTTGTCTACATGGACTTTAGCAAGGCCTTTGACAAGCTACCACATGGCAGGTTATTCTTTAAGGTTAAATCTCACAGGATCCAGGGTGAGGTAGCTAAATGGATACAAAATTGTCCTGATGACAGAAGACTGAGCGTGGTTGTAGATGGTTGTTTTTCAAACTGGAGACCTGTGACCACTGGCGTGCCTCAGGGATTGGTGCTGGGTCCACTGTTATTTGTCATTTATGTTAATGATTTGGATTAGAATATAGGAGACATGGTTAGTAAGTTTGCAGACGATGCCAAGATTGGTGAAGTAGTGGATAGTGAAGGAGGTTATCTCGGATTGCAATAGTATCTTGATCAATTGGGCCAGTGGGCTGACAAATGGCAGATGTAGTTTAAATAAGATAAATGCAAAGTGATACATTTTGGTAGATTGAACCAGGGTAGGGCTTAGTTCATAGTAGGCCGTTGGGGAGAGTTAGATCAAAGATATATAGGGGGTACAGGTTCATAGCTCCTTGAAAGTGGAGTCACAGGTGGACAGAGTGGCGAGGAAGGCATTCAGCATGCTTGGTTTCATTGGTCAGAACACTGAATACACAAGTTGGGACAACTTGTTAAAGTTGTACAAGACACTGGTAAGGTCACACTTGGAATACTGTGTACAGTTTGTGGTCACCCTATTATAGAAAGGATATTATTAAACTCGAAAGAGAGTACAAAAGAGATTTACTAGGATGCTACCGGGACTTGTTGATTTGAGTTATAAGGAGAGGCAGGATAGACTGGAATTTTTTTCTCTGGAGCATAGAAGGGTAAGGAGTGATCTCAGAGGTCTATAGAATAATGAGGGGCATAGATCTACTAGATAACCAATACCTTTTCTCAAAGGTAGGGAAGTCTAAAACTAGGGGGCATATGTTTAAGGTGAGAGAGGAGAGATACAAAAGTGTCCAGAGGGGCAATTTTTCACACAGAGGGTAGTGAGTGTCTGGAACAAGCTGCCAGAGGTAGTAGTAGAAGTACAACTTTGTCTTTTAAAAAGCATTTAGACATTTACATGGGTAAGATGGGTATAGAGGGATATGGACCAAAATGCAGGCAATTGGGACTAGCTTAGGCGTTTTAAAAAAAAAGGCAGCACCGACACGTTAGCCAAAGAGCGTGTTTCCATGCTGTAAACCTCTATGACTGTACATAATTAGTGGAGTCGGATCATTTATGTCCATCTGAAAAAGGTTGCTGGTGTTCTCTTGAGAATTTGTCAGCCTTTTTGAGGCTGCATAGATTTTTATGTCTTGCTGCCACCATGATCTGTTCTCTTGTCATTACCAATGTTGTGTACTGCTAGGATACCACAAAATACTCTCATTGAAGTTACAAAATCTTTATTAGCATTGCTGAAGTACGTATATATTTACAGTAGCAAGTCATGTAGAGAAACCCATGTTAGGTCCACACATTGTTACCAATGATTAGACAGTCATCAGCACTCGGTCATGTGCCTTTTTGCATCAACATGTGTTGGACTGTACTCATCCTATATGTTAAAGTGCCAGATTCTTCTATCAAATGCCACTAAGTGTTTGTTTCCTGAATGTAGACTGAGATTGGTTTACTTAATTTGTTTCAAGTCTTACATCAGTCTACTTCTTGTGTACTTAACTTTTGTGTTGCTAACTCTGAGCTCCTTAAATGATGAGAATGCAACATTAACAGCATGTATTAACGTTCTTCCTACATAGTTCTTACTACCCCACCTCTCCTCTTCAATTCTTGAAGCTGAAGACTTTGGCAATCTCGAGCTCTTGTACCCTGCCATATTTACATTTTGTTCAATCAAAAGAGTGGAAGGCGCTATGGCTTCTTGATCTTGGCCTTGATTGTCGTTTTATTTGGATATAGACATGGCTTCATGCATGTCACCTATTGATAGCTGCTGCATCATGCTTGCTTGGTTTACTTAATCTGGCAGTGAGTGGTGGTCATTTCATTCTGGGCAGACAAAAGCAGTGTTTGCCAGCTTGTCTTTACTGTTGTTTCTTCCACCTTTTCCAGTGTCTGCAAGCTCTCTACAGTTGAAGGAGAGCAGTCCTTTGGATGGAAAAAGAGTAGGGAGGTAGCTCACGTTTATATAGTTGTGTTTGTACGAGGCTGCTACCTGATTCCAATTGATGCTGTGGTTGCAGCATGCTGGTTGGTAGTTATTGGGGCTGTGCATTGGTCAGCACCTCCACCATCAGCTCTGTGGTCACAAGGCAGGCAGAAGATTCTCTGGAGATCTTTCTGGTTCTGGCATCACCTCCACTGGTGGTGCTGTTAATCTCCAGCACAGTGGATTGTTCTGGCCCTTTGATAGTTTCAGAAATGCCTGCTCTGCAAATAGAGGTTACAAATAAAATCAATACTTGAATAGCGTGAAGTTGTTGAGCTTTCAGAAGGATGGCTTTCAGGCTGAGTGGGAACCGCAGTTGTCCTTACATCCTCTGCTCAGTAAAGGAGATTGGCAGCTATGCTGGCATCTCTGCTGAAGGGTTGATTCTATACATCAACTCCATAATCCGTTTAATGCTGTATCTCAATGGCTCCTGAATCAAATTACTGGGAGTTCAACTCCACCTGCGCTGTAGTGTGGGGTGTCTATTATTTGGGCCCAAAGGCTTTGGAACTATCCTCACCCAATAGGACTGTCACTCCAATGCTGGAATCGAACTTAAAGGTTGGTTAGATGGCCACTCATTGAGATGTCTGCATTCCAGAAGGAAAGGACATAGATAAGCTGCAGAGCTGGGCCAAGAGGTGGCAAATGGAGTTTAATATGAAAAAGTGTGAGGTGATTCACTTTGATAAGAGTAACAGGAGTACAGAATATAGGGCTAATGGAAGGATTCTTAGTAGTGTTGACAAGCAGAGAGATCTTGGTGTACGTGTGCATAGCTCCCTGAAAGTTGGCACCCAAGTTGATAAGGTTGTTAAGGCGGCGTACGGTGTGTTAGCTTTTATTGGTAGAGGGATTGAATTTCGGAGCCGTGAGGTCATGTTGCAACTGTACAAAACTCTGGCGCGGCTGCACTTGGAGTATTGCGTACAGTTCTGGTCGCCGCATTTTAAGAAAGATATGGAGGCATTGGAAAGGGTGCAGAGGTGGTTTACCAGGATGTTGCCTGGTATGGTGGAAAGGTCTTATGAGGAAAGGCTGAGGGGCTTGAGGTTATTTTCATTAGAGAGAAGGTTACGAGGTGACCTAATTGAGGCATACAAGCTGATCAGAGGGTTAGATAGGGTGGACAGTGAGCGCCTTTCTCCTCGGATGGTGATGGTTAACACGAGGGGACATAGCTTTAAATTAAGGGGTGGTAGTTATAGGACGGCTGTCAGAGGTAGGTTCTTTACTCAGGGTAGTAAGGGCATGGAATGCCCTGCCTGCAGCAGTTGTGGACTCGCCAACTTTAAGGGCGTTCAAATGGTCAGTGGATAGGCATATGGATAATATCGGAATAGTTTAGGTTAGAAGGTCATTAGATTGGTTCCACTGGTCAGCGCAACAATCGAGGGCTGAAGGGCCTGCACTGCGCTGGAATGTTCTGTGTCTGCGTGGTGCTTAGGTGATTACTGACAACTTACTGAAGTGTCCCTGTCGGTGACCGTCAGAGCATTTGGCAACACGCTCAGCACATTGCAAAGTATATTCACCAGAAGGACCACTGTAGCACAGGTATGGTCGTTCAGCCATGTTTTTGGGGATAGCATCCTTGACTAGGACAGTCCTTGTGCTTGTGTGGCTTGACGTCATAGACCAAGATGTGGCTTCGTCCCATGAAGTGCCTTCCTCTCTAAGAATGGTCTGATGGTGTTCTTACAGCTTGGACGGTATAACTAGCTGGATAGCATAACAATAGCAAGGTCATCCAAAAGAGAAAATGCTTTGTCAAATGACAAAGGGTTATCTGGACTCAAAACGTCAGTTCTTTTCTCTCCTAACAGATGCTGCCAGACCTGTTCAGATTTTCCAGCATTTTTTCTTTTGGTTTCAGATTCCAGCATCCACAGAAATTTGCTTTTAAGAGGAAGGTCATCCTTGGTTTGGAGAAGGCCAGTGTGCAAACCAGCCTCAACACCCACCACAAATCAGTCGCGGGTGCATTTGGATTTCAGACCACTGTATTCACATCCTTCTGCCTTCTGGTAAAGATCATTGATAAAGGAATCAATAAGCTCCCCAGGCTGCTCGCCTCACCTGTCAAATTTTGTGTTCCAAGATCTTATTCAATCACAGGATGAAAATCAAAAACTTTAAAACACTGTCAAATCTAATTAGTTTTTTTTATGATTCAAGTTGATGTTACCACTGGTAAGGTCTCCGAATGGTACCCTGGTTCAAAAGACCATAACTTTTGGGACTTCAGTTTAGAAAATGTGGATAAGCAAAATCATAGGACCACCAATTAGCTTTTAACAACGGAGAAAAATATTTATTAAGCATGAAAAGTTTGACTATAATACAATACTCCTTCATCCCACCTGTACCTTTATTAATGTACACAGATTTTAACAACACAGCTAATAAAATGTGCTTATGCTATAATGTTCTTGGGCTGAAATCAAATGGCAGATGCTACCCAATCAATCCTCCACGGATTTCTCCTCAAATGCCGCCAGACGATTATTACGCTGTGAGCCACCTGGTCTCACTGGACTCCAGCTTCCACACAAGTGCTTCCCAATCTCAATTATTGAAAAGACATGACTCAGAATCTACTTCCAAATAATTCTTTCCCACAGCTGTTTTCAGCAAGGATATGTCATAAGGTCAACAGTGTTTGCCAATGATTGCACAATGTTCAGCACTATTTGTGACACCTCAGATACTGAAGCAGTCTATATTTAAATGCAACAAGATCAGGACGTTATCCAGGCTTGGGCTGACAGGTGGCAAGTAATGCTTGCACCACACAAACACCAGGCAATGACCATCACCAATAAGGAACACTCTAACCACCACTCCTTGACATTCACTGGTGTTACCGTCATTGAATCCCCCACTGTCAACATCCCTGGGGTTACCATTGACCAGAAACTCAACTGGACTCACCACAAAGTCTAAGTCCAACCAGTTTATTTGATAGTAATCCCACAAGGTTTGAGTCGGTGTTCCTTCGTCAGGTGTGTGCAAGGTTCTGATCAGATCAGAACCTTGCACACACCTGACAAAGGAACACTGTTTCCGAAAGCTTGTGGGATTACTATCAAGTAAACTGGTTGGACTTAGACCTGGTGTTGTCAGACTTCGTACTGCGTTTACCCCAGTCCAATGCTGGCATCTCTACATCATGCTCACCACATAAACACAGTGGCTATAAGGGCAGGTTAGAGGCTAGGAATGCTGCACTGAGTAACTCACCTCCTGATTCCCCAAAGCCTGTCCAGCATCTACAAGGCATAAGTCAGGAGTGTGATGGGAAAACTCCCCACTTGCCTGGATGGGTGCAACTTCAACAGCATTCAATCAGCTTGACACTATCCAGGACAAAGCAGCCCACTTGATTGGCACCACATACATAAACATCCACTCCCTCCACCACCAACGCTCAGTAACAGCAGTGTGTACTATCGACAATACACTGCAGCAATTCAAAGATCCTTAGACAGTAATTTCCACACCAATGACCACTTCCATCTAGGAAAAGGACAGCAGATAAATGGGAACACCACCAGTTGCAAGTTCCCCTCCAAGCCACTCACCAAACTGACTTGGAAATATAAAAGTTGTTCTTTTGCAGTCACTGGGTCAAAATCCCTAACGGCATTGTGGGACAACTCACAGCATGTGGACTGCAGCAATTCAAGAAAGTGGCTCACCACCACCTTCTCAAGGGCAACTAGGGATGGGCAATAAATCCTAGTGCCACCAATGTCCCATGAATGAATTTAAAAAAAACATCTCCAGGATTTCAAATTCTCCTTTCAGTATCCTTTTACCTTGAATTGCCATGTGCATTTAAGTTTCCACACAATCTCCCTTATACCCAGCTATGCCAATAGAACACTACTGCATCACAAACTGTAGTAAGATGTCACTGACTTTAGGATTACATCAGATATTTGGCTTCTCACTAGCCCACTTCATTCAGTCTGCACTTTTCATTTTTGTCTTGGCTTAAATGAACAGCACCTTGTTCAAATTCCAGTTCCTTTTGTCCGTTTGACTTCAATTTTCCTAGAACTTCTCTTTTAATTCCCTAGCTTCTAGAATTATCTTCAGTTCCTGAGACTTGCTTTCTTCCCATTACTCCAATTGTCCTGCCTCTGCTTTTGGCAGAGGAGGGGGAGAGAGAGGGAGGGAGAGAGAGAGAGAGAGAGAGAGAGAGAGAGAGAGAGAGAGAGAGAGTTGCCTTCTTTCTCATTATTTAGCTCCAACTGACTATCCATTTGAATCAGGTTTTCTACCACAGGGGTCTTACTGCACCTCAACTGGAGTGAGAGGCAGAACTACGTAAAACTACCTTTGCTTTCTGACAATGCATCCATGCTTGCCCAACAATGATTTCACCTGCAATCGGCCCAAAGAAATTAAGTAATGTGCTAACTTGTTCTGCATTCAACTTTGCAGCAGTGTTGTATCTCAGGAACATTTTCCTCAATAATTTCAATTGTGAGATTGGTTAAGGCAATTGGTGAGACAAATTGGTGGTGGCGGCAATGAAGAACTGTGTTCCATATTCAAAATATTTTCATGAATGGATGTCCTTTTAAGAGTAATGGGATTTCAAGATGCTGTTGCCAGTATTGATAAGGGGAACTTCACCTGCTATGCATTTGTGAGAGTAGTTTAAAATGGTTGTAGTGGTCTGCTGGGGAAGAAGCAGCCTCAAAATAGCTGTGCATTGGATTGTAGCTAAGGATCTTTTTAGTTCTGTGAGTTTTGGATGGGTCTGGAGGGCAGAATTCCCATTGGCTGGGAGGTCGCAGAATCTCAAGACACTCAAATTATGTTGGATCTCTTTTGTTTTGTGGCTCTACATGATGAGAGCACTGAGTCTGAGCTTGGACTAGCAAGCAAAAAAATGCCCAACAAAGTTTCTGCCTGACTGGATTTTTTTCCTCAGTTCACAGGATTGACTTGCCTGCAACTTCAGAAGGATTTTATTTCGCACTCTAGGCTGCTGTCTCTGCACTGTTGAAGCTAATCTTCCATCGGGATTCAGTGGAGACATTTGCCTGAGCTTAACATCTGCATTTATTCTCCTGCAAAGTTCTCACTGGAGCGGAGATAGATTTTTAACCCCACTGACATCACATTGTATTCTGTTGTTGCTAACTATAATGTGTACTGCTAAGGCAATGATGAAGCAGTCTTGAAGTTACAAAGAAGCATTTATTAACATTGCTGAACTATGTACATATTTACAGTAAAAGGTAAAGATATGGAGAGGACCCCACAGATCTTTACATATTGCTACCTATCTCCTGAGTCCCCTTAGCTCCAGGTCATGTGCCACCTTGCATCACCATAAGAACATAAGAACATAAGAAATAGGAGCAGGAGTAGGCCATCTAGCCCTTCGAGCCTGCCCCGCCATTCAATAAGATCATGGCTGATCTGTCGTGGCTCAGTTCCACTTTCCCGCCCTCTCCCCATAACCCTTAATCCCCTCTCTTATCAAGAACCCATCAACCCGCTTCTTAAAAATATTTAGTGAGGCAGCCTCCACCACTTCAACGGGCAGAGAATTCCAGAGATTCACCACCCTTTGAGTGAAGAAGTTCCTCCTCAACTCCGTTCTAAACCGCCTCCCCTTTATCTTGAGGCTGTGCCCCCTAGTCCTACTGTCTTTTTTGAGCGGGAAGAGTCTCTCCACCTCTATCCTATCCATCCCATTCATCATCTTATACGTCTCAATGAGATCTCCCCTCATTCTTCTAAACTCCAACGAGTACAAGCCTAGTTTATTCAGCCTCTCCTCATAGCTCAATCCCCTCAACTCCGGTATCAGCCTAGTAAACCTCCTCTGCACTCCCTCCAGGGCCAAAATATCCTTGCGCAGGTGCGGCGCCCAAAACTGCACACAGTACTCCAGCTGCGGCCTCACCAATGCCCTATACAGCTGCAGCAAGACCTCCCTACTTTTATATTCAATCCCCCTCGCTATGAAGGCCAGCATCCCATTCGCCTTCCTGACCACCTGCTGCACCTGCAAGCTGGGTTTTTGCGACTCATGCACAAGGACCCCGAGGTCCCTCTGCACCGTCGCCTGCTGCAGTTTTTCGCCACGTAAGTAATAGTCCTTCCTACCATTCTTCCTGCCAAAGTGGACCACCTCACACTTGCCAACATTAAATTCCATTTGCCATTTCCTGGCCCATTCGCCCAGCCTATCTAGATCCTTCTGCAGACTCTCCACACCCTCCGCACAATTTGCCTTTCCCCCAATCTTGGTGTCATCAGCAAATTTCGACACCCTGCACTCGGTTCCCTCCTCCAGATCATCTATATAAATGGTAAATAGCTGAGGCCCCAGCACCGACCCCTGGGGCACCCCACTAGTCACCAACTGCCAATCCGAATAGCACCCATTGACCCCCACTCTCTGCCTCCTATTTGACAACCAATCCTCTATCCACGCTAACACCCTACCCCCAACTCCATGTCCCCTGACCTTCTGCAATAACCTCTTGTGAGGTACCTTGTCAAACGCCTTCTGAAAATCCAGAAAGACCACATCCACCGGCTCTCCTCTATCCACTGCCCTAGACACATCCTCATAGAACTCCAGTAAATTTGTCAGACACGACTTCCCTTTAATGAAATGTGGGCAGTACCGTATGTAGTCCCATGTTAGTCTGAGGTACCAGATCAAAGAACAAAGAAAATTACAGCACAGGAACAGGCCCTTCAACCTTCCAAGCCTGCACCGACCATGCTGCCCGACTTAACTAAAACTCCCTACCCTTCTGGTACCATATCCTTCTATTTCCATCCTATTCATGTATTTGCCAAGGCACCCCTTAAAAATCACTACTGTATCCGCTTCCACTATCTCCCCTGGCAATGAGTTCCAGGCACCCACCACCCTCTTGTGTAAAAAATCTGCTTAGTCTATCTCCTTTAAGCTTTGTCTCTCACACCTTAAATCTGTGCCTCCTAGTAACTGACTCTTCCACCTTGGGGAAAAAGCTTCTGACTATCCACTCTGTCCATGCCCCTCATAATCTTAGACTTCTACCAGGTCAACCCTCAACCTCTGTCATTCCAGTGAGAACAAACCAAGGTTCTCCAACATTTCCTCATAGCTAATGCCCTCTATATCAGTTAACATCCTGGTAAATCTTTTCTGTACCCTCTCCAAAGCCTCCACATCTTTCTGGCAATATGGCAACCAGAATTGAACACTATATTCCAAGTGCAGCCTAACAAATGTTCTATAAAGCTGCAATGTGACTTGCCAATTTTTAAACTCAACGCCCCAGCAGATGAAGGCAAGCATGCGATGTGACATCTTGGCTATCTTCTCAGCCTGCATTGTCACTTCGCGACTTGTATATCTGTACACCCAGATCCCTCTATCAATTCATCTTAAAGGTTCTGCCATTTACTGGACATTTCCTATTAAACATAAGAACACAAGAAATAGGAGCAGGAGTAGGCCATCTAGCCCCTCAAGCCTGCCCTGCCATTCAATAAAATCATGGCTGATCTGTCATATCTCAGTTCCACATTCCCGCCCTCTCCCCATAACCCTTAATCCCCTTGCCTATCAAAAACCTATCAACCCGCGTCTTAAATATATTTAGCGAGGCGGCCTCTACCACTTCAACAGGCAGAGAATTCCAGAGATTCACCACCCTTTGAGTGAAGAAATTCCTCAACTCCGTACTAAACCGCCCCCCCCCCCCCCCCCCCCCTTTATCCTGAGGCTGTGCCCTCTAGTCCTACTGTTCTTTCTGAGCGGAAGAGCCTCTCCACCTCTATCCTATCCATCCCATTCATCATCTTATACGTCTCAATGAGATCTCCCCGCATTCTTCTAAACTCTAACGAGTACAAGCCTAGTTTATTCAGCCTCTCCTCATAGTTCAACCCCCTCAACTCCAGCATCAGCCTAGTAAACCTCCTCTGCACTCCCTCCAAGGCCAAAATATCCTTGCGTAAGTGCAGCGACCAAAACTGCCCACAGTACTCCAGCTGCGGCCTCACCAGTGCCCTACACAGCTGCAGCAAGACCTCCCTACTTTTATATTCAATCCCCCTCGCTATGAAGGCCAGCATCCCATTTGCCTTCCTGACCACCTGCTGTACCTGCAGGCTGGGTTTTTGCGACTCATGCACAAGGACCCCGAGGTCCCTCTGCACCGTCGCATGCTGCAGTTTTTCGCCAAGTAAGTAATAGTCCTTCCTACCATTATTCCTACCAAAGTGGACAACTTCACACTTGCCAACCTTAAATTCCATTTGCCAGTTCCTGGCCCATTCGCCCAGCCTATCTAGATCTTTCTGCAGACTCTCCACACCCTCAGCGCAATTTGCCATTCCACCAATCTTGGTGTCATCAGCAAATTTCGACACCATACACTTGGTTCCCTCCTCCAGATCATCTATATAAATGGTAAATAGCTGAGGCCCCAGCACCGACCCCTGGCGCACTCCACTAGTCACCAACCGCCAATCTGAATAGCACCCATTGACCCCCACTCTCTGCCTCCTATTTGACAGCCAATCCCCTATCCATGCTAACACCCTACCCCCAACTCCATGCCCCCGACCTTCTGTAATAACCTCTTGTGAGGCACCTTATCAAATGCCTTCTGAAAATCAAGAAACACCACATCCACCGGCTCTCCTCTATCCACCGCCCTAGACACATCCTCATAGAACTCCAATAAATTCGTCAGACACGACTTCCCCTTAACGAAACCTTCGTTAACGAGACCTTCCAAAACGCATTACCTCACATTTGTCTGGATTAAACGCTATCTGCCATCTCTCCACCCAAGTATCCAACTGATCTATATCTTGCTGTATCCTCTGATTGCTCTCATTGCTATCCGCAAATCCATCAACCTTTGTATTGTCCGCAAACTTACTAATCAAACCACTTACATTTTCCTCCAAATCGTTTATATATGTTACAACAGCAACAAGCAAGATCCCAGCACTGATCCCTGAGGAACACCATTTGTCACACCCCTCCATTTAGAAAAGCATCCTTCCATTGCTACCCTCTGTCTTGTTTGAGCCAGTTTTGTATCCACCTTGCCAGCTCACCTCTGATTCCATGCCACTTCACCTTCTGCACCAGTCTGCAATGAGGGACGATATCAAAGGCCTTACCGAAGTCCATGTAGACAACATCCACTCTCTCCTCTTCAATCATCTTCACTGCTTCCTCAAAAAACTCAACCAAGTTAGTGCGACACAACCTCCCCTTCACAAAATCATGTTGCCTCTCACTAACGCGTCCACAGAAGCACCTAACAATAAAGTCCTCTTTAATTATTGCTCTAGTCCTCTCTCCTGTCCCGAAGAATCCTCTCCAATAATTTCCCCACCTCTGATGTAAGGTTCACTGGCTTGTAATTACCTGGATTATTCTTGTTGCCTTTCTTAAACAAAGGAACATCATTCACTATTCTCCAATCCTCTGGGACTTACCCTGTAACCACAGGATTCCCTCCCACCCTGACCAAAAAAAACCACTGTGAAAACGTAAGAGTTTTATAAATTTTCTCAAATTTATAAAAAAATTTCGGTGCTCGAAACGTCGGCCAATGAGGTTAAGTGCTGCACTTGAGCTGTGGGAGATCCGTGGTGCTTCCATCATCTTGGACGACTACGTCTGCAGGTAGTGCACCCAATTGCAGCTCCTTACAGACCACATGGATAGGTTGGAGCAGCAGTTGGATGCACTTAGGAGCATGAAGGTGGCAGAAAGCGTCATACATAGAAGCTTTAGAAACATATTCACACCAAGCTGCAAGCAAATAGATGGGTGATCGCTAGAAGGGACAGGCAGACAGTGCAGGAATTCCCTGTGGTCATTCCCCTCAAAACAGTATACTGTTTTGGATACTGCTGGGGGAGATGGCCTATCAAGGGATAACAACAGCAGCAGCAACAGCCAAAGCAGTGGCACCATGGCTGGCTCTGTTGTTAAGCAGGGAGGGACAAAGAGGACTCGAGCAATGGTTATTGGGGACTCTATTGTTAGGCTCCAGGATGATATGCTGCCTCCCTGATGCTACGGTCCAGGATGTCTCTGAACAGGCATTTTGAAGGGAGAGGGTGAACAGCCAGAGGTTGTGGTACATAGGTAGGAAGAGTGATGAGGTCCTGCAGCGTCAGTTTAGGGAGATAGGTGGAAAGTTAAAAAGCCGGACCTCTAGGGTTGTAATCTCAGGATCCTTGTGCCACATGCTAGTGAGGTTAGGAATAGGAAGATAGTGCAGCTCAACATGTGGCTAAACAATTAGTGTAGGAGGGAAGATTTCAGATATCTGAACCATTGGGGTCTCTTCCAGGGCAAGTGGAACCTGTACAAGGAGGACAGGTTGCATCTAAACTGGAGGGGCATAAGTATTTTGGCTGGGAGGTTTGCTAGCGTCACACAGGAGGATTTAAACTAGTTTGGTGGGGGGGTGGGAACCAAAGCAAATGTGAATTTGCTGAAGGGGAACCAGAGAATGGGGCCAGTAAGAATCAGAGATACAGCAGACAGTGTGTGGTTGCTAATCAGAGAGGGTCTGGTGGACTCAAGTGCATTTGTTTCAATGCGAAAAATGTAACAAGAAAGACAGATGAACCTAGAGCATGGATTAATAGTAGGAACTATGATGTTGTTGCCATTACAGAGACTCGGTTAAGGGAAAAACAGGATTGGCAGCTTAACATTCCAGGATACTGATGTTTCAGGCAGGATAGGAGGTTGTATAAGGGGTGGGGGAGTTGCATTATTGGTTAAGGAGAATGTCACATACTGCGGGAGGACACCTCGGAGGACTCATACAGCAAGGCAATATGGGTAGAGTTCTGGAATAGAAAGGATGCAGTCACAACGTTGAGGGTTTACTCTAAGCCACCCAACTGCCAATGGGAGATATAGGAACAGATATGTAGGCAGATTTTGACAAGGTATAAAAGTAACAAGATTGTTGCAGTGGGAGATTTTATCTTCCCCTATATTGACTGGGACTCCCTTAGTGCTAGGGGCATGGATGGGGCAGAGTTCGTAAGGAGTATCCAGGAGGGCTTCTTGAAACAGAATGTAAACAGTACAACTAGGGAAGGGGCCATACTGGACCTGGTATTGGGAAATGAGCCTGGCCAGGTGGTTGATGTTTCAGTAGGGGAGCAGTTCGGCCACAATTCAGTAAGCTTTAAGGTACTGATGGATAAAGATAAGTGTGGTCCTCAAGTTAAAGGTACTAAATTGTGGGATGGCTAATTACAACAATATCAGGCCGGAACTGAAGAATGTAGACTGGGGACAGGTGTTTGAGGGCAAACATCTGGCATGTGGGAGGTTTCCAAGTGTAAGTTGATAGAGATTCTGGATCAGCACATTTCTCTAAGGATGAAGGACAAGCATGGCCAATTTTGAGAACCTTGGATAACGAGAGATATTGTGAGCCTAGTCAAAGAGGAAAATGAAGCCTTTATCAAAGCTAGGAGGGTGGGAGCACACAAAACAAATGTGGAATATGAGGAAGGTTGGAACAAACTTAAGCAAGGAGTAAGAAGGGCTAAAAGGGGTCACAAAAAAGCATTAGTCAGCAGGTTTAGGAAAATCCCAAGACTTTTTATAGCTATATAAAGAGCAAGAGGGCAGCCAGGGAGAGGGCTGGCCCACTCAAGGACAAGGAGGGAATCTATGCGTGGAGCCAGAGTAAATGGGTGAGGTATTAAATGAGTACTTTGCATCAGTATTCACCAAAGAGAATGGTGGATGATGAGTCTGGGAAAGGATGTGGAGATAGTTTGAGTCATGTTGAGAGGTGGTATTGGGGTTCTTGAGAAACATTAAGATAGACAAGTCCCCAGGGCCTGATGGGATAAAGCCCAGAAAACAGAGAGACAAGGGAGGAAATTGCTGGGGCCTTGAGAGAAATCTTTAAGATTCTTCTATTACAAGTCTCAGGAACAGCAGTAAAATAAATTCCTAAATAATCTTTTAGGTCTAGGTGAAGCAATGACCATTGGTCAGTGCACTAGGGAAGAGAGCACTCTGTTTTTTATATGTAGTAGAGTGGGAACTTTATGTCCACCTGAAAGGGTCAAGAGGGCCTCAGTTAAAATTTTCATCCAAAATACAGCACCTCTGTCAGTCAGCACTGCATCAGTACATCAATGTAGGGTAGCCTAAATTTTTGTGCTCAATTTTCTGAATTGGGAGTGAATCAGTATACCAGAGATTGAATTAAGTTACAAGTTTAACTAATTCAATTGTTGACATAACCGATTAGATGCAAACACAGAGCTGGTATTCCAAAATCAGGAGAAAGATTCAATGTTAACAAGCAGATTAAATACCAAAGATGTCATGGAACAAAACATAAGAGGTGTAGTAAGGTTGTAGTAAAGAAACAAAGTGTTGATCTCAAGGAGGCATTAAGAACAGAGTAAAGATCAACTCAATCTGAAAGCAAAAACAGGACACAGACTAGTACTTGACACCAAGATTGGCGGCCTTGTGGACAGTGAAGAAAGTTATCTCCAATTACAACAGGATCTTGATCAATTGGGCTTGTGGGCTGACGAATGGCAGATGGAGTTTAATTTATACAAATGCAAGGGGATGCATTTTGGTAGATTGAACCAGGGCAGGACTTATTCAGTTAGTGGTAGGGCACTGGGGAGAGTTACAGAACAAAGAGATCTAGGGGTACATGTTCATAGCTCCTTGAAAGTGGAGTCACAGGTGGACAGAGTGGTGAAGGTATTTGGCATGTTTGGTTTCAACGGTCAGAACATTGAATACAGGAGTTGGAATGTCTTGTTGAAATTGTAGAAGACATTGATACGGTCACACTTGGAATACTGTGTGCGATTCTGGTCACTTTATTATAGAAAGGATAGTATTGAACTGGAAAGAGTGCAGAAAAGATTTACTAGGATGCTACCAGGACTTGATGGATTGAATTATAAGGAGAGGCTGGATAGACTGGGACTTATTTCCTCTGGAGCATAGGAGGCTGAGGGGTGATCTTATAGAGATCTATAAAATAATGAGGGGCACAGATCAGCTAGATAGTCAATATCTTTTCCCAAAGGTAGTGGAGCCTAAAACTTGAGGACATAGGTTTAAGGAGAGTGGGGAGAGATACAAAAGTGACTAGAGAGACAATTTTTTCCCACATAGAGGGTGCTAAGTGTCTGGAACAAGCTGCCAGAGGTAGTAGTAGAGGCAGCTACAATTTTGTCTTTTTAAAAAGCATTTAGATAATTACATGGGTACAATAGGTATAGACGGATATGGGCCAAATGTGGGCAACTGGGATTAGTTTCAGGGTTTTTTTCAAACAAAAAGTTAATAAACCTCTATGGCAAAAATAAAAATTCAAAATGGAGAACAGAATTCATGAACCCACTGTTGAGTCCAAAAGGTTGAAAAATGCCTAAATGGAAGATGAAGTGTTGTTGTTCCAGCTTGGATTGGGCTTTACTGGAACATTGGACAGACTGAGGACAGAAAGACGAGCATGTGAGCAAGATGGTGAATTGTAATGCCAAGCAACCGGAAGACTGGAGTTATGATTGTGGACTGAGCAGAATGTTCTGCAGTGGTCACCCAATCTGCATTTTGTCTACCCAATTTAGAGATCATCCCACTCTGAGCAGCAAAATATAGCAGATTAAATTGAAATAAATATTGGTGTGCCTGGGGCTCTGGACAGTGTGGAGAGAGGAGGTAAGGAGGCAGGTGCTATACTTTCTGCAATTGCTACAGAAGGCAACATGTGAAACGGATGAGGTGTTCAGGGTATAGCAGAGGGAACAGTCCCTTTGGAATGTTGATGGGGAGATGAGGGGAAGATTTATTTGGTACTGCTGGAGGTCACAGAAATGACGGAGGATGATGTTTTGAATACGGAGACTGGCAGGGTAGAAAGTGAGAATAAGGGAAACTGTATCATGGTTTTGGGAGGGAGGCAAAAATATGGGAAATGAGTCAGATGTACATAAAAATGTTCATAAAAACTAAAAACAGGAGTAGGCCATTTGGCCCTTTAACCTGCTCCACAATTCATGACTGGCCATCAAATTCACCTGATACAAATATTTTCTTGAACTCAATGCAATTTCTAATCAGCCTAAAATGCTGACACTGCCCAGAGCAAAGTCAATAGCAATGCAGTTTTATATCTGTAGTTCAGGTACATTATTGTTCCCAGTCCTCTCCATATAGTGGAAGCAGTCAAGTCATCCTTTTACACTGCTTCACCTCTTGATTCATCATCATGGGACTGGCATTAATCCATTCTTAACTCACCCAAAGCAACCAAGTTTGTCTCCAGCAATGACTTGGCCACTTCATAATCTCGGATGTCCCCAAGGATACATTTCTGTTCCCACCCTTCCTGTCATTGTTGTACTGCCCTTAAATCACATTAGTCGTGGAGCAACTGATCAAGAGCCAGCATGTAAATGAGGAACCCTAAGAAATTGGCTGACAAGTTATGGAAATGTCAGAATTTTATACAATTAAACACTGGGGAAAAAATTGCAGCCAGCAATCTTCCATCTGTGAAAAATGATGGAAACACATCAAATCAATTGAGAATGGGATAGTTTCATACTTTCATTTTTGCTGATAGCTGAAGAGACCAAGCCACGAGAGCCAGATTCTGTCGCACATGCAGCTTATGAAGTGGTCATCAGGAGTCATTGTGGGTTGTTGTTTTTGGAATTGGCATCTGCTGCCAAGCTGCATGGCCACTGATCATCATGGTAGCACATGCCAGTGCACACGTTCCCTCTGTCATCAGCTAAACTCTCCTAAATGCGAGAATCAATTTTTAGGACCTTCAGGTCACACTTGCTAGCATCCTTAAAGTAGAACTTTGGGTACCCTACTGATCATCTAGCTCTGGCTATCGCACCACACAGGAAATCTTTAGGTACGTAACCATCTCCATCCTGCTAATGTGCCCAAGTCAGTGAAGTTACCTCTGTTTGATAATTGCTAATGAACCTAGAAGATTTACCACTGAGGGGGCTATGGCGTTCATGATTTTGTCCTTCCCTAGTATGCCCAGAATACAATGCGAACAGCAAAGATAGGAGCTGATGAGCTTTCTTTCTTGATAGCTGTAAATCGTCCATGCACTGAGAACAAAGGCTTTATAAACCCATATCATGGTTTTAAGACTCAGTCTGATGTTATTCCATGCGTGTTAAGAGTCAGTCTAAGGTTGCTGTTGCTTTCCCCATGTACATACCAAGTTTTGCATCAAGAGATTTATCTCCATGGACCCAAGGTAACAGAACTTGCTAACCACTTCTGTGAGGCATTATTTAATGTAGTCAGGATATAGATGCAACACCCTGCCCCATGACTATGGTTTGCTTAATGGTTGGAGTCAGGGAGAACAAGTCATAGGCGCAGAGAGAATCTTTATTGCTGAGTCTCCATGTGAGTGCCTAGTGTGGCATCATGAATATAGGACAATTCTCATCAGGATGTACTTCAACTTTGTGCTCACTTTCAGCCTGGATCAATTGTGGAGCTGTCCATATGACCTAATATGCAGATGAACTCCTTCCATATCTGCAGGAAAAGGCAAAGATCAAGAGCATGGAGATGAAGATACTAAACAAAGTGAGTGCTGGAGCACAACCCTATTTCAGTCTATTCTTCATACCAATAGTGGCCTATTGGTATTGTTGCTAGATTATTAACCCAGAAACTCAGCTAGGGGACCCAGGTTTGAATCCAACCACAGCAGATAATGGAATTTGAATTCCCTTAAATAAAAACACCTGGAAGTAAGAATCTACTGAAGACCATGAAGCCACTGTTGATTGTTGGAAAAATCCATTTGATTCCACGAAGCCACTGTTGATTGTTGGAAAAATCCATTTGGTTCACTAATGTCCTTCAGGGAAGGGAATCTGCTGCCCTCATCTAGTCTGGGCCTACATGTGACTCTAGAGCCACAGCACTGTGGTGACTCTCAAATGCCAAAGGCAACTGGGAATGAGCAATGCTGGCCATCCAACAACACCATGTACCACAAATGAATAAAAAACTGTCAGAAATGGTGCTGCCAAATTATATAGTTCAGTGCAAATTATCAGAGGAGAAATAAATGGTGAAGAGCTTCAGTGGACAGCCAACTTTCCTGAAATTCTTGTAGTACTCTTCCTGGTTGATATTGTTGAATGCTTTAGTAAGACCTGTGAAAGCAAGATAAAAAAGGTATATCCTATTCCCAGCACTTCTCTTATAGCTGGTGTATGGAGAATAAATCACATCTATTGTAGATCTGTCTGCACAAAAACCACACTGGGTTTCCGGCTACACTCAGCCTATAAGTAGGCGGAGTCTTTTAAGCATGACCCTAGTGAAATGCTCGACAGTGATGTTGAGGAGTGAATCGCCCCTGTATTGTTGCAATCTCGGCCATCACCTTTGTTTTTATATATGATAATGTCACATGTCCTGCAGGATGACTCCTATCTTCCAAAGAAGCTGCTGCTCATGAAAATGAAGGGAATTATTTTCAGCCCAGCTAAACATTCTGCATTTTTTCCATGAACTCCTTCCTGCTGACTGAAGCAGATTGCATGCTTCACTGGACTTCTTTCTGACCCAGAACCACTGATGTGCATTACATTGTCTATTTTCATTTCCAGTTCCATAAACTCACTGTTAAATTACGGTATTTTTCTTACCATCATACTTAGTTTCTATTTCCTGCAGCACAGCTAAATCATATGGCTTGGTTATGTATGTTGTGGCACAGCCCCTTTAAGATAACGAATCATGTGACCTGGGGTGTAGAGTGAGCTGGTTGGGAACAGCCCTGAGTGGGCAGTCAATATTTGGAGAATGGAGCATGTAGACTGAATAAAGATCCATGTTCCCTGGTGCCTGGCTGTGTGGTAGTTCTTGAGGAGACACCTCAGTACTAAGAAATTTAACAGGTCTTCATATAGAATTTATCCTGTTACCAGTAGAAGATCAACACATTGCAGCAATTGGACCGTATTAAAAATTAGATTGCCCCATTACGCATCTCTAAAGCAGATAAGTAAAGACTGTGACAGTCATACCTGCTTCATTAAAGTTAAAAAAAATTCACGCACATACCATCCCTGAATATACCACACAATATATCATGTTACTGCACAATGCCTCTTTGGAATAGAGGTTAAAAAAACATAGCATATTAGTTCATTGCTGTACTGAAGCCTTTGCTAACCAATTCAGAAACCAGCAGAGTGCCTGTTTGGTCTTGGTCAAAAACAATTCACAGCTAGAACACATTTTGTGAAATACAGCGCAATCTTACTGCCCATTCATGTCATGCTCCCGCTGCAGCAAAGACTGGAGAATTCGGAGACAAGCCAAATTTCCGTTCACTGCAGTGGGATGGGAAAATTCTGCTGGCATGAACAGTTGGAAGATTTCAACCATAGTGTTTCAAAGCAGTTCTGGTTCCAAAAATATTTTATAACTATAGGATGGAAAATCTGGTTTGTTGCCACCAATGGTAAGACACGTCTGTCATTTTCTAGCATTTTTCAATCACCAAATCAATTGCAGACCCCATCAATTTTGCTGATTTTAGACACTCCCCTTCAAATCTAGTGTAATCAAAATGTGCTAAATTGAAACAGACTTAGGCCTGAAAATAATCACAAGTTAAGTTACCAAATAAATAAGCAAACAGTTCAGCACCAAATTATCTTACTTCACTGGATGCAATGATCCATTTAAAATAAACGTGTTAATATCTTCATTAAAAATGCAAGGTATGTATTTAACATGTGGTGCTAAGCATTTATATATTATTCAGTATTTTATAAGTTTTAATGACTTCTAATTTCTAAGTTTATTTGTTGCTAAAAGAAAGCATTTCATTTTAGAACTTCTTTTAATTGAGGATGGAGCAAGTGAGAAATCCAAAAGAATAATTCCGATTCAGAATCCCTGCAACAAATCAACACTTATTATTATCTGTCCATTTTGCCTTTTAAACTACTGATAAGCTATACATTGAAGCAGAACTCAACACAGTAATGTTTTAATTGTATTCTTGCAGCTTAAACATGTTGAGCTTTGTTCATCAAATTAGAAATATAAACGAAGTTCTGGAAAAACTCGACAGGCCTGCTTGTTTACCAAATCCATTACTACCCCCTTTGACTTCTGTTCCATGTCATCCATGTTCTGTAACAGCTCCCACTTTCTAACCAATCCCTGGACTTCCCTTTAATTCTATTTGACCCTACCCACATTTTTCAACAGCATAAAACCCATCACATTTTACTCACTTCAGTTCCAAAGAAGAGTCTATTAGACTGAAAACTTCAACTGTTTCCTTCTTCACAGATGCTATTGGATTTGAGAATTTCCAGCCCTTTGTTTTTCAAATTTCCAACGTCTGCAATATTTTGATTTTATTTTCATCAAATTAGTTTATTTGCTCTTGTCCAGGCAGTGAGCAACCATGCTCACTGACATAAATATATTTCTTATATTAGAAATATAAAGAAAGTCAAAAGTTGAAAACAATTCAAGCCAACTTTAGAAATAAAAATATTTGTTTAGAATTACAGGAGATCCTTTCCCATATTGCTCAATAACTGATTTTGTTCCAAATCATAAGCCCTGCTCAAGGATATCAACAATATGGAATTGAAATTAAAACATGCGTGTAAACTGAGGGGAAAAATGCAAAAAAGAAAACATTGTTTTAAAACCACTCAAAAAATATTGTTGACAAGAAAATTTTAAAAAAGGATTAACAAGCAATGCAACAATTTTCAAAATGATAAGTTCTTTTTTTGCAAAAGCAACAAGATTCAAAATTACTCATTAGATCATTCACATTCTACACAAACCACCCCTAAGACAAAACCGCTAAGTTGGGTATATCAAAAAAAAACACATTTCATATTGTGCAGGAATTCAGTTTGGAAACCATCATTTCAGGCTTGGAGGAGGACAGGAAAGTCATATTGCTATAATGCTCAGATTATCAATCATCCTGACAGTTTATTGGCTTTATCACTACACATACCATTAAAATGATGTCTGGACCAGAATGTCATGAGACAACATTAAACAGACCAGGATTAAAAAGCAGATACTAACAGCAGTCCAGCAACATTCTCACTGAATGTTTGTAAAGATACTACATTATTGGTCCTAGACTTTGAAGAAATAAAGTGTCTACTTTCCAGAAGAGGCAACATAAAAATTCATTGCCTGATAGACAGTCTCACATTACTGTAGTTGCAAAAACTTCTGTAATTGTACTGTACACCGCATGATTGTTGTTAATGAAACGAAAGAGAGGCAAAACACATACATTTTTAAAAAACCATTTCATTGTAATTGATGAATTTCCTTACCTACAAGTCATGTACTCTTGCTGTAAGGTTTCATGACAACTGAAAGAGTGCAAACATGTGTACATTATCCACATGGTGCTTCATATAATCGCATTTCCTTCATCAAAATTACTTTGACATCAAAATATTAAAGTTGGATGAATACTGCAGATTCTTTTTGAAGGGAACTATATTCTATTATTTCATAATAGCAAATGGGGCCCACAAGGAACTTTGAGCACTTTTCAATGTGTATCAAGCTCAAAGTTATAGGAAACACTATAATGTTGGCATGGAATTTCCTTCAAGCGAACTATTAATTTTTTCCTTAACTGCTTTTTTGAATTAAAAGCACTATATAAATGCAAGTTGTTGTTAATACACTGTCTTTTTGTTTTAAAAAAGACTATTTTGCAAATATTATTCTTTAGAAACAAACTATTTCTCTCGAATTAACAGTTCATTTTTTCAAGGTGAGAGGTGATGTCCTAACTAGGTTAGGGGTTGTGGGTTTTAAAGAAAAGTAAAATACACTGTTTGCACACAGATTCAAAACAACAACAGGTTTATTGAAAGAGATGTTTGCTGCACAGAATTGAAACTGAAACAAAAACTAAAAGATGAAGCCTCAAACACCCCAATGACATCACTATCAAATCATATGACCTGCTTTTGAAGCAATCATACAATTGCTTCCGTATACAACATCCTTCCCCTTTACTTCTATGGTCATGACAACAAAGTACTATGATGTTATACATAGGAATAATAATATTATAGGCACAATACTATGCACACTCATTATGCACAATAAACAAGAAAATCTGTGAGGAGGACATCTTCCTCTTTGTTGTATTTGGCATTCTGGAATTTGGCAGTCCTTGTCTTTCAGAATATGATTTGGAACAAATTTTGCATCATTCTCACATGGTAAAAGAGCACAGGCACAAATCATCAGGCAATTCAGATTCAACTGAGTCTTGTAATCATATTCACAACACTAGGGACTAAAGAAATTGGTACTTCTGGAGATGATTAGGAGAAATCATAAGATCGGCGCAACTTGTGGGCTGAAGGGCCTGTTTCTGCTGTAGTTTTTCTATGATTCTAAATCATTTTAAAATGACAATTGGTCAGCATGATTTCGCAAACGAGTTTATCTTCAGTTTGAACGTGCAACAAATTGGACCTTTTGCTAAAACTACGGCTAGCACCAATTTTTCACTCATGGCATAATGAAGCACTTGCATTTGATCTCCTTATTGAAATGAGTGTTGTTTTGCCTCACATCTCATCTAACAACTTGAAATTGTTGTTAATGCTGTGCTACCTCTGAAGTTTCAGGAGGTAATAACAATCAAATGTAGTTCTCAACAATCTCTTCAAGAAAAATAATGCAGGTAAGCCTTAAGTAGACCCATGAGTCATGTTTCTATAAGATGCCAAAAGGCTATTCACATGGTATGATCATGAACCTTGCTCTCTTGAAGCTTTTACAAGAATGCTATAAGGATTGTAAAAATCTTTCAGTTGATCCATTGGTTGATAGATGAGGAGGTGCGGATTTTGTATGCTGAATACCATACTTAGAGATAATCCACAAAATCTAATGAAGTAATCACTAAACTATGATCACTAATAATCTGTTTTGGTTTACCTTGCAAAAATTTCATCAAGTTTTTCCATGGCTTGTTCAATTGCAGCAGATCTCATGGCAATAATGTCTGGCCAGTTTTGAGTGTGCATGAATGATAACTAAGAGCATGTAGCATCAAATGGACCAGCAAAATCTACATGCAATCACTACCATGGCATTTTAGACCATCCCCAACGGTGTAAAGAAGACAATAGTGGTGCATTTCTTCTTCATGCACAGGACTGACACTGTCCTAATTCTTCTTCAATCTGAATACCTAGATCTGGGCACCAAAAATAACTATGTGCTAACTCCTCCATCTGGATTATATCAGGATGTCGTTCATGTAGTTATTCAAGAACTCCTCCACGCAGACTAGGAGGAACGATCACTTGGATTCCCCGTAATAGACACCCACCTTGGATGGTCAGCTGAAGTTTTCTTGACATATATGGTGTCAAATGCGGACAATGCAGTCCAGCTATCATTTCTTTCAATACCATATCCATCACCATCCCATCATGGGATCATTTCTGTTGCCTCTGAACTCGAGAAGCTGCCACAGGCAAATGATCTACTTGTGAAAAATAAAGAATATTAACAAAATTTGTTGGTGGCATCAGCTCAATAATTAAAGGTAAGCGTGATAATGCATCAGCAATATGGTTACACTTTTACTGATGATACTTTACATTGTATGAGTGTGCAAATAAGGTCAGTTTTGCAAGTTGCTAAAAGTATGCCTTTATACAGCCCAAATACAGTAGTTTAGGGTCAATGATCAGAAATAATGTGAAATGACAACCACATAAATGCTGAAACCTTTAAATGCTGAAACTTTAAATGCCAACAATTATACTCAAGGCTTCTTTTTCTAGTTAAGCATATTTAGATTCAGCCCTAATCAAAGCAAAAACTATTAGTCACTCTTCTCCCAAAGGCATAATGTGAAATGACTGCTCCTACTCTATAAGGTGAAGCATCACAAGCAACCAGTAATGGTGGTGTTAGATTAAAATGAACCAACACTTCAGACTTCTGCAAGCATCTTTGACATCCATGTACGCTCTCATACATTCTGTTATCCAGTCTCATGTCTATTTCACACACAATAAATTATTGTAATCAATAACGTGGCAAATTTGTTCCCAACTTAGCTATCATAATTTATTAGTCCTAAGGGAATACCTCATGTGTTATATTTGGCAGACATAGTGCTCTTACAGCAGCATCCATCTTTTTAAGTGCTCTATGTAAGCTTTTGCTATAAATAATGTGACCCAAATACTGGGCTGATACCTGGAAAAGGTCACACTTTTTTTTCTTAAAAGTGAAGACTATGTGCTTGAAGACATTCCAAAGTGGCTTCTAAATTAAGTGCTCCTGTTCACCGGACTTTGTATCTAGAATATCATCCAAGTAACATTATAGACCAGCTCTAACATGAGTATTACAAGTTATACTAATTGTTCTTTGACATTGGGATGAATTGCAAATGATACCGCTTTTGCTTTGAGATTTTTTGGTTGACTATTTGGCTTTATCATCTTGAGTTTCACTCTCTCTCCATTGAGCTAAGTGTATATTTGAATACACTCTTGTATTTATCCAGAAGGTGTTGCAGGTTTGTTTTGGCCAAATTTAACGCTCAAGTTAAATTCTACCATCTCTAACGAAGATCTATTAAATAGAGCTGTATAATTACCATGGACCACATGGAGAGGCAACTCCTCTGTTTGTCCACTCAACTTTATGTTGACTACGATGCAATGTTTTAGCAGCTCAATCTCTTCCTCAGTTGTCCTTAAAATCACATCAGCTGGTTGTAAGGGAAGATGCTTCATCTTCTGTTGCTATGTAATCTCATGAATTAAAGATACAGCAGCACCATTATAAACCTCCATCCTAACAGGTTGTTCCACTTGACATCAAACTCACCCAGAATCTATGTGATTCACCCTGTATGAATAGGACGTACCAATGGAGCTCTTCATCATATTTCTGGAAACTCTTCTTCACAGTCATCATTCTTTCCTTCCATATTATGCATTTTTTTTTAAGGTGGCAACTTGTTCTTCTCCTTGAAGGTACCCAAATTCTTCTTCTGAATATTCTTCTTCTCAGGGGAAGTCCAACAGGCTTTTGCAATGTAACCCATTTTGCCACAATTCTTGCATTAACTACCCTTGCCCCAGAATGAATTCATTAAATGGCTCATTTTGGCACATCTGTGACATGCTTGTTGCTGTTTTGACTTTTCATGGGCTGTTCCCAACATGTGGATCTTCATTCCTGAACCAAATTGTGAAGCATCTTTAGCAGCCAGTTCCATCATCACTTCAACTTCCACTGCTGTACTTGATTCCTTCAGTGGAACCTGAACCAGTCCACAATGATCAGTGGCTTCGAAAAATAATGCTCTTCAAGAATCTTTAGTCATCATAAGTTTTGATTTCTGGTTTTGCTGGATAAACCACGTTCTGGAGCAAATTAAAGACTTACTTCCTGTGGTACTGAGAAAAGCTGGTATGAGCAACTCAGTTTCAATTTTATTTGTTTGTACAATTAGTAAAAACGCAGTGCATAGGAAATCCAGGATTCATTTTCTTCATGAATCCATATTGATCCATCATTTTTCTTCTGACACAAGAACTCAAGACTGAACAGTATTTTTTTTTAAACTTTCTTCCCAGTATCCACCTTTTTACCTTGGAGACCATTAACTTGATATACTATTTTTTAAATGATCCTAGCTCTATGGCAAAGCATCCCTTCTTTTCAAGCATGCCAAATACTGACTAGAATCTTACCCTTCTCCGATAGGGAAAAAACCCCTCTTAAAACCACACTTTAATCTTTTACCTTGTTGTTGCTTCTCCCCAGCCTTCTAGTATTCGAAGTGTGAGAAAGACAATGCTCTTTTTCTTCTTAGGATCTTTTTTCAATGTTCTCAATAAGTCAAAATTCCAACTCACTGCCAATACTCTTGTTGTAATGTCTTAACTATGTTAAGGGTTGTGGATTTTAAACAAAAAGATTTGGTTTGTACATGTAGATTCAGAGTATCACACAACAGAGTTATTCAAAGAGCTGTTCTCTGCATAGGACGGAAACTGAAACTGAAAGCAGGACCCTTTGAAACACCCCAAGGACATCGTCATCAAATCATGTGACCTGCTCTTAATGCAATAATGCAATTATTTAAATACATAACAGTTTATGATTATTCTTTAGCATTTATTTTGCAAGGAAGATTTCACTGTTAGATTTTCCATGCTTTTAATGCATATAAATATTCAAGCTATGAATTTCAAAAAATACTTTCAAATCAAATACATTTGTTTTTCCCAGAACGTATTAGTGCTATGGCCTGATTCAAAATTAAACAGAAAATTGTTTCATAAACCACAAAAACACCTCTGGTTCTGATTCCCAAGTTACGAGAAGAAACCAAATATTACCAACAAAAGCATTCTTTCTGGTTGTATCATAACTTGGTATGGCTCCTGCTCTGTCCAAGACTACAAGGAACTACAAAGTCATGAATGGAGCCCAATCCATCACACAAACCAGCCTCCCATCCATTGACTCTGTCCACACTTCCTGCTGTCTCGCAAAGCAGCCAGCATAATTAAGGACTCCACACACCCTGGACATCGTCTCTTCCACCTTCTTCCTTCAGGAAAAAGATACAAAAGTCTGAGGTTATGTACCAACCAACTCAAGAACAGCTTCTTCCCTGCTACTATCAGACTTTCTCTACATCCTAGATATTGAATGTAACACTACATTCTGCATTCTCTCATTTTCTTCTCTGTGAACGGTATGTTTTGTCTGTATAGCGCACAAGAAACAATACTTTTCACTGTAGGTTAATACATTTGACAATAAATCAAATCAAATATTAAGTCATTAATGTGATTTTCAATTTAGGGCCATCAAAATACTTATGTAAAATTCATGTTGCAGAAGTGTATTTCTACCATAATTTATTTGCCAAGCATTGGAATATATGCATCATGTAATAATTTAGAACTTGTCACAAAGTTGTGAATATATGGCTTGTAAAATTGGATGTAATTTTGCATTTCTAAGAACAGAGTCAGAATATAAAGAAATTTACATAATCAAACTAAATTCTTAGAATTAAAAAAGCTATTTTTCTAATCATGCAGAACCTTTCATGTATCACACTCCTCCTGTCTTATTCTTCAATTTAATCAATCCTACAAAATAAAAATACAATTATAGAGTTTTCATTGTAACTTTTCCAAAAGCAGTTCAAAATTTAGATAAATACACCACTTTTCTAAGGCAGTATTTCCTCTGAACATTTCCATGGTGATCTTTGGGCTCTTGAAAATAATATTGTTACACAAAAAAACATTGTTACAGTCCAATCTTTTCCATACCCAGTCTGGTTTTGTCAAATCACTTAGAAATGATTAACTCTGCACTATAAACTCTAAATACTGACAAAGTGTATTAGCAGTGCACAGCAGCAAAGTATGGAACAAATTTTCTTCACATTAAAATCCTGACTGATTGGCTAAAATCTGATGTCAACCTCCTTAATGCTGACTACTGCAACAGGTACAACAACCTATTGTGGTTTTGGAAAAGTTGACATAAATAAACTTTACTTAAAAAAGATTTGGTTATTAGTCACAAGTAAGGCTTGCATTAACACTGCAATGAAGTTACTGTGAAATTCCCCTAGTCGTCACATTCCAGTGCCTGTTTGAGTCAATGCACCTAACCAGCGCGTCTTTCAGACTGTGGGAGGAAACCAGAGCATCCAGAGGAAACCCACACAGACATAGGGAGAACGTGCAAACTCCGCAAAGATAGTGACCCAAGCCAGGAATCAAACCTGGGTCCCTAGCACTCTGAGGCAGCAGTGCTAACCATTGTGCCACCGTACCACCCTGAAAAACTCTAACATTTTCCTCTCTCCCACATGCAGTATTTAATTGTTTCTTAATTATTTCTGAATTTTTGCATTCAAAAGTAAACTAAAAGCTTAGTCAATGGAGGGTCTTAAAAAAGACTTGTGCTTATATAGCATCTATCACATTCTCGCAATGTCCTGAAGTATTTTGAAATATATAGTCATTGTTAAATACAGGTAGCATGGCAACCAATTTGCACACAATAACTTTCTACAAACAGCAATATGACAATGATCAGACTATCTATTTTAATACAAATGACTGAGGGAAAAAAAAATGGCCAAATGGGAGTGTGGCCCTTGCTCTTTTTTAAAATGGTGCCGTGGGATCTTTTATGCAAGTCTGAAGGGCAAACAGGATCTAGGATTAACATCTCATCTAAAAGTGCACTAAGGCAGATTAGAAATTCTTTCTCAATAAAGCATGTTAAGTACAGCATGCCCGAAAATGAAGTGTCAACCTGGTGAAGCTACAAAACACAACTTACATACGTGCTAAATAAACAACATAAGCAGCATGCCATATAAAGAGCTAACCAGCAGACTGGAATAGATCAAAATCCTACAATCCTGCTACATCCAGTCACAAATGGTGGGGGGCAATTATGTAATTGACGGGAGGATGAAGCTCCATGATCAATTCAATCCTTCTTGATGATGAGTCCGTTACGGTGAATCTAAGAAAAGGCTACACTATTTTAAATTGTCTTCAGCCAGGTGAACTAAGTTGGTAATCCATCTTGGCTTCCTCCTGAGATCCCCAGCATCACAGATGTTTATCTTCAGACAGTTTTATAATTTGCCATGTTATCTAGAAATGGTTGCGTGCACAGATTACGGGAAGATCATAATACATTAGAGGACGTGAGGTTGGTGAAAAAAAGAAGAGTTATGGAAGAAATTCCAGAGTGTAAAGACACAACTGTCAATGATGGGCAAAACGGGAGATGTACAAGAGGCCAGATTTCTCAAGATTGTTAGGTAGAAGGCAACTACAAAATAGGTTGTAAAAAGAATTTGAGCAGAGCAATGGAATTTAAAATTTGAGGCATTAACGGCTCAGGAGCCAAAGTATTCATTGCGAATAGGGTTGATGAGTGGCAAGGCTTGACATGGAATGACAATACATTGGAATTTTTGATTGGGAGAGAGGGGGTTGGATGGGAAGTCAATCAATCCAGAAATTGAATGTGGAGCTGAGAGGAGCATCTGTGAGGACTTCAGCATGGAGGCATGAGTCAGGGTTTATTTGAAATATTTATGGAATTCCATCATTACACAATGAATAAGTTTGATATCCTGCAAAAACACAATGAGTTTTCCAAAGTCACACAGGTTGTTTATGAATAATTATAACTTTAATAGCTGTTAAAATCTGGTTAAACTTCATTCAATGTTCATAACCTTTACAAGAGTTTTTAGAGTGAAAATAAAAGTGTAAAAAGTGGAAGTGCACAACAATTCAGTGAACGATTAATTGATTTCCATCTGCAAGGACATCAATAGCGCAACCTGTGGAAGAGCGTGAAATCACTGCGAGCAATTTCCAGACTTCTATGGTTGACTGGACAGATACAATGCCAAAAATTGCTGTTAGTTTCACAGAGCCATGACTGCATATGTTGATGGCTTCACCATCATTTCAACTGCAAAATCCAAAGAAGAAAACAAACATGTCAATGTCACGATCAAAAAAACACTTTGGGGTATTTAGCAGCAAAATATTATCTAATTTCATCTTTAACATTAACTTTAAATCTCCACAGTATGGCTTCTTGATAACGAACATGAACTATTAATGCCTATACATTATCTGGTCAAACACATTCTATACAATGGCCATTTTATCACAATCAAGAGAGCACACATTCGTCATTTCATTATTAATAGCAACAAGCACCAATAATTAAATACATTATATAATCAACTGAATAATTACTTTAAAAAATAACCAAAGACAGTGATAAAGGTGATTGAGACAAAATGCTCACTATTAACATACGTTCAAAAACTGATCAAAAAAAATGAAAGGATTGAAGAGGAAGGAAGGCAGAAGTGAAAGAAAGAGGATAGGATATTGCAAGATGCTTCCCAGGCAACAAATTGATATGTGATTCCTGGTGTTCCATGAGAAACAGAAAATAAAAACTAAATGCTGAATACAACTTTAAGGTAAATTGTGGCAGTTAGATAAGAGGATTCCGGTTCAAATTAACAAAAATAGATTTTTAAAGGCTGCCAGTAAGATTGTCTTGACACAAACAATGTGAAATGGATTTCCAAATACAGTAGCGAAGGCAAAAATCCAGAAATCATCAAAAAAAATTAAGTACTACTACATGTCGGAGACGGGAAAGCTTTAGGGCTTTTCAGGGTGGATTTAAAATGTTGGTTGTACTGTTTTCGTTCTACTGTGTGTGAATTTATCTAAAAGCAAAGAACTTATGCCAAGATTCAGATGATGGGGAACTGCAAATGTTACACTCTTTTTCAACGAAAGATGCAAGGATAAACCAGACACCTATAGTCAGCTTAACCTCAGTTCTGGGAAAGCTGAAAGATAGAGATGATAATCTGGGACAAATGTAATTGTTGCTTGGACAAGTACAGATCTACTAGGGAAAGTCAGCATTGATTTGTTAAAGGCAAATTCTGTTTAAATTGATTGAGTTTTTTGATGAGGTAACAGGGATGTTTGATAAGGGTAGTGCTGTTGCTGTGACTTGAGACATTCAAGTCAGGTAACAGTAACCTATACAAGAAAACCAGATGCGATCTAAGGAGATCATCACCAAAGATGCCAAAAGACAATACCAAACCAAGCTAGAGTCCCAGGCTAGCCACACCGACCCCCGCCAACTATGGCAAGGTCTGCAAGACATAGCAGGTTACAAGATGAAGGCATGTAAAATTGGTGGCTCCAATACACCCCCTGATGAACTCAATGCATTCTCCCATTTTGAGCAAGAGGTCAGCAAGAGCATACCCTCCACTGTGAAAGCCCTAGATGAACCTATATCTGGGGTCACCGTTGCAGGTGTCAGAGCAGCTCTCTTGAAGGTCAACCCACGGAAAGCAACTGGCCTGAATGGGGGTACCAAGACGTGCACTCAGATCCTGCATGGATCAGCTGGTGGAGGTGTTCACAGACATCCTCAACGTCTCTTTACAACAATCTGAGATCGCTATCTGCTACAAGAAAAGAACCACCATTCCGGTACCCAAGAAAAACCAAGTGTGCCTTAATGACTACTGGCCGGTATTTCTGACATCCATCACTATGAAGTGCTCCGAATCAGTTCCAACTTCCCGGACTACCTGGATTCACTAGTTTGCCTACTGCTGCAACAGGTCCACAGCAGATGCCATTTCCCTGGCCCCAGGGTGTTCAACCCTGGAACACCCCGATAACAAGGACACCTATGTCAGACTGCTATTTATTGACTGCAGCTCAGCCTTCAACACTATTATTCCAACGAGACTCATCTCCAAACTCCATGGCCTGAGCCTCAGCACCTCCTTCTGCGACTGATTCTGAACTTTCTAACTCACAGGCCACAATTAGTAAGGATAGGCAACAACACCTCCTTCATGATCATCCTCAACACTGGTGCCCCACAAGGCTGTGTTCTCAGCCCCCTACTATACCCCTTACACACCTATGACTGTGCAGCCAAATTCCCCTCCAATTCGATTTTCAAGTTTGCTGACGACACCACCGCAGTGCGTCAGATCTCAAACAATGACGAGACAGAGTTCAGGAACGAGATAGAGAATGGTGAACTGGTGTGGCAAAAATAATCTCTCCCTCACTTTCAACAAAACGAAGGAGATTATTATTGACTTCAGAAAGCGTAAAGGAGAACATGCCCCTGTCTACATCAATGGGTACGAAGTAGAAAGGGTCAAGAGCTTCCAGTTTTTAGGTGTCCAAATCACCAACAACCACAACGGCACTATAGTTAAGAAAACCCACCAATATCTCTACTTTCTCAGATGACTAAGGAAAGCTATGACTCTCTCCAACTTTTACAGATGCACCATAGAAAGCATTCTTTCTGGTTATATCACAGCTTGGTATGACTCCTGCTCTGCCCAAGGCTGCAAGGAACTACAAAAGGTCTTGAACGTAGCCCAATCTATCATGCAAAGCAGCCTCCCATCCACTGACTCTGTCTACACTTCCCACTGCCTCGGCAAAGCAGGCAGCATAATTAAGGACCCCACGCACCCCAGACATTGTCTCTTCCATCTTCTTCCTTCAAGAAAAAGATACAAAAGTCTGAGGTCACATACCAACCAACTCAAGAATAGCTTCTTCCTTGCTGCTGTCAGACTTCTGAATGGACTTACCTTGCATCAAGTTGATCTTTCTCTACACCCTAGCTATGACTGTAACACTACATTCTGCACTCTCGTTTCCTTCTATGAGCTGTATGTTTTGTCTGTATAGCATGCAAGAAACAATTTTCACTGTATGTTAATACATGTGACAATAATAAATCAAATCAAATACATGGATTTCTAAAAGATGCTTCAAGTGCTACATAACATTCTTCAGCAAAGAATTCATCAATGGAATAAAAGCAGAAATGGCAGCAAGGATACAAAGTTGACTGAGTGACATGAAATAATGTAACGCTCAACTGTCATTTTGAAACTGAGGACATGTATACAGTAGGGCATCCCAGGGCTCAGTACTAAAATAACTGCCTTTATTTACTTATATTAATGACCTAGATGTGGGTGTGCAGGGTACAATTTCAAAATTTATAGATGACACAAAACTTGGAAGTTTACAGGAAGGAGGATCATGGCAACCTTCAACAGGACACAGACAAGCTGATGGACTGAGCCTGATCTTGTAAAGATGCAGCCATAATCAAATTTGGTTGGCAAAGGGTGCGACCTGGCCAATTAAAACCGATCATGATTTGACCAAACATCCTGATGTCCTTGCAAAGAGGCCTGGTGCCAGAGGGAATTCTATGGGAACAGTAAGTCAATCAACTTGGTAACTAGTACAGTATGTTTACCCATAGGACAAAACCGTTGATCAGCAAAGTTGTTCTGTCTAGGTTAGAATAGCCAAATCTTGTCAGCACCTATTCCAACAAGAAGATAAAGGATTGGGAACTATGAGGGTAGAAATCATAAAGAATACTCAGCATTGCCATTTCAACAGGATTGGAAATATTAGGAGCAATGAGCAGTGTTTTTTGTCTTTTAGGGAATGAGCAGTATTTTGAAGATGCCTAAATTTAATATCTGGGACATGTTCTTCAGTGAAATGTATTCTATCTTCTCTAATTATACTTCAATAATGTAACAGAATAACAGTTTACCAATCAGTTAAGTATTTATTCTATACCCACGAAGATTAAACATGTCAAATCAGTATCGTTTCCAAGCTTACATTTGTAAGGAGCTCTGTAATACATAATCCCATGTTCTGCTCAATGGTACTCTTGATCCCAATATTAATATGGAAGAGAAATATTACTTGACAAATTTATTGTGGATTATCCATTAATAACATAAGGCTTTAATATCACTGTAGAAAGTTTAATTAGCTGCTGAAAATGTATCTGGCTGGTTTCATATTTCAGTTCCTAACCATTCTTTCATCATGTGCTCCATTGTGTTGTCAGGTTGTTCTTAAGATATTCCAATATATTTATGAAAATTAACTCAGAAGTAAGTACCAAATGTTGTGATTATTAATTCACTCTGTGAAGAAACACCACATGTTTTACACAGTGCATTTTTTGGAAAGAAAAATCAACTTTCACAATTCATTGGTCCAGAATAGAAGCACTCGCACACAGGACACCACTAACAAATTATGCCGTCAAGTAAAATTTTAGGCAGGACGTTCTTGTGCTCAGAATTCCTGAGATATCAGGACATAAGTAAAACTCATTTATTGCTGCTTCAACAAATTCCTTAAGTGTCAACAAAGAACAAAGAACAACCCAGCACAGGAAACAGGCCCTTCGGCCCAACGAGCCCGTGCCGCTGCATCACCCTACACCTATTCTACCCTGCATGTCTACGAATGGAACCCCTAACTTAGCCAGATTCAGGGGAGAATAGTGTCAATTTGGTAAACCAATCAGCCTAAGAGCACATCTTTGGAGTGTGGGAGGAAACCGGAGTGCCCGGAGGAAACCCACGCAACCACAGGGAGAATGCACAAACTCCCACAGACACAGGCCCAAATCCATGTATCTGCACAGCCAGCAGTGCTAGTCACCGAGCTGTTGCGGCGCCCGTCTACCGGTCCAGGATCAAGCACACACACCGACACAAAGTACTAGGCCACTCCCGGAACCTCCAAGAGCAGCCCACGCACGACCCACCGTGTGCATGCCCCTCGTTTAACAACGAGGTGGACCTCCACCTGCGGAATAAAAAGACAAAAACGTTAACTTACAAGTCTTCATTTCCGGTGTCTCCCGAGGTTCTGACCTTATTTAATAACCCCTACTATAACCCTCCATCCTCGTTTCACTCATGTGTCTGTCTAACTGAACCTTAAACGAGTCCAACGTTCCTGCCTCCACCACCCTACTCGGTAGCGCGTTCCATACCCCCACAACTCTCTGCGTAAAGAACCTTCCTCTCACATCCAAATTATACCTCTCCCCCCTCACCCTTAAATCATGACCTCTCGTATTTGTACCCAGTCTAGGGAGCAGTCTCTCACTATTGACTCTATCTATTCCCTTCAGTATCTTACATACTTCTATCATATCCCCCCTCAACCTCCGTCTTTCCAAGGAGAAAAGTCCCAGTTTCTCCAACCTTTCCTCGTAACCCAACCCCTCCATGCCAGGCAACATCCTGGTAAACCTCCTCTGAACCCTCTCCAGAGCCTCCACGTCCTTCCGGTAGTAAGGTAGCCAGAACTGGACGCAGTACTCCAAATGCGGTCTAACCAACGGTCTATACAACTGAAGCATTAGACGGCAGCTTTTATACTCTATACCCCTTCCTATAAAGACTAGCATTCCATAAGCCTTCCTAACAACCTTCTCTACTTGTGTCGCAACCTTCATGGATTTGTGAACCTGCACTCTGTATTTCTATACTCCTAATCTGTCCCTCTGTATTTCTATACTCCTAATCTGTCTACCTTTTATCACATAGCTCCTCTCTGCATTATTCCTTCCAAAATGCATCACCTCGCATTTGTCAGGATTAAATTCCATCTGCCACCTATCTGCTCAATGCACCAACCTATCTATATCCTGTTGTATCACCTGACATTCCACTTCAGTACCCGCCAACCCTGCCATCCGCAAACTTGCTGATCACACCACCTACGCTCTCTTCCAAGTCATTTATGTATACTACAAAGAGGAGAGGTCCCAGTACTGAGCCCTGCAGCACACCACTGGTCACTGGCCTCCAGCCCGAAAAGGTCCCCTCCACAACTACCCTCTGTCTCCTATTGCCCAGCCAGTTCTCAATCCACCTAGCTACCTGACCTCGTATCCCATGCGCCTTAACCTTTTCTACCAGCCTACCGTGAGGGACTTTGTCAAACGCCTTACTGAAATCCATATAGATGACATCAACGGCTCTCCCATCGTCAACCGTTTTTGTCACCTCCTCAAAGAATTCCACCAGATTCGTAAGGCAAGACCTCCCTCTAACAAAGCCATGTTGCGTATCCCTAATCAGATCACAACGCTCCAAATGCTCATACATCCTACCCCTAAGTATTTTTTCCATTAATTTCCCTACCACCGATGTCAAACTCACCGGCCTATAATTTCCAGGGTTATCCCTACTACCTTTTTTAAACAGCGGTACCACATTTGCTACCCTCCAGTCTTCTGGGACCTCACCTGTGTCCAAAGAAGAGACAAAGATTTGTGCCAGAGGCCCAGCAATTTCATCTTTCACCTCCCTAAGCAGCCTGGGATAAATACCATCAGGCCCCGGAGCTTTATCCGTCCTTATGCTACCTAAAAGCCCTAGCACTTCCTCCCTCGTAATAGATATTTCCTGCAACTGATCCTCAGCTCCCTCCAAGAGACCGCACGATTCCGAACCCCTCTCCTTCGTGAATACCGACGCAAAGTATTCATTCAGGAGCTCCCCCATTCCCTCCGACTCAATACATAACTCCCCACTTTTGTCCCTAAGAGGACCAATTTTCCCTCTAACTACTCTCTTGCTCCTAATATAGGAATAAAATGCCTTTGGATTTTCCTTAATCCTACCAGCCAAAGCCATTTCATGCCCTCTTCGCCCTTCTAATTCCACTTTTTAGCTCCCTCCTACTCTCTCTATATTCCTCCAGCGCACTCTCCGTACCCAGTTGTTTCGACCGAAAATACGCCTCCCTCTTCTTCCTGACCAAGTCTTCAATACCCCTTGTAATCCACGGCTCTCTAATCCTACCTTTCCCATCCTTCCGCTTAACCGGAACATACCTCCCCTGCAACCATTTCATTTTGCCCTTCAAAGCCTCCCACTTGCCAACCGTGGACTTGCCAGCTAACAGTCCCTCCCAATCAGTGTCCTGCAGCTCCCTCCTAATCCTGCTATAGCTCGCCTTTCCCCAGTTCAGCACACTTCCATTCGGCTGGCACTCGTCCCTTTCCATTTTTATCCTAAAGTAGACGGACTTGTGGTAACTGTTAGCCACATGTTCGCTTACCTCTACCTCAACCACCTGCCCTGGCTCATTACCCAACACTAAATCCAGTATAGCCCCTCCCCTAGTCGGGCTAGTTACATACTACTCTAGAGACCCTTCCAAAACACATTTCACAAACTCCTCTCCCTCCGTACCCCCAGCTCTAGGCCCCCTCCAATTCACTCCAGGTAGATTAAAGTCACCCACTACAACCACCCTATTCTTCCCGCACCTATCCAAAATGCCCCTGAAAATGCCTTCCTCCACTGACCTCGGGCTGTTGGGTGGCCCATAGTATAGTAACGTAATCTCTCCCTTTTTATTTCTCAACTCCACCCACAGTGACTCAATCCCTCTCTCTTCCATATTGTCCTCCCTCTGCACTACTGTGATGTTCTCCTTTACTAACAGTGCCACCCCTCCACCTCTCTTCAACCCTCCTCTGTCACACCTAAAACACTTGTACCCAGGAACATTCAGCTGCCAGTCCTGCCCTTCCCGCAACCATGTCTCCGTTACAGCCACCACATCTAACTTCCTCACAAACATCAAGGCCCTAAGCTCATCTGTTTTCCCTGTCACACTCCTAGCATTGAAACAGACACAGTTCAACCCATGAGTGTCCCTCGGAACCTCCTTCTCCCTGATAATTTTCCTTTCACCCGACTCTCTCCCAGCCACATCCCCACCCCCCCCTCCCTATTAGTTTAAACCATTCCTAAACACCCCAGCTAACCTCCCCGCTAAGACACTAGTTCCCCTCCCATTCAAATTCTCCCCACCCCTCCTGTACAGTTGCCCTTCTCTCCTAAACACCTCCCAGTGATCCACAAAAGTAAAGCCCTCTACCCTACACCAATCCCTCAACCATGCATTCAGCTGCATGATCTCGTCATTCTTTGCCCTGCTGGTACTGGGCAGCAACCCAGAGAGTGCCACCCTGGAGGTCCTGCTCTTTAGTTTGGACCCCAACTCCCTAAATTGCCTACGGACCTCTACCCTACTCCTCCTTCCTATGTCCCCCTCCCCTACGTGTACTATGACCTCAGCCTGTGCCCCCTCCCCTTTCAAAATTCCCTCTACCCTTTCTGTTACATCCTTTACCCCTGCTCCAGGGAGGCAGACCACCATCCTGGAGTCACGCCTCTGTCCACAGAACCTCCTATCAATACCTCGGACCCTCCCATCCCCTACCACTATCACCTTGCCAGCCCCCTTCTGTCCCTCTAAGTCAGTCTCCCCCTCCTGCCCATCTTTCTGTGCCCCTGTTGACGAACTTTGGGGGGCCTCTGGGGAGGCCGGGGGACCCTGACTACTCTTCTTCTTCCTCTTTCTCCTCCTAACAGTCGTCCACCCTTCCTGCTCTTCAGCCCTTGGGACCTCTTCCTGCTCATGGTTCCTAGCCATTAACTCCTCATTTTCCCTGACTAGAAACGCATCTTCCAGACGCCCCTCGAGTTGCCTGACCTGGGCCCTCAAGCGCTGCAGTTCTAAACATTTAGTACAGATGTGGACCTTGGGGACACGTGACGGCACCAAGAACTCCCACATGCGGCACCTGACACAGCTTATATTCCTCCCTATATTCCCTGCCATGTCCCAACCTCCTGTAAGCGCCAAAAGGTAGAAATGTGCAACGCCCCTTCTCCAAGCCTGCTCTCGCCTAAGCCCAGTGAGCCAAAGCCCTTCTCAGTCAGCTCCCAATCACTCCGCTGCCCACTCCTGACGCTGCCCGCTGTGTGCTGCTACCCCTTTTTTATACCCCCTGCTCCCCTTACCGACAATCCCCTCACCTAACTTCCGGTACGGAAGTAAACTGCTCTCTAACAAACCCCGAGAACCGGAAGTACAGAAAAAAGGCGGTTTTCAATTTAAATCAAATGGTTAAATTAAATTATTGAAAGAGTGCATCTGCCAAGGCCATATTACTGCTGGTCTGAAACAATACTGATGCTATTTTGAAGTTTATGTTTGAATTCAAATCTCTTTTCAACAAAAAATTTTGAATGCTTAATACCAAAATTGGAGTCACTGCTCTGCGAGCAAAATTGAGGTAGGCAGAAACTCTAGTTGCCATTTTGAGCTGGAGTTGGCTCAATCTCAAATTGTAGGGAAAATGTGAGGGTAGACAATGCCTACCACCAGAGAGGGAACTAGACTATCTGTTTCAATGGAAGAGACAGAACTCAGAATGGCAACTGTCGAGGCCAAAACATTGTCTGATTTCAAGAAGAAATTAGATACAGTTCTTGGGGCTAAAGGGATCAAGGCATATGGGGATTAAAAAAAAATCAGGATATTGAATTCGATGATCAGCCACGATCAAAATGAATGGTGGAGCAGGCTCAAAAGGACCAAATGGCCTAATCTTGCTTCTCGTTTCAATGGGTGTCAATCTGACAGTCTAATCCCAGTGTCAAGGGTTAAAAACAAGTGTTTCAATTTTTGTTTGTGTTACTTGTAGACTTGTGTTACTTGTAGGACTTGACAAGCATTTAATTCATCTGGGGGCAATTTTCTTACAGGAAACATTTGGGACTTTCTATTACCTTTTATGGAACTTCGGTCTCCCCTCAATTAACTGAAGCTTAGACTGTGTCCAATGTTGCACTGTGCAGGATTTGTATAAGGGACAGTATAGTTAGGGATAGATACTGTTCTCTGCAACAGAGTGCACAAAACACAAGGTAGTATTATTTGCACAACAGTTGGATTAAGGATATCTCCTTGGGGCTGTAGAGGAAGTACAGTGGGAGTGGAAGGATTCAGTTGTTGGGATCCACATGGGTAACAACACATAGGTAGGCCTAAGAAAGTAGGCCTTAGGTCCTGCTAAGGGGGTACGAACAGGTTGGGGCTAAAATAGAAAGCAGATTATTACACAAGCCATTAGCAAATTAGCACGGGGCAAAAGATCAGAGTTTAAAATGTGGTGGGAAATGGGTTTCAATTCATGGGGCACCGGCAGTATCGGAGAAACAAGGAGCTGGGATGGACATTATGGCTCAATTTGAACGATGCTGGGACCACTGTCCTGGCAAATCAAACAACTGGTACTGCAGAGAGGACTATAAACTAAATATAAAATAAAACTAAGGGGGGAGGAAAGGTTCATATGAGGGAAGACTTAGAAAGTTTACAAAAGACAAGGCAATAGTGCAGAGTAGCAGGCTGTGCATTCTTTTGCACCTCTACAGGTTTCCTTTACCACTTTAACAAAGCCCACTGGCTTATTTTATTTCAGCTCATCTATCTACCAAGTGCTTCCCTTAAGCCACCAACGCTGCAACTGTGTGTCCAACTTTATTAAAATGAAAACATGAGGCTTTTTATTTCTCTTCCACCCTTTTTAACCCATGCCCAAGGCTATCTCCTTTGCCTTTACTACTTGAGAATTTCTCCTTTTGCCAACTTCTACCTCTCACAGGTTTAAATTGATGTTGAAAACAAAAATTGATTTATGAACCAATGCAAATCATCTGTCCTTTTTGCGGCTACTCTTGCATTTTATGCATTTGCACTTCAAACATTTCAAGTTCAAATTTTCTTTCCAGTTCCTGAAATTCTAATCCACTCTCTTTTTCTCTATGTCCCCTCTCTCTCGCTTTTTTTTAAATCCACCTTTGCCATACGCCCTCTTTTCTTTTAGTTTGCAAACTAAAACTGTCGCAACTCTTTTTCTTATTGTTCTGCCAGGGGTATTCTTCCTTTTTCCACTACAATTGCCTCCCTCTCTTTTCCTTCAAATTCTAATTCAAGTTGTTTTATTTCCTTTTCATGTTCAATCTGTTTCATTTGTAATTGAATTCTAGCCAATTTCAATTCAGATTACATTTCTGGCAACTTTAAATGCTGAGCTATCACTGCAATTACTTCCTCCTTCCTCACCCCTTCAGGTAATATAAACTGCAGCTCAATCTGGTATTATATGAAGGGAAATATTGCTTGACAAATTTATTAGCACTGAGAATGTAACTCACAGGTTAGATAAAGGGGAACCAGCAGAGGTTTATTGCTTATTGATTTCCAAAAGGTATTCTACAAGGATTTCTACAAAAATATTCTACAAATATTTATACGCCCTTATTGTTAGGAGTAATACATTAGCAAGGTAGAGGATTGGCTCAATATCAGGAAACAGATAGTAGGGACAAATGGGTATGTTGACAAACTGTGGGGTGGGGTGCCACAAATATCAGTACTGGGCCTCAACTAACTATAATCTACATTAATGATTCAGATGAAGGGACTGACTGTATTGTAGCCAAATTTACTGAAGCTACAAACATAGGTAAGAAAATAAGTCGGGATAAGGACGCAAAAAGTTTGCAAGTGGATACAGATAAGTGAGTGGGGGCAAGAATGATATCTGAAGTATAATGTGGGGAAATGTGAAATTGTCTATGATGAAACGAAGAATAGAAAAACAGATTACTTACATGGAGAGACTCTACTGAACGTTGCAATGCAGAGACATCTTGATATATGAAATACAAAATGTGAGCTGTTGGCATGCAAGTCCAGCAAATAATTAGGAAGGCAAACGGAATGTTCCCCTTTATTGCAAGAAGGATAGAGTATAGGAGGAGGAAAATCTGGTTACAACTGTAGAGGGCATTTGCAAGGCCATACCTAGAGCGCTGCATACAGTTTTGATCTCCTTATTTGAGAAATATACTTCCATTATTAGCAATTTAGAAAAGGTTCATTAGGTTGCAGGTTGGGCATAGACATAACAGTTTGGAAGAAATCAGAGGTGATCTTAATGAAATAAGATTTTTAGTTGTGGGGGGTGGGGGGGAACATCAGTATCTATGGAGAAAGAAATACCTAGCAAAATATGAGCTGTTAGCATGCAGGTAAGCAAATAATTTGTAAGGCAAATGGAATGCTGACTTTTATTGCAAGAAGGACGGCTTATAGAAGGAGGAAAGTCTTGTTACAACTTTACAGGGCATTAGTGAGGCCACATGTAGAGCACTGCATACAGTTTTGGTCTCCTTGTTTTAGCAGAAATATATTTTCATTAGTAGCAACTTAGAAAAGGTTCATTTGGTTGATTTCTGATCTTATGAAGAAAGCACAGAGTTGAAATCTCAGTCCTGATCTTTCATCAGAAAATATTGTTTCTATTTCTGCTGATGCTGCCACATTTTGTTTACACTTCATATTTCCATCATTCATAGCATTTAGCTTTTGCTTCAAGATTTTGAGGGGCATGAAAGAATGTTTTCCCCTTATGAAGAACGCTCGAACTGAAAGGTCTCCCATTTAATACTGTCAGCAGGAAGAATTTTTTTAGGATCATTAATCTTTGGAACTCAATACCCCAGAGAGCAGTGTAGGCTGGGTTATTTAATAAATTTGAGGCCAAATTTGACAAGTTTTGATTTACAAGAATCTAGGGTTACTGGGGACCAGTAGGAAAATAAAACTGTGACCACAATCAGAACAGCCATGATCCTATTGAATTACTTGCATTTCTTAGGTTCTTATGAACCCTCCAAAGTTTGCAGCAGGCTTTGGCATAATGAAAGGATGACTGACTCATTCCTCTATTCCTCAATCACAATTGATGTCACAGAAAAAAGAGAGGGAGCACACGCACGAGGGTACAGGGATAGAGGGAGAGAGACGTACATAAAGATGGTCCTGTGCCATTAAAAATTATTTTAATCATGTTTCTCTGCAGGATGTTTCTCCAGTCCTTAATAATTTGTTGGGATGGTGTTGTCTGCAGCCCTTTCTTGTGGCTGAGGCAATATAATTGATACGATGTTGATTTTAAATCGGGACTAATGCAGTGTTCTATGATTTTAATGGTCCCTCAGGATTGCAGAGGGGAGCCTCTCCCCCTCTAGCCTCTGTCATGTGACTGAAGTCTTTTCCACAGAATATTCAAGTTTTAATTTTCTTTCTCAGTTGCTGCTACAAACTAATGGAAGAAAGCAGTATTGCTCTTTCAAGAGGCTTTCTGAACGTTCCAAGACTAGGGAGACTTGGAGATTTCATTTATCATTCAAAGGACCAATTCATGCAAGTATTAAAAGCTGCAAATCCACCATCACATGAGCTTACTTGCTTTTTGTGCTAAGTTTGAAGAAGGGTGTATGTCTGTGGGATGGTGTTTAACTTGAAACAGCAAAGATAGCTAGCTATTAGGAGTTATACCTGTTTGAGTCTCTCATTTGCTGTCCAGTAAAGGAAACACAAGTCCTGCTTCTTCATAAATGCTCTTTATTTTCTGATTCAACTCCACATACACATTCCAACACCCAGTGCCACCTGTAACCCCTTTGTATATCCAGGTAAATGTATTAAACAGTTAACATGTAAATTAGATTTAAATGGAAGGTGGAAGTTAACCCATTCCTAACAGACTCCTCTTCCTCAAAGAAAAACGATAAATTTGTCTCTACAGAAACCATACTGTTATTACCCCTTCCCATTTTTTCTATTCATCTCTGAAGGAGAAAAATATTTATAGAAAGATATGACCTTCTTTGATAATGTCCAAAAGTTTCTTTGAACTAGCCCCTCTTTTTGTAAAGCAATTGGACAACTGGTAACTACTATCAATCCATTTTATTTTTGATATTTCACCATTGTCCAACATTTGCTTTAAGATGCCTGTCTATGCGTAACCTTTTCTTGTTTACATATATTGTGGAGTGCACATTTTCCCAAAATGACTTATTGTCAATGACATTCAATGGATATTTTACCCAAATCCCCAACCCCAAAATTTCTGTCAACATCTGGGATATGAAAAAAAGCCATATCCACTGCCTCTACAAGGCTTAGTGTCTCAGTGGCCAATGTGCTTTTTCCACCCACCTTATGTTCTTTCTTTCCCATACAAGAGGACAATATTTATCATTTTCCCCAAAAGGAAGATTATAAAACCTCCTGCGCTTGAAAACCTATCACACAAATCACTATGAACTGTGATCTTCAGGTGCCTAAGATCACCCAAAAATGGGAATCTCAAAATACACTCCTCATTTTTAGTTTGGTCTGTTTTGTTTGCTCTCATTATGTCTTAACTCATTATGCACTCAACTCTAGGACACCAAAACTAGCGTCCGGTCTGGTCTGTCTACACAGTTGCCCAATCAAATTTCAGAGTTCCTCCTTTTCCATCTTAGAAACCACTGCATCCTTTTGTGAAGCCCTTTCGCAGTTAACTGCTATTGGGCTGATACTCTCCAAATATGGTTGCTGACAAAGTGACACCTGACCCTGTCTGTCCAATTTCCAGTCCAATATATTTGAAAGCCCCTGAAGCCTGACTTCCGATCTTGAATTTCTTCCTCAGCCAGGAAATAGCTTCAAAATCATTGCTATCACCCTACAAAAAAAAATCATCGAACTGCATCATAAAAATACCAGAAAGCTTTCCTCCATAGTGCCAGTAAAACATCGCAGAATCAGCTTTCAACTGGCAACAGCCTAACTAATAAAACCAACCTTACCAAAAAATACCAAACTCTAGATGCATCATTTACTTAACTTCCACAGTACCCTTCTGTATTAGTTGCCTCTTTAGGAGGACAGAGAAAAATGTCTCTCTGAAGCTGATGCCCTAGCAAAATGGCAACTTTAATATCTACAGATTTGCTTTCTCAGACCTTTGTAGCTAGCAGAGCCAAGATGATCTTTAAAATAACCTTTCCTGCCGTAGGTGAATCCACCCTTATCTTCTCGTCTCCTAAATTTTCTTCAAATCCCTTTGCCACAAACCTGGCCTTTGCCTTATAAGTTCCATCAGGAAGCATCTTTTCCATGCAAATTTGAGAGAAGAGCTCTTTGGCCCTCTGGTACCTCTGTGTATATCCCAAATTCAATCCAACTATGCAGTTCTTGCTGTTTGGCATCCTTTGTAACTTTTTCATCTAATAAGCAAAACCTCATGAGCATATGGGCTTCTACTCCTAGTAGCATTTGTAGTCTTAACCACATTCTGAGACCTTGTCAAGCTATGCCCCCTATCCCACTTGATATTTTGTTCTGGACTACCACTGCTTGATCTTTCCCTCCTGTTGTGGGATGTTCTTTCAATAGTTCTCGTTTTCCATAATCAAGAAGAAACTAGCGAGGCATCTTGAGAAGAACTGTTTGATAGAGCAGATGTAGCACGGTTTCGTTAAGGGGAAGTCGTGTCTGATGAATTTATTGGAATTCTATGAGGATGTGTCTAGTGCGGTGGATACAGGGGAACCAGTGGATGTGGTGTTTCTCGATTTTCAGAAGGCATTTGAAAAGGTGCTGCACAAAAGGTTGTTACAGAAGGTTAAGGGGCATGGAGTTGGGGGTAGGGTGTTAGCGTGGATAGGGGATTGGCTGTCAAATAGGAGGCAGAGAGTGGGTGTCAATGGGTGCTATTTGGATTGGTGGTTGGTGACTAGTGGAGTGCCCCAGGGATCGGTGCTGGGGCCTCAGCTATTTACCATTTATATAGATGATCTGGAGGAGGGAACCGAGCACAAGGTGTCGAAATTTGCTGATGACACAAAGATAGGTCGAACGGCAAATTGTGTGGAGGGTGTGGAAAGTCTGCAAAGGGATCTAGATAGGCTGAGCGAGTGGGCGGGGACTTGGCAGATGGAATACAATGTTGGCAAGTGTGAGGTTATCCACTTTGGTAGGAATAATGGTAGGAAGGACTACTACTTACACAGGGCGAAAAGCTGCAGCGTGCTACGGTGCAGAGGGACCTGGAGGTCCTTGTGCATGAGTCGCAAAAACCCAGCCTACAGGTGCAGCAGGTGGTCAGGAAGGCAAATGGGATGCTGGCCTTCATAGCAAGGGGGATTGAATATAAAAGTAGGAGGTCTTGCTGCAACTGTAAGGGCACTGGTGAGGCCGCAGCTGGAGTACTGTGGGCAGTTTTGGTCGCCGCACTTACACAAGGATATTTTGGCCTTGGAGGAAGTGCAGAGGAGGTTCACTAGGCTGATACTGGAGTTGAAGGGGTTGAGCTATGAGGAGAGGCTGAATAGACTGGACTTGTACTCGTTAGAGTTTAGAAGGATGAGGGGAGATCTCATTGATATGTATATGATGATGAAAGGGATGGATAGGGTAGAGGTGGAGAGGTTCTTCCCACTCAGAAAGGACAGCAGGACTAGAGGGCACAGCCTCAAGATTGGGGGGGGGGGGGGGGGGGGGTGCAGTTTAGAACAAAGTTGAGGAGGAACTTCTTCACTCAAAGGGTGGGGAATCTCTGGAATTCTCTGCCCGTTGAAGTGGTGGAGGCTACCTCCCTAAATATATTTAAGACGCGGGTAGATAGGTTTTTGGTAGGCAAGGGGATTAAGGGTTATGGGGAGAAAGCGGGAAAGTGAAACTGAGCCACTTCAGATCAGCCATGATCTTGTTGAATGGCAGGGCAGGCTCGAAGGGCTAGATGGCCTACTCCTGCTCCTATTTCTTGTGTTCTTATGTTCCTGTGATCACATTCATCAGATTTGCTGACTGAACTGACGCTATGTTTTTGTGCCCTCCATTTTTGAACTTTGCGTTCCCAATCCAAGGTCCTGATGGCCTCCTGTGTGTTCTGTACAATCAATATTTATACTTTACAGTGGCCTTCCCTGCTCTACTAATGACAGTTGCATCTTTTCATTGACTGGACCCTTCAGGCAAGTATGTCACTTTTGTACTAACTTTTGGCAGTTGTCCCTTAGAAAAAAAGGCCTGTTCTAGTTCATCAGAAGTATTGTGTTGTTTTACATAATTCTGTAACACTTGAGTATCAGATGATCCTAGTTCCTCATTTTTGTCTACTTTAAATTCACAAATCTGTATCAATTATCCTTGATGAATGAACCCTAACAGTCCGATTGTCATGTTGCAAAGTAACTGTTTTACCATCTATGCCTATAGCTTTCTCTGGGCCTTTACATTCATTGAAATACTCCTTCTTATAGTGTACTACATCTCTTTGCCGGAAAACGGTGTTTGATGGCCGTACCTTGTGCCTTAAAGCTCCGTGAATTCTTTCAGAAACTTCTGCTTCCAAAAGTGCTCTTCTACTTATATGCAGTATTTAAATGCTCAGAAAAGGCAAGAGCTAATTGCAGCCCCTTTCCAAGCTAGAAGCTGGCCATTCAAAATGGAAGGAATTTTAGGATTTCTACCAAATAATTGATACAGACTACAGCCCCCGACCATCTGCAACAAATTATCTACATGTACCATCCATGCTAAGGCTGAATTTAATTTGCAATGGGGTCTGAAAATTTTCTGGAGCATGTCATCTATTATCATACGGTCCCTCTCACACACCATTACTAAATGGGCTTTCCACAGCTATATTCGTGACAATGATATTCATGTTTTCACAAATATCCCTAAACTCATCATTAGCAAATTCCCTTCATTGTCTATAATGAAATTTGCAGGTGGCCCCATTCTGATCCCTATCCATGTTTCCATGATCTGATCCAGGATTACTATTTTCTTTACAATGGACAACAGTTGATTGACTAAATCTGGTTGCTAAATCTACAAAGTGAAAAATGAATATATTGTTTGCTTTATCCAAATCTTAAGGGCCATTGGAAAAACCATCATTAAAATCTCTGGCAACGGTAGAGTTATTGTTGGTCATGGTGTCCTAATGTGCTTCCTACAAGCCTCACACTGATCACTGACCTGCTCTATAAGCAGAGTTTAATCCTAATCTCTTACACCTGCATCAATTAATAAAATTTGCAGCCTCCAAGGAGACGGATGCGCAAATTGCCGAGTGTGTGGAGGACACTTGAGTCGTCTTTTTGATAAATCTTATCCATAAAGATTAATAAATTATCCAGAAGGAAAAAGAGTAAAAGAGGGAAATGGCATGGAAGAGAGCAAGAGTATGAAAGCACATGAGTGTGAGAGCAAGAGACCTGGACAACACATGCTGCAGGGGGATAGAAAATTGCATCTAGAGAGAGAGAGAGAGAGAGAGACACGCACACACACACACACACACACACACACACACACACACACACACAGCTGCTGGTCTTTTAGCCACCAGAGAGAAGGTGGATGGAAAGTCATTCTCTGGTTAAAAGTGATGAAGCTCATGAAAATTTAAGGACACTGGAAGATTCATCCTGGCATGGCTGGGAAAAGGAACCAGAGTGAGCTGTGATGCAGGAGATTGGTTCCAGACTTCTCAAAAAACTGAAGAAAAAGGTCCTTCAGTGGTCCCTGGGTATGATTACTCAGTAATGCCTGAAGATGTGTGCCCTTGGAAGCAGCTTTGGACTGTTTTTTGTAAAGGTTGCAATTCAGCAGAGAGTGTGCTACAATGTATAAATGCACTGTGGGGTTTTCAAGTTGTTTGCACAATGCTCATAAGGAATACTTCTATATTCCTGTGGTTTCGTGAACTAGTTGCCTAAGAAATGTTTAGTACATGTTGATTTTAATTTGTTTGTTATAATAAGAAAGACTTAAAATATGACATCTTGTCATGTTATCATTTGAATTAATCACTGGGAATTCAAATATTTTTAAAAGTTAACTGATCTCCATGGGGCTCATATTAGCATCTTCTTCCACTCTTGGACTTCTGATCTTAATGGGTCCCCTTTTCAAATCTGAGAATCGTGTATTTATTGGATGCATACCCTTCGAGTCTCTGTAATGATCTAAGTCAATATCAACTCTTCAGACATGATGGATTACTGGACAAAGCAAAGAGGCAACGATTAAAACATGATGGAAATGACATTATATTAAAACTGTTAATAATAATCCATTATTCATTTGCAACTCTCAATGCAAAAATACTTTAAGAATTTGTTGTTGGGAAGGCAGTACTGCACTCATTTGATGGCAATTACAAAATACTTATGTGAATTAATTTCAAATAGAGCGCCAGTCGGTTTAATTAATTCATCCAGGTCGATTAATTAACAGATCCGACAAGAGTGTAGGGCACTTTATAGTCATTGCGATATATTGTTTCTTTGACATATTCGTCACGCTGAGAAAGAAACATTTTTTCACCCATCTCTTGTACGGATCCACAAGAGATGGGATGAGATCCTAAATGAGTATTTCTCATCAGTATTTACTGTTGAGAAAGGCATGGATGTTAGGGAACTTGGAGAAATAAACAGTGATGTCTTGAGGAGTGTACATATAACAGAGAGGGAGGTGCTTGAAGGCTTAAAGCACATCAAGGTAAATAAATCCCTGGTACCCGATGAAATGTATCCCAGGATGCTGTGGGAGGCTAGGGAGAAAATTGCAGGTTCCCTAGCAGAGATGTATGAATCATCGACAACTCCAGGCAAGATGCCTGAAGATTGGAAGGTGGCAAACGTTGTGCTTTTGTTTAAAAAGGGCTGCAGGGAAAAGCCTGGGAACTAAAGACCAACACGCCTCACATCTGCAGTGGGCAAATTGTTAGAAGGTATTCTGAGAGACAGGATCTGCAGGCATTTAGAGAAGGACTGATTAGGAACAGTCAGCATGGCTTTGAGAGTGGAAAATCATGTCTCACAAATTTGATTGAGTTTTTTGAAGGGATAACCAAGAAGGTAAATGAGGACAGTGCAGTTGATGTTGTCTACATGGGTTTTATCAAAGCTTTTGACAAGGTATCACATGGCAGGTTGTTGCATAAGGTTAAATTTCACAGGTTGTAGAGGATTGTTTTTCAAACTGGAGATCTGTGACCAGTGGTGCTTCTCAGGAATTGGTGCTAGATCCACTGTCATTTATATTAATGATCTGGATGAGAATCTTGGCAGCATGGTAGTAAATTTGCAGCTGACACCAAGATTGGTGGCATAGTGGACAGCGAAGAAGGTATCCAGGATTGCAATGGGATCTTGATCAAATGGGCCAGTGGGCTGACAAATAGCAGGTGGAATTTAATTTAGATAAATGCGAGGTGATGCATTTTGGTAGATCGAACCAGGGCAGGACTTACTCAGTTAATGTTAGGGCGCTGGGGAGAGTTACAGAACAAAGAGATCTAGGGGTATAGGTTAATAGCTCCTTGAAAGTGGAATTACAGGTGGACAGAGTGGTGAAAAAGGCATTCGGCATGCTTGGTTTCATTGGTCAGAATAGTGAATACAGGAGTTGGGACGTCTTGAAGTTGTACAAGACATTGGTAAGGCCACATTTGGAATACCATGCACAGTTCTGGTCACTGTATTATAGGAAGGATATTAAACTAGAAAGAGTGCAGAAAAGATTTACTAGTATGTGACCAGGATTTGATGTTTTGAGTTGAGTTATAAGGAGAGGCTGGATTGACTGGGACTTTTTTTCCCCCCTGAAGCATAGCAGGTTTAGGGGTGATCTTATAGAGGCCTATAAAATAATGAGGGGCATAGATCAGCTAGATAGTCAGTATCTTTTCCCAAAGGTAGGGGAGTCTAAAATTAGAGGGCATATGTTTACGGTGACAGGGGAGAGATACAAAAGGGTCCAGAGGGGCAATTTTTTTAAACACGGAGTGTGCTGAGTGTCTGGAACAAGCTGCCAATGACAGTAGTAGAGCCAGGTACAATTTTGTCTTCTAAAAAGCATTTAGACAGTTACACAGGTAAGATGGCTATAGAGCGATATGGGCCAAACGCAGGAAATTGGGACTAGCTCAGTGGTTAAAAAAGAGGCAGCATGAACAAGTTGGGCCAAAGGGCCTATTTTCCATGCTGTAAATCTCATGACTGCAATAGCAAAAGTGGAGTCTTCATTTCAAGGCAAATTATTGTGAGCTTCCTTAGCATATTCCAGTGCTTTTCCACTGGCACTAAACTTGGCAAAGTGAGCAACAAGAACAAAAAGTGCTGCTTTGATCATCGATACATTGTCAAGTCGGACACAGTTATCCTGTTTAACTTATAATTAAAGATGTTGTGGTTTGGCAAGGAGGGAATGGCAACACTATACCATCATCTTCAGGATGACCTCAGGCAACAACATGTATGACCTGTACAGCAAAGGCTCAATTTATTTTACACAGTTTATCCTTCTAGATTGGCACTGCAGATAGTTATACTGTTAACCTGTTTCCTAGCAACAGATGTATTGAGGTTACATTCATTATTCAGCTGGAGCATGATCATGACTTTCACCACTGACCAAAAGCAGGAGAGAGACAGCGCATCAGAATTCTACAGAATTGCTGGCTTGTCTAAATGCAGAGAATCATGGTGCAACTTGAAACCGCAATATTATATGATGCGAATGGATTTTGTCCCACTACAGATATATCATCAGCTGTTAAAAATTAGAAATTTGCTTGAAATAAACATATATTTAGTAGCCATCCCAAAATATCTAAAGGAATAGGTTAGTGCTATAAATTTTGTTTTACTGCTTTAACTTTTGTTTCACTGGAGCAAAAACTAGTGGAAATTAGTGGAATTATTCTTATGTAATTGCAGCTGGTCCAAAAAGGGGTACAGTTCATTGCACAGAATGAATCAGTGCCTGCCCAGTTTGCAGCATTAACTCCAACAATCATAATAATTGAACATTGCTACACAGTCCCCTCCGCATCCCCCCCCCCCAATCATAATGGATGTTGGATCCAACTTTAAATTGGTTTCATTGGAGCCTTACCTATTGGTTTGTGTTACTGCTTTCAATTTACTAATTGAATAAGAAGCCCTTACACCTGAAACTAACTGACTGCAGCATGGTTGCTTCTGGTGGAGGTGATCTGCAGGTGGCAAGTTCCAATTCAAATCAACTGTGATTGAGGGTCAGGTTTCACAGGCCAACCAATCTACATTGGATGACAGGGATTTCAAAAGCTCTTCATTTCTCACTACCCAGTCATCTGGGATTGTGGAAAGAGGCAGTAGAAACATAGAAACACAGAATTTAGGAGCAGAGAGAATGGCCTTGTGGCCTTTCGAACCTGCTCCACCATTCATCATGATCACGGCTGGGCGTCCAACTCAATAGCCTAATCCTGTTTCCTCCCCATAACTTTTGATCTCATTCGCCCTAAGTGTTGAATCCAGCAGCCTCTTGAATCCATTCAATGTTTAGACATCAACTATTTCCTGTGGTGATGAATTCCACAGGCTCACCACCCTTTGGGTGAAGAAATGTCTCCTCACCTCCATCCTAAATGGTGTACAACGAATCCTCAGACTGTGACCTCTGGTTCTGGACTCCCCCATCAGGAAACTCCTCCTTGCATCTACCCAGTCATGTCCTGTTAGAATTTTATAAGTCTCTATGAGACCTCCCCTCATTCATCTGAACTCCAGCAAAAACAATCCTAACCTTGTCAATTTCTCTTCACGAGGGGTGGGTGATGGAAGGGGAAGGCACTGTTTACTTCCACCAACTTTGAGCAGTAACTGCGAGAAAAGAAATAAAACAGAACTTGAATGCTCTATGAAAACAAACTGTTCTCAGTCCCATGACCACCTGTCACTTAACCTCAAATCAAGCTCCACTATGCAATCTGAAGGAATCATTAAAACCACAGAACACTACATTAGTCCAGATTTTAAAATCAACATATAAATTATACTGTTGCAGCCACAATAAAGGGCACTGGCTACAGAAACACCAGGCCGACAAATTGCCAAAGGACTGCAGAAACATCCTACAAAAATAATGATTAAAATACAGTTCTTAAAGGCACAATCCCAGGTAAATCCCAAATAAAACCATTCACCTGCATATAATATACAATTAACAGAGAAGGAATAAGGGAATAGAAATCTTGCCAAGATAACTGAAGACCCTGAGAATGGTTTAATCTCAAGTCATATCCATGGGAGTCCCAAAAAATGTTGCAGATTAAAGTTACACCAGTAATATTTAATTAGTCAACCATTCAAATGCCAAAACATTTCTGTAATTAAACTTGATATATTAAACAAAATGGTATAAATAGTTAATATTGTGAAAAGTGTTAGGAATTTGTAAGTCAGCGATGTTAACAGTGAACTTGAAGAAAACAAATAAACAAACAGATCAAAAAGGCGTCTAGAGGAATACTAATGTGATTTGCCCAGTAACAGGATTAGTGGGAGTCTAGAGAAACTGAGGTGTGAATTGTCATATCAGAAACATTGTTTACTAGAGATCAGTGGTGCTTTATAAAATTCATAACTTCAAGAGGCAAGGAATTTGAGCGGTAGCCAAATCCACAGGCTGAACAGCATAACTGCCAGCATCCTAATTGGGGCAGGGATCTAATTCTCCATCCAACAGTGAGACAGGCCAAAATTTTCAGAGGGACCAATTCCAACTGTAAGCACAGCCACTCCATTAACATTTACAGCCATGGCAGATTCCAGATGTTCTCCTCAAAAAGACAGTCTTTTGTCCGAACCAACAAAAGACATTCTCCAAGACATGGTCACTTAAGCTGCATTAGGTGGTAACTATGAACTAGGTTTGACATACAGATTTAGTAAAATGGATGTTATTAGGGAAAAGGAGTGTCTTAGTGAGTTCAGGGGTATATTTTGGAACACCAGATAATGTCAGAAAAAATGTTTAGTTACTAATATACTGTCATACTGCATATTAGTCTGTCATGCACTTTTACTTTAATACCCTTTATTAATAGTTTACTGAACTGTTTCCTCACTGGATTATGCATTGTTCTTCACATTACTCCAAACATGTAGGGTGGGATTTTCCAGTGGCTCACCTGAAATCTGGAAATCCCATCCGACGTCAACAAACCTTTGCAAGGTCAGTCTGCAATGTTTCCCATGGTGGGCAGGATGGGAAAATCCCCTCCGCATGAAACACTGAGTTTTGAGACAAACTCACGGCTATCATCAGTGGGGCTTTTAACAAAGGAAATGAGTCCCGCCAAGGATGAGTGATATTACACAGTCAAAGTTAGTGAAAATGATACAGTGAGAAAGAGGCAAGGGAGAACAGATAGGAGTTGGAGCTGTTGTTATAGGATAGATATAGAATTGACATGGGGAACATGAAGAATCTGAGAGAGAAACCGAAAGGAATTTTGATTCAAAGGAATAAAGGAGATTCAGGTCAAATTAAAAATTGGTTGGAGACACTAAACCAAAAGCTAGACACGGTACCAGATTTCCAGGAAGTCCGAGAGTAAATTAATGAAATAATTTAAGAATCTAAGGGAAAAATCAGTTTTCCAGGGCTATGATCTGCAGTTTCAAATGAAGTTTCCTAATAAATTATGTACAAAAGACTTGATTGACATTAAAAAATATCCAACTTCACAAGTAATGGAAACCAAGGAATGATTTAACCAGACTGGGCCATGTGCACAATTATTAAGCATATGGTTGTTTATTACATCAAACTGCCCTGCTCATGTGGGTAGGGTGGCTCAAGGCTATGTCCCTTTATTTTTGAAACTGACTAGAAATTTTGCAATTTAAAATGAGACAGAGCAAATTACTAGGCCGCTTTCCAAGGTGAAGTTGAAAAACAAACCCTCAGATCCATCAAAACTCATCACTGTCTAAGAAAGAGACGTTAAAATGCAAAATGCTGGCTTCTGAAACAATGGCTGCCTCAAACATCCCAACATATTCACTTGGAAATGGACATTGGGGGTGATTCTACCATTTTGATTTTAATTGCTGAATCTGGGCGTAATTCAGACCCAACTTGTAAACCTGTCTTCAGGTCCCCCCATATGCATTCAGCCTGGAAAAAAAGTCACAAGTCTGAATCGTGCCCGGAACGCTGCTACTCTGATCATAGCCTTCAACTGCGCATGCGCAGTTAAAAAAACTGAAAACTCTCCCGTCACATCACTCCCAGGCCACAAAAAACAGAGTGGCCTGGGAGTGATAGCCTCCACAGACATGGCCCCACCCCCAAAACATAACTGTCCCCCTCATCCACCCATCCCCCCTGCTACCCAGACTCCCTGATCCCTTTCCCTCCCTTCGATTGCCCAGAGTGGCAGTGGACCCCCCCCCCCCCCCCCCCCCCCCCCCCGCCCCCCCCCGCCCCCCCCACCACACACACACACAATGATCACCCACAGAGTGTCAGCGGAACCACTCCTGCTCGCCACTGGAGTGACCTGGCCTCCCTCCTCCTCCCCCCCCCCCCTCCTCCACTTCACCAAAGCATAATGTAGCCCGCCTTCCCCAACCCCTTACCAGAGAATGATCCCCCTCCCCAACCACAGTGATCTGCCCCCTCACGATCCTTACAAAAAAGCAGTTTAAGCTCTGTTGTGGCCAACTGAGGAGGTTGAATAGAGGGGAACAGAGCCAGTCACTCCTTCTGACCTGCTCATAACAAGGATAATGATTACTTAAATTTCAAAAGTATTCTATAATGCCTGTGGTCTTATATCTGCCATCATTAGGAAGAATAAAAAAAGTGCTAAGTGTTCAAGGTTGAATCAACACAATTCATGGAAGGAAAAGTACATAAATAATAATGATTACCCACATGACATGACAAAGACAAGCACAACCTGGAAGGCTCCGAGTTTAAACTGTTGTAGTAAGATCAAGGGCTGCTTCATGTGTAGGTGTGATATTTGGGAGACAGAAATGTGAGCATGTCGGTTCACTGTTGATAAAAAACTGCCTACTTTCACCAACTAAGGTTAGATATGAGATGACAATTTAATTTGAAGCAATTATTTAAGTCAGTGACAATATTGTATGATCATCTCTGTTATCCAAAATTATTGGACTGTAAAATTACTGGATCAAGTGGCCAACCTTTTGTTTAAGCCATATCAAATGACTCAAGTAGTCACTGAATTCCCATAAGAAATCAAATTACAATATTGCCCTACAGCTAGAGGCCCTTGAGACCATGGTAAAATTTCATCACCCAGTTTTCTCCTAATTTAGGATGCACCACTAAAAACAGTGGTACTTCCCAAAAGCAACTCATTAAGATGCAACACTTGAGTTTGAAAAAAACTGTTCAACAGATTAGGAGACAAACAGTGGTAGTAGGCATTTGCTTAAACTATAGCCAAGATCCCTGGGCAAAAATAGCTTCAGTGGTAATGATAATTACTTAATGCCTGTTCCTGATAGCCCTAATTGCAGTGATGTGTTACTACCATAGAGTGAACCACCAGACCAATAACTTTAGAACCGGCACAGTTAATGGAAGACCAAGAACGAGAAGTCAAATTATTCTCCTCTTTTTCAAACTGGGGAATCAGTTAGAGATTCAAAATATGCTATGAATAATCATATACTCAGTAGTCGAGTCATCCCACAAAAGGTAAAATAAAGATTAATATTGCAAGTTTCAGTTTACTAGAAACTGCAGAAAATTTTGTTTCCTTGGAAGAACGAACTAGTGGATTGATGATTCTTGGGTGATTATAATTAGCCCATTAAAGGGTCAGAGCTGGATAAATGTATAAATATGTAAAAGTCCTAGAAAGTTGTGTTAGCCTTTTCATTTAACTTTGCTTAATTAAGATGCTTCCTAGAATGCAAACATTAATTAGCAAATAGTGAACACTATTAAATCACAATGGCTTAACAGCTTAATAAGAAATAAGAATGGTTGAACTGGATGGCCACTATGAAAAAACTATTAACAGGCCTTTTGAACAGCTCTGGGAAAAGTAAAGACGACCCAGAAAGTTAGTTTGAAGGCCAGTGAGGTAATATTTTGAAGGAGTTATGGAAACAATAATGGAGTCACTGCAGGATCACATCAATGATGATTATGTAAAGGGAGAGGAATGACAGAAACTGTGTTTGCCTGTGACTCAAGAACAAAAAGAAGCAACTTTGCAGTTTCAGAAATCTCATGTCTCATCATTGCCAAGGAGATGCTAACGATCACCTGGGGACTACACAGCCTAACTTCAAAAAGGGAGCCACATCAAAGGCGTTTTTTACAACTAGGTAACCCAGGTTGGTCAGCAGAGACAAAACATCTGTTCAGGCAATGGCCTGTCAAAGATTCATTTTATACCATTATGGTGGAGTCATTATCAGCCTGGAACACAAAGTCGGTTTCCAAACACTGGATCCTTTGTTGAGGACATCATGGTGAAATCACATGATCTAGGCCTCTGGATTTTTGAACATGTAATGTTACCTTGCTGGGCTGAATAGATCCATCTGCTGTTTAATGTCTGACTAGCAGGCCACATCAAAGGAGCTCTGGCTCAGGTTGGATGCCCGACCCCCACTCACCCTGCTTCTGCTGAAAGTTCTTCGTCATCACCTAAAAGACTGGATTTCATATCTGCAAATACTTATTTTATTGTCTAAATTCAACACCACTAGAAAAGTGAATTATCCAGCATGGGTTTTCAACCCGTTGACTTCTGAGAAGGGGTACCTCATTGGACTTTGATTCAGGATTCTGGAACCCACACGAAACAACTTTTTTCTCCGTGGTCTCTGTACTATGATTCTTCCTTAAATCTCTCTCTCTCTTTACTATCTAAATATGAGAAGGATATTGCAAACCCTATTTTCATGTTCTGAGTGTGTGCAAATAATCTAACCCTTTGAGTTCACCTCATCTCGAGTCTGTTAATATGTAATGTCTCCTAATCTTTTTTGGTGTAGCTGAAGCCACATATTTTATTTCAGGGCTTGTACTTTTCTTGATACATGATACATGATACATGTATTATTAGCTCTGTGATAATCACCTTACATATAGGATTTACTCCATGTACGCAAGAATACAATTAGTTTCAGTCTCGCTCCAAGTAGACTAAAAAAAACTATTCCAAATTTTTATGTATAGTTAGTACAGAGCAAAACCAGCTTAGATATCATGTTTATCAAAATCCAGTTCAAGATATTTTGCTCCTATACCAAATCTAAACTCATTTGATTTGAAATTTTAACAGTTTGATTTCAATAAGTGTGTGATCTCTCCTTCACTCATTGAGCAAGTATCACATTTGGAGATTGATTATCCAGACACAAAAAGCCTAATCACCTAACACCGTTAAATAAGATAACTCATCCAATATATCTTTCAAACTACAGAGTAGTGCTTGGAAACAATATTTTAAACAAGGGAGATTTACTCTCAGTTGTAAATATCTACAGTCATATACACAAAGATACAGATAATTTGTAAACCATTACATGAATCATAAAAAAAATGCAATGGTTCAACAATTGTGTAATGTTGCGTCCCAACCTGGAAGGATAATTTCATGATTATGCACTCCTGTCAATATTATTCTGTGGCAGTGACACAATAGAACTCTTAACTTAAGAGACCACTTGACTTACTAACACTGTTTATTCTTTTCAGATTATAACATTTTAGGAAAGATAGTGGTAGTCAAAAGATTTACTTCAGTCATGGAACTAGATGACTGTCACACACAGATAAATGCATTAGTGACATTGCTTGCTATTCACTATAATACAGTAATATCAAAGATATCCAATTCATGTTTTTTTTAAATTATATATCCTCAAGTGTGTTGCTAAGAAAATAGTGATGGACCTTCTTGAAATCCTGAAGTTTGAGAGAAATTCCTAGTAATCTGATACAACCAAGTGACTTGTTAAGGACTTCAGAGCGCAACTGAGAATCAACTGCATTTATGTAGGATTAGACTCACATAATGAGACTGACCAGATAGGGAGAGCAAGTTTCCTTGGAGAACATTAGTGAATCAATTAAGATTTCTTCAACAAAATATCTGATACCAGATTTTTAAAAAGTTTTTAAAAGTTTCCAGATTTTAAATCATAAACTGAATTCAAATTCTCAAACAGCCATGGTCCTCAGGGTAACTAGTTTAGTAACATAACAATTACGAGCACATACTTTTTTAAAAGTAGATATGATTACTAACTTTTTTTTCTGGGTTAATTGAAAAAAAAAACCCTCGAAAGACAATGGAAACTGCCCAGATGCTACAATATATAGCTTGCATTCCACCAAATGGGGTATAGAAGTCCCCATCTCCTGTTGGATTTACTCCAATCTGGAACATTTCTGATGTTTCAAAGAGGAGACATCAAAATGCTGCTCAACTGTAAGCAACTGTTACCAAGCAGGAGAAGAATCAAGATAACACTGTACTGAAAAATAGGTTATTGAAGCTATTTGCCCCCTCTGTGTCTCTCAGAATTATTGTGCCCAAATTTGCAAAGTAATCATCCTGAGAAAAGAAATCTACTGCAAACCAAAATCTTTTGGGAATAAAGGGGACGATTCTCCCATTGTGACCCGCAAATTTTCTGGTGGGTCCGGTCAGGAGAATCACGTGTCAGCCATTTTGCGGGATTCGCACGTGTTCCTGACACATGCGCATCTTCCAAAGCCAGGAACAATCGCAGTCACTGCTGGGGGGGGGGGGGGGGGGGGGGGTGGTGGTAGCGAGCTGGGCCAGGAATTGTCAAGGAGGCCACGTCTGGCCGTGGTGGTGGTGGCGGCTGGGGGGGGGGGGGTGGCAGGCAGATGGGGAGACTGACAGAGTGGCCACTGCACATGCACAAAGTTCTACAGCTGGCTGGCATGAATAGGGCCCACCCTCTCCCCCAGGGTTTTTTAATATGATTCAGGATTGTGACCTCTGCAGTGCACAGAGTGGAGAGATTCAGGTCTGAAGCTACACTGAAAAAAAAACAGTTGTGAACTAGACCAGTTTTCTCTACAATTCAGCACTTTTGGGAGAATCGCCCCCAAAATGTGAAAATCTGCTCCATAAAATCACATCCAGGAAGATAACAGAACAAAAACAGCCACAACTTGGAACTGGTGTATTGCAATGAGCTGAAGAACAATTAACCATATATTCCTTTGTTTTATCTTCTTCACAAACTGTATAATAATCTTCAAGTCTATTCTATTGTTCTGCTATTTGTATAGACCCAGGCAAATGAGTGTAACATATGAATGGTTGCTGATTTTTTTTTTAATTCAGGGAATAGTTTCAAGAACTTATCTTGTTCCTTGCTTAACCTAAGAAAACCTGTCCAGTTCATTCTTTACAAACTGAACGTGTAAATAGTGGGACCTCTACAGAATTGAGAATGTACATCCTCTCTTAATTCACAAAATAAAACCCATTATGATCAGACCTGTATAGAGAGAATTGGGGTGTCATTTCTCCCTTCCTCATGTGGTCCTAACACCATGCTTTAGAGAAAAAGTTATAGGAAAATTAATGGGATTAAACATTGATAAGTCCTCTGGACCTGATGGCCCATACCTTAGGGTGCTAAAAGAGGCATCTGCAGTAGTAGTGGATGCATTGATTGTAATATTCCAAAAATCCCTAGATTCTGTAAAGATCCCAATGGATTGGTAAACTGCGAAGAGAGATAGGGGATTCTTTAGTCCAAGAAGCCGACAGACGGTTCTGTAGCTGAAGACACGAATCCAGGAGAGTGTGTTGCCTCCCTGTTGCTAAGGTCAAGAATGTCACGGATTGGCTGCAGGCCATCCTGAAAGGGGAGGGCGTTGAGTTAGAAGTCATGGTATATGTTGGACAAATTGGACACAATATGGACAAAGTGAGGAATGAGGTCTTGCATCAAGAATACAGGGAGCTAGGAAGTAAATTAAAAATCAGGACTGCAATGACTGTAATCTCTGGATTAGTCCCATTGCCATGTCTAGCAAGTATAGAAATAGGAAAATATGAGATGAATGCGTGGCTAAAGGGTTGGTACAAAAGGGAGGTTTTTAGATTCCTTGATCACTGGGATTCTTTCTCAGGAAGGTGGGGCATGTACAAACAGAACAGACTGCACCTGAACCACACTGGGGCCAACATCCTTGTAGGTGGGTTTGCTGGTGCAGTTGGGCGGAGTTTAAACTAGTCTGGCAGGGGGGAGGAGACAAGAATATTGGTTAAAATAGAGACTAATCATGCTACAGTAATGGAAGCAAGTCAGAGTGAGTTCAGCTATGTTGAGTGTCAAAGAATAAGGCAAGGCTGGATGGTCTTTACTTTAAAGCTAGAAGTGTAACAGACAAGACTGATGAGTTAAAGGCATGAATTGATTCCTGCCACCACATAAACATGGTTGAAGGGCAGGACCAGCAACACAACATTCCGGGGTATGGGATATTTGGGTGAGACAGGAGGATGTAAAAAGAGAGGTGGTGTAGCAGTATTAATTAAGGAGTCAATTACTGCAATAAGGAGAGATAGTACTTGGAAGAGTCTTCAAATGAGGCTTTGTGGGTCAAACGTAGGAATATTAAGCCACATTATTGGGAATTTGGCATAGGCTCCCAAAGAGTCAGCGAGAAATAGAAGAGCAAACATGCAGATAGTTCACAAAAGGTATCTAAAGGGCAATAATTAGGTAATTATACCATGGGATTTCAACTTTCCTGAAATAAATGGAGATGGTCAAAGTGTTAAGGGTTTGGAGTGGATTTCTTGAAATGTATCCAGGGGAATTTTATGTATCAATATGTGGAATGACCCAACAAGGGATGGTGCAGTGCTTCATCCAGATCTGGGAAAAGAAGCCAGACAAGTGTTCAACATGTCAGTGGGGAGCATTTTAGTGATAGTGACCACAATATAGTATGGCTCAAATTTGTTATGGGCAAGGAGAAAGTTGGCCTGCAATTGACAGCATGAGATTGGAGGAAGGCAGATTTTATTAAAATAAGGCAGGATCTGACCAATGTTGACTGGGAACAGCTCATTGTGAGTTAAGAATATAGCAAAAGCATTAGGGGCCCTCAATTTCGGAAGTACAAGAGGGAACTTAAGAAAGCAATGAGAAAAGCAAAAAGGGAGTATGAAAAAGGACTTGTGAACAGGATTAGGGATAACCCAAAGCTATTTTATAAATACATAAAAAAGGGAAGAGGTTAACAAAGGAAAGTGTGTGTGAACCCGCAGGAATTGGAAGGGTGTTCAGTGAATATTTCTCTCAGGAAAAGAAGAACGTAGATAAGAATTCAGGAAAAGGGACTTGTGGAACTTGCACAGTTTGATACAGCAAAGAGGGAGGTATTGGAAACTCTGACGAGCTTAAAACAGACAAATCCCCTGGCCCACATGAACTGCATCCCAGGCTGCTGTGGGAGGCAAGGCACAAAAACTGCAGGTACTAAGACAAAAATTTTTAATTCCTCTCTGGCCACAAGGGTGGTGCAAGAGGATTGGAGGACAACTAATGTGGCTCCACTTTTTCAAGAAGGCTGCTCGAGATAAACGAGGAAATTACAGACAGCTATTTTATACATTTATAAAATAGCTTGGGATTCTCCTTAATCCTGTTCACAAGTCTCACGTCAGTGGTCAGGGAACTATTGGATAAAATTCTGAAGGAGAGAATTAATATCCACTTGGGAAGGCATGGGTTAATTAGAGATAGTCAGCATGGTTTTGTCTGAGGGAAGTTACGCCTAAAAAATTTCTTAGAATTTTTGAAAATCTGATCAAGTGTGACGATTGAGGAAATTCAGTTGATGTCGTTTGCATGGATTTTAGCAAAGTTTTTGACAAGGTCCTACATGGGAGACTGATTGAGAAAGGTTAAAGCATATGGAATTCAAGGAAACTTGGCGAGATGGATCAGAAACTGGCTTAGTATTAGGACACAAAGGTTAGCGGTAGAAGATTCAGAGGAACAATAGATGGATCTTGGAGTACTTGCTCACAGATCCCTGAAGTCAGAGCACGTGAATAGGATAGTTAAGAAGGCATATGGGTCACTTTCTTTTATCAGCCATGGCATAGATTTCAAGAGCAAGGATGTTGCAGTTGTACTGTGTATAGTTCTGGTTATCTCACTATACAAAGTATATGATAGCACTAGAGGGAATACAGAGGTGGCTCACTAGGATGTTGCCTGAGATGGAGCATTTGAGCTATAAGGAGAAAGTAGGTAGGCTTGGATTGTTTTCATTATAGTACAGGAGGATGAAGGACGACATGATTGAAGTATATAAGATTATGACAGGTATGGACAGGTTGAGCAGGGAGCAGCTGTTCCCTTTGGTTGAGGGGTCAATCATGAGGAAGTATCATTTTAGGGTGAGGGGCAAGAGATTCAGAAGGGATTGGAGAAAATATACTTTCCACTCAGATGGTGGAGGAAATCTGGAATGCATTGTCTGAGAAGGTAGTCAAAGTCAGAAACTTTGCGACCTTTAAAAAATATTTCAAAGAGCACTTGAAATACTGTAACATTCAAGGATATGGGACAATTGCATGAAAATGGGATTAGCAAATCTTTAGTGGTATTGTCAGTGAAGACTGGATGGGCTGAAGGATCATTTCTGCACTGCATGACTGTGACTAATTAATGTACTCCTTAAAGATAATAAAACATTTATATACTTCCTCCTTTCATCATAAAATACAAATTCTGAAAATAAGAACAGTGAAAAGTCACTTTATAAACTATTTTTTTAGAAAAACTAACATGCAACGAATTAATACACATTTCACGTTTCAGCTTATTTATTACTTTGCTTTCTTCTTGTGAAATATTTTGACTCATGCAAGGATATAATGTGCTTCAACATGATTTTTTAAAATTAAGTCATGGCAACAGAAATATTTGTCACTATAAGCAACTTCACAATCTGGGTCCAGCACTTTCATCAATCCTCATGACAGATTTCTGTGTTTCTAAAATTAAGCTCATGAAAAAAAAAATCACAAGAACTGTCACAGCTATCCCCACTCTGACGATTTCAGTCTTTGGTGTTAGGAAATCAATGTCTTACATATGGAGATTCCCATTAGGATTAGCATTTCTAACAAGGCCTGCAGGATACCTAGGAAAGATATTTAATTTACCCAACTTGTCCAAATACAATATTTCAAGAACAGCAAACTGCTGGGTCGAGGTACAGCTTCCTTCAATATTCCCTTATTGCCTAGATAAAGCACAGTCAAAATTCACTTTTGGGAAAGCTAGGATGCAAATGCTGATGCACAACGGTTTCACTCAAGGATCTCAGTTATAATGTAATTCTCTAACTGTGCAATGCAGGCAAATGCTGAAAAATGATTTTGTTGAAAAACTCGCCAACATGCAAATAGAAAATTCATAGATTTTCCACTATTTATTCAGATCTTAGTAGTGAGTGATACCTCAATCTCTTAATGCATATTTTTCGTTTTTAGGCTCATCTTGTTGAGAAGCCATCTTTCAATTTTAGCTATGCTGAATACCTACTGCCAGGCTGCAGTCCCAAGAACAAGTTTGCTCAGTAAACAGACTGCCATGAAAACAATTCTGTTACATCTATGTCGGCAAATTTATTTCAAGTTGCATTAAATTCTTCCAAAAACATACCAAATGATGACTTTATCTTCCTTAATTGCTACAATAATAGCCTATGCACCAAAAAGCCGGGAAATATCTCAATACTGAAAACAAACTTATGGTAGAAGGCTGGCAGTCAACAGATTAAGTTTGAAAAATGCTTGACAATTCTTATCTGGTTTTGCAGAAGTTCCTTATTAAAAAATAATTAAAGTTAGCCATTGGAAGACAGATATTTTTAATTTCAGTAATTCTGGTAAAACTGCATTCAGTCATTCCAGCTGCAACTGAACAGGGCTAAGATTTTGCTAACAAATACAAATTAATTTTATGAATATAATAGGCAAGGGCTTCATGTGCAGTAATTTATTCACATCTAATTTTGACCCTTACTTTCTTTGGACATCACAGGATGTCACTCCTTCATGTGCACCTGCATATTACAGTCTTAAAAACAAATTAATAAGCTCATGTTATAAATAGTAATTGCATAAAGAGCTGAATACATTGGTCATCTGTTGCTTACGATAAGAGATCTGATTTATTGACACCAGCCAAATGAAACATTTACAGTATTCTTTTTCAAAATACAATACATGTTGCATCTTATAATATTCATCCAGCTCCAAGATGGCCTGCTTTAATTTTATATGCTTCAAACACCACAGGACTGCTCAATGTATTGAAGGCTTTCAGGTGTGCAAAAGTAAATGACAGTTGAGTCAGCATATATTCCATTATACAAGAGATGTTAGATACATTCTCATGATGTGGAGATGCCAGCATTGGACTGGGGTAAACTCTTGGGTTAATGTCGCACTGGGTTTGCAAAACCTCACTTACTGAAAATCTATTGTCCGGAGACAATACACATCTCTTTAACCTGTGCTCAATGCTCCTTCCACTCACACTGTTAGCCACTTTAATACTTGAATAGCGGGTTAGGTGTAAAGATTCGCATTCTAATCAGTAATCTGTAAACTGTCTGTGATGTTATATGTACTGTCTGAGGCCAGAACTCTCCATTCACCTGACAAAGAGGGGAACCTCAAAAGCTTGTGAGTTTACTATCAAATAAATTGGTTGGACTTAAACTTGGTGTTGTCAGACTTTTTACTGAGATACGTTCTCAGCCAGACACAAGGATCATCAGAAATTCAGTGTTTCAACATCTATATGTTTGGCCACATTTCACTGTAATGTTTATATCTGACAGAATCTTACATACCTCCCAGTTTAAACTGGCAGGCTAACCAGTTCCCATCTACCACCGCCACGCTTGCCTGATCATCTCACATTGAATAATTTACCTTTCAAATAAAATGGTGCTGTGCTATGGGGGTAGATGCACGGGCCTTACTTCTGCCTGCCGTTTTGCGGGATATTTAGAACATTCCTTGTTCCAGTCCGAGACATTACACACTCCCTCAATGTTTTTGAGCACATTAATGAATGTATCATACCACCATACTGTCATCCTAAATTGGAACATGTCAATAGGTTTGCATCCAACATCAACCAACCATTCTCTCTCCTTCACCTGGTTTGTCTCTAATTCTTTCCTTTCCTTCCATTACTTTTTTAAAAATTTTTATTTATTCAAAGGATATGGGCATTGCTAGGGCAGGCTGCCATTTATTGCCCATCCCCAATAGTCCTCAAGGTGATGGAAAATTGTCATCTTTGAACCACTGCTGTTTATGTTGTGTAGGGGAGGGAGTTCCAGGATTATGACCCAGCGACAGTGAAGAAATGGCTATATAATTCCAAGTCAGGATGGTGCTGGTTTAGAGGGGAACTTGCTGTTCGTCATAGGAACATAAGAAATAGGAGCAGGAGTAGGCCATCTAGCCCTTCGAGCCTGCCCCACCATTCAACAAGATCATGGCTGATCTGAAGTGGCTCAGTTCCACTTTCCTGCTTTCTCCCCATAACCCTTAATCCCCTTGCCTACCAAAAACCTATCTACCCGCGTCTTAAATATATTTAGCGAGGTAGCCTCAACCACTTCAATGGGCAGAGAATTCCAGAGATTCACCACCCTTTGAGTGAAGAAGTTCCTCCTCAACTCCGTTCTAAACTGCCCCCCCCCACTTATCTTGAGGCTGTGCCCTCTAGTCCTGCTGTCCTTTGAGCGGGAAGAACCTCTCCACCTCTACCTTATCCATCCCTTTCATCATCTTATACGTCTCAATGAGATCTCCCCTCATCCTTCTAAACTCTAATGAGTACAAGCCCAGTTTATTCAGCCTCTCCTCATAGGTCAACCCCCTCAATTCCGGTATCAGCCTAGTGAACCTCCTCTGCACTCCCTCCAAGGCCAAAATACCCTTGCGCAGGTGCGGCGACCAAAACTACACACAGTACTCCAGTCATGTTCTCATGCATCTGCTACCCTTGTCCTTTTAGCTGGTCGAATTCAAATAAGTTACTGCAGTGCATCTTGTGGATGGCACAGATTGTTGCCAGTGTGCATTTATGGTGGAAGGGCATGAATGTTGAAATTGGACACTGCTGTCAGCACGTGTTGGTGGTGGATGAGTGAACGTTGAAGATGGTAGTGTGGTAGCAATCAAGTGGGCTGCCTTGTCCTGGATGGTATTGAATTTCTTGAATGTCTTCAGAGCCACAGCCATTCAGGCAAGTATTCCATCACACTCCTGACTTGTTGATGGTGGATAGGCTTTGGGGAGTTTGAAGTGAATTACTCACTGAAGAATTCCCAGCCTCTGACCTGCTCTGGTGGCTCCAGTATTTATATGGCTGGCAACCCCAGGATGTTAATGGTGGGGAATTCAGCAATGGGAATACCATTGAACGTCAAAGGAAAATGGTGAGACTGTCCTGTTGGAGATAGTCATTGCCTGGTACATGTTTATTATTTTATCACTACTAGCCCAATCCTGAATGTTGTCAAAGTCTTGCTGCATTTGGACATGCTTCCGTATCTGAGGATTTGCAAATGACAAAGAACAACATGCAGTTGTCAACGAACATTCCCACTGCTGGCCTTATGATGAAGGTCATTAACGCAGCAGCTAAAAATGGTAGGGCCTAGGACACTACTCCAAGGAAGTCCTGCAATGATGACCTGTAACTGAGATGATTGACTTCCCTTCTGTATCCAATTATGGAATAAATGATGAATATTCACTATAAGCCCATTTATTCCCATAGCCAACTCAACCACCCTTCTTTACACTCCTGTAAGAACTCCATTTTGTTCCCCCAGTTTTTCCAACTATGTGCATCTGCAAGCTGGCATACAAGAACTTCTAATAGGTCTTCCCTTTTCCATCAAAAATCTCCCCTGCACCATGGCTAACCATTTCGCACATCTACATTCACCACCTGCCCCCTCTCATCCTCGACCCCTTGTCCTCATCTTTTATCCACCCACCTCCATATTCAATGGATAATCATCTGCCATCTCCACCACATTTATAGTGATGCCACCACCAAACACAAAAAACAGAACAGTAGAGCACAGGAACAGGCCGTTCAGCCCTCCAAGCCTGAGCTGATCACGTTGTCTTATCTAGACCAACTGCTTATATCCCTCTATTCCTCATTTGTTTATATACCTATCAAGATGAGTCTAAAATGTGGCCAACATAACTGCCTCAACCACCCCACATGGCAATGCATTCCAGGCCCTATTACCCTTTGTGTAAAAAAAAACTTACCCTGCACATCTCCACTGAACCTTTCCTCCCTTATCTTGAACTTCTGCTCCCTTGTAATTGTCATTTCTGCCCTGGGAAAAAGCTTCCAACTCTTTACCCTAACTATTCCTCAAATAATTTTATAAACTTCTATCAGGTCGCCCCTCAACCTATGTCTTTCCAGAGAGAACAATCCCAATTTATTTAATCTCTTCTCATAGCTAATACCCTCCAGACCAGGCAATTTTTCTGTACTCTCTCCAAAGCCTCCACGTCCTTCTGGTGGTGTGGTGACCAGAGTTGGATATAGTATTCCAAACGTAGCCTAACCAACATTTTATACAACTGTCACATAATTTGCCAACTTTTATACTCAATGCTTATCCGATGAAGGCAAGAATGCCATATGCTTTCTTCACCACCTTTTCCCCACCTCTGCTACCACTCTTAAGGATCTGTGGACCTGCACTCCCAGATCTGTCTCTATGCTCTGATGGTTCTGCTATTTATTTTATAGCTCCCACCTGAATTGGATCTATCAAAATGCATCACTTCGCATTTGTCTAGTTTAAATTCCATCTGCCATTTCTCCGCCCATTTTTCCAGCTTATATCTTGCTGCATTCTGACAATCGCTATTCGCAACTCCGCCAATCTTCGTATTCTCTGCAGACTTGCTAATCAGACTGCCTACTTTTTCTTCCAAATCATTTATATATATTACAAACAGCAAAGATCCCTGCGGAACACTAGTTATAAATCTCCATTCAGAAAAACACCTTTCCACCATTGCCCTTTGTCTTCCATGGCCAAGCCAGTTCTGAGTCCATCTAGCTAGTTCACCCCTGATCCCGAGAGATCTTTTAATCTTTTAAACCAGCCTGCCATGAAGGACCTTGTCAAATGCTTTACTAAAGACCATGTGGACAACACCCACAGCCCTCCTCCCTTATCACCTCCACAAAAAACTCAATTAGTGAGACATGATCTCCCTCGTACAAAACTGTGCTGTTTGTTGCCAACAAAACCATTCAGTTCCAAATGCATACAGATCTCATTCCTAAAGAATCTTCTTCAACAATTTCACTATCACTGATGCCATAAGTGTAGACAAGGGTCATGGGTGGAAGAGGGAACTCAATGTTAAAATGGCGGCGCGGGCTCATTGGGCCAAAGGGCCTGTTTCCCGTGCTGTGTTGGTCTTTGCTCTTTGCTCACTGGCCTATAATTACCTGCAGTATCCTTGCTACGCTTTGTAAATAACAGGACAACATTGGCTATCCTCCAATCCTCTGAGACCTCACCAGGTGCCAATGAAGAAACAAAGATTTCTGTTTCAGGCCCAGCAATTTCATCTTTTGTCTCCCTCAGTAATCCGGGATAGATGCCATCTGGCCTTGGGGATTTGTCTACTTTAATACTTTTTAATTCACCTAACACTTCCTTCCTCGTAATGATGATTTGTTCTAAAGGGTTTACACACCCCTCCGAGACACCATCCATCAATGTGCCCTTCTTCTTTGTGAAAATTGATGCAAAGTACTCATTAAAGGATCTCACCCACTTCCTTTGGTTTTACACATAATTTCTCTCCTTTGTCCTTAAGTGAACAAACTCTCTAGCTATCCTCTTGTTCCTAATGTGTATAAAATGCCTTGGGATTCTCCTTAATCTGGTTTGTCAAGGACATTTTGAGACCCCTTTTTGCCCTCCTAACCCCCGATTAAATTCTTTCCCTACATACTTAATGCTTCATCTGTTTTCAGTTGCCTCGACCTCATGTATGCATCCTTTTCCTTTTTGACTAGACTCAATTTCCCTGGTCACCCACAATTTCTGAATCCTGCCTTTCTTGTCCTTCACTTTCATAGCACACGTCTGTCTTGCACTCTGATCAACTGCTCCTTTAAAAAGACTCCCACGTGCCAAATGTGGATTTACTCTCAAACAACCTCTCTGAAACAACAGCTTCCAAATCCTGCCTAATCTGGTGGTAGTTAGCTTTCTTCCAATTTAGCACCTTATCCCTAGGACAACACTCGTCCTTTTCTATCAGTATCCGAAAGTTTACGGGATTGTGGTTACTATTCACCATGTTCCCCCACTGCAACTTTGATGACATGGCCGTGCTCATTCCCTAGTACTAGGTCCAATATACCCCCTCTCTAGTAGGATTATCCACATATTGTTCCAAAAAGCCTTCCTGGACACACAAAAACTCCTCACCATCTGGACCCTTAGATCTAAGGGATTTCCAGTCAATATGAGGAAAGTTAAACACACATTACCCCCACCCACCTCACAGCATTTTGAAAGTAGTATTCACCCTGCAACACTCCCTAATTATCCTCAACCTACCACTACTCCTTCTCACAGCATCTTCCCATGCAAGTGTAAGAGATGCCATACTTTCCCTTTTACGTCACCTGTCTTCACCATCCAAGGACCCAAATACTCCTTCCAGGGAAACAGTAATTTATGTATACTTTGTTTACTTCAGTCCACTGTATTCACTGCTCATGACGTGGTCTGCTCTGTATTGTGAAGACCAAACTGCTTTGCGGAACACGCCAGCTGAGTTTTCAAGCACGACCATGAACTTCCAGCTAGCTTTTATCTAAAATGTCTACCTAGTGCAAAGCAGATTTTTCTATCCTTGGCCTCCTGTTCCAATGGAGCTCGTAGCAAACTCAGAAAAACTAGACCTCATCTTTTGATAAAATATTTTACAGCCTTCAACATTGATTTCAATCAGATCCTAATCTCTTTCTCCATTTTAGTTTATTTTTCTTTGCTGGTTTTCATTCCACTCATTTTTGCTTTGGGACATCAGCTGTTCACATTTCTGCCATTCGCACTTTTTTTTTTATATAACCTGTCCCATTACCACGGTCTTTGGTTTTGTATCACCCAACTCTTTTGTTATTTAATCTCTCCCACGTTCCACCATAACGCAACTCCTAGTCTGCCTGTCAGATTAACCACAGCATAGTGCCACCAGCACCACTACATCCATGGGAATGGCCTGATCGTCCATGATCTAGACTTCAAGTGGACTTTGCAGGGCCTTATATGGGTCATATATTTCTGGTTATTGTGGACGGGCATTCTAAGTAGTTAGAAGAACACATCATGAGAAACATTACAGTTCTCATTACGAAAGAGAAGCTACTCCAAGTTTTTGCAAAATGGTTTACCGGATTCTCTTGTTTATGATAATGGTACAACATTTAAGAATGATTTGTTCTAAGAGTTCCTGCAAGGAAAAATTCATACTCCGCCTTTTCATCCAGCTTCACATGGTTTAGCAGAGCAAGCTGTTCAGGTACTGAAAAATGATTGAGCAGAATGGTAGATGATACTTTGGGAATACTCCATGCGCATACTGTGTGTTTTCATCTAGCTTCAAATGGTTTAGTAGAGCAAGCCGTTCAAACACTGAATGAAGGATCAAGTAGAACAGCACATGAAACTTTGGGAACCAAGTTCTCACGGATCTGTTCCAGGTTTGTGTCATGCTACAAACAACCACCAGACTCTCACTGATTACTGATGGGTAGAAAGACCAAAATCTCACCTGGATCTGCTAAATCCAGATGTCAAAACGAGGGAGTGGGAAGGAGACAGAAAAAACAGGAGGAGAGCCACGAATTTCATGCTAAGGAGAGACATTTCAACCCGAATGATTGCGTCTATGTAAGAAATTTTGGCAGCAACCCATGATGGCTGCCTGAAATTATTCTCAAAAGTGATCCAGTGTCTTTGGTAGTGAAACTGACCAACGGATGAGTCATTTGCAGACACCGGCATCACATTTGTCTACATCATGACTCAGAGAGCAAAAGATAACATGGCGGAAGGAAACGTTCCTATGGACATTCAACAGGAAGTAGTTCCTGATGTGCAAGGCTTTCCAGTGGACTCTATTTCAGGAGAGGATATGGGACATTTATGCACAGATACTCAACCTACTCCTGCGCCACAAGTCCAGCTCCACTGAAACAAACCCCACCTGTGTCTACTGAGTCACAAGTGAAATAGCATAGATCACAGCGTAGTTGCAAAGCACCTGAAAGACAAACACACCATTGAGATACGAGTTTATGTTTCTTTCCTTCAGGGGAATGGGAATTAAGGGAGCAAAAGCATTGTAGAGTGTAATAAGCATCTTTCTATTTGAATGTATGCACTGACATCTTCAGTGAATATGACTATATGTGATGGACATCATTGGTAGCATGGACTTTCATGGGTTTAGTCTGACAATGAGTGACCTATGTAACTAATTGCCGTAAGTAGTCTCACAACACCAGGTTACGGTCCAACAGATTTATTTGGTAGCACAAGCCACTAGCTTTTGGAGTGCTGCCCCTTCATCAGGCAAGTGGGAAATCTGTTCACAAATAGGGCATATAAAGATACAAACTCAATTTACAAAATGATTGGAATGCGAGTCTTTACAGGTAATCAAGTCTTAAAGTTTCAGACAACATGAGCAGAGAGAGGATTAAGCACAAATTAAAGACAGCATTCTCCAAGGCAGCCTTCACGACACACGACAACACGGAGTTGCCAAACAGAGACTGATAGCCAAGTTCCACACACCAGGACAGCATCAACTGGATCTTGGGTTCATGTCACACTTTCTATAACCCCCACGACCTCTCTGGGCTTGCAAAATCTCACTAACTGTCCTGGCTGGACACAATACACATCTCTAACCTGTGCTTAACCCTCTCTCCACTCTCATTGTCTGTACCTGTAAAGACTCGCATTCCAACCATTATTTTGTAAACTGAGTTTGTGTCTTTATATGCCCTGTTTGTGAACAGAACTCCCACTTACCTGATGAAGGGGCAGCGTTCTGAAAGGTAGTGCCTTGAGCTACCAAATAAACCTGTTGGACTTTAATCTGGTGTTGTGAGACTTCTTACTGTGTTTATCCCAGTCCAACGCCTGCATTTCCACATCATGCTTCCAGTTGTGTTCATGCTATACTGTGTGATATTCAGTCTGCTTTACAATATTGAATTGCATGCATTTGATTACTTTTTTGTGGCCAAGTTACCACATAAATAAAAACAGGAAATACAAAGAACAAACCAGCATGGGAAACAGGCCCTTCGGCCCAATGAGCCCGCGCTGCCGCATCTTCCTACACCTACCCTGCCCTGTGTGTATGTGAATGGAACCCCTAATGTAGCCAGATTCAGGGGAGAATAGTGTCAATTTGGTACACCAATCAGCCTAAGAGCACATCTTTGGGATGGGACTCTCATCCAAATTGCAACTGCTAAGTCAGCTTCCTGCTACAGTGATTACCAACTATTCAGGCAACCACTTGGAGTTGATTGACAGATAACTGCCACTGCCAGGTAGTTCCTGTTAAACTAGATTTCTTGACTGGTTGGAGTCTGAGAAAAACTTTCCAGAGATTTTTACGTGTACCTAATTCCCGACTTAGTAGTTGTTCCTCATCTCACTCGATGTTTCCACTCCCAAACTTTTACCCAACCTTTTAATTTATGAAATGCAATATAACAGATCAAAACGTATTTTTTCATTCATTTACAGGATTTGGGGTCACTGGCAATGTCAGCATTTATTGCCCATCCCGAACGGCTTTTGAGAAAGTGTTGAGCTGACCTCTGCTGCAATCTGTGGGGTGCAAGTACTCACACTGCTTTTAAATAGCGTGTTCCAGGATTTTAATCTGATGACAGATTTTCAAATCAAGATAGTGCATTACGTCAAAAGGGAGCTTGTCGATGGTAGTGTTCCCATGCACAGCTGCCCTCACCTTTCCATGTGGTAGAGATCATGGGCTTGCGACGTGCTGTCAAAGAAGCCTGCCAAAGAATTGTTGCAGTGCATCTTGTAGATTGTACAGACTGTAACTGCATTGCGTCAGTGGTGAGTGGGGTATCATTCAAGAAAGCTTTGTTTTGGATGGTTTTGAGGTTGGTGAAGCCACAGACTCAATGGAGGCCCACCTGCACTCAATACAGCAAAACTAAGAGAAACTGCATGACTTAGGGGCTTTGCATTCTCTAAGAAAAATATAAAACTGTGTAAAGACAACTCTAGTTGCATCTTTCATCAATCAGCTTTCTGGACTAGAATGCTCCAAGCAGCTTAACAGAAGGTAAGTAAACTTGAAACTTCAGATGACAATTAAGCTAAACCAAGTGATTTTATTTTCAGACACAGAAAATATTTAGATTTGTAACTTGCCAGAATTCTCTCAAACAGGGTAACAATCCTTGAACATTATTACATTGTCAGTGATTTCATCACTGAAAAAATTGATCAATATTGAACCAAAATCAGTGACTAAAAAGTTCACAATTGCCAGTTTTTCAAAGCATATAGTGAGGGGAACTGTAAAAGGGAAACCAAAATGAGGCTTTCTACACTACCTTAGTGCCTTATGCTAACTTTATAATAAAATTGCAAATTCATATTTATAATGAAAAACATCCATTTGGCCAATTTGCAATCACATCTTTATAATGGCTATTAACTCAAAAATATTACCTGTGGTATTAATTCATGTAATTTGTTGTGAACACCATGCATTTAGATGGAGTGACTTTGGTTTTGATTCTTTTTTTCTAACTTTTCCAGATATAACCTGAGTCATTAATGCCCTTGCTATTGCTGTCTCTTCCTGACTTAGTGTTTTTTTTACCCAAAACACTGTTCAACTCCACTTGTTTGCATTAACTTTTCATAGAATCTTACCCACGACCAGCTTTATTAGCTCAAACCTCAGTCTACTACCCTCATTATCCAACAGGCACTGGTCTCAGCCAGATTTAGTGGAGTTCATCAAAACATAAGAGCTCTGTCTTTCTTAGTACTGTAAAAAGTCTGACAACACCAGGTTTTAGTCCAACCTATTTATTTGATAATATACTCACAAGCTTTCGAGGGGACTGCCTCTTCGTCAGGTGAATGGAGAGTTCTACTCTCCATTCACCTGACGAAGAGGCAGTCCCCTCGAAAGCTTGTGAGTATATTATCAAATAAATAGGTTGGACTAAAACCTGGTGTTGTCAGACTTTTTACTGTGTTTACGCCAGTCCAACGCCGGCATACCCACATCATTTCTTAGTACTGGCACTAGTGGCTCATGAAGCAAAACCCCAGCACAGCACTTCAACCATACACTGAATCCAGTTTTAATCTTATTGGTTTAATAGCTAAGACACAGGCAGGTAATAGCACACAGTCCAGATATTTTGGTATCCTGTCTGTATTTTATTGTACTTACAGTACTTTGAGGTTTTGCTTTTCAATTTGGATCCAAATTATTGAATGTCTTGCAGAACATTAGTTCTACTGATTCTATTAGCTTCAATCTGGACCAGAACGATTGGATCCTACCCTTCCCTCTCCAAATTCTTCCTCAGCAGCAAGATGACAGTTAATTCCAGAAGTTCCAAAGATTGTGTCACCTGCCCAGTTGCAGGGAACAGTATCTATTCCCCTGACTGCACTGTCCCCTATCACTGTCACATGACTTTTCATTCTTTCCCACTTAAATTATCTCTTGCCATGGTCAGCTTGACCATTCAGTCTGCAGTCCTCTTTCTCATCCACACAGATAGCCAGTACCTCGTACTTGTTGGTCAAAGTCAAAGACTAAGTCATCCATTTCTGCATCCTTGACCCCCATTCCTGGCTGACCTGTAGTGATCCACCCCCAGCCCATTGACCAATTCTACTTAACCAAAGTGTAGCATTCTCCTGGAACCTTCCCTTCCCCTGATGTCTGATGGCTCAATGTCTACAGCTCAGATTCCAGCTCAGCGCTGTGCGCCAAGTTTCCATGAGCTGCAGATACCTAACGCAAATGACTGGCCAGGATCACCACAAATTCCAACATGCTGTAGTCACAGTACACTACATGCCCTTGCATGTCTAGCTAATCTTACAGTTCATGTTTTAAGTCCCCAAGACTCTTCTGCAGAAGCTCAAGGGTCATATGAACACAAAACACTAACTGCATTTCTCTCCCACAGATGCTGCTAGACCTGCTGAATTTATCCAGCACTTTCTATATTTCAGATTTCCAGCAATAGTATTTGTTTTTTATTTATCTAACCTTTATTTCTCTAATGAAGGATCATACAGATTTGAAAAGTTGGCTGTATTCTCTCTCCACAGATGCTGTCGGACCTGAGATTTTCCAATATTTTCTGTTTTTATTTCAGATTCCAGCATCTACAGTATTTTGCATTTATTTCTTTGATTCATTCATTTAGTAAGTGAAAGTAATATAGTAACACTGGGTATTTTTTTCTAAGTTAAAAAATTAAAAGGCTGGAACCTCCTTCCATTTCCACATGTAACAAATTCTTGACTTTAATGCTCAGTTATTCAAGCATGTTTTCATGATCATTCTGTGCACTTGAGCCTTCCAACTGCACAGAATGATCCATTCCAGTTGGTGTTACTACAGGATGGGAAGATCCCAGAGTAGAACCTTGGCTCAAAACAGGATAACTTAAAAAGGGGACAGCAGTCACAGGACTGCCAATTAGGTTATAAAAACTGAACATGAAGCGTTGACTGTAATACAATACTCATTCATTCCCATTTATTTTCATAAGAATATACAGGCAACAAAATAGGTCTGATGCTATAATGTTATTGGTAAACATAGTTCCTTTAAACCTATAGTCTGACTGTGGTCAGACATAAACTCCACCCCCCCAACAAAAATGAAGCAGCAGACGCCACTCAATTGATCTTCTGTGGATTTCTCCTCAAATTTCATCCCTCTACCCCGTCGATGGTCACATAAGTGTTTTCAAATTCCACTCTGAAAAAGATACACTTTAAAATCTTCTTTCAAACTGTGCTTTATTTTAGCTGTTTTCTGCAAGAATCCACCTTCAGCTTTTCCAACTATCCTTTCAAAATAAAGGCACTTAGCTGTTTTAGCAAAGATCTGTTTCAATGTTTTCCCATTCTCCTGGACAGGTGTCAGATCTCGGTGGGAGAGCATCTTGGGGATAGCGATCATAATTCTATCTCCTTCACAATAGCATTGGAAAGGGATAGGATCAGGCAGGCTAGGAAAGTGTTTATCTGGAGTAAGGAGAAATATGAAGCCATAAGGCAGGAAATTAGACGAGTAAATTGAAAGGAGGTATTCTTGGGAAAAAGTACCGAAGGAAGGTGGCAGATTTTCAAGGAATGTTTGTCTGGAGCTCTGCACGACAACGTTCCAATGAGACAGGGAGGTTTCGGTAGGTCACGGGAACCGTGGTGCACAAAGTTTGTAATGAACCTAGTCAGAAAGAAAAGAAAGGCATACAGAAGGTTCAGAAGCTAGGCGATGTTAAGGATCTAGAGGAGTACACGGGTTGTAGGAAGGAGCTTAAAAAGGAAATTAGGAGAGCCAGAAGGGGTCATGAGAAGGCCTTAGTGGGTAAGATTAAGGAGAATCCCAAGGCTTTCTACAAATATGTGAAGAGTAAAAAGATGACATGTGAAGAATTAGGATCTATAAAAGGTGAAGGGGGAAAGTTTGTGCGGAACCGGTAGAAATGGCAGGAGGTGCCTAATGAATACTATACCTCGGTATTCAAGGTGTTAAATGATCTGGGTGGTTGTACTGCAGGTTTGCGACAGACTGAAAAGATTCAGTGTGTGGACATTAAGAAAGGATGTGTTGGAACTTTTGAATTGCATCAAGATAGATAAGTCGCCGGGACCAGGTGGGATGTACCCCTGGTCACTGTGGGAGGTGAGGGAAGAGATTGCAGAGCCTCTGGAAATGATCTTTGCGTCATCGATGCAGACGGGACAGGTTCCTGAGGATTGCAGATGTGGTTCCTATATTCAAGAAAAGGGAACAGGGATAGCCCAGGAAATTACCAACCGGCGAGTCTAACCTCAGTGGTTGGTAAGTTGATGGAGAGGATACTGAGGGACAGGATTTATAAACATTTAGAGAAAAGTTTAGTATGATCAAAAGTAGCCAGCATGACTGTCAGGGGCAGGTCGTGCCTTACGAGCCCGACTGAGTTCTTTGAAAATGTGACTAAACACATTGATGAAGGAAGAGCGGTGGATGTAGTTTATTTGGACTTCAAGGCGTTCGATAAGGTCCCCCATGCAAGACTTCTTGAGAAGGTGAGAGGGCACAGGATCCAAGGGGCTGTTGCCTTGTGGATCCAGAACTGGCTTGCCTGCAGAAGGCAGAGAGTGGTCGTGGATGGGTCTTTTTCTGCATAGAGGTCGGTCACCAGTGGTCTGTTCTGGGACCCCTGCTGTTTGTCATTTTCATAAATGACCTGGATGAAGAAGAAGTGGAGTAAGTTTGCTGACAACACAAAGGTTGGTGGTGTTGTGGATAGTCTGGAGGGATGTCAGAAGTTGCAGCAAGACACTGATAGGATGCAAGACTGGTTGGAGAAGTGGCAGATGGACTTCAACCCGGATAAATGTGTAGTGGTCCATTTTGGCAGGTCCAATGGGATGAAGGAGTATAATATCAAGGGTAGGCCTCTTACCAATGTAGAGGATCAGAAGGGCCTTGGGGTCCAGGTCCATAGGACTCTTAAATTGGCCTCGCAGGTGGAGGATGTGGTTGAGAAGGCGTATGGTGTACTAGCCTTCATTAATCGAGGGGTTGAGTTTAGGAGTTGGGGAATAATGCTGCAGATTTATAAGACCCTTGTCAGACCCATTTGGAGTACTGTGCACAATTCTGGTCACCTCATTACAAGAAAGATGTGGGAGCTATTGAAAGGGTGCAGAGGAGATTTACAAGGATGTTGCCTGGATTGGGTAGCATGTCTTACGAGGATAGGTTGAGGGAGCTCGGTCTTTTCTCCCTGAAGGATGAGAGGTGACCTGATAGAGGTTTATAAGATGTTGAGAGGTATAGATCAGGTGGATTCTCAGAGGCTATTTCCCAGGGCTGAAATGGTCACTACGAGAGGACATAGTTTAAGGTGCTGGGGAGTAGGTACAGAGGAGATGTCAGGGGTAAGTTTTTCACTCAGAGGGTGGTGGGTGAGTGGAATCGGCTGCCGGTGATGGTGGCGGAGGCAAACTCGTTGGGGTCTTTTAAGAGACTTCTGGATGAGTACATGGGATTTAATGGGATTGAGGGTTATAGATAGGCCTGGTGGGTAGGGATATGATCAGCACAACTTGTGGGCTGAAGGGCCTGTTTGTGTAGTGTTCTACGTTCCTTTCAGTATTCCTTTGTCTTAAATTGCAACATGCATCCAAACTCTTACACAAAACTCTGGCACTGCATATGATTGCTTCCAAAGGCTATAAATAAGGATACCAAACTTATGATTGCTTCAGGTATCTGGCTTTTCCCCAGCCCATTTCATCCAGTTCTGCACTTCTAGCTAGGATTAGCTTCAGTGACCATGTACCCTGTTCCAATGGCAGTGCCACTTTATTCCTATAGGAACATCAAACTTCCTGGAAATCTCTTGTTTCTAGAGCTATCAGTCCTTTAGCTTCTCTGGAGCTAGCTTTCTTCCTCATTACTCCATTATATAGATTTTCTTCTTAGAGCTGAGAGCTGTTTCCCATCTAGCTTCCCATCTCCAACAGCCCACATCCAGTTAAACACTAAAGTTCAAAAGATCTCCCCAAAAGTGATTCCAGTTACTAAGCAACATCTCTTTCTTTTTTTTAACCAAAACTTGTGTTCACCTTTCCTGTTGTAAACACCCTTTCGGCACAACAGGAACACAGTTTGAACTGAAACCAACCAAAAACCCATACATGCAAAACCCTTGGTTTAACACGAATCAAACGAGAGTTGTACCCTTTCCTACACAAAACACTAAATTAAACCAACTTAAATCTATACCTTATTGCTAACATTTAACAGTACAAATATAGATCACTTAAAATTATCTTCTTTTTCTGACATAGGACTGAAGGATGTTCCAGAGATCGAGACTGAACATAAGAACTTAAGAAATAGGAGCAAGAGTAGGCCACCTAGCCCTTCGAGCCTGCACCGCCATTCAAGAACATCATGGCTGATCTGAAGTGGATCAGTTCCACTTTCCTGCTTTCTCCCCATAACCCTTAATTCCCTTGTCTGTCAAAAATCTATCTACCCGTGACTTAAATATATTTAGCGAGGTAGCCTCCACCACTTCAACGGGCAGAGAATTTCAGATATTCACCACCCTTTGAGTGAAGAAGTTCCTCCTCAACTCCAATCTAAACTGTCCCCTGACAAAGCCATGGAGGAATTTATCTGGACAGTAGGTATTCGTGTCACTCCATGTGATAGAGAAATGGCTGAAGATATTGGATGTGGCAAACTGTAGGCCGTGACAACATCCCAGATGTCATAATGAAAGCATGTCATCTAGAAATGTACTGTTCCAGTACATCTCTATGACCCCATTGAAAATTGTCCAGTATGCCCTGTCCTCAAAAATGAGAAATCCAACCCATCAATTACCACCCATCAGTTTACACAATCATCAATAAAGAAAGATGTCATCAACAATGCTAACAGTATTTATTTAGCAAATATTTGCTCATCGATGCTCAGTTTGGATTTCACCTGGACAACTTAGCTCCAGACCTAATCACAGCCTTTGATCAAATAGGGCCAGAAGAGCTGAATTTCAAGGTGAGGTGAGACAGCAAGGACTTTTGACAGAGTGTGGCATCAAGGCACACTCACAAAACTGAAGTCCATAGAAATCAGGGGGAAAATTCTTCAGTGGTTAGAGTCATACCTTGCACAAAGGAAGGTGGTGGCAGCTGTTAGAAGCTAAATCATCTCAACCCAACGTATCACTGGAAGAGTTCCTCAGTGTCCTAGGATCAACCGATTTCAGCTGCTTCAATGGTCTTTTCTACCATGCAAGTCTGAACTAAAAATAATCACTGACGATTGCAGAGTCCGGTACCATTCATGCCTCCTCAGATAGTGAAACACTCCATATCTGAACTGAGCAACGCCTGGTCAACATGTAGACTTGCCCTTATAAATGGCAAATAATATTTGTGCTACACAAATATCACAAAATAACTACTTCCCCGTGACATTCAAAGACATTACCATCAAAGAATCAAACATCCTGGGGCTTACCTGACCAGAAACTGAAACAAACCAGCCATATAAATAGTGTGGCTACAGGAACAAGTCAGCGCCTGAGAATCCCGCATCAAATAATTTGTGTCCTGACATGACAAAGCTCGTCTAACTACAATTTGCAAGTAGATGTGATGGATTATTTTCCATTTGCCTGGGTGAAAGCAGTTCTAACAACATGGAGAAAACTCAACAACATACAAGACAAAGAAGCCTGCTTGACTGCAGTCTCTCCACCACCTTAAACATTCCCTCCCTCCACCACTGACACCAAGTGACAGCAGTGTGCACCATTCACAACAGGCACCACTACAACTTGCCAAGCTTGCTTCAACAGCCCCTTCCAAACCTACAACCTCCACCAACTAGAAGAAAAAATGGGAAACAAGTATATGGGAATACTTAGTTCCCTTCAAAGTCATACACCACTTAGAAATATATCACTACACTTTCACTGTTGCTGAGTCAAAACCTTGGAATTCCCAGCTTAACAGCAATGTGGGTTACCAATAGCATATGAACTATGATAATTCATTGAGTGAAAATCAGACATGCTGCCAGCTGTGAGTAAGCACTCAAGGATACAAACTGCAAGCCGTTAGCAAAAGCATCATAGATGGCAGCTCTCAAAGACAGTAAAACAGTGTTGGATTTGTCTACCAGTCTGAAAATAACATAGGGAGGCAATAATACTTACAGCTAACACATATACCCAGATTCTACTGCTCACCTGCCACGGAATTGGAGTGAGGGAGGGAGGGGCAAACAATGAAATGTCCACTGACCTCAAGTGAGGCCATAAAATCCCGCTTATTGAATTTGTCTATTGACCACCATTACCTTGGGAAAATTTATTAAACATCAAGGACCTTGGACAAGGGAGGGCAATCGATATATACAAGTCATATAGAAGTTATGTTACGGATAATTTGTAGCCAGTAGGAAATTAGATTAAATAATATGGATGCACCTTTACACACTGTTTAGATATTATAATCAGGCAGACATGCACAAGTTGTGATAGTGTTTGAGTCCAGCCAACCAATGTAGGATGTGAACCTAATCAATAGTTGTGATTGGAAAAAGACCAATAACAAATGTGCCCCTTTGATTGGAATATGTAATTTCTTGTAACCAAACCTACAAGTATAACTATGTAATCCTGGATCAGGCCTTTATAGTGTGGAGCACTAGAGCCCTTGCAAAGCATGGCAATAAAGGCATTTTTTAAACTCCAGAGCTTCATCTGGTCTCTAGGGGGCAGCAAGGAATGGGTATATACCTTGCCAATTATTTTTTTTTTCACCGCAACAGTAAGCAATATCACATGGACTACAGTTGCTCAATAAAGGCCACTGACCATCACCTTCTCTGTGGCAATAATGGGAGAACAATAAATGCTGGAATTGGTGGGGCGGGCTGTTAACGCGCAAATAAGTGCGGCGTGCAGGAATGGGACGGCCGTAGTTATGGGGGATTTCAATCTACATATAGATTGGTCGACCCATGTTGGACGCGGTGGGCTCGAGGAGTTCTTGGAATGCTGCCGGGATAGTTTCCTTGAACAGCGTGTGTTGGAGCCGACGAGGGAGCGAGCTATCTTGGATCTGGTGTTATGTAATGAGGCGGGTAGAATTAGGGACCTTGCGGTGAAGGATCCTCTTGGGGAGAGTGATCATTGTATGGTGGAGTTTCTGGTGCAGATGGAGGAGGAGAAAGTGGGCTCCCTGACGCGCGTCCTTTGTTTGAATAGAGGGGAGTATGGTAGGATGAGAGAAGAATTGGCGAATGTGGACTGGGGGGGCGCATTGGAAGGTAGGTCTGCTGAGGAGCAGTGGAGGATCTTTAAGGAGATCTTTCTTGGTGCTCAGCAGAAATTTATTCCGATGGTCAAAAAGGACCGTAGGAGGAGAGGTAATAAGTCGTGGATAACGAAGGAGGTGAAGGAAAGTGTTAAATTAAAAGCGGAGGCGTTTAGAGTAGCTAAGAGTAGTGGGCGAGAAGAGGATTGGGAGAGGTTTAAATGTCAACAAAGATTGACAGAGAAGTTGATAAAGAAGGGTAGGAGAAACTATGAAGCTGGGCTAGCGCTTAATATAAAAAAGGATAGCAAGAGTTTTTATAAATATATAAAAAGGAAGAGGCTGGCTCAGGTGAACGTTGGTCCCTTAGAGGATGAGAAGGGGGACTTAGTGGTAGGGGATGGGGATATGGCTAAGGTCTTGAATAACTTTTCTCTTTCTGTCTTCACAGAGGAGGACATGAATAATTTGCCGGGTGTTAGAGATGGAAAGGTGGTAGGACTAGAGGGTCTTAATGACATTACTGTTACTAGAGAGGCGGTACTCGACAGACTGGAGGGACTGATTGTGGACAAGTCGCCAGGACTGGATGGAATGCATCCGAGGGTTCTGAAAGAAATGGCGGAGGTGATAGTGGATGCCTTGGTGGTTATTTTCCAGACGTCGCTGGATTCCGGGAAGTGCCGGAAGATTGGAAAACGGCTAATGTTACGCCGTTGTTTAAGAAGGGTGCCAGGCAAAAGGCAGGGAATTATAGGCCGGTTAGTTTAACGTCTGTTGTAGGTAAAATGTTAGAATCCGTCATCAAGGAGGAAATAGCGAGGCACCTTGAGGGGAATTGCTTGATAGAGCAGACGCAGCACGGTTTCGTTAAAGGGAAGTCGTGTCTGACAAATTTACTGGAGTTCTATGAGGACGTGTCTAGGGCAGTGGATAGAGGAGAGCCGGCGGATGTGGTCTTTCTTGATTTTCAGAAGGCGTTTGACAAGGTACCTCACAAGAGGTTATTGCAGAAGGTCAGGGGACATGGAGTTGGGGGTAGGGTGTTAGCGTGGATAGAGGATTGGTTGTCAAATAGGAGGCAGAGAGTGGGGATCAATGGGTTCTATTTGGATTGGCGGTTGGTGACTAGTGGAGTGCCCCAGGGGTCAGTGCTGGGGCCTCAGCTATTTACCATTTATATAGATGATCTGGAGGAGGGAACCGAGTGCGTGGTGTCGAAATTTGCTGATGACACCAAGATTGGTGGAACGGCAAATTGTGCGGAGGGTGTGGAGAGTCTACAGAAGGATCTAGATAGGCTGGGCGAATGGGCCAGGAAATGGCAAATGGAATTTAATGTTGGCAAGTGCGAGGTGGTTCACTTTGGTAGGAATAATGGTAGGAAGGACTATTACTTACAGGGCGAAAAACTGCAGCAGGCGACGGTGCAGAGGGACCTCGGGGTCTTTGTGCATGAGTTGCAAAAACCCAGCTTGCAGGTGCAGCAGGTGGTCAGGAAGGCGAACGGGATGCTGGCCTTCATAGCGAGGGGGATTGAATATAAAAGTAGGGAGGTCTTGCTGCGGCTGTATAGGGCATTGGTGAGGCTGCAGCTGGAGTACTGTGTGCAGTTTTGGGCGCCGTACTTACGCAAGGATATTTTGGCCCTGGAGGGAATGCAGAGGAGGTTTACTAGGCTGATTCCGGAGTTGAGGGGGTTGAGCTATGAGGAGAGGCTGAATAAACTAGGCTTGTACTCGTTAGAGTTTAGAAGAATGAGGGGGGATCTCATTGAGGCATACAAGATGATGAATGGGATGGATAGGATAGAGGTGGAGAGACTCTTCCCGCTCAGGAAGGATAGTAGGACTAGGGGGCACAGCCTCAAGATAAAGGGGGGGCGGTTTAGAACGGAGTTGAGGAGGAACTTCTTCACTCAAAGGGTGGTGAATCTCTGGAATTCTCTGCCCGTTGAAGTGGTGGAGGCTGCCTCGCTAAATATTTTTAAGACGCGGGTTGATGGGTTTTTGATAGGCAAGGGGATTAAGGGTTATGGGGAGAGGGCGGGAATGTGGAACTGAGCCACAACAGATCAGCCATGATCTTATTGAATGGCGGGGCAGGCTTGAAGGGCTAGGTGGCCTACTCCTGCTCCTATTTCTTATGTTCTTATAATGCTCTATTATAAGTGGGAGGAGCAAACAAATAAACAAACTTGAACTCACCCTTTTTCTAAGAGGACCTCCTGCTAACCATTACGACAATGCACAACCAGCAGCTGTGCAGAACTTTCCAATACAGATGATCCTGCCCACCGCTTCATGTTCTAGACTAACTAGTCAGAAGCCGCCAGCAACCAAAATCAAATTAAAATAAATGTGCATTAAATTTGAAATTGTATTTCAAAAATCATGAAAAATTTGAAATTCCAAAGCAGCTTAAAGCCCTACCACAAACCAGGTACTAGGAAACAAAATTAACAACCAAACAAACAGTATTGTTTGAAATTAGTCTCTACTTCATAGTTTCTATTACATAGCTGATTAGTGAACCAAAGGCAAACAGCAATCTAGATAAAAGTTTGCACAGAATATAAGATGAGATAAGTATTGATTTTGAAGTTTGTTTCCAATACTTAGAGCTGAATTCTCAGAACAACGGGTTTGCTGATGGGTAGGTGCAGCAAGTCTGGTGAGTCAAAAAGTTGGAAATCCACCGGTGTCAAATCACATTGCAATTCTCCCAATGGTAGATCACTTTTCTTTCTGGTAGGTAAAGCAAATGTCATTTGCATTCACTTGCATCTCCTGAATGCTCATTAAAATCACTGCCTGCCAGCACCCCAGTCCAGGCCTTTCAATCTTGTGTCATGTCAGTGAGAATTTTCATCGGTGTCAAACCCAATTGCTATTGAGTGGTGCGCACAAGGCAATCCTCAGTTTGCCAGAGACTTTGGGGTAAGCACAACAACTTCCTGTCACAGTGCTGCATTGCTCTTGATACACTGTAGTTCACTCTGCCAGGGAAGATTGCCATGCTAAGCTGGTCTTCAACAGCAGCACCTATTGCTGGACCCATGGACCCTCCTATGTCACAATGTCAGATCAGTACCACATTTGTGGTTGGAGGACAGGGATCTCCTTCCTCCCCGATACCACACACTAGTGTCAATCTGGCCAGGACTGTGCTGTGGGACTCATGTAGTACCACAGCAAAGGTCCAAGGTTTGACTGTGAGTAGGGTTGCAAGAAGAGGGTGGGTGGGAGGCAATGTGTAGCCTAAAGAAGGCAAGAGGACAATGTGGAGGAAGGGCTGTACAAATGTGGTAGAAAGGTGGGTGAGGGTTGGAGAATGATGAGGGCTCATGATGGCACATAAAAGGAGCCAAAAGATGGAGGAAGAACAATGGAAGGCAGAGGGAAGGCAGAGGGGAAGTAAGCTGGATCCTGAAAATGCTGTATGAAAAGCTTACAACAAGCAAGACAAAGGCATACCACATTGTCTACCAGAAGGAGATGTACAAACTCTGCAGATGAAGTGAGCAGAAGTTTCAAGTGGGGCATGGGTGTTTTGCAGGTGTTGGGCTCAGAGGGAGGGTGGTTGAATCAGGGAACAAATGACTTCTAGAGGCTGTGAGCCTTTTTCACCTGGGTTGATGACATCTTCCACAGTCTGGTGAAGACAGTTGGGCTGGAGATGGTGATACAAGTGTGCTGGACTGGTATTCAAATATGGCACTGGGAACTTCAAACCTGCCAGCTGACAGCAAGGGGACGTATCAGCCACCAGCCAGCAAGGTGAGTCAGAGGGGAAAGTATTTGTATAATTAATGAACTTCCAAGCACTGAAACTGGCGCCAGATCCCACTATTCTGGTTGGCAGGGCTGGGACCGCCCGCTACTACACTTAGGCTAGAAGTCTACCACCTTGCCCGCCACAGAATCGGAGCAGGCGAAGGTCTGACAAAAGGAAATCTCCGTTGACCTTGGGTGGGAATTTCTGGTCTTGCCCAAGCAAGGCCATAAAATCCCACCAATATCCTCCAAATGCAAGCATTCCTCCCTTGCACATTGGTTTCTAAATTTTCTGCTGGAAAGTTACAGTACACTCTTGCTGCTGTCCCACAAGAACTGGATTAAATACTGCTAATACCATGGTGCATCTCTCTCCTATGTACTAAATTTATCTTGCAGGAGTCCAGGCAAAAGTAACAACTGTGGGGCTAAAGCTCAAATAGACATATTTCAAACCTAAAACAAGCAACTTAATAAAATCAGCTAAATTTTTCCTCAGAAGCTGTATTTTTATTTTACGTTCCAACCTATGGACATCCAATCTGGTGAAGGTTGTAAATAGTAGTCAAAAGCCACGAAAAATATTTGCGCAGAATTCTACCACCTCACCTGCCATGGAATCGAAGTGGACAAGGGTCCAGCAATGGAAATTTCTGATGGCCTCAGGTGGGAATTTTTGGTCTCGCCCAAGTGAGGCCATAAATTGCGTTGAAGTTTGATTGGTTTGTGAAAGTTGTGCATTTTGGGCTCCTTGGTTTAAAAACGATTATTTTAATTGGATGGTTTAATGGTAGTGATTCATTACTGATTCAAAGCTGTCTGGTGATTTAAAGTACATTTTAGTTGGCTTAGTTAACCAATTGAATTAATGTAAAAAGTAAATCGGCAGTTAATTTAACAGAAACTTATTTGGGAAACAGTTTTTCACCCTAACAATGCATGACACTTTTAAAATGCAATACTCTGATGATAGACTTCAATTAAGTAGGTATTGAAGTAGGCTGTGAAGAAAGCTTATGGAATGCTAGCCTTTACAGGAAGGGGTATAGAGTATAAGAGCTGGCGTCTAATGCTTCAGTTGTACAGAATGTTGGTTAGACCGCATTTGGAGTACTGCGTCCAGTTCTGGTCACCTTACTACCGGAAGGACGTGGAGACCCTGGAGAGTGCGCAGAGGTGGTTTACCAGGATGCTGCCTGGTATGGAAGGACTGAGTTACGAGGAATGATTGGAAAAACTGGGGCTCTTCTCCTTAGAAAGACAGAGATTAAGGGGGGATCTGATAGAGGTGTATAAAATAATGAAGGGAATAGATAGAGTCAACAGTGGCAGGCTTTTCCCTAGATTGGGGACAACTATTACGAGAGGTCACGATCTAAGGGTGAGGGGGGAGAAGTATAATTTGCATACTAGAGGAAGGTTTTTCGCGCAGAGGGTCGTGGGGGTATGGAATGCGCTACCAAGTAAGGTGGTGGAGGCAGGCACACTGGACTTGTTTAAGGTTTACTTAGATAGGCACGAGTGAAACAGGGATGGAGGGTTATAGAAGACGGTATTAAAAAGGGTCAGAGCCTCGGGACGACACTGGAAATGTAATATTACATGTTAATGTTTTGTCTCTTTTAATCCACAGGTGTCAGTCCACCTTGTTGTCAAACGAAGGGCGTGCGTGGGCTGCTCTTGGAGGTTTCAGGAGTGGCCTAGTACTTCGTGTTGTTGTGCTCTTAATCCTGGACCAGCAGACGGGCACCACAACAGCTCAGTGACTATCACAGCTAGCTGTGCAGATACATGGATTTGGGCCTGTGTCTGTGGGAGTTTGCTCATTCTCTCTGTGGTTGTGTGGGTTTCCTCCGAGTGCTCCGGTTTCCTCCCACATCCCGAAGATGTGCTCTTAGGCTGATTGGTGTACCAAATTGACCCTACACTATTCTCCCCTGAATCTGGCTACATTAGGGGTACCATTCACATACACACAGGGCAGGGTAGGTGTAGGAAAATGCTTTGTTGAAATGGCGGCGCGGGCTCGTTGGGCCGAAGGGTCTGTTTCCCGTGCTGGGTTGATCTTTATATTTGATTATGATCTTCAACAGAATAATAAACCTAGCTACAATATACTGTATTATCAAAATCACACACACACACACACACACACACACACACACACACACACACACACACACACACACACACACACACACACACACACACGGTATATATTGATGATACACTGAACAGTTTTTTTTCCCTGGGCAGTTGTAGTTTATTTGTATGAACTAGCTGTAAGAAGTGTTATTAAAGAAGATAGATAAAAACTTTAGCAGATTGTTCTCAGGCATTCAAAAGACCCAAAATCATCTCCCCAATTTTGGCTCACAAACTCCATCCTATTTCCCAACATATCTGTCTTCACTTGGACTTAGCTCTCCAGGGGAAACTGCAGGAGACTTGGAGGAAACAAACCACTGAGAAGAGATGTAAAGAAATTCCTTTTTTCCATGTCCAAACCCTAGCCTTTTTGGTTTATTTCCAGGGGGAAAAAAAATAGTGAAGCATTTCTGAGGATTCCTAATATGTTCCATGCCTTGAAGATGCTTTTACCATTAGTCAGGAGGATGGTTTTGCATGATAAAGGACATGAACTGGAAGCATGCCATGAACTTGTACAGACCAGATTTAGCCTCCATTGTTAGTAACACTAAAAACTTTAGATTCTGCGAGATTCTGCTGTAATTTGGCTGTACACCATCAAAAGACATTAATCTTATAAATCTGTGAACCTAATAGTACATATGGAAACCCATGCATTTAATAGTCTACTATTATCACTGACGACACAATGAATAGACAACAGGTCAAAACTGGCTGTGGTTCAAAAATGTGCCAGTGGATATTTATTAAGTGCTGAGCATTCATTGCTGGATTTGTCAAAAAAATCTGCTAAATACAGGAGACCCTCAGTAATTAAGTTATATTAAATAAACTTTGTACTTGCATCCAAATTAGTATCATAATTGAAGATATAATTTGGAACATAAACATTACACCATTCTAAGGAAAAACAAAATATGAATATATACTATATGTAATATACACAATGTTTGAAGTATCTACCTACTCTTGAAATCTGTCTACTTCAATTAAACTTTGCATTTCACACTTCATTCAAAGTGCATCATCAGTAAATCTGGTCACTTAGAATTGTTGATAACGACAAATAAATAAGAATTTTTGAATTTCAATACATACTGGAGGTATTCCCATGAGCCAGATGTAAATAATATAGAAGGCAAATGTAAAATACTGAAATAGCAAAGTTTCAAATTTTTTAAACATGATGTCATGCAAATTCAACAACTGCACAAATGTATTGAATTAGGTTTACTTTAGAGAGTGATAATTGAACTCAGAACTGAAATTATTACTACTGACATGTTTCTTAAAATGACTCCGTATATTTTTTTATCTATTTCTGACCATATACGACAGCTGGCACCAAATAACACAAAAGGCAGAAGTAGTTTCTTTCACATATCTAACTAGACCTTGTTTAAAGCCAGTCAAACATCATAAGCTGTTTTTCAGACTGTTGGCTCTTTGTTAATGCATTCTTTAATGTAACACAGAAAAATTTGAAGGCAGCAAATCTCCTTGTCAGTAATATGCGATTAGTCTTGGAATGTAAAATGCATACTTCAGTTATAAAAAGAAATGGAACTGCTGCTGATTTTCCATGTCATAAATTTAATTTGCACAACTATTTCAGTCAAAAATGATTTCTGTTAAGTATAATAAATTTTTTCAATCACAATCTCAAAATAATACATTGCATCTTGGAATCAGTACATGTTCCAAGAAATCTTTATGCCACCTCTTCAACCAAAAATCAAAATCTCTAATTATACATTTTTAAAGTCAATTTTATGCAGCATATAATAAAACTTTAAATGCTGCTTTCATTTCCAAAAAGATAGAAGCCAACTAGCGAATCCAACAACAAATAGCAACCTAGAAGATTATGTTTATGCAAATACAAAAGGGCCAATTTCAGTTATACTCTAATACAAACATACTAAAATATTTAATATCTCCATTACTTTGCAGAACCATTTGAAATGGAAGTGATACTATAAAAGGCGTTGCTGAGAGTACTGTGGACCATGAACCACATACAGGAAGCGATTGAACAGAAACAGAAATTTCAGCAGACCATTTGAATCCAGAGAAATGTGTTAGAAGAAATTCCATATTGGATCTATGTATTCAAATTGCATTTACTCACTTTTTCTAGTGTCCTTTAATATTCTCCCTCAAATATTTTGGTTGACCCAATCAGCAATTGTAGTAATTCCACGTACAAACATAGGAGCAGTAGATTGTTCAACACCTTGAACCTATTCAATGAAATCATGGCTTTACTTCAACCAACTCCACATGATCACCTTTGTCCCATATGCTCAATTAACAAAAAACTCAATCTCAGAATTACTGACTGATTTATCATCTACCTCTATTTTCAGGAGACCCAAACCTCTACCGCACTATGTGTAGAAATGCTTCCTAATTTGACTCCCAAAAATTTCTCATTTTTAAACGTTGCGGGGTCCTAAGCTCTCTAACTAGCAAAAATAGTCTCTTTTCTCCCTTCTCCTGTTACCATCTTGAAAACTTCAATGAAACCATCTCCTGAACTTCTAAATTCTAAGGAATGCTACCCTAATTTGTGTAATCTCTCCTTTTATGTTAACTCTTGAAGTCAGTTATCATTCTGCTACATCAATGCTACAGTTCACTCAAGGCCAATATGTCCTTCCTAATGTTTGTGCCCTGTATGGCTCACAATACTCCAGGAGAGGTCAAACCTCATCATTGTATAACTCTAGCATAACTTCTACCCTTATTGTATTCCATTTCTAACATTTATTATTAATTAAAAACATTAATCACTTTTTTTTCCTTTCGAGTACTCATCCTAAATTTATGCTCCCTTGCAACCAATTCACATACAGATGGAATTAACCTTGCATTGTTAGCCCCTACAAACTGTTGAACATTATTAGATACAATTTAATCTTTTCTGCTCTAGTAAATGCTAGAAGTCTTTCAAAATTATATTCCTCTTATCCTTGTTACCAAGTAAATCTGCATGACACTCTTTCTGGTTTCTATAATTATTCCTATAGCTGAGTGCTCAAAATTATTCAAAGTTTTCTATACAGTCAATTCTTGTACAGGTTCATTACATTTTAAAGTCCTTGTACATAAAATCAAAGGGTCAAATACTGCATTTTAAGATCTTTACCGCTGCTTTTATCCGTACCCTCCATACCTTCCTGCTCCCCCCTCCATTGAGAGTTTTACCATGTAGGTCTTATCTTAATGTCATTTTAAGTGTATTATAAATTTCACATTATCTAACATGAACTGCATTTGTCAAATAGCTAAAGGAATACATTACTATACATATGCTCCAAGTGGCTCCTCTCAGTTTCCATGCCTACAATTGGTGACATTAGCAAATTTTAATTCCTATCTTTCTATATCAATGTTCAAATCTGTATAAAGAGAACAAGTAAGCAAGTACACAAATCCCTGAGATGCAATAATAACTAAACATCAGCAACCTAAACAACATGCATTTATACTTCTCATTTCCTTTGCTATCGTTCAACGCTCATTTTATTCATTTAACATTTCACCTTAAAAATGCAACGTGACATTTTATTGAACACATTAGAAGCTCTAAAAAAAAAATCACACCCAATGTAATCCTCTCTCTAGACACCAAAAACCTTGAAGAAGATGCTTAAATTAGTGGTGTACATCCGACACTTTACAAATCTACATCAACTATCCCAGCTTAGCGGATTCCCATCTAAGTACCCAAGGATAATACTTTATTCTAGTCTTGTACATTTACCCCATTGATGGGATGAAGATTACTTCATAATTATGTTTCCCTAACTTTTTTGAAAAATAAAAAACACTAAGCATAATATTCAATCACCTTCTACCTCTTTTGCACAATTCCCAATTTCAAAGAATCACGAATATTTCCACTTGTAGCCACGCTAAAAAAAACGTCCACATGCAAGATTGCGTGCAAAACAGTTGTTCAAAAGGTCATTGGGCTTCTTGCCACTAAATGTTGCCCAACAACTAGAAAAGTCCTTCTAGGACAGCAATAAGAAAAGAAATCTGAGTTCAGCAACTGTAAAGAATCTGTGGACCAGAAGCAGAAAGTTATCAGTAACCAAATGTATTTTCTGATGTGGAGACCCAAAGCAAGAATGCAGTGAGGTCAATGCTTGAACTGGGGTATAGAGAGGGGCTTAAGGAGAGTTGGAGGGTCACATAACTGGATGCTAGTGGGAGGGCCCCAAGAAATCTCACACTTTGTAGAGCAGTGGGAACCCAGAGGAAAATCAAAATGAACTCTGAAAGTTGTGGTTGACCTTGGTATTTGCCCAGAAGTGAAGGAACCCTCAAGAACATGTAAAGTATAGCAGTACTTTTGGGTAGACAAAGTAGTTTGAAACTTGCAGGCTTAAAGAAGGAGAAGAATATCAAATATACAGTTTTAAGTTAATGGAGCTTGCTTTGGTTAATTTTTTTAAGATTTTGTTTAAAACATGGAATTTTGTCAGAAGTTTTTCAGATAATAACTGGGAGTTTGAATTTCCTTTTAAAGGTTATTGGTCTCTAACAAGGTAATTACAAATATCCAAGCTAATGTACCACCCCTAACACTGAGTTCTTATTTTGTGCAGAAACTTTATGACACCTTAATGTCTTTTGGGAATCCAAATACACTATATCTACTGGTTCTCCTTTATCCAACATGTGTGCTATGTTCTCAAAGAACTCCAATGTGTCAAACATGACAGCCTTTTAACAGAACCATGTTGACTCTGCCTGTTGGTATTACAATTTTTTTCAATGTCCTATTACTACCTCCTTAACAATAAATTCTAGCACTTTCCCAAATGACTGGGGTTAGACTGACTCGCCAATATTTTCCTTCTTTCTGTCTTTCTCCTTTCTTGAGCAGTGGTATGACATTTGCAGCTTTCCAATCTGCTGGGACATTTCAGAACCAAGGGAATTTTAGAAGATTACAACAAATGCATCCACCATCTCTGAAGGCCATAGGACCTGGCAATCGAAGTACTACAAATCAGTGGGTAAGTGACTAGACTAACTAGTTAGACAAAGTCTTGGGCAAGCAGGAACAGAATGTAACATAAAATTTGTGGATAATACTAAAATAGGTGGGAAAGCAGGCAATGAAAAGGTAAGATTTTACAGACGGATATAGATAGATTAGGAGAATGGGTCAAAATCTGGCAGGCGGAGTTTAATGTGGATAAGTGAGAGGTTATCCACTTTGGCAGAAAAAATAGAAAGGCAAATTATCTACATAGAAGACAGATTCAAATGTGTCTGGGCAGAGGGTATTTGTTCATGAATCACAGAAAGTCAGTATGTAGGTACAGCATGTCATAAAGAAGACAAATGTAACATTAGCATTTATTGCAAAAAGGACTGGAGTATAAAAGTAGTTGTAATTGCATAGGGCGATGGTGAGACCACATCTAGAGTATTGTGTTCATTTTGATCTCTTTATTTGATGAAGGCTTTGGTGGCATTGCAGGCAGTTCAGAGGAGGCTCACCAGATTGATTCTGGAGATGCAAGGGTTGATGTCCATGGATAAATTAAACAGTTTGGTCTTATACTCACTAGAGTTTAGAAAGGATGAGAGGGGATCTCATTGAGGTATATAAAATACTAAAAGGGATTGATAAAGTAAACATAGACCAAATGTTTCCCCTTGTGGGACAATCCAAGAGGTCACAGGCATAGGTTGAGAGACGGTAAATTTAAAATGGAGATGAGGAGAAACTACTTTTCAGAGGGTGATGAATTTGTGGAATTCACTGCCCCATTGTGCGGTGGAGTCAGAATTACCAAATAGTTACAAGGAGGAGACAAAATACACAGGGATATGGGGAACAGGTACAGAGGTGGATGTCAGACTAGGAAGAGATCAGCCATGATCTGACTGAATGGCGGAGTGGGCTAGCAGGCTGAATTGCCTACTTTTACTCTTAATTCCCATGTTTGGCAAAGTAACAGCAGGCCATTGGCCTGCTGTCTCAGAGGGACACTTTTTTTAATTCAAGAAAGCTGAAGAATGTCATTTTGTTACAAAGGTAAAATCTTTAAATATTGTATTTCACAGCTTAACTTTAACTCTAATATCGTGTAAATAGGATACTTAAATTCACAAAACACAAATCCTTTTTCAATCCTAGAGGATGCTGATGCATGTAGCCTACAATGGTATGCCCACTCATTAAATAATTTATACAATAAATAAACCCATCAACACCTGTCATCCTTTGGATTATGAATGCAATGTTAAAATTCACAAATGAAAAGGGTTCTTTGCTGTCATTGAAGTAACTAATTGTCAGTTTAGAAAAGCAGGAACCACTTCATAAGAGTTAACTCTGCACATTATGACCACAAAAATGTTGAGTAGCAGGGCACTGACTATGAAGGGAAGTTGCAAGGGGCTAAGATAATTAACTTGCATTTGGACTACTTCAATTTGTTCACCTCATTTGTGAAATAAATTACATATTCAATAAACTTAACATGCAAGCATGCATTATACAGAACAAATAACTCAGAGATTAAGGGTATAATTCAATATGTCAGGGTTCTGACATTCAACCACCACAAGAGCAAATATTATATAGAAAATAATGGATACCTAGGAGAGATTATTACAGTCTTGCAATCTCTCCTAGATATTTTATTTTTAAATATGCATTATAAGCACTGTCTCAATTTCTCACAGAATTTACCTAGGGAGCAGCTAAGCCACGCAGACTCAGGTTGATTTTTGATCTATAAGCAAATAGTTGAATTCAGCTGTGGTAATATAAAGGACCACATCATTCCTGAGTTACAGAGAATATTGGAAGGGTCCCATAAATTCTTTTTTGTAGAAAGCACATATATATGGGTATGTGTTGGGGTCACAATCAGAATCAACCATTATGTTCCTGCAATAGACCATCAACATCTACTTTTCAACAATACTTTATTTGATTCAATAATAGAAGATAATCATGGATACCTTAAAGACATACCATAATAAGAAATTAATTTCTTCAAGATAAGGGTATGGGTAAGTGAGGTTGGAGTGGTGGGGCAAGAGGGGAATGCAACTGGACAATATGTATTTTCCAAGTTGAAGGAATTCATTCCATGCTGAGTATTTTATCGTGTCATCACAGTTTCTCATATCCAAGGAAATGCATGCACACACACACACACACACACACACACACACACACACGATGACTACCAATCTTCTTCTCCACCCCATCCCACAGCTCTTGCTATGAGATTATATTCCAATAGTCATTACATTCCAACAATAATTTGCATCTATAGAACATGTTTAACATAACATCTGAAGGTGCTTCAGAGAGACATCACAAAGCAAAATGTGACACCAAGCCACAAAAGGAGATATTATGGCAGATGTCCAAAAGCTTGGTAAAAGAGTTTCTTAAAAGAGGAAAATGTGATAGAGAGGGGAAGAGATCTAGGGAGGAATTTCAGAGCTTAGGGACATGCCAGCTGAAGATCATCTACCTGTGATGAAGTGCTTAAAATCAAGTTAGTGAAGAGACCAGAAATCAAGTAATGCAGCTATCTCAGAGGGTTGTTGGGCTGGGGGAGCACTCGGGCGGATTTGAAAACAAGAATGTTTAATAATCAGGAGACAGTATAGATCTGCAAGCACAAGACTGTTAGGTGACTGAATTTGGAGTGAGTGAGGACAAGGAACGACTTCAGGGGTTCACTGGAATCAAGTCTGAAGGTAACAAAGACACAGCTAAGGGTTTCAGCAGCAGATTGACTGAGGAAGTTCAGGCAGGGAAGTTCAGGTGATGTTATGCATAAGGAAATAGTACTGACATGAATAAGTAACTAGAAGCCCCTTCTCGAGGTCAAATATGACCCCAAAGTTGTGAACAATCTGGTTTAACCTCAAATGGTTGGAATGGCATATTACAGAATCAATAAGTAGTGAGCAAAATTTGTGGCTTGGCTTGAAGAAAATGACTTCAGTTTCCCCAATATTTTATTGGAGCAAATCTATGCTAATCCAGCAAGCAATCTGCCAATTTAGAGGTGGTGGTGGTGGTGGTGGTGTTGAGGTATACTGGGTGTCATCAGCCTACAGGTGGAAGCCGAGGTATTTTTCAATTACTGAGCGACAGCATGTAGGTTAGAATGAGAAAATAGCCGAGGATAGATCCAAGGGGGACACCAGACATAATTATACAAAAGCAAGAGGAGAGAGACAACTGCAGATAATATTCTGGCTCTGATTGTCAGATAAGAAGGGAACCAAGCAAGTGATTCTCACCTAGGTGGACATCTTAGAGCAATACTGGAAGAAAACGGTGTGATCAATTGAGTCAAAGGCTGCAGACATGTAGTTGAAAATGATTAGTTAACCTTTGGCACAATTGCATAGGATGCCATTTGTGGTTTAGTAAGAGACATTCACTTATCTTGGCATTACAGAAAGGGCAGTAACCTCACTGTTTGTGTTTACATCTTTTCAAAGAACAAAGAAAATTACAGCACAGGAACAGGAACAGGTCCTTCGGCTCTCCAAGCTGCACTGACCATGCTGCCTGACTTAACTAAAATCCCCTACCCTTCCAGGAACCATGTCCCTCTATTCCCATCTCATTCATGTCCTTGTCAAGACGCCCCTTAACCATATCCGTTTCCACTTCTCCCCCCACCAACGGGTTCCAGGCACCCACCGTGTAAAAAAAACTGCCTCGTACATCTCTTTTAAACTTGCCCCTCACACCTTAAACCTATGCCCCCTAGTAATTGACCTCTTCCACCCTGGGGAAAAGCTTCTGACTATCCACTCTGCCCATGCCTCTCATAACCTTGTAGGCTTCCATCAGGTAACACCTCAAACTCCGTCGCTCCAGTGAGAACAAACCAAGTTTCTCCAACCTCTCCTCATAGCTAATGCCCTCCATACCAGGCAACATCCTGGTAAATTTTTTCTATACACTCTCCAAAGCCTCCATGTCTTTCTGGTAGTGTAGCAACCAGAATTGAACACTATATTCCAAGTGCGGCCTAAGGTTCTATAAAGCTGCAACATGGCTTGCCAATTTTTAAACTCAGTACCCTGGCCGATGAAGGCAAGCATGCCGTATGCCTTCTTGACTATCTTCTTCACCTGCATTGCCACTTTCAGTGACCAGTATACCTGTACATCCAGATCCCTTTGCCTAACAGTACTCCTAAGAGTTCTGCCGTTCACTGCATATTTCCTATCTGTATTAGGCCTTCCAAAATGCATTACCTCACATTTGTCCGGATTTAACTCCATCTGCCATCTGTCTGCCCAAGTCTCCAACCAATCTATATCCTGCTGTATTCTCTGATGGTCCTCATCACTATCTGCAAATCCACCAATCTGTGTTGTCCACAAACTTACTAATCGATCCAGTTACATTTTTCTCTAAATCATTTATATATATATTACAAACAGCAAAAAGTCCCAGCACTGATCGTGAGGAATACTACTTATCACAACCCTCCATTCAGAAACGCGCCCTTCCACTGCTACTACTGTCTTCTTTGACCAAGCCAGTTTTGTATCCACCTTGCCAGTTCACCTCTGATCCCATGCCACTTCACCTTCTGCACCAGTCTGCCATGAGGGACCTTGTCAAAGGCCTTACTGAAGTCCATGTAGATAACATCCACTGCCTTACCCTCAATCATCTTTGTCACTTCCTCGAAAAACTCGACCAAGTTAGTAAGACATGACTTCCCCTTCACAAAACCATGTTGCCTCTCACTAATACGTCCATTTATTTCCAAATGGGAATAATTTCCCTAGCACTGATTAAAGGTCACTGGCCTGTAATTACCTGGATTATTCCTGCTACCGTTCTTAAATGAAGGAACAATACTGGCTATTCTCCAATCCTCTGGGACCTCCCCTGTAGGCAGTGAGGATAAAAATTTGGTTAAGGCCCCAGCAATTTCCTCCCTCGCCTCTCTGTATTCTGGGGTACATTCCATCAGGCCCTAGAGACTTGTCTACCTTGATGTTTCTCAAGAACCCCAATACCTCCTTTTTTGTCTCAACATGACTCAAACTATCTACACATTCTTTCCCAGACTCATCATTCACAAGTCCTTCTCTTTGGTGTTTACTGACGCAAAGTACTCATTTAATATCTCATCCATTTCCTCTGGCTCCACACAGATTCCCTCCCTTGTCCTTGAGTGGGCCAACGCTCTACAACTGAAGTTCCAGGAAAGACAGATAAAGACTAGGAGGCAAAGGCATATTCAAGGACGTTGGAGAAAAAAAAGAGATTGGAGATGGGTGGCAATTTTCCCAAGGATGGAGGAATTAACAATTTTTCAGAGTAGCAGTAACGATAGGTTTATCGTTAAACAACATTAATGAACATGCAAGTCAGAAAAAGAGGTTGGTTGGTCAGTACTCTATTGGGAATAAGGTCAAGAAAGCAAAATGTGAGCCTTATAAACAAGGTCAACTTGCGGAGAGCAAATAGGGAGATCTCGAACTAGAGAAAGATACAGGTTCAGGGCTAGGGCAATGGGAGCCCAAGAGCAAGTTTGACCGAACGGGCTAGGGAAAGGGACATGGCAGAGGCAGCTGATGGATGTTCTCAGCTTAGTGGCAAGAAATCCAAGAGCATATTTCATTTGTTGGAGGCGAGGAGCTCAATAATTCCAGTAGTTGATGCATTTATAATATTTAGAATGAGACATGTTATGGACCAGATCAGAAATTCCAAGGTATATTATGAATTTAGCTCAGACTTCAACTTTTACTTTGATTTTGGCATTACGGTGTGTGCACGTGTTTCATTCCAACCATGATTGAAACAAAAAGAATAGTTAGAATATAACAAAAACAATTAGCATAAGGTTTACCAGTTTAAATATTTAAACATGACAAGTTTTAATTCTTAACAGCTAGCTATCTCTATAGTTGCAATTAAAAGCAGCATCCCATAAACACAAATCTCTACTTCAGAACCAATTAACATCAATAATAAAAATGCTCACGTGGGTGCTAGGTTTCCAGCCTGTTAACACGTCTGGTCAGAGATCCATACAGTAGTTTCCAGAGAAGGATACATCCTCAAACAGGAGAGCTTTAGAAAAATAAATCTAGTCTCTGGCAGATCCCAGTCTCCAGACTTCGGAGACTCAAAACTACTTCTTTCTACAGCTCCCCAAAGATTTTCTATGTAAGCCTAGCTCTACCCAGTCACCTGATATTATGGTCAATCCATCCAATCAGCTCCTACACTGCAAAACTCCAGGGGGAAATCACTAAAGTAGCAGAATAGCATTAGTCCAGATTAAAACAAACAAACATTCTAGCAATTAGGAACAGTAACAATACACTACTGTTGGATATAGACCCAGCGACACTGGTGTTACTAAAGCTATCTGCTAAAAAAGAAACATGGCTAAAATACATTTCTTAAATCACAGACATTAGCAGTGATTATATTTATGGCAGATTTGGAGTGATGTTCAACACTGAACCCAAGAAGAAACAGAATTCAAGTACTCTTGCAGTGTACTGTCAGCCATTGACAGTCCTTGGTTACACATTTTCCTCATTCATCAAAACATTTATTTCTTTTTACATGGAATTACTTGGAATTTACAGCACAGGTTTGATCTGGGCTACTTAAGTGCCTATATCTACATTAAATTTCTGGTGATGATTCTGATAATTTGAAAACCCATTCAATACATGCTTCTCCAGATCATGTTAGGAACATGACTCTGTTAAAGGCACATTTGGTCCTGGGTATCATCTATTCTCGCACTAGTTTTTCATAACACTGAATACCTTTGCGACATGTTACGGCAAATTTAGTAAATGTCACAATTTTTAACTTGAAAACAGCTTTGTATTTCATTCATTTTTTGGGGGCACCATATCTGTTTGTCATTTGTGGTCTGCTCTGTGTGGGTATGTCAAACTCCAGCGCATTTTCTCTGCAACACAATCTATATCACCTAACTGATGCATCAACATACAGTATGTGTAAAACCACTTCTGGGCTGAAAAAGTGAGGCTAACTGTTCAAACAGGTATAGCATTTCATAGCTGTAAAGGGAACTTGTCGGCCGAGCGTAAGAAAAAGCGTGATTCTTGGCACCAAAAAATGGGTCTTCTGATCAATTTATACAATCACAATCTCCAATAAATGAGTTTGAGGAAAAGACGCCAATTAAGTCAGGAAATAAGTACTGCTTTGTTAAGAAAGAGATCATTGCAAGTTCAGAAAGGTTAAATTTCAGCTCAAAGCACAGCCTTTTCCTTTAGTCCCTCCATTCTACAAGCCCTATTATCTCTCTTCACCTCACTTTCTTTCTCCCTCCCCTTTCCACTGTTCGAGCAGAAGCTGATTCTCTGCAGTGGCAGGAGGCATCCTGTGGCCAGAGTTATTACACAATGACACAAACTAATCCTGAGGCTTTTGAGTAATATCTTGGTTTGGTTGAGGTCAGTTCATGCTAGCCAGTTTTAACCACTGAAGTCCAAGTACAAATTAGCTTTGACTGACGTATCCAGTTCATGTTGTTATTTTTACACAGAACTGTATTCCAAACCAGGGTACAAGGAGATAGGCAGAGACATAGGGACTTTAAGCAGGGCATCTACTTGTATCTAGTGTCGTGAAGGGGAATTCTGGTTATAATTTCAAGGTAATCAGCAACTTATAGGACTACTACTAGTTACAAGTATGACACCTACCAGTAGCAAGGAAGTCTTAACAGCGTACTTAGAAACATAGTATGATCAAAATCAACATGCTATTATGAAAGGGAAATCTTAATTTAGTTTGCGGATACAACTAATAGGTTAGATAAAGATGTAATGTACTTGGATTTCCAAAAGGCATTGATAAGGTGACATACAAGGTTAATAAACAAGATTCATGACATTGGGTGTAATAATTAGCATGGATAGAGGATACGTTAATAGACAAGGAGCAAAGAGTAAGGATAAACAGGGCATTTCACATTGGCAAACTGTAACAAGTGCAGTACAAGGATCAGTGTGGGGCCTCAGCTTTTTACAGTCTGTATTAATGAAATAACAAAAAGACGGAGTAATGTATCCAAATTTGATGACAGTACAAAGGGAATACAGGCTGTGAGGACACCAAGACTACAATGAGATGCTGGCAATCAAAGTGAATGGGCAAAGTAGCAAATGGTGAGTATAATACAAATAAAAGTACAACACAGGAATAGGCTCTTCCACGTTCCAAGTCTATGCCAATCATGGTACCTTAACGAAATTTTAAAGAAACCTTCTGCCCTTACTCTTTCGATATTCCTCTATTCCCTCTATATTCATAGAGTCATCCAAATGCTTCTTAAATGATGCTAACATGCCTGCTTTCACCACCTCCTCTGGCAACAGGTTTCAGGCACCCACCATTCTTTGCGTGAAAAAAACTCCCCCCACAAATCTCCCTTAAACTTTGCCCCTTTCATGAACCTGTGCCCCCTTGAAATTGATATTTCTGCTCTGGGAAAATGCCTCTGACTGTCCACCCTGTCTATGCTTCTCAATTTTGTGAACTTCTATTAGGTCTCCCCTCAGTTTCCTTCTTTCCAGTTAAAACAATCCTAGTTTGTTTAACCTCTCCCCATACCCAATGACCATGAGACCAGGCAACATCCTGGTGAACCTTCTCCTTCTGGTAGTATGGCGACCAGGACTGCACACAATACTTCAAGTGCAGCCTCGCCAAAGTTTTACATAGCTGCAACATGATTTCCCAACTTTTGTATTCAACACCCCGGCTGATGAAGGCAAACATGCAATGTGTCTTTTTATTACCTTGTTGCCATTTTTAGGGAACTGTGAACCTGTACATCCAGATTCCTCTGTATATTAATATTAAGGGTTCTGCCATTTATAGTATAATTCACACCTAAATTCAATCCTCCAAAATGCATCACCTCGCATCTGTTCAGATTAACTTCCATCTGCCCCTTTCTGTGTCCAGGTCTCCAATCTGTATCCTCTGACAATCCTGGCACTACCAACTTCACCAATCTTCATGCCATCCACACATTTACTAATCAGCCCACCTACATTTTCCTCCAGATCATTTATATACGGTACAAACAACTCAAACCCCCGCACTGACCCTGTGCAACACCACTTGCGAAAGGCCTTCATTCTGAAAAAGACTCTTCCATCGCTACTTTGTCCTCTATGACCAAGCCAGTTCTGTACAAATCTAGCCAGCCCAATCCAATGTGACTTTAGTTTTTGTACAGTCTGCCATATGGGATCTTGTCAAATGCCTAACTAAAGTTTGCATCCACTACATCCACAGCCTTTCTTCATCAATCTTCTTTGTCACCTCTTCAAAAAACTTGTTCGAGTTGGTGAGACATGATCTTTCCCATACAAAGCCATGCTGCCTGTCACTAACTAGTCCATTTTCTTCCACATGTGGATACATCCTGTCCCTCAATATCTTCTCCAAAAGCTTCTCCACCACAGGCGTCAGGCTCACCAGTTTATAATTTCTTGGATTATCCCTGCTTCTTTTCTTGAAAAAGGGAACAACATTGGCTATTCTCCAGTCCTCTGGAACTCCACCTGTGGTTAGAAGAGGATTTGAAGGTATCTGTTATGGCCCCAGCTATTTCTTCCCTTGCCTCCTGCAATAACCTGGAATAGATACCATCTGGCCCCAGGAACTTGTCTACCTTAATACAATTTAGGATACCCAACACTTCCTCCTTTGAAATATTGAGGTTCTCTAGAGCATTCATACATTCATCCTTGACCTTAATACCTGTCATGTCCTCCTTGGTGAATAATGATACAAAGTACTCATTAAGGCTCGCCCACTTCCTGTGGGTCCATGCATGACTTCCCTCCATTGTCCCTGAGTGGGACTACTTTTTCTCTTGCTACCCTTTTGCTCTTAATATATGTGTAAAAAGCCATGGGATTCTCCTTGACCCCGCTTGCCAAAGACATTTCATGGCCCCTTTTAGCCCTCCTAATTCCACATTTAACTTCCTTATACCCCTCAAGGATTTAGTCAGTTTTTAATTGCTTAAACCTATCGTATGCTTCTTTTTTTCCTTCTGATTAAGATTACAATTTCTCTTGTCATTCATGGTTCCCGAATCCTGTCATTTCTATCCTCCATTTTTGTGGGGACATGCATGTCAATCAACTGGCCTTTAAAAGCCTCCCACTTGTCAGACGTGGATAAGCAACCCTATCCCAGAATGTTAAGCTGCCAGTCTTGTCCCTCCTTTAACCAAGTCTCTGTAATGGCAATATCATAATTTGATGCAGTAATCCAGACTCTCAGTTCATCTTCTTAAACATTGACTTTCAGAGGACTTTGGACATAGTTATACATGGAACACAAAGTTAAAATGCAGATACAGCAAGCAATTAGGAAACCAAATGGACAAGGACAGCAGACACATGGGAACACCATCAGCTGGAAGTTCCCCTCCAAGCCACTCACCATCCTGATTTGGAAATATATCGCCATTCCTTCACTGTCACTGGATCAAAATCCTAGAACTCCCTCCGTAGCAACACTGTAGGTGGACCTACACCACATGGACTGCAGCAGTTCAAGATGCAAGCAACTGTGTGGTGATGAATCAAGAAGGTAGCTCACCACCACATTCAAATGCAATTAGGTTAGAGATGGGCAATAAATGCTGCCTAATCAGTGACGCGCACATGTCTTTTTTTTTAAAAAGCCTGGCTTTCATTGCAAGGATATTGGAGTAGAAAAGTAGGGAAGTCTTGTTACAACTGTACAAGGCTTTGCTAAGGCTACACCTGGAGTACTATGAGCAGTGCTGGTTTTCACCTTTAAAGGAAGGATACAGTTGCATTGGAGGTGAAGATTCACTAGTTTGATTCCTGGGATAAGAAGGTTGCCTAATGATGAGAGGATGAGTAAATTGGACACATTGTGTAGAGTTTAGAATGAGAAGTGATCGCACTGAAAGTTACAAGATTCTGAAAAGGCACCACAGTGTAGGTACAGAGGTTCTTTTCCCTGACTCAGGTGTCTAGAAAACAGGCAGAGTGTCAGGATAAGGAGCTGATCAGTTGGGGCTGAATTGAGGAGAAATTGCTTCATTCAAACTTTGTAATTCCCCATTTCAGAGGATTGTGGACACTCCATCATTGAGGCTGAAATAGACAATTGTTTCATCTCTCGGGGAATCGAGAGAAATGGGGAGCAGATGAAAAGTGGAGTTGAGGCCAAAGATCAGCCATACTCAGACTGAATGGCAGAGCTGGCTCGCAGGTCTCCTAGTTTACTCCAATTCCTATTCTTTGTTATGTTCTTATGTAGCAATTACACATAGATTTTCACCAAGTTATTGCTTTACTAATGATGAGTGGATTTGAACACTGGTAAGTAACACTATTAATTAATAGTAATTTAGTGAAATTGCACCAATAACTACTGGTGGAATCATGGTTCATTCTATCTCTGGTTTCCTCTCTACAAATCCATCCCCTACATTTGTATTCTCTTTCCTTGTACCTCAGGAAATTGAATTGCAGAAGGGAAATATCAAATTTTAAATGGAATACCATTGCAGTGGTGAAGTGTATTGTGCATTAAAGACCTCATCCAAAAGTTACAATTTGCTTGAAGAAAAACTTTATCATCAAAATTATATTTCAGAATATGCAGCATAATCCAATAATTTTAACCCTATGGTTTTTTTTTAAACTTAATTGCAGGAGATGGAAATATGCAGATTTGGAAAAATGCAAATGAATTTTAACGGTTATATTTAAAGACATTTTCCAGAGACTTGTTCCAAACAGAAGCATCCTTCAATTCATTAAATTTTCCTTTTAGAAAGCACACATCTACAAAAATATTTTATGAGACATAAAGAAGCTGCCTTGTTCACAATTTGTATACAAAGAAAACTGACTCTATTACAGAAGATGACTTCATGACTTTTGTTCATATTATTTCTTGATATGATTCATCAGTTTGTTGTAAAATGAGATCAGATCAAAGAGGTACAATTTCAATGTGCCAGCATGATGCAAATCAGCTCTAAAGAGACTTTGCTGCATGTTTTTATTGCAGCAATTTCTTTACTCGCCTAAAGGCGAACTCTTAATAAATGAGCTTATATCTTTTGAAGGTATATTTTTCTCTGTCTTATAAACCTAATTAAGCTTGAAGAACAACATATTTTCCTAAACGCATGATAAACAGATCTAGTTACTCAAAAAATATTAGTTTTAAATAGAGTTGATAGATCTGAACTGAAATATTCTGATTTCATCTGTGCACCAATTCCCAGACCTTCATTTCAAGTAATTTAAGGACTTCCTCTAGATACTTTTTCATATTCTTTTAACTGACACTTTATCCTCATACCAACATCTCACTAGATTGCACATGCACTAAGACAATGACAAGTCTTCTTCAGCTGTCACTTCTTATTTTGGCAAAGAGGAATGTCTTATACTGGCTTACACCAATAATAGTTGCATCAAAAAACAGTAGAGACTATCTGCCTCTGATGTAAAGACAGCAATTCACATTTGTGACACTCATTTGTCAATTAACAGAACTCATCCAATGTTGACACTTGGGGCTTAAGAGATGCAGGCAACTGCGTGATGAATTAAAAAAGACAGATGAGTAAGCTATGAGCTGCAAAGTAATACCATAATGTGCTTTAGAAAAGAATATCAACTGACACCTCTGACAGGCCATACAAGGTTTTATTTTATTTTGCGCTGTATGTGTGCTTCATACTTTGTCTTCTTTGTTCTCTTTTCATCAAGTCCCTAATGTCTCATTGTGACAGGAGAAGACATTTGAGCTTTTTTGTTCCAAATGCAAGTTGCTGAACTTGATCTGTCATCAAAATGCAAAATGGTTGCTATTGCTGTTAAATGCAGATATGTTTTAAGCGCTTTGTACTGATTCACATATCTTTTCAAAAAAATGTGTAACACCCATGTATACTTTTCTCTCCCTTCATATACACACACAAATATACAGCGAGGATATTAATGGTATTTGAATAAAAGCTCTTAGCAATTTTCCTTTCTTTATATCATTTATAAACTGGTTTTGACAAAAAGCCAAATGGTAGGACAGGCATTCCATGTAAAGACATCTAGCATTTGCAAAGATAATGTCTACTTAGGAGTGATGATGTATTTCCAAGGGTTGCATTAATATGCAATGTACACCATCAGAACTACTCTGGCTGCCAAAGTGATCTCAGCAGGGTTTTTGCTCAGCAGAAAAAAGTTAAATAATGGTGCTTTCAAAGGATAATTACTGGTACGATTTAAATTTTCAAGTTTAATGCTTTTCCTTTAGAAGACGACACACATACATAAGTGAAAATTACCTCCATTTTTAAAAAACTAACTGAAGTATTAAACATGTACCCAGACACAAGACATATTCATAAGTGCATTGTCTGCTTGTCAAGCTTAGTTATGAATGGAACCACCAGCAAACAATTTACAGTAATTAAGATTTACAAATATTTAAGAGAAAACTGGTGAAAATGAAATAAATTAGAGCAACAAGTACCAAGTGCATTTTATTTTGCAAACTAACAAAGATGACTGCTGTATAATAGTATCTGCACTGCAGAAATCTTTTACATTTTGTGCAATGGACACATTTTTCCCCTCAAAAAATTCAGTGTGTAGGCTACTATTCTGTTCAAAATAGCTTATTGTACCTGACAGTCTATGTATTTTGAAGTTCCAGTTACCTAAGAGTTAATGCAATTTAAAGAACACTTGTATTCTTTCCAACTGACTTTAAAAATAAATAACTGCGAATCAGGCAAAATATTCAATTTACATTAGATGGTAGTTAACTTCCACCATGCAGTTAACAAATTGTTTGAATACATTCAAAAATGGTATTCATTTACTTCTGCAGTTTTTCAATCATTGGCAGAAAATTTGCTTTGTCAAACAAGTGTTTTGTTTTAGTCCTGCCCTTCAATTAGTTCATATTAGATGCAAGTATAATGAAATGAAAATAAACTTTCACTACGAAGAGGATATTTTCATCCAAGTATGACATAACAGATAAAGGAAAGAATGAATAGGGGCAATAACTAATGTATTCACTGCAGACGTCTTTAACATACCGCTGCTTGAAAGGTGCAGGGTATTTCTTGCCTCTACAATAGTGAAGCATCAAGTTTCAGAATATAGCACAGCGGCACAATGGTTAGCACTGCTACCACACAGTGCCAAGGTACTAGGTTTGATCCCTGGCTTGGGTCACTGTCTGTGTGGAGACTGCACATTCTCCACATGTCTGTGTGGGTTTCCTCCAACAGTCCAAAAATGTGCAGGCTAGGTGCATTGGCCATGCTAAATTCTCCCTCAGTGTACCCAAATAGGCACTGGAGTGTGGTGACTAGGGGATTTTCACAGCAATTTCATTGCAGTGTTAATATAAGACTACTTGTGACTAATAAACTTACTTTTCATAAAAGTTAGCAATTTAAAAATTTAATGGGTTAAAATATTTGAAAAAAGTATTACTATTCCTGTAAATGACAAAATATATTCATAACTTATCACCCATATATATTCAGCTAGGTCTTGGAAATAAAATGGTTTGCTTAAAACACAAAGCAATTTCATCTCTAATTATAATAATGCAATAAAGTTTAAAAATTATGGACAGTACTTCACTACCGTTTTAAAATATGGTTCATACATCAGGTTGCTTGAGACTGAAAAACAAACCCTCTATGGTAGTATAAAAACGTTGTTCCAAAAAGAGTGCAAAATAAACCCAGCACTACAGAACAGGCATTTTAAACTTGATAGCGGAAAGGCTTTTACAAAGAGTGATCGGGGGCAAAATTAAATGGGACAAGTGCGGATTAACTAACAACTCCATGCTGACTTTTCTTAAAGGCAAATCAGGTTTAACTAACTTGATTGAGTTTTTTGAAGAAGGGCGGACTGATGAAGGTAACGCAGTTGATATGGTATATATGGACGTCCAAATTTGATAAATTGCTACATAATGGACGTGTCAGCAAAGCTGACACCCATAGCATAGAGGGAAAGTAGCTACATGAATATAAAATTGGCTCAATAACAGGAAATTGAAAAATAGTGATGTTATTTTTTGTGCAGGGTGTGAGGGGTGTGCATATAATTTGCAACTTACTCTTCCGATACGGAAGCAGTTCACGTCCCAAGTGAAGCAAGGTGTGAACAATATCCAGGGTTGGGTTGACAAGTGGCGAGTAAAATTCACTCCACACAATTGCCAAGCAATGACCACCTCCGACAAGAGAAGATCTAACCATCACCTCTTGACATTAAATGGCATTACCATCATTGTATCCCCAATTATCATCGTCCTGGGGATTACTATTGACCAGAAAATGAACTGGAACAGCCATATAAATACTGTGGCTACAAGAGGAGGTCAAAGGTTAGGAATCCTGCTCCAAATAATTTAACTCCTGACAACTCAAAGCCTGTGAACTGTGAGGTGGATAGTGACTTCACGAGGACAGGCAGGCTTATGGAATGGACAGATACAATTTTATGCAGAAAAATGTGCAGTGATACACTTTGTTTAAGTTAAACATTAAAGTTTATTTATTAATCACAGGTAGGCTTACAATAATACTGCAATGAAATTACTGTGAAAATTGCCTTTGTGATCCACTTTGATAGGAAGAATGAGAAAAGACAATACAAACTAAGGGTTCATTTCTACAGGGGGTGCAGGAGCAGAGAGATCCAAGGGTACACATGCACAAGCCAAAGTGTTTAAAAAGGTATACAGGATCCAGGGCTTTATAAATCAAGCCATTGAGAATAAAAGCTAGGGAATTATGATCAAACTTCATGAAACACTGAAGCATTGCACCATATTCTGGGCACCACATTTTAGGAAGGGTGTAAGGGTTTCAGTAAAGGGCTTAGAAAATATTTCCGACAATTATTCCAAGGATGTGGAGCTTCAGTTACCTGGATAGATTGGAGAATCTCCTTTAGAGAAGGGATGTTGAGAGGAGATTTGATACAGGTGTTCATAATCATGAGAGCCTAGACAGAGGAAATAGAGAGAAATTATTCCCATTAGCAGACACAGGTTTAAAGTGATTTGGAAAAGAACTAAAGGTGTAACCAACCAGTCCAAAGGTGTGCGAGTTAGGTGAATTGGCCACGGTAAATTGTCCCTTAGTGTCCCAGGGTGCGTAGGTTAGAGAGATTAGTAGGTAAATATGGGGATAAGGCCTGGGTGGGATGGTTGTCAGTGCAGACTCAATGGGCCGAATGGCCTCTTGCTGCACTGTAGGGTTTCTATTCCATGATTTCATGTTGCTAACTGCATTTTCCAATTGTGACTATCTTACATCAACTGCTCTCATTGACTGGACTAATTAAAATGAGGCTGTTTAAGGCAAACAAGTTGCCCACAGGGCAGGGATTATAAATTGGCAGTCGAGTCGCCATCTAAATCAAAGAATGGATAATGGAAAGAGAGGGATGGAAATACATGACTAAAAAATATGCACCACCACCCAATCCAAGATCATCAATTGTTTGACAGTAGCAAATGGGAAAGATTGCTACTGACCTATAAAATACTTGGAGATTGCCCCACAGTTTATCCAAAGCAGGACTGTGAAATCTCTTGCAGCTGAGGGCCTGGTGCAAGTGCCAAAACCAGTGAATAGCCTGTGCAAACTGCACAGGAGTACCTTTCCACAAACCTCAAAATAAACAAGAATTCACGCAAATAATGTAAGGCATCCTTGATCTTCTTCCCCCAACACTTGAACTCTATCCATCCACAAAATTAATCTTGTTCACTCTCCCCTTCCAATTGTTTCTACTTTCTTACCCTCCAACTTGCTGCTTGCTCTTTTTTAGTCACATTAAATCTTTAGAAATATTCCTTTATCTTTATAATAACCTGGCTTCAAAATAAAAAACAGTTCCTCTGTAAACATAGGCAAAGAGATCTGGCTGGGGCCACCAAAATAGCACCGGTATTTGATTTGATTTATTATTGTCACAAGTATTAACAAACAGTGAAAAGCTTTGTTGTCTGTATAGTACGCAAGAAACAAAGCATACCACTCAGAGAAGGAGAGAGAGCAGTACGTAGTGTCACAGACATAGCTAGGGTGTAGAGAAAGATCAACTTAATATGACAGGTCCATTCAAAAGTCTAATGGCACCTGGAAAGAAACTGTTCTCAAGTCAGTTGGTATGTGACCTCAGACTTCTGGATCTTTTTCTCAATGGAAGAAGGTTGAAGAGAATATATCTGGGATGCATGGGGACCCTGGATTATGCTGGCTGCTTTTCCAGCAGTGGGAAGTGTACATGGAGTCAATCGATGGGAGGCTGGTTTGAGAGATGCACAATCCTTCATACATGGTGCATCCGTGAAAGCTGGTGAGATTCATAGCAGTCATGCCAAATTTCCTTAGCCTCCTGAGAAAGCAGGGGTATGGAGGGATCAGGACAGGTTGGTGGTGATCTGGACACAAACTTTAAGCTCTAGACCATTCAGATCAGATCAGAAGTGCACAACTTCATGTGTTCTATCACAATTTGGGCAACGCTAATCTAAGATGCAATCATACTTAAAGGACCAGTTTGAGCTCAGTATTTGCTCAGTGAGCCTGGAGTTTATAAGACTATGGAGTACAAAAAATTAGAACTAGACCTTTCAGGTAAGAAGCCAGGAAATGTATCTTCATGCAAAGGATGGTAGAAGTTTGGAACATTTCTTTTGTAAATGATGCTAGTATCATGTTGATAGGAAACTGTGACTGAGTGAAAGCTATCAACAACTTCACCAGCTAACCACAGACACATGGAAATCTGTAAAAGATGACCTATTTTAAAAAAGACATTGATCACAAAAGGCTGCCACAAGACACCTGATGGCTGATATTGTAAAGCTGACCACTTCTCCGCAAAGCCTATATGAATTACTGCAGATTTGTTACATGGAATTTTATATTTGTGCAGTGTCAAAGTCCACTTCAAATATGGATACTTTTGAAAGGAAAGCATTGAAGTGTTGAACTTTGATCAGATACTCAAAACCCCTGTGGAAGATGAAATGATCCCTTTCTCTTGTTGATCTAGATCTTCAAATGTGTCAAAGGTTTCAGAGATGCAAAGATCAAAAATGGGATTACTTGGTTTACAACAATGAACGCACAACATGCTAATGAACTTCCTTTCTGGGAATATACAGACAGGAATTTGAAAGAGAAAGAAAAAGCAAGGGGAGAAAGAAACATAAGCATCGAAAACACTGCTGGAAAAAAGCAGGAAAGATCTCTCTCCTCTCTGGAAGTTAAAAGGGTGTTTTCAACAGAGTTAAGACCTGAACAAGTGAACTCCAGAACTCTACAGAAAGCCAACTAATTTTAACCGGCCACGATGTTCAATAATCTACAACCTCAGTGACAAGCAAAAGACTTATTCACCTATTCTTTTGACTTCTTAATAATTGCACTGTAATTGCGTACGCGCATGTGTGTTTGTTTGTCTTGGGCTTAGTAACTAATACACTCATTCTTTAATCCAAAAATGCTGTTTTGATTGGCTCCGTATTAGTAAATAAATATACTTGGACTGGAGAAGGTATTTCTGAAGAAAAGAAATGTTAAGGTACTTTGTTGCAACCAAGGGTGCTCAAATAAAAGGGGAGCCAGCTCACATCTCATCACCCAGCTTTAACACTAAATTAATAGTTTATTGTAATTCTGAGATTGATAAATTGTGATTAACCTTATAAGAAATGTATAATGTTGTTGAAAAGGTTAAAATAATGTATTAGTCTTCAAAGGCAGAGGATCCACTTGCAGCATATTACTTAGGTTTCAAAAAAACCAGAACTGAAATGAGTCACAAGATACTAGATTTACCAGCAGATATTCCTTCCCTATGTGCTGCAAACTTTAAGGGGCCATTTTTCATTACCTCTATCATCATGCATGCAGTGAAAGCCCACCATCCAAAAAGTTAACTAGCAGGAAATATGATTTTTATATGAGAAGAATGCTGTTTCTATTCCCACAGAGTCCCTAATCAACCTTTCTTTAAGGCCTACTGGCACTAAGCTGGCAGGATTTTCACAGTGCACGCATTGTTTCTATAGAAAAATGACTGAGGTTCTATGCACATCATTTGACTCTAATTTGAGTATAATTAGGGAGAGGCGCTCACCATTTCCAGTGGCCAGCCTCCCAGACTTCTCCCACCTCTCGCAGCAAGAGGTCTTGCCGACGAGAATCATCATGGTCCCCATCTCAGTGCACTTTGAGATGAGAGTTTCTGTGCAATGGTGCCTTGAGCAGCCAGCTTCCCCAGCGAGCTTAGGTTCCCCCCCCACCCCCCAAAACATTGTGCAGGGTAGCTCACTGAAAGAACCAGAGTAAAACACTCTCTGGTTTTCAGACTTTCTTGAAACTTAGCAAGTTTTTTTTGGGAAGATTGCCTCTTCCCATTGTATCCAGCTATCTTCCTCCTTGTCAATCCAGCTCTCTGTTCTCACTACATCATCATATTTCTATATGGCTATCTGCACTTGCAGCTCATCAACCTTACTGGCCACACTCCACACATTCACATACAGACAATAACCCAAGTTAGACTTTGTTTCTTTTACTTTATTCTGAGGCCACAGTGGTTGACTGTTTCTTCTTCTGGTGTGTTCAATCCTTCCCAAATTTCTGGGAATCTTAGTACACATCTCTAGTGTTGTCTTCTGGTTTCCGCACCCCTTCATTACCTTCTAGTTCCCACATCCCTGCTAAGGTAGTTCAACCCCTTCCAACAATAGCACTCACTAAATGCCCTACAAGAAATTAGTCCCAGTTGTGTTCGAGTGGAATATATTGGCCTATACAGGCCCCGCCAATCCCAGATCGGATTCCAATATTCAAGGCATCTATAGCTCTCCCTCCTGCACCATCTTTCCAGTTACACGTTCACCTGCTCTATCCTTCCATTTCTGTATATATGCATGGTGGTGGTGGGAGTAATTCAGATATTACTGCTTTTGAGATCCTATTTGCTCCTTAGCAACCAGATCCCGAAATGCTAATTGCAGGGCCACATCCCTTTTTCTACTTATGCTCCTGAGAACAACATGGACCATAATCACCGGCAATACACCCTCATTCTTCAACATGCTTGAAGGGCTTAGCTCTGGCTGCATTTCCTAAGTGAACCATCACTTTCACGACTTATCAGAACTGACTTCAATACCTGCCTGGGATTCACCCATTTCCTCTCTCCCTGCATACCTTAAAGCTCTCAGTCTCACGGTTGTGCCAGTGATGCCAGTTGCTGCTCAAACTCCGAAATGATGTGGAGATGCCGGCGTTGGACTGGGGTAAACACAGTAAGGAGTCTCACAACACCAGGTTAAAGTGCAACACATTTATTTGATAGTAAACGCCATAAGCTTTCAGAACACACTATTCCTTTGTCACGGAGTAGAGAGTTCTGTTCAGAAACAGGGCATACAAAAGGAACACAGTTTACAGAATACTGATTACAATGCGAGTCTTTACAGCTAATCTGTTATCCAAGTCTTAAAAAGGTGCAGACAATGTGGGTGGAGATAGCATTAGGCATAGGTTAAAAAGCTGTGTATTGCCTCCAGACAGGACAGTTAGTGAGATGTTGCAAGTTCAGGCAAGTTATGGGGGTTACAAATAGCGTGACATGAATCCAAGATCCTGGTTGAGGCCGCCTTCATGTGTGCAGAACTTGGCTATCAGTTTCTGCTCAGCAACTTTGCGCTGTCATGTGTCGTGAAGGCCACCTTGGAGAACACTTACCCAAAAATCAGAGGCCGAATGCCCGTGACCACTGAAGTGCTCGCCAAGAGGAAGGGAACAGTCTTGCCTGGTGATTGGCAAGTGGTGTTCAGTCATCCGTTGTCATAGCGTCTGCATGGTCTCCCCAATGTACCATGCTTCAGGACATCATTTCCTGCAGCGTATCAGGTAGACAACGTTGGCCAAGTTGCAAGAGTATGTGCCGTGTACCTGGTGGATGGTGTTCTCATGTGAGATGATGGTATTCATGTCAATGATCCGGCATGTCTTGCAGAGGTTGCTGTGGAAGGGTTGTGTGGTGTTGTGGTCACTGTTCTCCTGAAGGGTGGGTAGTTTGCTGCGGACAATGGTCTGTTTGAGGTTGTGCAGTTGTTTGAAGGCAAGAAGTGGGGGTTTGGGGATGGCCCTGGCGAGGTGTTCATCTTCATCAATGACATGTTGAAGACTCCAGAGAAGACGTCGTAGCTTCTCCGCTCCAGGGAAGTACTAGGCGACGAAGGGTACTCTGTCCACCGTGTCCTGTGTTTGCCTTCTGAGGAGGTTGATGCAGTTTTTCGCCGTGGCCCATTGTCGATCGATGAGTCGAGCACCATATACTGTTCTTCTGAGGGCATCTTTCAGTGTCTGGAGGTGTCTGTTGCAATCCTCCTCATTTGAGCAGATCCTGTATATATGCATGGCTTGTCCATAAGGGATGGCTTCTTTAACGTGTTTAGGGTGGAAGCTGGAGAAGTGGAGCATCGTGAGGTTATCTGTGGGCTTGCAGTACAGTGAGGTGCTGAGGTGACCATCCTTGATGGAGATGCGTGTGTCCAAGAATGCAACCGATTCTGGAGAATAGTCCATGGTGAGTCTGATGGTGGGATGGAACTTGTTGATGTCATCATATAGTTGTTTCAGTGATTGTTCACCATGAGTCCAAAGGAAGAAAATGTCAATGTATCTAGTGTATAGCTTCGGTTGAAAGTCCTGTGCGGTGAAGAAGTCTTGTTCAAGCCTGTGCATGAAGATGTTGGCATATTGAGGTGCAAATTTGGTCCCCATGGCTGTTCCACATGTCTGGATGAAGAACTGGCTGTTGAAGGTGAAGACATTGTGATCCAGGATGAAGTGAATGAGTTGTAAAATTGCATCTGGAAACTGGCAGTTGTCGACGTTGAGTACTGAGGCAGTTGCACAACACCATCATTGTGGGGGATGCTGGTGTAGAGCGCCGAGACATTGTGATGAGGAGTGCCCCTGGTTCAACTGCTCCATGTGTGCTGAGTTTCTGTAGGAAGTCTGTAGTGTCGCGACAAAAGCTGGGGGTTCTTTGTACAATGGGTTTAAGGATGCCCTCGACTTGAATAGCAGATTAGCTGTAAAGACTCACATTCTAATCAGTATTCTGTAAACTGCGTGCGCCTTTATATGCCCTGTTTCTGAACAGAACTCTCCACTCACCTGACGAAGGAACAGCGTGTTCCGAAAGCTTGTGGTGTTTACTATCAAATAAACCTGTTGGACTTTAACTTTGTGTTGAGAGACTTCTTACAAGCTCAAAACCCACAGCTTGAGCTTCTGCAGCCAATATCACTTCTTATACATCTTGATATCTAGGCCATGGAAGTTTCCTGAAGTTCTCACATTAAATAAGATATGCATTCTATGGGTCTAAGCTGCCCTGATATTCCTCTATGATCAGTTAAAAACTAATACCTGCCTTGCCTTGTACTTCTTGACTACCGGGGATTCATCCATTTCCATTCTCCCTGCTTACCCTTAAAGTGCAGTGTAGCTACATCAATAAATATGCCATCCATAAAGCTCTCAATTTGACAGTTGCGCCAATGATGCCAATTGCTGCTCAACCTCAGAAACCCAGAGCTCGAGCTTCTAGCCCAATAACATTTCCTGCGCATCTAGATATCTAGGCCATGGGAAGTTTCCTGAAGTTCCCATGCTAATAGGATATGCATTCCATGGATCTGAGCTGCCTTAATATTTCTCAATGATTAGTTAAAGGATCCCACTTCAAAGATAATAAAACTCTCCTGCTACTTACTGACTGAAATCAATACAGGTAAGTTAATTGAAATGTTTTACTCAACCCTTATTACGTAAAAAGTTTAGAATTTACTGAAAACTTAGAACTGTTTAAAGTCACTGTCTTTTGTTATATAGTTATAACCTTACCTTCTATATCAGATTGATTAAGCAGATTGTAATTATGTGATAAACTATAAAATGGCTTCAGGCTTTGGTAACCGCATTAATTGATTAATTTTGTTTCACTTTATATTTGATTAAATTTATATTAAATTAGAAACTAAGCCCACCTGACTCCATGTCCTACGACTTCACTTCTCTTCTGGGACAGCCATACCCACACGGCTCTGGCAACAAATTAAAATTCAGTATATGGTTTCTGTTCAACCACTGTGAATTTAATATTTGCAATGTTGAAGTGGACAATTTAGCATAACTATTACTGATCTTGCAATAACGTCTATGATTTGTTTCTGGTAGTGTCCTAAAATGTAAATCTGTCTACAGTCTTCCCAATATAATTATCAAACAAGCAAAATATTAGATTTCCTGATACTGACCCTACAAAATTGTTTAACACTGAAAGAAACAAGATAATTCACCACAAACATTACATGCTTGGTTACAATTGATGGATTTCAATAATAGGAATATAATATAATGTCAGCACTTACTGCATTCACAAACAGAAAAACATCCTGTTGTTTGCAGAAAAATAAAACCTGTTCACATCAGCCCATATAGCCCATAAACTTAAATAATTCCTTTATAATATTGCAAACCACACCCCCCAAACCACTCCTGGTGACAGTAGGAAGAGGAAGTGGCAGAGATGCAGGCGGACCTACTTTGGACCTACAGAGCAGGCAATAAATCGAGATCCAGGCTCAGGGATCTTTCCTCACCTGAAGGCAGTCTGCAGAGGCAGCAGTAGAGAGAGGCTGACTTGCTCGGGACCTACATGGGAGGGAATAATCAAGACTAAGGCTTGAGGTCCTCCACTCACCTGGAAACACTCGGGAAAGGTATGGCAGAGAGGTTGACCTACAACGCAGAATAGCACAGCACACTACAAGCTCTTCAGCCCTCGATGTTGTGCTATGTCCGAACCCAAGATCAAGCTATCCCATTTCTCATCATTCTGGTGTGTTCCATGTGCCTATCCAATAATTGCTTGAAAGTTCCTAAAGTGTTCAACTCCACTATCACAGCAGCAATGCATTCCACACCCCAACCACTCTAGTAAACAATCTACCTTGGACATCTCTCCTATATCTCCCATCATGAACCTTTCAGTTATGCCCCCTAGTAATAGCTACATCCACCCATGGAAACAGTCTCTGAACGTCCACTCTATCTATCCCCCTCATCATCTTATAAACCTCAATTAGTCACCTCTCATCCTCCTCTGCTCCAAAGAGAAAAGCCCCAGCTCCCTCAACTTTCCTCATAAGACCTACCCTCCAAACCAGGCAGCATCCTGGTAAATCTCCTCTGCACTCTCTCCAATGCTTCCACATCCTTCTTATAGTGAGGTGACCACAACTGCACACAATACTCCAAATGTGGTCTCACCAAGGTCCTATGTAGTTGCAGCATAACCCCACGGCTCAAACTCAAACCCCTTGTTAATAAACGCTAACACCACTATAAGCCTTCTTCACAGCTCTATCCACTTGAGTGGCAACCTTCAGAGATCTGTGGATATGAACCCCAAGATCTATCTGTTCCTCCACATTCCTCAGAACCCTGCCATTGACCCTGTAATCGGCATTCAAGTTTATCCTACCAAAAAAATCACATTGCACTTATCATGGTTAAACTCCATCGCCAAAATGCAAACTCCACAGTGACCCAAGCTGGGAACTGAACCCAGGTCCCTGGCACTGTGATGCAGCAGTGCTAACTGTGCCACCTTAAACATGGGCAGAAAGAGGGATCTGGTCCTGCAGTCAGAATTTAGGGAGCTAAAGTAGGAAATTAACAGATAAGACCTTAAAAGTAGTAATGCCTGGATTACTCCCAGTAATAAAAAAAGGAAGAGTAGAGCCGATTAGGGATTAGAAAGGTGATTCATGCATGGTGACAGAAGGAATAGATGAGGTACTAAATTAATATTTTGTATCTCTCTTGCCCTAGGAGGATGATGCTATCCAGGCCATTTTGGAGGACATAATAAATACAACTGAAAAGATTAAAATTAATGAGGCAATATTAGATTAGCTATCAATACTTAAAAGTTAATAAAAACAGCAGTACTAGATGAGATGCATATGAAGTTAGAGAGAAGCAAGAGTGGGAAATGCAGAGGTACTGGCCATGATTTTCAAGTCTTCTTTAGACTTGAGGTATGACAGGACTACAGAATTGCAAACATTACACCCTTGTGCAAAAAAGTTAAACCCAGCAACCTTAGGTCAGTCACTAACTTCAGAAGTGGGGAAATTTCTGGAAACAATAATTCGGGGCAAAATTAATAGTCATGTGGACAAACCCAGTGCAAGGTAAAAATCATATTTAACTAACTAGTTGGCGATTTTAAAAAGGTAACAGAAAGGGGCAAGGTCATTAAATGTGGTGTACATGGACTTCCAAAAGTCATATGGTACAGTACCACATAACACACTTGAGCAAAATTATAAATTATTAAATGAAAAGGACATTAATAACATGGTTGTCAAATTGGTTGAGCGACAGGAAACAGAAGTGGATAATGGACATTTTCAGCCTGGAGGCAGGTCTGTAGTTGAGTTTCCCAGGGGATCAATGTACTTCCCAATATATATTAATGACCTAAACACTACTAAACAAGGTACAATTTCAAAATTTCCAGATTAAATGAAACTTGGAAACACTGTGGATTGTGGAGTGGAATAGTGTAAAATTCAGAGCATATTCAAGTTGGTGGAAAAGGCAGACAAGTGGTAAATGAAGCTCAATGCAGAAAAGGTGTTCATTTTATAGGAAGAGCACAGCAACAATATAAAAAAGGTACACCTCTAAAGGGGATACAGAGCAGAAGGACAATCATATGTCAGGAAGTCGCTGAAGGTGGCAGGATAAGTTGAGAGAGTAATTCATAAAAGTTACAGTTTCCAATAAATTTTACTAATAAAGGCATAGAATACAAGAGCAAGGAGGTTGTGTTGAACTTCTGTAAGACATTGGTTCAGCCACAGCTGGAGTATTATGCTCCATTCTGGTCATCTCACTTTAGGAAAAGTGTGAAGGCTTTGGAGGGAAAACACAAAAATGATTTAACAGTATGGTTCCAGAGATGAGGAACGTCAATTACATAGATAGATTGGAGGAGTTAGGACTGTTTTTCTAGAGGAGAGAAGGTTGAGGGGAGATACGATAGAGATATATAAGGCTATGAGAGGTCCAGGTCGAGAAATAGGGAAAAACTGTTCCCACTCATGAAAAGGCCTGAGAACCAGAGAGTGTAGATTTAAGGTCATTAGCAAAAGTAGTAAAAACAAAGAAAAACTTCTCATGCAATAAGTGGCTAAGAGCTGGAATGCACTGCTTGAGAGTGTGTAGTGGAAGCAGGTTCAATTGAGTCACTCGAAAGGAATTAGGCAGTGTATTAAATGCAATAATTAGTGACCAGTTAGCTAACAAACAGCGGGTTTATTACTATTTACAGCGTGCTACAATCGATGTGTTCATTCTCAGCTCCAGGATCAATCTGGCTGCAAAAGCCCACGCACTGTCTAGGAATTCACACGTTCATTCACATTGGACAACTGAGTCACATGACCCATCTGATACATGCCCCTTAAAGGGGCTAGCTACTAATCCCTTCCGTTTTAAGTCTCTCCATACACAGTACACTGATAAACTTAAAAATGTTTGTAAGCTATCATCAAAAATTCAGTCTGTCAGGGAACATTCATAAGAACATTAGTAGTAGGAGCAGGAGTAGGCCATCTAGCCCTTCGAGCCTGCCCCACCATTCAAGAAGATCATGGCTGACCTGAAGTGGATCAGTTCCACTTTCCTGCTTTCTCCCCATAACCCCTAATTCCCTTGTCTACCAAAAACCTATCTACCCGCGTCTTAAGTATATTTAGGGAGGTAGCCTCCACCACTTCAACGGGCAGAGAATTCCAGAGATTCACCACCCTAGAAGTTCCTCCTCAACTCCGTTCTAAACTGCCCCCGCCTTATCTTGAGGCTGTGCCCTCTAGTCCTGCTGTCCTTTGAGCAGGAAGAATCTCTCTACCTCTACTCTATCCATCCCTTTCATTATCTTATACGTCTCTATAAGATCCCCCCTCATCCTTCTAAACTCCAATGAGTACAGACCCAGTCTATTTAGTCTCTCTTCATAGTCTAACCCCCTCACCTCTGGTATCAGCCTAGTGAACCTCCTCTGCACTCCCTCCAAGGCCAAAATATCCTTGCGCAAGTGCGGTGACCAAAACTGCACACAGTACTCCAGCTGCGACCTCACCAATGCCCTGTACAGTTGCAGCAAGACCTCCCTGTTTTTATATTCAATCCCCCTCACTATAAAGGCCAGCATCCCATTCGCCTTCTTGATCACCTGCTGCACCTGCAGACTGGGTTTTTGCGACTCATGCACAAGGACCCCCAGGTCCCTCTGCACCGTAGCATTCTCTGGGGTGACATAGCTCATTTGGTTGAGATTCAAATATAGAGATAGTTTTGGTTGGATTTACTTCACTAGGACTCTCTTCTGGTACCAGCATACTAATTTCCACTATTTCCTGGATTTGATTGGGATTAAAACACTTTGGTCTGCTAATGGTCGATCAGCTACTTCACTCCTTGGACATACAACACTACTGGCTGGCACAATTGGATCAGGTAGTAAGTAATACTGGCACTTAGATGGCTCACATCTCCACAAATGATCTATGAGTTTCTTTAAAAGCTTGTCCTGCACTTTCACTTCATAGGATAGTGGCCCAGTCCTGGTCACAATAACTCCTGCAGACCCAAAATGGTCTGTTTCCAAAATCGTGTGTGAAAACCGGATCATCTATCTCAAATGCTCTTTCCACTTCTAACAAAGCATGTTTTCTTCCCTAGCAACTCTGTCTCATCTTCACCCTCCCACCAAATTTCGAACTACTAGGCTCAACCTGGTTCTCAAGTGTTGACCCATTAGCAGGTGAACTGGAGCTTTGCCTGTGGTGGTATGCAGGGTAGTTCTATAGGCTAACAGGAACCATGCTATCTTGGTTTCTAGTGATGCAGGTGATTGTTTCTTCATACCAGCCATGAAAATCTGAACTGAATACTCCACCAGTCCATGGATATGGGTAAAGCATATCCAAACTGCATGATGCAGTTTGGATATGCTTTATTCCCTTAAATGTTATGAACTCTGGAATTCAGGACTTGCAAACGCCATTCTGTTGCCCGAGACAAGTACTTCTGGTATGGCATGGGTGGTGAAAGATTTCTCAACAGAGACATAAGCTATGGACTTCATTTTAAATATCCTCGACCATTTTGAATGAGAGCCCACGAACAAAAAGAACATCATGCCCATAAATGGGCCAACATAATCTATGCGAAGTCTCACCCATGGCCAACCTGGGTGCAAGGCGGCTGTACCAAGTCATTTCTGCTGTAGTTGCACTGGTCACATTGTTGCTCAAGCCTTTCTATATCAGGCCACCAAACATAGCTTCTCACCTTTTTTCATCTTTGACATGCCCAGATGGGCACTCTGCAATTCTTCCAGTGACAACTTTCTGCCTGGTATGGGGACCGCTCTTGCTTCCCAAAAGATGACACCTTCCTCACAGGTAAGCTCATCTTTTCTGAGCTGATGTGGCTTAATTTCCTCTGAAACTCTCATTCTGTCATTCATGCAGTATCACATCTTCAATTTTTTTTTTAATAACAGTGAGTCTCTACTAGTCCAGTACTTAATGTGCTGTCTCAGGTAACAAGCCCATACATTTTAAGGCCATTACAATTTCTTGCAGTTGTAGAGGGGTAGTGTGCTTTCAGATGATGGGAGGCAATTTAAGGCATTGCATTGGTTATGAGGGGCCCTGGCCAATGTTTGAAGGTATATTCGTAGGCCAACAAGAACACAGTGTCCTTCAGTGTACTCTAGCAGAAGCAACTGGTGAAATCTCAGTCTTCCTTGAAAAGCCCTAAAAAGAAGTGACCTGTGGTCTGTAATGACAGCAATATGTCTCCAGTTTACATTTTGATTAAACTTCCTGATGCCATACATAACAGCGAGTCCCTCCTCTTCTATCTCAGGAGTATCATTGTTCCACATCTGATAAGGTTCCTGATTTGTATCTGATGAATCTCCCAAGGCAGTCATCCAAAAGATACAGGAGTAGAATTAGGCCATTCGCGCCATTGAGTCTGCTCCGCCATTCAATCATAGTTGACAAGTTTCTCAAATTCATTCTCCCGCCTTTTTCCCACAACCTTCGATCTCCTGACCGATCAAGAGCATAATATATCTGTCTTAAATATGTTCAATGATCTGTCCTCCACAGCCCTCTGTGGCAGGCTGAAGAAATTCCTCCTCATCTCAATTCTAAAGGATGTCCCTTTATTCTGAGGTGGTGCCATATGTCATCCATTGTGTGGAATATCATAGCCTCAACCTCATATGGTGATGCACTGTATTCAAGTACTATCTTCTTACAGGGATTGAAATGCACTAATAAGCATGTTGATTGAAGCACCTGCTTAACTTAGTTAAAAGCTTATTTTTGTGGTGCTTTCCAACAATCTCTGGTGACTCTTTAAAAAGCATATGCAGCGGTGCTAGCAATGTTGTTTGATTTGAGAGCAACCGCCTGTAGCGGCTAACCATTCCAAGAAAGAGTCAGAGTTCTACGGTGTTTTTTTTTAGGGGTTGGTGCCTCCTTAATTGTCCTCGCTTTATTTTCCACTTGACTGTTCACCTAATAATCAAGCCACCTCATTTGTTTGGAAGATACACTTTTCTCTTTTTAGGTACACTCTTGCCTTCTGTAGTCTCTTCAAAACCTTTGTCCAAATGTTCTTCTTCAGTCATTAAAACATCATCCAAACAAATGACAACTCTGGGCATACCCTGCAGCAACTTCTACATTGTTTACTGGAATATGGCAAAAGCCAATGAAATCCCAAACAGTAGACATATATATTGTTATAACCCCTTATGAGTATTTATGGTGACACATCGAGTTATCCAATCCTAATTGTTGGTAAGTCTGGCTCATGTCTATACATCAAACTGATGTGGAGATGCCAGCATTGGACTGGGCAAACATAGTAAGAAGTCTCACAACGCCAGGTTAAAGTCCACCAGGTTTATTTGGCAGCAAAAGCCACTAGTTTTCGGAGTTTAGTATCCGGCCTTGATTTGCTACACTAGTTCAGACTTTAACCTGGTGTTGTGAGAATTGTTACTGTACATGTCAGACTGCCAGTCAACTGCACAGACAGATCCTCTATTTTAGGGATGGGGTATCTATCAGTTTTGCAACCTGATTTACCTTCAGTTTGTAGTCACCACAGATATGGACAGTCCTGGCTGATTTGATGATTGGCACAAAGTGTGCTGCCCACTCTGCAAATTATATGTGCCTGATGATATCCAAGTCTTCCAGTCATTCTCACTCCATCTCTACTAATGTGTAGTGCACATGTCTTGCTTTAAAAAAATCTCAGACTGGCTTACAGGTCCACATGCAGTTTTGCTTGGAATCCTTTGATCTTTCCCAATTCCCCCTGGAACACATCCTGATATTTTATGATGACATTATGACTTTAAAAAATTTCCAGCCAGCTCAACTTGATTTTTTGGAGTCAGTCGTGCCCCATTAACCTCAGTACTTGGCCTGACACCACAATCAAGGATAGCAGTGCAGACTTAACTGGAACCATGGTCATTCCCTACTATCTTGATGGCCTCTCTGGTATATGTAACCAGTCTAGCCCTCAAGGGTTGAACCCCTTCTCGGTGATACCGGTAGTACTGCTCACTTACGAAAGAAGCTGACACCCATGTCTACTTGCATTTCCAGTGGCTGGTCATTCACTAACAATACCATTATGATGGAGGCCAGCTTGCTCTCATTATTTATTAACAAAATGTTCCATTTGCCTGCTGGGAAATTCCCAATACATATTTTCCATACTATGCACCAGGTTTGGATTATTTACTGCGCTGGTACTGGGAAGGTTCTGCTTGCTTTTACACTCGTGCTTCAAATGTCCTTTTCTTTCACACATCAAGCACTCTGTTTCTCTAAATTTACACGCCCCTGGGGAATGACTTCATCCGCATCGATAGCACTCTGCATTATTCTTAGGCTGTTCTTTAAATTTTCTATACTTTGAGTCACTTGATTTGATTTATTATTGTCACATGTATTAACATCTAGTGAAAAGTATTGTTTCCTGCATGCTGTCCAGTCAAAACATAGAATTCATAGAGAAGGAAATGAGACAGTGCAGAATGCAGTGTTACAGTCATAGCTAGGGTGTACAGAAAGATCAACTTAATGCAAGGCAAGTCCATTCAAAAGTCTGACAGCAGGACAGAAGAAGCTGCTCTTGAGTCAATTGGTTCGTGACCTCAGACTTTTGTATCTTTTTCCCGAAGGAAGAAGGCAGAAGAGAGAATGTCTGGGGTGCGTGGGGCCCTTATTTATGCTGGCTGCTTTGCCAAGGCAGCAGAAAGTGTACACAGAGTCAGAGTCAATGGATGGTAGACTGGTTTGCATGATGGATTGGGCTACATTCATGACCTTTTGTAGATCCTTGCAGTCTTGGGCAGAGCAGGGGCCATATCAAGCTGTGATACAACTAGAAAAGGATACTTTCTATGGTGCATCTGTAAAAGTTGGAGTCGTAGCTGACATGCCAAATTTCCTTAGTCTTCTGAGAAAGTAGGTGGCGTTGGTGAGCTTTCTTAACGATAATGTCAGATTGGGGGTGGGGGGGGTACCCGGACAGGTTGTTGGTGATCTGGGCACCTAAAAACTTGAAGCTCTCGACCCTTTCTACTTCATACTGATGTAGACAGGGGCACACATTCTCCTTTACACTTCCTGAAGTCAATGACAATCTCCTTCATTTTGTTGGCATTGAGGGGGAGATTATTTTTGCCACATCAGTTCACCGGATTCTCTATCTTATTCCTGTATCTGTCTCGTCATTGTTTGAGATCAGACCGACTACAGTGGTGTCATCAGCAAACTTGAAAAATCGAATTGGAGGGGAATTTGGCCACACAGTCACAGGTGCGTAAGGAGTACAGTGGGGGCCAAGAACACAGCCTTGTGGGGCACTGGTGCTGAGGGCGATCATGGAGTTGTTGCTGTTGGCTATCCTTACTGATTGTGGTCTGTGAGTTAGGAAGTTCAGGATCCAGTCGCAGACGGAGGTGCTGAAGTTCAGGCCACAGAGTTTGGGGATTAGTTTTGTGGGAATAATATAGCGTTGAAGGCTGAGCTACAGTCAACAAATAGGAGTATGACATTGGTGTCCTTATTATCTAGGTGTTCCAGGGTTGAGTGCAGAGCCAGGGAAATGGCGTTTGCTGTGGAACTGTTGTGGTGGTAGGCAAACTGTAGCGGATTCAGGTAGTCCAGGCAGCTAGAACTGACTTATGCCATGACTAACCTTTCGAAGCACTTCATAATGACGGATGTCAGAGCCACCAGTCAATAGTCAGTCATTAAAGGCACACTGCTTGGTTTTTCTTAGGTGTTGTGATGATGGTCATCTTGTAGCAGATAGGGACCTCAGGTTGTTGTAAAGAGAGAGACTGAAGAGGTCTGTGAATACCTCCGCCAGCTGATCCGCGCAAGATTTGAATGCATGTCCAGGTACCCCATCCGGGCCAGTTGCTTTCTGTGGGTTGATCTTCAAGAAAGCTGCTCTGACATCTGCAATGGTGACCCAGATATAGGTTCATCCAGGGTGGAGGGCACTCTTTCATTGACCTGTTGCTCAAAGCGAGTATAGAACGCATTGAGCTCATCAGCAAGAGGTATGTTGGAGCCGGCGATTTTACATGCCTTCATCTTGTAGCCTGTTATGTCTTGCAGATCTTGCCATAGTTGGCAGCTGTCAGTGTGGCTAGCCTGAGAGTCTAGCTTGGTCCAATATCGTCTCTGGCCTCTGATAGATTTCCTTAGATCATATCTAGCTTTCCTGTATTAGGTCAGTGTCGCCTATTTTGACCACCTCAAACCTGGACTTCAGCAAGCAGTGAACATCCCTGTTCATCCATGGTTTCTGGTTGGGGAATACACAGATTTACTTCTTTGGTACAACAGTTTTCTACACACTTAGTGAAGTCAGTTACTGTAGTTGCGTAGTCGTTCAGGCAGATCGCACACTTTTTAAATGCTGACCAGTTCACTGAGTCCAAGCAGCCCCATAGGAGATCATCTGACTCTTCAGACCAACACTGCATACTCTCTTTGATGGATTCTTCCGCTTCAGTTTTTGCCTGTAAGCTAGGAACAGGAGCACAGCCTTGTGGTCTGATTTGCCAAAGTGTGGGCGAGTGATAGAGCTGTAGGCATATTTAATATCTGTGTAGCAGTGGTCCGGATGTTTGGGCCTCTGATGGAGCAGGAGAAACGTTGGTGGTAATGTGATTGTACACTCTTAAACACGGCCTGATTGAAGTCCCCAGCCACAATGAACAAGGCCTCAGGATGTTTCTTCTCAAGGTTATTCGTAGTGGTGTATATTTCATCCAGCACAATCTTAACTTCCACATGGGGTGGGATGTAAAATGCCATCAGGATGACAGAGGAGAACTCCCACGGAAGGTAGTAGGGGGTGGCATTTTAGCATCAAGTATTCTAGGTCTGGGTGCAGAAAGCTGCCAATGTTGCTATGCCTAGGCACCACAAGGTGTTGACTACATTGGTCAACACCTTCTGGCTTGTGTTTACTTCTCTGCTTAAACCAGTGCCTTCATTCCTGGCACCACTGCTGCTCGCAGCTTCCCATCCTAACCAGTAGACTTGTCACTCTGTGCACTTTGTAGCTTCTGAACACCTTGCCCAATGATGACACCATTTTCGGTGCATTTTTAAAAGTGATCTCTGATTTATCTAGCAATTTTCTCTGTATAGCTGCATTGTTTACACCACATACAAATCAGTCCCTTAACATGTTGTTCAATGCTGATCCAAAATCGCAATATTCTGTGATTTGTCTTAGCCTTGATATAAAGGCTGTAATGCTCTCCCCTAGGACTTTTCCCATGGCATTAAATTTGTACCTTTATAATATGACTGAGAGTTTAGAATGGTAATGCCCCTTTGCTCGCTCAAAGACCGAAAATGTTTTTGTACTGCGAGCATCCAGGGATTGTAAAGTTTGGATCAAGTTATATATCTGGGTCCCACATGCAGTCAGCAATGTAACTTTGTTACCGTCTCCCTCTATTTCATAGCACAGAAAAAATATTCCACATGCTTCACAAACTGCACCCAGTCTTCTGTAGCAGTAGTTTTCTAAAGAGAGCCATGTCTACTTTTTCCTATTTTGCCAGCTGGAACCTTTCAGTGCAGAAAGAGGCCATTGAACCCATTAAGCCTGCATCAACAATACTCCCACCCAGGCCCTATCCCTGCAACCCTACATTATTTATCCTGTTAGTCCCCTTGACACTAAGGGCAATTTAGCATGGCCAATCAACCTAACCTGCACATTTTGGACAGTGGGAGGAAACCAGAGCACCTGGAGGGAACCCATGCAGACACAGGGAGAATGTGCAAACTTCCCACAGTCACCCAAGGCCAAAATTGAACCCGGTCCATGGTACTGTGAGGTAGCAGTGCTAACCACTGTGCCACCATGCCATCTCGATTGGACTTGCTCTGCAGCTCTGGCAAACAAACTTTCCTTCAAGTTTTTCATCGTTATCAGGGCAGCTGTCACATTCTTCATCACCAATGTAATAATGTAATAACTGGCAACCAATAGTTGGCTAACAATGGGTTTACTATTTATAACCATATACAGAGTTCTACAATCGATGCGTTCATTCTCAGCTCCACAATCAATCTGGCTGCAAAGGCCCATACTCTGTCCAGAGATCTCTATGCTCATTCCCCACTGAACGATCGGGTCACTTGATCCTTCTGATGCATGGCCCTTAAAGGCGCTAGCTACTACAGATGGTTTTCTGAAATGAAAGAATGTGCAGGGTAATGGGGAGAAAGCAGGGAAATGGCACTAGGTAAATCTGGAAAGCCAATGCTAACACAATGGGCTGAATGGTCTCCTTCAGAGCTGTAACATTACTATGATCTTGAAAGGTTGATTCACATGCCAAGAAAACTACAAGCAAGGTCACAATAATTTAAACTAATCTGTGCTCAGTTGTTGGCATGTGTCCTAGTACACAGGTTGGATGTCATCTGTCAAGAGTAATCCAAACATTAGGCATCAGTTTTTGCGGTCACTGTACTAACTAAATTGAGGCCAAGAGGTCAAGGAGTATGAGAATGGGGGTGATAGAAAAAGAGCTGAAAGAAACAGGCAGAAAAACAAAAGAAGAAGCTGATGCTATTAAGAATGGACAGTTATCCTCAAAACCAAAAACTGTTGTAAGAGTTAAAATTCCATCAGAAAGCACAATGAGCATTCTGTGGTCAGTTTTATGAGGTGAATGCAATGCTTGCAAGTCCCTATTTATTGCTGATCTTGAGTTATGAGTAGGTCCCATTCTTCAGTCCCTATGGTGATGTTGTTCAAATTATAACACTGAAAATGCTATGTCTTCTCCAACCAATGTGGGACGTGTAGCCACAATCTACTTAGGATAAAGATGCTGCTGATCACAATATCAAATTCAAATCCTTGGAATATTGCTATATTAAAGACAAATGTAACTAATACTATGCCTACATTCATTTAAACTAGCTGAACAAAGCTCAGAATTAAGTATAATGGCTCAAGAGACTAGAATAAACCACGTTTTGAATGTGAAAGATAAAAGGACAAAGTGAGGGAAAAATGCATCATTAGCCAAGTACAAATTAGATCATTTGAAGCATGTTAAGAAGAAATAAGCTTCAGACAAAGGACATAGCAGTAACATGCTGGTAATAGGATGTCTAAATCTTTCAACTGTTCTTTTAGTCAAGATAAATGTATTTACGTATTAGAGAGAAAATATAACATAAAAAGTAGTTGTCGTCTGACATGTTTTGGGTTCTTTGTGAAAGTTTAAAAGCAGGCAAGGTGAGTCATGATGGTTGACCATACTGAACAACATGCCTTCAAAACTAAAGCTGAAATGCCATGATCTTGGTATGCTCAAACTCAGTCATCTACTGTGTAAAGAAAATAGGGGCACAAAATCGAGAGACAGGCTAGGATGCAAACATTTGAAAAGGTTTATCTAGGACATACAACATAAATGATTAATACAAATCAAATATTACACTTGACTACACTTAATAAACCCAGAATCACTGTCAAAGGATGGGTAGTAATAGATAATTAAAAAAATAAATGTTCCAAATAAAGTAGGAAAACACTACAAAGAAAGATTTATAGATGAAAGCAACACCTAGGGTTAATAATACCAAAGTTAAGCAGAACTGGTATATTCCACTAAATACCCAATGTCTAGAATTTTGTATAATCCTTAATCAGCTAGACAACTTATCACTAAAAAACTGAACAGAATTAAAATGAGTCTAATTGTCACAATGGCAAACCTAGACAAACGCTAAAGTAAACAGTGACCATTAATACCAAAGGATATTACAGATAACATAATAACCTTTCTGGATGCAATAAAAATATTGATGCTGTCTTAGCCCAATAAATTAAAAATAAGGTTGCAACAAAGGGATGTTGTCTATGAAAATTAACACAAAAAAATCCAGCACTTACTGTTACTCAGATGAACATAGGATTTTGAAGAAGTAGGCCTCTCAATGCTTTGAGCCTGTTCTGCAATTTGATAAGATCACACTCGATCTGCTTATGGTCTTAAACTCCCTTTTGCCACCTGCCCGAAATGAGCCTTGACACCCTTTGTCTAACAAAAATCTGTCTAACTCTGCCCTTAATTAATTCAATGACTCAGTCTTCACTGTTTTGAAGGGAAGAGAAATCCACATACTAATGACCCTTTCTCCTCATCTCTGTCCCAAATGGTAGACCTTGTGATAGAGGTGAAATCAAATGGGATCTGGGGTGAGCTGCTAAGATGGATACAAAATTGGCTTGGGCATAAGGAAGAAGGTAGTAGAGTGGGAGGATACTTCAGTGTTCCACAAGGATCAGTGCTGGGGTCTCTTTGGGGTGATGCAATTTGGAAGATCTACTGCAGAAGGAAAGAATGCAGTAAAATAAATGATAGAGCCCATAGAAATATTAGCATATGAAGGAGCGTCGGCATGCAGCTGCCTGAAAGTGCTGCAGGTGGACAAGGTGGTCAAGAAGGCATATGCTGGCCTTCATTGGTCAGGGCATCGAGTATAGGAATTGGAAAATCATATCACAGCTGTATAAGACTTTGATTAGGCCGCATTTGGTGTATTGTGTACAATTCTGGTCGCCACTCTACCAGAAAGATGTTAATGCATTGGAAAGGGCAAAAAGATTTACCAGGATGTTGACTCGTTTGGAGGACTATGAAGAAATGTTGAACAAACTTGGATTGTTTTAATTGGGAGTGTCAGAAAATGAGGGGCTGACCTAATAGAGGTTTACAAGATTACGACAGGCTTGGATAGATTGGATAGTCAGAATCTTCCCAAGATCGAAGGGTCAATTACTCAGAGGCATGTTTAAAATGAGAGGGAAAGAGCTTAAGAGACACAAGGCACGTTTTTCATACAGTGGTGGGGAATTCTTAGAATGCGCTGCCAGGGGAAGTGGTAGAAGTAGATTCTATAACAAGAGGTTCAAGAGGCATCTGGACAGATACATGACTGGGCAGGGAATAGAGGGATAAGGAGGCGTGAAAATTTTAGATTAGAGAAGCATCTGTGTTGGCACAGACTTGATGGACCAAAGGCCCTGTACCTGTACTATACTTTGTTCTTCATATGTTTTAATAACAATCTTACTCTTCCATACTCCAATGGTATAGGCCCAAACTGGTTAGCCTTTCTTCATAAGAAATGCCCCTCATCACATGAATGATCATATCAATTCATTGCTATTCTGATATTATTCTAATACAGAGAATATCAGACATCCAGATTAAAGGAATTTAAGAAAAGAACAATTGGTTAGGCAATAATGAACAATGCATTAACACTATCTTTTCACTCTGGAAAAACACAACCACAGCCTCCTTGTCCTATTAAGGTGTGAAACTGGCAATAAATTGAGGGAGGAGCTATTATGAAAAATCTAAACTATACTTGGCATTCCATTATGCACGTTATCCAAGACTAAGAATAATTCATATTTTCAAGCACTGAATGATTTGTTTCATCCTGCATTTTCTCACACCATATTCAACTTTAGTGCAGAAAACAGACACAATGAACCATAAAAAGAAAATGTCTTATCATTCAAAAACACAAACATCCCTTAATAAGCAGAAAAAAATTCAAAACATATTCTGGAGAAGACACTCAGCTCATGATACCAAGAATTGCACAACTTTTTGTAAACATGAATAAAAACCAACAATTGGTGGATGATTACAACTTAAACATTCTCAAGAAACCATCTTATTTGCTTATGAAGTGTTGTTTGCTCTGTCAAAAAATTTAGTATATGCCAACAAAATTTACATTTTCTTCTCGGCAATGGGGTAAGCATTAGGTGAAAGTAATCTTAGATGAAATTATTCTTTATCAAATCCCATGTTATATGAAAGTACAAATATCTCAATTTCAGAGAGAGATTTGTATCTCAGTTTTTTTTAAATGGAGGAAAGAATCATCATCTTGGCCTTACTTTTGTCTAAAATTTCAAAAATATAGGAGGATGGACTCAGGTGCTGAGTTTGTCAATATAAACTTACTACTTGTTCTGTTTCCAATACACATAGGTACATGAAGACTAATATGGAACAAAATCCAAAATGTATAATTTTTCAGGTTGTGCAGTAGATAATGCTCCAGCTAAAGAAACCTATTTCCTTGACCTTCACTGTATTGCAAAAGAACAGCTGATATCCTGGTATCCAAATACTTAGTAACAGCTGATCTACAGCATCTCAACTTTCTTTTAAAAGAGATGTATTCTATACAGCTGTTTATACATGGGAGTGTAGAATTTCACTTTATAAAATGTAGCTTATTTTTCATGAAACCTTATGCCTGAAAGAGCAGAAACTATTAGGCAAACTGCTTAAGACTAAAACTGTCATCTAATTCTCACAGTTGTTTTAAGTTAGTTAACAAACCTAACACTATATGTGACTAATAATCATTGTTTAAGTTGAAAGAGAGCAGGATATCCATTTTTAACCCCAATTAACAGGCTTTACAAAATATGAATAAATTTGAATTGTGAATTTTCCTCCCCCACAAAATTATATATTTTAAAAATGTATACAGGGAAAGAGAAGAAGAGTGGGTTTCAGTTTATACTACTGTTGTATCATTTTTGTATATTCCAAATCTAAAGCCTATTTTTAGTGAAAATGCACTTCAAACGATGACTTGGGTAACCAACCCTGCCAAATGTATCAATTACTATGAAGCTTGAATTTCATGACCAACTCTGGTGGTTACACATTGCAATTGACCTAAAATGTGAAAAGTGTCAAATTTAGAAAAATGACCACTGCAACAAATATTTTGAAAGTTGAGCTCATTATCTCGAAGTTATGATTAAGAAATTGCTGTAATAACACAAAACAAATAAAAAGAACAAAACACATTTCATGTGACAGCACAGGACTGCTTTGTTACTTTAAGATTACTATAGAAATTATGAACATATTGTTAACTAAATATAGAAAATGTACTTAGGAATTTCAGCCATTTTCTTCAGGTAGAGCCTACCTACTTTATATATTGCTTTTGCACCACTTCATTTGTGCCGTGCAGCAGCTTGACCTTCGAGGCTTAGATCACACATTAGACCTGAGGGAAACAACTGGCACAAATGTGTTGTTCTACTCCAAACCCAACACCAGGATATGACATACAAATTGAAGTTTCCATAGCACTATCCACCATCTTTGCCTATTACAAACTTGGAGTGAAGCAGCTGATCCTTCACTTCCCCTGAGAAAGCACTACTCTATCAACATTACTTCTGAAGACTTTGACAATCTTCCAGGCTGTAATTCCTAACTATGTTAGGGATTGTGGGTTTTAAACCAAAGAAAAAGGTGTGGTTTGCACACACAAATTCAAAGTAATACACAACAGATTTGCTGAAAGAGATGGTCATTGCACAGAACAGAAACAAACTAAACAGCAACCCACAAAACACCCTAATGATATCACTATTAAATAATGTGACTGGTTCTTAACGTTATCATGGAACTATCTAAAAATATAACACTGTAATTGGCACATATTTTAAAATAGTAATTCAAATGATGCCATGCAAATAAATAACAAATTTACAAAATTGATTTCAAAATGAATTACTTTATGTTAAATGATATCAACTGGACCAGTAGTCAAAACCCAATTATTCAGAAGCACATTAATGCTATAGTATAATTAGAATAAACAATTACAATTTTCAGGCTGGTTTAAAGATATCATCTCAAAATTAACAGGACCAAAAAAAGGGACTGTTAATGCAATATATACACAATATCATATTGTAGCTGCTAAAAAGTCGTTTGAAAAACATAAGCCATCCTAGAACCTCAATTGATAAAATCATTTGATTTTCAAACTTTTAAAGTGCTGATAGATTCCAGCATGCAACCTGGTTTGGTTTGCATTACCATACAAATGATGCTAAAATGCTACAAGATAAAGTTTTTGCATCTTTCCTGAAAGCTTGTTGATATACCTTCAGCAAAATGAAAGAGCAGGTGCAATTTCATGCAATGTTACTTTCAAACCACTGGTTCATTAAAGGTATTAATTCCTTGATGAGTCCATATTTTTTCATGACACACTAGAGTTATATCTCAGAACACAGTTTGGCAATTATTAACATATGACAGAATCAGACCTTAAGTGAATCAATTAAACTACAGTATTCAGAATTTTAAAAGAGATAACTGCTTCAGACTACAATTTTCACACGACAAAGGCGACCATTCAGGTTTCTTTGAAACCTGACAGGTCAAAAAAAAGTGAAACAAAAGCACCTTATAACTATCGTCTCTTCTCTTTACTTGTCAGATCAACTTTACTAGTGTCTCCACTGAAATGGCATCACCGTGCCAACTGCCACAAGATGATTCTTTACGTCTTGACAAAAAAATCTTTTTTCCCTATCTGCTCTGCATTAAAGTGTCACATTTATTGATCAAGCCCTTTCTACAGCCACAGAAGGAAAGCTTTGATGTCCTGATGATAACAAAGGTTAAAATCTGCAAATTAACTACATGCAATGTAAAAAAAAAAGATTTAATGTTCAAAACATCTCAATTTGACTTTGTTACAAGCCCAATGTCCAAAATCCAGCACCCTCAGACTGAGACCGCGCCTTATTAGATTTTCCTGGATTTTGGATTGTCCTCCAGATCAGATGAAAGCAGGCAGGTAATAAACATGCATCTTACTTTCAAATTTCTGAAATGGCCTGAGGTTGTTTCATTTTTTGTTTCCAAGTTCGGTAATCCCTCCTGGGCAGCTGTATTAACCTGTGGTTTGATGAGTTCCTTTATTTAAGCCCAATGTTTAATATCTATGCTTCAGAACGAGGGTGCCAAAAATACCATCCAGTGGTGGCAGATTTCAACGATGCGAGCAGCCATATAACCACATATTTTTCAAATAGCTAGCTGATATTCATTTTTTTGTGTGCTGAGAGAAATGTGTCCAGTTTTTGGAAAATTCCCAATTTCAGGCAGCTAGATTTGAGAAACTGTACCTGCCACAATAATGAAAAACTCCATGGGCTGAATTTTTCCGTCCCATTCAGCATGGAAATTGTAGAGGGCGGGGCAGAAAATTCGGCTGACCATGCAAAGGTCTGTTGACCTCTGGCAGAAATTTCAGGTTTTGGGGCAAGCATGGCCCTAGGATTAAATTTATGAAAATATTCTTTTTTTCATATATTCAGTTGCCATTTATGCATATTACCTGTAGCCGATAAATAGTGAACGTTTTAGAAGTAGAGTTACAAATGCCCACTTTTTCACAACAGTGGAAGATTCTATAATAATTTTCAGGCATTCATGAAATTCAAGACTGCATGAACAATTCGGAAACATTTTTCTTTAGGTTTGGATTGTTGTTCAAGTTTTTAAAAATTGTAAAATTTTAATCTCAAATATTTTCTTTTACCTCTTTTTCTCCCTTTAAATTTATTTCCTCTTATTTCTCTTTCTGTGCCTGACTTGGTATTGAATTCACCCACTCTAATTTTACTTTTCTCCTCATTGTCTGTGATGTTAATTCCACATTCCCCAAGCCCAATAGTTAAGGAGTTGCTTGCTCTGCTCATTCAGAATTCCAAATGCCCTGATATTCCCACTACGATGCTAATAGGTCACACATTTGAGCAATGTGCCATGCAAAAAAAAAATGTAAACCCAAACATGAAAGTACAAGTTTAACTAATACAATTGGATGTTTTGGCACCGTATACTGAGGCCCATATATTAATTTGTACTTTAGTCAGTGACAATGGCCAAGGAATCGCAACATACTAAACATTCAATTTTTAAAATATTTTTGAAAATGTCACATGAAAACATAACATGGGTTTTAAGCGATCAATTAATTTCGAAATTGCAGCAATTGAAGGAATTCTTTTACATATAACTGACATTTCTTCAGCAATTTCAATTTTAGCTGTAGAATTATCTTCAGCCTTAAAAATTACACTCTCCAATAATTAGCATCTAAATATAACTTATTTCCATTAAATTCCCGGGTTTGCTAGTTTAACAGAGGTTCTAACCTGTTTAAATTTATATAGGCTGATGTCTCTACTGAAGTCACAAACTGAAAATTCTTTTACACTTGCCTTAATCTGCACGTAGGGTCATTTCAAAGTTTAAGAGTTTATTATAATTACTCATCATTTCAGTTCATGCTTTGAGTCACCTCAGGTTTAGACACTTGTTTTATAGTTATCACTAGAAACAAATTAAGCTGCATGTTTTTTTTAAATGGAGAAGGATCCTACAAATTAAGCTGCATGTTTTTTTTAAATGGAGAAGGATCCTACTACACAAGCACACCAGAACAGCTGAAAAGAACAAACAAATAAGAGAATTGAAGAACCATTAAGTGCATCAAGTTCAAGACTGAAAACATTCACTACCAATCCTCCAGAGGATAGCACCATAACAAACTTATGGTGCAGAAAGAGGCCACTCAGGCCATCATGTCTGCACTGGCCAAAAAAAAAGTCATTCATTTTAATTACATTTTGTAGCACCTTGTCCATAGCCTTGCATATTCCAAACAGTGCTTCAGGTTTTTATAAGCAGCTTAGTACGCAAGGATATTTTGGCCTTGGAGGGAGTTACGCAAGGATATTTTGGCCTTGGAGGGAGTGCAGAAGAGGTTTACTAGGCTGATACCAGAGTTGAGGGGGTTGAGCTATGAGGAGAGGCTGAATAAACTAGGCTTGTACTCATTAGAGTTTAGAAGAATGAGGGGAGATCTCATTGAGACATATAAGATGATGAATGGGATGGATAGGATAGAGGTGGAGAGACTCTTCCCGCTCAGAAAGGACAGTAAGACTAGGGGGCACAGCCTCAAGATAAAGGGGAGGGGGCGGTTTAGAACAGAGTTGAGGAAGAACTCCTTCACTCAAAGGGTGGTGAATCTCTGGAATTCTCTGCCCGTTGAAGTGATGGAGGCTGCCTTGCTAAATATTTTTAAGACACGGGTTGATGGGTTTTTGATAAGAGAGGGGATTAAGGGTTATGGGGAGCGGGCAGGAATGTGGAACTGAGCCACGACAGATCAGCCATGATCTTATTGAATGGCGGGGCAGGCTCGAAGGGCTAGATGGCCTACTCCTGCTCCTATTTCTTATGTTCTTATTAGTACATATCAAAACAAGTGTTCTGCAAGTACCATGTTCCCCCTCAGGTGAGGGACAGATCATGGAAAGGTCTGTTGACCTTGGGCAGGATTTTACAGTTCTGGGTTAAGTGAGGCTGTAAAATCCCACCCCATGTCTCAATTATCTCAAAATCTCAAGTAACACATCAGCAGTGGAAAAGGAACAACCTGAAAAATTATCAGGAGGCTATAGCTGGAACATATCTGGGCGTTCCAATTACAAAAGCTTCTGTATGAGGAACATTCATGAGAATTTCTAAATTTTCCTTGATGCAAAAAAAATCAAAAGATGATGTGTGGTTTGAAAAGGAACTTGCAGGTGGTAATGCTTCTGCTGCCTTGTCCTTCTTGGGTGTAGAAGCTGTGTATTTGGAAAGTGCTGTTGAACAAGCATTGGTGAGTTGCTGCAACACATCTTATACATAGTAGATGTCGCTGCCGCTGTGTTTCAGTGGTGGAGGGAATGAATGTTTCAAGTGATGGAAGGGGTGCCAATCAAGCAATCTCCTGTGCCCTGGATGATGTTGACTTACTTGAGTGTTATTGGAGCTGCACTCATCCATATAAGTACAGTATATTCCATTAAACTCCCAACTTGTGCCTTGTACACAGTGGACAGACTTAGGAGAGTAACTTGCCTCCTGACTCCTTAAAGAATTTCCAACTTCGGACCTGCTTGTGTAGTCACAATACTTAGAAATCTGTTCCACTTCAGTTTCTTGTCAATGGTTACCCCTCAGATGCCAACTGGGTTGGGGGGGGTGTAAGAGGGTAAGATTCATCAATAGTAGTGCCATTGGATGCCAAGTGGAGTTGATTGGATTCTCTCTTGTTGGAGATGGTCATCATTTTTCAGCACTTGTGTGACATACATGTTACCTGGCAACTTCCAGCCCAGGCTTGAATGTTGTCCAGGTCTTGCTATATATGGACATAGTCTATTTCAATATCGGAGAAATGGCGCTGAACATTGGAATCATCAGCAATAATCCCCATTATTGAGCTTATGACAGAGGGAAAGTCATTGATGAAGCAGCTGAACATCTTTGTATGTTCTTCAGTGTATGGAGCAACCTCAAACAGAATCCTCTACAATGTAATAATGTCATGAGGTGTCATTGACTATTACTGTTATGGTGACTGGAATATATCAATCCTAGATTTTCAAAGCTGATGCAAATATTTTCATGATGTGGATGTGCCGGCATTGGACTGGGGTAAACACAGTAAAAACCTGGTGTTGTCAGACTTTTTACTGCAAATATTTTCCCCAGCAACGCTGTCAGCTTAATTTCTAGTTTTTGCCAGTTGCATAGCATAGAATGCAATTCAGAGTAACATTGTAATCAAAGATGAAATTCTGACAATCTTAGAAAGTATTTTGCATTCTTACTAGATTTGTTGGACATCATTGGGAAACTTTGGACTACAAAAGTACCTGCCCTCATCAAGAGGCTTTGGGCAAAATATTGGTTTTGTGACAAAGAATGACTGGAAATTCAGTTGGCAGATGGCACAATTACTTAGAATGCAAGTTTCTGTGAAATGAAGATATTGCTGACCACCTAACTTGGCATTGAGTCTGAGGCTGCCCTAATGCAAAGTCAACAACATGCATCTTTTGCCATGCAAAAACACTGAAGTTAAAATCTACTTTGATACTTACCAATATTGTCTTATTGTGAAGGAATGCTGTTTCATAGTTGAAGGCTCACAGCTATGAGGTTGGATTGTACTATTGTATACCATGAAGCTTTGTGTATCATTAGCACAATGAAATAGCATAAATAGCTTCTATTAATTTTCATTATGTCCTCAGCTCAGATTTCTCTGCACCTACATCCTCATTCAACATCATCTTCCACATAAACTTTGCAATCATGAGGTCTTCTGATCCTTGGTATTTTCACAGTTGATTTCCTCACTTCCTTGCTTTTCTCAATACCACTTCCCCATCCCAACCTCCAACTTCTTTACTTGTCCCTGAAAAAAAATTACCCTCATTTACCTTTACAACATTGTCCTGAGGTCACACATTTCTCTTCTCATCCATCCCAAACATTGTGCTTGCTAACAATAGTCCAATAGGGTCCTTTACCTCTGTCATAATCATCCCCACCAATTTCCTCCTTTTGTACTTATTACTGCATCCATAAGTCTAAGTTATTGCTCCTCACCAGTTACAGCTGGACAACATCAATAAATAATGCATCTCCCATAATTGTTGTGTACCAGTTTTGATGGGGGACCATGGGCAAGGACAATCCCAAATTCCTACCCCGAATGACAGATTTGTTCTTTGACCCCTTGTTCTATTCCATCCATTCTTACCAAAATGTTAAATATGCAAAGATTATCAACTTCAACTTGAAGATCATGACTGTATACCCAGTTGTCTCAGTTTCCACCACTTTCCTGACCTTTCTTGCCCACACCATACACCTCACTTTACTGCATAGTTGTTTCTTCCATCCCAATTTAGGGAAAGCTCCACACCCAAACAGCACAATCTCAGAGAAAAAGATTTATTTTCCAGCAGATTGACGTCCCTGCCCTCAGCAAGGGTAAAAGAGAGGCACTTCTCCCAAAAAGCAACTGAACTCGAGTTCTCCATGTAAGCCTAGCTGTACCCAGTCATATCATATCCGTTAATCAACATACTCTGTAATATCCCGGAGAAAACACAAAATAGCAGACCCCTGAATTAATTCAGATTAGAACAAACATTGTAGCAATTAGGATCAATTATGCTGCTGCATTAACAACACAGGGCTGCTGTACGCTGACAGGATAGCTCCAATTAAAAAAAAACAAACAAATACAACAGATTCTGCACAAAAATGACAAATAGATTTCTTAAAGGCACAGTGTCATCACACTGTTGAGCAAGCTTCTTTTCTAACTCCAGAGTTGGAATTTAAATTCCAGATTGAGTGAGTCTTAAACATTTCAAAATAAGGGGGAACAGTGCAGAAGGATCTGAATAGGTGAGGGGATTGGGCCCAAAAAGAGAGATATTATTTAAAGGTACATGCATGAAGTTGTAGAGGAGGCATTAACAGTAGGAATACAAAATAAATTGCAACAGAGGAGATGAAACAAGATAGCATTAAGACCTGAATGCTTAGTGAAAAATCATCAGCAAAAAAAGGTGTGCTGGTGATGAAAAATATAAAATCAGATCCTTTACAGCACTGTGCACAATGCCAGGAACTCTTAAGAGTTGTGAGCTTCTTGCTTTGGAGCATGTACAAAAAATGACAAGTGTTGATAAAAGGAAAAAAAGAAGAATGCTTACAGTACATCTGAAAAAAGGTGGTTTTGCCAATGATCTTTGCCAGCTTTAAAAACAGAAAATGATTCACAATTAAAATAAATCTAAAAGAACAGGACCCAAATTCAGGATTAGGTGAATAGAAGGGTACACAAAATTAAGGTGTAACTTTTTAAAACATAAGACTCAATAACTAGAATAGGATTAGAATAACAATGGATTTATTTTACCAATGTGATGGAACTGCATATGCAGGCTGACTTGTGATGTGCCAGCCTCTCTTGATATGTGAACATATGATAAGATGCTAATGCAACAGCGCTCATTCTTATCTGTTAGAATGTAACACTCGTTTGTTAAGAGTTCCTGGCACTGTGCAGTGTTCTAAAGGGGTCAAAGATTTTGTGCTTGATCACTCAACATTTATGAGGATCAGATTTATAATCGGAATAGCATTCAGAGCAGAATTGGGGAATGGTGTAAATTTCAACAGGGTGCTAGATAATATTTCGATTGGGCTTTGAAGGATATGAGCAATGAAGTGGAAAATGGCACTATCCTGGAGACTGAGCCTATGTCCCAAAGATCACTGGTTTCAAGTGGAAGAGCAGTTTGAATGATTAGTTAACATCTACTGATGTATTATCAGTAAAGTGTCTTATAGTCATAACATAAGAACATAAGAAATAGGAGGAGTAGGCCATCTAGCCCTTCGAGCCTGCCCCGCCATTCAATAAGATCATGGCTGATCTGTCGTGGCTCAGTTCCACATTCCCGCCCTCTCCCCATAACCCTGTCGTGGCTCAGTTCCACATTCCCGCCCTCTCCCCATAACCCTTAATCCCCTCTCTTATCAAAAACCCATCAACCCGCGTCTTAAAAATATTTAGCGAGGTAGCCTCCACCACTTCAACGGGCAGAGAATTCCAGAGATTCACCACCCTTTGAGTGAAGAAGTTCCTCCTCAACTCCGTTCTAAACCGCCCCCCCTTTATCTTGAGGCTGTGCCCCCTAGTCCTACTGTCCTTTGAGCGGGAAGAGTCTCTCCACCTCTATCCTATCCATCCCATTCATCATCTTATATGCCTCAATGAGATCTCCCCTCATTCTTCTAAACTCCTAACGAGTACAAGCCTAATTTATTCAGCCTCTCCTCATAGCTCAACCCCCTCAACTCCAGCATCAGCCTAGTAAACCTCCTCTGCACTCCCTCCAAGGCCAAAATATCCTTGCGTAAGTACGGCGCCCAAAACTGCACACAGTACTCCAGCTGCGGCCTCACCAATGCCCTATACAGCCGCAGCAAGACCTCCCTACTTTTATATTCAATCCCCCTCGCTATGAAGGCCAGCATCCCATTAGCCTTCCTGACCACCTGCTGCACCTGCAAGCTGGGTTTTTGCGACTCATGCACAAGGACCCCGAGGTCCCTCTGCACCATCGCCTGCTGCAGTTTTTCACCACGTAAGTAATAATCCTTCCTACCATTATTCCTACCAAAGTGGACCAACTCGCACTTGCCAACATTAAATTCCATTTGCCAGTTCCTGGCCCATTCGCCCAGCCTATCTAGATCCTTCTGTAGACTCTCCACACCCTCCGTGCAATTTGCCGTTCCACCAATCTTGGTGTCATCAGCAAATTTCGACACCATACACTCGGTTCCCTCCTCCAGATCATCTATATAAATGGTAAATAGCTGAGGCCCCAGCACCGACCCCTGGGGCACTCCACTAGTCACCAACCGCCAATCCGAATAGAACCCATTGATCCCCACACTCTGCCTCCTATTTGACAACCAATCCTCTATCCACGCTAACACCCTACCCCCAACTCCACGTCCTCTGACAGGTCAGTCACATCGAAGTAATTTACCAGGAGGTTTCCATGAAAATGGTCTTTTTTTGCCTACATGGGTTTGGATTCAGCAGTGATTCAAGGTGGAGAGATGACAGTTGGTGTTCAAGGTTACACATTCTAACAGATAAGAATGAGTTGGTTTAGCATCTTATCATCTGCTCACATATCAAAGGTGGCTGGTATATCACAAGTCAGCCTGCATATGATGTTCCATCACATTGGTAAAGTATGTCCACTGTTATTCTAATGTCATTTGAATAAAGAAACTCAGGCTTGAGACAAGAACTGTTAGATGCTGTTAGATGAATGAACTATACATAAACACATATAACCAGGATTCTCCAAAAAAAATTCCGTCCACAATTTGTGTGGAAACATGATTTAAGCAGGATTTTCAGGTTTAATTTACGAATTCTGAGCACAGCAGAGTGCCTCAGTGGGATTCTCTCTGAACATCAGAGGACGGGGCTATTCCCATCAGACAGGCCAGCAGCGAAGCGCTGAGCAGGCCACCACACATGCACTGCCCTGTCAGCGCCAAGATCGGTACACATGCAGTGGCCCTACACTGCCAACCTCCTCATCGCTGGCCAGCCTCGGTGTCTCCCTATCACAGCCCTTCCAACTGTCCCCCCAGTTGCTGGCCAGCCCCATGACCCCCCACCATTGTGTGACTCTCCAATCAGTGACTCCTGGACTTCTCCAGGCCAGCCCCAATGTCTTGTTCCAATTCTCTTCTCTTTCCACCACCACACCCCCCTCCCCCGGATGTCCAGCCTGGATCCCCATCATCCCTTCATATCCTAGTGCAGAGTGGCACTGGGTCCACCTCCGCCCCCCGAATGACCCCACAAAAGGCCCCACCTCCTCTGCAATGCCTGATGTCTGGTCTGCAGTGCCAAGGTACCCCTTAATCATTGCCAGTGCTGGGGCCAGGCTGGCACTACCCAAGGGGCACCTCTCTTACCCCGATCTCTGGGTTGGGAGGCGGCTTCAATGGCTTCTCTCCAGCAGAGGCCAGCCGCCTGTTCACCTTTAGTGGGGAACAGTTGTAAACCCCACTGGAGTGAACTATCCTGGCAGAGGGATGGGGTTGGGGGGTTTGGAAAGGAGGAGATGCTAGTGGGTCCAGATACTTCAGTCCCAGACTGGCTAATGACATTGAAATGTTTATTTAAATATTGAAAATCAGCTCTCACATCAATTTCCAGCACACAGCTGATGATCAAAGACTCAGCCGGAAACACACAGAGGCCAAGGTGCCCAGTAGTGAAGCCCACGAAATGGCATCCGCTGTATTTCCCAGCCCATTGCTCAATTTACCCCCATACCTACTTGATTGTGCAGAGGCACAAGCAGATACTATTGTAGCATTAAACTTTCAATGAGTATAATCAAATGAAGTGCATTGTGTGTCAATGCTTTGACACAAAAGACAGTTAGTTACAACACATTCTCACAGTTTAATATAAGCTATAGTACTACTTAAGTTGTGTTTTTTTCTAGCAAGGCCTCAGCCATGTTGGTCAGGTATTTATCAACTAATTTTTTATTTGTTCAAGGGATTGCTGGATAGGCCAGCACGTATTGCCATTCCAAATTGCCATTAAGGTGGTAGCGAGCTGCCTTCTCAAACCACTGCAGTTCATGCGGTCTAGATATACTCACAGGGAGGATTTTGATCCAGCAACAGGGAAGAAACCACAATACATTTGTCCAAGTCAGGATGGTGAATGACTTGGGAGGAGAACTTCTAGGTGATGGTTGTGGTCCCAACGTACCTTCTAGATAGTAGTGGTCCTCGGTCTGAAGGATGCTGTCTTTAAGGAGCCTTGATGAATGCCTGCATCTTGTAGATGATACACACTGCCGCCAACATGCATCAGTGGTGGAGGGAGCAAGGAGGTTTGTGAATGGGGTGTCAGTCAGATTAGTTGTTTTGCCCTGGATAGGATCAAGCTTCAAGTGTTATTGGAGCTACACTCATCCAGACAAGTGGAGAGCAACAATCACATGTTGACCTGTGCCTTGTAAGATACTGGACAAACTCTGGGGAGTCAGGAGGCGAGTTACTTGCCATAGGATCCCAAGCCTCTGGCCTGCACTTGTAGCAATTGTGTTTATATAGCTAGTCCAAGTTTCTGACTGACGGTAACCCCCAGGACTTTGATATCAGGGGATTCAACGAATGTTAAGAGGAGATGGTTAGATCCTTTTTTCTGGAGATGGTCATTGCCTGGCACTTGCGTGATACAATTGTTACTTGCCACTTGTTAGCTAAAGCTGGAATATTGTCCAGGTCTTGCTGCATCTGGACATGGATAGCTTGAATATCTAAGATGTGAATGGCACCAAACATTGTGCAATCATCACTTCTGATGGAAGGAAGATCATTGATGAAAACAGCTGAAGTTGGTTGCATTTAAGACACTAGCCTGAGAAATTCCTGCAGTAATATCCTGCAGCAAGATGGAGCCCTCCAACAACTATAATAATTTTCCTTTGTGCTTGGTTTGACTCAAACCAGCAAAGAATTTCCCCCCATTTCCCATCAAATCCAGTTTTACTACAGCCCTTTGATGCCACATTCAAATGGTCAGATGCAACCTTCATGTGAAGTGCAGTCACTCATCTCACCTCTGGAGTTCAGTTCCTTTGTCCATATTTAAACCAAAGCTGTAATGAGGTAGCAACCAAGTAACCCTGGTGGAACTCAAACCAAGCGTCAGTAAGCAGGTTATTGCTAAGCAAGTGCCATTGGATAGCACAGTTGACGACACTGACTGGTATCTCTCAGTCCACTTTCTCAGGGAGGTGTCTATATACTAACTAGTGTAATTTTCCACATTGCTGGATAGATGCCAGTATCATAGCTGTACTGTAACAGCTTGGTGGGGTGCAGGAAATTCTGGAACACATCTTCAATACTACTGTCAGGGTTCCTAGTCTTTACGGTGCCCTGTGCCTTCAGCAGTTTTTGGTATCATGTGGAAGTTGGAATGGGACAGAAAGAGAAATTGAAACAAAGTGAGTTATCTTTGTAGTCAAGGTGGCTCCAACATGGTGAAGAAAAACTGAAAACCAGTCAATCATTCTGCTGTGGCAGACTTTGTAATCAGAGACCTAAATCAGGCAGGTCCTGTTCAACGTACTATTGATTGGCCAGTTAATCTAACTTAATGCCAGCTGGAGGGATAGGCCCATCACTTAACTGGAACATTTTAGAGCAGGTACTTTACTTTTCCATAGATGTCCTAGTGTATCAGAACTTATCCCCATTCCTCTGACTTTCAGATAGCCATACAAGCCAATACCTTAAGAGGTAGGGTAGTCCTTCCTGGAGAAAATTGTTAGATCTTAAGACAACAAGGTATGCATTACATCTGGCTAAACTGCACCAACAGTGTCATGTAATTGCCAGGCCCCAAGTCTTGCCAAATTTCATATATATTATCACAGCTTAAATAAAGTAGGTGTGTTGCAGAGATAGAATCCTACAGTGCAGGAGGCTGCCATTCGCTCATCGAGTCTGCACCGACCAAAAGCCCAATCCCCATAACCCCACACATTTACTCTAGCTAGCCCCCCGACACTAAGGGGCAATTTAGCACTGCCAATCCACCTAACCCGCATATTTTTGGATTGTGGGAAGAAACCGGAGCACCCAGAGGATACAAGGAGAATGTGCAGCCTCCACACAGACAGTGACCCAAGCCAGGAATCAAACCCAAGTTCTTGGCACTGAGACAGCAGTTCTAACCACCGTGCTGCCCGATTTTTGTTTTTAAAACTATAACTATTTATGTATCCCAGAATGTACCACTGTGGCTAGCTGCAGTGTTGGAACAGGAAGATAGCATGCACACTGTACCATGCAACTGGAAATTTGACTTGTATGGATTTCTCAGCTGGATTTGCAGAATCTTGAGCATAATGAATCTCTTGGGAGGTTAGACACATGACTGACCAAAACAATAACTATACTATATTAATCACTGTACCAATGACTTGGATTCTTAAGCATCTGCATATATTTTCAGTTATGATACAATGAGTTTCCATTATGTGAATATGAATTGAGTTATTTTTGCAATGGTGTTACTGCGAACGCTGTATGCCATAACATTTCATCAAACATTCTTCCTGAATTCTGAACATATTTCACCATTTTGTAAATTACATGAAGAAACCTTGACTTTTCACAGTGGCACATTACAATGGTATAGTGGAGCCAGAGGTTTCTAGTAATGCATGCAAACAACAAAACATCACCACCTACAGTTTTGCAAGTATAGTTGTAGGGCTTTCAGTGCTGCACTCTGTTTGAAAAATATCATCCACATTACAACCTACTGAATTTGAGAGCTTCCAAATGACATATTCCAAGTACCATAAATAAACTTAGCTGCATTCTCACTGGCAAAATAATTGATCATTCTGCAAGCATTCTTATCGAGTCTGGAAAATTTCTGTGATGTTATTACATGCTATTGACAAGAAACTTTGAGCTTTCTTCATTTACTAGCTCCATCGTCCTGCACTGAAAATAGGCCAACTTCCTTTTAACTATGAAAGTGTTCATGTCTCACCAATGACAATGGCATATCAGTATCTCAAATGTGGAAGAACAAAAATCCACAAATACTACAGGCACAAAAGGACTTGAACACAATTGGGAAAAAAACCTGGAGTTCATGGAAACAATTTTTTCTTCTATAAGAATGAACAGCTATTGAATTATTTGCTCAGTTTTCAAATATTTCCAATATGTAGCACATGACCCTAGAAATGATTGTTACCAACATCAGTCAATGAATACAGGCATATGTTATTCCTCAGTCTATTTAAAATGAGTCACTGCCTGCACTAAAGTAGCTCATGATAGAGTGCGTAAGAACAAAAAGGCAGAAGAGTAGGCCATTTGGCCCCTCAAGCTTGCTCTGCCATTCAATAGGATCATAGTTAATTGGATTATGTCCTTAACTCTGTTTTTCTGCCTGTCATCCACCACCCCTAGCCCTTGATTCATTTGTCAATCAATCTGTCTAATTCAGCCTTGAATATATTCAATGACCGAAGCTCCATTGTTCTCCGAGGTAGAGAATTCCAACAATTCACAATCCTCAGAAGAAGTGCCGCCATATCTCAGTCTTAAATGGGAAAGCCTTTGGTTTAAAACCAACTCCTAGTTCTAGATTCTGACCCATCCCCTGCCAAAGGGAAACATTAGCATCCACCCTGTCATCTTCCCTCAAAATCTTATGTTTCAGTAAGATCACTCTTATTCTAAACTCCAATAAGTCTAGACCAAGCCTGCTCAACTTTTCCTCATAAAAGATAGCTTCTTCATTCCAGGATTCAGCCTCGTGAACCTTCCCTGAACTGCTTCCAAAGCAAGTGTCCCTCCTTTAGTACGTTGATGAAAATTATGCACAGGATACTTAATAATTTAAGAAGCAACTAAGTAATAAAAATGCTGTGTGTTCTCTTAAATAATAGTCAGTGTTAACATTAATACCAACTTGTGAATGTATGTGTGCATAAACGCAGTAAGGGCAGTAATTAACATGTTCCCAGATAAAAAATACTTAAACAGGTACTTCAAACAGCTTTACCATGCATACAGTGTAGGCAACTTTTATATGTTCCCATTCACATGAGCAGAAAAAGTCCACCATTAACCTGATGATGGTCCAGCCTCAATTGAATAGAAACTTCACACAAAGCAGCAAATTGTTAGCTTGGCAATGGGTCAAAGTAGAAAATCCGGTGGCCCATCCGCAGAGCTTAAGAGAATTCAAAATTTCTTCCTATAACCCAGCAATCCACCACAAACTTGATTTTTAGTCTCAACTTAGGAGACACTGATGTAGCTATTCAGTGCAAGTGGATGGATATGCAGTGCCACACATTTGGAAGTCATAAATGCACTGATGACCTCAATTTAAATATATTATGAGCCCATACTCCCCATTTTAACGTTGTCTCAAAATTGCAGCATGCCAGCAGAAAGTTTATGCTTTGCAATTTTTGCATCAAACTTTCATTTTTTGGCAGGAACAGAGTGATAGCACTCTCCGCAGTGTTCCAGTCACAAGGACAATCTAGAGTTGGCATTGCAAATACAAAACATTCAATGATCAAAAGTAGAAAGCATGTCAAGGTACATATTATAATAATTAAACTATACGAAAACTCCATTGGCCTACAACAAAATTGACATTAGTTGCTATTAGCTCCATACATTGCAAATAGTAGACAACATAAGGAAATGCTATTATGGAATAAAGATGTTCTGTGTTGAATTTAGACAGTGATATTTTTACATTTTTAGATATAGAGCGGAGCTATTTTGCTTATTGATTGTACCTTACCGTAGTAAATTGAAACTAAGATCTAGACGCTTTGTGAAATGTCCATACTTCCTGCCAAGAAATTCTGGAACACCTTCATAGTCTTGACCAATACAAGAAACCTGTACAAAACATATGTTGAAATAAAATGTTGAATAAAAGGAGGAAACAAACAAATCACATTAACCTTCCACAAAGACATTTTTTGCATGTTTCAATTGAATAGCACTTCAAGAATAATATTCTGGATATAGATATCAGCATTTATATTTACCCATAAGCTCTGCAAAATGGTTCACAATATTAATGACACTGCAGTTGGCAAAATTTTATAAAGAAGAAGCGCATCTCAGTTTTAATCTGCTCGATCTTCAGAGTCTTTTTAAAAAAACAAAAATCGCTATTTCCCCAAGATCTTTCGTTTTTAATTCCCATTTCCAGTGCAGGCAGCTCCATCAAAAGTTCAGTTCAAAAGGTTATTGGAATGAATTGCTCAAAATGCAAGATTCTTTTCTTGTTGAAACAGTTGACTAAGCTTCAACAGCTGGTAAATTTCAGCTGTCTTTTGATTACACAAACACAAAAAACGTGGCTATCAGTTTTAGCCACGATAATTTGGTTCAGTCACATATTTACTACATTTTAAAATAGATGGGAAAATGGAATAGGCACAATTTCCAATGCAAGATATAATGGTAATTGTTACTCCTGTAATATGTCAACCTGCACATCACTTCATAGAAGACACAGGTCTGCTTCTGGAAACTGCCTTATTGCTGCGAACACAAGTTAAGTGTTGGAAGAACTGCTCAAATTTAATACCATGGAATTATAATTGATTAGTTTTGTATAAACAGAAAAATATGAAAATCCTGGAAATCTGGATAAAAACACACTAGCACTTAGAGAGAAAAAAAACATTTCAGTAAATTTAATCAGCTTAAAAACAAAACCATGCCCCAATCCACAGAACAGTTACAGTGGAATGTTTAGCACACCTACTTACAATACAATTATAACAATTACATTCCTTCAGTTTTCACAAAATGAGAAATGCAAAGACTTTACCAGGCTCCCTAAATTCTTTATCAGTTAAGGGAGTCAGCAGCTGAGCCAAAGAGTTCCAGGAGCTTCCAAGTTCAACCTCTAGGCTGCATTGTGGTTAATCTCAGCTGAAGCAGCAGTGGAATATCTTCACTTGGCCTCAGTCCACAGAGGCAAATCTTCCAGGATTCCTGTTGTATTACCTATTGCTACATTAATATAAAACAAAGCTGAAGGACAGGGACAGATGTTGAACAGAGTTTTAATGGAGACTTATTGTTACATCAGCTTACATCTATGAACTATGCAAGAGTTCTAAACCATGTGGTATTTCATCATTTCCTGTGATGACATACATATTAGCATAAATATATATTGACAAATATATTTAGCTTACTAACAATAGAGTTACAACATCCCCCTTTCCAAAGTAACAACTCCATAATGGTATAACACAAATATGAATAACCCTTTATGAAGATCAAAAATACCACTACTTCATATTTACAAAATACATTCAACTGTAAAAGAAATTTGGAACAATCCTTGTCTAAAATTGTCAAAGTTTGGAACTGTCACTGATTCAACCAAACCTGTTGAAAACGGCATATAGGTGTGTCTCAAACTGCTATCCACTCCTTCAGAGGAATCTGTTTGGGAGGATTGTCCTCAGTTGTTGGTGTGCTGCTTGTTGTTTCTTTATCTACAAAATGTATATGGTATTTGAAATGATGCTGGTTGGTCACCTCGTACATAGTTAGTGGATAGTCCACAAAATGAAATAGATTTCTATGCAGTGCCACACTATTTTGTGTTGTCACCTCATAGGAATATGGTCTTTGCACACCTTGGACATCTCTGCTGGGATGCATGCATATTCTTGTGGGTATAGGGCCCTCACTTTCTGAGGAATGTATAGTGGTGGTAACTCTGCACTTGCATGCACATCATACACGTTTTTCATCTCTTGTTTCTGTGATCAAAAGATAACGTGGTGAGATAATAGCTTGGTAGTTAGTGTGGTTCTCACCAATCAATGATAGAAATCCATTGTCTATTTGATTTATTATTGTCACATGTATTGGAATGCACTGAAAAGTATCATTTCTTGCTTGCTGTACAGATAAAAACATACCATTCATGGAGTACATAGGAGAGAAGGAAAGGACAGGATGCAGAATATAGTGTTACAGTTACAGATAGGGTGAAGAGAAGAAAAGGTCTGCTTAATATATTATAGGTCCATTCAAAAGTCTGATAGTAGCAAGGAAGAAGCTATTCATGAATCAGTTGGTACTTGACCTCAGACTTTTGTATCTTCTCCCCACAATGGAAGAAGCTGAGTGTATGTCCTGGCTACGTGGAGTCCTTGATTATGCTAGCTGTTTTTACAAGGCAGCAGGTCAATGGATGGGTTTGCATAATGGACTGGGCTATGTTCACAACCTTGTATAGTTTCTTGCGATTTTGGTCAGAGCAGGAATGATACCAAGCTGTAATACATTTGGAAAGGACGCTTTCTATGGAGCAATTGTAAAAGTTGGTGAGAATCATAGCAGACATGGCAAATTTCCTTAGCCTCCTGACAAAGTATCGGTATTGGTGGGCTTTCTCAACAATAGTGTCAGCACGAGGGGACCAGGACATATTGTTGGTGATCTGAACACCTAGAAACTTGAAGCTCGACCATTTTCACTGCATCACTGTTGATGTAAACAGAGGCATGTCCTCCACTACACTTCCTGAAATTGATAACTATCTCTTTGGTTTATTGACATTGGAGGGAGAAATTGTCGTCATACCATTTCACCAGATTCTCTCTTTCCTGTACTCCATCTCATCGTTGTTTGAGATCTGACCCACTGCAGCAGTGTCATCAGCAAATTCGAAAATGGAGTTGGAGCAGAATTTGGCTATGCAGTCATAAGCATATAAAAAGTATAGTAAAGGACTGAGGACACAGCCTTGCAGGGCACTGGCGTTGAGGACAATTGCGGAGGTGGTGTCACCTATCCTTACTGATTGTAGTCTTTGGGTTAGAAAATCTAGGGTCCAGTCACAGAGAAAGCAGCCAGGTCCTAGGCTATAAAGTTTAGACAGAAGTTTTGTTGGGATAATGGTGTTGATGGCTGAGCTGTTGTCAATAAGTAGGAGCATGATACAAGAGTTCTTGTTATCCAAGTGTTCCAGGGTTGAATATACAGCCAGGGAGATGGCATTTGCAGTGGACCTGTTGAGGCATTAGGCAAACTGTAGCAGATCCAGGCACTGGGGAGATTGGAATTGATGCATGCCATGACTAACCTTTCGAAGCACTTCAAAATGATGGATGTCAGGGCCACCAGGCAGTAGTCATTAAGGCATGCTGCTGGCTTTTCTTTGGTATTGGGATGATGGTCACCTTCTTGAAGCAGGTAGGGACTTCAGATCGTAGTAAGGAGAGATTAAAGATTTTTAAAAATTCATTTGTGAGACATGAGCATCGCGGGCTGGCCAGCATTTATTACATATTCCGAGTTGCCAGACGGCAGTTGACAGCCCATCCCATTGCTGTGGCTCTGGGAGTCATATGTAGGCCAGATCAGAGAAGGTTGATAGATTTTTCCTAAAGGACATTAGTGAACCAAATGGGTTTTTTTGACAATTGACAACGGTCTCATAGTCATCAGTAGATAATTCCAATTTTTTTTTTATTCAATTGAATGCAAATTCCATCATCTGCCGTGATGGGATTCAAACTTGGGTCCCCAGAACATTAACTGAGTTTCTGGATTAATAGTCTAACAATAATCACTAGGCCATTCTGTCCTCAAGTACCCCCACCAGCTGGCCCCTGCAGGATTTGAGTGCTCGTTCAGTCAACACTTTCAGACCAGTCACTTTCCAAGGGTTAACTTTCAAGGTTGATCTAACATCTGCATTGGTGACCTCGGATATTGGTTCAACCGAGGCATCCAGGGCAGGTGGCATCCTCTCACTAACCTCTTGCTCAACACAGGCATAGAACATGTTGAGCTCCTCAGGATGACATTATGTCTAATGTCATCAAATTGCAACAATGCAACTTGGGGATCTTACGCCATTTCTTAACAGTTTTGATCAGTGATTTAATGTCCTGCTATGTTTAGCCACTCCATTCAAAATGATGATATTGGGGTGATAATGTGATGTTGACAGAATATCATTTACACATTTCCTGGAACGGTTTTCCCACATATTATGGGCTGGTATCAAATACTATTTCCATCAGGGCAGCAAAGAAACTAATGATGGCCCCAACAAAGCTGGCCACTGCTGCATTTGACGTGCCCCAAAGTTTCTAGAAAATTGGAAATTTGGACTAACAGTCGGTCACCAGCATACATAGTCTTCTCTTCCCAAAGAGGTGGAGGTGTTGGTATGTCACGCAGTTGGAGGCATTTGATGCTCCTAGAATGCATAGCAATCTTTAACAACCTGATTGATGTCCTTTTCTTGCTGAAGCTGTGCCTAACATACACTTGGTCACAAATTATCTTATCCTCTTCTATTCCCATGTATCCTTGATGGAGCTGATCAATGGTGTTAGACCTAAGTGTCCCTGGAATAAATACTTGGCTTTGTTTGAAGGGTACTCCACTAGATCTATGAACATCAGAATAAGCCAACGCATTCTCTAATCCATAAGGATTCCTTTGATGGTCTCAAGCCAACCATCTGTCACAAAGCACAGAGTTTAGAGTCTTGAGAAGTCTCCTTCTGCAATTCCTCTCTATTTTGTTAACCAAAACAGGAGATTCACATTGTATACATCCTATCCTCCAAGGTTACACAAAAATGTAATTCCAGGGTTGGACAATCTATTTAGTGTCTGATATATGATCTTATCAGGTTTGTATACAACATCACATTTTGCAGCCTTGAGTCTCTGGAGTTGAGGCAGATTTCTCCAGATCTGCTTCAGCAATTTTTGAACTGTTTCGATCATAAACTCTTTATTGAAAGAGTATGTGTGGAATCAGGAAATCCCAAAGGCAACAGCAAGAGTTTCTTGTTTGATGTTGGAGTAATTCTCTTGTCCAAACAGCAGACATTTTGAACTAAATGTGTCAGGATTGCCATCTTAGGGTCATTGCACTCTTAAAGGTCATAGTATTGAAGCCATGACTCAGCTGACAGTATATGTTTCAATGAATTGAATGCACATTGGTGATCATCAATTGTCCTGCCACAGGAATGGCCAATCTTCCTTCAGCAATTCTCCTAGTGGAGATGCCTTCTCCACGAAGCTCAGCTTGCATGAAGCAGGGAAGTTGACTAGATCTGGACACCTTTGAAGGTCATCCTTATCCTGTGGTCTAGACATTGCCTGGAGGTCTTCAATCTTTCCAGGGCTTGATTTGAATTGTTGTTTTCAGCTGCTTAAACCATGTTTATTATCTCTTTCTGATGAGTATAGACAAAGCTGAAGGGAAGGCATAGAGGTTGAGCACATAGCTTTAATGGAGAGTTGTTTTTTCAACTCTAGTATGCTAGCTGACTGCTAGAGAACCAAATTTTGTGATATTGCATCGCTTGCATGACGACATGCATGTAACGTAAACATAAATCTAAACACACAGGATAATGCCCTGGGACAACAGCTCAAATCCAACTACGGCAACTGATGGAATTTAAATTCAATTCATGAAAATCTGGAGTGTAAAACTAATCTCAATAAGAGTGACTATAAAACCATTGTCAATTATTGTGAAAACCCATCTGCTTCAATAATATCCTTCAAAAAGGAGGAAATCTGCCATTCTTACCTGGTCTGGTCACAACAATTTACATCAAACTGCTAAAAAGTCCAAAGAAATGAACTCACTTCCAAACAGCACTGTGGGTGTACGTATGACATTAACTAACGCAGTGGTTCAAGAAGGCAGCTTACCAGCTTCTCAAGGCTAATGAGGTATGGGCAATAAATGCTAAAGATGACCACATTCTGAGCGCAAATAGATATTAAAAAAGTGGATAGCAAGCAGGAACGGGATTTGGCTTGGCTGTGACGTCCTCTGCAGTCAAATAGTCCACTGACACCAATATTTATATATAAGAACATAAGAAATTAAGAAATAGGAGGAGTAGGCCATCTAGCCCCTCGAGCCTGCCCCGCCATTCAATAAGATCATGGCTGATCTGTTGTGGCTCAGTTCCATGTTTCCGCCCTCTCCCCATAACCCTTAATCCCCTTGCCTATCAACCCGCGTCTTAAAAATATTGAGCGAGGCAGCCTCCACCACTTCAACGGGCAGAGAATTCCAGAGATTCACCACCCTTTGAGTGAAGAAGTTCTTCCTCAACTCCGTTCTAAACTGCCCCCCCCCCTTTATCCTGAGGCTGTGCCCTCTAGTCCTACTGTCCTTTCCGAGCGGGAAGAGCCTCTCCACCTCTATCCTATCCATCCCATTCAACATCTTATACGTCTCAATGAGATCTCCCCTCATTCTTCTAAACTCTAACAAGTACAAGCCTAGCTTATTCAGCCTCTCCTCATAGTTCAACCCCCTCAGCTCCGGAATCAGCCTAGTAAACCTCCTCTGCACTCCCTCCAAGGCCAAAATATCCTTGTGTAAGTGCGGCGACCAAAACTGCAAACAGTACTCCAGCTGCGGCCTCACCAATGCCCTGTACAGCTGCAGCAAGACCTCCCTACTTTTATATTCAATCCCCCTCGCTATGAAGGGCAGCATCCCATTCGCCTTCCTGACCACCTGCTGCACCTGCAGGCTGGGTTTTTGCGACTCATGCACAAGGACCCCGAGGTCCCTCTGCACCGTCGCATGCTGCAGTTTTTCGCCATGTAAGTAATAGTCCTTCCTACCATTATTCCTACCAAAGTGGACAACCTCACATTTGCCAACATTAAATTCCATTTGCCAGTTCCTGGCCCATTCGCCCAGCCTATCTAGATCCTTCTGCAGATCTCCACACCCTCCGCACAATTTGCCGTTCCACCAATCTTGGTGTCATCAGCAAATTTCGACACCATACACTCGGTTCCCTCCTCCAGATCATCTATATAAATGGTGAATAGCTGAGGCCCCAGCACCGACCCCTGGGGCACTCCAATAGTCACCAACCTCCAATCTGAATAGCACCCATTGACCCCCACTCTCTGCCTCCTTTGACAGCCAATCCTCTATCCACGTTAACACCCTACCCCCAACTCCATGCCCCCTGACCTTCTGCAATAACCTCTTGTGAGGCACCTTGTCAAACGCCTTCTGAAAATCAAGACAGACCACATCCACCGGCTCTCCTCTATCCACCGCCCTAGACACATCCTCAGAGCTCCAATAAATTCGTCAGACACGACTTCCCCTTAACAAAACCGTGCTGCATCTGCTCTACCAAACAATTCTCCTCCAGATGCCTCGCTATTTTCTCCTTGATCACGGATTCTAACATTTTTCCTACAACAGACATTAAACTAATCGGCCTATAATTCCCCGCCTTTTGCCTGCCGCCCTTCTTAAACAACAGCGTAACATTAGCCGTTTTCCAATCTTCCGGCACTTCCCCGGAATCCAGCAACGTTTGGAAAATAATCAACAAGGCATCCACTATCACCTCTGCCATTTCCTTCAGAACCCTTGGATGCATTCCATCTGGTCCTGGGGACTTGTCCACAATCAGTCCCTCCAGTCTGTCGAGCACCACCTCTCTAATAACAATAATTTCATTCAGGCCCTCCACTCCTGCCATCTTTCCATCACTAACACCCGGCAAATTATTCACGTCCTCCTCCATGAAGACCGAAACAAAGAAGTTATTCAGGGCCTCAGCCATTTCCCCATCCCCTACCACTAAGTCCCCCCTCTCATCCTCTAAGGGTCCAACGTTCACCCTAGCCAGCCTCTTCCTTTTTATGTATTTATAAAAACTCTTGCTATCCTTTTTCATATTAAGCGCTAGCCCAGCTTCATAGTTTATCCTACCCTTCTTTATCAACTTATATAAATAACTGACACTCAGACAGAGTACCAGTTGAAACAAATACCTGAGTTTGTGTCTTCTGTGGGAGGAAATGGAAGAAAGCTGGCAAACAAAAAGGCTTTTTTTTAAAAAAAGGAATACCATGGAGGTACATTTGACAAGGCTTGATATGAACTACAACGATAGCCAATAAAGCACCATTATTTCAAAATGGATATAATTTACTATACAAATAATGAACAATTGCAAAATTGTCCCATGTGCAGAAAAATATAGAGTGTAAACAAACTAAAAATTGGAATACTAGGCACATTACTATATATAGCAACTAATAAAACCATTACTGAAAAAGAATCAAACTGCTTGAGCCTTATTTCTTTAAAAGGAGATCCAATCCTCAATCTCTTGGTCTGATATAGCCTCCAACCACAGCCAAACTGCCCTTGAAGCACAGACAATGCACGTCTATTTGTGCATATATTTCAGATTAGTTGATTTGTTTTTTGAACCTGGAGTTTTTTTTAAAATGGTGATTTGTAATGCTGTTTTCACTTTAGTGGGTACATTCTAAATCAGGACACTGGAGCTCACAATATCAATAACTAAAATATATGTTAGTTAAGTAATGAGGAAATGGATTTAACCTTCATACTTTCTCTTGAGTTTCCAAGGTACACACTATGCTGCCCACAAAGAGCTTGAATACTCTAGCTGTAAATTCCCATATCCCTCAAAAATGAAAAATGTTAAAGATGCAAAACTATTAAGTTTACAACAACTTGAAATTAGCCAGTGCTTTAACATGGCAAAACATCCAACATCACTTCAAAGCACACTTATTGAAGAAAACGTGACACCAAGGCACACAAGGAGATATTAGGACCAATGCCAAAAATTGATAAAAATGCAGTTTTAAGGAGGATCTTAAATGGGAAGACAGGGTGAGACTTCACTTCGTTGACGTGTGTAACTAACAAAGCTTAAGCTATTAAATTGTACAGTACATAAGCTTAGTGAGGAAAAACCATAATATGTACAGTTTAAATATCAAGTTCGCATTGAGTTAGCACTTAAATGCAAAAACATGTAATGCATCTTTAAGAAAAAACAGAGTTTTGCTGGAGCACATTTGGGTTCCAGCGAGTCGAGCATTGGTAATAAATGAGGGTTAGAATTGTAAAGAATGGGTAAATGGGTAATAACTTAAGATCAGTTTATGCAGTGAACCCAGATGCATTCTTCCGATTGGTCAAAGATTGCTAACACTTAGGTGTACAATGCAAGCTGAATGTTGCAAAAGCTGCCTGCAGTAAAGGTAAAGAAAATAGAACACTTGCCAGGGGATACCATTTGTGTCAGGACACTTGTTAAGGGAGTTCCTGCCAGGACAGAAAATTAGGGGTTAGCAGTAGGTCACTTGCTAGGAAACTCTTATTTGTGGAGGACCTTGCCAGTTGATAAGTAATTGTCATATGTTGGGGATTTCTGTAAGAATCCATAAGTGTCTAATGTAATTGTCATCAGGTTGGCATTTGCTGGAAGAAATCCAGGTCAGCATTCGAATCCAGTATTAGTGCTAAAGTAATTGTCTTAAGAAAAATAGTCTTTTTCAGGAAGCTGCTTTCAGTTGGAGTATGAGAGAAAAAAAAAAGAAAGAAAAACACTCAGCAAGTAGCTGTCAAACGTACAACTGCAGCAGTTAAGATAGACTGGGAAATTAGAGTTAAAATCTTAAAGTTACAAGGAGGTGTCAGAGATAAAGGCCGAAATTTTGACACCCTGCCCTCCACAGGAATCAGAGCGGGTGAGAAGCGGACAATGGGAAGGTCCATTGACCTCAGGCAGCACTTTATGGTTTCGGGAAAAGTAAGACTGTAAAATCCCACCCACAAAGTCCAAAACAAAATCCTAAAGATCATCATAGTTCTTTGAGCCTGGACGCTTGACTTAAGAAGAAATTACTCCAGAAGTCCCAGGAACCACAGGCAAGGCACTGTATTTTTATTTATTCTTTCATGGGATGTGGACATCACTGGAAAGGCCAGCATTTTTTTGCCCATTCCTAATTACCCTTGAACTGAATTACTTTCTGGACCATTTCAGAGGACAGTTAAGAGGCAACCACATTGCTGTAATCTGAAGTCACAAGTTAGCCAGGCCAAGTAAGGATGGGAGATTTCTTCCCTAAAGGACATAAAATGAACCAGAAGGGTCATTATGACAATTAATGATAGTGATGGTGATTATGAAACTGAGACTAGCTTTATATTGCAGATTTATTAATTAAATTTAAATTCCACCACTCCTGCAGTAGGATTTGAACCCATGTCCCCAGAGCATTAGCCTGGGTCTCTGGATTACCAGTTCAGTGTTATTACCACTATGCCACCATCTCTCCATTATTTCAATAATCTTAAAATACTCCCAAACTTCACCCTTAGTAAACCTATCTGACATCAACTTCCATTCATCCAAAACTTCGCCTTCACCTGACCTAAAGGACAAAGAATTCCCTTTCACTACAATCACAGCTTGGCTGATCATTTTTTTTTCTGTATTGTAGAAACAGGGAGAAAATCTACTGAACTCAGAAGTGCAGGATTCGCATGATACATTTTTAAAAACTTGCAGTAAAAGCTGTTTATTAAAACAAAGAAAACACAAGATAATAGATATACAACTAGAAAGAAACCTTCAAAATTAGAAAAGAAACCTTACAAAATAACACCCCCCCCCTTTCACTTTGAACAGAAGTGTTGTGTACGTTGGGCATAGTCCCATTAAGGGAATCTGTCACGTGACTTGGTGAGCAGGTTAGGAACTTCCCTGAGTAGGGCCTGAATGTGGAGCAAGTAGACCAAACAAATATCTGTTTTCCCTGATGCCTGGCTGTGGAGTAGTTCCTGACGTGACACCTCAGTACTGAAATTTTTAACACTGGTGACAAAGGTTGGAATGTTCAACGGCTCGTAAAGTGAAAGACAGGAACTTTCAACATGGACTATCTGGAGATCCACAGTGAACGATGGAGGAGGAAACCCTTGGGAGATACGTAGGACCATAGGAGGTCCATTGTGGGAAACAGCAAGTGGACGGACTTGGGAACCAATGGTGGTAAGTTAGTCCCCACGACCGTCACTGGCATCGGGTTGTGAGCAATTGGAGGAAGAGTTGGCCATCAGGTGATTGAAATACCGATCACTCGGAGAAGCAAGCACAGGTAAAACAGGCTTTGGGTCTAGTTAAGGGTGGGAAAATTTGGTACAATAGTTTCTTCATCAAACATCCCCAAGTCACTGAGGCCTATATCGAACGGTTCAGTATATTTGTCACCACAAATAGGATGGCAGACAACCTCATTGTACTTTTTTTTTGGAGCACAGTGGGAAAGTAAAACTTCTAGCATCTTGAGAAGCCTTCTGCAACCAGAGAAACCAACAGAGAAATCTTAAGACTTGTGTACAGTATTGGAGGGGCACTTTATGCCGAACTATTGCTGGTTGCAAAATGTTTTAAGTTTTACAAGCAGGACCAGATGGACAGTGAGACCATTCTGAAATGTGTGGCATCCCTGAAGAGCTTCGCAGAGCATCATGACTTTGTTTTCTTGCAGGATGCGTTACAGGACCAGTTTTACGTGGCCTCCAGCAGGAAGCAATTCAGTGGAGACCTTTGGCAGAACCACAGCTGGAGTTTAAGAAAGTTCTGACGATTAGTCTCCATAGACTAGGCTGACAGGTGGCAGAGGCACCAAAGAGCAAGTCATGGGTTGAGGAATTCTGCCTTAGTGGCTGAGGAGGTCACACAGGACCCTGTTGTGGGACAAAGGGAGACAAAGTACTAGAAATGTCGGAAGATGGGTTGCATTGCCTGAAAATGCAAAGCACCGGTGTTCCAAGACAGTGTGAACCAGAAGTGGTCAGCATTCAAACCCAGGAGAAAAGTAGCAAGTGGCCTTGCTGGTGGTCAGAGGTTTACCAAAACTGATCTCTCTCCCAAGTATATTTGTATATCTCTCAGCCACCATTAACCATCACCACCCAAAAGGGGTCATTCCACTATAAACGACTGCCTTTCAGAATCATGATGGTTCTGGCCGTTTCTCAAAGAACAATGGATCAGATTTAGAGTGGTCTTCCAGGAGTCAAATGTTACTTGGATGACATCCTGGTGACTAGTTCCACAGATGAGGAACATTTTTCATAGTTTATGATAACAACAATCATTTTCTCCTTCAAGCAGATTTTCCATTTTTTCCAGCCTCGGCCAGCAAGTCACTCTCTCAATTTTTGCCTTACTGGCTTCCTGATTGAGCATTTCATATAAATGTCAACTTGATACACAACCATAAAAATGTTCCTACATGACATTTTGGTCCAAACTCTACATATATTTTGTTATTCACATTTTAAAATAGCACCTTGAAGCAACCCTGTAATGCAAAGTGCCCATTACAAGTCAGGTCATTGTTACTAAATAGAGGAAAAACAGCAATTAAAAGAACTCAATTGAGGGAAACTGCCTAATGCAATAGATTAGTCTTGTGATCCTGATAGAATCCAGACAAATCTCATGATAAAAGCATCCTTTCTCTGAGGGCTACAAGAAAATTAGTTTAACTACTCTTAATCCAGGGTCTAGTACAAATCTGCTCATCTGACAAATTAGACCAAAGGATGGTGAAGTGACACATTAGAAACGATACACTGGTGCCCTGATGGTTCCATTTCCATCACTCAAAGAATTCAACAGAATCTTTGATCCTGAAAATAAACTGACTTACTGGCTTACACTTAGTTGTGGAATAGACAAAAAAAACCGTTGTTAAAAGCAGTAGTAACAGTTACAAAGTCACGTTCAAAGATATGTTTTGTTCAGATTCCTAACTTGTCCTGCCTTGACTTCCGGTCGAAGGCACGAAACAAGGTAAAAAACAGGCCTTTAGCCACAAAAACTCAGAAGAATGCAAAAGGGGAAATAAATATTTTCTCTCCAACAAAAATGTTTATAAAACAAAAGGTCTTACGAAAAAATACAGCACAGTCATAATACAAAATTACATTCAAGAACATAACCAGATTTAGGAAAATGGAAAATCATAATTGGGGAATAATTTTTCTCTCATCTTAAATTTGAAACTGTAGTTAACTTTCAGGTTTTGCTCACATGCCTTTAATAAGTAGCGGTTATCCTCAAACAGTTTTGCTTATTTTGACAATATTGTGAATTAAAGGAACTTCAAGTTTTATACATTTACAATTCCATCTCAGTAACAACTTTGGAAACGAAACATAAAAGTCACTGGCCATTGTGTACATTAAACATACTGAATGGAGAAATTGCCAGTTTTAACAATGCATAAACATCTTGGACACACACATCTCCATTAAGGATGGTCACCTCAGCACCTCACTGTACCACAAGCCCACAGACAACTTCACGATGCTCCACTTCTCCAGCTTTCACCCTAAACATGTTAAAGAAGCCTTCCATATAGACAAGCCCTCCATATACACAGGATCTGCTCAGATGAGGAGGATCGCAACAGATACCTCCAGATGCTGAAAGAAGTCCTCGTATGAACAGGATATGGTGCTCGACTCATCGATCGACAGTTCTGACGTGCCACAGCAAAAAACCGCACTGACCTCCCTCAGAAGAGGAACACAGGACATGGCGGACAGCGTACCCTTCGTCATCCAGTATTTCCCCAGAGCGGAGAAACTACGGCATCTCCTCCGGAGCTTTCAACATGTTATTGATGAAGATGAACATCTCACCAAGGCCATCCCCATACCCCCACTTCTTGCCTTCAAACAACCACACAACCTCAAACAGACTACTGGCCGCAGCAAACTACCCAGGCTTCAAAAGAACAGTGACCATGATACCACACAACCCTGCCACAGCAACCTCTGCAAGACACGCCAGATCATCAACACAGATGCCATCATCTCACGCGAGAACATCATCCACCAGGTACACGGTACATACTCTTGCAACTCGACCAATGTCGTCTACCTGATACGCTGCAGGAAAGGATGTCCCGAGGCATGGTACATTGGCGAGACCATGCAGACGCTATGACAATGTATGAATGAACACCGCTTGATAATCCCCAGGCAATCTCCTGTTGGGGAACATTTCAGCGGTCACGGGCATTCGGCCTCTGATTTTCAGGTAAGCATTCCCCAAGGTGGCCTTCACGACACATGACAGCACAGAGTCGCTGAACAAAGACTGATAGCCAAGTTCTGCACACATGAAGATGACCTCAACCGGGATCTTGGGTTCATGTCACACTATCTGTAACCCCCACAACTTGCCTGGATTTGCAAAATCTCACTTACTGTCCTGTCTGGAGACAATACACATCTCTTTAACTTGTGCTTAATGCTCTCTCCACTTACACTGTCTGTATCTTTAAGACTTGATTAGCTCGCATTTCAATTATTCTTCTGTAAATTGATTTGTGCCTTTATACGTCTTGTTTGTGAGAAGATCTCCCATTCACCTGATGAAAGAGCAGCCAGCACTCAAAAAGCTAGTGACGTTTCCTACCAAATAAACCTGTTGGACTTTAACCTGGTGTTGTAAGACTTCTTACTAAACTATGAAGCATAGACACTGCAATAATTGCTAGCCGTAGATGTGCACTTCTTCATTGTTTGCAAAAATTAAGCATAAGGAAATATAGTCAACATAATGTTTACAAATAAGAATTCTGTTTCAATTACAATTAGTGCTGAAGTTATTTCTACCAGGCCTATAAATTTCAATTACCATTTTAAAACACAATATAAATGACATAATTTTGTTCCATAAACTTGGATCCATAGGAAATATAAACTATTATACATATTATGACATTAGAGATTAAGGCAATAATAATACTTCACATTAGGTACAGAATAAATCATGCAAACTGCAAAACTGGCAGCCAAATCCAAAAATTTGTAAAACTGAATACTTGTCAGTTTGTTACTATCAATAGTAGGAAAACATTTTAGATCAGTATAACTTAAGGTATCTCTAAAGTTAGCACCTTCAACAAACAACTCCACTGTATGTTTTTTTAAAAAAAATTACTATGTAAAGCTCAAGTTCACTACAGTGTGGCAATCACTACACAAGTCCCTGTAGTTTTGTAGTCCACCCCAGTGCCACCCTCACATCCCAAAACTGTTTAACAAGAAAGAATGCAAATTTACAGAAAACATTTCAGAGCTTCAAGGCATCCTTAAGTGCTCCAAATCCAAGGAAACAGTGAAATATAGTTATTACTGTTGTAACAAAGCAATGAAGCCAATTTTTGTACAGCAAAGTCTCGCAAATAATTGAGTACTAATGGTTGGCAGGGTACCAGGGGTACACCACAGCTCTCCTATTAATGTTGTAGGATCTTTTACTGAAAGAGCAGATGGGAGTTTGATTAACATCTCCTCCACTAGATGATAATCGCTGAGACTCAGCATTTCCTCAGTACTGTATTGAAGTGCCAGCCAAATCCAGTTGTGGAGGTGAGAAAGCTACCTTGGAGCCAATACTGATGACATATAAAAGCAGACAAGACTGGTTAATCATTTTATCCAACTCAAAGATAAAAAAGCTGAGTGAATTGTGATAGGATTCTGAACTTGGACCTGTTAATTCCTGGTCCAGCAACTCATTAATTATCTAGCACCTTCCAATATGAACCCTTTCAAGAAAATTGTAAGACCACTTTAAAAAAGGTTCTGATGCTGCATTTTTTAAAATCTTTCATAGAATGTGGATGCTGCTAGCTAGGCCAGCATTTAATGCCTATCCCAAACTGACATCAAGAAAGTGGCGGTGAACTAGTGGCACAATGGTTAGCACTACTGCTCCTCAGTGCCAGGGACCCAGGTTCGATTCCTAGTTTGGGTCTGCATGGAATTTGCACATTCTCCCTGTGTCTATTTGGGTTTCCTCCCACAGTCCAAAGATGTGCTGGTTAGGTGAATTGACCATGTTAAATTCTCCCTCGGTGTACCTGAACAGGCACCGGAGTGTGATGACTAGGGGATTTTCACAGTAACTTTGTGGCAGTGTTAGCGTAAGCATACTTGTGACTAATAAATAAACTTTAGCTCCCTTCTTGAAATGCTGCAGTCCACGTGTTGTAGTTACATCCTTAGCATGTATCTGCTCCTGATGGAAGATCTGCTGTCTTTGTAGACCATATCTGTCAGTCTTGCGCCATCCTCAAACATCCACTGTAGCTCATCTACAATCACTCAATTACGTTTAGGCTGACCTCTCTTTTCTGGTGTCCTCCACTATGCTCCCTAGAAAAGATTTCTACAGCTATTCAGCTCATATCAAATGGCCAAAATTCTTGCATTTCCTTTTTTGGATGTTACTTTCTAAGACTTCCTTTTACTCTTGAAATTGCAAGTACCTCTTAATTTGTCTTATGGTCAGTATATGAAACTTTTTAGCCTTTGTCTTAGCATCCACATTTTAAAGGCCTCTATTTTCTTCCAGGTCTTTAGTTATTGTTCAGATTTCTGAGGCATACAGGAAAGTAGATAGGATGTAGCATCTTACAAGTTTTTTACTTATTACAAGCTTGAGTTTTCTTAATATTAACACATCCTTGATCTTCACAAAACTACTTCTGACTCCATCCTTCTAATTTCTGCTTCACATCTGCTATCTTCTGTTATCATTTGTCCTAAACATGCAAGTATATCTACTTGGCCCAGTATGAAACTATCCACTTCAATCTTCACTTCAGTTTCTTTTAATGCATTCCTTCTAGATACTATTGTGTTTGTCTATCTGGTGTTCATACTCAATCCATAGTCTAAAATTTTGATTTCACTTGATTTACTGCAGGGCCTCTCCTGATTCTGCAAGTAACGCTATATTGCCAGCATACCACAAATTTGTTATGTTTCTCACTCCAATTTTTATTCTGGTACATCAAATTCTCTGAATATTTATTTTACATAGAGATTTAATAATTTTGGCAACTGTAAACTACCTGTCCATACTTCTCTTGTCACGTGTCTGCTTGTCCATCTTCTGGACTGATGCTCATTATTTGGTTCCAATATGAATTCTGGATAAATCTCATCTTTACTGTCAATGGCATATTTTAGCAATGCCTGTCTAGTTTGGTGAAAAACGTAAATGCTTTTTCATAGTCTAGGAAGCATATGCAAATTTTCTTTTTCATTTCTAGATACTTATGAAGGATTTTTCTTCAGTCAATAGTCCCCTGTTCCTAATAGTCTTGTTCCTACTCCAGCTCTAAATCCAGATTGTGTTCCACCAATTTCTGCTTCCAATGTGTTATTTCTTGCTATGATTTTCAAAATCATTTTAATGAAGTGGCGCGTTAAAGTTCCAAAATGACTGCACTCCATTGTTTTAGGTTTAAGCAAAAACGATTAATGCATGCCTGAAGTAACATGGCATATAGCCTTTGGTCTATATTAGATCTATTTGCTATCTATTTCTTGTTCTGAGACCTCTGTTTGTTCCGATTCCTCAATCTGGAAGTATTCATACTGTTTTTTACTTTAACAGAAAAAACGCCTCTGATGCCCTTATCCATCAACGTGTCAGGGTGTAAATGGTCTTAGATTTTGTTTTTGGTATTTTGCAGTTTCAACTTAATTTTTACCACAAGGAGAAAGTGATCTGAATTTATATCTGTACCAGGATATGTATGAATATTCCTTATTCTGTTTCTAAAAGATTCTTTCACCATCACATTTTTTATCCGCTTCCTATACGTATTGCCTCGACTTCCCCAAACGTACAGCCTTCTCTTTGGTTGCTTAAGGAGGGTGTTTGCAATCATCAGATCATTTTCCTTACAATTTGTATCAGTTCCTTTCCTCTTTCATTTCTCGATCCAAGGCCATATCGATCAACATATAATGATGATGATGATGTTCCTTCACCAATTTTAACACATATGTCACCTTTTATAATTGTCACAATCCTTTATTTAACTTGGATCATAAGACTTCATGATGTCACTATAAAATGCCTCTATTTCCTACTCACTGTGATCTTGTCAGGACATAAACTTGCATGACGACTAAATCAAAAGGATTTCCTTCGATCATAATCACTTTTTGAGATTGGCCAGTAACTTTGAATTGAATTTGTGCCTTATGTTTACAGGGATTCCTACTCCATTCCCAAGAAGTAAAACACACAAATTCTTCTTTTTATCTGGCATTCGGCTAGATTCTAACCACCTTACTTCGCAAGCTTTAGTAAGTAAATGCAGTGTCTATTTATTACTTGTATACCGTTAGCAAACTTTCCCACCTGACAGAAAGTCCTGGCATTCCACGGTCCTGTTCGCAAGAAGCGACTTCTTCCACTGAGTATAATGGGCTCAGAGTTGACCTCTGAGTTTAGATCAACTTTCTCACAAATGTTGGACAAGAGCTTTTCCTTCCTTGTTACCACATATGACAGAATTGGTTGCAGGAAGCCCAATCTCTTCTGTATCTCCTATTCTTTGACTATGACTTTCCATGATTACCCATGGAGCGTACACTGTGAGGTCCTTAACTTTTCATAGGTGACTGGCCACATTGCCTTACTAAACATCATACTGTGCCCCTGAATGCATCACACGCCTTACTGGTCTTGGTCTCCTGAGCCGTTGTTTTACTAACTTGTTAGGATCTTCTGCCATTCTCAGACTTGATGTATGTTAGTTCATTCTGCCTTAAATCCATAGTCACAATGCAACAGGGAATTAAACAACTGTCATTATTACTTGCAAAGCTAAAATATCCTGCAATTAAATTATAATCACCTCTGACAAATAACATGATTCAAATTAAATTCTGCATCTCAATTCAAACACATGTATCCCAAATTAGTAAATGAAGTTGTACCATAATTTTTATAATTACTAGAAATCATTTAATATCTATCAGGCACATTTTTCAAGTAAGTATTGATGGACAGAAAAGTACTAAAATGCTGAACTATTTGAAAGAAGTTTTTTTTAAAAACTGTTAAGTACATTAATTGGAATTGTAGATTCCCTTCTTTCCAAAATCTATCAAATTTACAATACATCTTTTTAAAAATATATCAACCGTGAATTGATAAGACAATTATGAATTCAGTTGCATTTCTGGAGGCCAACGCAAGTTATGTATTAAATAAACAATAACACTAGATAATCTGCTAGGTTTACTTGCAATAACAATAGAAATACTGTTCTTACCTTAAAATGCTGCTTACACCCTCTCAGTTTACAATGAAAGTTGTTTTTAGTCATGATCATCATTTTTGGCTTACACAACAGTAATAGCGTTTCAAAAATAATTAATCAGTTGTGAAACACAGAAATTCTGAGCATCTAAAAGATGCTATATAAAAGCATGTTCTTATTTTGTTCAGGTTTCCTGTAGATTCAATTAACCATATGCACTCAAATTATTAACTTGAAATTAGCTGCAGAACACTTCATCCTTGAAATACAGTTCACAACTATTGACTGAATGTACATGCAAGGCACAGCTACACAATTCAAAGAAGAATCAATGTTCTGTGCTGAGGAGTGGTCGGACACAGTGCATACCTGTTGGTAGACACCTGCAATATTTTAAAAAATTTAAAACATCATAAGTGAAATGAATGAAAGTCACCAAAGTCCTATAGACTTCTCTACCCCTTTTTTTGAGAGAGAACTGACTGATGGTATTTAACCTGAGAGTCACTCTACCTCAGGTGAGGGCAAGGTTGAGAAGGCAGAGCCTATTCTTTGAGGTAAATATATTTAAAGAAAAACAGCGAATACATTCTTACAAAACAAAAATAACTGAACAGCAATAACCTGCTTAATGACACCCGGTTTGGGTTTCGCCAAGGTCATTCAGCTCCTGATCTCATTACAGCCTTGGTTCAAACACGGACATAAGGGTGGATTCCAGAGGTGAGATGAGAGTGACAGCCCTTGACATCATGGCTGCACTCAACCAAGTGTGGCATCAAGGAACCCTAGCAAAACTGGAATCAATGGGTATCAGGGGACAAACACTCAGCTGGCTGGCTGGAGCCATATCTGGTACATAGGAAGATGGTTGTGATTGTGGAGGGTCAGTCATCTCAGCTCCAGCACATCTCTGCAGGAGTCCTTCAGGATAGAGTCCTAAGCCCAACAATCTTATCATCAATGACCTTCCTTCCATCATAAGATGAGAAGTGGGGATGGTTGCCAATAAGTGTGCAATGTTCAGCACCATTCATGACTCCTCAGACACTGAAGCAGTCCATGTTCAAATGCAACAAGGTCTGGACAATATCCAGGCTTAGGCCGATAAGCGGCACGTAACATTCGCACCACACAAATGCCAGGCATTGACCATCACCAATAAAAGACAATAACCACCGCCCCTTGACACTCACTGATGTTACCATCATTGAATCCCCCACTATCAGCATCTTTGGGTTACCGATGACCAGAAACTCAGCTGGACTCACCACATTAACACAAATGATTACAACAGCAGGTCAGAGGCCAGGAACACTGCTAGTAACTCACCTCTGGACTCCCCAAAGCCTATCCATCATCTACAAGGCACAAGTTAGTGGTTAGAACTAATGCTTCACAGCGCAAGGGACCCGGATTCAATTCCTGACTTGGGTGACTGTGTTGGCTCAGCAATACCAGGTTAAAGTCCAACAGGTTTATGTAGTATCACAAGCTTTCGGAGCACCCCTCACCTGATGCCAAATAAACCTGCTTGTCTGTGAGGAGTATGTACATTCTCCCCATATCTGCGCGGGTTTCCTCCCAGTCTGAAAGACGTGCCAGTTAGATGCATTAACCTGAACAGGCACCAGAGTTTGGTGACTCAGGGAATTTCACAGTTACTTCATTGCAGTGTTAGTCTAAGCTTTACTTGAGGCTCATAAATAAATATAAACTATAAAGTCAGGAGTGTGATGGAATACTTCCCTCTTGACTCGATGGGTGCAGCTCCAACAACACTCAAAAGCTTGACACCATCCAGGACAAAGCAGCCCACTCGATTGGCACCACATTTGCAAATGTCCATTCCCTCTACCACCAATGCTCAGTAACAGCAGTCTGTACTATCTACAAAGTGCACTACGCAATTCACCAAAGATTCTTAAACAGCATCTTCCAAACCCACAACCATGTAGGACAAGAGATACTTGAGAACACCACCACCTGCAAGTTCTCCTCCAAACCACTCACATGCTGCCCTGGAAATACATCACCATTCCTTCACAGTCACTGGGTCAAAGTCCTGAATTCCCTCCTAACAGCATCGTGGGTCAACCCACAGCACGTGGACTGCAGCGATTCAAGGCAGCAGTATTCCATCACCTTCTCATGGGCAAGTAGGATGGGCAATAAATGCTGGCAAGCCAGCGATGCCCATGTTCCACAAATGAATTTTTAAAATGTCAATATTGCTTCATAGGAGTATTTGATAAGTCAAAAATTACAGCTTGAAAATAGATGCAAAAGCTGGACAGGACGAAAGGTAACTCAAACAAAATGTAATTTAAACACTTCTCCAACAGATCATCAGTCCTTTTTATATTGTAGAACCACTTCAAGAAACCATTCTGCATTATTACCTTGGTGCCCCAGTCCTGTGGAAACCTCTTCCTTATAATGATGGACAGATTCCATCAAATTTAAACAATGTTGAAATACTAGTGCATGCCAGATCATGATGTATAATTATTTCTGACCTCTGTGTACACAATGACTGAAAATAGCTACGCTGCTATGATTCAGGAAGTTTTCCAAATACTTTTCACATGTCCAACACATAGGACTACTTTCTCAGGTAGGCCTACATTTCTATAAACAGAAATGTGGCTTTATACATGAAGTAATCTGGGCAGTAAAGTGCCAAGCGAACAATAAATCCATTTACCATTTATGGCTTTAATTCCAAATCACCCCAACTAATAGTAAAAGAGCACCCTAAAACAAACTTAACTCAGACTACAGCTAGCAGTTAAGTTAATAGATAACATTAGAGAAATCTTTTTTAAAAAAAAAATCAATAAATTTACTCTTCTTTCTTAACTTACAGAATCTGTTAGAAGACAATAAAACGTCTCCAAATCCTACCATGTTCTGTATTACGTTTTTATTTTGGACTAACAGTGGCATAGGTGCTTTCGCATCTAAAGTGTTTCACTGGTCCTAGCTTGTTAATTGTATGGTAAAGCAAAGATTCAAAACCCAATCATATCTCAATTTTGTGGTTTGAGTGTATTTGGAGATAGAAAAATTTAGATAAATAGGTCCCTTCCAAACTAAACAATATAAGCAACCCATTGTGCTTTTGAATAAAAATTGGCTAAAGATGTTTCTGGTTGTGTATGTGAAACAAAGTTTCACTAATTAAGAGTGACGGCTCTCCTCGGTGGCCTGGTCAACATCATTAATGACGATCATTTTTGATACTGGTTAAGCAATCCACCTAATCAGGGTCAGACAATCCCATTTGCTGTGACATCAACTGATAAATTGTAGTATGCATCTCCTTCAATACAGAAAAACAGCATGTTCTTGTTGAACCTGAAAGGAGACACTTTGAAATATCGCCATGGAGCCATGTTTTGAATGTTTAAAATAGTAAAATACAACAGAACCTTTACACAGACCACAATCCCAACATTTATGCCAAGAACATTTCTGTTGGAGCTCCCCAGTACAACTCAGTCAAAGTATGCAGGGTAGGAATACAATAAATTTGAACCTACCATATCACTGGAGGTACAGCCCAAGTGGCACCAGCCCATGTAGACAGCTGCTGCTGTCCAGTATATGATATGATCGGAAACCCAATCCCCCTCACCTCCCCTGGAAAAGTAATTTACTACCTTCTTTCATAAATACTTGTTATAAATAAATGCTAGTTATTTTCAGAAGTTCAGCCACTTCTCTAGCCTCAAAGAAGTTCTAGACACACCAGTTTCTAAACTGAGGTTAGGGGGCAGGACTCTCAGAAAATGCAATTGCATCCCTCTGAAACAAGGGCCCACACTTGGAGTAGAAGTCAGGTTTTCATTTCACTAGGCCCCATGAAATTATTGAGTGAATATTGGGATGCTGGAACATGCTAGAAATACTCAGTAGGTCAAGCAGCATCTGTAAAAAAAAAGAGTTGATGTTTCAGGTCAATGACATTATTGAAGGGGGAAAGAGAGTCATTAATTTGAAAAGTTAACTGATTCTCTTCAGACTTGAGTTTTTCTAGCATTTTCAGTTTCTATTTCAGATTTCTAGCATCCACTGTATTTTGCTTTTGGGTTAGAAGCTAATACAGGGAGTCAGTCATATCTGGGTTTTTCTTAGTTTCCAAAATCTATACTGAACACCAGCCAAAGTCACATCAAACTTTGTCGAAGTCCTGCACAATTTCTGAACCAGAGTCTTGAAATACAAATTCAGAGTTCCATGCCTTCGTCAATAACCAGAGTAACGCACATAGGTCAATAAACATAAAACTGCTTTTTGATCAATACAACCTGACAACAACCAAAACAATATAGCTGAGTCTTGCAACAGCCTTTGTGGTTATAGTGCCAAACCAAAGGCAAAGGCAATGCTCCTTCCATTATGTACCTTCAGAAAAATAATCTATTCTAGTTGGTCTTGGCTTTATAACAATGTCATATTGTTTACCACACAGTGAACTTCCATATTTATTTGCACAATAAAGACATTTTGAAAAAGTATAATAGGAGTTGGAAAACAATTTAATATTAATTCTTAAAAAGCTACTGTGCACACAATAGGTGATGTACACAGCTGAAGAGTATTGAGATTGCAGCTCTACTAACGTAGACCAACTTCATAATATTCTTGAGCTCAGGAACTCCTTCAGCCAACTCCCCTGATAAAGATTACTACTGTGTTACTTAAGTCAGTTTACTTAGAAAAGAACAAAACAATAAAAGTATAGTGAAGTGGAAGTGAATTAACATATTCATGATTTGTAACTGAATGAGACAGCCCTCAGCAGATGTAAGTGGTTTTATTCATTAGACATGTTCAAAAACAACAAAAAAAAAATGTAACTAGGCAAATACAAACTAAAATGTAGAAACATATTTTGGCAACTGCAAAGGTAAGTGCAACCAATATTAATCACAAAGGTTTGGTCCACATAATTGCTTCATTTCAGAAACAAATCCTAACAATTTTTCCATTCTAACATCAAACTCATCCAAGAGACATTCTGCCTCGTTCACCCTTCCTGGCAATCCATTCCAGTTGTTAATTACTAAATGTGGAGAATGTTCTAATGCATCCTTCATAATATGGAGCCTCTGTCTTCTTGTATTGCTGCTTTGACACATAGAAAGTATTGTGACTCAAGCAAAAACTTATCCATTTCATTGAACGAATAGTGAAATTATCTATCTCAGAAGCTGACATGCCTTTCCTAACAAAATGACTTACAAAATAACGTTTTTCCAAATGAAAATACCTAAATTTCATTTGATAACATCCCAAAATTATGGGAATACTGCCCATTCAAATTGATTAAGTGGAACTTTTAGCCCATTAAGCCCTTACAATAGAAAGACATTGCAGATGAGTATGATGCTGCAAGTAGTCAGCTGACATCACAAAGTACTAAAACCCCGGAAAAATATTGCAAATTGAAACAATAACTGAAGAGTACAAAATAAAGTGTGGTGTACCTAACATGCGAAATAGTGGTTTAAAAAGTGGATTCCTTTTGTTCTGTGTAAATAAAGGCAAGTGTTTAAATACCTCACACTTACTTGAGTTCCTTCAACAACGATCCCTAAATCGTTACTCGCCATCACTGAAGTTCTAATTTATAAACTACTGTTAAATGCCGACGTTTGCTTTATTTTCACGACTATTCAAGCTACGAGCCACCGTTCTTTATTCTATAAGATTTGTTTGGAAGTACCGTTATACTGGAGCAACGACCTGCATATGTAAATACAAGAGTACTACACTTCCGCACTCCTGTCAGCTGATTCGGAGCGGAAGTCAGTATCGAAACGTAAAAAAGGAGGAGCAAAGGTACTTGGAAAGAAGCGCTTCCAATTATACTTCATGCAATTATGATAGAATACTTTTTTCGTAAAAATTGTATACGAGAAGTTTGTTGAGCTGGATTTTTTTTACAAATGTCAATTACAATCTTAAATGGGGTGATCGTAATCAGTCGATGAGACTGAAAGAGAGCGAGATTTCTGATAATGGTTTGCTATATAAAAAAAGCCTCTCAAAAATATATTAGCATTTCATGACCAAGTAAAACTAATCTATCTTTCCTGTCATTTAAGTAGAAACCATGCATGCATTAGTGTAGAATGAACCATCAAACCTCCTTCCCCCTCCCACCACCCCCGAGGAAAGAAGAAAAACTTCCCTTCCCGCCCCATCAGCGGAGCGCATGCGGAAGTCCGGCACTGCAGACTACTGACCCAATCTCAGCTCCTACTAACTACTAATGTAAGCCTATTACACTGATATTTAACACAAGTAAGTTTGATGCATGGAGTCTACTTCTCTTCATTGGTCCAGTTGTTCGCGAAATGGTAATTAAAATTTTAAGAATTAATACGATTAACCTTCTGTATCGGGCTATTCGGATACAGCATCGACAATGATGTCTTTGTAACAGAAATATGTGTACAACATGTACACTTAAGAATAGAATCGACATTGAAATTGTTTATAACCGGCTAGTAATAATCAGGTATGATTTTTATTTCTCCGTGTGTCCGGAAGAATCTGTTAGCGTGTTTGCCATTGAAACTGATCGCTTCTGTACCGTCCTGATGTTGTATTACTGCAGGTTATTGGTAGGGAGATTAGTTGTTTTGGAGAGAATATGTTAATTTTCAACAAAAATTAAATTTTCTCTTGCAATCAGATGAGTTCTGTTCGATTTAATGGCACGCTTTATATTTCCACATCTGGATCATGTTGATAGGTGTTTCAGCTGTTAAATATAAATCGTTGAAGCACCTCCATGTACAACAAAGTCACTTCACAAATAAAAATGCTGTTTGTTAAATTGCATTTTTTTAAAATCTCGTTCCACCAACATCGGACATACTAACTTGCTTGTCACTTGTTTCCAGTAATAATTATATTCGCATGCGATGAGTGATTCATAAATATGTCAGACTATAAAATATAGGCACGTACTTCAAACTTTCTATTTAAAAATCATGAATTATAGCCACGAAAAATGTGTTCCCATTTAGGGTAATACGAAGTATTTGCTGTCTTGTACTGAGACCCATCTGTCATCTAGACAATAAAGAAAGCCGCTGTTACTTTTTCCCTGACGTTGAAAATTTATGGGCGCCCTACACTGCCCTAATAACTCAAGCATTGTGTCAACGTTTGACAGGCTTGCAGAAAAACAGCAACCCTGTTATCAATCAAACAACCCTTTGCATATTTTTAGCTGCGCTCTGATCTTCAAGACACGTTTATGTATGAATTATATCATTATGAATCATTCTACAGATTTACTGTAAGGCGGAACGTGATCTATCACGTCTTTCAAATCAACAAAAGGTACAAAGATTTTTTACAGTTTTCACCATTTTAGCATGCGTGACACTTGTGGAATTTTATAATATTTTATAACGAACCCAATTCGCGCACTTCACGGTGAAATCTGCACTTCTGCAATTCAATTTATAGAGCAAAGGTCATTCTGCAGATTTTATTTTTAAAATATTGCAAGAAACTATCCTCAAGTTCCCTTTCTTGTCATTATTAGTAAAACTCAGTCCGTTGACATTCGGATCTTCGCGCTTTCTGCGGTTATAATTTCTTCTGCTTAATAACCATTTTGAGACAGTTTAGATGTGCTTTGCGAAGAACAATATGGAATTATTTAGATTTTGATATTTTTCTTCAATATTGTTATTGGATCCAACTCACTTTTAAAGAAATCTTTGAATAAGAAAGACTGCCACTCTTTGTTAATGAGCGATTGTAACATCTTTAAATAACCTTAATTTCTAAAAGTCAATGCGAAATTCTGTTTTCCTCTTATCAAAAACTGTTGTTCGAAATGACGCATGCTAGTATAGGTAAGTATTTTACATTCGCCAGAATTTGATGGCTTTAAGTGTCATATCAATAATATCTTAAATAAATTATCTACAGCTACATGATTTTAATTAAATTAAGATGTATTACAATTTACAATACTTCTAATTATTTGATTTCATGAAACGTTGAGAACACGGATAAGAAAAACACAACTCTAGATACTATTGATATATAACGTGGTGCAAAAGTTCTGATTCAAGCGTAATAAGTCAAATAATTAATTCTAAGGAGATAGAAGTTCTTCAGTTAAGTACAAATGTTCACATCACTCCGATATTGGGCAGGCTACACAAGATATCATTTATCCAACAAAACACTTTTAAGATTTATATTGCTACTAACAAGAAAGGAACACGCTTTTCTTAATTTAGTATATTGGAATTAAATTGCAAACCCAAAAGCAAAACTTGTTTTTATTATGTCAACAAACTTTAAAACTTTTCCCCTTGGATGTTGCTCAAGTAGATAAAATCAAGTATCACGGTAAGTGCAATTTTTTCACATTTCAAAACTATATAACTGTCCTTTGGTACATTAAAATCCGATTATTATTTTACGCGAATCAGTTCTATTGCAACAAAAATGCAGAACAGTTAAGAGTTGATTATTTCATTGTTCTGAACATGCATAATCTTCCTACTTGATCCGGCAAAACTTAGGACGGCAAATGAGCGCACATCCAGATGATTTGGAATTTCCGATCTGCATGTGTTTTTTTAAAGGTTAGTTTAGACTTAACAGACAATCGCTGAAGAGGGTGTCTGCAGAAAATCAACTCTAGACTGATGTGAACGGGCAAAAGCGGGAAGTCAGCCTTTGTACCTGCACATTAGCTGTGCAATTATAAAATTTACGCTTGAGCAGTTTTCACCATAGTTCTCCATGTTTCTTTGGAAATTAGTATTGAATAGTGATAATGTAATAGATGCTATGTAGTTGCTGTTGTCTATGCCCCAACGGCCCAATATCGCTAAATTTATTGAAAATAGCTCGAAACGTTTAACATTAACTTGCCTTTTCTCCATTATATTTAGGACAAAGGGGTTTATACTGTTTCTTTAAAACTAACTTCACTCCAATCCGCTTTTTGTTGAAATCCATCCCAGGATTTACAGGATCTGACCTGACCTGTCAAGCGGATTATCATACAGAGAGATTAATAGGGTAGGCGGGTTGCAATAATAATCGTTTTGTTTGATGTGACAAGTTTGATAGGCGTTGATTTACTTACAAACTGATAGGCTTTTAATTGAGCGTCTCCATCCAAGTTAGATGAAAGGAAGCCGCGGCATTTTGTGTCTGAAAAGCTGCCCAATTGCCCGGGAGTCTGAATACTTATTAGCCGGGTACGTGAACGGTCAAATACTTCTTTCTGAATGTATTGCTGCCTTGTTTTTTAAAAATCTCTTAAACTGTGTACAGATCAAATCGTGTTGACATATCTACCAAGAACTGATAAGTGGGAAAAGTTGGACATCGTTTTAATATTTCATGTTTTTAATCAAATTTACTTAATTCCTGAATGTTTCCCTCGACTTTTATACAGTATGATTTGTAATTGAGGCTCGAGGGTAAATTTTAGTTTTTAAGATGCGCGAGATGGAGTACATCGCGTTGATTATGAAAACAAAATTGTGATTATTTAGAATAAAATCAATGTAGCTTTGAAATGAAATTTGAGATCCAATCAAGACTGTTCAGGCCACTTCCATTCCAGATCTATGTTTTGTGTTTTAGGAAGTATAATGTAGAACTGATACTTAATAGTATTTGTTTCATTATTTTCTGTTAAACTTCAAGCGTGGCACTAATGAAACTTGCCTACCGTTGTATTTCTGAAGTACATATGATGTGTGTTTGTTACGTTTTAATTCGGTTCGTTTTCCCATCGCCCTGTGTTTGAGTACCCACTTAAAACCCTGTTTAAACTACGTAGCCTTTTTGGTCTTCCTTCGCATGGCAATGAACAAATCTCCAAAAAGTCTTCCCACAGTCGACTCCACCTAAAGCAATTAATCTTTTAGTATTTCTCACCGGGAGGCAGGACAAATACAACAAGAACAGATAGTCGTCTCTATGGTATAGTAAGGAAAACAGCTGTTCCAAGCAGTTAATGCAAATGAACACAAATGAAGGTACAGCGTTTCAATGTTTACTGCACTTCATCCATCAACCTGACGAGCCATTAAAAGGAAAGAACTGTTCTGCGCAGATCGAGTTTACTCCCACCACTTGGGAATCGTTCAGTTCTCTCCCAACACCATTACACACCTGGACAAATTTGTGCTTCCTTTGCCACATAAGTAAAGTACTTCATAAGAGCCATCTTTGTACAAGGGAGTAAGTGGTATTGTGTTTTCCACTTGTATTAAAAATAATGTAGGCTTCTTAACTCTAATTCACAAACGCTTTAAAATGGACGGAATATTATAATTACTTAAAAGGAAATCACTATAATTGCCATTTAAAAATTTGTTAAGGTAACTATATCATTCGGGGAATACTGTAGCCAAGTTTTTGTATTATCCGCAGTACGTAAGGACGTTTCAAACAAACCAAAATGCTTTAATTATGCTTATACATGTTTCCGTTTCATTGCTAAAACTGGACTTTTGCCATGTTTCTTGGTTTGCAAATGTGTTTTGTGTATCTTCGATATTGTTAAAGCGGTATTATTGATCCAAAAGACAATTTGAATGAAGTTCAGTCCGAATAGATAATCCATCTCATAAATTGCTAACGACCCCTCAGCACTTTCCGTGTTCTTCACTTGTCAAACGTGTTTTTATCTCCAAGTGACCTTTTGTTAATGTTGTAGATTGTGTGGGCCACCATGTCGAGGCCGGAAACAAAAGCAAAGATTGATTAGCACATACATTTGCCAGTGAAAAGAAGCAAACATCAAACAGAAGTCAAAATCTTACAACTGTTTATCGCTTTTTAAAATTAGAACTTGCAAAACATGTAAAAAGTTTCACGTTTCGGAAGTCACATAGTTTGATAGATGTTTCTGTTAACGTTGACTTGTTTTGCAAAAAGCAGTAATGTGCTATAGTTTGTGTGAAAAACCACGACAATAGTTTATGCGCGTATTATGAACCTTTTTATAGCAGTGACTTTGATCAGACCGATCATTTGTTCTGGCTGTCAGGTTTAACATGTCAAGACTTTCAACATGTCAATCTTAATCTTTTTCAAACACCCCTACGTGTGACCATCTGATTGACTGATCGGTGATACGATCTCAATAATGTGTATGCAATTCGCCACTGCGGCCCGAAGTAGGGGTCTCAATTTAAGATTTTTGAAAATGTTATTTTTCATAAGGAAGAAATATTCAACAGGAAAGTAAGCCATTAATGACTAAAGAAGTGAAGGTGTATAATTCGTTCAAGCGAATTGAAGTGCGGTCTAGTGCGTCCGCCTTTTGTTCGCATACAAATTGAGTTTACTCTGAGAACGATTTATTTCCCTAAATTGAATGCCTCTTTTCAAAAGCCGTTCTTTTTCAAGTCACACCAGGCTTGTAATCAGCAACAAAAGCTGACATAAATCAACCCAGATTGACAGGACTGACAAATAACTGATTGATTGCGGTTGGGAAAATTGACAGTTGGGGGTGGGGGTGTTGAATTGAAAGCATGTGACATTGAGATCCCTCTCCGGATTGGCTTAATATCGTCACATGCTGGAGTCTAAAATTTCGCCTTCACACAATAACCAACAGACACACACACACAAAAAGTTAACATCACATCCCCTTGACCCTCCAATCACCTCGGGGTTCAGTGTTCATTGTGCGATTTGATTGGAAGGCGGCAAAGGCTTTAATCTTAAAGTAATTCGGTGTTTGAAGTGTTGACGGCCAGATTGTGTGTTGCATGTTGTGTTGTGTGTAGCTAAGCGGTTGTGCTGCCTGTCTGATGAGCGCCGTGCAGGATTTGGGCAGGGTCTCCAGTACCGTGAGTGAAAGCAACCACAGCGTCCTCGAACGGCACAGTCCCTCTTGGAGTGTTGGTTCAGTTAGGTCATGATTACATCGCCTTCCGTCTCTACCCACAGAATTACAGCGACTGAAATCAGCAATAACAGCAGCAGAGGAAATAGTAGTAGCAAACCTTTTTACCACACCGTACCTCCCTCAGACCCTTCAAGACAAGCTAATCGTCTTCCTATCAAGGTTTTGAAAATGCTTACGGCTCGCACCGGACACATTTTGCATCCTGAGTACTTACAGCCTTTACCATCTACGCCCGTAAGTCCCATCGAGGTATGTTACTTACGTTTTTGTAATTATGTTTATGCAGCAGTACACAATGTTTTATTATATAATCTATACATTACATAACGTATGCGTGGAATCATGAAAGTTAGCAATTTTCCACGTCTGTACCTTTCTTATCCGTCGATCCCTTTTGTAAGAGACGGTCGCTACAATGCAAACTGAATTTGTACACGTATGGGGAAGAATATTAACCCACCAAGTTACGGCAATGATAGTTATTTTTTAAGATTGTTTCGCGTACAGCGTTGTTTTTCGCATAGTTTCATTGTCAAGTGTCGATCATCTCGTGCATTTCCTAGTACTGCAAGATGGAGGGTTACGAAATATCTTGCGTTAATGAGACACGGAACCATTTTTAATTTTTTAATTTAATTTTCTTGTAGCTCGATGCGAAGAAGAGTCCTTTGGCGCTTTTGGCTCAAACATGTTCTCAAATTGGGAAGCCAGATCCCCCGCCATCCTCAAAGCTAACTTCTGTTACATCAAATGGTACAAGCGATAAAGACTCTGGAAAACCTGCTCCGTTGAAACTTAGTGACATTGGTGTAGAAGACAAGTCGAGTTTTAAACCATATTCCAAGCACACAGAGAAGAAGGATTCCGGATCCTCAGGCTCTTCCAACGTTTCTGGGGAAAAGTCTGGTTTCCGTGTGCCTAGCGCCACCTGCCAACCATTTACACCAAGGACAGGCAGTCCAAATTCCAGCACTTCTTCACCGATGCCATCCGAGGGCAAAGGCACTGACAGTCAGGAAAAGAAAGACATTGACACTGTAAAAAACAACTCCACAGACAATTCGACGACCACCAGCGTCAGCCACAACCGGATTAGTGTCAGTTGTGCTGGGATAAACGTGGAAGTGAATCAGCACCAAGAGACTTCAGTTTCAAAACCCATTATTTCGGAAACTTCAGCTCTGAGTTCTGGACTTGTTGCCCCTGTTTCGCCGTATAAGCCCGGGCAGACTGTCTTTCCTTTGCCTCCAGCTAGCATGACCTACCCAGGAACTCTCGGAGCCTATGCTGGCTATCCACATCAGTTTGTACCACATGGCGTCAGTTTGGATCATGCCAAAACCAGTCTGGTCGGAGCGGCTCAGCTGGCTAGTTCTTTAGGTTGTGGTCTCTCCAGTAAATCCACCGGTTCCAGCCCATTAGCCGGTGCCTCTCCACCCTCTATGATGACGGCCAGTCTCTGCAGAGATCCATACTGTCTGAGTTATCACTGCGCTGCTCACCTGGCTGGGGCAGCCAACAATTCTTGCACCCATGATCCCACAGCTTTGAAGTCTGGATACCCTCTGGTTTACCCCTCGCACCCTCTCCACGCCGTTCACACATCCATGTCCAGCAACGCTGGAACGCCAACTCTGGCCGGACATCATTTGTACCCTTATGGCTTCATGCTACCTAATGACCCCCAGCCTCATGTCTGTAATTGGGTCTCAGCCAATGGACCATGCGACAAACGATTTTGCACCTCAGAGGAACTGCTCAACCACTTGCGGACGCACACTGCTTTCTCCGGGACTGATAAGCTCATGGCCGGCTACCAAAATTCGTCCCTGGGCAGTGCGGCGGCGGCGGCAGCTGCAGCAGCCGTGGCGTGTCACATGCACCTCCCACCGACAGGGGCGCCCGGGAGCCCTGGTGGTCTCACATTAAGGAGTCCCCACGCATTAGGACTCAGCAGCAGGTACCACCCGTACACCAAGAGCCCCCTGCCGACCCATGGAGCTCCAGGGCCGGTCACCACTCTACCAGTGCCGGCAACAGGACACTATTATTCTCCATACGCACTCTACGGCCAGAGGTTAACCACAGCTTCAGCACTGGGTTATCAGTGAGCACAGACATTCAAAGCTGCAATATGCGTTGCGATGAAGGCTTATGTGGGTCCAATTTCAAAACCGTCAGGAAAAAGTTTTTGAAACATTGACATAATTTCCTTCTGTTAAGATAATACAATCTTATTTTAATGTGAAATCAGACATCTCGAAGGTGAACCGATTAATGTACACGTAAATATTTCATCCTGTTAAATTGCTTTGAAAATTAAATGTAAATAGTTTTTTTTCTTTGAAAGTTTTGAAATGCAATCCCGACAGCCCCACACAAAGCAGATTGCAGTTTAATGGACCTTTTGATGGTGTTCATCAATGGACGGGTTCCGTGAACGCTGTATTTATTTATGTTAGCTTCAAGCGGGGGAAAACATAACAAAGTGCATTACTTAAAACAATAAAAAGATAGGTAACGTGGAACACAGTGTAGAAAAAATAAGGATTTTCCGAAATTTCTTTTAAATTGCTATGATTGTATTGTACGTTCTTATTTAATGTCCCTTGGAAAAGAATTTACATGCATGTTTGTTACTAAATTCCAACTTGTCATTATAATTTCAAATTGCAATTATTTTTAAGGTGTACCATGGAAAGAGAATTGGTATTTTTTGTATGTATTCTGGAAATAAGAAGCAGTGCTATTCAAAAATATGACCGTCTTATTTTGTTATTAAATGAATACTTGATTACAAATTGGAACTTCGGTTCGCATTATATAGGTTTTCATATGCGCTTTTGCTATTTTGAGTTGTTTCCCATTTCTACAATTTTGCAGGATTTTTAAGGTGTTCCATTGCTGATCAAGGGCACTTTTGAGGAGGCGAATAAGTTTCGACGATTTCTTAAGTATTTTAAATTTTATCCTGTCATTTATTTTATATAACTTAACTGCATCGGATGCATGGTCAATACTTAGAATCTTAAAAGTCAATTAACATTTTTAATTGAATAAATTTGTGAAATTGCAGCTCAACACATGCACTTCCGAACTATCAGGAAAGGCCGCACAAATTATTTGCTATGTCCAAAATAATTATTGCTTTAAGCCACTGAAAAAATTGTGTTTTTACAATTCAGTTTAAATTTGTCATTCTCTTCGTAAATATGAATACATTTGTTAATAATACCACATGTTATCATTGAGATAAAGTACCCTGTATATGGATGAAAACCAATACCGGGAAATGATCAATGAGATAGGCTCTACAAAAATTCATTACTTTTCACAGTTGCTGTAAACATTTTACCCCCTGCTGGGTACTTGATATCGAATCTGACTTCAGTTTTCATTAATCTAGCGCAGGAGAAAGAATATGCAAATTACATACTTAGAATCACGTTCGGCGTGAATTAATGGTTTCAAATTTGAGGAGTTGAGCCCGGTGACGGTAAACAAACTCCCCTTAAGTCTTTTCTCTTTGAACGCAAGCGTCATTCGGATCGGTAGAAATCCTGCTTTGTTTGAGAGACTTTTCTTCGAACTTAGTATTTTTTTAAAAAACAAATGGAACCCATGGTTGGACAAAAAAACAGAAACCTGAGTTTGTTAATACTAAGGGTATTCCGCTTTTATCAATTGACTAACGCTAAAAAAAACTTGAATTGCACATTAAACTTCCACGTAAAATTATCTAAAATGTTGAATGATAATTTGCTATCAACTTTATTAAAACAAGATGTCTGAAATGAATGCTTTAGAAGATTGATAAAACAATTTTTCTAATGAATGTACACAAACTTGACACACACTGCAAAGACTCAAACCTACTATATTAAATCTTCCTAAAGAAGCGTCTGGTTGGTGTTTAATGCTGTATCTACTTTGGAACCTAGTACGACTGCTCACTTTTAAAAATTCTCTCAGAACAAGCACATGACACAAATAGCAGCTATTTACACCTGGGGTATTGGGCGTGTGTCCAAACATCCTATTCTGGGAGCAGACGCGAATCAAAGGGGCATTATGATGACGGATATACTGTATTTTTTATATATAAATGATGCGAAACTTATTTTCATCACTTCAACTGTTGCTTTTTCTTGCACAGCGAAGAAAGCAGTGAAACGCACCGTACAGATGGGGCATATTTAATTTTTTTAATATGTTATTGAACCATCTTTACGTACATAGTTGTTCAGTAGTTCCGTCAAGGCTGGTAGGTTTTTCTTCATTCCGGCTCTGTCTCCGTAAAATAGATAGTACAAACACTTCCTTTTTATAAATGCATCGTAAAATATAATCACTATTCAAAGTTGTTTTCCTGTGGTGGGGGCGGGGGGTGGTGTTAATTGTGCCGTCTAATTAAACAACAGAAAAAGATGGTATTTTTCTGACGAATACCCGTTCTTATTACTCAGCATGATCTCGAAGTCAGCAGCTTTTAGTCTTAACAAGTTTCTGAAATGTGGTTATGTTCGTTTTTAATCCATTTGATTATTAAACATGTCCGACATTCGCTTTGGTCTTCTCATTCAAATTGTCATTGACACAGGTTAGTCTGGTAGATTACTCATAATTCTTACTGATAATCTTTTTCAATTGTTCAGTTTTATGCTGCGACCATTCAAGTCTTGTTCGAAGAAACATTTGGTGCTTTAATCACATTGTTCATTCAGCCCGAAAAAAATATTTCTGTCACGGGGCCTTGCATACAAAGATCGGCAGGTTATTATGCGTTGCAAGTCTATACATTTTTGGCTTATTTCTGAGGTTGACGGTTATAGAGAGTAAAAAGGGGAAAGTGTTAATGGAGTGAGCGCGCAGATTCTTTACTGCGTTTCTTCTTCGATATGGTGCCGTCAGTGCCGATGCTTTCACAAGCTGACAGCAGCCGCTGGTCGCCGTCACCCGCACGGAATCGATCAGAGAGTAGACCTGCTTCAGAAAGACAACCAGCAGAAGGGCGAATCACATCAAAAGACACGGCTGGAGATTCGCATCAGGCGCAGCCCCAAAGATTCAATTCGGCGACTTCGAAATAGTCACTTCAACACATCACAACAGCATCAGTTCAGCATCAGTGTACCGAGCGAGGACTGCACTCGGCTGCACCGCCAATATCTGTAACAATGTGGCCGAGAACGCAACTCAATTCCTCAAAAGTCGATACAAACAAGTACCTTTCCCACGGTGATTGACGAGTTTACCCACAGATTTTTTTTAAAAAAATCCCCCCGAATATGAAGGTTTTGAAATGTCCCACCACACAAAAAAAATCAGAATCGGAAATGCAGTCAATTTTATTCGCCAGCGCAAAACTACAGCTTCGATACAAGGCAATGAGCAAAGAAAGTACCCGAATCTCTAAATTCTCACAACTGGCTGTCCCTTTGGAAAGAAGAGCGAGTAGATACCACATAGTCTGCATACTGACACTATCACAAGCAGGGATTGGAATGGGGCTGCTTTGATGTGGATGATAACATGCTTTGCTATCCCGCTCTCTGGGTCACCAAAGCGAATTCAGACATGGGGAGACGAGAGGAGAGGGAAGGAGGGATGTTTCACAGGAAGAAACTGGTTCATTTGAATCAATTTACAATCATTTCAAAAATCGCACATGTTACAAAACGCTAATGCGCCTGTTCTCGACAAAGTGTTAATGAATTTACAAAGGCGGCTTCACCAATTGGTCCTCAAAACTTGTGGGCAACTCAGCACCTTCTCAACACCACATCTCTTTACACACACACACACATATCTTCCATTAATTAATCTTTACATTTTGAATGCTAACCTGGCGCAGACAAACCACGTGCTGCGAAATAAAAATCAGAGCTCAGAACTAAAACGGACAGACTGCTTTTCCACTTCAATCCTAACCTGGAAACTAAAAATGCCGATTTGCAGACGTTCATATATATTTGTGTGTGTGTGTGGAAAAGGGACACGTTGCTAAGTACTATTATCAGTTTTCAGCCAATCTAACACTGATTTTAATAAACCCATCGCCCAATATTAGTACTTTCACCAGCACGATCAAAACGGCTTTATTATAATACAAGAATTTGAATGGAAATAAGTAAATTGGGTTCAGTAAATGAAGCCGCTTTTCCTTGCAAGCCTGTTGTCAAGGATAAATTATATTTTGGAGAAAGATTGCCTCTGATTGCTTCGGAGAACCGACAAGAAGGCAAATTATTTTCTTTTTGTTAGACACTGTGCGTATTAGTTTTCTTCTTAAATCTCTAATCTTTGACAGGGTCTTCCTCACCCCGGCTTATTGCAACAACGTCAAATTGGAAAATAAGAGCCAAATCTATGTCGTTAATTATATGAAGCAACATTTTCCTGCGACAGGTCTTTTTCTTTCTGGAACCATTAAGCATCCCTGTTTCAATATATCAGCCGGATTACATATTGACACGAAAGACATTCCCGTCGTCAGGTAAAGTGCAGCAAACACATTCTCTCAATTTGTACCCAACAACACTGAAAGGACAGATTTTTTTTTAAATCGCAGTAAGACTTTGTACTTGCTTTTTAGCGAGGCTCGTCTCAACAACCGTAATGTTCCTCCAGAGCTGTCATTGCTGAAGCAATTCTAGGACATGACTTTCGTCAAAATTCAAGGTCTTTCTACAATTTGCAATGTTCCGAATATATCCGTGTCAACACCAAGTTGCAACTTTCTGTGGCCTTATTTCATTTTTGCAGCGCCATATTCTTCGATGATCACCGGGTCACCTCTTGGGTCCCGAATGTGGCTTTCCTTACATACAATACATGTTCAGAGTCGCTGTTGTACCACCCATTGCCAACTCCACAGGAATGGCAATGATCAGGTGGCGCAGTCGGTAGTTGGAAATGTGACAACAGACGGCCATTACTCGAGGGTCTTTGTCCAGCTGCTAACACACGGCGTTCATTGGGCGCAAATAGTCAATGGCGCGAGGGAGCTCACCTCAAGTTTGAAAGAGGCGCGCGGGTGACGGTGGCAGTTAGGAGCACGTGGCGTTCGCTTCTTGTCTTAGGCCAGCGCCCGGGTGACGGTTAGGAGCATGTGGTGCTTGCCTCTAGTCTTAGGCCAGCGCTCGGTTGGGAGCACGTGGCCCTCGCTTCTGGTCTTAGACCAGCGCGCGGGTGGCGGTTAGGAGCACGTGGCTCTCGCCTCTAGTCGTAGACTAACGCTCGGTTGGGAGCACGTGGCGCTCGCTACAGGTGTTAAACCTGCTCGCCGTTGGCGGCTAAGGAGCACATGGCGCTAGCCTCAGGTGGGCAATGGACTGTAATTGAAAGTTAGCTCTGCTTCAAGTGCTGTAAGTCACAAGTCCTGCATTTTAAAGAGCCCGTTTGTTTTTTTTAAAACTAGGAGTTCACTGCCTCTGCTCAATTAAATAAAATACATTACTACAACATAGCATACATATCCTTCATGAAGGATGCACGGAGGAAAGCATTGGGCAAAATTGTACCTGCTCTGACAGGTGCACGATTCCACAACATCTGGTCATTAGTCTACAAAAAAAATCAGAAGCTTGTATTTATACAGCATCTTGAATATAATTACTTGTCCAAAGACTCTTTAGATGAGATTATCAGAACGATTTGACACCAAGCCACATGAGATGTTAGGGAAGATGACCAAAAGCTTGCTCAAATAAATAGATTTAAGGTCTTAAAGGATGAAAACAAAGTAGAAAGGTTGAATGGTTTAGGGAGGGCATTCTGGGACTTGGGGCCTTGCAGTTGCAGGCATGATTGCCAGTGTCGGAGTAATAAAAACTGGGATTGAAGAGACCAGAATTAGAGAAGCAGAGATTTCACAGAGTGGTAGGGCTGGAGGAGATCACTGAGATGGAGAGGGGTAAGGCCACAAAGATATTTGAAAATGAGGATGAGAATTTTGAGGTGTTGCTTAACCATATGCCAATGTAGGTCAGAGAGCATAAAGATGATAGGGGAATGAAAGTTGGTGAGAGTTGAGATACTGACAGCAGAGATTTGAATTACTTTTAAATTTATGGAGGGTGGAAGATAGGAGACCAGACGGGGTGGGGCAGGGGTGTCTTTCAGGTAGGGGACCAGCCAGGAGTGCATTGGAATAGTCAAGTCAGGAGATAACAAAGGCATGAATGAGAGTTTGAACAGCAGAGGAATTGAGGCAGGGGTGGAGTTTGGCAACATTACTGAGATAAAAATAGGTCCTGGCTGTCAATGTATCAGCAATTACATCTATAGCAATTACATTGTTAAGCCAATTGCATGGTTAAAGACAGATTATAAGCATTGGTTCACCTATAAACAATCACAGCTGTAATAGTGGGGTGCGGAAGGAACTGAGAGTTTGACACTGCCGAGCTGTCTCAAGAATAAACTAACTTAAGCTAAAAGACTAGCTTTAGACTCATTCTTCCACATATAAGGTTATAACCCCAAAAAAGGTTTGGGAAATGGTTAATTGGCACTATCAGTGTGATTCCAGTATCAGTATTTAATGTATTGCCTTTATGAAATAAGTCTGATTTGAAAAAACACATGAAACAGGTCATTCCAAGATTGAAAATGATAATGGTGACTGCCATGAAGAAATTGTGCTAATCACTGAACTTTGAATCCAGTAATGATTATTTTGATGTCTTTTTCATTAAACTGTGCTGTTTTAGACAGCAGTTACACTTCCATAGTATATGGGATCAAGAGCTTACCTGCTACCTGTGCTCTTGATATTGTGAGCCCCCTCTTCCACCCATGACCCTTGTCTACGCTTATGGCACTCGTCATTGGAAACCAGATTGAGGGGAGATTAATTTAGGGACAATTCGTTACACCAATCAGCCTAAGACCACATCTTTGGGGTGTGGGAGGAAACCAGAGCACCCGGAGAAAACCCACGTAAGTACGGGGAGAATGTGCAAACTCCCACAGACACTGGCCCAAATCCATGTATCTGCACTGCAAACAGTGATAGTCACTGAGCTGTCATGTTGCCCATCAGTTGGTCCAGTTTAAGCATACACTAACGATGTGAAGCACTAGGCTACTCTCGAAACATCCAAGAGCAGCCCTCGCACGACCCACCGCGTGTATGCCCCTTGTTGGACAACAGGGGGGACCGAAACACCTGCGGATTAAAAGGGAAAAACATCAATAACATGCACATCTTATGCAAACATTCAAGGGAATCCCCAGAAGCTCAAAAGTAAAACAAGTGAGCCAGAAAATATGTTGGAAGGTCCATAGGAATCAGTTGATTCCCAGGGACATCCCAAGGCTCTTGATCCTTATTTAAAACAGTCTCTTATATCCCTCCATCTCTATTCCACCCATTTGCCTATCTAAGTATCCCTTAAACAACTCCAGCGTGTCTGCTTCCACCACCTTACTTGGCAGTGCATTCCATACCCCCACAACCCTCTGTGTGAAAAACCTCCCTCTACATCCGAATTATATCTTGCCCCCCTCACCCTAAGCCTGTGGCCCCTCGTAATATTTGTTGCCAATCTAGGAAAAAGCTTACCACTGTTTACTCTATCTATACCCTTCATACTTATACACCTCTATTAGATCTCTCCTCATTCTCCGTCTTTCTAAGGAAAACAGCCCCAATTTGCCCACTATTTCCTCATAACCCAGTTCTTCCATACCAGGCAGTATCCTGGGTTTACCTCTACACTCTCTCCAGAGTCTCCATGTCCTTCCAGTAGTAAGGCGACCAGAACTAGACGCAGTACTCCAAATGCAGTCTAACCAACGTTCTATACAACTGCAACATTAGACGCCAGCTCTTGTACTCTATACCCCTTCCTATAAAGGCTAGCATACCATAAGCTTTCTTTGCAACCTTCTCCACCTGTACTGCCACCTTCAAAGACTTGTGCACTTGCACCCCCAGGTCCCTTTGAGTTTCTATACTCTTAATAGGTCTACCCTTTATCATATAACTGCCCCCTACATTTTTTCTTCCAAAATGCATCACCTCGCATTTATCAGGATTAAATTCCATCTGCCATTTATCTGCCCAATATACCAGCCTATCTATATCCTGCTGTATTGCCTGACACTGCTGCTCACTGTCTGCCAGTCCAGCCATCTTCGTGTCATCTGCAAACTTGCTGATCACACCACATACTCCCTCTTCCAAATCATTTGTGCATATTACAAATAGAAGAGGTCCCAGTACTGAGCCCTGCAGCACACCACTAGTGACAGACCTCCAGCTAGAAAAAGACCCTTCCACTACTACTCTCTGTCTCCTATTACCAAGCCAGTTATCAATCCATCTAGATACCTGTCCTTGTATTCCATGAGCCTTAACCTTTTCAACCAACCTACCATGAGGGACTTTGTCAAATGCCTTACTGAAATCCATATAGACAACATCAACGGCTCGTCCTTCGGTGACCGTTTTTGTCACATCCTCAAAAAATTCTACCAGATTCGTAAGGCACGACCCCCCCCTTAACGAAGCCATGCTGCATATCCCTATTCAGATCGCAACGCTCTAAATGCGTATACATCCTATCTCTAAAAGTCCTTTCCCACAACTTCCCTACCACTGATGTCAAACTCACCAGCCTATAATTACCAGGGTTATCCCTACTACCCTTTTTAAACAATGGTACCACGTTCGCTATCCTCCAGTCCTCTGGGACCTCACCTGTGTCCAAAGAAGAGACAAAGATTTGCATAAGAGGCCCAGCAATTTCATCTCTTGCCTCCCTGAGCAGCCTGGGATAAATGCCATCAGGCCCCGGAGATTTATCAGTTTTAATACTACCTAAAAACCCTAACACTTCCTCCCTCGTAATGGATATTTCCTTCAACTGGTCTGCAGCTCCCTCCAAGACAGTACCGGACATCAAGCCCCTCTCCTTCGTGAATACTGACGCAAAGTATTCATTCAAGATCTCCCCCATTCCCTCGGACAGTTCCTCTCCTCTGTCCCTAAGAGGACCAATTTTTCCTCTAACCACCCTCTCATTCCTAACATAGGAGTAAAATGCCTTTGGATTTTCCTTAATCCTGTCTGCCAAAGCCATTTCATGCCCCCTTTTTGCCCTTCTAACTCCCCGTTTGAGCTCCCTCCTCCTCTCTCTGTATTCCTCCAATGCTCTCTCCATTCTCAGTTGCTTAGACCCAACATACGCCTCTCGTTTCTTCCTGACCAAGTCCTCAATATCCCTAGTAATCCACGGCTCTCTAATCCTACCTTTCCCATCCTTCCTCTTAACCGGCACATGTCTTTCCTGCAACCTTTTCAGTTTTCCCTTGAAAGACTCCCACATGCCAAACGTGGACTTACCCTCAAACAACCTCTCCCAATCAGTATCCATAAGTTCCTGCCTAATCCGGCTGTAGCTAGCTTTCCTCCAATTTAGCACCCTCCCCTTAGGACAGCACTCATCTTTTTCCATTAATATCCTAAAGTAGACAGAATTGTGGTCACTGTTAGCCACATGTTCACCTACTGCAACCTCAACCACCTGACCTGGCTCATTACCCAGAACTAAATCCAATATAGCCCCCTCTCTAGTCGGGCTATCTACATACTGCTCCAAGGACCCTTCCAGTACACATTTTACAAATTCCTCCCCGTCCGAACCCCCAGCTCTAGGCACCTTCCAATCCACCCCAGGGAGATTAAAATCTCCACAACAACCCTATTCTTTCTGCACCAATCCAAAATATCTTTACATATACCTTCTTCCACTGCCCGCGGGCTGTTGGGTGGTCTACAATACACCCCTAGCATAGTAATTGCTCCCTTCCTATTCCTCAACTCCACCCACAGCGACTCAATCCCTAACTCTATATTATCCTCCCTCTGCACTGCTGGGATGTGCTCCCTAACTAACAACACCACTCCCCCACCTCTTTTCGATCCTCCTCTGTCACGCCTAAAACACTTATACCCAGGAATATTTAACTGCCAGTGCTGCCCTTCCTTTAACCACGTCTCTGTCACTGCAACCACATCTAAATTCCTTGCGAACATTAAGGCCTTAAGTTCATCCGTTTTACCTGTTACACTCCTCGCATTAAAACAGACACATCCAGACCTCCGGGCCCACTCGGATCCTCCTTCTCCCGGATAATTTTCCTGTCATCCAAACTTACCCTGTCACCCAACTCACTCCCAATCCCAGTGCCTACTGAGCTATCGGTCTCATCCCCACCCCCCCTCCATATTAGTTTAAACCCAGCCGAAACACTCCAGCTAACCTCCCAGCTAAGATATTTGTGCCGTTCCCATTTAAATGTTCCCCATCCCTCCTATACAGGCGCCCTTCCCTCACAAATACTTCCCAATGATCTACAAATGTAAAACCCTCTGTCTTGCACCAATCCTTCAGCCACGCATTCAGCTGTAGGATCTCATTATTCCTAGCCCCACTGTTACTAGGCACTGGCAGCAGTCCAGAGATTGCCACCCTGGAAGCCTGGCCCCCAACTCCCTGAACTGCCTACATATGTCCCCCCTGCTCTTCCTTCCTACATCCTTCTCTCTTATATGTACAATTACACCAGCCTGGGTCCCTTTGCCCTTCAAAATTCCCTCTACCATCTCCGAAACATCCTATACCCCTGCTCCAGGGAGGCAGACTACCATCCTGGAGTCCCGCTTTTGTCCACAGAACCGCCTATCTATTCCTTTAACCCTCCCATCCCCCACCACTATCTCACTTCTAGCCCCCTTCCTTCCCTCTGAGGCATTCTGGTCCTCCTCTCTTACCTTTTTTACCCCAGTTGTTGCCCTGCCCTTGATATTTTGGAGGACTACCGCTGGGGCAGTCTTTGGACCATGACTCCTCTTCTTTTTCCCCTTCCTAACAGTAACCCACCTGTTCCCCACCCCCCCCCACCCCAGGCTCTGGGATCTCCACTTGACTGTGGTTCTTATCCATTATTGCGTCATTCTCCCTGACTAAAAATACATCCTCAAGATGCAGCTCTAATTGCCTGACCCAGGCCCTGAGACGCTGCAGCTCCAAACACTTGATGCAGATGTGGACTTTCGGGAGACGTGTTGTCTCCATGAACTCCCACATATGACACCTAATGCAGCTGAAGCGTCTCCCCATAGTCCCTGCCATTTACCTTACCACCTTTGGAGTTATGAACACAAAAATGGAAAAGAAGAAAGACGGAACCAGTAACACACCTTGCCTAAGCCTGCTCTCGCTTAAGCCCGGTGAGCCAAAGCCCTTACAGCTCTCACTCTGCTCCCAACTCACTCCGCTGCCCGCTCCCGATGCTGCCCGCTGTCTACTGTTACCTTCTTTGTATACTCCCATGTTCCCTTCCCAACCACCCCCGCGCCTAACTTCTGCTACGGTAAGAAAAAACAAACAAACAACCCCGCGAACCAGAAATAGAAAAAAAAACAAAAATTCACTTAATCGACCACTCACCACAGCCACCAAGTACACTGCTCCGGAGAACAATGATGTAGATCGTCGGGTGAGTACCTGATTAATACTCCTGCGCTCTCTTCCCAACGACCCCTGCGCCTAACTTCCGCTACGGTAAGAAAAAACAAACAACCCTGTGAACCGGAAATAGAAAAAAAATGAACAAAAATTCACTTTACCGACCACTCACCACAGCCACCAAGTACACTGCTCCGGAGAACAATGATGTGGATCCTCGGGTGAGTACCTGATTTATACTTGCGCGCTCCCTTCCCGACTACCCCCGTGCCTAACTTCTGCTACGGTAAGGAAAATCAAACGAACAACCCAGCGAACCGGAAATAGAGAGAAAAAAGAAAATCGAATGAAAATTCACTTAACGACCACTCAACATAGCCACCAAGTACACTGCTCCGGAGAACAATGATTTGTATTGTTAAATGTTTCAAAATAGGGTATAGTTTTAAGTGAGCTAAATTTTGAGTTGCTATGTAAGGAAGAGTAAACATATAGTTAGATTCAGACTAGAAAAAGGTGAATGTATGCATGAGGGTTTTGGTTTCAATTAAAACTGCTGAGGGAGACTTATGGCATGAAACATTAACAGAGAGAAACATAAAGTTGTTGTGTAGTAACCAGGAGACCTTTGTGGTAGGAATGTTTATTGAGTTTAGTTTTAGCAGTTGGTTACAGAAGGCCAGAAGGGAAAAAAAAAATCTCTCTCAGCTTTGCTGGAAGAAAAGCCATACAATGGATTAACAGTTAAGAAAACAAGTGTAGGAAACTTAAATTACAATTAGAAATGAAGAGAAGTTTACAAAAAGTCTAAAGTTCGGGTGATATGTTTCACAGTGATTAGTTAGCACTATTGTCTTACAGCACCAGGGACCCCATGGGTGACAATGTAGCGTTTGCACGTCCTCCCCTTGAATGTGTGGGTTTCCTCCCGCAGTCTAAAGGTGTGTGGGTCAGGTTGATTGACAATGCCAAATTCCTTCTTAGTGTCAAGCAAATTCACAGGATAACTACATGGAATCAAGGGGATAGGGTCTGGGTAGGATTGTTGATGGTACAGACTCGACAGGCCAAATGGCCTCTCTATACTGTAGGGATTCTATGGTTCTAAAGGAACAAAGATGAACTGCCTTGAGAGCAGGACACTGCTTAAGAAAATCAAAGTCAGACCTGGGAAGAGAAGAACTAATCAAGTTGGCTACCGACAAGCCACATATCTGAAGCAATCATAAGGTTTGGTGTCCTTACTTCCAGTATTTGAAGCACTAGTATTTTATTGGTGATTCAATACATGAGTTTATGCAAAAGCATTTAAAACAAAGGAAACCTAAAAGGAGATTTGGAAAATCTGGCACTAGATTTCTTGTTAAAATAGTGTTGCAACTTTGATAGTACAGTTGCAAAATCTAGAGTGGTTTCTTAATGCAAACAGCTGATGGAAAACATTGTTTGAAGGAAGATTTTAAAGCATGTTTTTCGGGAGTGGAGTTTGGAAACACACATATGATAATCATCTGGGGGCATTGTGAGAGAAATCCATGGAAAATTAATTGAACAGCATGGGCCACTTGGATTGTTGAAAATATATACATTTGTGAGGCTGAAGAGGGTGGTGTAAAGGAGTATTATATCATAACTTTCCATGTTTAATTTTTTTTCTTGTTGCTAAAACTAATTAATGGTTCTCTGACTCTGTTTCTCCATGATTTCTAAAAAAAAAGTAAAAGTCATGGTCTTTTGAGCTAGGGTTCCATTCTGGGATCTTACCATCCAGTTACAACATCAACTGGGATTGTTACAGCAGGCCAACATCTTCCCTTGCAAGATAGCTGAGATCAATCATTTCATCAGTATTGATGTATTTTTAGTGAGATACTTCGATTGTTAAATAAATCTTCAGTGAAAAATGCACTAGGCATGGAGCATGTCAGAGCGATCATGATCATATTCGGGAAAACTGTGGATCTACATTTTACTAAGTCAGACCATTACTGTCTGCCATTAAGAAAGCTAGAAATTTCTCATCAGAGTTCAAGAAATCTTCTTAACTCCTGGAAATAAGAATTTAGTGGACCAAAAGAAGATTATTTGGACTAGACAATTGCATAAACAATTCGCACGAGTCTCCACAAAAACTGAAAGTTCTACTGCAAGATGCTGGTGTGCTTGACAATACAACAACCTTATTGAGCAACTCACGGCTCAGTGTAAAATTTCTATTAAATATTGACGGACATCACCAGGTTATGTTGTGATGAGAAAGGGAATTTAACAATGCATTGGCAATGGATTTAAAAATATGGGACAAGAATAGAGGTATATGTTTTGCTACGCTTTACAGATATGGTGACCAGATTCAGTCTATCCATGGTAATACATTGTAGAACAAAAGGACCATTGTCAATATGGTCATGGGAGAATGGACAGGATCAGAATTAGGAACACCAATAAAATTCCTGATAGATAAAGGTGGGGAATTTGCAAATAAGGATACCTGAGACATGTGAAAAATTGAATATCATAGTATGCACACAGGGGCTGAGGGTCTATTCAGTAATCTGCTGTACAAAAGAAACCATACAGTGACAGATAACATGTTCCATAAAATATCGACCGATCACCAGATTGCAAATTGTGCTGGTGTGGGAAGTACATAGAACGAACTCTTTGCATATGGTTGGGGGTACAGACTGTACCATTTGGTGTACAGAGGAATCCAAACTTGCCTTTAGTGCTATCAAATGCTCCCCCTATTCGAGAAGAATTAGCTCTACCTTTTCAGCTTGTCTGAATGCTTTGCATGCAAGCAGAAAAGCTTTCACTAAGTTGAGGTTTCGCAGAAAATTCATCGAGCTTTATTGCACTGCATAAGGCTATTGAGAATACAGTTTAGACAAAGAGACATGGTATATTACAAAAATGAATGGTGTAAATAATGGAAGGGACCTGACAAAGTGATAGGCAGTGATGGAAAAGTAGTGATTGTAATACACAGAAATCAAACTGTTAGGGTCCATTTTTCAAGGTTAATTGGCACTGACTACCTTTACAGATCATGAACAGGACAGAAAACAAAGAAACGCAATGCACTTAATCTACACACATATTGCGCAGTTATGAAATGCAGCCTGTGGCAGATAGAGGTTTGACTGACGATGGACAAAGTGACATTGAAGTACAAGGTAAGGTTATTTATCCAAAAGGACAACTACCCAAAATAGGAACAAAGGTAATTTACATGCCAGATGGGGCCAGTGTGTGTCAGGATGCCATCGTAATAGGGACAGCAGGAAAGGCCACTGATAAATACGAGCATTGGCTGAATGTGCAGAATGAAGATCAGGAGATAAGACTCATAGATTTGCAAAATAATGGAAAGATGTGGAAGGCCAGAAAGCGCACTGTGAGTTCTGACAGTAGCCCGGAAAGAGGTCATGACCGCAGGAGAAGATCACAGACTTGTGAATGGGATTCTGATCACATTTGGGAAAGATCATGTTGAACCAGAAAGAGAGAGAAAGGTGAATGGAGGTCGTAGCTTGACAAGAAGGAGGACTACAGAACATGCTAAGGGACCTTACTAGAAGTAGAAGTCCTCATGATCAAGAGATACTAGTAGCTGTTAATAAGTTTGAAGAAAGGCTGACAAAGTAAGTAGGACACAATATGGGGGTCTGCTTATCCAAAGTACTGCCAGAGAAATGAGGAGCAATGTGAGAAAAGGTTTGTCCATAAAACGCTATGTTGATAACCAGTCTCTTTGGGACAACATTCACTCAACAAAAGGTGTCACTAGAAATGGACCTAGCTGGCATAAAGAAATGTTAAAGAGAAGGGAGATGTCTGAGATATGATGTATTGACACAAGTCACCAATTATCAGAATGTTTTATGAAACAAAATGCTGCTCTGAGAAATTACTAAATGTATTGAAGAAGGGGCGTCTTGTATTATAATTACAAAATTGAAAATCAATTGTTTTTACTTTGTAGGATTTATATTGTGAAGAACACATGATTTAGTTTCCTTTTGTTAGTGTTGAAAAAATGTTCACCCACATAAGTGTGTTCACTCAGAGAATCCCTATAGTGCAAAAGGAGGCCATTCAGCCCATCAAACCTGCACCGACAACAATCCCACCTAGCCCCTTTCCCATAATTCTACATATTTACCCTGCTAGTCCCCAGACACTAAGGGCAATTCAGCATGTACAATTAACCTAACCCACACATCTTTAGTCTGTGGGAGGAAACTGGAGCACCTGGAGGAAACCCAAGCAGACATGGGGAGAACATGCATACTCCACACATACAGGAACGCAAGGCTGTAATTGAACCCAGCTCCCTGGTGCTGTGAGACAGCAGTGCTAACCATTGTGCCATGGTGCTGCCCTAAATCTTGAATCTTTCAAAAGCTTAAATTTAAAGGAAAAGAGGGGGGGATTCTGTCAATGTATCAGCAATTATATTTTTAAGCCAACTGCATTGTTAAAGACAGATGATAAGCATTATCTCACCTAGAAATGGAACAGCTGAAACAGTGGGCTGTGGAAGGTACTGAGGGAGTCTGTCAGTCTCTTGACCTGTCTTAAGAATCATGGGAAAGATCATGTCGAAATCAGAAAGAAAGAGAATGGTGAGTAGAGGTCATAGCTTGACAAGAAAGAGGACTACAGAACAAGCTGAGGGATGTTACTAGAAGTAGAAGCCCTCATGATCAAGAGGGCTAGAAGTCTAGCACCATATACAATTATTGGAATTAACATGAGTGATAGTGTAGATGTGTGGTCAGAAGCTTATATCGGGTTAAATACAAAACCAAGGTTGTGAATAGTCTGATTTAACCTTGAACAGTTGTCACAAAAGCATGTCACCCAAGCATACAATTTGCAGAGTACCATATTATATATCATAAATACACTTCTGTGCCCCATTCACAATTCATACAACTAAGCACATATACAAATTTAAACAACCTTGTTGTTAAAATGGAAACATAATTATTCAATATATTTTCATCCCTCAATAATGAGGCATTTGAATGCACCCAAATATTTTGGTTGGCCTCCTTACAATACCATCTCAGCCCCCTCAAACTACCTACAACCAAATGAGTAGACAACAGAATGGAGCATCAAAGTCACTGTTAATTTACAAACCAATTTGTTTGTTTTGTTTACAAACAAGCAAAATGTCTCCAGAAAATACTTAGCAGGAGACCTATACACAGTAGCAACATTAGTACAAAGCCCCCCTGCATTTAAAATGTCCAGAATCAGTTCTCATCATTGTATATAAGTTCCTCCTGGGTTACACTTAAATGCTGTTCCATAGGTCGATTAATGCTATCATAATTTCAGAAATGATTTTAATTTTAATTTAACCTATGTTAGGTCTGGATGAACACTGTATCATGCAACATATTGATTGATCTTGAATCAGTCACTACATCTGAATAAATCAGTGTAAATTAATATTGGTACCTAGTTAATAAGGATTGTTTACAACATGTTGTTTCAATCTAATCTTCATTTTGGTCATCAGATAAGCAGTCAAGAACAAGGGATGTGATGTTTTCTTCCCATGGGTTATACAATGTAACCAAAAATCAAATAAAAGAATATATATAACATACATTCGGGGATGTCAGAGCAAGATTTTCTAAACTGTGTTGTCATGTGAAACTATATTAACATTGAGCAGGCCAATTAGTTTTCCCAGTCAAAAATAATTTAGAAACCATAATGGAATGGAACACAAATATAATCCCTTCTAATATTTGTAGAGGATAAGAATTTTGTTCATCTTTGCTTTTACCAGAAAATCTCTAACGAATGACACCAGATTTCCACAAGTTTAAAGTTAGCATTCGGGATTCCCAAAAGTAAGCCCCATTTTCATCATTTTGGGATAAAATAACTTCTTTAGTATACAATGTATAGAACAACTTTACAGTGTTGCTGTATTTAAATTACAGATTACTGTGACGTACAATCAAAAGTAACTAAAACAAATGAATGAACATGTCTTATATTCAAGACTTAGCTTTGAGGAGTAGGTAATTTATTTATATAGCATCTGAATAATAAAAGAGATTCCTTGTTATGCAATTGTAAGTGTGACATCCAGTGAGTAATTCTGTGGTGCCATTTTTGGCTACTGCCTGAACCGAGTGCATAGGGTTGACAGGATTAAGGAAGTGAATGGGTGGCTCAGGGATTGGTGTGGGAGGAATGGGTTTGAATTTATGGGGCATTGGCACCAGTATTGGGGTAGGTGGGACCTGTTCGGGCGGGATGGGGTTGGTCTGAACCGTGCTGGGACCAGAGTGCTGGCGAATCGAGTAAAGAGGACTGTCGACAGGTCTTTAAACTAATTGGGGGGGGGAGGGTGCGAGGGTAGGTGATGTTACGAGGTCTAAAGTTAAGGAGAGGGTACAGGTAAGGGAAGAGGCCGAGGATGTCCCAATAATAGAGGGAGTAGGGGGCGTGAGTATAGTTGGTGGCGTTACGGCAAATAGGGTCCAGGTGAAGGCTGGGATGAAAGCGCTTTATCTGAATGCACGAAGCATTCGGAATAAAGTGGATGAGCTGGTGGCACAGATCGACACAAATGGATACGATCTGGTGGCCATTACAGAGACGTGGCTGCAGGGTGACAGGGACTGGGAGCTGAATGTACAGGGCTATCAAGTGTTTAGGAAGGATACGCAGGAGGGAAAATGGGGGGGTGTAGCTCTGCTGATTAAGGATAGCATCACGGTGGTAGCAAGGGACGATATTGGAGCCAAGGAGCAGAGGGTGGAATCGTTGTGGGTGGAGATTAGGAACAGCAAAGGGAGGAAGACGCTGGTGGGTGTCGTCTATAGGCCCCCGAATAATGATCTGGAGGTGGGGCGAGCTGTTAATGCGCAAATAAGTGCGGCGTGCAGGAATGGGACGGCCGTAGTTATGGGGGATTTCAATCTGCATATTGATTGGTCGACCCATGTTGGACGCGGGGGGCTCAAGGAAGAGTTCTTGGAATGCTGCCGGGATAGTTTCCTCGAACAGTGTGTGTTGGAGCCGACGAGGGAGCGAGCTATCTTGGATCTGGTGCTATGTAATGAGGCGGGTAGAATTAGGGACCTTGTGGTGAAGGATCCTCTTGGGGAGAGTGATCATTGTATGGTGGAGTTTCTGGTGCAGATGGAGGAGGAGAAAGTGGGTTCCCGGACACGCGTCCTTTGTTTGAATAGAGGGGAGTACGGTAGGATGAGAGAAGAATTGGCGAATGTGGACTGGGGGAGCACGTTGGAGGGAGGGTCTGTTCAGGAGCAGTGGAGGATCTTTAAGGAGATCTTTCTTGGTGCTCAGCAGAAATTTATTCCGATGGTCAAAAAGGATAGCAGGAGGAGAGGTAATAAGCCATGGATAACGAAAGAGGTGAAGGAAAGTGTTAAACTAAAAGCAGAGGAATTTAGAGTAGCTAAGAGTAGTGGGTGAGAAGAGGATTGGGAGAGGTTTAAATGTCAACAAAGATTGACAAAGAAGTTGATCAAGAAGGGTAGGAGAAACTATGAAGCTGGGCTAGCGCTTAATATAAAAAAGGATAGCAAGAGTTTTTATAAATATATAAAAAGGAAGAGGCTGGCTAGGGTGAATGTTGGTCCTTTAGAGGATGAGAAAGGGGACCTAGTGGTAGGGGATGGGGATATGGCTAAGGTATTGAATAACTTTTTTGTTTCTGTCTTCACGGAGGAGGACGTGAATAATTTGCCGGGTGTTAGCGATGGAAAGGTGGTAGGACTGGAGGGTCTTAATGACATTACTGTTACTAGAGAGGCGGTGCTCGACAGACTGGAGGGGCTGATTGTGGACAAGTCCCCAGGACCGGATGGAATGCATCCGAGGGTTCTGAAAGAAATGGCGGAGGTGATAGTGGATGCCTTGGTGGTTATTTTCCAGACGTCGCTGGATTCCGGGGAAGTGCCGGATGATTGGAAAACGGCTAATGTTACGCCGTTGTTTAAGAAGGGTGCCAGGCAAAAGGCGGGGAATTATAGGCCGGTTAGTTTAACGTCTGTGGTAGGTAAAATGTTAGAATCTGTCATTAAGGAGGAAATTGCGAGGCATCTTGAAGGGAATTGCTTGATAGAGCAGACGCACCACGGTTTCATTAAAGGGAAGTCGTGTCTGACAAATTTACTGGAGTTCTATGAGGATAAGAACATAAGAAATAGGAGCAGGAGTAGGCCATCCAGCCCTTCGAGCCTGCCCCACCATTCAATAAGATCATGGCTGATCTGTCGCTGCTCAGTTCCACTTTCCCGCTTTCTCCCCATAACCCTTAATCCCCTCTCTTATCAAAAACCCATCAACCCGCGTCTTAAAAATATTTAGCGAGGCAGCCTCCACCACTTCAACGGGCAGAGAATTCCAGAGATTCACCACCCTTTGAGTGAAGAAGTTCCTCCTCAACTCCGTTCTAAACCGCCCCCCTTTTATCTTGAGGCTGTGCCCCCTAGTCCTACTGTCTTTTTTGAGCGGGAAGAGTCTTTCCACCTCTATCCTATCCATCCCATTCATCATCTTATACGTCTCAATGAGATCTCCCCTCATTCTTCTAAACTCTAACGAGTACAAGCCCAGTTTATTCAGCCTCTCCTCATAGCTCAACCCCCTCAAGTCCGGTATCAGCCTAGTAAACCTCCTCTGCACTCCCTCCAAGGCCAAAATATCTTTGCGCAGGTGCGGCGCCCAAAACTGCACACAGTACTCCAGCTGCGGCCTCACCAATGCCCTATACAGCTGCAGCAAGACCTCCCTACTTTTATATTCAATCCCCCTCGCTATGAAGGCCAGCATCCCATTCGCCTTCCTGACCACCTGCTGCACCTGCAAGCTGGGTTTTTGCGACTCATGCACAAGGACCCCGAGGTCCCTCTGCACCGTCGCCTGCTGCAGTTTTTCGCCCCGTAAGTAATAGTCCTTCCTACCATTCTTCCTACCAAAGTGGACCACCTCACACTTGCCAACATTAAATTCCATTTGCCAGTTCCTGGCCCATTCGCCCAGCCTATCTAGATCCTTCTGTAGACTCTCCACACCCTCCGCACAATTTGCCGTTCCCCCAATCTTGGTGTCATCAGCAAATTTCGACACCCTACACTCGGTTCCCTCCTCCAGATCATCTATATAAATGGTAAAAAGCTGAGGCCCCAGCACCGACCCCTGGGGCACTCCACTAGTCACCATCCGCCAATCCGAATAGCACCCGTTGACCCCCACTCTCTGCCTCCTATTTGACAACCAATCCTCTATCCACGCTAACACCCTCCCCCCAACTCCATGTCCCTCGACCTTCTGCAATAACCTCTTGTGAGGTACTTTGTCAAACGCCTTCTGAAAATCCATGTGTCTAGGGCGGTGGATAGAGGAGAGCCGGTGGATGTGGTCTTTCTAGATTTTCAGAAGGCGTTTGACAAAGTACCTCACAAGAGGTTATTGCAGAAGGTCGAGGGACATGGAGTTGGGGGGAGGGTGTTAGCGTGGATAGAGGATTGGTTGTCAAATAGGAGGCAGAGAGTGGGGGTCAACGGGTGCTATTCGGATTGGCGGATGGTGACTAGTGGAGTGCCCCAGGGGTCGGTGCTGGGGCCTCAGCTTTTTACCATTTATATAGATGATCTGGAGGAGGGAACCGAGTGTAGGGTGTCGAAATTTGCTGATGACACCAAGATTGGGGGAACGGCAAATTGTGCGGAGGGTGTGGAGAGTCTACAGAAGGATCTAGATAGGCTGGGCGAATGGGCCAGGAACTGGCAAATGGAATTTAATGTTGGCAAGTGTGAGGTGGTCCACTTTGGTAGGAAGAATGGTAGGAAGGACTATTACTTACGGGGCGAAAAACTGCAGCAGGCGACGGTGCAGAGGGACCTCGGGGTCCTTGTGCATGAGTCACAAAAACCCAGCTTGCAGGTGCAGCAGGTGGTCAGGAAGGCGAATGGGATGCTGGCCTTCATAGCGAGGGGGATTGAATATAAAAGTAGGGAGGTCTTGCTGCAGCTGTATAGGGCATTGGTGAGGCCGCAGCTGGAGTACTGTGTGCAGTTTTGGGCGCCGCACCTGCGCAAAGATATTTTGGCCTTGGAGGGAGTGCAGAGGAGGTTTACTAGGCTGATACCGGACTTGAGGGGGTTGAGCTATGAGGAGAGGCTGAATAAACTGGGCTTGTACTCGTTAGAGTTTAGAAGAATGAGGGGAGATCTCATTGAGACGTATAAGATGATGAATGGGATGGATAGGATAGAGGTGGAAAGACTCTTCCCGCTCAAAAAAGACAGTAGGACTAGGGGGCACAGCCTCAAGATAAAAGGGGGGCGGTTTAGAACGGAGTTGAGGAGGAACTTCTTCACTCAAAGGGTGGTGAATCTCTGGAATTCTCTGCCCGTTGAAGTGGTGGAGGCTGCCTCGCTAAATATTTTTAAGACGCGGGTTGATGGGTTTTTGATAAGAGAGGGGATTAAGGGTTATGGGGAGAAAGCGGGAAAGTGGAACTGAGCAGCGATAGATCAGCCATGATCTTATTGAATGGTGGGGCAGGCTCGAAGGGCTGGATGGCCTACTCCTGCTCCTATTTCTTATGTTCTTATGTTCTTATGTTAAGGCCTTTATAGGTGGAAATCAAAAAGGAATGTATGTGTTGGTGGTGTCCTATATAAGTGATATAAGTATGGGGCAGCACAACAGTTAGCACCCTGCTGCCTCACAGCGCCAGGAATCTGGGTTCAATTCCTGACTTCGGTCACTGTGGAGTTTGCATGTTCTCCCCATGTCTGCGCGGGTTTCTTCCGAGTGTTCTCCAAAGATGTGCCTGTTAAGTTGATTGTCCATGCTAATTTGCCCCTTAGTGTCAGGGGGATTAGTGGGTAACCCTATAGTACAACAATTCAAAGTGATTTCTCTCTTTTTATTTCTCAGTTCAACCCATAGAGACTCAGTTGGCGAACCCTCGGGATATATCCCTCTCAGTTCTGACATGGTGTTCTCCCTGACCAAAAATGCAACGCCACAGCTTCCCCCACCTCCCCCACCACCACCCCCCCCCACCCCTTACATCAACTGGATAGAAGTAGAGAACCCTGGTTGACTTGGCATATTGAGAAGAAGAAGGCATATGGCATGTATTGGCAGCTGAGATCAAGTGGATCCCTTGAACAGTATAGAAGGTAAAGGAGTAGAGTTAAGAAAGAAATCAGGAGGGCAAAAAGGGGACACAAGATTGTTTTGTCAGATAAGGCAAAGGAAAATCCAAAGAGCTTCTACAAATACATTAAGAGCAAAAGAGTAACAGGGGAGAGAATAGGACTTCTTAAGGATCAACAAGGTCATCTTTGTGTGCGGATCGACAAGAGATTGCTGAGTTCCTAAATTAATATTTCTCATCTGTATTCACTGTTGAGAAAAGCTTGGATGTTAGGAACTTGAAGAAATAAATAGTGATGTCTTGACGAGTGTACATATGTCAGAGAAGGAAGTATTGGAAGTCTTAAAGCGCATCAATGTAGACCTGATGAAGTGTATCCCAGGACACTGTAGAAGGCTAGAGAGGAATTGCAGGTCCTCTAGCAGAGATATTTGAACCATCAATAGTCACAGATGAGGTGCCTGAAGATTGGAGGGTTTTAAATGTTGTGCCTCTGTTTAAGAGGGTTGCAGGGAAAAACAGACTGGTGAACCTCACATCTGTGGTGGGTAAGTTGTTGAGAGATAAGATCTACAGGCATTTAGCCATGCAAGGACTGATTAGGGGCAGCATAGCTTTGTGAATAGAAAATCATGTCTCACAAATTTGATTGAGTTTTTTGAAGGGGTAATCAAGAAGATAGATGTGGGCAGTGCAGTTGATGTTGTCTACATGGACTTTAGCAAGGCCTTTGACAAGGTACCACGTGGTAAGTTGTTGCATAAGGTTAAATCTCAAGGGATCCAGGGTGAGGTAGCCAAATGGATACAAAATTGTCTTGATGACAGAAGACAGAGGGTGGTTATGGAGGGTTGTTTTTCAAACTGGAGGCCTGTGACCAGTGGTGTGCCTCAGGGATTGATGCTGGGTCCACTGTTATTTGTCATTTATATTAATGATTTGGATGAGAATTTAGTCGGCATGATTGGTAAGTTTGCAGATGATACCAAGATTGGTGGCATAGTGGACAGTGAAGAATGTTATCTAGGATTGCAACAGGATCTTGATCAATTGGGCCAGTGGGCTGACGAATGGTAAATGAAGTTAATTTAGATAAATGCAAGGTGATGCATTTTGGTTGATTGAACAAGGGCAGGACTTACTCAGTTAATGGTAGGGAGTTGGGGAGAGTTGTAGAACAAAGAGATCTAGTGATATAGGTTCAGAATTCCTTGAAAGTGGATTCACAGGTGGACAAAGTGGTGAAGAAGGCATTTGGCATGCTTGGTTTCATTGGTCAGAACATTGAATACAGGAGTTGGGACATCTTGTTGAAGTCATACAAGTCATTGGTAAGACCACATTTGGAATACTGTGTACAGTTCTGGTCACCCTATTATAGAAAAGATATTATTAAACTAGAAACAGTGCAGAAAAGATTTACTAGGATGCTACCAGGACTTGATGGTTTGATTTATAAGGAGAGGTTGGATAGACTGGGACCTTTTTCTCTGGAGTGTAGGATGCTTAGGGGTGATCTTCTAGAGGTCTATAAAATAATGAGGGACATAGATCAACAAGATAGTCAATACCTTTTCCCAAAGGTCTAGGAGTCTAAAACTCCCAAGGTGAGAGGGGAGAGATACAAAAGGGTCCAGAGGGGCAATTTTTTGGTGCGGTTCTGGAACAAGCTGCCAGAGGTAGTAGTAGAGGCAGGTACAATTCCGTCTTATAAAAAGCGTTTAGACAGTTACATGGGTAAGATGGGTATAAAGAGATATGGGCCAAACATGGGTAATTGGGATAGCTTAGGGGTTTAAAAAAAGGGCGGCATGGACAAGTTGGGCCGAAGGGCCTGTTACCATGCTGCAATCCTCTGTGACTCTATAAATGTCATTAAGTTAATTTCTAGTAACAATGGGGGCGATTCTCCCAAAAATTCCTCATTGGTGGGAAAACTGTTCTCGATCATGACTTTTTTTTCTGTGCAACTTTAGACCCAAATCTCTGTGCACTGCAGAGGTCTCAATTGGGAATATCATTGAAAACCTGAGGTGGGCGGGGCCTATTTATGCTGGAACCTGATAGCTCTGGAATTCTGCGCGTGCACAGTGGTCCTGATGTGTCAGTATTCCCGTTTGCTGGCCAGCTCAATCACTGGCCAGCCTGGGATTGCCACAATGCTGCCCCTCCAGCACCCCCCTGCCCGCCCACAGCAATTCCAGGGCCAGTCCTGACCCCGCCTGCCCCTGACTGCCCTGATGTCCAGCCCACCCCCCCCAACCGCCTGGAGGCAGATCCCCCCTGACACCCTCCCTCCAACCCAACCACCCTTCCTGGGGGCACAGGCTGGCAGGGTGTCCATGCCCACTGGGCATCTGGTGGTGCCCATCACCCTGAGGGGTCCCAATTGCCCCCCCCTTTCCAGTGGGGTCTCCCATTCATTCCCATTAGAGGAGAGCTACTCTAAACCCCGCCGGATAAAGTACAGCTGGCGGCATGGGAGATGCTATTGGGCCCAGCAAGTTCTGTGTCGGGCCCAATAATCGCATGCAAAATATATTTAAAATATATTAAAAAAAGATTTAAATGACTTGCCTCTCTTCCTGCCAGTTTCCAGCACGGTCCTGACTGTTCTTCGGCTCTGGGAGACACGCATGTGTTCCCGACGCATGTGTGAATCCCATGAAATGGTCGACACGTGACTCTCCCGACCGGACCCCAGAAAATTTGCAGATCGCAATGAGAGAATTGCCCCCAATATTTCCCTCACATAAGCTGTAAATAGAACATATTGATGTGGGGGACAAAATGGCATGGGCCTTAGCAATATCTTTGAACATAAGAACATAAGAAATAGGAGCAGGAGTAGGCCATCTCGCCCTTCGAGCCTGCCCCGCGATTCAATAAGATCATGGCTGATCTGAAGTGGCTCAGTTCCACTTTCCAGCTTTCTCCCCATAACCCTTAATTCCCTTGCCTACCAAAAACCTACCTACCCATGTCTTAAATATATTTAGCGAGGTAGCCTCCACCACTTCAACGGGCAGAGAATTCCAGAGATTCACCACCCTTTGAGTGAAGAAGTTCCTCCTCAACTCTGTTCTAAACTGCACCCCCTTTATCTTGAGGCTGTGCCCTCTAGTCCTGCTGTCCTTTCTGAGCGGGAAGAATCTCTCTACCTCTACCCTATCCATCCCCTTCATTATCTTATATGTCTCTATAAGATCCCCCCTCATCCTTCTAAACTCCAACGAGTACAGACCTAGTCTATTCAGCCTCTCTTCATAGTCCAAATCAAAATCATCAAATTTGCATCAAAATCAGATTCAACTCAAGAAGATGAAATCAATATGTCATGTATCCTTTAGCTGTAAGAGACCAAATTAAACAAGTGAGGACAATCTTAACCTTATAATTGAATAAGAGGCTATAACAAAAATGCTGAATATTTAGCAGTAATTGACAATCACTCAGAGAAACCATATGCATTGATATTGTAAGAAGTTTTTAAAAATGTCAAATTGATATAGTAGAAATTGCTCTGAAACTGGAATTCTGGTGCATTGTTGAAGCTGTGGAATGTACATTAACATGGTACACTTAATCTGTTTTTCATGGTGGAGAAGATAGAATTATTTAATTCCTCAATATTGATAACTCTCATCTTGATGAGCACAAAAACATTGTTTCACTCTATCATCCTAAAAAGAATAATCTAGAACATTATTTATTACAGCTCAAGAAAAGCAGGCTTATCGGTGGACATGTGACAGACAGTAATTCTCTTTTGAAGTGAAGATCAGTTACTTTTAGTGGAATTTTTTTACACAGAATATAACATATACTTTTAAATACACATTTTCTATATTGGATATCTTTATACGTTTTACCATTATGTGCTATTTCATAAAGGTCACTAAGTTACCTCAGCAAATTAGTCTGGTTCCATTAGCATTTCAAATGTAATTTGTTAGTTCATACATTTGGAACATTTTTTGAAGATTTGCCAAACATGCATGAAGAGTTTAATGAGTATTTGTATGATAGAATTATACAACTTTTAAACTTATACGCTTGTTAGTGTTAACTGCTGAAGGAGCTTCGTGCCATTAATGATATTGCTACCAGATGTACCCATATGGTCTCACCTGAAATAATGCAGTCAGGAAGACATATACATTCCAGCTGGCCAATGACATGAATACATAAGAAACATCATTAAAAAAATTACTAAGTTATCAAAGAGGAGGATGAAAAAAGTAAAGAATATTACCAAAGGCTACTTGTACGCACCTATTGGAAGAAGGCTAGATAAATGATGAAGGCATGATGAGATCAGCTGTCCAAGTTCCAATAAGCAGCATGGCAGGACATAGAACAGGCAGCAAAAGAAAAAACAAAACAAAATCAAATTGACTGCTTGTGTAACTCCTCCTAAACACACAGTGAGTTAGTATGCTGATACATTTGACTGTTTTATTGTGGCACTCTTGAAAAATGTTGTAATTGCAGAGATTTCAATATCCCTTAACAATGTTAGGAAATTATTTCAGCTGAGTGACAGTGTGTCCCACAACTATAATGAATGGAGGAGCAACTGTGGCAGCTCCAGATAAATTTCATGCCCAGGCAACTGCAATGCATAATGAATACTGTGAACACCGTTGCCAGGTACTGACTGAGTGTCTTGACAGCTGACCAATCATTTTGTAAATAATTTGTAGAGGCCAAATGGCCTGTTTCTGTGCTGCACACTATAACATTATGTACGTAGATAATTCTATGAATGTTATTCAATTTATTAAGTTAGAAAAATTAAGGACTTGCCAAGAAAAAAATATTGAACAATGATAATGATTCTATGTAATTTAATTATTTAAGAATTAAGAATTAATTATGCTACTAGCTAGATATATTTGTGATTGACCACATGGGAGAAGAATTCAAATGCTGCCTATTTTTAGAATGACACCATGGTTCACAATGAACCTGTGCCCAATCCCACTGAGAAAGGCGGCATGAAAACTTTGTGTTACCACTCATTTGAATGGTTTCAGTGTGCAGCCTGGCATGACTCATGGTGCTGACTGACTGCATGCTGAAAAGGGGGCCCAGAAGCATGTGTTTTAGCTAGCCTGCATGCCTTAAAAGGTGTCTGCCCCTCTTAAAGAGCAGCTGCACACATTGCAGCAGCTGTTTCTGACTGTCTGCAGAAGAATTGGTTACAAGGAGAAGCATACTTAATAGAGAGGGCTCCCAGTTTTTCTGACATTGTGTGCTGGAAGCATTAGTGCAAGCTGCAATGTTTTCTGCAGGGGGCTAGTAGGCCCTCAATGCAAACTTCAAGAAGGCAATGTAAGCATCTGGCCAGTAAGGTCAATTCCCAGAGTCTGATTCTGAGCATCTGGCAGCAGCACCACAAGAAGTTCAATGATCTTACATGCGAAGTCAAGGTCAGTGAATACATTTCTGTTACAATAAGATGAGGAAGGGTTGAATGGCTCCCCTATTTTCCCCTCCTTGTTTGACTGCAACAGTTTTTTTTAAAGGATATGCTTGCCAATTCAGTGAGTGTTTAACTGTTAACATTGTGATAATAAAAAAGTACCAATTGGACAGGTTTTGTCAAGTCTAACAAAGGAAGAGGATAGTTTTATTACATTTAAACCAATGTCAGTAAATTAATAAATACATTCTGACTTTCTCTCTCTCCCCTACACACACACATCCATCAATAGATTAGTGTGGGAGGGAAATATTAATCAAGTTAGAGTCGAGGGAAGTAAAAGGAGTATACAGTCTGTAGTTTGTTGATTTGCCTGGCTTAAGGCTAAATTCAATCTTCCCGATGCTTCTCATTCAAAGATGTAGGGCACAATCTTTTAGCTTTTCATACCAGTGGGCTCTTCCAGTCCCACTGATGGTGCACTCCTGCCATGAGCTTTCAAGCTGTGGGCAGTGTAGTCAATGGGAAATCCCATTGACTGTGACAGGACCAGAAGATCCAGCTGCTGGCCAATGGTGGGCCACCTCCTACCACCGATAAATATGCTGTGGGAGAGGTCGGGGGGAAACAGAGAATCCCACCTGTAGACAGCTGATTTGATAGGGGCATTCATGGGATGGTCACAGTTAGAAAACAAGCTTCAAAGCTTGCAGAAAAAGAGAGAGAGAGGAAGGAGGGACCCCACTTGAGTTTTCTCTCACCAGTGTCTCAGCTGCTCATCATATTTCTCCACTTTGAACTCACCTCTGCTACAGTTCTACCATCTATTTCTGTGCACCATTGTTTAGCCCCTAGCCATTTAGGTATCCACTTGTTTTCCTATTGCTACACTAATCACATGTCAAAAACATCTTCAAACTAGATGCACTCTTATTGGTTCCCCTTTTATCCAATTCTTTATTTTTTTCCCCAATTTTAGTCTTAATCTTGATATTACTCAATTTTTGAATTTTCCTTTTACCCCACTATCTTGGCGTCTTTAAGTGATGCTAACAAGACGTCCTTCATGCAACTGAATGCACATTCAGCTATGAGTAAATAGGAGAGAACGTTAACTGGACCTGCAGAATTAAAGTTGGCAGCATGTATGTCAAATCAGTGCTGACATGCTTTCAGGAAAGTTGTCCATGCAGGCCATGTAGCAGTTGGTCAGAAACATTGAAGATGCCTTCAGGGCATAAGCAGCATTGTTGCCCCAGCACCCAATTTTGTTGCCTTTATGTCTGGAAATCTCACATTTTCAGAAGGAGGTGTGATCAAAAAGAATGCAGGTTGGAATGGTACACTGTTGTGTCAAGTCTTCCATCCATATTCCTTTAAAAGGCAGCTACGTGCTGGAATTGTGGGATTGGTCAATTTATCCTTGCATTGTTACAGAGGAGAAATATTTCTTTTTCTCCCCATTTCCTTACTGACTCCAAAAAATGTATTTCTGAGAAGGTGTGTCTTAAGTCTCCCAATTCCTGCACTGTTTTTTAATAACAGATACATACAACTTTCTTGTAAATTTAAAAATCAAAAGAAAAGATAAATATTAATTTATCATAAAACACAACGAATACCAACTCCCCAAACAGACAGTCACACGTACTAAGAAAATATGATTTCTAGAAAATGTAAATGCATGTTGATTGCTAGAAGGTTAGAACAGGAACAGTTCATTTCTTCACTGTCCTTGAGATGGTGATTGAAAATATTGCAGGCCTGCAGGATAGTTACTTGAAGAAAATTGGTCGTTGGAAGTTTCTGGTTTTTAGTCTAAATTGTAGTTATGCCTCTATAATGAAAAAAGGTAATAACAGGTACATTAGCCCATTTTGCTTCCTGAGATACCTTCCTTTTTGTTGGACTTCTTTTCTTCAATCAACTGACCTTAGGTCTTTCAAAATAAAATGATAGTTATGGATGTCAGTTGTAACACATTATTCCCATTAATCTGTTTCCCTGTCATGTGACCATGGTGTCAGCTTTCCATTGTCTCCACATCAATATTCCAGCCATGATTAGCATATGACGCAACATGACATAACAAGACAATTCTGTTGCATGTAATTTTCACATTGCCCTATTTTTATGCTCAAAACCACATTATGACAAAATAATGTCCATCTATTTATATCTGTGTAACACAATCAGTCATGCATGTGACTAGCTGTTTCATAAGTATAACATTTACTATAACATTTTACAGACCTTTTTTTTCAGATCATTTTTTTCATCCCATTTTATTATCAGACTTGTGTGCAACAATGGCTGGGATTCTTTGATTTTGTGTGCCCTGCCACCGCTACCAGCGAGAAGGAGAATTTGGTACTCCATTCACAGAACCGGAGAATCTCAGCAGTGGGTGCAGTCAGAGAATTCTGGCCAATTTTTTTCTGTGTGAAAGTGAAACAGAGCAAATTAAAAATCATGAGAGGGAATATATGAATCAGAAGTGTGGAAGGCAAAAAGAAAACAACTAATGATGAATTATGCAATCATTCAATCCTTAAAGACCAACCAGAAGAACCAACAAAGAAATGAAATTTATCCTTCAATCCTCAAGATTTATAACCTGTCTGACTGCCTTCGTGGACATGCAATTCCGCATGTTGACCACCATCTGTATGTAGAGGTTATATTTTAATGGTATATTCACCTTTTATCTTCTAAGTTTGATTCTAACCCCATTGTTCTAGAGTTTATGTTAATATTGAGCATCGCGATGTTAATTATCTCAATACAATTTATTTCAAGCTCTCTTTTTTAAAATATAAATATTATTTGTGTCTTCCTATTTCTTTCAAAGCCCAGACATCTTGTCGCATTTGTTTATTTAGTTGTTCTTCTTTGTACCCACACTAAGGCCTCCTTATGATGCAACCCCTAAAACTGTACATAATGGTCAGTATTTTGTGGTAGTTTTTGATGGTTAACTATCAGTGTTAACTGTCATTACCTCTCTGAAACTGATCACAATTTTCAGGGTTTAGCACATGAACAATTTAACACAGAAATCCTGTAGTTGTGGTTTGTCCTTCATTCAGTGCTCTGCCACAGGGTGTACTGTGGACCTGCACAGATGTAGAGGTGCCAGCGTTGGACTAGGATAAACACAGTAAGAAGTCTCACAACACCAGGTTAGAGCCCAACCAGGATATTTGATAGTAATCTTACAAGATTTTGGAAACAGTGTTCCATTTCCAAAAGCTTGTAAGATTACTTTCAAATAAACTGGTTGGACTCTAACCTGGTGTTGTGAGACTTTGACCTGCACAGAGTCAGCAATCATTGAAAGTTTTTCACTCTTACATCATTGAGGGTGTCACGGTAGCACAGAGGTTAGCAGTACTGCTTCACAGCTCCAGGGACCTGGGTTTGATTCCCAACTTGGGTCACTGTATGTGTGGAGTTTTCATATTCTTCTCATGTCTGCGTGGGTTTCCTCTGGGTGCTCCGGTTTCCTGCCACAGTCCAAAGATGTGTGGGTTAGGGTGATTGGCCATGCTAAATTGCCCCTTAGTGTCCTGAGATGTGTAGGTTAGAGGGATTAGTGGGTAAAATATGTAAGGATATGGGGGTAGGGCCTGGGTGGGATTGTGGTGCACACTCGATGGGCTGAATGGCCTCTTTCTGTACTATAGGGTTTCCATGATCATATCAAAATCCAATGAAAAGCTATTCCTTGTTCCATCAGTTACAATTAGGTTTTTAATGGCAATCTGTGTATTGACTGTTGCTGAACAATAGATTTGCCCATGAAAACATATATTTCTGCAGTGTTAAAAATCATTATGATTAATTACTAGATTTTGTAAAACTAGTTTTTAATTTTTTAAAACATTATTTTCTTGATAATTGGGCTTTTACCTTTACTTTGTATGTATGTCCCAACTTTATTTTGCTCTTCTTTTTATTAAGTGACTTTATTTTAGTGCTTTCCAATTTCTGGTTGTTGCGTGTGAGGATTTTTTGTTGTGATTGGTTGCTTGGACAGCTTGATGACATCCACTGCAGTTCCAACCTGGGAATTCCCATGAAAAACTGTTGCAACCAGGGCAAAGCAAAAAGAGATAATTCTTGCCACAGGGAAGGCTGGATCGCTCAAGCAAGGTCTTCTTCCACATTAGCAGCAAGCATCCTTGCTTTGCTGCTGACAGCAAATTCAGACCAGTATTCAGAGTGGGATGGACAGTGCTTTGTCCAAGCAAACTTCAGTTTCTGGGACTTTATCTGTTCCTTAAGTATAAATCCTAATATTTGCCCTTTTCAGCATGTCTGGAAATTGTGTTGACAATTTAAGGATGTTTTCCAGTGGGGTTTACTTCTGGATCAGCAAAAAGGCAGGTGCAACCTGTATTGAACATTGACTTAATCAGGTTAGGGCTGAAGTTTGCTTGCACCTCGTTGCTGACCTGTAGGGATGGTGCTGTCCTTGCAAGCATGGTATGCAGTACCATTTTTGACTTCAACAAGCATCAAAAGGGAATCAGCTGCTTTCTGTTCTGTCACTTGTCTGCAGTCTTATGTCTCTGCTTAAGGTTCTCTTTATATTTTTGTCTAATCACTTGCTCCGTCATGTTTGACAAAAACTCCTGATGGGTTTTGAGTTTCTTTGAAGGTATTTTTGTTCCATTATCACAACACACTCTTTTAAATTTGGCCAGAACACAGTATCCTTCTCTCACCACCTTCATTAATTTCGAGAATAAAATGGTCTTTCTCTAAACTGCTCTGAATTTGCATCTGGTACCGCAAATGATTCGACAATTGAGCTTATGCTGAAGAATTAAGTACTACTTTCATGTGAACTTTCAGATGGGCTTTCCACCAGTTCCTCACCATAAAGAACTGACTTGAAGGGAAAACTACTCTTAACATTCTTGATAAAGATGTGTAGACTGGATTCATTTAGCCCTCCCCAGCAAAAAAGAAGCAAATCAGGATGTGAGTAATTGTAGTTTAATATTGACAGAGGGTTGGTCAGAGTGATGGGCAGCCAGAACTGTTGTCTTCTTTATGGAACGGTATATTAACTACACAGACAACAGCAGTAACTATCAAACAAAGGAGTTCTGACTTAATTGCCTGATACCCAGGAAATGTGAGAAAAATTGTTGTATAATTCCTGGATAACTGTACAACTGACACCACTGATCAAGTTCTCTTCCCCCCCCACTCCACAAAAGTGACCTGACCTGTCCACCGTCCAACTCCCTGCCTAATTTCCTACCCAACCCAACCTGACTAGCCCCTACCATAAGGCACTTCCTCATGATTCCAGGCTTTCTCCCAACTGGAGCCGACTAGCCCCCACCCCCAACTCCTCTCATCTGACTACCCCCATCTCCAGGACGCCCCTCTGACGTGACCAGCCTCCAACATCCTATTTTCCTCATCCTGTCTTCCGGATGCAGCTTGATTCGCCTCCACCATCCAATTGTCCCCAACACAATCAAAGAACAAACAGCAAAGAACAATACAGCACAGGAACAGGCCCTTCAGCCCTCCAAGCCTGCACCAATCATGTGTTCCTAACTAGACCATCCATTTGTATCCCTTTATTCCCAGTCTGTTCATGTGACTATCTAGATAAGTCTTAAACGATCCTAGTGTGTCTGCCTCAACCACCTTGCTTGGTAGTGCATTCCAGGCCCCCACCACCCTCTATGTAAAAAAAATCCTCCACATATCTGTATTGAATTTTGCCCCCCTTACCTTGAACTTGTGACCCCTTCCAACTGTTCACCTTATCTATGCCCTTCATAATTTTATAAACTTCTATTAGGTCACCCCTCAACCTCCGTCTTTCCAGGGAGAACAACCCTAGTTTACTCAATCTCACCTCAAAGCTCATACCACCACACCAGGCAACATCCTGGTTTTCTGCAGTCTCTCCAAAGCCCCCACGTCCTTCTGTTGTGTGACTCCTCCAGTCTACACTAATGAATTGTCATCCTACCCAGCTGTTACCATACCCGCCTACCACCTTATCCAGCTACCAACCTACTCACCTGCTACCTTGTTCACATGCCACCTTGCCTACATATCACCTAACTCACCTTCTACCCAGTTGCCAACCCACTCATCCATCACCCTGTCACTTAACCAGCTGCCACCCTAACCACATGCCGCCCTATTCACTTACCCACTTAACTACCATACCACATGGTATGTGCACTGCAGAAAGCAGCTGTCATGTTTTTACAGGTCAAAATAAACTACAATCAAATAGAAATTTCAAATAAATTTCTGAGATCTCTAGTGTGAATGTGTAGGTGTGTAGTGTGAGTGAGTTAAGTGGGTAATATGCCACAGGGCTATGAATAATTGAGTTAGATGTTTAAAATTAAAATTGCAATTAGCAATAACCTTGTAAATTAAGTATGATTTGACTGACCTAGCATTCAACTTTAACATAGTAGGGGATTAGTACTTTACATGTTTTCACTATTATGTGACATGAAATGTGTTATTTTGAAACCTGGCAAAAAAAATACCCACAACTAAAAGGGAGTGTTTATTCCCCCCAAATCAGCTTAGTTTCTCAGTTTATTACATGTGAAGTCAAAGTGTCACGTGTATGGATTTAAAAACTACATATGTTTCTTTTTTGTCATAAAGTTTACTGTACTATAGTTTAAATAAATCTTTGTGATAAATTAAGATTGCATGTGCACTACAGAAAGCAGCTGTCATGTTTTTACAGGTCAGTATAAGTTACAATCAAATAGAGATTTCAAATAAATTTCCAAGATCTCTTGGCAAAGGATTGTGGTATTAAAAAGGTATTTGATTTTTTGAATTACAGTCTTGGTAGGCCACAGAAAAGAAAACGCTCCAATTCATTGAAGGAGTTTATTGCTTCAGTGTACAGTAGCTCTGATTTATTTATCTGAGTGTGTGTAGCAAAATGTGAAAGAACAGCTTATAACTGCTGTATGTCCTTTAACTCTGGAGAAAAAAAGTTGTTTGAAACATATTCCATTAACACTAAACAAACAATACTGTGACATATACTACTCCTCATCTTGAGCAAAGTTGCTTTATTCAGTTTAAGCTATAAAACTGTCAACTGTTAATTAAAGTCAAATTAATAAACCTGGGACAAAAATATCTGTTTTCCATGGTTACGCATCTTTTCTCAATATAAAAATATGTATGTTCTTGGTTTTATTTAAAGAAGCAATTTTGATCGGGAACAAAATATATCCCCATGAATATAGTTCAATCCAGCAATTTTAATGGGGTAAAAATTCACTTCAGTCAATGGAATTGAGTATTGGGCAGGACTCATTCAATTGGGCATTACCACTCAAGACAAATTTCTGCCTCTATATGTTTCAGATGAAGTGGTAATTTCAGACTGAATAATTTTTACGCATTTTAGTATGAATTGACACTAAAGTATCAAAACTGATTGATTTACAAAAAGTTTCAAATAATCATTGTATAATTTGAAGCAAATTTCCATTTCCTCCATGTACAGTGGCAGCAGTGTGCACCATCTATAAGATGTACTGCAAGAACTCACCAAGGCACCTTAGGTAGCATCTCCAAACTTGACTACTATTATCTAGAAGGACAAGAGCAGCAGACAATGAGAACACCACTACTTGGAAGTTCCCCTCCAAGCTACTTACCATCCTCACTTGGAAATATATCACCTGTCCTTACTGGAACTCATTCCCTAATAACACACCACATGGACTGCAATGGTTTAAGAAGTCATCTCATTACCTACTCAAGGGAAATTACGTATCAGCATTAACTGCAGGTCTAGCTAGTGATGCCCACATCCCATTAAATAAATTTTTAAAAAGCTTCTGGCTTGTTCTTTTAGCCACAGTCTTTATGTAGCAGGTCCAATTAAGTTTCTGGTCAATGATGAACTCCAATTGTTGATAGTGGCGGAAATTTGATGGTGCTCATGATGCTGAATATCAAGAATAGGTGGTAGATTCTCACTTGTTGGAGATAGTCATTTGTTGGCAATTGCATGGTGGGAATATTGCTAGGCCTGATGTTGTTCAGGTCTTGCTCCATTCTGACACAAATTCTTTCTTTATCTGAAGTGCTGCGATGGCACCGAACGCCATATAATCATTAACAAATGACCCCACTTCTGACCCTATTAAAGAGGAAAGATTATTGTTGAATCAACAGATGATGATTTGGCCCAGGAGGCTGTCTGTGATACCCTGGACTGAAATGGTTGGCCTCCAACAACCACAATATCTTCCTTTGTCTTACATATAACTTACTATGATTCCAGTTGATTTCAATTTTTATTAGAGTTCCTGGATGGCACCTTCAGTTAAATATTTCCTTGTTGTCAAGGGTAGTCACTCTCACCTCACCTCTGAAATTTAGCTCTTTTGTCCAGATTTGGACCAAGCCTGGCATTAGTGAGCAGTTATTGTATGCAGGTGCCACTTGAATGCACTCTCACTGACCCTGTTTATTATTTTGCTGATGATTGAGAGTAAGCTAATGTGGCGCTAATTGACTTAATTGGATTGTTCTGCTTTTTGTGCACTGAATATAGCTGGATAATTTTCCACTTTCTTGGGTTGGTGCCAATGCTGTGGCTGTATGGGAATAGCTTAGCTAAAGGCATGGCTAGTTCTGGAGTACAAGTCCTTAGCATTGTACCTGAGATGTTGTTCAGAACTAACACCTTTGCTATAACCTGTGGGCTCAGCTATTTCTTGCTATCATGTGGAATTAATACAGTTGACTAAAGATTAACTTCTGTGATCATAGCAGTCTCAAAAGTAAACCAAAATTGATAACCTACTCGGCACTCTTGGCTGAAGATGGTTGAAACTTAAGTGCTGAGGTCTACCATCACTGAGGATGGCAATGTTCACAGAACCTCCTTCTCCTTCCATTAGTTATTTAAATGCCCAGTAACATTCATAACCATGTTTGGTTGAACTACAGAGTTTTGATCTGATTCAATGGTTATGAGGTCACTAAGCTCTGTCGATAGAAAGCTGGTTCTTCTGTTTAGCATGTATGTGACCCTGTGTTATAGCTCTGCCAAGTTGCCACCTCATTTTTAGGTATACCTAGTACTGCTTCAGGCATGTTACCTACACCTTACATTGAGCCAGGTTTAATCCTATTGCTTGATAGTAATTGTAGAGTGAGAGATGTGCTGAGTCATAATGTTACAAAACATAGTTGGAATGCAGTTTTCCAATTGCTGAGGCCATGGCACCTCATGGATCCCTACTTCCAAGTTGCTAGCCCTATTTTAAATCTATCACATTTAGCACAGTGATGGTACCACAAAAAATGATGGCGTTTGGCCTCAAGATGGGATATCATCAACACAAGAACTGTGTGACGGTCACTACAAATGCCCTATTGCACTGGCAATAAGTAGCTTGGTGAGGATGAAGTCAAGTAGATTTTCCCTTTTGGTTCTCTCACCATCTATCATAAGCTCACTTTGGCAGCTATGTCCTTCAGGCCTCAACCAGCTCAATAAGTGGTGGTGCTACTGAGCTACTTTGGTTGATGGACATTGAAGTGTTTTCTGTGCCCTTGCTTCAACAAGTTAGCATCAGGTTGTTGTGTTCCACATAGTGAAGCGCAAATCAGCTGAAGGCGAGGAGTAGGTAGTAATCAGCAGGTTTCCTTGTCTGATGCCATGAGACTTCATGGTGTCCAGAGTCAATGTTGAAGTCTCCTGGGGAAACCAGTCTTTCCCAACTGTATATCAATGTTCTGCCATTTCTGGTGGATTAGTCTTGTTGTTGGGGCAGGACATATCCAGTTTGGAACATAGCCTGAAAAACAAAATTCTCTGATAATGGCAAGATGTTGGTTGACTAGTCCGTGTGATATTTCTTATTACTTTGGCACACGTTTCCAGATGTTAATGGAAGGAACTTTATAGGGTTGACTGGGCTAAGTATGCTTTTGTTGTGTTCAAATCTGATACCAGATCAATGCTGTTTAACTTTGAGTTCACTCTGGGGTTATTTTATTTGAGTTCTGTACATGTCCAGACAATGGGTTTGTACATTCCACAAGTAATCTCACATTTTGAATGTCTGTTTAAAGGAGGGTCCTGCATTCATGGAAAGTTGCATTTTAATAAATTTTCAGAAAAATGTTCAGACATGAATTAATCTTTGTCTGTCTAGAAACCATAGACAACAGTCAGCTGCATTTCAGGCAGCCATTTTGGGAGAATACAATGCCAGTTATTCCATGTTCCTTTATTTTCTTCTGTAAAAATGCAGTGCCCACATTGAATAGAGATCATATTTTGGAAGTTATGAATATGGCATGCCTTCACTCAATATGACAGCAGGGGAATAACACCTCAAGAATAGGCGCACCTGCCTTGTCACCTGCTCATAAACCAGTTTCTTTCCCAGATAAGGTGGCACACAGCAAGTTAGGTACATGTGTCTGCATGCTCCTCAATGTGAATTTAGACACACAAAATTAGACTATAAGATACAGTTAATTTCAAATGAACCAGCCAAACAAATTTCCACACTTCACCTGATAACCTTTCATCGCTACAGAAGTTTTAAAAAATATCTGTGAAACAATTTACATAATCTATTTTTAGCTGGAAAAGACAGAATTCGTGCCTTTGAAGGCCATTGGCAAACTTGAAAAAAGATTGCAAAATTTTCCAAATTTTTTGATCATTTATTTGTTGGCAGCGTAAAGAAAAGTGGCAACGTCTTTTCATCAGTCACTTTCAGTGACTTGTTTTGTTACATTCTAACTGCTTTGAATATTATTTAAAATGTACTGTTATAAGTTACTTTTTCAAATTATCATAAGTTAATGCAACAAAATGTGGCACTTTAAATTTTATAAACTACATTAAAAAGAAGTAAGCATCTATTTATATTGGCCTGGTGAATGTCTGTATAGGCTGTGTATGTTTATTGATGTCTCTTTTTTACATGCACAGGTGATTCGGTCCGCCTTGTTGGCTGACAAGGGGCATACGTACGGTGGGTCGTGCGAGGGTTGCTCTTGGATGTTGCTTCGAGAGTTGCCGAGTGCTTCACGTCATTAGTGTACGCTTAAACTGGACCAATTGACGGGCAACACAACAACTCAGTGACTATCACTGTTTGCTGTGTAGATACAGGGACCCGGGTCGGATCTCCAACTTGGGTCGGTGTCTGTGGGAGTTTGCACATTTTCCCTGTGCTTGCATGGTTTTCTCTGGGTGCTCTGGTTTCCTCCCACACCCCAAAAACATGCTTTTAGGCTGATTGGTGTTAATAAATTGTCCCTAAATTGGACCTCCCTTAATCTGGCACACATATAATTCTCTAAATTTGCACCCCTTTATTGTGGAGTCCAAGAGATGTAGACAAAAGTCGTAGGTAGAAGAAGGATTGGAATGAGGCACTCACTGAGTGTTAAAATGGGTGTCGTGGGCTTGTGGGGCCGAAGGGCCCATTTCCTATGCTGTGTTGTTCTTTGTTCTTATAGTTTTATATGGTGAATACGAACAATCGCGCAAAAAAAAGACTGAAAGTCTCAATTTTAGGAAAAATGAAAAGACCAAAATCCTTTAATCCAGGAGTGTGGAACCATATTTTATAATATTGCATCATGAATAAGTATCTACACAGCACCAGAACTTTGATGTGAGTGAAATTTGCTCATACCAAGAATATACATTAATATATCAGTGAATATTAGATGATATGAAGTACATCAAGCAATTTGGGACGCAACATCATTCCTTAATAACATTTAACCTGACTTGCATTGACGGACTTAGAAACCACAACATTTCTCTATGATGAACATTGCCAGACGTTGCATAATACCCTTAGGGCTTTGTCTGGATATTAACAGGAGAGGTGCGCCACTAATAATGCAGAAACACTCCATAACTTAAAAAAAAATCTGGTAATACAGAACCACATGGGATTATATGCCATAAGTTTGACTTATCTCAGTCTTCAGTCAATCACATTATATCCGTTGTCACTGCTGCCCAAACATTTGACTGTAGCAACATAAAAAAAAGTTCATCTAAGCAAGCGACAAATTCTAGATATTTAACCCAAGGCTTTCTTGACATTTCACAGCCCACAAAGATGACATGTCACACCAATAATAAAAATACAGACTAGGTACATAGTCATTTGGTGGTGCAGAACCTGACTATTGCTGAAAGAAGAAAATAACTCAAAACCTTTCCTCTTGCACTCATCAGGACATTTCACAAGAATACCAATACTGTGTGAGAAATGAGTACTGATTGGTTCGAAAGTGGATTCTGATTGGTAGAATGAAAACACAGTGGGAACTGTCAGCATTGTGGGACCTTTTAGTAAAAATGGGGAGCAATGGAGCTCTTATACCAATTTTGATGGTACCAGGCAGGAACTTGCAAAAGTTAGCTGGGGGAGTCTGTGGGAAGGCAAAGGGATGTCTGTAAGTGGCAGGCTTTCAAAACTGTGTTAACCATGCAGTTAGCTTGCCCATGCAATGCATCTTATGGTAAAGGAGCAGTGGTCTCCCACATCATGCCATTGGTTGAAAAAAGGCCCAAGGCTTTTTCTTCTTGAACCCTGAGCAAAGCTGAAAGTAACTAGGCCCAGATTGAACAGGAGGCACTGGTGATCATTCTTGGAGTCAAGAAACTCTCTCTTGTATAGGAGAGAGTTTAAATTGTCAGCAGACAATCATCCACTCATTACAATTTTTGACCACACACTTGGGAATTTTGTCAGTTGCTGCAAATAGAATGCAAAGATGGACACTGCTTTTGTCTGCACATAATTACACCATTAAATATAAACAGTCTAGTTTACATTGCAATATGGATGGACTTTCAAGATTGCCAGTTCTTCAGTCTGCTCAAAGGGGAATATTTTTACTTTAAGCAAGTAGACAATACACCTGTCAGTTCTAGGCAAGTGGGAAAACACACTCGGATTGATCCTGTGCTCTCAGAAGTGATGGATGTGGTTTTACAAGGAAAGACTTTAGAACTAACTCTTAACCTGAAACCCGATTACTCCAGGAAAATGGAGCTATCAGTACAGTGAAGATGTCTTTCAAGGGAAAACTGAAAAGGTTGCAGGAAATACATGTGCCGGTTAAGAGGAAGGATGGGAAAGGTAGGATTAGAGAGCCATGGATTACAGGGGATATTGAGGACTTGGTCAGGAAGAGGCATATGTTAGGTCTAAGCAACTGGGAACGGAGAGAACACTGGAGGAATATAGAGAGAGGAGGAGGGAGCTCAAAAGGGGAGTTAGAAGGGCAAAAAGAGGGCATGAAATGGCTTTGGTGGATAGGATTAAGGAAAATCCAAAGGCACTTTACTCTTATATTAGGAACAAAAGGGTGGTTAGAGGGAAAATTGGTCCTCTTAGGGACAGAGGAGGGGAAGTGTGCTTAGAGTCTGAGGGAATGGGGGAGATCCTGAATGAATACTTTGCGTCAGTATTCACAAAGGAGAGGGGCTTGGTGTCTTGTACTGTCTTGGAGGGAGCTGTAGACCAGTTGAAAGAAATATCCATTACAAGGGAGGAAGTGTTAGGGTTTTTAGGCAGCATAAAAACTGATAAATCTCCAGGGCCTGATGGCATTTATCCCAGGCTGCTCAGGGAGGTGAGAGATGAAATTGCTGGGCCTCTGACGCAAATCTTTGCCTCTTCTTTGGACACAGGTGAGGTCCCAGAGGACTGGAGGATAGCGAATGTGGTACCGCTGTTTAAAAAGGGTAGTAGGGATAACCCTGGTAATTATAGGCTGGTGAGTTTGACGTCAGTGGTAGGAAAGTTGTTGGAAAAAGTTCTCAGGGATAGGATGTACATGCATTTGGAGCGTTGCGATCTGATTAGGGATATGCAGCATGGCTTTGTTAAAGGGAGGTCGTGCCTTATGAATCTGGTAGAATTTTTTGAAGAGGTGACAAAAACGGTCGACAAAGGACAAGCCGTTGATGTTGTCTATATGGATTTCAGTAAGGCGTTTGACAAAGCCCCTCATGGTAGGTTGGTTGAAAAGGTTAAGGCTCATGGGATCCAGGGACAGGTATCTAGACGCATTGAAAACTGGCTAGGTAACAGGAGACAGAGAGTAGTAGTGGAAAGGTCCTTTTCTAGCTGGAGGTCTGTCACCAGTGGTGTGCCGCAGGGCTCAGGACTGGGACCTCTTCTATTCATAATATATATAAATGACTTGGAAGAGGGCATATGTGGTGTGATCAGCAAGTTTGCAGATGACACAAAGATGGCAGGATTGGTGGACAGTGAGGAGGAGTGTCAGGCAACACAGCAGGATATAGATAGGCTGGTATATTGGGCAGATAAATGACAGATGGAATTTAATCCTGATAAATGCGAGGTGAAGCATTTTGGAAGGAATAATGTAGAGGGGGGGGTTCCATGATAAAGGGTAGGCCTATTAAGAGTATAGAAATGCAGAGGCACCTGGGAGTGCAAGCGCACAAGTCTTTGAAGGCGGCAACACAGGTGGAGAATGTTGCGAAGAAAGCTTACAGTATGCTAGCCTTTATAGGAAGGGGTATAGAGTACAAGAGCTGGCGTCTAATGCTGCAGTTGTATAGAACGTTGGTTAGACCGCATTTGGAGTACAGTGTCCAGTTCTGGTCACCTTACTACCGGTAGGACGTGGAGACCCTGGACAGAGAGCAGAGGAGGTTTACCAGGATGCTGCCTGGTATGGAAGGAATGGGTTATGAGGAAAGATTGGGCAAATTGGGGCTGTTTTCCTTAGAAAGACGGAGATTGAAGGGGGATCTAATAGAGATGTATAAGATAATGAAGGGTATAGATAGAGTAAACAGTGGCAGGCTTTTTCCTAGATTGGAGACAAATATCATGAGGGGCCACGAGCTTAAGGTGAGGGGGGAGAGGTATAATTTGGATGCCAGAGGGAGGTTTTTCATAGAGAGGGTCGTGGGGGAATGGAATGCACTGCCAAGTAAGGTAGTGGAGGCAGGCACGCTGGAGTTGTTTACATAAGAACATAAGAAATAGGAGCAGGAGTAGGCCATCTAGCCCTTCGAGCCTGCCCCGCCGTGTCTCAGTTCCACATTCCCGCCCTCTCCCCATAACCCTTAATCCCCTATCAAAAACCCATCAACCCACGTCTTAAAAATATTTAGCGAGGTAGCCTCCACCACTTCAACGGGCAGAGAATTCCAGAGATCCGCCACCCTTTGAGTGAAGAAGTTCTTCCTCAACTCCATTCTAAACCACCCCCCCCCGCTTTATCTTGAGGCTGTGCCCCCTAGTCCTACTGTCCTTTCTGAGCGGGAAGAGTCTCTCCACCTCTATCCTATCCATCCCATTCATCATCTTATATGTCTCAATGAGATCTCCCCTCATTCTTCTAAACTCTAACGAGTACAAGCCTAGTTTATTCAGCCTCTCCTCATAGCTCAACCCCCTCAACTCCGGCATCAGCCTAGTAAACCTCCTCTGCACTCCCTCCAAGGCCAAAATATCCTTGCGTAAGTACGGCGCCCAAGACTGCACACAGTACTCCAGCTGCGGCCTCACCAATGCCCTATATAGCCGCAGGAAGACCTCCCTACTTTTATATTCAATCCCCCTCGCTATGAAGGCCAGCATCCCATTTGCCTTCCTGACCACCTGCTGCACCTGCAAGCTGGGTTTTTGCGACTCATGCACAAGGACCCCGAGGTCCCTCTGCACCGTCACCTGCTGCAGTTTTTCGCCACATAAGTAATAATCCTTCCTACCAATATTCCTACCAAAGTGGACCACCTCGCACTTGCCAACATTAAATTCCATTTGCCAGTTCCTGGCCCATTCGCCCAGCCTATCTAAGGTTTACTTAGATAGACACATGAGCGAAATAGGGATGGAGGGTTATAGGAGATTGTTTTAAATAAGGATCAGAGCCTCAGGACATTCCTGGAAATCAACTGTTACATGTGTTGATGTTTTTCTCTTTTACTCCACAAGTGCATCGGTCCACCTTCTTGTCTAACGAGGAGCATACACGCGGTGGGTCATGTGTGGGCTGCTCTTGGATGTTTCGAGAGTAGCCTAGTACTTCGCGTCATTCGTGTACGCTCAAAACTGGACCAGCAAGATGGTCACCATGACAGTTCAGTGACTATCACTGTTTGCTGTGCAGATACATGGATTTGGGCCAGTATCTGTGGGAGTTTGCGCATTCTCCCTGTGGTTGCGTGGGTTTCCTCCGGGGGCTCCGATTTCCTCCCACACCCCAAAGACGTGCTCTTAGGCTGATTGGTGTAACAAATTGTCCCTAAATTATTCTCCCTTTAATCGGGTTTCCAATGGGGGTACCATAAGCATAGACATGGGTCAAGGGTGGAGGAGGAAAAGCACATTGTTAAAATGGCAGCGCGGGCTCGTTGGGCCGAAGGGCCTGTTTCCCATGCTGTGTTGTTCTTTGTTCTTTGTCTTCCACAGGGGCACAGTGATTATTCCACCATTGAGGGAGTGGGAGTGAGAGAAGCTACATGAGAGCCTTTGTGCGGTCATACGCATGAAGGAAATAGCAAGATTTCTGGTGGCCGGGACTGGATGCAGAAATTGATGAGAAGGCTATACCATGTTTCTGTGTGAAGGTAGGAAACCTGCCATCCTTAAGGCCAGGATTCAGTGCAGCAAGCATTTTAATAACTAAATCATCTCAGGAATCATTGTAGAAATGCTGAGTTTCAATGGCAGGGAACCAGGGAGTTATAACAACAATAGTTTATTGAGTACCGTGAGCAGCATTTATGTGCTTCCATTCTGCCGAAGCCCCAGGAGAACCCCCACCTTTCTGACATGTGAATTTTTAAGTAGCTGCTTCATCAATCATCATATGACCAATTTCTTTCTCCTGATTAACCTATTAGTAAATTCTCTGCCATTCTTTATATTCTGACCAATCATCTGATCTGCCACTCATCTTTGCACATTTGTATGCTTTCTCCTTAAGTTTGATGATTTCCTTAACTTCTTTAGTTAACCATGAATGGTGGATCCTCCTGTTAGATTTTTTTCTTTATAGTAGTAAGATACTGAAATATCCCCTTAAATGTCTACCACTGCTTCTGTATTGATCAACCCTGCAGCCTAAAATCCCAGTAAACTGTTGCTAGCTCATCTTTCATGCCCACATAATTGCCCTTATTTAAGTTTAAAATCTAGTACTTTATACTTAATACTAATACTTTGACCCACTTTTCTCCTTTCCAAACTGGATGTAAAATTCAATCATATTGTGGTTGCCACTACCTAGGGGTGCATTTACTTTGAGATCATTACACAATGCCAAGTCTAATATAACCTGCTGTCTGTTTGGTTGCGTAATATGCTATTCTAAGGAATCTTGAAAGCACTGTGCGAATTCCTCCTCGTCTGCTGCCAATCTGATACTTCCAGTTTGCACATAAATTACAGTTACCCATGATTATGACATAGAATCCATAGAATCCCTATAGTGCAGGAGGAGGCCATTAGGCAACTCGAGACTACACCAACTCTCTGAAAGAGCATCTTACTCGGGCCCACAAGATCACCTCTAACTACTGCACTAATGCCAACCTTGAATAACAATGCTAGCCTCCATTTTTATTGAGTTTCCTCTTCTTCTTGAGTGCCACATACCCATTACTATCCACACCTAATCCTTGTCATCCTGTAGCACATCTCCGTAAAGGCTACCAGACTTTCACTCTCAGTTCATTTACTTCATTATGAACGTTACGTGCATTCAGATACAAAGCCTTTAGTTTTGTCTTTCTGTAATCTTTGACTACTGGTGTATTCTTGGATTTTCTCTTTATCTCTTCCTGCCATTCTCTGACCCTCATTTCCCATATTACTATTTTGTTCTCCTGCCTTCACGCTACCTCTTGATCTACTACATCTACACAAGCTTGATTCCTTACCTCTTATTTAGTTTAAAGCCCTCTCTACTTCCCTAGCTATACAGTTTACTAGGACACCAGTCGCAGCATGGTTCAAGAGTAGGTCATCTCAACCATATAGTCTCCACTTTCCCCAGTACAGATGCCAGAGCTCCACAAATGTATTTTAGGTGTGTATTTTAATAATTTTGTTTTAATTTTAAAGTTTTAATTCTTTTTATTTATAGATCAACCTTAATTTCGATGTCCTAACATGGCAATTAAATGTCTCATTGTCCCTAACACTAAGCACTTACCTGCCAGTTAACTTATTATCAACTTACAAAAGTGTAGTTCCAATACGATTTTAAATCTTAGGAATAGAATAAATCTTAAACACTCACCAAACAGTTAGCTTCTTCTCCAGTCAATCAAACTGTCTCTTTGCTGTGACCTTACTAAGTGATCTTCTCTTTCTCACTCTCCTTTCGAACTCTGCCAGCCAGTTCTGAGCAGCTAACAGGTGTGTCGGTCTGCCTTCCAGGTAAGTGTAGGCCTTGAGCCTCAGCCCTGATTTATATTCTCCCATTCCAGGCTGCTTCCTCACAGGTCCGCCTGTGTCTGCAACTCCCCAGTAAGAGTAGGCCTCAAGCCTCGGCCCTGATTTATATTCTTCCGATCTGAGCTATTCCCTCACATGTCTGCTGCCACAGCTCCCAGTTTACTTTTATTCTGCATATTAGCATGATCAATTGCAAGAAATATTTGTGAGCGCACTTGCTCTTTCTGTGACTCTAATTGATATTGTGACCCACGGTTTGGACAACCACTGCGATAGAAGAATCTGGAAGCCACTGCCCAGCTACCATTGTGACTGCCAAACTGTGTGTCTGGGGTGAAGCTAATTATGTATATCTCTGCTTCTAATAAAAGATTGTAAATTGCCAGTTGGCATCTTGGTACAAATTCTCTGAATGCTCTATTGCAAAAACCAGCACCAATATCATGAAATATTTATACTTCCTTTGCAATAGATAGTTTTAAAACTATAAAAAGGAAGCAAATTACTCTCAATATGAAATATCTGTGTCATACACTTTGAATAAATTATTAAGTATATGAATGAATTCAGAAAGAATTACTCTCTAAATTTGATGAAGTTAATTTGTTTACATGATGAAAATTAGCTTTCCAAGAAGGGTTATCTGAGGATTATTCCTACAGTCACAACTAACACGGATAAATCTTTTGTAATGGGCATTTATTAAAATAAAAATATTAATCTCATCCTAGTCCAGAAATAACAGGATCTGTTTACAGTTTTGGAAGTGGATTGTACATTTGACAAAAATTTGAACAATTTTCTGGTCAAAAAACTTAGTGCTTGAATCTGGTGGCTGCATTAGAAATAATAACTTCTGTTTGGCAATATTTCTAATATTTGGTTCTGGTGATAGCAACCAAAACAGATGGTGGTGCACATTTCCGCAACTTTTCATTGGCACTTGTCATGAGCTCCCTGCTCATCCTTGGCCTTTACACAAGTGACTGGAAAAATAAACTTTTTTTTAGAGCCTAACGGCTTGAAAATAGATTTGAACCTTTTTTGCAGCCTTTGACAAGGATGCAAGGGTGTGTGCTGGGGGACGGAAAAAGTGTCCAACAAAACTGAAGTGGGTAGAAAACCTGACATGGAGCTGGAAATATAAACTAAAACCAAATGTTGGAGAGTGGTGCAAGGCCCTACTGCAAGATGGATCAGTGACAATGGGGCTGCAAGGGGCATTGCCCTGTATTGCACCCCAGGCACCCTCTCAGAGTACAACAGAGTCTTGCTTAAAATGATGGCTAATCTAAACAATGGGAAATTGGGAATATAAGTGTAGTAATTCAGCAAAATGTCAGTTTCCCGTCACCAACACCCTTTATTGTGCACCAAAGAAAAAGGCCTCTCTTCCTTACAGTCAGGTAGTTTTCACCTTGGGACCTACAACTTTGGTCCTGGTGAAGTTACACCTTAAGCCCCTGCTGGCTGCTTCCCATTGGGCCAGTCTCCATTTGCTCAGTAAGGTAGCTCATACTCCACAAAGCCCATAGGTTGATCTATTGATGACCCCCATGGCCTTCATGGTCATCATAACAAAAAGCAAGACCAGAGAGCATACTTTAAGGACTGTGGTGAGATAAGACTATTAAATTCTGACATTGACCATTGTGATATCCCAAATGTGTATGCCTTGAAGTTTGATCCATCACTTTGGTCCACATTTTATATTTCACTGTTCACAAGGTAGCACTTTCATTCTTTCTCAACAGCTATACATTCACAATGTAACCATGGAAAGCCTTGCCATATTGCTTCTTTCATGACCTTCATACATCAAATCATTTTAATACAGGTATAATGCTTGGTCATTTAGCACCTATGTTAACCTTCAAGTTGTATAGACCTACAGTTACCTCCCTGTTGACTTCTAGCGTGAATCATTTGCCTTGATTGTTGTGAGGTACCTGTGCAACAATTATAGAATTATTTTTAAGGACTGGTATTATTCACAGAGAGGTGGAAATAAAAATTGGAACACCAAAAAGATTTCATAAAAATACTTACTTTTATCTTTCCAATATTTTTAAAAACTAATTTTAAAAATTGCTGATGCTTCCCTTCAATTCATTCAGTATAGACTTAAATAGATCACTGCCTGATCCCAGCCAAACAGCCAAGAAATTGTGTTTCTGAGCAATTTGCAACTTTTTAAAATGACTTTAGATTGGTAAAGAGGCTCTCGTTCAACTCGCACAAGTCATCTTACTACCAATAAACCATGACTTGATTGTTTTAGGTACATTAGGCCTTACTAGTCTGAGTTTCTAATGCCTTGCTCAATGTGTTTCTAAGTGCAGCCAACAAGACTGTGGGGGATTATCTACTCTTACATACTAGGCGCTGTCAGCATACTGGGAACATTATTTTGTATAGCAAAAAAGATTCCTCAATGATCAAAACTGCAAAGATTATTCAGAAAAAATATTTAAACTGCAGTTCCAAAGCAATCATCAAATAAATAGATTTTCACACCAATTCAGGATATTCTTTCTATCTTTTTCATTTCTGAAAGAGATCTTCAAAACGCATTCATCCCTGTGGTACATATGCACTATTAATGTTGTGAAAAAGCATTAGGAAATTAGGAAATAATCTCTCCCACATTAATTTTTATTCTAATAATAGCAGGAAAGAAGCTGAACAATAGCATGTAATTAAACACTTATTAATAAAAATCATGAACTGTAAAAGAAAATCCTTACGTTACACACTACATCTCTACCTGTAGTATATCTTTCCAGGCATGAAAACAAAATTGTGCTCAGTGCATTTTCGAGTTCATTCCAATTATTTAGAAGTACTGATCCAAGCATAATTGAGAGCTTTATTTAGCACTTGTTAACAAATTAGTTGTGAATATGTTAGACTTCACATGTGCTATCAGAGAGAAGTTGTATAACCTGTAAAACACAAATAAGTCCAATCATTATATGCAATATTATCAAACATAAAACAGATGATAAAAGTTAGCTTCCCCTATATATCTCATCTCATCCACATTGGCGCAATTACTGGAGAATACATAATTAAAATATTACTTGGCTATTGCATAATGTAATAAATATAGTTGACCATTTATTTTAGATTTAATTTGGATATAGGCATGTGAGAAATATGCTGATGATATGGATGGCAATCTGTGATGAAAAATTCAACAGGAAATTAGCACTGTGACAAAGTAGGTAGTATGTGCAGCTAGATTCAAAGATATGTGAAGAACATTTTGTGGAAAAATTAGAATAAGGAGGTGTACTTTAAATAAATTCTTTATATAAAAGTGGGGAGACAGAGAGATAGAGAGGTGCAGGAATATTGAGTGTAGATGTAAAACAACACGGCCGGGATTCTCCCAACCCACTACACTCCTTGAGTACGCAATGGGCTGGGAGACATCAGCAGTTGGATTCATGCTGGGCACCTGGGCATTTGCACGTATTCCCAGGCTTTGAGCATAAGTTTTTGAGTATAATCTGGTGCGAGACTGATTATCATATTGAATTCAGCATTTCAATATGATTAGTGAGCCCAGGATGGTATTTTCCAGGCCTGCTAGCATTTTCCCACCCCGCCCCCACCCCCCACTGGGAGTGGTTCCTTCCAGCGGCGTCTATAACTGCTCCCCACTAATGGGGAACAGGCGCCTAAACCAGCTGGAGGGCACATAGGCCATTGAGGGCTCCCCCCCTCCCCCCGAGGGTCGGGGGTAATGGGGGTGCCCCTTGTGCACCACCAAGAAGTTTGAGCCTATTAGGGCAATCGTTAGGAGGGCAGTCGCTGCCACTCTGCAAGGGGATTGGTGGAGGAGGGAGTGAGGGCTTTTGAGGCTGGCCATTGGTAGGTGTTGGGACTGGCTGGGGATGGGGGGACATCGATGCTGGCCTGGGGAGGTCTGAGAGGCCAGTGATGGGGGTGGGGGGGGTCAAAAGGCCAGCAGTCAGGGGTGTTGCAGGGCAAGCCAACGATCAGGAAAACCAGCAATGGGGGAGCCACTACACATGCACTGATCTCTGCTCTGACCGATCAACGCCTGCGAGTGGCCCACTTAGCACTTTGCTGCCAGCCTCTCAGGCAGGAATAGGCCCCACCCCCTACTTTCCAGAGTGAATCTGCTGAGGCACTCTATGATGTTCAGAGTGTAGGAGATTCGCTCTGGTAAGCAAGTTAAAAAATGGTGAGCTCAATTTTCCCACACGTTGGGAACTTAGATTTTTTTGGGGGGAATCCTGGCGCAGATATGGGTTTCTGAGTTTGAAGCACAGGACCAATGAACATGAAAGTAAAGGAAGACTCTTGAATTTATGCATTGTTTAAGCCATAACTAGAGCAAAGTATTTAGTTCTGGGCGCCCCATTATAGGAAGAACTGTAAAAGGGTGGAGTGAAGATTTGCTTGATAGCTGTAAACGGGAGCGTTTCTCATTGGGACAAGAAAGTTTGAGAGAGATCTATCAAGGTTTCCAAAATGCTAAAGGTTTTGAGAGTAAATAACAATGGAATATTATCACTAAACGGGCAAATTGGTACAAGGAAACATAAACTCAGGATTATCACTAGAAGATTAAATGGTTAAAGTTATAAGAACATTTTTCAGTGGATTATAACAATCCTAAGGGCTTTACCATAAATAGCTTTTCAAGCATAAACTTGAATGAATGTACCTTTGACTTGTATGAATCTATAAGACGTATCAAGATACCTGACCTACTGTTATTCCTCTCTTGATTTTGGAGCGTAACCTAACTCTCTGCATCTTAACCAATTTTAGAATGTCCACAGGTAATTCATTTATAAACACATAAAAATGTAGTCTTTGGTTATTGGAACCAGACTGCTGTTGCTATGAAACTGATGGAATTTTCCCAAAATAAACTTAAGTGTCATAATGGCATGCAAACCAGAGCAATCTGCACAGTGCTATCAGGTGTGTTCTGGACTGCAATTGTCCCACACTCAGTCACTTTTTGGGAAAGCAGTGAGTTGCGCGCCAGTACTGGGGGGCAGAGCCTAAACACACCAGTAAGCCTAGCTGCACATCAGTTGAATGTCACTTTGGAAGGGCATCCCTATCTCATAGCACACTATTCCCCCAATGGACAGCAGGCCCCCTCAACCCATTGGCAATACATTTGCCCACCACCCCTCCAACACAGATTGCTGGCATCGGAGCCCTCATGGTGGATCCCCCTTCAGGATCCCTGACATGCCCTCCCGTCAATGCCCCCCAACATGCTCTGCTTCATGATCCATCCCTGCACAATCTCCCCACATGACCTCCTCTGCACGGCCCTTGTCATAGCCCCGCTATCGTAGCCCCCACTCAGACCCCACCCCCTTGGCACAGCCCATGCACACTAGCACTGCCGTGGGCACTGCCTGCTAATGGAGACCATAGTGATTCTTGATGTTCTCGCACCACATCCAAAGGTCCCAGGAACTGGTAGGATACTGCATCTAATAGGCTGAGCGTATTTAAATGCTACTTTAAATAGGTTAATCGGCCTCACGTTATTTCTGGGTGTAATCCGCTTGCACCATTAAAATGGGACTGGGATGATTGCAAACTGTTTGGTGCAGTGTGTAAACTGATTTTCGACATGCAAGCTATTTTCTGGAATTGGTGCGATATGCACCAGACCAGATGCGGTAAGGTTGGAAAATTGCTTCCCTAGTATTTGATAGAACTTTTCTACTTTGCCCATTAAACAACATCTACATGTGGAGTTTCTCGTATGAGTCCGTAAATAATGATCAGAGACAGGAGCTAAATGTTTTTTTCCATCTATGCCCAGGATATTGAAGGTAATTGTAATGTCTCTGTTGCTGTTCATTATGAGATTATCTCCTTCAGTGCAGAAAATAAATAAAACCTAATTTCCCACATTTTAACAGTGACCACACTTCAAAACTGTTTCATTGATAGTAGAAAAGTTTTGGAAAATCTGATGGTCATAAAGGAAGCTATATAAATGCAAGTATTTTTTTCTTTAATATCTTTCTAGTCTCTATTTCTCAATACCACATGGCTCAATGACATTACTCATTAAGCCATGTAAAATTCAGGTGCATTCTAAAAGCTGTTATAATTTTAACTTAGCTTTTAAATTCAAGATTTGGATTCCTTTATGGCAGATTTCTAATCTATTTCCCTCCAAACATTCCCAAAGTTTGAATCAATTCATCACCGGCAAAACATAAATGGGAATTGATTGAGTAGACAGAGAATTGATAGGAACGAAAATAAATATTAGAAGGATTCTGAAGAAACTTGGAAAATAGAAAAGCAGAAATGTGAGCCTTGCTTACAAAACATTTTTCTCTGGCTTTAAAGATCATGCTGGTTTACTGTATCATAAGTTTCCATTTCAACAGACATCTTTCAGAGAACTATGTTCCAAATTCAAATTTTATTTTCACAAAGAAATTTTATCTTATTCTAGTAAATTTAAAAAATATCTATTTCATGGTTGCTCAAATGGTGACTTGGTAGAATTATTGAGTTATCGCTTACACTACAAATCATCATGGTGAAAGGCAACATATAATGCCTTTTTGCAAAAAAAATCTAAACTAGCTATTTTTATTTTACCAATTATCTCATAGTAACAGATTGTGTCTACAATACAGTGCAGGATTATTGAAGACTACTATTAAAGTACAACTAGTGGAGATTATGTTGGTAAATGAATTCTTAATAAATATTTTGTTGAGAAATCTATGCCATATATAAAGTGTAACACAGCTCTTAAGCATGCAGCAATCTTAAACAATGATTTATTGTGACATAAGATGTGAGACATTTCCACAGCTTTTGTGATTGCAGTAATGAAGCTGTAAACCAAATAGCATGAAATGAAGCAAGGTCTTACAATTTAATCAGCTCGTAAACAGATCTACTACATCAACCAAATGACATTATTACCCATCTGAACTAAATCATGCTAATCTCAAGAGATAAAATCAACATCATTAATAGTCACATGTCATATTCATCAACACAAAAACATCCCTTTTGACAGATTAATCCTAACTATAACTCCTGGGATGTATGGTAATAAAGCTAGTGCATAGCAGTTAATTCAGCAAGAAATGACAGCTAAAACCCACTTTCTGCAGTGGGAAACACCAGTTTTCCAGAAAAAGGATCATCAAAGCAAAATTTATAATTATGCTTATAATCAAGGAATATGATCAAAGAGGGAGCAAAACATTTGACATGCTGTTGCTTTGTGAACATTTACAGTTGGCATAATGTTAGCTCTGTTCAACAACTATTGCAGAGTATTTCAAAAACAGCTTTGCATTTTATACAATAAAACTTAACAGCAACCAATCTCTCTAGGGCATCAAAAAGCTTGCAACATATAAGTGGGCATGGAATTTCATTGTTAGCCTTTGTTAAGTGCTTCTTCCTTTCTGCAGATGCTGGTACCACACAAATTGATGCTTTAGTCATTCACTTACTTATCTACCTCCATCTGCTGTGCCTTTCTCTTGCACTCATGGATAAATGAGGTATTATGTAATGATTCACAGAGACGATTAGCCAGTGTGGAAGGATGGCTCAATCAGTCTTGAACACAAGGCAGTAGATTTTAACTATTGCACAGCTGAGTGGCAGAGAACAGTGGCAAGCCTTTATTGTTCGTCCTGGGCCCTATGTATTTGAGAATTGTTGGTGGCCAATGGGCTCCTCACTGCAATTCACCAGCTCCGAGCTGAAGCAACATCTATAATATTATTGGTCTCATTATGCTATTATGGAGCATTTACAGAGTCTGCACAGGTAAGGGAACATCTCTAACAGTAACTGCGTCTTCACCATGATGTTATACAAGAGCAAGCTCATGAGACATTAAATCACTTCCTGTGATGATGTACACTGTGTCTCACAGTTAGAATTAACCCATCATTCTGCATCTTCCCCAAGTCATCTTCCCCCATTTGAGAAGACAGCCCTCAAGCTGGCTAGGGAGGAGAAAGAGCGTGCCTACACTAATGGTGAAGTGGGGGCAGCAGACAAATGCAAGAATCCTCAAGACATGCTGTTGTACCTCAAGTGAGTAATCAATGTTCCCTCCTTTATTCCTTGCAGTGCACTAATGCCACCTCTCTTCTCTTGCAAGCAAAGCAGCCAAACAGCCCAGACCATCCTCACAACCTCCAGACCCACCGGGCTCACGCATCTCCAAGGGAGACTTCTTGGACCCCATTGTTGAAGAGATGTCACAGCTGTCACCTACACCTGGCATCAGCGCAGATACTCACGCCTCAGTGGATTCACAAAGTAGGCAGACTTCTAGGTCATTCACTGGTGAGCAACAGGTGGAGGTAAGGATGACCCAGAAAACCAGCAGCTGGAGGGATAGTGGAGTTTAGGATTGTGCTGGGCCTGTGCTCGATGATGTGCCCCTCAGCCCAGTCATTCCAGGAGCTTATGGAATTGCAAAAGCAGAGTCTTGAGCATCAGGAGCGGATGGCAGCATCCCTCCTCGGACTGCAAGGCCAACTGGAGGAGTTCCACTGTCTTATGTCCAAGGAGATGGTGCCATTACAGCAGTGCAACAAGGCTAAGGATGGCATCCACAGTGGAGACCTTGGCGCAGGACATGCTCTCCATGACACTGGGACCATCCCAAGCATGCTTAGTTCTCCCTCAGGTGAAATAATCCCTTCAACATGGAGTCAATTTTCTTCTTTACCTTTGGCAAGGATGGATGAGGAACTTTTCTGGATAAAAACAGACACATCTCATTTTGTTTCACGGCGCAGAATGGTGTTTGATTTGATTTATTATTGTCACATGTATAAGTATACGGTGAAAAGAATTGTTTCTTGCATGCTATGCAGACGAAGCATACTGTACATAGGGAAGGAAAGGAGAGACTGTAGAATGTAATGTTCAGACATAGCTTGGGTATAGAGAAAGATCAACTGTGGTATGCTTTTTAGCTTTCCTCATCTTAGGAGCAGTTGTGAAAATTCAACTCTGAAATGTTTAGGCTGATCTTCTTGCCTTTCCAGTTCCTCTACACTGCAAATCTCCTGCCTACGAGTGAACAGCTCAGATTCAGGATCACATATCAGATTTCAGTGACTTTTCTCTCTCTATATTGATTCAGTCATCTGATGGCTTTGGCTATACCTCCTGGCCAATGCAGTTTTATGAATGATGGCTGAAGGGAACTTCTCTCCAATCACATCTCACATCAGAAAGAACCAAAACTGCTGCACCTGTATTTAAGTTAAAGTGTGTCTTGTTTTCCCCCTACCAAGTTATCATCTAACCAGCAGCTTCTACTTAGTTCCTGGATCTCTCGAAGGAAAGGCATCCCAATGTCATTGATATCTTCCATTAATGGATCTTTCCACCTTTTGAAGATGTTTATTCTTGTTGCAGCACAGAACTTGGAAGTGAGTAACAATTCTTTCTGCAAAATGACAATGTCTCTTTCTAAGAATGGCAGAGACTTTTCCATACTTGTTCAATTTTCTGTGTATTTTTCCCACCAGGCTTTTACAGTTCACTGGAGGAGTAGTTGGATGCTTTCTGCCTCTTTTGCTTTTTTAAAGCCAAACTCTGCTTTAAATTCAACATAGTCCACGGAGTCAGTTGTTTTGGGAATGTGGTTCCCCCTGTCACTCTGAATCACCAATTGATTTTGCTTCCTGACCTCAGTTTGTCTACTCAGTTGAATTGTCTTTATTAAGATTAAATCATCTCTTGACTGTGAGTAGTCAGACAGTGTTTCATCTGAGACATGTGACAGCAATTCTGTCGCTAATTAGTTTATCATTTAAGCTGCCATATTCACAGTCCTCTGAAAGTCTGTACAGACCATTGATAAACGTATCATACTTCTGCTTTGTTGTTGGGTACCCTTGTTAAATTTAGCATGCTTGACAATGATATTCTTCACATTGAAGATGGCATCAAATGCTTTTAATACTACATTGTACACAGCTTTTTCTTTGCCGATCCCTTACCTGAGTGGGATGTTGGCTGCCCAGTCACCCATTGCATATAACAGCTTATTGGCCTGCTCAGCATTTGGCTTCACCATGAGGCCCATTGTGATAAGATACCTGGTAAATTTTCTGTGCCAGTTCAGCCATGTTTTTGCTCATTTGGAACTTGTGGCTTGATCAAGGCTTTCTAGGAATGGCAGGGACCTTTCCATACTTGTTCATAAACTCAGTGCCACCGTATAATATTCCTGGTCTTGTTATGCTAATACAGAATATTTACGGAGTCTGCTCAGGTAAGGAAAACACAAATATATTGGAACATCTCCAGTAGTGGCACATCTTAACCACAAGGTTGTACAAGAGAGAGAGCAAGATCATGAGACACTGCATAATCTCCAGTGATAATGTACACTGTGTATCATTTAGCTACCACATGATTTGAATTAACCACTTCTACTACAACATTGAGTTAATTTGGCTGGTATTACCTTGAGTAGCATTACCATTCTGTTTCTCCGAGTGGAGCCAATGAAAATCACTTCCTGGGTTTTTCTATATCCAACTTTAAAATTATACCAAACATTTCATGAAGTGCAAATCAAAAAGGATTATTTCACTTGCTTTGATTTTTGATTTGATTTATTGTCGCATGTATTAACATACAATGAAAAGTATTGTTTCTTGTGCTATGCAGACAAAGCATACTGTTCATAGAGAAGGAAAGGAGAGAATGCAGAATGTAATGTTACAGTCATAGTTAAGGTGTAGAGAAAGATCAACTTAATGCAAGGTAAGTCCATTCAAAAGTCTGACAGCAGCAGGGAAAAGGCTGTTCTTGAGTCAGTTGGTACGTGACCTCAGACATTTATACCTTTTTCCTGACGGAAGAAGGTGGATTAGAGAATGCCTGGGATGCGTAAGGTCCTTAATCATGCTGGCTGTTTTGCCAAGGCAGTGGAAAGTGTAGACAGAGTCAATGGATGGGAGGCTGGTTTGTGTGATGGATTGGGCTACATTCATGACCTTTTGTCGTTTATTGCAGTCTTGGGCAGAGCTGGAGCCATACCAAGCTGTGATACAACCAGAAGGAATACTTTCTGTGGTGCATCTGTGAAAGTTGGTGAGAGCTGTATCTGACACGCCAAATTTCCTTAGTCTTCTGAGAAAGTTAGAAGCGTTGGTGGGCTTTCTTACTATAGAGTTGGCATGGGGGGGATCAGGACAGGTTGTTGGTGATCTGGAGACCTAAAAATGTGAAGATCTCGTCCCGTTCTACTCATATAAATTAATTATTATTTCCGAAAATTAGAGTTGACTTAATAAACATGCTTTGTAGTCTGCAATATGTTTCTTTTGGGTGGAATAAGAACTCATCTGGTATTACACTTCTTTACACATTTTAAAAGCTAAAATTATAAGGTATTGTGCATAAGCCGGTGATCCTCCCGTCCCACTGCACTGCTTTTGTAGCGCAGTGAGCTGGGAGACTCTAGCAGAGGCCGTTTCGCAGGCTCCCCGCTAGGTGCCACGGCCTCCATGTATCTCCCAAGGCCGGATTTCCAGCCCCATCAGCTCTGCACTGGAAATTGGCATGGAGCTGCATAATATATGCAGATGCTGATTTGAATATTATTGTAACTTCATGAGCAAGCCCAGGACTGAAACCAACCCCCCTTCCCCCCAACCAGGAGTATTTCACGTCAACAGGGTTAGTATAGCTCCCCACAAGTGGAGAGCTGACAGCCTGACCCTGCTGGAGTGAACAGGAGCAATCAAGGCTCCCCCAGAGTGTCGGACACTGGGGGGGTGTGCCCCCATGGCAGTGCCAGCTGGGGCCCTTTGGCACTGACCAAGAGGCAAAGTGCCAATGCCCAGGGGCAACTTGGCACTGCCCATCAGGCATCAGGCAGTGCCAAGGGGGAAGGACCATCTGTAGGGTGGGAGTGCCTCCTTGATGAGGGGGGGAACCGAGGCATGGGGGATGGTAGTACGGCCGATGATGCAGGGGTTGTGGGGCGGGCCAGCGATCAGGAGGCTGGCAGACAGGAGCCATTGTGCATGTGCCAATCTTGGCACTGACAGATCACCGCATGCGCAGATGCCTGCTCAGCGCTATGCTGCCGGCTGCACCTGCAGGAATAGGCCCCATCCACTGATTTCTGGAGTGAATCACACTAGTGCACTCTGCAGTGCAGAATGTGGGAGATTAAAACTCCTGCTGAAAAAAACAGCATGATTTGCTCAGTTTTCACGTGAAGTCGACACTTAGAACTCTTTTGGGAGAATCGCCTCCATGCAGTATATCAATGGCAAAGCCTCCCTGAACTATAGCTGATCACTTAGAGTACTTCAGAAATTCAAGATTTCTACCTTTGCTATTTGTGATACTGGGAAGGATGTGATGTAGCAATGGGATGCAGTATTCTATCACTCCAATTATCCTATTAAGTACTTAGCTATTCATGAATGTCTCATTCTTTTTTCCTCCCATTTTTAATTTCATTTTCTTATTAGATTCCTATTCAGTTACTTCTCTGGAATGTTCTGTGTCCCTCTTACTGGCACGTGATATAAGAACTATGCAAAATGCTGCAATCTCAGTCCTGTAGGTGCTGGTTGTAGAAATTGCCAATGGTTGATTAAGATGATCTGGCTATTACAAAGAACAAGAACAAAGAAAATTACATCCCAGGAACAGGCCCTTCGGCCTTCCAAGCCTGCACCAACCATGCTGCCTGACTTAACTAAAACCCTCCCACCATTCTGGGAACCATACTCCTCTACTCCCATCCTATTCATGTATCTGTCAAGATGCTCCTTAAAAGTCACTACCGTATTCACTACCACTACCTCCCCCGGCAAGAAGCTCCAGGCACCCACCACCCTTTGCATTAAAAATCTGCCCCGTACATCTTTAAACCTTGCCCCTCACGGCTTAAACCTGTGCCCCCTAGTAATTGAGTCTTCCAATCATGCTTCTTGCTATTTTTTGAAAACAATTTCTCTGTTACAACACAAAAATATGATCAACAGTTTTGAGAAACGAACACTTTCATACATGTCTCAGCCTTTGTTACAGTCTTTTTTTGATGTTGTCCCTTTTTCAGAAGTTCTAGAAATTCTGATATTTGGAGCTCGTGCAAATAAAATTAAAAGGGAGGCTTGCATTTCTATAGCACCATTAACAAACCTTTCATGAATGTCTCAAAGCACTTTATCACTGAGGTGCTTATAATTGTAATATAGGAAATCACACAATCAATTTTCATGCTCCAAAGTAACAGAAAGCAATGAGATAATGACTATGTAATCTGTTTTTATGATTTTCATTGAGAATAAATATTGGCCAGAATACTCTCTTCCCACATGCGCAGCACGGTGGCACATTGGTTAGCACTGTTGCCTCACAGCACCAGGGACCCAGGTTCAATTCTGACCTTGAGTGACTGTCTGGACGAGTTTGCACATTCTCCACGTATCTGTGTGGGGTTCCTCCGGGTATTCCAGTTTCTTCCCACAGTCCAAAGATATGCAAGTTAGATGGATTGGCCATGCTAAATTGCACCTTAGTGTCCCAAGATGTGAAGGTTAAGGGGTTTAGTGGGATAAATATGTGGAGTTATGGTGATAGGCCAAAGGGGGTGGGCTTGGGTAAAGTACTCTGCCAGAGAGTCGCTGCCAGAGAGTCTGAATGGCTTCCTTCTGCACTGTAGGGATTGTATTCTATGATTCTTCAAAATGATGCCACGGGATATTTTATATCCACCAAAAAGAACGGATGGGACCTCTGTTTAACATTTCATGGGAAGGCATTTTTGGCAGTATAGCACTCCCTCAGCCTAGATTTTTGAGCTCAAACCCTGGAATGGGACATGAGCTAGGAACCTTCTGACTCAAACTTTAGATTGCCACCACCTGAGTGCAGTTGACACAACAATGTCATACCATTACAGACCTGAATAATATTTAGTGACATGCAAGATTTAAAGACAATCAAAAAACAGAATTTCACAATAGATATAAAAAGTAGCTTGCAATTATAATGTAATCAGGTGTGCCATAGAAAGTGAATTAATTTGAAGCAGTTAGAACATAATTATCTTACCAATAGAAAAGGAGTTATTACAACATAATTTTAGCAGTGGGGGATAACTCATTATACCTCAGAGACTGAGGTGAATATAAGCAAAGTAGCAGAAGCTTACTGATGCCCAATGTTTTGCTTTACTTTTTTTAAGACTTGAGGTTCCACGTAAGTATTTATCTGTCCACTGTTACTAATGCCTGTCTCATCAGACTTCCTCTAAGTCCACTCAAGAATTGGCAATGAGATTCTGTTGATAGCTGTTTGCTCTTAAGCTCTGAATCACGGAATTGTTATAGCTCAGGAGGCCATTCAGCCCATTATATCAGCACCAGCTCTCCAAACGAGCAATTCACTTAGTGCCATGCTCCCGTCTTCTTCCTGTAGCACTGCACATTCTTGCTTTTCGGATAACAGTCTACCTCCCTTTTGAATGCTTCAGATGAAAACACTCTCAGGCAATGCATTCCAGGCCTTAAACTCTTACTGTGTGAAAAGGTTTTTCCTCATGTCACTTTTGCTTTGTTTACCAATTTAATTTGCGCCCTCTCATTGTCAATCTTTTCATGAGTGAGAACTGTTTCTTCTTGCCTACTCTGTCCAGACCCCTCACCATTTTGAATATAGTGGCCGGAATTCTCTGGCTGTTCACACCCTGCCACCGCCGCCAGCGAGAATGGAGAATTTACCACACAATCAAATCTCCATTCAGTGCAGCAGGACCAGAGAAGGCCAGCTGCAGGTGAGGTCAGAGAATCCAGCACAGTATCTCTATCAAATCTTGAACTTTTAGCATCACATTCTAGTTTCCCAGCTCGCTGCAATGTTTACCGGGCACAGCAAAGTGAATGTTTCATATTGATATGCTTTCTCTCACCCACCCTTGCTCAAAGTCTATTACGTTTCTAACTTTTCCAGGTTGAAATGTTAACTCTGTTTTTCTTTCCACTGATGCTTGACGTACTGAATATTTCCTGCATTTATTAGTGTTTAACTTGCTGTTAGTTCTGATATGTTTGGAATAATGCTGTTAGATATTACCTTTTTAGGTTAATCATATGATTGTCATCAGAAATTAACAGCTACATTTAAGACTGAATTTGTGACTGATGATATGCTACATTGCCAATCAATGATTGCATAGATGCAAAACTTATCTAAGTTTCACAAAGATAATAAACTCCTGATTTACGAACATTACTTTTTCTCAACAAACAATTTATCTGCAGTGCTCAGTGGTGTCATATCTTCCAAAGAAATGTACTTTATTACAAACTTGATATTCAATTGAAGAAGTGTTTAATATAGCATTTGAAAAGGTCACAAAATAAATTTCACCAATACAATAAATAGCAACTATAAATTATATTCTATGGCTGAGTCATGGGATGTTATAGACCCAACAGAAGGTAACGTATAAAATTATGATTGTCTCAAAAGTGTGTTTTTTAAGCTATTATTTCTTTCAACTTCTAGATGCAACATAATAAAACGTGGCACATTCTTGTTCTGATGATGCTATGCAGCACAACACACCATTTACTACCACAGTAAACAGATTAAGAAAATAAATATATCTGTGCCATATAATTCAGTTAATCTATTGCTCAAAACATTTGCAATAAAGCATGCAAGACTAGACAAATAGAAGCCAACGGTTTAATGTAAAATTGCATGAATAATTTAGGAATAGGTGAAAACTGAACAGCAATTCAAACTGTACTGCTTGCTCATCAAATGAAAAGCTTTGGAAATGAGTTTCAAAATGAGTATGAAATATGTCAGTGCCGTAGTATTCTGCCGTGGTTCAGAAACCATCAATGCTGCTGAAATTAAATCTAGTAGAAGAACAAAGAACAAAGAAGAAGAACAAAGAACAAAAACAGCCCGGGAAACAGGCCCTTCGGCCCAACGAGCCTACACCACCATTTTAACTTCAATGGAGTGCATTTCCAATACCATTTTTAATCCTATACATGCAACTTGGTCATACAAGTATATGCACAATACACTGAATTAAGTATGCCCTTCAACATTAATGTATACTGTATAATTACTATGTTTATACAATTCAGCACAATGATAATACCATGAACTGAACTTGCTACCATCTTTGGTAAATGCCATTTTTGGCATAACTGTGTTTTACATTTTCCTAATCTTAAACAGAGATATTTTCTTTTTCTCTGTATTATTGCATAAGCTGCATTGTAATCTACGTGTTAGATTGTTTTAAATTGCTGCTTTCAAGTCATAACAATGTAATGTGACATTATGATGTATGACACCATCTAGATACCTTGAACTGCAAGAGAAGCATGCTGCCAAAACCTTGGGGAATTAAACAATCACAGGAACAAAACTGTACTAAGTGGATCATTCTTAATTACTTGCAATCAATTTCTCCTGACAGTTTATTGAAGTATTTAATTAGGAATAGAGGATGCAATATCTTTGCCATACCTTTTTGTAAGTTCACAAGTGTTTTAGTTCTGATCAATATTATGATTTTAGTTTCTTAGGCCTATCACTGTGTAGTTTAGAAGTAAAGTAAAAGTATAAACAGAAATGATCAAACATATGGTAATTATTGATCATGCATTATAACACACACATCAATTAACTTTTGGTTTATCATTAATCATACTGTTCACAATTAGTGGAAACCCCAGTGTTCAAAGAGCATATTTATTAAAATAGTGAGTAGATTAATATTTTTAACAATACCCAATCAACTCAGGATCATCAATTTATTTCAACAAAAAAAAGTTACACTTTCTGGGAATTGCTAATAAACGGACACTGCTACATTCACCAAAATAAATAATGCTATTGGGGAATTGCTTCTCACATTTGAGGACTTGAGATGAAAAGTAAATGATTCCAGTGAAAAGTTGGCAATACCCGAGGGACAAAACAGGAGAGCGATTTGAAAACAAACACAGAACACTGAATTGCTGAAATAAAAATGGAAAATTCTGGAAATATTCATCAGGTCTGGCAGCAGCTGTGAAGAGAGGACCAGTTAATGTTTCAAGTTGATGACCTTTCATCAGAATCCTGCATTTTCAATATTTTCTGTTCTTATTTCAGATTTCCAGCACCGAGAGTACCTTGCTTTTGTATCAGTGATCACATTTGTACAAGTAATTGGAATATAGTAGAGTGTTATGTTTAGCACACTTGTATAAAGTTCTCATGCCTTCCAATTTAACTATTCATTACTCTATTTATTTTAACAAAGCTGGAAATATTCTTGGGGTTTTATGATATTGACAGGACAATGCTGGGGATGGAAGGATTTACCTCAGTTTACGCTAGATTGAGAAAGAATGAGTGTTTTCAATCCTGCTCATTTTCAAATGACCCCCACCAGAACGTGGATGTCAGTTGAGAACAGGTACAGGCTTGACTTTATTATAATGATTAAATAGTTTGCTAATAGGTTCAAATATGAAGGATGGTCGCATCAACAAGGTATTAGAAGGGTGTCAGTAACCATTGAACTGTATCCTTACATGAAAGAAATATGCTGGCATATCATTTCTATTACATCTGAACAATATAGGAGGAAATTTCTCTTTAAGGTATATGTAAATAATTGGTCAAACAATACTTTATAAACAGGTATACCATTTCAGTACACATAGCATTCAGAGGAATTCTTCCTCCATTGGCCTCTAATTAATAGAGGAACTTAATCAGGTGGGAAGGTGGGGTGTTGCTTTCCTATTTTCACTCCTACTAAGGTGGGAAACTTTTGGGCAATTTTCCAACATCACTGTCAATTGAGACCACTAAATGGGCAAATAATGCAATTAATTGGAGGTTACAAACAGCCTAAAAAGCAAACCCTGTCCAGGTGGCTTGGGAGCAGCCATGGAGGGTCCTTGTCCAAAGGCACTCAGTGTCTGATTGAGGGACCAGCACCGGGAATACACGACACATGGAAAACCATCCCTTGTTGCTGACATCCTTATCTCTCCTATGACCCCACTCTACAATGCCTATCCTGCCCTCATTCACTCTTGGCCTGGGGATCCTTGCTTAGCCTGGGATCTTGGTGAGTGCATTGCCAGTGCTGCCACCACTCCCACTGGCACTGCCTGCAACGCGCAGCTGCTAGCCTTTGATTGGCAGGCACGTTTTGGGCTTGCTGTTGCCATCCTTGATTCTAGGGAAAGCCTGCCACATGGCACTTAATTTGACAGGCTGTCACCTGGCATTTAATGTTCTTGTGAAAGCAAATACCAAACAGGCATGACTATGAAGAGCATCGCTGCTCCCATGCTGTAAGTTATCATAAACATTTGAGCAGAGACTTAAAAAACATTAACTGAGATAGATGCAAAGTGATGCACTTTGGTCAATTGAACCAGGGCAGGACTTACTCAGTTAATGGTAGGGCACTGGGGAGAGTTAGAGAGCAAAGAGATTTTTGGATATAAGTTCATAGTTCCTTGGAAGTGGAGTCACAGGTGGACAGAGTGGTGAAGAAGGCATTCGGCCTGCATGGTTTCGTTGGTCAGAAAACTGAATACAGGAGTTGGGACACCTTGTTTAAGTTGTACAAGACATTGGTAAGGCCATATTTGGAATACTGTGTACAATTCTGATCACCGTATTATGGAAAGGATATTATTAAACTAGAAAGAGTGCAGAAGAGATTTACTAGGATGCTACCGGGACTTGATGGTTTGAGTTATAAGGAGAGGTTGGATAGACTGGAACTTTTTGCTCTGGAGCGTAGAAGGCTGAGGGGTGATCTTATAGAGCTCTATAAAATAATGAGGGGCATAGATCATCAAGGTAGTACCTTTTCCCAAAGGTAGTGGAGTCTAAAATTTGAGGACATAGGTTTAAGGTGAGAGGAGACAGATACAAAAGTGTCCAGAGGGGCAATTTTTTCACACAGAGGGCGGTGAGTGTCTGGAACAAGGTGCCAAAGGTAGTAGTAGAGGTGGGTACAATTTTGTCTTTTAAAAAGTGTTTCGACAGTTACATGGGTAAGACGAGCACGGAGGGATATGGGCCAAACGTGGGCAATTGGGATTATTTTAGGGATTAAAAAATGGGGTGACATGGAAAAGTTGGGCCGAATGACCTGTTTCCAACTTGTAAACCTCTATGATTCTATCCCATGTCAAGAGACTCATGAGGTTTTCCCACTTTCTGAACTTGTTTTCCCTGCTTGATAGATTGAGGAATAGATTGAGGGCTGCCATTCTGCAACAAATGTGATTGACCAGGGACATCTCCTGCTCTTACACCTGCCATTGGCATGTTGGAAGATTTGCAGGTTGATAATGAACCTGTGAACATATCTTCCATGGCCATTAACTCTTATAGTGGGAATTCAGCCAGAACCTCTTTCTCGGGGACAGGGACACCAGCCACTGCACCACAAGATCTTCCCATTAATGTGTTAGCATGAACAGAACCTTTTACTACCATCTGGACTGAAAGTCTAAATGCATGTACCTGAAGTTGTACAACTGATTGGGTTTTGATTAATAACTGATGAGAAATGAAGAAAATGTTTTCCCATGATCTTCAAATCAAAGAACCTTTAAAAAAAATTGTCACTGTTAAATCTGCGCGACAACTTTATTTCAGAAAACTGCTACGTTCTGATGAGATTTAATCAAGCAAGCCGGAGAAATGATCTCAAAATGGAACCAGTTATCTTCTAGATTACGACAGTAATAATTGATTGGAGATTCCTGATCAATTGATTACAAATTTTCAGGACTGCTATAACACTCAGTTAAGTCAAATTTTGGTTTGACGTTGATATCTTTGATTGAAGTTGACATTATTTCCACAAATAATGAAAAGATAATGACAATAATGTTTATTGTTGATTTGTCATGCTTTCAAATGCAGGGAAGGGAGTGCAACAGAACACAATCATCTTGGCTAGTGACACAACACATTTTCACTTTTGTTACTCTGTAAATTATAAATTGCTAGAGCTCTATGGAGCAATGTATCAAAGACAATATAAACATTATTTACGTATTTGTTCTTCTTCTATCAGCAATGTTAGCAAATCCGTAGGCAGAATTTTCCACTCTCAGTTTTCCATCGTCAGGAAAGCAGTTTGGAATTATTTTTTCCAAACTTCGATGGTAGGTTACAGGCTTTCCTACTGATCTATGTCAAGACCATATTTGCATTCATTTCCATTCACATATCCTTTGAAACACCAATGATGCAGGTTGCAGGCAACCCTGCCTTGATAATATCTCTTATCCAGGTGAGGGGATGGTGTGCCTATTGCTGGTTGGCACAGGACCATGAAGAGTAAGGTTCTAAGCTGCAAGAGACCAATAGATTAGTGCACATTGACCACTGCAACAGTGAGCATTGGCCTGACCTTGCGTGTGTCGCAAGACGGTACACTTATCTGGATATGAGCAAAAGGCAACGGCAGAGACACGCTTGTATGTCCTGGGATGTTGCTGCTCACATCTGTGATCTTCTCTAGTATGAGCTGCAGTTGCAAGAACATAAGAGGAGTAATGCAGAGCTCCTTGCCTACAATGAATAAATATGCGTGCGGGTGCTCTTTAAAAATGGCGCCAGCACCTTCAAATCCGTAATGTAATGGTGGGACAGATGACTTCCTACTTGCTCTGCCAAAAGATTGCTGAGCTCTTCATGCATGGATCATCAATGAGCTGAAACATGGAAGATCATTCATGTTCATCCATCCAGTCCAACAGGAATCATGGTGATTTTCCTGCCCACTACCACGCTTAATCTCAAGAATGGAAAATTCCACCCCCTATTTATTGTTCCTCTTTAGTAGTTCTTTGAAGATCCAACTTCTTCTTGAATTGCTCAGAAATGGTGCAGCAGTGATGGTGATAAGCAAGGAATTTTGTATAATTTAATCATTGTTGCAGGCAATTGTTTTTAAGCGGCCTTCTAAGCCAGAGGTGATTAAGAATAAATAGAGGTGCAGGTTCTCTTTCTGAAAGACATTACTAAATTGTCCGAATGGTTAGGACAGCTTAAAAACTTTCATTGCTATATTCTGTGAGACTGCAAGAATGCACACATGCGTATCATGCACACAAAGTACATATGTAATTATGTATAAATATATACATACCAATATATGAGAGCAAGAGAAAAAGAGACATAGATGAACACACACACACACACCCCAACCCCACATCCTTGATTGCTGAGAAGAATAAAGGCAGCAGGTGCATGGGAACACCACTAACTAAATGATTCCCTTCAAGTTAAACAGCATCCTAACAGAAATATATCACATGCCTTTCTCATCATTGGATCAAAATCCTGTAACTTCCTCCTTAACAGAGTGCAACTACAGTACGTAGACAATAGGAGCTAAAGAAGGTGGCTCATCACCATCTTCTCAAGGACAATTGGGATGAACAATAAATATTGGCCTTGCCAGTGATGCCCACATCCCATTAATGACAAAAAAACACACGTATACAATCATAAACATAAAGATATTGTTGTGCCTAGCACAGCCTGTTTTAACCCTTATACAATGGACAAAATATTGTGAATAGATTTCTTCTTAGGATAACCAATACTTACTTAAAGCACACAATCAATAATCACCCACCCAACCAACAATAAGTTATCTTACAGAAAATACTAAAGCTCAAGTCCAATACCAGACCTTGACTTAACTTTGCATGACTGGCAAGCACCCAGGCAGATATTGGCCTTTATCTATGAGCTGGTCTCAGTCATCCTCTGCGTAGTCTAGTCCTTTGGTCTGGTCTGGCACTCTGGTTCTGGTCTGCCTTCCTTCTTGGGTGTGGTGGTTCTCCTCATACTGGTCGTTGCTGGCGATGGTCACCGTTGTTGTAAGGGCCGTTCGTGGGGTCAGGGACAGAGAGATTCTTCGTTGTGCCACACCCTTTATACCCCATTGGGTCCCCCTCCACCTCCCTTTTTGGCCATTGCCAATCAATTGATCAGGACTTGATCACCCTGATCAATAAAGTCCATTTGGGTGCTGCCACACCAATCTCTGTGTATGGCCCCAACGGCCATATCTATAGGTTCTGGGGGCATGTAGGACACACAGCTCCTTCCTAAATAAGGATTTACCGCTCCGCTATGTCTGGTAAACAACCCAGTTTGATCAGAAAGGCCCCTTTGTCCTGGAAATGGCCCATATTCTGTGTATTCAGCCATCTGAGCTGCAGCCTGCTTATCTGCGTTTTTTAGGCTGTCGCCTGCTGTTGTTTTCCTTGCCCAATTGTCCCAGAGTGCTTTACAAATCATCATTTTAGGTGGCCCGTTTGGCCACAATATATATGCAAACACTTCTAGTATGCACCTCCATAAGTATCACATTATTTCAGCCATTCTTTGTTGATGATACCATGTGACTCACTGTTGGAGATCTGACTAACATATAGATTCCGAATTGAAAAAGTGAAACAAAATGCAATTAAAGGTAGAAATTTTAATTCAGGAAATAAATAGATATAAACCAGACTATAAAAACACCACACCAAACAAAAGCTGCCAGAAGACCCAGAGTATGCACAAAAATCAGCACACAGGAAAAAAGCTGCCATAAAAATCAATTATTACAAATTGAAACCAGAAACAGAGCAAGCCCACTATAAATGGAACACTGTGAAAATAATAGGGAACAAAGGGTCAAAGAAAATAAAAGATCATATTCTCCAAGACAAAGACTATCCATCAACAGGTGAATTTCCACCTGCCAATCAAACATTAAGTCACAAATCAAATTATTGAACAGGAAGCAAGAATTTTATATTCTTTTTACCCAGCCATTGTAATCTTTCCACTGTAAGCAATGAAGGTCTAAGACAGCAAACTGGAATACTGTTAGGTAATCATATTTCAACAGCAGAAGCATTGATATATTACATATTCTACAAATATTGACTGCTTTAGCACTCACGTACTGATGGTTACATAATAAACAAAGCAGGCCCTATGAAAATCAGTGGCCCTCAATGGCAGACACATGTCTTATGCTTGGAACGGCACTGATACAGGCTTCAGAGTGGGAAGATCATAGTGTCAAACGACTAGTCAACGGCCTTTCTTAATCACTCACAGCTGAATACATATTTAGCTGTATGAGGGATCCTCCTTGGCATTATTTAAAGGCAGTAAGAAGTCTCACAACACCAGGTTAAAGTCCAACAAGTTTATTTGATAGTAAATCCACAAGCTTTCAGAACACAGTTCCTTTGTCAGGTCACTTCTCACTGTGTTCACCCCAGCCCAATGCCGGATTCTCCACATCATTATTTAAAGGGACAGCCATCAAAATTACAAATGCTCTTATAAACTTTATAGGAGTATTGTGATGTGTTCTTGGAAGAGTTTTGATGACTTGCTGGTTTTGGGAAGCAATGTTGCTGCATTTTGACATGGAGGATGAGAGGTTTTATGGCCAATCACAGAAAGGCTGTGGATTCAGCCACTCATTGTCTGCTAGATAGAGGTGAGGTTGAAGAAAGGAAAAATTATGCATAAAGGGGGAAGGAGGAAGGTTCACCACAGGAAGTTTTCGGGGAACACTTCTCCTATCTTAGCAACTTAGCTAGGAACTATCCCAATTCATCAAGGAGGTGGTTGCAGTGACCTGTGTTGTTTCCTTCAACAGGATCTACAGCTTCACAGCAGACAAATAATAATACTGCTGGTGATAGTCAAGATTATCATTACTCTCAACTTCTGCTCAACCAAATCCTTTCAGGTGGGAGTAAGTGACATTGAAAACATTTCCCAGTTCATGATCCATTACTGCATCTAAGCAGTGGCCGAAGTCCTGACATGCCGGAGAGGAGACTTCACCATCTTCTCTCCAAACAGACTACAGTATCAGGAGTCTGCATCTGGTTCTTCTAGGGTAGTGAAATTCCCAATGGTGCAGGGAGTCATTGACTCATTACTAATGAAACTTCATTGGTCCTAAGAACAAGTACAAGAATTGCAAAGGGTTCCACTCCATAGGATGCAGTTGTTATGCGAACAGGCCCAAACCATCTTATTGGTGAATGTCTACTTTTTGGAAATAACCACCTAATTACAGTCTTTTATTGCTGCCATATGCAGGCTGCCACAAAGAACGAGAGAGTGGTTGCTTGGAGACAAGGGATAACCTCTGTCCACATGGCTTCTGACCAGTCTTCTCTGTGAGCTGTGTTGTCAAGCGAGTACACAAAAACTTGAAAGTTTCCATGCAGGTTGTGCACAGGCTTCTTTAAGTTACCACATAGGCACTCTCTGGTTCCAACTGTCTAGAGATTAAGTGACGTAGGTGTGCCTGGTCCCTCCTGGTTCTGGTCTACAGCCTTCAATGATCTTGCAGGGCAGGGGGAATATGGGAATGTCAATCAGCATGCTATGTTGTTTTTAAATGTGCCTGCCATAGCAGAATAAATGGAAGTAGGTGGAAGCTGTGGTAGGCTGATGTGAGGTTGGCAAGGTGTGGAAAGGTGACATAGGACATATGATTGTTAGGTTGCTAGCTTCCAGTCTCTTTTAAAGGATATCCCTTGAAGGTCTATTTAGCATCCCACCAATGGAATCATGGCCTTTTTCTTCCTGTTGAACTGCAACACCACATCAGAGAACCTGGGAACCTTCTCTCTTGCTTGTTGCTCAGTTTGAGTCCTTGTCCTGACAAAAACTTACACCAAAGTGTCAGTCAGCAGTCAGCAGTAGCTATTATGTAATGAGTACAGCAATCGTTTCAGAGGTGCAAGCTGACGATAAGACATACAGATTAGATGATTGCTGTGCATGCTGTTGGAGTCCCTGTTGTATGTTCAGCTAGCCTGTGCCCAGCTGATTGCAGTAATTATTTGAATAGAGAGGCATTGCAAAGTATGTGTGTTGCCTGCTCCAATAAGTAAATGATGTGGACATGCCAGCATTGGACTAGGGTGGGCACAGTGGGCACTGCTTCAAAAGCTTGTGATACCAAATAAACCTGTTGGACTTTAACCTGGTGTTGTGAGACTTCTTACCGTGCCCAATAAGAAAAGGCATTAACCCCCCATGCCCAAAAATGAGGGCTTTCCAAATTTAGTCATAAGAGTCTGCAGGAGATCACTTTTGTAAAAGAAAAGGTAATGTTAAACCTTCTACCCAAAAAAAAGTAAACATTTGTTTAACTGAAGCCCTGAACTTAAAATGATTCTGAAAGATAAAGCTGAGAACAAAAACTGGTGGAAAATAATGCAGATTCTGCACATCTTGAAGCTGACAGAAATCAATGGTACAGTGTGTTCCAGAATTTAAGTACTAAGTATTTCGATTGTTCTTGAAGCATGGTGAAACGTAATTTACCCATTTACCCATTTTGTGCTGTCTATAGTCTACATTTTGTGACATCAGCAATACTTGAACAGTTAATTTCCTCGACACATTACAGCTAACACACGTTGATTATACACAAAGGTACAGTCATTTTGTGAAAAAGCATTGAGAGAATAGATGCTATGTTTTATCCATATGCCTAAAATTATTGCTGGTTGTAAACAGATGTTAATGTACAGAACCATAGTTAAAGGTTTTTTTTATTTGTTAATAAATAATTCATGGAAAACATGTACATTTTTCAGAAATTATTTTGCACATGGAGCAATTTCCTACAATTAACGTTATCATCAAAACACTCAAAGTCATAAGGGCTGAAACTAAGGAAGGCAGGAGATATCTTACAGAAACCGTTTTCCAATGGTCACAATGGTATCTTAACATCAAATTTATCTTTGCTGAACATAGCAAAGGAATTCAAAAATGTTATATGACTATAAGTGATTCCTTTCCTGTAGACATGTGTTTTCACACGCTCAAGGTCATGTCCATTGTGCCTCTTGATGGGCGGAAGCCATACTGAGACTCAGGGAGGAGCTTTTCAGCCACCGGGAGAAGAAGGTTGAGGAGGATTCTTGCAATGACCGTATCCTGTGGAGGGAGGAGGGAAATCTCTCTGTAATTTCCGCTGTTTTCCATACCACAGTACGATAGAATCTCCACAGTGCAGAAGGAATCTACAATGAACCTGGCCCATGCACTCACACTCCCTCCCCCACCTACTGCGCTGACCCCATAAACCCATGCGTTTACCATGGCTAACCCATTCTTCTTTGTACACCAAGGGGCCATTAGCATGGCTAATCCACCCAAGCTGCACATCTCTGGATTAGTAATAATAGAGTAATTGAACTCGGAGGTGCTGTTAAAAGCCCCTTGGTGAGTTGCTGCAGTGCACCTTGTAGGTGGTATGTGCAGCAGATGTGGTGTGCAATGTTGGTTGGAATATTTAAGATGATGGATGAGTGCGAATGACGTTGGCTGTTTTGTTTTGGATGTTGCTGGGCTGCTTGAATATTGTTGGGGTTGCATTCATCCAGGTAAGTGGAAAGTATTCCATTAGACTTCTGACTTGCACATTGTAGATGAAGGGTCAGGAAGGGAGCTAGTGGTCACAGAATACTCAGTCTCTGACATGCTATTGTAGCTGCAGGATTTAAGTGGCTTACTCAATTAAGTTTCTGTTCAATGGTAACTTCCAGGATTTTTAATGTGGAGGGGGGTGGTGGGACTAGGATGGAGGTTGATGATGTTAGTGCTGTCACATGTCAAGGGGCAGATTATAATACTCTCTCATATTGAAAAAAGTCATCGCCTGGCACTTGTGTCACATAAATGTTGCTTGCCATTTATCAACCCAAGCCTGAATATTGTCCAGGAATTGTTGTATTCAAGCATTGACTACTGCATCATCTGAGGAATTGTGAATTAAACTAATGTGCAACTTCAGTGATCAGCTCCACTTCCAACTTTATGATTCAGGGAAGATCATTGATGAAACATGTGAAGATGATTAGGTTCAGCACTCCGCTCTGAGGAACTGCAGCAGAGATGTCTTGGGGCCAAAATGACTGGCCTTCAACACCTTACTTTGAACTAGGAATGTCTCCAGCTGGTGGAAAGTTTAGCTGCTGATTACCATTTTTGGATTCTTTGGTATCATGTTTGCCAATTACTTCCTTGATGTCAAAGGCAGTCACTTCCTCCTTCTTTTGCCCATGTTTGTACCAAGGTTGTAATGATGTCTGGAGTCAGGTGCTGTGGGTGGAATCCAAACTAAGTGTCAGTGAACTGAAAAGCACTGTTGGCAACCCTTCCTTCATCTTGCTGATGATGAGAATGGACTGATGGAGTAATAATTAGTTGAATTGAGTTGAGTTGCAAAAGACTTACCTTGGCAATTTTCCACTTTGCTGGGTAGATGTCAATGTTGCATTGGAAGAGCTTGGCGAGGGGCATGGCTAGTTCTGGAGCAAAAGTCATCAATATTACAGTTGGGGTGTTGTCAGCTTTTGCTGCATCCAGTACATTGTGTTTCTTTACATCAAGCAGATTAAAATAATTGGGCTGAAGACTATCTGACTTGCTGGGCCCTACCCTCATTGAGGATGGGGATATTCATGGAACAACCTACCACCGTTCACAACATTCATCCTATGGCAGGACTGCAAAGCTTTGATTTTATCTATTGGTTATAGAATGATACTGCTTTGTCTTTGCTTTTGAACATATAGTCCTTTGTTTTAACTGCACCAGGTTGGCACATCATTTTTAAGTATGTCTGGTGCTGCTTGTGGTATGCCCGGTGCTGCTTGTGGTATGCCCTTCCACATTCCTCGTTAAACCAATGTTGATTTCCTGGCTTTAAGATGCCAGTAAAATGAGGGAAATGCCAGACCATTAAGTTACCAATTGTAGAGGAATTTGGTTCTGCTGCTGGTCCACAGCAACTCATGGATACCCAGTTTTAACCTGCTAGATCTGATCTGAATCCAGCACCTTTAGCATATTAGTGGTGCCACACAACACAAGATGTGACTTTGCCTCTACAGAAGCTGTGTGGTAGTAACACCTACCAGTAGTATTATGGATAGCTACATGTATATAAGTTGATGAGGAGATCTGAGTTTTTCCCTCCTGTTGATTATCTCACCACTTGTAAGAAGCTCAGTCTGGGAGTTGATCAGTAGTGTTGCTATGGAGCCACTCATGATGATAGACACTGGTTCTTGACACAGAGTATGCTCTGCGTCCTTGCAATTTTTAGTACTTTGTACAATTGGTGTTCGAAATGGAAAAGTACTGATTCATTAGCTGAGGGAGTCAAGTTGGTCGTATCAACAAAAAAGTTTCCTTGTCCATGAGAACCTTATGGTATAGAGCCAATGTTGAGGATTGCCTGAGCCATTCCTTCCATCTGTATCGTACAATGTTGCCATCAGGAAGAATATACCTCAGAATGATATTATGACCAGTTAAGAGGGAGTGTACTGGCTTCCCTCCACACAATCTCCTCAGCTGGTGACAACAAAGGTTTGGGTTTCTTTTTCACAAGGATTTGCCTTTCCAGATCAGAATGTATTTAACTATTTAAACTGTGATCAATAAGGAGCCAATCAAAAAAGGTTTGAGTCAAAGAAAAAGAGCAAATTTATTAATCACAAAACCACTTTGCTGGGTAGATATCAGTGTTGTTGTATTGGAAGAGCAAAAACAAAAACAGGATCACACACACACACACAATGTTGTGTTCAATTTGGGTTGGCTGGTTTCTGGAATGTGGTCAGATGTAGAAGATATCGTCATTACTACAAGATCTTGGTTTACTGGTAAATTCCTGTTAGAGTTGACTTCTCAAATGGGTAACACTTATCCCAGAAAGCAGAAGGGGGAAGAGAGACAGAGAGAGAGAGCAGCCTTTAGCCTGTTTTCTCTTCTGAAGACTTTCTTGACACCACTTGTACTTGTGTCATTTGCAATTGGGCACTAGTGGCTGGGAAGTCTTTCCTCAAAATATTTTTTCTGTGGTGAATTTCCAGAATGTTGGCCAGGACTTTCCCAAAACAAAACTAAGTGTCCGATGGAGGGGAAAATGTGAGTATTTCCTGCCTGTTATTTGGTCATACTTACCAGAATGAATCTCCAACACTGCAATGCAGACTGCCTCAACATGACTCTAAAAAGTAGGGGGTGGGATCTATTCCCACCCAAGAGGCCAGCAACATACTGTTGAGTGGGCCACTATACATGCATCAAACTGTCAGTGTGGAGATTGGCACTAGTGCACTGGTCCCAATTGCCGGCCTTCCCAATCAGTGCCCCACCCCACCTGATCACTGGCCTACCAGACACCCCCGTAGGTCAGCCTCCGCTAGTTGATCATTAGTAGCTATCTGCCACTTTTGGTTGGGTTACCCTCTCATAACACCCTCTCTCATCCCACTTGTACAAAAATAGCCTGGGGACAGGACAGAACCATAGAACTAGATGTAGACCATTGGCAGAAAGCTCTCTGCCTGCCCACCTCCATTCCAAGCCCCATATATTAAATCACTCATTTTCAGTGATGTGGCATGGATTTTGCAATTCCCCTCTGATTGCTGAGATGGACATTGAGCTAGAACAGAATGAACTTTAAATTTAACTTGGCCAAATGGCATTTTCAGAATAATGACTGGTAGTAGATGTCTAAAGTATTCATTTTTTTGATTGACTGAAATATCCTGCACATTTCTCTCTTTGCAAATGGAAAATCTGCAAAAGGTGGATTAGGATTCCATTGTTGCCTTCCAATTTTTCTTCAAAATTCATCTCCAACATTTATTCCTATGTTATTATTCTCCATATGTTCAGTATAGAACTGAGACTGAGCCATGCAAAGGAAAAATGTTCAGTTTACCTCCTGTCAATAGCCTTCTGGCCAGAGCCTTTTACCTTTGAGAGCCTATCTACAATTTTTAGTTGGATGGCAAAGCCACTCTCTGGCCACTAATTGGTAAATTTGGGAAAAATTATTTGATTCCCATGGTATGGGCTTCTGACCCCCATTTGGGCCTTGTAGTAGGGTCCTGAAGTCTGCAGGAAAGTCCGGTCTACTGGAATTTACAATCTGCTTCTTCTGTAGGGGATTGTTCACATGCAATCTTACACACTGGTCAAATACCGAAGTCAAGGGATTGGAGCCAATATCCTGACACGCTGTCAATTTTAGTCTCAAACCTCTGCTGCTCCAAAACCCACATGTTCCTGCAATTTAAAATTCTGCCTAAACTATTTAATCAGAAGCACAATGGGCACCCCATACTGCAGCAATTTGAACGTTTTAGATTTCACACATCAGCCATCTTTCAGATTTCCCTGAGCAAAATTGCAAATATGTATTAAATTTTGAAAACCTCTCTTTTGTGGGCCTGAACCATGAGCAATGGTATTGATCATGTTAAAACTTGTTTCACATCATTTCCTTACATTTGGCACAGCAAGAAAGAATATTTCAATCTGCCTGGGTTAGTTTCAAACCTAGATCCAACAAACAAAAGGATATTGTTTAACTTGATGTCTCACCCTATAATATTAACCTTTTTGTTTTAGCAATTTAGTGTTATCATCATTGGATTCCAATGTAGAAAATTCATAGAACTAAGTCAAAAGACTTGGATGAACACCCATCAATTTAGCTTTTCCAGAGTTTGTAAATGATTATTTTCTCAAAAATAATAGATTTTATATCAGATATACTCATATAGAAGCAGTATGGCATTTATACAACTAATTCAATCAAAACCTAGAAGGCAGAATTTAATGAAACCCATGTGGGTTAGGAGGTGGGGAACTTTACTTGCGGGGGCTGGAAGAGTACAGGAATGAAGACCCCATTGCCTTCCTGCCTCCTTATGGACGACCTTCCCACCCAGATGCTAATTGAGGTCCTGAAGTCAGGCCTCATCCTGCCACCACTGACATTTGCAGAAAATTACCAATCCAGGAGGCCAAAAAGCAACTCTGCTGTGACCTTTGTTGCGGAGGTGTGTTCCATCATTCAAAGGCATTCAGTGCCTGAAACCCAGCCTCAGGAAAAGGGTGCCACCGAGAACCATTTGTTCCCCTGCCTTTTCTTCTGACCTCTTCCCTTCTATCCCGCCACCCTCCAGGACATAGACCGCAGCAGTTCAAAAAGGCAGCTCACTGCCACATTCAAGGGCAATTATGGATGGACAATAAATGCTGGCCTAGCCAGCAACACCCACATCCCATGAACAAATATATTTTAAAAAATTCACTTAGTTCAAGAAAACGGCCACAGATCTTTGCAATCAATGAGAACAGTATATTTGTCAACTTCCTGGGGAATTAAAGTTTACAAATGTATTCATTAATGTTGATAGAAATGAATGATTTGATGTACAAATCCACTCCTGATATACAGCACATTACCTATGGTTTCTCCAGATTCATAATAAGCCTATTATCTTCCTCAATCAGTTGTAGGTCTGCCTGGGCATGTTCTTCAAGTGCACCATCTCTATAAATATGAATTAATGAATGAGCTCCTCACAAACATTGTTCAGAGCACACATTCTGTTTCAGTCAAAGGGCTTTGTCAGAAAAATGATATGCATGCTTGCATTCAGATCTTTTGTGATATCAATCATTCCTACAAAGAGACAGAAAAATCTTGGTATAAAAACACAGCCTTGCTAAATCCACTGTCGATACTAAAATGATCCAGAAAGGATTCCATCCATGAGCTTTCTGCTCATGTAGTTAGTAAACTATCCCAAAATATTTTTCTGTATATCAAATTACTTTAGTTTCCACAACCCAAATTATTAACAATGACAAATACTGCAGAGATCCATATTCTGTTTTCTCTGTTATTCTTGCATTTGATATACAATGAAAATCATGATAATTGCAGTGGCACAGTGATCAGCACTGCTGCCTCACCACGCCAGGGACCAAGGTTCAAATCCAGTCTTGGGTAACTGTGTGGAGCCTGCACGTTCTCCCCATGTCTGCTTTGGTTTCCTCCGAGTGATTCAGTTTCCTCTCACTCCGAAAGATGTGCTGGTTAGGTGTATTGGCCATGCTAAATTTTCCCTCAGTGTTCCCGAACAGGCGCTGGAGTGTGACAGCTAGGGGATTTTCACGATAACATCATTACAGTGTTAATGTAAGCCTACCTGTGACACTAATAAACGTTAAAAAATAGTGTTCATTGTCTTCTGAAACAACTCTACACTTCTGAAGTACATTTTGTACATTGCAGATGAGAATACTACTGAGGAGCTTCCTGGCCAGATTCTTCCTGACAATTATTACGGAAAGGAGAGAGACGGTGGGATAGCTTTTCCACAAGTAGCTGCAGGCAACTTCAAAAGAGCCAAGTGCTTTTCAGTTCCTCCTTTGTGTAAACACAGAGGTTAGAAACAGCGGGGGTGGGGGCAGGGGGGTACTTGTGATGCATTCAAACAAGGTAAATAAACACAGCTGAGCAAAATACTGACTAAAAACCGAGTAAAAGCTGTGAATTAAGAGTTAAAAAGGATTGGACTGAAATTGAACGGAAACAAAGGTTTTCAAAGGGTCGAAAGGTATTTCAAAGACTCTGAACTTTCTGTGAAGGCTCAGAGACTTGAAACAAATGCAGTGTTAAAACAATGAAGCTGAACAAACAGCTGCAGAACTGGGAATTCCACAACCCCCTGTCCCCAATGAAAATGATTGCTTTCTGACAGTCAGAGGACTTCAATAGGGTCTGCTCATAACTGCAGCTTCTGTGAGAGAGAAAGGGAAATCCCTGATGCAAAATGGACCACTGCTGTGACTCAAAAGCCTGCCAGCTGACATAGGGACATGGAGATTAAAGTGATCTAACCACTTCAGAGTTCTCACAGATGATGAGCATCTGTGAGATGTTGATGTTGACCTCAGATCTGCCTGAGAATCACCATACCTGGGGTGATCTTTAGGTCTGCTAGGACTAGAGGAGGCAGCCCAGCAATGGGACTGCCATCCCAGGAACAGTGCTGAAATCAACCTCTGATCCCAGACCAGGCCCACCCAATCCCCAGCCTAACAGTGGCAGAGAGCACATGGGCATTGGACTTACCTTCTTGACCTTCCCCGCCCCCCCCCCCCCCCCCCCCCCCCCCCCCACACCCCCCCTCAGGGTCCACATGTGGGGTGGCACTGTAGCACAGTGGTTAGCACTGCTGCTTCACAGCACCAGAGACCCGGGTTTAATTCCCAGCTTGGGTCACTTCTGTGTGTAGTTTACATGTTCTCCCTATGTCTGAGGGTTTCCTCTGGGTGCTGTGGTTTCCTCTCACATTCTGAAAGACGTGCTTGTTAGGTGCATTGACCTGAACAGGTGCCAGACTGTAGCAACCAGGGGAATTTCACAGTAACTTCATTGTGGTGTTAATGTAAGCCTTACTTGTGACTAATAAATAATAAAGCTTCAAAATATAAAACCAGACATCAGACCAGGGTGTCACTACCAGGGACCGGGAGCAGTGCATTGTTGGCACTGCCAAGGCATGGGGTCTGAGTGGGTTACCCTCGTGCCTGTATTGTGTGGGGGTGTGACCCTTTGAGTGATGGTGGGGGTTTGGGTGGGGAGGAAAGGATGCCCCTCTTTGTTGAGGGTTTACTGGCTCCACTGGTCAATGGAAGGGGGGGGTGGAAGAGCGGGTCACCATTTTGATTTATGACATGATGATCTTAGCATGTTTTCCTTTTCCAAGAAGGACAAAATTTCTGCAACCCATTTCTATGAACTCCTTTTCCTTAAAACATTGGTTCTTTTGTTTGACTTCTCACTTGCCTGATGCATTATGTATCTCCTCAATTTTTGTTGATACCTGACCAAGTAGACTAGTATCATAGCATGACAAGTGGTTAAAACACAGTAGACCTAGAGATTAGTTTGTACTTGAAAACGGGGATGTGCATATTTATGCACATGCTAGAACAATATGAAATTCTTGTAGGGGCTCATTATAATGAGTCAGGCTTGCATGTTCAAATTTTCCTTCTCCATCTCCTACTTAGGCCATTTATGCCGATTGTAAGCAATAATGCTCCTGTAATAAATATCTGCTATACAGTCACATATTGCAATATACTGGTCTCTGAATCAGAAATGACAGCAATGGCGTTGATGGCTTATGTGTCACGATGGTCAGAAGAACTGTGATTTCTGTCCTTTTTTCCTGTATTTTGTCATTTCTTAATGTTAAGTAATGAAAGAAACAGGACAAAATAAAATGTTTCATTCTTCACTCTTCAGTGATACAACTTACCAAAGACACAATGGCATTCATGGAAGCATGCAACATCTGCAAATCAGTGAACTAAGAAATCAAAGGCAGTGATCTGAGTGACTGTTATAAACAGAAGACTTTGTAACATTGTATGCACAAACGTAAGCAGTTGCCTTTCTTTGGTAATGAAGTCCCAGTGACTGTTATAGCTCATAAATTGTTGGAAATTCTATGAATGGACAAACTAAGTCATCACATTAATTTTTTTGGAGAGAGGACAAACTTATTTCAAGAGTTCTGGAGACCCATTTGCAGCAGGCATTGCTCATCCCATGGTTCCCAGACTGTATAATTTTCAACTATAATTGACTAAAGTTCAAGGTTGCATTGCACTTTAGATAAGCAATTGTACTCAATTTCTCTACCTGGCTCCAATAAGTTCCTGATTGTTTCTACATTGCTGAAGGAAAGTCCTGAACGAGAAACTGGTGCTCTCTCGCAGACTGGGAAGGAGAGGCTTTGCTAGTCTGCAATTTAATTTCCAGAAGGTGGTTGAAGAATGGCATTAAGTATGTGAGAGCAAATTGATGTCCGCCCTCTCAGCCACAGGAGATATTTGATTAATCAGGGCATGCATGAGGAGAGAAGATGAACAAATACAACTTCATGAAAAAAATGGTACTCATTTATTTTTTCCATTTGACTCTTATAGAAGCTTTCCTAATCTTCCATTCAATCTAACAATTCATGACATAAATATAATCTTTTGGCATTTCACTTATCATGCAACACCCTTACTTAATCATCTCCCTCCTCATTTCTGATTTAAATAGCTTTGACTATCTGAGAAAATGACAGTAAAATCACATTAGCAACTTTGCTGTCGTTGTTTCCTTTACTGCTTTGGCTAATGTTGTCTGTGGAATGTATTTTTTTGGGTGGAGACAATTACAGTGGAAATTGTTATTTTAGATTTTGTGTTTGCAAGTGAAAACAGCAATTGGCTAAAAAAAATCTCTTGAACTTAATATTATCGATACATTTTTCAGTGGATTATCAACTGAGGGATATTGAAATAATTTTTGACAGGAAGGATTTAGAAATGAGTTGCATTTGAGTGGTATGTTTTAAATTAAAGTTGATTCACATAAGTCTATGGCTGCAGCCAGTAAGACAATGAGAAATCTAGATCGTAATGAGCCAGGTATTGAATATGTGTTTTCAGAAGGACTGGGCCCAATAGCTAATTTGATAGCTTGTCCCAGACTTTCTGTGAACATCCACATCAGTTATCATTGCAATGACCTATTCATTTAAACCCAGTTTGGGATGTCTGCCGATAATCCACTGATGTGGAAGGGATACAGCTGGTCTAATTGACAAGTCTATTGGCAAATCAGTGAAGAGAACATAGGGAGATAGCCCATCCGCTTCCTGTGGTCAGAAGTGGCAAGTAGAGAAAAATCCATCTCCACAGTTGTTTGGTTGGAGTAAGCTGCTGTGAGAAAGACCTAAACAGTTTATTGCAAGATTCTGACAAAGCCTGTGCAATTTGGTCTGCTTAAAACTAGACTGACAAGAGCAAGTATTACTCCACTGACTAATGATGGGCAAATTGCTCTACGTTTCCTCCTTTCTAAGATGGGATTTGAAGCTAAATGAAGTAAGTTATAACTGACACTATACGTTTGTTTACTGTCTGAACAAATAAAGCAGTTGAATGATTTATATCTGATCTCATCTGACTAGTGTTTTCAATTTGCCATTTGAAAGAAGCACATTTGAAGACAAGAAAGAAAGAGTTTGTTTATAAAGCACCTTTTGTGACCTCAGGGGGATATCTTAATTCACTTCGCATCTTCCATTTTTGAAGCATGGTCATCATTGTAAGAATCATAGAATCCTCTCAGTGCAGAGGAGGCCATTCAGCCCATTGAGTCTGCACTGATTCTCCGACAAAATATCTCACCCAGGCCCTCTTCCATATCCTACTCCTGGAACCCCACACATTTCCCATGGCTAATCCATCTAACCTACACATCTTGGGTCACTAAGGGGCAATTTAGCACAGCCAATCAACCTAGCCTGCACATCTCTGGAGTGTGGGAAGAAACAAGAGTACCTGAAGGAAACCCATGCAAACGCGGGGAGAATATACAAACACCACACAGACAGTCACCCAAGGCTGGAATTGAATCTGAGTCCCTGGAGCTGTAAGGCTTCACTGCTGACCACTGTGCTACCCTCAGGAAAGCATTTAGAAGTAGCAATATCCAGTTTAGATCACTGGAAGAAAACATTTTTATATCTCCAGATTATGCTAACATATGATTAGCTAACGGACAATATTCTTGCACTCCTAAATGCAAGACATGTAGGCCATTTATATATGTGACCACCACCACTGAACCCAGGAAAAAATTCAAGACAGACTTGAAAATACAACAATGATATGAATATCTCATGCATTGGACTTTCATTTGAAATTCCCCTTCCTGCTATTTTAGCAGAGGCAATTATCCTTCTTTGCTAATCAGACTGGAAACTTTGTTAAAATAGCAATGAAGGAAAACTCAGATGAATGCATTAAAGGTTCAGACAACAGCAGCACACTGCATATCATGACTTAGATGATTTCACTTGAAGTTCAAAAACTACAAAACAAAATCTAACTGCATAAATGATGTAACCACCCCACTCTTTACAGAGTAAATATTAGGTCAAAAGGAAAAGAGGAATTCCATAATCCCATAAAGGGCAACATTACAATCCTGCAACATCAATCCATTTAAGTGGGACCTTTTATCTCCATATGATTCAGCTCAATCCCAGGGAACAAATCCATTCAACCCCTAAACAGTATGCTAACTTCAGCATGTGCAAAACTATAATATCAGTCTGATATATACTATTCTATAAGTGCCAAATGTTTAGTGACTTCACAAGGGCGGTGTACTCTTTAAAAAAAATAATTTTACCATTCATGTCAATTGCTTTGGAGTGATAAGATAAAAGCCTGGCTCCTTGTTGTTGTGGGCATGAGCTGAGTTAGACCTGCCCCGATCCTTGTCAACATAGATGCATTGTACGCAAGTGCCCTTTTTCTTGATTCTGTCTCACCAAGGAAAGCTAAAGTATGTCTGGAATAATAAATAGCAAATTGTTGTACTGCTGTATAGAGGGTGGTCATCCCATGTTGTGGCTGAGATATACCGTAGTACAAAGGAGAGGAAGCATTATTGCACATGTAACCATGCTATGTTTCTAATTATTGGACTTCAATTTTGGGCAGCATGGTGGAACTGTGGTTAGCACTGCTGCCTCACAGCGCCAAGGACCTGGGTTCAATTCTGGCCTCGGGTCACCGTCTGTGTAAAGTTTGCACATTCTCCCCACGTGCCGGTTTCCTCCCAGTGACCAGCAGGGTAAATTTTGGAGTTAGGGGTGTGAGTGGGATTATGGAGTTGGGAGAATAGGGCCAGGGTAAATATGTGGAGTTACAGGGATAGATCTTGGGTGGGATTGTAGTTGGTGCAGATTCTATGGGCCAAATGGCCTCATTCTGCACTGTAGGGATTTTATGAGAAAACCCAGAGTGCTATATACTAATGATGGGTTTGCCAAATGCAAGTATTGGCTCAAAATCTGTAGTTATTAAAAAAAACTTAAAACACAACATTTATCCAGTTTAGTTATACTGTTACAATCCCTATAAAGACTATTAACTTTTAAAACTGAATTTGAATTCCAAGTTATTAACCAAAAAGACCACACAACAGTATTTAACTTTTAAAAATTAATTTTACTCTATGGAAGTATCAAACAAGGCAAACAGTACTAATTAAACACTACCTTAGGTTATCAATTATATGTTGCAATCAAAAAACACAATAAGTACCTGATATCCTTAACTGAAGATGCCTTTTCCACTTTGACACCCCTCAAGGTCTTTGGCTACTTATCAGACTCTTAAAGGTTCCTTCACTTCCTTGGGACTAATTCCAAACTTTTCCACAGCTGCCTTGTGAGGCCTGAAACCTTTCAGCTCATGCCTGAACTTCACTTGCAATTCATGTGCAGTGACTTAAATTGAAAAGTAGAAACATTCCTGATTCTAATAGATCAATCTCCTGATCCACTGCTCTTGACAAATTATTTTCCACTGCCCTCTTCAAAGTGAACTATTTTTCGCAATGTGCGTTACCGTAGATTTCTTCTTCTAGCTCCAAGCTAGGTAAATCTTGTAGCCTCCTTTCCTCTCACAGATTCTGACTCTAAGATGAGCGTGAACACCCACCTGTATCCCATGTGGTGAACAATAGTTAACATTTTCCCTGCTTAAGGTCTGGTTATTTATCTTATTTGTTTCCTTAAATCTCAATCTTTTTCCAGGCTGAATTGCTTGTTTCTGTGAACAAAAACACAGATAAACCCTGCATAAAGGACAGTTGCCTGAAAACCATCTCCGTGGCAGTGCGGCATTTCCAGGATGTTTCGAACTGAAATTTAAACTAATTATCTCTTGTCTTCAAAATAACACTTTGGCCGGAAACTTACCGTCATTCATGCTGATGGGATTTTCCCATCCCACTGTAGTGAACAGAGATTTGGCAGCCAGCACATTCTCCAACCTTGTTGCAGCAGGACTGTGGCGTAAACAATAGGTAAGATCGCACCTTTTGATTCTATGACCCACATAAATAATTTATATTTCTAATCGACTTAGTTAGTGGCCCTTTTTTCAGACATGTTGATTCAAGCAAGAAACTCCTTTGTTTAGGTATTCTCACTTCCAACCATAGCCTTATTAACCAAGCACAGGGTAACCTTTGAATTACCATCACTTGAGGCGGTCTGGCAATTTTAATTATTATACTCTTACAACTTTAAGCTTCCCAAATCTAAGTTACCTCTGAAATATTAATATAAACCATGAAAATAGATGATTATGGCAATACACATATCTAACACTGTACCTGCCTTCAATACAAAATGCCAAGTCATTCCTTCACAGTCCTTTTTGGTATAAAAACACATTGGAAAAACAACCCAACCATGGCTAACAAAATAAATTAAAGATATTATTAGATCCAAAGAGGAATCATGTAAAGTTGCTAGGAAAATTAGCAAGTCCGAGGATTGGAAGCAGTTTAGAATTCAGCAATGAAGGATCAAGATATTCATTAAGACGGGAAAAGTAGTGTAAGCTAGCAAGGAACATTAAAGCAGATTGTAAAATTTCCTATAAGTGTACAAAAATAAAAAAACAAATCAGTGAAGACAAAAATGGGTCTCCTACAGTCCAAAACAGGAGAATTTATGTTACAGAACAAACAAGTGGCAGACCAGTTAAGTAACTATTTTAGTTCTGTCGTCATGGAGAAAAGCACAGATTAGTTCCCTAGCATTTCTGGGAAGTTACAGTTTTGTGAGAAGGAGGAATTGAGGAAAGAGGCATCACTGAAAAAAAAAAGTGCTGAACAAATTAATAGGACTGAAAACCAATAAATCCCCACGGTCTGATAATTTACATCCTGGGGTACAAAAGGTGATGGTCATGGAAATAGTGGGTGTGTTGGTTGTGTTCTAAAATTCTGTAGAGTCTGGAACAGCCCTAACAGATTGGAGTGTGACAAATGTAACCCCACAATTTAAGTAAGGAGGGAGGGAGCAAACACAGAATTATAGACTGGTTAGCTTAACATTAGTCTTGAGGGAAATGTTAGAGTCTATTATAAAGGATGTGATAACAGGACGCTTCAAAAAAAAAATCAAAAACATTAGACAAAGTCAACATGGATTTATGAAAGGCAAATCATGTTTGACAAGCTTACTGAAGTTTTTTGAGGACATAACTAGCAGAATAGACATCTAAGAACCAGTGACTGTGATGTAATTGGATTTTCAGAAAGCTTTCGATAAAGCCCCACGCAAGAAGTTAGTGTGCAAAATTGAAGTGCATGGAATTGAGAGTAGTACATTTGTGTGGATTAAGAATTGGTTGGTAGACAGGAAACAGAGTATGATTAAAATAGTTTTTTTGGAGTGGCAGGTGGTGATGAGTGGGGTACTGCAATGATCAGTTCTGGGGCCCTAGCTTTTCACAATATTTATCATCAATTTGGATCAAATGTTCCTTGATGACATGAAACTTGCTGGGAATGTGAGTGGTGAGGAGGTAGTTAATAAGCTTCATGGTGATTTAGACATGTTGGGTAAGTGGATAAATACATGGTAGATGCAGTATAATATGGATAAGTGCTAAGTTATTCACATCAGTAAGAAAAACAGAATGACAGAGTATTATGTAAATTATGATAGACTGGGAAATGTTGAAGAACAAATGGACCTGGATTCACTGAAAGCAAGCATGCTCATGCAGCAAGCAGTTAGTAATGCAAGTGGTATGCTGGCTTTTATTCAAAGAGGACTTGAGTACAGGCACAAGGATGTCTTGCTGTAGCCAGGGCATTACAAATACAGGGCATTTGTAAGACCACACCTTGGATATTGTGTACAGTTTTGGTCTTATCTAAGAAAGGATATGTTTGCCATAGAGGGGGTGCAGCAAAACTGGATGCAGAGGTAAGGTTTCCTCTGGCTGAGGCTGTCTAGAACATGGGGTCACAGTCTCAGGTTTCAGGATAGGCCATTTAGGACTCAGACAAAAGAGAAATGTCTTCATTTAGAGGATGGTGGACCTACGGAATTCCCTACCACACAAGGTTGTGGAGGCCAAGTCACTAAATATATTTAAAGAAATAGATAGATTTCTAGGTGTCAAAGGGTATGGGGAAACATGCTGGAGTATTGTATTGAGATGGAAGATCAACTATGATTATATTGAATGGTGGAGCAGACTCAAAGATCCAAATAATCTACTATTATTTCCTGTGTTCCACTGATGCCTCTTTCTCCCACCTAAGCTTTCAGTGTCCAATAACTTCTGCAAATCTGGAGAAGGAGCACCAAGTCCAGTTGAAATTCTAATTTCAGTCTCAATCATTTTGCCACTGTTGAAATCAGCACAAACAGCAGAAGGTAGGAAATAAATGATCATTCCAACAATTGTGTAATAAATAAATGTATCATTCCAACAATTGGGAAAAATACTCAACAAAAAATTGAAATGAGAACATAAATCCCATAAAAGAAGAATAGTTACTGAAACATGGGGGACAGAAAATGGTACTAAAACATTGCAAAACAGTTAAGTAATAAAGGGGCTGGAATTCTCCAGCCATTCGCACCCTGCTACCACTGCTAGCGTGTATGGAGAATTTGGTGCTCGGCCAAATCTCTATTCACTGCAGTGGGACTGGAGAATCCAAGCAATGGGCAAGGTCGGAGAATCTGACACATAAAATGCCAAAAACACACTCCATTCAAGTATGAAGAGAGAAACAGAGTTAATAGCCTGGATTTTTGCCATATCAAGCCAACTTTAGAGAGCTATGAAATGGTAGGAAGAACATGAATCCTGCATTTCTAATCCATTCTGATTTCTTGCAAGTTTCACTTGGGTAAAGGGTACAGTTAGAGAGCCCACAGTAGCACTTTTCCACCCTTACCAGCTCCATTGCAGGGGTGGGCAGTTCAAACTGCCACTGTTTTAGTAGCATGGGGCCCTTTCCGTATGTAGATTTGGTTCATAGCTTCTTGGTTGAGTTGTGAAGAAATGGGGACCGTAGTCTTGAGCATTAACCAAAAAAAAACAAAGTGGCATTCAACATTCACATTGAAATATATTGACACCTAAATAAGGGCCAATCACAATCATTCAAACTATCAATGTCAGAAATTTTTATCCACTTCAGATCTTTTAATCTTGTGTAAATAAATACACAGTGAAAACAACTCTTCAAAGAAAGAGAAGTTTCTGTCACAAGTCAATAGACACGTCAGTCAAACAATGCTTTCTATCTCATCTGCAGTTGCATTGATACTGCTTGCTGAGATCAAAGTGCATTAAACGTTCTTGGAACTCAACCAATCATTTATAATGAGGCCATGCATTAAGTCTGCTTTTATTGATATGGTTACAAATAGCCTTAGGGGAAGATTTGGAACTTGGGTCAAGAGCAAGGCCAGGATGGTTGGTCTGGGATTGGAAAAATTCAGTAGCAGCAATGGGTCAGTTCCTTTAATATCCTGGAGGAACACTCTTGGCCCTCCCAGCTCCACATTCAGGTAAGTAACTTACCTCCTCTATTGGAGATGATCGGCAAGGCTGGTTTCTCCAAATATAACTACTGAGGCAAAGCAATTTTTTAAAGAAGATCCCAAACAGACATCAGGCCCTTATTTGTGCACGCAAAGGGTCTACAACCTTATTGTTTTCTCTTATCTGATGGAACAGAAAGCACAAGTCTAACTTGGAATGTACGCACGCTTGTGCTGATCAGGTTGCTGCTTTTGTAGTCCCAGTCATGCCCAAAAGACCCATATCTATTACCTGCAGGTTTCTGCTCAGTAGTCCAAGCCATGCCTGAAAGACCCATATCTATTACCTGGATTGTTTATAAATGTCAGAAAGCAGTTATTGCAAAACAAAAACATAAATAAATGGCTGCTTTCTGAATCATAAAAGTTTGAAAAGTATTTCTCTCCAAAGGGATAAGAGCCATGCAAATGTCAAAAACTATTGCAACAATTCAACAGAAATATTTCTGGAGATCTGACATTGCAGAACTGGAACCAATAGATAAATGTTCAGTAATACTGCACTATGCAACATGTGTTATTCATTTACAGTATTGTATCTCATCGAATGGAACTTCAATACTCGGGAACCAACTGAATGGCCTACTCATGTTCCTATGCCTCTAGAAAGATTGGCAGGATGTTTGGAAGAAACAGAGAGTAAGGTATGAATATTACAAATACTACAAACTATATGGTTTCTAACTTTTGTGTGGGTGAATGTACAGTAAATGTTGATAAACTTAGGGAACCTCTGCCCCAATTTCAAAAAGATTATTTCAGCTGCTGCTGCAAAAAAGCACAATGTCATTGCAGAAGAGTTATTTTTGTTATTACAAAGAGGTAGCCTGTGCCAACAAGTACAGAAATCTGAACCTGGATTGTCCCAATTCAGGAGGGAAAAAAAATTCTGGACAATTTCCAGATCCCAATCCATCCTTGGAGGTGATGGGCAGGGAGGGGGATGATACAATTACTCATTAGGATTTTGACAAAAGCCACCCCCCTCCCGACCCCGCCACTTTATTGGCATGGAGATAAGTTTCCTATCCAAAAAGGACAGTTTGTGAGCTCTTGAAGCTGGAAGGCCAATCTGACACCTTGTTGTTTAAGTAAAGCAGCAGCTTGCAGTTGATAGCAAGTACCCGAGAGGATGTTTCAGCACGGAAGCAGCCACGTTCAGTTTTGTAAAAGTTTCATTTGAAAATGATTCCTGCAGCCAGACTACAACGGCGTAATGGGCAGCCCCACTAGATGTTGACGTGTGGCTACTTCTGCAACCTGGCTGGCAGGGAGGACCTCTAAGGCTGCCTGAATTGCCTGCTTACCAGCCTCCCACTGAGTACTTGGCTCCAAGCAGTTAAACAACCCCCACCCAGTGCAGGAAACTAGGACCAACTTGAAAATTCCTACCTTAATGTCATAATTGTGTCTTTTTCTGGTGTGATATTTCAATTTCATGGATTGTTTTGGGTTCCTCTGTCTGTCTAGCTGTATTAGCTTTGCATAGCTTTCTGAATTGTCTCAGGTGGTTGTAGTTGAAACACTGCACTGAGATTGCTGGACATTTCTCAAACCTGTGAGGACTTTTGCTCCACAGTGTCGCCCACACTTTTGTGGTCAGCTTGGGTATTGCCTTCCTTGGCTTAAGGTCTCTCCTCGTCTGTTGCTTTACTAGCTGGACATTGGGGTGTCCCTATACCTGGCTTGCTTTCACCACATAAATGGATCGGTGCAGTTAGTGGATTTCAGACTGTCTACTTGGGTAACCTTTTCTAACGTCTGATATTCCTTGACCTGAAAGAGCATTGTCAACCACTCCAACAACAATTCTGTCCCTTCTGAGTTCTGACGTAAGGTCACCACAGCCACAGCCTTCAACGAATCCATATGATTTGTTTATAAAAGAGTCAATCGATTTCCTGGGCTGTTGAACATTTTTGCTGAATTTTGCTGTCTCTAAAATGTTGTTGTTTCATAAATTAAAATAGGTTTCAAATGATTTTAAACTTCATCAGATTTACCTAAGGATTCATTTATTCATTGCCTTGCATTTATCATTAGCTATCAGACCTACTGAATAAAGTAGTATATTAAGAATCTTTTCCACAAAGTCCACAATTTTGTGTTTGGTGTGGCCCTTTGATCTGATAATGTTGATTTGTTGTCCTCGGTTGGTTTAAAGTTCAGGAGAGTTCAGCTTTAAATGTTATGCAGGTTTTAAAGATGGAGCCACAGCCATCGGGTTGGCCGTGATCCTCTCAGAAATGGTCTGCTGTGACCTTTTTACAGCACTAAAACTTTTCAAATAGTCGTGGCTTAGAACTGAATTTTTTGCTCATCCCTGCCAGATCATTTGACTCTGCATTCTGTGGGCATTCACAATAGACAAGATCTTGGAGTCCTCAGCTGTACATTGGAGTTTTTAATTCTGCTATTCTGCTTCCAGTTCTGCAGTGGAACCTCTTTTAGGCCATCTCCCTCTCTGTCTTCACTTCAGGTGCTTTCAGTTAGGTCAGAAATCTGCTCCTTTACTTTTCCACCATTTGAATTTGTGCTCCCAGCTTCTCTTAAGTTCCGAATTTTTCCATTAGCTTCCACCATGTTGTATGGCTGTTCAGGAAGTCTCACAAAGAGGTTCTGAGTCTTGTTGGTTTGAACATTAAGTGTTTATTGATAACACATAATTATGTATGTATATATAAGGTATAGCCCAAGTCATGAGCTAACTCCATGCTTGCTTCTACACAGGTCACTGTACCATCTATATCTGACCATAGTCTCAGGTCATATATCTTTTTACGTTACACTGGCTGCTGCACTGCTTCCAAGTCCAACATTAACCCTTGCTACACCACATACTCTTATACTACACATTTGTAGTCAAGTAGGAGCACAGATTATACAAGGGTATGAAGAAAAATCATGTGTGTTAAGGTTATAGCCAAAAGTAAACAATATCAATAGAGAAATATTAGGAAGAAAATAACAAGTAATATGCAAACTACGACTAGAGTCATTATGACACAGAAAGAGGCCATTCAGCCCAATAAATCAATGAAGGCTGACTGTCAAACAATTTCCATCAGTCCCATTTGTTGAAATGTGTACTTTTTTATACTTTGTACTATGAATATTTTTATATGTATTTTCACAGAATTGTTACAGTGCAGAAGGAGGCCATTTAGCCCTCATGTTTGCACCAGCTCACCAAATGAGCATCATGACTTTGTCATTCCCTGCCATTTCCTCGTACCCTTGCATATTTTATATTAGCTCCTGGTCTAGGAAGGGTTCATTCTAAATGTGTGCTTAGGAGATATGACTTGTTTGCCTCGAGTCAAATCAAAGTTACAGTGTAGCAGGAATTGATGGTGTAATGTGAATAGCAAAAGGCAAGAAAGACAGATGTCCAAACCTATGTTACCAGTTTTGACTAAAGGATATGCTTTGAAATGTCTGGATCAGAGCTATAAGTAAATGGCTATAAGCATTATTAAGTTTGGCAAGTGGTAAAACAAAAAATAGTTAACAGTGGATTCTTTAGTTATTGAGGATTTCCTGTTCAGGTTATGACCATGGGACATTTATCTGGGACCAGTGAAATAACAAGATGAAAGCACAATGGCAACATCAGCACACAGCATGACCCCTGGCTGCAGAGGATAAAAGAACTCACTTGAAGAGATTCAGCACACAGATTTCAAAGGAAGACATAGGGAGAGAAGAAAGAAGAGGCATTTTAAGTCTTTTAAGTCCCTATAATGGTGGGAGGCAAAAACCATTTAAACTGTCTTAGTTTGTTCAGTGTACATTTTGTTGCTTATCAAATTTGTCCTGTTATCACTTCATTAAGTGTTGCTTCATCCAAAATGTATTGCCTGATCTTGAAACTCTTACACATACCCTTGCTCTATCTCCATGGCCCTATAAATGTATTTCCCTCAAGTTCCTATCCAGTTTTCTTAAGAAATTGTTGATTATTTTTGCTTCAAAGATCAAATCCTACAGTGCTAAAGGATACCATTCAGCCCATCGAGTCTGCACTGACCACAATCCCACCCAGAGCCTATCCCCATTACCTCATACATTTACCCTAGCTAGTCCCCCTGACATTAGGGTCAATTTAGCATGGCCAATCCACCTGACCCAAACATCTTTGGACTGTGGGAGGAAATCAGAGCATCCGGAGGAAACCCACTCAGACACGGGGAGAACATACAAACTCCACAAAGACAGTGACCCAAGCTAGGAATCGAACCTGGGTCCTTGGTGCTTTGAAGCAGCAGTGTTAACCATTGTGCCACCATGCCGCTTCCACCACACTTGCTAGCATAAAGTGCCTGGTGATTACCACTTGCTGCACAAAAAATGTCTTCCTCACAATTCCCTGTATCTTTTGTGCAAAATCTTAAATCTGTGTCTCCTAGTCCTTGTACCATATAAATATGAACAGCTTTTCTTTGTCTCTTGACCTTTTGAGTCTCCCATGTTATTCTTGTTTTCATAGGTATTCCTGATTTTAATCACTCCACCATTGGTGACTATGCCTAGAGTTCCAATCTCTGAAATACCCTTCCCTACTCTTCTCCACCTCTCCATTTCACCCTCCTCCTTTAAAATACTTCTTAAAACTTACCTTTTGACCGAGCTGTTGGTGATCTGAACTAATATCTCCTTATGTGGCTCAGTGCCATTATTTTCTTTTATAATCCTCCTATGAAGTGCCTTGGGATGTTTCAATACATTAAGGGTGCTCAATAAATATAAGGGGAGTTGAGGGTAAATGGTGTGACAGTGAGTGTGGGGAGGGTGACGATCGGGGGACCCACATTCCTCTCCAAAACTGGGTCAGTGTCTCAGTGAATACTGAGGCGAACCTCAGTATCACCTCACCTCAGTCTCTGTCTCCAGTTTGGACCTATTGCAGAAGGCAGCGGCACCAACTCCAATCTGCCTCTACCATCCACATGAAGCTAGGCTGAGGGGATATCCAATGTCCAAGTCATCTATATATGAATCAAAAAAATCAATAGTCCTAACACTGAGCCTTGGGGAACATTACTGACTACTATCCTCCAGTCTGAAAAACAACAATTCAGCACAAGTCACTGTTTCTTGTCCCTAAGCCATTTTTTTCCAAGCTGACACTGACCCTCCTATTTCATGTTAACCAGCCTTTATGCAGCACTCAAACACTTTCTTAAAATCTACATAGACAATACCCATTGCATCAACATCAGCATTCTCTATTACATGAGGCAAAAATTCAATAGCCTAATATGATCCTTAAGAAATCCATATGGCTTTCCTTAAACTCAAAACTCACTAAGTGCCTGTCGTTTTCTCTCTCATTCTTCATTCTTTCATGGGATGTAAGTATGCTGGCAAGACCAGCATTTGTTGCTCATCAAATTGCCACTGAGCTGAATGGCTTGCTAGGCCATTTCCAAGAGCAGTTAAGAATCAACCACATTGTTGTGAGTCTGGAGTCACTTATAGGCAGATTGAGTAGGGATGGCAGATTTCCTAAAGGACATTAATGAGCCAGAATTTTTTTTGCAATAATTAATGATAGTTTCATGGTCATACTTCCTGAAACTAACCTTATATTCCAGATTAATTAATCAAATTCAAATCTTACCAGCAACCATGGTGGGATTTGAATCCAAACCTTGCTTTCTAGAACAGTGATGTTACCATCACTATGTCAACATCTATGCTGCTTGTTTCTTGCTCCCCTTATTGTTTCTAAAATCTTAACCACCTCTGATGTTAAACTGATTAACTTGTAGTTGCTAGGAATATACTTACACTCTTCCTTGAACAAGGCTGTCATGTTTATTACTTTCTAATCCTCTAGCACCTCCCCTATATCTCAGGAAGATTGAAAAATCATGGTAAGCCCTTGTGTGATCTCTGCTGCCAGTTCCAATAGCAACCTGGGATACAGGCAATCTGAACCAGGCAACATCCATTCGAAATATAACCAGTCTCTACGGTGTATCTTGCCTATCAATTTCCATCCCTTCCATTACGCTAGCATTTCCACTCCTACTGATGTTTTATCAACATCCTATTCCTTTGTGACATCAAGTCAATTCATTAAATATCTTTGCCTTGCCATTTTGTATCATGAAAAATTAATAATCCCTGTGTGTCAACCCTTAGGGCTTACTTTGCATCTCAGGGATGGGAACCCAATACCTAGAATATTTCCAGATCTCAACACTACCCCAGATAAAGCAATGCAATTTTCAAAGTGTCAGCCACTAATTTGCACAGATCCAAAATCAGCATCCAGTTAGGAATGTCACATGTGGGCAGGAGACAGGATATTTTAAAAAGTGAACAGCAGACATATACGCGTCTGTAGACTCTTTGGCTGGAATTTTCTGGCCATGTACACCAGTGCGATATTGACATCCTGCTGACAATGCACCTCCACCACAGATTTCCCAGTGATAAGGGATACATTCAATGGGGAAGCCCCATGACAACCCGAAGATCCCCCAACAGGTCAGTGGCAGGCTGTGTCTGTGGTGGTTTGAATATCTTGTCCTATGTGTCATCCTCACCGCTAGCCTTCTCACCTATTTTAGTGTCATCTACAAACTTGTTCAAATCTTGTCAGACTAATATTTCTAAAGCTGGCTATGAAGAATCATTAAAATGCAAATACTCCTCCAGGGATATCTATTGAATCTTCTAAAAGATATAAAAATCCTTTGGCTTCTAAGGAAACAGGAGACAGTAAAGGACTTCCTGTAATTAACTTCCTTGCTTGTTTGAAACAGTGACTTATTGAACATTAATATAGCAGCCATTTCTCTGTTTTTGAATTGTATAAAGGAGACTGCAAGAAGCCATTTTGGGTGGCAGTGTACAGAGAAACCAGAAAACCTTGGGAAGTCAGTCTCAGCTGAACTAACTTTGAACAGCATGTGAAAGCTGCATTTCTCTCTGCTGCTGGGAGTTTCAGAGTAAGACATCCAGGAAATCACCCCGGTCTGCTGAGAAACAACCAAGTAATCTTCAAATGTTAGTAGCTGCAGATTCCAATAAGGAAAGGAGTCTCTAGTCTCTCGCAGCATCTGCTGTACCTGCAGAGTCCACTCGTGAAAGAAAACTCCAAATCTTTAACTTTATAAACTACCACAGCTGCTAAACTGAACCTCAAGTTTCAACCTCTTTCATTCAGAAAAAAGAAATCAAACAATGGACCAGCTATAATATCTCACTGAGATTGATTGGAAATCTCAGATATAAGTTTCTTTTTCTTTATCTGCAATTTACTCTTTTAGTTAATAAGTTTATTACTTTAACTTACAGCAGTGTTTTAAATTGAATCACGCAGAAATTAAAAAGCTTACTAGCAAATATGTACAAATTCCTAACTCACAGACCACTTCAAGGAAACATGGTCAAAATGCATGCTTTGGATTAGGTTTAAAGAAGGCCTCATTTAACAGTTCAAATGATCTAGTTGTTTGTTTAAGATTCCTTTGCATTATTGGAACAGAAAATATTCTCAATATTCTAATCAATATTTCTCCTTAACTAATAATGGAGTTGCATTTGCCTAAACAACAACTAACACTACACTTCCAAGCTATTGCAGGTGCTGTAACTTATCAGAAACATCCCAGAGATTGCAATGAGATGAATGGCCAGTTAATCTGTGTTCAGATGCTTTTAGCTGTGGCACTAATGTTGGCTAATCTCCAAATCCATCTGAACAGCTGCAAGACCTTAGTTGAATATGTCATCCAGAAAGTATCACCTGCATCATTGGAGGATCAAACTAATTTATTTGCTTCCCTCTGATATGAGATTCAAGCCCAGAACATTCCTGCTCAGATGCAAGAAGATAGGTGATCATCCTCAACTTGGTTGGATAATGGATGCATACAGTTATTATGCAGTGATTCAGAGACCACTTGAATGTCCAGTCACCTTTTCTCAAATCAGTTGGCTAAATGGGACAATGACCTACACAAGCAGAGTACATCAAACAATGCAGGTACAGTAAGTTAGCCTCCATTCTTGTCCATCAAGTGACAACAAATGGAGAGAATTAATTTGAAGTAGCACTTATTAGACAACTGGTTGAGTACTGCACCTGATTGTTTTGGCCATCTATGATCAGCAAAGCTTGTATCAAATACGTCCAAAATTCTAGTATGTATCAAGCAGGTAAAGCTGTACACCACAAGTATAATGTTGAATAATTATCCTTAGAATTCAGCCCCAAATGTATTTTTCCATTGACCTTCCAATTCAAGAGCCTATTTCTGTTGTATGTGAACTGTTTAGCAAGGATTCATATTACTTTAGGCTGATTGGCATTCTATCAACACTGCCTAAGAATTCCTATGGTCATTAAATGTAGTGACACCATAAAAGGGTTTGTGAAGCTTTCCTCTGGTATTTGCAGCACCACATACTGCAATCAAAGGAATTCACACACCATGATGTACATCAATTCATCTGGAATCAAGAACCATGTTTCACCTCCTCTCACACCTCCCAAAATGAGGGTCTGGCATATACATTCACATTGTGTTAGCTTCAATATAACACCTGCAGCTGACACAGTTTGAATGAATATATAATTTATGAAGTATTGGAGAACTATACAAAAGCACATCTGCGCTTAAGCTAAGCTTTTACAGAAACTCTTGGAATTTCCAGCTAATGTGTCACATCACAGAAAGGCAGATGTGAACATAATACAGGCCCCATATAACATACATACCACCATACGTTTGCCATTAAATATGTTTTCACAGCTTTTTGCAGTAGAAAAGTGAACTTGTCCACCCAAATATAAAATAGGGAAGACAGAGTAATAAGAAATAAATTAATGCAAGCCAAATCTAAGCTGATCCAAAATGGCTGATAACAATCTAAACATGTTTATTTCAGATTATTCTAGACTTCCAATTCAATTTGTACCCAGTCCCCACAGAACTTTGAATCAATATGCTCTTATGTAAGAGATATGTGCAGTGCTTTCCTCCGAGTGCCACTTTTAATGGATAGTTTTTTTAGAAATTCTTTGAAACTAATGAATATCGAGGGGAAAAACAGGAATGGTCTTATGTGTGTGATTTTATATAACTTTATTTTGCCATCTGCAAAACCGATTAATATCAGCAAAAAGAAAATGATTCTGAGCCAAGTTCAATTCCATCTCTGTAATGAGTTAGTTGCTCTCAGCTAGCAAAGATTGGAAGGCACTAAAAGCAACACTGTCTTAAGGTTAAGCAGCAGGAAAGTTAATCCAGGGTTCCTATACCTCGCAACATGCCCCAGATCTCAAAGCCGAGATGCAGAATTCAATGTGAGAAACCTTGGATCCAAGCCTATGCCCAACTACCACAGGCAACACATTTATATGTACAATGCAGTGTGCCATCTGTGTACTCCATTTAGAGTTTTTTAAGCTTTGCACAGTATTATCTGTTATGATTAAGTTTGGCACGATTGTGTAAAAAGTTTGACATGCCATTTGATAAATTATCAGGCTAAAAGCTGCCACAGAAATCAATGCATACTTGGCGCTTTATTCAGAAACAGAGTAATTGAAAAACTCTTAAGCATTACGTAATTGCTAACAATCTTAAACAGATTTATTGAAAATCAGATACAAGGTTAAATCCTTAAATGGACGGTTATAGAGAACCTCTAAATTTCCTGTCTAGTTTTATAGGATATGTGAAATAATTATGCTGGACGTGACAGTATATTAGTGGTTATAAACCTGTCCTGTACATATATAACCTAATCATCAGTCTCAGTGGTACATAAATCCATGTAGTAATTTGTCTTCAGTGATCTGCATCCAAATATAAACCTATGGTAATGATCATGCAACCAACTCACATAAGTGTTTACAAAGTTGCAAAAAAAATTACTTTCTGCACACCCTTTCAACTGTGAAATGTAAATGTAATCATCCAGAGAAATACATTGGTTTATTTATATTTTATCAGGGATTTACATTTGCAAACATCAAGCAAATTAATCATTACTTCATCAGCTCATTCCAATGACATGCTATATTAACCTTTACTAAGTGATATGTTAAATTTGTATGCGTTGCCACTTCAAAGCAATCAGGAAATGTATCCGCTTGCCTGGATTTGGCCCAGCGAACATGGCCAGCGACTACTTTTTAGCCAGATTGCGATGTTGTCATAACCTTCAAGACAGCTGCAAAATCTGCCCAGCCAAATCCAGAATCAAACAAGCCATAATAGAGGCAAGAAAAAAAGAAAAAGTGATAGGCTTAGCAAGGCTGGTAAATTATAGATAAATGTTTACTTAACTAGAAACACAGAAATGTGCCTTGTACCAAACCCATCTCTCGCAGTCCAATCAACATTACCAAAACAAAAGTCAGTCGAATGCCATTCAACTGATCTTTGCTTTTAAAATGTTTTAGAAAACCTAGAGGAAAAACTTGTCTTTTTTAAATATATCTATGCAACCTTTTAATCTTCTAACATAACTGTGAAACATTGAAGAATTATTAACAGAAAATCAGATACTGTAACATGACTATTTTTTGACCTTAAGTTTAACCTACGTGGCGAATAAGAGCTGATGGAAGAAATGATGGTATTTATAAAGTATTCCATCTGTGAGGTTTTATTTAAAATAGCATCTTCACTCCTTTGCCTGTTAATAAAAATGCTTCAGTCATTTCACTAGGTTTCTCTTCAGACAAATGCAAAAGTGAGTAAAAAACTTAGTACTGCTCCTGTTAAATGATTTGTCAAGTGCATTTAGGAGAGATCCATATAGACAACACAATATAAAAATAAATTATTTGAAAATAGTTTTTTTTACTTATGATCACAGGACAATTTAAGAGATCCTAAATAAGACAGTTTATTATATTTATACTGGCTAGATGAACAATTAACAGAATAGCATTTGAAGATTTTGGATTAAAACTAAGCATCAGAAATGGAGATTCATTATTGTATACCTACAGAAAAGTCTGAAAAGAAAAGATAGCACCTTTGACCACCATTGGATGTTCCAAAGCACTTTTCAATCAATGAAGTTCTTTTGTGGTGTAGTAGCTGTTGTAAAGTAGGAAGTACAGCAGGTAATTTACACACAGTGAACTGCCACAAACAGCAATGTGGTAATGACTGTGTTAACGTGGCAATGATTTGTCAGTTGAAGGATAAATAATGGCTTGCATGCTGAGGATAACTCTCCTACTCTTCTTCAAAATAGTGCCTGGGAAACTTTCACATACACTTGAATGAGTAGACAGGACAATCCCATCTGAAAGCCAGTATTTCTGACAGTGCACCGTTCCCTCAGTACTACACTGGAGTGCGTCCCTTAATTTTGTGCTTAAAGATCTGGAATGGAACTTGAACTCATAGCCATCTAACTCCAACACAAAACTACAAATCACTGAACCACAGTTGACAATCTGCCATAGGAATAAGTGAAGAAGAAATTTCTTCTATCTAGTTATACAATTACTTGCATTAACATTAAAAGGAGGTGAGTTATAAGAGAGTTTATTCTTTAATAATACTAAATTATTTAATAATAATATAGACTTTGCAGAAAATTTCCAAAGGCCAATGGTATACATGGACTATATTCACATCATAGAGTTAACATTAATAGTTAGATTCCTGTAATTAGGCATAGGCAAAATACTAAGATTCCAGGATATCTGAAATCTGTCCTTTAGTTTGACATATTGTTTACAGACAAACAGATTAACAGACAGGAACGTAAACATCATCTATGTCCATCTTGAATGGCAGAGGTAAAAATGGAGAACTTCAACCTGACATCTCGATTAAAACAAATATTTTAATACACAGAATCTGTAGGATTACTGAACTTTTTTGCAAGAAAAACTTAGAATTTGGTGCTCAAACATAGAGTTAGCTTAGTACAAGTCACCTCCCACCTGAGTGGGTTGTCCAACCATCCGTCTCAGGGGATGGTAGCAAAATAAACATAGATGGGCAGTAAATGCCATTATCAGGCAATGACTATCCCATTTAACTCCAGGGGTATTCAATTTAAAATTGACCCCATTCTATTTTGAGCTTATAGAATATAGATTTATACCCCCAACTGTCACCCATAATATTCCCATTCATAGATATATTACCAAAGAAGGTGTTGAGCTGCCCAGAAGCTCCTCAAGAGTAACACTAAAAGTTTAGTGAAGTCTCAAATAAACCTAAAGAGCAGGAGAGACGTGAATGTGGCATGGAAAACGATCATTGTGCTTAAATATATCTGAAGTAAGTCACTAAGAAATTCACACAGGTAGAATTTCACTTTGCTCAACATGGAACGCAAAGCCTTCATAGGAGCACATCCTATTTATTTACAACCAGACAGCTTAAGTTCAGCTTGGGATGCCCTAGTATGCATAGGGGTAATGTAAGTATTTAAAAATATCTCAAGCCTATTAGCACAGAACACTGGTGAGCTTCCTGCTCCCTGCCAATGAGACCCAATCTGCCCTTGCACAGTTATCTGGAATCAAGTGGCTACAATTCCAGCATCCAGTGTGAGGTCTTAACCTTCAAATTTAATTAATAAGTCAGGCTTTTAATCATGAATGATGGATATATTCCTTTAGTATTATGAAAGGACTAGTGCAATGCAACAAGTGATATGTCAATTGTTCTGGAAATCAAATATTGAGTATCAAACTTACTCATTGCCATTGTTATCAGTCTTTGGCAAAGAAATGTTGCTTGCCATGAACCTAAAGTTTCAGAAATGAGGATAAACTTGTGAGTAAATGTACCCTGCTCAATCAGGAAGGTCTCCTGTTTGACTCCTGATCTGATCCAGATAACTAATTGCAGTCAATTAGCAGCAGTGGGTGTTACGTTTGGTCTCACATGTCTTGCTTCTGTTAAGACTCATCCTTGAAGAATGTCCACTTAAGGTGAATTACCAAATCCAGCAGTAAAAAAAATTATATCTCAGCATGAATCAGCAATTTTAGGAAATGAAGAAAGAACAACTTATAACAAAGATGGGAAAAAAACTTTCGATCTAGTATTATCCACAAATTTTTAAAAATGTGAATATATTTATATTCAACTATTAGCAAGTGTTTGATGTTTGCTGGCACTTAATGTTAATACAATACCACTACTGGAGGAAGGGACAACAATTTTGTTTTGAATACTAAATATGTTTAACAACACTTGCACATATGAATATTGTGGAAAACCTAAAAACAAAATTCTTAACTTATTGATTCCACTACAACATGCAATATTAACCCTTAGATTGCTAGATGTTGTTTATGTCACGATCCATTGGCTTTACATTGATGTCGAAATAAGTGCGCAGTGTAAGACTAGCATGACTCCAATATCATGAGTAGGTTTGTTGCTATACAAAAATGGTTGGAAAATCAAGGGCAAAGTGTACGCAAATGTTTCCGACTGCTGGTTAAACACCTTATTGACAGTGCAGTTCATAAAACCAGACCTAAAAATTAACCACTATCGATGCTCTTCAAACAGTGGCTTTAAAATTGCTTTCAGACAACCTATATATTTTTTAATTTTGATCTTTTGTTTTTGCTAAAGTAAGACAACATAAAATTAACAATAGTATACTCATTATCATCGCTGCATGACAATGGCGGAATTCTCTCAGAAAAACTATGGACACATTTTCCTGTCGCACCTGCTATGTAGGGGTGGGTCACGTCAGGGATCTGGATGAGAAGGCATGTCAGGGGAGTTGTAGCGGGCAAGACAGAAAGTCCAGCAGACCATTCCAGTCTTGGGGCATGCCGGAGAATCCCACCCCTAATGTCATAATGGTGAGAATAATGGAGTGATCATCACCTGTCGCTCAGATGCGCTCCACACCGCAATCGTCCCCCAGTTAGTCACTTTTTTGGAGAGTTTGCGCCAGTACTGAGGACTGGCCTAAACACACCGGTGAGCTTGGCTTCAGACTGCAAGGGTACCCTATTTCACAATACTTTGGGAGGCCCCCTCCTCCCCCCATGGACATTGGAACACACCCCCCATTCGGTGGCTTGTTCCCCACTCTCAGCCTGGCATAGGTCACCAGCATTGGGGCATCAGGGCTTTCCTGACATGCCCCTCGCCTGACCTCCAACATGCCTATTCTCATCATGACCAATGAAATGATCCACAACTACATAGCCACCAAACTCCCCCCACCATCATAACTCTCACTCAGCACCCACGCTTGCACTGCCCCTGGCCCATTGGAGGTGCCCAACTAGCATCCTGGGGTGTCCGTTGGCCACTGCCAGGGTATCTCATGGCCCCACTATTATGCCAGGTGGGACCTGTCAGGTGGACACTCCTTGACAGACAATGCTCAGCAATGCCACCGACCACACGGGGGCTTCAGTGAGCTCTGAGCCCCCTAGTGTGACTATCGAGCCACAACTCAGTTGATGGAGACCAGTAGTGATTCTCACCACTTTTGCCCTGCACCCGATAGCCGGAGAATTCTGCGCAATGGGAATCAAAAGGACAATACATATTTAAATACTACTTTAAATATGCTAATCAGCCTCACATCCTTTTGGCGCAATCTGGACCAGGCACAGTGAGGGCAGAGAACCCCCCAATGTCCACAACTCTTCTATAATCACAGTAGATTTCCTGAATGGTAGAAGCAATTAACAAAGTATATGATATTACTCAATGACAAGCCTTTTACACAGAATATTACCACACATTTATCTACTCGTCCTACATTGACAGAAACATTTCTGATGAGTTGTTATAATGGTTTTTGACATGTGTATGGCTTTTATCCCTTTGGAACAAGAAATATTTTTCCAACTTATTGTACTTGGAAAGAAGCCATTTATTTATGGTGGTTTGAATTTCAACCATGTCTATTTTTTGACATTTGTACACCACCAAGTGTCACATTGTTGCTGACTGTTGAAGTACTCACTAACGATAAAAAAGCAGTCACAATTATCATTTCTATATATGAATTATAATTTCTATATATGAATAACATCAGCACTCCTAAAAGTCTGCTTTGTACCCACACTCTTTCCCTCTCTCTCTCTGCCTTTCTGCACTCTGGAACAATCCTTTCAGAGCCTGCAGCCATGCATTGTACACTGTTTCAACAATCTATTCTTGCATTTCCCAAAAAGCCAGCAGTCTATGCTTTCAGCGTATGATCCAAATAAATTTTATTGCAGAGGAAAAAGCCATCGGTGAGTTAGAGTGCCCTTGAGGCTCACGAGTTATGTTCCCAACATTAATCCATGATTTACTTTTCTAGAAATGATCAAATCCTTGTTACATCCGTATTTAGCCGTATGGTAACATGACAGATCTATTGGCACTTCCTTATATCCCACCCCCTACAATCCTCCAACCCATTTCTTACAGTCACACTGTTGTAATTGGGGATTTCGGTTAAGTGTCAGGGACAATAATAGGTTCAAAGGTTATGCACCTCGAAGATGGGAATTGGGAGCTGAGTTTAATTCTAAGTCACTAGCCTCCTGTAAGAAATTAAGATTAATATATTGCTTGTATTGTTTTTGGAAAAGTTCTAAATTTAAATACTGTTTGACTATACTGTTTACAGCTGGGAGAGAGCTATAGAGTTAAAATTTTTTATGAAGCACGCTTTTCAGAGAGCTGCTCCTTCTGGTTGGGCAACACAGTGGTGCGGTGGTTAGCACTGCTGCCTCACAGTGCCAGGAATCCAGGTTCAATCCCAGCCTTGGGACACTGTCTGTGTGGAGTTTGCACATTCTCCCCGTATCTGAATAGGTTTCCTCTGTGTGTTCTGGTTTCCTTCCAAAGATGTGCGGGTTAGGTGGATTGACCATGCTAAATTGCCCCTCAGTGTTGGGGGACTAGCTAGGAAAAATGCATGGGGCTTTGGGGATGGGGCCTTAGTGGGATTGTGGTCAGTGTAGACTCAATGGGCCGAATGACCTCTTTCTGACGTAGGGATTCTGTGATTCTATGAAAAGTCACATGCAGTCACATGGTTATTAAATGGCATAAATATAGAGCCAGCAAGTCAGGTGTGAGATGGCCAGGCAACCAGGTCACATTTAGCAGGGGATGATGTGCAGAACTCCTTGTAGACAGCCTGTAGAGCACATAACGGTTGGGACCATGAGACACACAGATACAGCATCGCAGGAGGGGGAGCCCAAGCAGAGAAGACGTTGAAGGAAACCAAGTACAGCATCACATATGTCCAGGCAATGTCAAGGGGCAAAACTCAAAAGCATCTTGTCTATTATTGCCTACAGTTAAGTATTTCTGTTTAATAATTTACTTAATATCTTCTGTTACCATGTTGCATCAAAATCATTGTCTGTTGCTTTTTTGTCATCTCCCTAGAACTCAGTCAACGTCAGGGAACCTTATACTGCTAAGAAGTGGGGACTTAACTGGCCTGGAGACAGGTCTGCCATCTAATGACCCAAGGTGGGAATGGGTAGGTTAAATGCCACACACCCACCCTCCCTCTCCATTCTGTGGAGAATCCAGCCCTGCTTTTTTCTAGTGACATGGTGGCATAGAGGTTAGCACTGCTACCTCACAGCTCCAGGAACCCGGGTTCGATTCCCATCTTGGGTGACTGTGTGGAGTCTGCACATTCTTCCTGTGTTTCCGTGGGTTTCCTCCAGTTGCTCCAGTTTCCTCCCACAGCCCAAAAAACATGCTGATTAGGTGCACTGATCATGCTAAATTCTCCCGCCATGTACCCAAACATTCACTGGAGTGTGGTGATTAGGGGATCTTCACAGTAACTTCATTGCAGTGTTAATGCAAGCTTACATGTGTCACTCATAAATAAACATAAAAAACACGGTAGACATTGCATCCAACATAATCACAGTTAGGCAACTTTCAAAGATGCAAGCTTTATTCATACCATCCTTATTGAGATGTGCTGTGTCATGGTGACAGCTGATGGTGTGTACTTTAATATTAGATACGACTCAGATAAGATAGCAGAAGATACACTGCATATGGGGACACCTGACCTGTGGAAGTCTGAAGGTCAGATAGCACATGTTAACGAGTTAGCCAGCATGGCAGATTAAATTGTGTTGTTCTTGCAGTTAAACCTATGACTTTGAGTGTTGCTCCTTCAGCCAGAGATGTGACATTGGCAGCAGGAGATAAATAAAAAGAAATATAGGATTGTGTCATGGCATTCACTAGAACTAATATAGCCGCAATCCAGAGAATTAAGCTATTTGATCTGATGGGTGATGCCTGTAGCCTCAACATGAAATGGAAAGTGTTCTGGAGGAGTTTGAAGCAAATGCTGACATTCACGTTCTGTTTTTGAACAGGAAAACTATGGCACAGAAAGCACCTTATTGTTGACCTTACTGTTTTCAATAGGTGCTTTGATGAGGAAGACTTTCAAGACATTGCCCAAGACATTGGGAAAAATGGCAGAGTATGAACGTGTAGTGAAAATTATGAAGGATCGTAATATGGTGATGCTAAATGCCGCATTCCAAAGACATTTTCTGACAAATGAGTCACAAAGAAGGGGCGTACACATTGGCCTCAGTTGGACCCCTTTGAGGAAGGTGTCATCAGACAGATGCAATTATGTTGCAATTGATTTGAATAAACAGATTATAGATTAGGGGGTCAAACATTGCAAATAGGATAAGGTGAGGCATAATCTGCTGAAAAAAGGTGACTTAATATTAATTTTGAAAATAGCAGCAGTATTGGAATCAGTAGTTTTAGTGACAAGATCAGAAATGGAAATCAGAAGTTAGACCCCAATTTTTTTTTGATATTTTGACATTAGCATTGAAGATAAAGATAAGGTATAAGAACATAAGAACATAAGAAATAGGAGCAGGAGTAGGCCATCTAGCCCTTCGAGCCTGCCCCGCCATTCAATAAGATCATGGCTGATCTGTCGTGGCTCAGTTTCACATTCCCGCTCTCTCCCCATAACCCTTAATCCCCTCGCTTATCAAAAACCCATCAACCCACATCTTAAAAATATTTAGCGAGGCAGCATCCACCACCTCAACGGGCAGAGAATTCCAGAGATTCACCACCCTTTGAGTGAAGAAGTTCTTCCTCAACTCCGTTCTAAACTGCCCCCCCCCCCTTTATTTTGAGGCTGTGCCCCCTAGTCCTACTGTCCTTTCTGAGCGGGAAGAGTCTCTCCACCTCTATCCTATCCATCCCATTCATCATCTTATACGTCTCAATGAGATCTCCCCTCATTCTTCTAAACTCTAACGAGTACAAGCCTAGTTTATTCAGCCTCTCCTCATAGCTCAACCCCCTCAACTCCAGTATCAGCCTAGTAAACCTCCTCTGCACTCCCTCTGAGGCCAAAATATCCTTGCGTAAGTACGGCGACCAAAACTGCACACAGTACTCCAGCTGTGGCCTCACCAATGCCCTATATAGCCGCAGCAAGACCGCCCTACTTTTATATTCAATCCCCCTCGCTACGAAGGCCAGCATCCCATTTGCCTTCCTGACCACCTGCTGCACCTGCAGGCTGGGTTTTTGCGACTCATGCACAAGGACCCCGAGGTCCCTCTGCACCGTTGCCTTGCTGCAGTTTTTCGCCACGTAAGTAATAGTCCTTCCTACCATTATTCCTCCCAAAGTGGACCACCTCGCACTTGCCAACATTAAATTCCATTTGCCATTTCCTGGCCCATTTGCCCAGCCTATCTAGATCCTTCTGCAGACTCTTCACACCCTCCGTGCAATTTGCCGTTCCACCAATCTTGGTGATCCTATTGACATACTTGGAAGCTTTTCATCAAAACAAACATGCAGTTTAAGTATAGCAAATGAATTAGCTTAATGTTTATCAATTGAAGTACTTAAACATGACAAGGTACAATTCTTAACTGCTAATCTATCTCTATTAGTTCCAATTTAAGCATTATTCCTCATAGGCTTAAACTCCTCTTCAAAACAGTTAGCAATTAATACATGCTTACGTGTTTTACTTGTTAACAGTCCTAGGGCCTTTAAACACTTTTGGAGAGAGATATAGATATCTGTCTTCTGACACGTAAACAGCAAGCCTCCAGAGAGAGAAAGAGAGAAATAAATACCTCTTTCTTCATTGAGGATTAAGTAGAAACTAAACCTTTTTTTTCCTGTAAATTCAGCTCCACCCATTCATAGAACTCTGTTTCTTAACAATAAATCTAATTAAACCCTACTCTGAAACTCCATGGAAAAATCAAAAATAAACAGAAATGCATTAAGGTGAAAACACACACCCCATTATCTATGATCAACTGTTTTCCTAAATTCTCAGCATGGAGCTACCTGATTTCTAGACAGATCAGCATCCTGAAAGAAGGAAGAAGTATTTCTTTCCCCTTCTCCCTGGAGGCTACTGTTTGAGTGTTGCTCTGTATCCCTCTCTAGAAGTCAACCAGAGTTGAATGCCCCTCATAAGAAACATGATGTAAATACACTTCCGAAATGCACAGTATTATCATAGTAGAACAAAGAACAAAACAGCCCAGGAAACAGGCCCTTTGGCCCAACGAGCCCGCGCCACCATTTTAACATTATGAGTCCCCCCTCCACCCATGACCCTTGTCTATGCTTACAGCATTCCACATTGAGGGAAGACTAATTTAGCGACAATTTGTTACGCCAATCAGCCTAATAGCACATCTTTGGGGTTGGGAGGAAACTGGAGTAGTTGGACAATTATACAGAATGAAACTTGGTTCCACCTCTGCCATTGGTTAATAAAGTGGCGCAACAGAATCTAGGTACATGTAAATGTAAACAGTAAAAGTTAGAGTGTTTCAGATGTGGCAACCTGCAGCAGTATGGAAGGATACTTGGTGTCCTGGCAAGGGAAATATATCCAGAAAATGTAGGGGAAAAGACCATTTTTACAAGAAGTGGAGAAGAATGGCTGAACACAGTGAGAAGCCTAGCAAACCACTTAAAGGAAAAAGAGCAAAAATGGTACAACCATGAGACAAGTTGAACAAGATACAGGGAGTGAAGACACAAATAACAATCAGGGATACACGTTTTCTGTCACTAGGAGTAACTATGAGAATGTTCCATAGATTGTCGGTAGTGTGGAAGTGAGTATTATTATAGCTACAGGCAGTAACACTAATATCATTGATAGAGCACTGTAGGCAGAACTGAAGACAAAGAGAATCAAATGAACATCTCAAAAATGTGTCAAAAAGCTTACTTATCAAAAACCCCAGTTCAAACTGTTGGATGTTTCATTGTGGTAGTGAGAGCTGGGGAGCAGAATGAAGAGGTAGAATTTATAGTAACTGAGTAAGATGGTGAGCCTCTTCGATCAGAGAAACTGCCCAAAGCTTGGCAGTGCTATTGGAAGTGAATTCTGTGCAAAATGATACGAAGCTTGGAAATGAGTTTGGACCAGTATTTCAAGGAATTGGAAAGTTACACAACCACCAAGATTAACCATTGATGAAACATGAAGCTTGTCGCTGAGCCTCTATGCAAAACATTTGGTCTGATAAGGAAAGTTCAGGCAAAGACCAAGGCCAGTTAGATTGCAGCCAGCAGCATATACAAGTGCTGGCTGGGTGTCATGGAGCTAATGTTAGTGGGACATAAATTCACAAGCAGTGGAACTAATCCAGCCGAAGGCAAGATAGAAGCAATAGCAAAGACCGATAAACCACTAAATGCCAGCAAAATGAGAAGTGTTCTGTGACTTCTGAGTTATAGCCCAAACTTTGCTCCCCGACTGATCCATTGAGGAAGTTGACCAGAAAGAATAAACAGTTCATATTTGATGAAGAACAGAAAACTTCCTTCAAAGCGTTGAAAGACAGCTTGACAAGTGCTCAAACCCTGGGATACTATGAACCAAATGCACCAACAAAAATCATAGCAGATGCTAGTCCGGTAGAATTATGAGCAGAGCTGGTACAATGCATGCTGAAGGCCCAAGAATCATCATTTAAGTGAGCAGGTCTCTAACAGATGTGGAGAGGGGATATTCCCAGATGGAGAAAGAGGCCCTAGGATTGGTGTGGGTATGTGAAAGATGCATACTTATTCAGCATAGAGTTTGGATTAGTGACGGATCACAGGCCATTAGAGATGATTTATTCCCACAGATCCAAGCAATGCCTCGAATTGAAAGAGAGGAATGGAGACTCCAACAGTACATGTACAGGTGGTTCACATTGCTGGAATGATGAACATTACTAACCCATGGTCGTGACTACAGAGACAGGGCGAAATACATAGACCCTTACTACAGAGGAAGCTAAATTGTTTTTGGGGTGGTGGCAGTTGAAGCTACATCCAGAGCAATGACAACTAGGGAGATTGAGAGAGTGTCAGACAAAGATCCAAAATTGGATGACATCAGACAGATAATCCAAGCTGCAAATTGGGAAAATGGTCTGTTCAAGCTGTATATTGCTATACAAGTTGAAGCCTTTACTAAAACAAACTTAGAATATAACAAAAAGAATTTGCATAACTTTTTTACCAATTAAAACATTTAAATACAACAAAGTATAATCTTTAACAGCTCTCCGACTCTTTAGTTCCAATGTAAACAATATCTTCATAGACAAATAAATCCTATTTCAGAATCAATTAAAAAAGCCAGATTTGCAACATGGATGCTAGATTTCAATTTTTTAACATTTCTGGGCAGATACAGAAAGAAATCTGCCTTCTGACTCTCATACAGCAATTTCCAGAGAAGGTTATATCTGCAAGCAATAGAACTTCAGAGAAATAAACCAGCCTCTGGCAGATTCCAGTCTCCAGACTTCAGAGCGAGAAAGGGCTATTTGTTTCTACAGCTTCCAAACTGAGCTTAATTTTTCTATATAAGCCTAGCTCCTTCCAGTCACGTGATTTATTCTCTGTCAATCATCCTACTCAAGCACTACTCTGCAAAAGCCCTGGGGAAAACACTAAAATAACAGTACAGCACTAGTCCAGATTAAAACAAACATTCTAGCAATTAAGATTAATGATGCTGCTACAGTAACAACAAAGACTGCCATGCATAGACAAAACAATACTGATACTTAGAACTGCCTGCTAAAAAAAATCCTGCACAAGATACATGACCAAAATACATTTCATAAAGGCACACTATCGTCACAACACCAGAAGTACATATCTTATAACTTGTGACCTCATGTTTCATTTTTCTGACTGGCTAAATGTTATTGTGTTGCAGATACGCTGAAGTTAGGTAACAACTTCCAACGAGAAAGCTATGGAAAGTATGTAGGCAATGGCAGGTCTAATAAACAGCAGGCTCCATTTTTGCATCTGCTAACAGTAAATAGTGGCCCTTGAATAATGATCATCAAACAAAAAATAAATTAAGGCAAAAGAAAAACAAAAAAAAAGTAAAATACAAAAAACAATCTTTTAAAAACAGCTGCAAAGAATAAAATTGGATGGAAAACGATACTAATTCAGTTCTTCTGCATTCCCTGCAGTGCTTTAAATACTTTCCATCTTTGAACTTACCGCACGAGGATTTGATCAGCAGAGTCCAAAGTAATTGCTCTGTACAATCCCAATAACTTTCAAATGATTTTATTTGTACATTAGGTTAAGTTTTTTTTGAATAAGTAGTCATCATCATAGAGGCCCAGAAATCAATGTCCTGTAAAAGAGGTAATATATTCATCCAGAACTGAGGAAAACATAGCATAATTGTGCATATCTTCCGAAACAGCCTAGCTTCACTGTCATTAATATCGCATTAACAAAATCATTCATCATGGCAGACTTGTGCAAAAAAAGGATGTTGTTTAATTTGATATAAAAACAACTATTAAAAGTTGCAAAATTTGATTATGCCAAGCACATTGACATGGTTGGACATGAGCTTTTCAAACAGATTTTTTCCCTTATTCACAATATATTCTTTTTTCCTAAAATATAAATGGCAGAATACATTTGCCTGTGCCAGAACTGAAAAACATAAATAACACACTGCAAAGAGATCTATGATATTGGTTCCACAATGATGGATATTTGGCAAAACCAATTAAGTCTGAGAAACAGCAACTTGTATTATCTGAGAGCACTGAATGCACGAAATGCAATGATATCATACTGTATATATGATTATATCAGAATAATATCCTACAGCACAGAAGAAGACCACTCGGCCTATTGTGACTGTGCCAGCCCTTTGAATTTATGTTAAGGTTTTTCTACCCTAAAGAGAACATGTCCAGTTTCTCTCGTCTCCTTTTCGATATATAAATGTAGTGTCCCTGGTATCATATTGGTCAATCTCCTTTGCACCCTCTCCTATAATCCTTTTTAATTGTGGATGGATTCGCAAATTTCCAACTTTACAAATAAACCTGCTATTTATTAAACTGCCTTTCCCAGGCAGTAATTCAGTTTAAATACAGCTTCTCTTTCTGTCCAAACACCCTGCCAGTTCCAAAGATGAGTCATACTGGATTCAAAACATTCACTTTAAACGTTAACAAATGTTATGTTGTATATTATGTAGTTAAAGAGCTAGGAATTAATTGTTATGTGAATTTACATATCCCCAGTTGTCACATTCATTAAGGTCGGGATAAATGCAAATTATTGCAGATGCTAGAATCTGAAACCAAAAGATAAAATGCTGGAAAATCTCAGCAAGTCTGGCAGCATCTGTAAGGCGAGAAAAGAGCTGACATTCTGAGTCCAGATGACCCTTTGTCAAAGCTAAAAAGCATAGAAAGTGGGTGAGGGACTGAAAGATGAGTCATAGCCACAGAAACCAGGGGAAAAGACTACTAATGGCTGTCCACAGAGAGAATAAAGGGTGTGAATGGCCAAACAGAGACGCTGTAAACTGTGCCAGATGGAGATGTTGAGGTGGGGGGGGGTGCTGTGGTGGGATGGGGACAGAGGTAGAATGTAGGAAAGGGTAGGTGGGGGCAGGGGGAGAAAAGGAAAGGTGAGGGGAGGGGGATGGAGTAGGGAGAAGGAAGAAGTGGGGAGGAGGAAAAATGAAGAAAGCTCGTTAAGAAATAAAACATAGAAAACAGTAAAAAAATTAAATAATGAAAACAAAGCGGGGCTGAGGTGGGGTAGAGCAAATCATCTGAACAGCTAGTAGCTGTTCCTGTTGATTTTTGCATAAATGCCACACTCTCTGATCCTGGTCTCACCCACATGATGGATGAACCATCTACACAAATTCTAATGGCTGAGTCTGTCTGTTGGTGTCTTTTGTGGCTATAACCTGACACTCATTGGATCTGTCCCTCAATTTAAATTATCTGCCAGGAACATGAGCACTTTGGTTTGCTTTACAGCGATCGCGTATCATTTTGTCATCATTAATGCTTGGCTGCTTTCCACAGCCTATCATTATTGCAATAGCGAATGTTAAGTTCTTAGTTTGATTGATTTCTCAAAGTGGTTCTTAAATGACAAGTGGGATTATAAATTCAAGTCTGTTCATTTTTGTAAGAGTTTAAGTACTTGATGGAATTTTAATGCTTTAAATGAGTTTTCATGAATGGGAATGTTTTCATCACTATTGTAAAGTCTGTAATAAAGATTAGACCTTTACTTTATTTCACCTTTACATGGCTCCCGATACTGGTGGATACAACATGCCATTGGCTGGTGGTGAACCCACAGGGTGGGGGTGGGGGTTCATCATCAGCAGGCCTAGAAGACCCCATCAGTGGGGATGTCTGGCCTACATCACTTACGCAGTATGCCAACTCACCACTGAGAGTGATGAATGCCAAATCTACAGGATGGACATCCTACCAGCTGCAGGATACCTTGAATAATATTTTGAGAAAAGAAAACAAGTTATCTCTTAAGTAAAAGCAAATTACTGTGGATACTGGAATCCAAAACAAAACCAAAAAATGCTGGAAAATCTCAGCAGGGCTAACAACATCTGTGGTGAGAGAACAGAGCTAATGGTCCAAGTCTGGATGACTCTTCATTCATGTTACTCAGTTAATGGGAGGGTGTTGGGGAGAGTTACAGAACAAAGAGATCTAGGGGTACGTGTTCTTAGCTCCTTGAAAGTGGAGTCACAGGTGGACAGTATAGTGAAGAAGGCATTCAGCATTCTTGGTTTCATCGGTCAGAACATTGAATACAGGAGATGGGACATCTTGTTGAAGTTGTATAAGACATTGGTAAGGCTACACTTGGAATACTGTGTGCAATTCTGGTCACCCTATTATAGAAAGGATATTAAACTGGAAAGAGTGCAGAAAAGATTTACTAGGATACTACCGGGACTTGATGGATTGAGTTATAAGGGGAGGCTAAATAGATTGAGACTTTTTTCTCTGAAGTGTAGGAGGCTGAGGGGTGACCTTTTAGAGGTCTTTAAAATAATGAGGGCATAGAGCAGCTAGATAGTCAATATCTTTTCCCAAAGGTAGGGGAGTTTAAAACCAGAGGGCATAGATTTAAGGTGAGAGAGGAGAGATACAAAAGTGTCCAGAGGGGCAATTTTTTCACACAGAGGGTGGTGAGTGTTTGGAACAAGTTGCCAGAGATAATAGTAGAAGCGGGTACAATTTTATCTTTTAAAAAGCGTTTAGATAGTTATATGGGTACGATGGGTATAGAGGGATATGGGCCAAATGCAGGCAATCGGGTTTAGCTTAACGTTTAAAAAAAAAGGTGGCATGGACAAGTAGGGCTGTAAACCTTTATGACTCAATGACTCTATCTCTTAAGATGATCAGTTTATTTACAATCATCTTCTTTGGCTTAGCTAATATAGAAAAATGTTATTGATTGGAATAGTTATGGTGTTATAGAGGCAATATTTTTCTAAAGAAAGAAGGATGTTATATTGTTGCATTATTTGTGAAGAGCTAAGTACTAAATTCCACCCATAAGAAGTATGAACAGGAGTTAGCCATTCGGCCCCTCAAGCCTGTGATTTTGAGGATCGGAGATGTATATTCATAAATCTTTTAAGATTACGGGGCAAGTTGATAAGGACATTATGATCGTGTGTAGGATACTTGCTCTATAAATTGGAGTACTGAATACAAAATACTTGAAGAGGAATGACCTGCAGAGTAATGGATGAAAAGCTGGAATGTGGGACTTATTTGGACAGTTCTTTGAAAGAGCCAGCACAAGTATGACAAGCTGAATAGCCTCCTTCTCTGATTTTATTTCCAACAATACAACATTCCCAAAGTCCTGTGAGATCTCTAGTTTTTGAGTTTAAGTCCGAGAAAGAAATTGAACTGACAATCCTCCGACTTAGAGGCAAGAGAGCCATTGAGCATAAAAATGCAACAGTAGTTTTGAATTATTTCTGGCATGGCAATGGAAGAAACCTTGTTATGGATCACTCTTCCTCCTATGATTGAAGGAAATGCCGCAGACAAGTGACCTCATCGTCAAAAAAATGGGAAATTAGAGTGTGTAGAAGAACTAGATCTTGCAAAGATTATTATTTTGATTGAAGAAGTCTTTGAATGGTGGCAAAGGGGCATGAACCCACCCTAACACAAAGGGAACATTTTTTCACTGTTTCCTCTTTTGAAAAAAGGTAAAACGAAGATATATTAAAGGGTAAAACAAAGATATATTTACAAACCTTTTTTTCATCTAATTGTCATTCTGGAAGTTGTAGACACAAGATGGAAGACAGAGCAGTAAAAATTCATTCAGCCTCTTTTGAAGCAGCAACTGAGAAGGCTGCTTTGTAGCTAAACAGAGGTCCCTCATCTGTCACAGCTGGACAAGGCCCATAATTCATTCATTATTGACTATGAAAGGCAATCTTACAAGTTTGAAGTCTAGCTTGAATGAAAAAAACACTTTTCTTAAAATGTCGTGCATGGAGCTGACTGCTTTTAGTTCACATGATTAATGACTTGCGGACTCATTGTGTAGAGCACCACTAATTAGCTGCAGACTGATTAAAGACGTGGCATACAAACTTCTGCTGATAACCTGAACTTTTTCCCTACAAGAAATGAACCATGTGGAAACATTTATAGTCTCATTTTTAATTTGAAATGGTTTGGGTATGAAGCCTGTAATTTCAAACACATAGAGAAAAATATTTTGATGTAAGGCTGCGAGGGTTGTATAAATTACCTATACCTATTCAACCAATTAGAAAAGGGTTGGATATTTATACTGTTCCTCTTTTGTGCTGAGAATACTGCAGTAAATATATGTAAATGTCAGCTGTGGTTCAGTTGTACAGTGCTCTTGCCCAAGAGTCAGAGGTTGGAGGTTCAAGTCCCTCGACAGGATTTGAGCACAAAAGTGAAAGCTAACATTGTTGTCTTCCCTCTCAGTTATAGATAAGAGATGCCATGACATTATTTTGAAAAAAGGCAGTGGAGTTAACCTTGGGTCCAGGCCAATATCTATCCCTCAACCTGCATCATAAAAACAGATTAGCTAGACATTATCACATTGCTGTTTGTGGGAGCTCATTGTACACAAATTAGCTGCTGCTTTTTCTACGTTGCAACCCTGACTACACTTCAAAAGCAGTTCATTAGCTGTAAAGTACTTTGGGATTTCCTGTGGTTGTGAAAGGCCTTTTACAAAGGCAAGTCTTCTTTTCCATCAAATATCACCTACTGATCAATCAAATTCCTCGTATGAGCCATCACCTTGTATCTATTCAGAGACAACCCTTTCAGAACCAGACTGGCATCAATGAGTAATCCCACTCCATCCTCATCTGATTCTGTATTCTATAATCCCATTCATAAAATTAGTGAAATTTTTGAAAATTTACTCAAACATTTTTGTCATTTACCTATTATAATTTTCAATTCACAGTGAAACACATCTTTGTTTCTTTTATTTGTGATATTAACAACTTACTTCTAACTATTTACATCTGAAAATAGTACACATTTGCTGTGTATCAAACCACAAGGCGAATGCCAGACAAAATGAAAACAGTGATGCCAACTTGCTCAAATAGCTCATTAATTAAATAAAATAAAAAAAATCAATAACCATTCACTAAATTGGTACAAAAACTACCAGTCAGTAACAAGCAGTTATCACCACAATATCATCCAACCAAATTGCCCTTGTGGTCAAGTCCAGCTATTTGTAATGCTAACTACCACAAAACAAATCACCCTCAGATCATTTATTTGTGTTGCTTCAGCCCTATTTTTATTAATTTACTTAACATGCAAACCTATCAGAAATCCCTTCCCTCTACCTGCTAAAATCTACTCCATGGTTTTGGCCCTGGGCTTTAATTTTTGCTTCAGTCCCAGATTAAAATTTTACTTACTTAAATCCTTCAACTCTTTAATTGCCATTGAGGATGACTGTGTGATCAATCAAAATCAAGTTAACACATATTTTTGAAAGGGGCAGAAATAATAAACTCTAAATTATAAATAAAATCAAAGGGAAGTTATCAGATAAAATCCTAATACTATTTACAAAGTTGACAGTGCACCTCAATCCGTCTAGTTCACCGATGAGAGAGAGCTCCAACAAGCTGTAAGACACGCATGCTTCTTCTCCAAGCCACCCAGCTGCAGGCATAACTGCAGCCAGAATGAACAATGCATTGATCGCATCCAACCAGGACTTGTTGGTGGCTCCTTGACCAGGACCAGGAGCAGATCCAGGAAAAAGAACTTCAAATTATTTGCTCCTCCCTTCACACTGGTGCCAAAGATCGAGAGCATAGACTTAAGTGCACCCAGAAATTGAGGAGGAGCCCTTTCAAATTATAGGAGAGGGGTTGCAACTTCTCATGCTCCTTGTGGACATGAAACATGAACATATCCAGTTATTCAAACCTTCAGTGCTGGGAATTTGCTACATTTTGTGTGCTAGGGAGAATCATGGGAGTTGTAATTTACTTGATCCTAAAGATCTACAATATCCAAAATGCACCTTGATAATAAGGTAGAAAACAATCCTTCAACTTGGCCAGGGATTTGTAGCCTAAATTATGTTTTAAAACTGCAAATGTTGGAAACCTGTATCAAAAATTTCCAAAAACAGTCTACACTGAACTGTCAACCTGTCCATTCCATCAACTGAATGAAAGAATGAACTTGCATTTATATAGTACTTTACACAACACTCAACATGTTTTACACTCAAATCAATACTTTCAGCTTGTTGCTACCAATGTGATGCCATTATTCCAATGTAGGAAGTAGAAGAAAGAAAATTTACATTTTATAATCATGTAACTAATGGGAAAGCAAGAACAGTTTGCTGTGGGATGATCTGCTCACATTTACTCTTTTTGTTTTGAGGAATTTGTAACCTAGCTGTGACAAATTCTGCATGTGTGAGATACATCAATGGAACTGTAGTTTTCACCCTGGCCCAGAGCGTTCCATAGTGACCTGGATCACAAAGAGAACGAATCAACTAACACTGCTGGACGTAAGTTGTGAAAAAGAATTCAATGTGAAACAATTTTTTTTAATGTTCTATTCCGTTTAAGTCATTAAACAACATTTTTGAGCACATATTATTTGAGATGAGGTTTTTGTATTCTTAATGGAGATCAATATTTGTTTAGCAACTGAAGGTGTTTATGTGGTTCTTTGATCCTGTGCTCACACATCAGTTGAACAAACAGCTGTTCAAGACACCCATCATTATAGACTCAAATACCATCATTTTCGGGGATCAATAAGATGAACTGTTTTCCTAAAAAGTACCTTCCTTTCTATTTCTCATTGATGTAATGTCAACTTCAGAAATGAATGAAAGAATGAACTTGCATTTATATAGCACTCAGGATCACTCAGTGTTTTACACTCAATTCAATACTTTCAACTTGTTGTTACCAATGTGATGCCATTATTCCTATGTAGGAAGTAGAAGAAAGAAAATTTACATTTTATAATCATGTAACTAATGGGAGAAGTAGGAACAGTTTGAGATGGGGTAGCGGCATAAATACATACGTTTATATCTTAAATTCATTCACAGGATGTGGATGCCACTGACAAGGCCAGTATTTGTTGCCCATTGCTAACTACCCTTGAGAAGGTGATGTGTGCTACTTTGTTAAACTGCTGCAGACTCTGTGGTGACAATATTCGCATAATGCTGTGAGGAATTCTGATCCAGTGACCATAAAGGACTGATGATATATTTCCAAGTCAGAATGATGTGTAGCTTTAAGAAACATTTGTAGATAATGATGTACCCATGCATTCGTGCTTTGGGGTGTTAGAGGACAAGGATTTGGACATTGTTGTCAAAGAAATCTTGGCAAGTTGCTCCTTGTAAATGATAAATTGTAAATGGCAGCCACAATGCACTGGTGACGGAGGGAAGCAATGTTAAAATGGCTAATCAAGTGGGCTGCTGTGTCCTGAATGCTGTTGAGCTTCTGGAGTATTATTGGAGTTGCCCAAATCAAGACAAATGAAGAGCATTCTATAACATTCCTTACTTTTGTCTAATGGGTGGTGGAAAGGCTTTGTACGATTAGAGGTGAGTTACTCACCATAGAATTTCCAGCCCCTAATCTGTTCTCATAGTTACATTATTTATGTGGGTGGTCCAGTTCAGTTTATGGTGGACCCCAGGATGTGGATAGTGCGGAATTTGACAAGAATAATCAGGAAAATGCTGCCTTGATGACAATTGTAATCACTCTCATCATCTGGAATTCAGTTCCTTTGTCCTTGTTTGGACCAAAATGTCTGAAGCTAAACTGAATTGTCTCCTTTAAATTTAAAATTAAAGAAACACTTCCCTATAAGTTGATAAAAGACAACTTAAAAATCATTACCAATAATTTCACTTCTGGTGTAATTCTTGGCTATTATCAACCAAAATGTAAAATTAATAACAAAAGTTCAAGCTGTTCCCAAAAAATCAATGTAGTACCAGATTTAGCTTTTGATAACAAGCATCTTTGAAGTGACAGCGTGCTTTGGAACTTTTCAGGGCTCTGCTAGCTGATATAGTAATCTTATTGCTCTATCAAAAGATTTAAGTGAAAGTTTCTTGGTACACATCCTCATTCAAAATGTTTTAATCTTTGCAAGTTTTCACCATCCTTTCTAAGAAGTTTCAGTGTTATACTTCACCAATGTCTGTAACACATTAAAATCGTCAGAGCAGTATTTGGCAGGTATGTATGCTATTACACAATAGCTGTAGTGTAAGCTTATTCAGCAGTGCCTTACAACTGGAAATGTGAAATCAAGGCATGATTTTAAAGATAACAACCTACAAAACCATGTGTGGAACAACTAGCACACCTTGGCAGATGCTGTGACACACACTGGAGTATTTTTAAGGTTTAATGGTGCCAACTTTCAGGATAATATGAGGAGAAACAATATGAATATATGATCAAGTCAAGAAAACTCACACTTAAAGTGGAGCTTTAATCAGTAAAATGAGTATTCAAGTGCTCCTTTATCAGCCCATTACCCATATAATTCTTCAAAACTAGTTGAAAGAAGTAATGTGGAAAATACAAAAATATCGTTTGCAAAGTGATACTGACAATTGAAATAAGACCAGCAGTCTCTGTTTCTAGATAAAATAGCAGAGTCTGTCCTATGACAATCACTGAGCTGATTGCAAACTCTCACCAATGTCACATTGATCACTGAATACAAATGTACAGACTTAACCATGCAGCATCCTATAAGTTAAGATAGTTTCCATTTGATTTTATCAACACATCAGTTCCTGGGTTTAAAAATCAGACGTTTTTTAAAAGGATGCGGAACATTCTAGGTAGCAATATAAATTAGCCGATAGGTAATCAGAATGCTAGTTATACACATATGGGGTGACCGAAGTAAACAGTTCACCAGCTCTAATTTATCCTTTTATGGCAGTTTACAGTGAAAGCAAACATAAAAATTCCAAAGGCTAGTTACAAAATTCCAATCATTTTGATATTTTTCATAGAGAGGATAAAGGCCAAACAATGTGCAACTTACAATTATTTGATTATCACAATTCAGTCTGTGATCCATACAATTATTTCCTCTGTGATTTTGGGAATAGAATGCTATATATGTCTCAAACAATTTGTTCCAATTGATATGTATGGCATTCAGATACCAAATCAGGCGCATACCAGCAGGGGCAAGAATAAAACTTATTTCAGTGTGGATAGGAGAGCAGCTGTGTGCCTCCTGTCTCCACAAAGAAATTGGTCCATTGATGCCTCAAAGATCTGCTGTTCCCAGGAGTAAAACCCTCTGACTTAGGCCACTGCCAACTTACCTGACTGCCAATCCAGGGTCTCATTCTTTGTAAACCTAAGGCCAGTGGAATTATCTCTGGACACTTGTTTTGGGCTAGATGTTCGTGAGCTCAACAGTTGAAATGGACCGAGTCACCCGCTGCAGTTCCTGGCGAGAGATTCACTTGTAAGTTGACATCAGTCCTCTTCAGAGGGTGGTTTTATTCTAGTGTTAACACTGTTTTCTTTGACAACTTTGAAATCTGAATCTGGTTCTACCCATTTGTCAGATATATTGTTCGGATATACTTTCTCCCATCAAAACGAGTGTATTGTGAAAATTAGCCTTTACTATGGTAACAATTCGTCCATCATAAAATTGTGAGGTTAAATGACCTGCAGCTATAATTCAGTCCTAAGTGATTGTGCTGAAACCAAAAACATACTGTACATCCATAACTGTCAAGATAAGAAACACCGCGATTGACTATAATCTACATAAATTAGATGCGTTTTTGTTCAGTATTAGTTCACCTTCCAAAAACTCTCAATCAGTTGACTATCAGGTTAAAATAAATCTTATCAGATTGCTTTCCTTCATTTGATGTGCTGAGGAATGATCATATGCACTTAGGAAGGCTGCTGTTTCAAACTAAATTTAGTTGTATACTCATATAGTCTTTCGATTGCCATATTTTATTATTAAAGATACAGAAGTCCACACCTTTCAATGACATAGTTAATAAGCAGAACTCTTAAAGAAATTTGGTGATGTATTGCTGTAGTGTACTAACACAAAAGACTAAGTTTTAATTTGCAATTTATAAATCTGGTGTTATTTATTAGCCACCCATTATTGAAAACAGCCCATTTTTATTTGCATAGAAATCAAAGAAAATTAAAATGAGGGGTTTTTTTCAATGGGCAGCTGATTTTACACCTGGGTAGCAAGTTAAAAGTTTACCCAGAACTTTCTTCATCCTTATCAACATTTTCTGATAAGACAGATAAAGGCTTGCTCCACCAGATTCCAGGGATTTTTGCATTGCAAGTGTTTTCCATTGGAAACAATGGAGGGCCATCTGCCCATGTATAACCAGACACATTCAAATTAGGTGATACACATGGAATGGTATTACGTGTCATATTTTCCATCTTCAGTGCTTTATTGATGTTGTATGCTAACAACTGCAATATTCAACAGGATTTCTGCATTGCAAGGGGAGATGAAAGGTCAAGGCAAGACAATGGATTAACAGTTCCACACAGACAGAATTTGCCAATTCATCAAAGGAAGTTAACATTTCTGAATTTGAAGATTGCTTGCCCCTTAAAGCTGCTGTGGGCATCCATCATTTCTCACCATCAACAGTCCCACCACAGTGGTGCATTCCCAAACACAGCTGGGAATATTGCTTGCTCCAGAAGTTTACATTAGGTTGATCCTGGGAAATTCGCCAAGGGTAGTCCATCAAAGTGACAACTTGATACCGGAATCCTGCCAAGAGGAAAATCTAGTGTCAGGAAGAGTAGGATGTCGGTTTATACACAATTTTTGTTCAGTTGTTCAATTTCCATCCAGGGGCTAAGCTGAAGCAGAGGTCTCACAAAAGAGCAGGAAATGTGAAAGCAGGTTAATCCATGCTGTAGAACATGCATATTTCTGAATTTTACATCAAATTAGATACGGATAAGAACTTATATGCAACTGCCGTCTCCCAAAAAGAGAATAGTGTATGGCATTTGGAGGATAAACATTATTTTAAAATTCAAAACATTATGACCAGGGACAATGAAGAACATTGGTGCAACCAAATATTTACACTGTTCTGAGCAATGTGTGATTGTTCTGGGATAAAATTAGTCTAGAAATATGTTTAATTATTAATTAATGTAAAAAATGCTGAGGAATTATTTAATGCTTTTTAATACAGCTTATGCACATAATTCAATCAAGCATTTTTCAAGTGTTATGAAGAAATCATATCTCAGTCTACGGCTATTCTATCTCATTATACAATTAAATAATTGAGTGGCTGCTCAAATAGTACATTCTGTAACCATTTATTGAGCATTTTTGATGCTTCAGTACACTGCTTTAAAGAATGGGTATCAGACCTGGTGTTCCCATTTCAACTGTACCTTCAGGGAGAGGTAGAGAACAGAGGCAGGTTGTTACTCATTGTGAAAGGGGAAAAAAAATCGGCTGATAAGTCAGCCTGGTTTGTTCTTAAATGCCCTGCAGGAGCCAGAGCAACAAGATTAGAAATCTTGCAGCTATGTAAAGCAACCTAGCCTCCTCTCTGTTCCAAAAGGAACAGCTGAGATCATTACAATGTGAAGAACTCTGAAAAGAAGGACATGGACAAAATCCCATACCCTACAATCATGTACTGAATTTTAAGGATCAAAACATGATGCCATTATAATAATAATTCAATTTAAGTATCTGAGGCAGGATCAAGTGTTTTTGATTGTGCAACCCAAAATTTCTTAAAGAATGCCCCTACTCCTTGATAGTTGGATAAAGGGAGTGCTGGGTACAGTACGATATGGACTAGAAGGCACTAGTACCACTGTTACAATGTTATTAACTAAGCTTAACCCAGAGGGGAGTTGGGTGAAATGATTGTCTTTGTAACACTGCTAGGAAAGCAGCTAGAATTCCATTCCTTATTGCTATCCTGTGGCTGCTGTTGGAAAATGCTACTAATGGTTATTGAGCAAGAATGGGATTGCGTTTGTGCTGCCAACAATAAATGTTCAGGAACATAATTTTAAAATGACTACATGGATGAGGCCCAACAATTCTGTGGAATTATCCAGTGATAACAGAGACAGCAACTTCAAGAAAAGAGAGGAAGTTGGGTAAAAATATTTCTAACAATAAAATACTGGGTTGCCACCCACTGTTGTATGAGGGATGTCACTGAGGCCCTGTATTTTTTTTTTATTCTTTAATAGAATGTGAATGTCACAAACAAGGACAGCATTTGTTGCTCATCCCTAATTACCCTTGAGAAGATAGTGATGGTCCATCTTCTTGCAGGCCATATGATAAAGGTTCAACTAGCGCTGGTATGGAGGGAGTTTGAGGATTTTGACCCAGTGATAGTGAAGGAACAGTGATATAGTCTGAAGTAAGGATATTACGTGACTTGGAGGGGAACCTGCAGGTCGTAGTGTTTCCATGCATCTTGTGCCTATGTCCATGTAGGTAGTAGGGGTTACGTGTCCATCAGCGAATGGGCACGTACGCTACCTTTGGCCACATATGCAGCACAGCGGTGCAGTAGTTAGCATTGCTGCCTCATAGCACCAGGGACCTAAGTTCAATTCCAACCTTGGATGTCTGTCTGAATGGAGTTTGCACATTCTCCCCGTATCTGTGTGGCTTTCCTCTGGGTGCTCCTCTCACAGTCCAACGAAGTGTGGGTGAGGTGGATTGGCCATGCTAAATTACCTTTTAATGTCTAAAGTGGTTAATGTGTGGGATCATGGGGATAGAGTAGGCAGAGGTGAGATGTTATTTTGGAGAGTCAATGCAGATTCAATGGATCAAATCCCTACAGTGTAGGGATTCTACAGGTGCCTGGTGTCTCATCACTTCAGATACTCCCAATAAGCTATTCTCTAAAATACACAGAATGTCAGTATCTGAGCTGGTGAATGTAACTGTGAGAATGAGTAACAATCTTTATTCTTCAGTGCAGTTCTTTTTCTTCCACCTTTTGCTTTTCCAGGATTGCCTGGCCAGATTGCAATTCATTGGTATCTGAAAAGAAATAGGCACAAGGGGAAGTGTAGTAACCTTGCTAAGGCCACAGCTCACAACAAATCAAGACCTGTGCTCTTGACTACATAATCCACCATCCAGGCTGTGAGTACGGGTTTAAAGCTCGTCTCTTATTCAGCGAACTCCTGTTCATTCAATATGGAAACCTGCATTCCTTCAGGATGTCTGTTAATACCTTCATACAGCCCTCCCTTGCCCAGCCGAAGATTTCCAACAAATTTAACCTACTTTCTTGGAGCCAATCTCTCCCCATTAGGCTTCGTCCTTTCTCATGCACAAAGATGAGTGGGAGTCAGGCTGATTGCTGTCCATATGTCATTGGGGTCATTGTAGTGCCCTTTCTCCTGAGAAGTTCACCTGTGTAGGTGGCTAGTCTGGGCTTTTTCCAATTTCAGAAGTTGAATACCAGTTTGGAAGTAGTGATATGGCTGCTCCCTGACAATGGAAACTGCAGCTCCTGTGTCCACTCCATTTTCAACGGGTGTCCATTTACCAACAGTTCTACTATTTTTAGGATGACCTTGATCATAATAACATGATTTAATTACATTGTTTCTTGCTCTGTCAGTGGATGTACCTCCATGGTATCTGGCTGGTCCTGGCTTTGGCCTTGTTCTGGAGCACCAGACATTTTGTCTACTCCTGTAACTCTGCCTTGACTGAGTCATCTGGTTCTGCCTACAATAATCTGACTTTTGGCACTGGCATCCTTTCAGCGGATAATCTCCTTCACATTTGAGGATATCATTGCATTTTCTCGGCTGCCTGGTGACACAAGCTTGACTTCAATACTATAATGGAAAGCCTGACATCTTGCTTGCAATAGGGCCTCAGTTGAGAAAGATCATTAATATTCATGGCTTCTTTCCTTATCTGCAGAATATTGTTTTCAGATGTCCTTTGCAGCTCTTGAGCCCCTTTTTCTACACTTTACAGTGACAAGGCTATTTCAATAGCTCTCTTTAAGTTCAGATCAGGTTCTGCCAATAGTTGTTTTTGGATTAGTGAGTTGTTCATTCCACACATCAATCTGTCTCTCAACATTTCATTCAGAGATAACCCAAATTCACAATGTTCTGCCAATTTCTGCAATCTGGCCAAAGATTCTGTAATGGTTCCCTGTGGGTTCTCCCTTATGTATTGAAGCAATATCTCTGGAGCATGACAGAGGATTTTGGATCAAATCTACAAGTTCATTGAAAGTCTACGAATCAGGGTATCTGAGTAAGTCAGGTTTCTTCTTATGCTAAATGTCGCGGTCCCACATGCTGTGTGAGTAAGATTACTTTCTGTCATTCACCTCCCTCAATGTTATTTGTCTGGAAGAACTAGTGAGGAAACATTGTTTTCTGCTCCATGATAAAAGTTACCAGGAGTAGAAGAAGAAAAAAAATCTTGTCCACCTTTATCACCAATGTAATAACCTGGTCAAGGTCAGTCCTGCAGTACAATACTGCTTTATTAAAACAAAGGAAAGGCAGCTCACAACAAATCAAGGCCAGTGCTCTGGACCTACATAACCCAGAGTCCAGGCTGTGAATGCGCTTTTAAATCCTGCTGCTCATCTCTCATTGGGCAAGCTCCCGCTTCCACAAAGCCCATGGGAGTATCTATTAATGATGACCCATGTCGTTCGGGGCCACTATAACATATTGATGAAGGGAGGGGAGTGAAAGCAAGAGGTACACATTGCACCATGTGCAGTTTTTCTAAATCAGGATAGATTGTGGGATGGGAGGAACTGGGATGTTAGAAGGAGGATTAGGTATGAGGATATCAACACCTTTGACGTTTTCAGCCTTATTGTGACCACTCTATTGATTTCTGTGACCACTGTTTCCTCTACTGGGGTAATGGAGCCATGCCTGTCCCTAGGTGCTGCTGCCTGCTGTTGTGTGTAATTTGGTCCTACAAAGACAGTGAAGTGTGAGAGTGAGTGCTGTGCAATGCACTTGGGTGATGTATCTGTCATGTTTCAATAGCTAGAGGTCTGCTGTGAGGTTGCTATGAAGCTACAAATGTTAGACATGGGCTTGACTGAAGGTAGTGATTGTTAATAGATGAGCATGTTGCTCTGTCACATTGAGTGGTGTGTGAAGCTAGTGGTGCATAAAGTGAGTTATGGCATTTGAATTTACATTCATTGACGCTGACCACTTATATGAGGTCATTGAATTTCTTGCAGTATGAAATCCATGTCATTGGGGCTATAATCCTGCCATTGAGCACCATGACTGTCTGGTCCCACTGCCTTCCAGTGCAGTATCAGGAAATCTGGGACGCCATTCTTTGCCCAGTTGCAAAATTCTTGTGCCTTTCCCAAGTAAGAATCAGTTGCAGAAAGACTTCTAGCATTTGCTCCACCTTGAAAGCACTTCCCTGATAGGAGATGCAGAATGGTATGTCGTACAGAATTCAGATCCAATACCCATTTGGTGGGCGGGTGGTTCGGGGTGGAGAGCATTGAATGTCATGGCCCAGATGTGTAAAGCACTCAAAAGTAGCCTACTTTCTCCAGATGATCATCATTCATCACAGTCTGGATTAATGCCCCATTTTCAAATCCATAGGTTCAGCTGACTCCCAAAGATTAAAAAACAGATCAAAGAAATATAAAGATTGATGCTGATGCCATATTGGGTACATTTCAGATAGTGTGTGTGGATGAATCTGCAGTGTAAGGGTCACATGGCCCAGAGAATCAATCAGGGACAAACGTAGGGGAATCACCCTGGCCTTCTGTGCTCAGAGCCATCTTGGGAGCTGATTGCGGCCATGAGGCTGCAAGCCTCTGAATAGTTTTAATTTGCAAATAAACAAGTTGTGTTTTCCCTAAACTGGTGAAGGAGCATCTTTATAGTGTGGTTTAGTCATATATAGGCATATTATACCCCTTTCGCAAAAGAATCAACAGGGGTACAGTGACAAACAGGAGGAAACATGCTCCATTATTAACACAGAAGAGATAAGCATTCTCTGCTTTTGCTATATCTTACCTGATAGTGTTTGTTACATCATGGAAGCAATAACCAGATCTCTTCCTAGACATCCATCCTTTCCTCAGCCGGATAATCAAAACAACATTTAACAACAGTTTAAAACGTAGGTAATACAGAAAAAAAAATGAAAAAAATAAACTTTCATTTTGTACCTTTCCTGTCGAGAGATAAATTAATTATTTTCTGCTTTTGCTATCTTTTGTTAGTTTCAAGCAATCCCAGATTCAGAATAGTGCAGGAAAGGTACAAAGTAAAACTCCCCCTGTCCCCATTCCAAAGTGTACACTTAACCTCAGAAAAATCTTCACTAACGTGCCAATTTACCTTGTTCCGACTGCTCACTTACAGCCTGGTTGAGTGGAACAATCATTTTATGCTGGTAAATTGTGGGCATTTCTTTTTGTTACAAACTCAGTATCCAGCAGGTATCAAAGCATTGCCCAGACTCACTTAAAATAAAATCCTTAAAGCAAGCAGGGGAGGAAAAAGTAATCCCTTTACAATAGGCTGTGTTTGAACCTAGGTCCAGGAGGTAAATTATCACTGTTATAAAACAAACTGTGCCCCTGTGTCCTCCTGGGGTTTTGTTTCTTAAGTGACAACAAACAAAAATGGTGGTTTTTCTTTTATCTCTAGCAGAATCCAATCTTTTATAATCAATCTTAACTATTTCACATTTATTTTTAAGGAACGCTTAGATGCCCGTGATTTTATCAGTTTATCTCGTTGGCTTCCACTGAACTCTTGTTTGTCGACGTCTGTGTTTTAAAGTGTCTCAATAAGCAGCCCATCCCCAAAATGCTATAAATGTCTTCACTAAAACCAGAAGCAATCAAAATTTATTGCTGTCCGCATTACCATTAGCATGGAAGCTGGTCTCTTTACAATGCCAACAGCACTGGTAAAAATACTGGGCTCCTAATAAAGTGTCTTAATCTTTTTGAGTTCCCACAATACCTCAAAAGGAAGCTGTAGTATGCATGTTTATGACTGAGCCTTAAACGACTACAGCTGTATCAATGAGCATACCTAAGGGAGTGACATTAGTAAAGGATCTGCCAGTTTTACAACACTTTTAACAAGGGTGGGACACTCTTAAGATGGGCAGCTTTCAAAGCAACATTGAAATGTATAATAACAGAGGGAATGCTCGTAAAAAAGCTAGTTTTACACTTTGTGCAGTTTTCTGCACAGAAACTTCAGATTGCACGAAAATCAATTGAATTAACATTTGTTACAGTGCTGGCTTGTACCCAGTCATGTTGACTGGGAAGTTAATCAAGTTACTACTGTGTTCTTGTACAGATGGCCTGAGGTGACTGTTTTAGTTGCAGAGTTATTGCTGTGACCTACGTGGGAAAATTGGAGCTGTATGCAAGTTTTACTTTTCCTCTGTGTGAAGAAAAGATTTAGGAAACAGTGACAATGATGGAAAACAGTGGGAAATAAAATGCTCTACATTAGTATAATACATGAAAAATGCATCAGAGATGTGAGTGGTACAACATGTGTTATGCTAGCTGGCAGTCCATTAGGCATGATAGACATTTCACTTACCTAAGTCAAATGTAACAGTATAATATTCATTAATATAAGAAGGGGCTGTGGAATCAAGCTTACCATCTGGTAACAGCGACATTATAATCTACAACCCATGATTAGGTCTGAGGAGTGGAATTTCACTTTAATCTTTCCAGTGCTCGAAATTTCCATCTGCGCGTACAACACATCATTCCTCTTCAAGATAAATGTGGTGTTTTTTATGTTCCAAAATTAGATCTGAAGAAAACGATTAATCATGTCAGTGGTTGGGAAAGGAAACAAAGCCCTTATATTTTGTCACAACTGCTCACTCAGTCTCGCTTCTACTCTCTCTCTTTCTCATACACTCGTCTCTTTCTTTTTCTCTGTCTCACTCATTTAAACGTTACTTCAAAAATGAGATTTAACCAGGGGTGTTAAATATGAAATGAATATGTGACTCCAATTAGCATATCCATTTTTCTTCCACACCGTGCCCATAGCAGCAAATAACAGATGGTGGCCTGTTTGGATGTGACACTGTAACTGAAACTAAACTCAAGGAAACAGTCACTGGGCTGCAAATTAGTGAGACCACACAACTGTCAGGTGGCGGTCTCCTTTGACAGTTGTAGGCCATTATGGGAACATTGATGTTTTCACAGTGTGACAAAAAGGAATTCTTTTTACAGCAGACCTGTCTGTCAGATGGGTCTCAAGTCATAACAAATCACTAGCACTCAGCTGAGGTTGAACATTCAGAGCGTCAGGAGGATGATAAATGACCTGCAGGGCTTTGAAGTGCCTTTCCAGTTCAGATGGGTCTGCCGTGCTGACAGAGAAATATACACAACAGCGTAACCAATAATGAGAACATTAAACATTCCTGCCTTGTGACAGGCTGACAGAAAAACCAGTCGGACATCAATCATTTTCTGAGATGTAACCTTGACAATTAGCCCCTTTTGATGCTGAAAGTAGCCTCTTTCCATTTTTATCCCGCATAATCTTGTTTTTAGTGTGTTCCACAGAAACACACTGAAGTGAACATCAACAAATTATTTCAATTTATTTTTTTTCACCTCAGCCTCACTGCAAACCTAAAAAACAACAGGTGGAACATTTTAGGGTAGTCCCTCGCCTTTGAATTGCTAACGCAGCTTTTCTCCCTCGCGGATGAGGCCTTAAAATTGCTAAAGTTAATCAGCTGAGACACAATGACCCCCAAAATGTACATGCTCTCAGATTTCAAGCATTTGCTCTCCTCTTGCTAGATGTTTAGTTATAGGATGAAAAATGAGTTCTATGGAATGAAGACATTTCCCCTTTGACTAGCACATTTGCAAAAGGTATGTCAAGGATGTATTGCAGGGGTATGGGCAACCTTTCAAGAAAGTATTTTTGCTTGCTTATTGGAACAGCAATAAATATCTTGCAGACAGGCCTTCTCAGAGTTACAAAGCCTACCTGTAACTGAGCTGGATAATTAGCAGCCTTGAAGATGATATATGACTTTCATTACCCTTTGGGACTGGAGACTAAATGAGGACAGAGCTAATTGCCGTGCAAAGCAGTTTGGCATGAATGAGAAAAATGCAGGCACTGTCTCTAGCCAAAAAAGGCCCTGTTGCCGCTGTGATCTCATTGCTGGTTTGCCGCAGGAGTTCACTTGGTGTCCATAAATCATAGACTGCTTACAGCTGAAACTGCACTGAGTCATCAACATGCAATAAGCTGAGTGACAGATCCCATCCTGTCTGCGTTAGAACTTCAAGCTTAGGGTTTTTTTTTAAACACAGCATGTATTTAACAGAAAATTAAACACAGATGATCCAGAATTCAGTGCAACGAAACACAAGTCTTGTTCACACAACAATCAGTTCTGAGATTAACTTTGTGGATAGCTCCCACAAGAATTGATTTGAGGCCTGTTAACCTCCACACAACATTGCTTAACAAAAATCAGTTGGAAATCGTTTAAAATCAAATTGGTTTTGGCTTTCACATTCAGTCACATCTGAGCTTTCCATTTACCAATACTTATGGGTAATATCTTCAGCCTACAACTGTTTGAAATTGATTCAAAATCAGTTCGTTTATTCACATGGTTAGTGGAATTTTCTCATTTCCATTTCATTCAGGGGCAATAAACCTCAGATTAGCTTTTTCAGAAATGCATCCCAGGCAAATTTCCTGTGCAAGTTAACAAAGGAATTGTTTCTTAATCACACTGCAAGCGGTTTCAAAATACACAATTTTTCTTTCTGAAGTCTGTTGCGCTTATATGGCCATTCCCATCTACAAAAAAGGACACATAACTCAGTCACATCCGTCCACCAAGATTTCCTCAGCATCTCACAGTTCTATTCATTACAATGCTTTGATAAGGAGCAGTGGATTAAAAAATATGTAACTGGTACAACATGCATTTGAGACTAGAAAATGAAATCAAAGTCTTAAGACTAAGAAATAGGTGCGATAGAATTTAATTACAAAAGCACCGTAGTCATCCAACTGTAAAACATAAATTCTCCAAAAGAAAGATTTACAGGCAGAAACAAAGCAGCTGCCATTTCCCAAGGCCTGTGGCCAGTGGCATTCCGATAGGGAGGAAGTGACCTTCTGCCTACATCACATCTCTACACCAAAACGCTTCCATTTACACATATTCACATTGGCTGCTTTAAAAGCCAACTGTGAACACTGATGTAATTTGTTTGAAAGGGGGCACAGTTTTTGTGATAAAATGTTCAGCATTCTGGATCAAACAAAAGCTTACCAGCATAAATTGATTCAAAATACATCATTAGGTCTATTGGAAGTGGCGTTATCATGATAAAGCTTATGAATGGCTGCCCTTCTTCTCAAAGGTTTTCCAAACACATTTGTTTAAAAAAAAGACTGTGCAAATTTGATAATGGTGAATGTGTGTTGCCATTGGCTGGCAAGCTTCCTGGCACGTGGCCACGCAACAATGCAAATTCATTGACTTTGGCAGGATTGGAAGATCACGTTGGTGGACAATGGTGAGCTGTTTCCACCACCACCAGAAAACCTGTGGTAGAGGAGAGTGGAAAATCTCAGCCAGCGTGTTAAAATTTATCTAGGAGAGTGCTAACTTCCATTAAGCACATGGCCACCAAAGGCAGCTTCACGAGGTCAATAGTTTCAACGTTATGGCTGCTAGTTTCAAACCAAAATGAGGTTTGACTGCAAGCCGAGTGGTGAAGTCCTGGGTTTAAACCTTCCACGGAAGTTAGGATAACCACTTAAGGATGGGCCAGGAAAGACGTGGCCACTTGCTCCAAATGTGAAACATGAGAAAGCACTCACATAGCGACCGTGGCCATCCAGATCAAACCATCTCCCACATACTGAATTCCGACCCCAAGAGATCCAGTCCTGGTGGTATCACACCATTACATTGGCTGAAACAATTGAATGGATTGTTGTCCTCAGCAGAAAACAGTAACTGTTTCCCTAGCTATACAAGGAAAAAAAACCCTGACAAATAACCTTTTTAATGAATAAAATCAATCTAAAGCTATATAATCCACAGTGGTAAACAGTGAAAGAGTGTGTGAGCTTGGTAAACAGAGCTTTGTACTCTTATTGCTTATGAAATGATTTCCCAATCTCAAATGCACTGTCTAGAGGGTATGGGAAATGAGGACAACATTTCACCATGGAGGAAGAAAACAGAAGGTCAATCATGCCTCCAAACTCCTGTTTTTTTACAGTAATCAGTAGCATTAACTGAGGTCTACTGTGCCCTTCATTTCCAAGAAATGGATCGGAAGGTGAGCTGTAACAGTGAGGGAGAGGAATCATTATCCAAAGGCAAATAATACTGTAAATGCAAATTTCCAAATTGTTACTTATTGTTGGATGTTCTGCATTCCCACTGAGTTTAACATTGAATTGGATCTGGATGCTATTTTGAAGTAATATTGTAGTGTGCTAAATTTTATTTTAGGCCAATAAGTCAGGCATCAAGAGGTACTTTGTCCTACTCTGTTTAGCTGCATTTTATAGCACTAACCTAGTTCAGGTCCAGTTTCATGTTGAATTGGCAGTTAATGAAAGAGCATTGGATAAGAAATGCCCTGTCATGGTGCAATACAATTGCTAAGGCTAATCCTTTCTTGGGATTTAAACAAAATGGAGAGTTTCTTTTATTTGGTTACCTAATGAGCTGCACCACTAAAGGTTATTGCCCTCTTGTAGCTGGGAACCTGGGGCTCCCTCATGGGCACAGGCATCTTGTCTCTTTGATTTGTATTGTTGTTTTGGTGAATGCATTCAAGTTTGGCGTTTTTACCTCAACACTGTTTGCTTTGTGATCCTGCGCGTGTACAAATCTAACAACAAACACAGCCTTCTGGTGCTGGGATCAGATGCTGTTAAGAATTCTTTTAATTGAATAAACTAGGATAATGATCCATTTTTTCCAAGGAGTAGTATTGAAATAGTGTAATCAGCAAAAATCTGATATGTTCCAAACAGGAGGGAGTTAATTCACACAGCACTAATTTCCCCTCTCACCGCTTGTCCATAAACAAAAACGTGTTCTCTATTTGTTTCTTTCTTTATAAACAGTAGTGTATTTCCCAACCTATTGGCTCTGATGTGATCCAAATTTTTTATTACTATCTCCATAGCAAACTCGAGATATGACGAACTCAAAGGGTTAGTTTATTTGCAAAACTCAAAATATGGAGAAAGGTAGCAACATTGACTTCTTTGAATTCATGCAGCAAAAGAAGGATAAAGAACATTTTTGAATCTGGAATTTTCTTTCACATTCCTGTTTCTTTGCATTATCTCTATCTTTCCCCTTTTCTCACTTTGAACTTCCCTTTTTCTCTCTCTTTTTCCCTCCCTTGAATTGGGGTGGCATGATGGCACAGTGGTTAGCACTGCAGCCTCACAGCACCAGGGGCCTGGGTTTGATACCCAGCTTGGGTTACTGTCTGTGTGGAGTTTGTGCATTCTCCCTGTGTCTGCGTGGATTTCTTCCAGGTGTTCTGATTTCCTCCCACAATCTGAAAGACATGTTGGTTAGGTGCATTGACCTGAACAGACACCAGAGTGTGGTGACTAGGGGAATTTCACAGTAATTTAATTGCAGTGTTAATGTAAGCCTTACTCATGACTAATTAAACTAAATTCTAATTGTATTTTCTTTCCTTCATTCTTGAAATGTGGTTGTCACTGGCTCAGCCAGCATGTATTGCCGATCCCTAATTTCCCTTGAGGAAGTGACGGAGAGCTGCCTTCCTGATCCTGGATTTGAGCATCCATTTCTGTTAAGGAGAGGAAAGGGTTAATTTAAACATTACTAATATCTCCTGAACATATTAACACTGGTGGCGGTGTTGACTTCACACAATGAGATAGACAAGCAGAGATGAATCAGTCTTGTAGGTGATGGTGCAGAACTTCCAGGAGAAGCAGTGTAGGTGGGGATCGTTGTCCAAGCTGGGATAGAGCCCCTTGCCTGTGATGCTGCTGGTTATATGGTAAAATGGCAGCCTGAGACTTGGCAGGACAGGATAGTAAGGCATTATTAATGGTTCCACAAATCAGACGTCCATGTCACATGACTCCCAACTCTTCACTGTGGGTGAAATTTACTGGGCCTATTCACCATGACTGCAAATCCTGCCATGGCCACTAAATCTAGTGAGAGGGCCATAACAGGATATGCACCAGCAACATTTCAGTTTGCGATTTCCCCACACCTTCCCCCCGCCGGCAATGTAAGCAGGTTCATGCCCAAAAACTGGAGCTTCTAGTAAATGAACATGCTAAAGTTTCTGATCCCTATTTATCTCGTGAAAGGACTCCTTCTCAATGAGTCAAAAGTGTCCAGAGACAAAGATTCTGTTTTGATGTGTTTGTGCATACAGACAGGAACGGAAGCTCAACTTTTGTCATTTCCACAGAGATGCCAGCAAGCAGCGTGCAATGCATTGGATTGATGTTGGTAAGACACTGGTAAGCACTCCGTTGAAAGTAAATCAGTGTCCTTCTACCTCATTCAATGTCAATTGTAACACTGCCTAATAGGTGTCCTAAATAATACCAAACAGCAAGTAGACCGCTGTGTAGTTCCAATCTGGACCCAGCCAAGGAGAAAGTTGAATAAGTTGAAAGCAACAAAGGTAGGGAAAAAAGGGAAAGCGTTAGTGCAAGTGCATCAACTGGAACCCAGTTTTAATGCAGAATATGACTTTAAATGCTTTATGAATTAATGCTCTGGGAATCATTTTCTCACAAGTTACTGCACAAAGTTACCATATTTTTAGTGCGGTGTGCTAATAAAGCTCAGTGGTTTATTACTCTGCTATGTGATTTGTAGTTTACAAATTTGTGCCTGGAAATAAATTTCTGTTCCGACCATCACTGCGGGTGTTTCTTCCTCCACAGGGTCCCACTGTGAAATTAAACTGTAAAAGTATGCAAATACAGTGGGCTGTGATGTCTACATGAGAGGAATTACAACCTTATGTAATTTAGTCTAGTAATATTGTGAACTTTCAAAGTGCATTTCTATTCTTTGCACCATCATCTATATGGGGGGTGGAGGGGGGTGTTAACTCACAGGGTGGGCAGGTGACAAAGCAAAGAATAGCAGTGAACCGAGGAGTCAGCAAGAATGAATTCTGCATTTAACTCAAACATGTTTGTTGATACATGAAAAATCATGTGGTTTGTAATTGGCATATCCTAAAAGGCAATTGACTGCATCTTTTAACTTGGAATCTGGATTTAATTGCTGTCAAACTATGGGTTTCCTGGGTGTTCTGAAACTCAGTAACAAGTCTCACAACACCAGGTTAAAGTCCAACCAGTTTAATTGATAGGTTATTTGTTGGAGCCACCAGGAAGCGAACACTTCAGTGGTCACGGGCATTCGGCCTCTGATCTTCGGGTAAACGTTCTCCAAGGTGGCCTTCACAACATACAATAGCGCACAGTCCAAGTTCCACACACATGAGGAAGGCCTCAACCAGGATCTTGGGTTCATGTCACACTATCTGTAACTCCCACAACTTGCAACATCTCATTTACTGTCCTATCTGAAGACAATACACATCTCTTTAACCTATGCTTAATGCTCTCTCCACCCCCATTGTCTGCATCTTTAAGATCGAATAGCAGATGAGCTGTAAAGACTCGCATTCTAATCAGTATTCTGTAAACTGTGTGTGCCTTTATATGCCCCGTTTCTGATCAGAACTCTCCACTCACCTGACGAAGGAACAACATTCTGAAAACTGGTGGCATTTACTACCAAATAAACCTATTGGACTTTAATCTGTTGTGAGACTTCTTACTGTGTTTATCCCAGTCCAACGCTGGCATCGCCACATCATGGCTCCTCAGGGCAGACAGGGTGAAGGCAGAGCTGCACTCCAAGAGGCAATGTCCCCTTCACAGAGCTTATCAAAGGAGAATCAGATATCCGGACATGACTGAGCCTCAAGAAGGTCAGAGTCATCACTGATGTCTGCACCCTTCTGTAGAAGAGCCCCTGCCATGTAGACTAGGTGTGCTTGCATTACCAGCCAAGGTCATCAGAGCACTGAATTTATTCACCTGCTGTACCATCCAACTGCTGGTGAGTTCTGCAGAATCTCACCATCTGACTGTGCAGGAACATAAAAATGAATAGTTTTAATTCATTTTGTGATGTGGGCATCATTGCTAAACCAGCATTTATTACCCATTCCTAATTGCCCTTGAGAAGGTAGTGATGAGTTGCCAACTTGAATCGTTGCTGCCCATGTGATGAGGATACAACCACAATGCTGTTAAAGAGGGAATTCCAGAGTTTTGACCCTGTGACAGTGAAGGAACAGTAATATATTTCCAAGTCAGGATGGTGAGTGGCTTGGAGGGGAACATCCAGATATTGATGCTCCCAAGTATCTGCTGGCCTTGACCTTGTGGGCTTGAAAGGTGCTATTCAAGGAGCATTCGTGAGTTGGTACAGAGCATCTCGTAGATAGTACACATGGTTGCTACTTGTTTTGGTGGTGGAGGGAGTCAATGCTGGTGGACAGGGTGCCAATCAAGTGGGCTGCTTTGTCCTGGATTGTGTTCAGTTTCTTAACTGTTGTTGGAGCTGTACCCATCCAGACAAGTTGAAAGTAATCCGTCACACTGCTGACATGTGCCTTGTCGATGTATGGACAAGCTCTGGTGAGTTACCCACAGCAGGATTCCTAGCCTCTGATCCTCTCTTATAGTCACAGTATTTGTATGGCTAGTCCAGTTCAGTTTCTGCTCAATGCTCAGTTTAAGCTGAGGTCTTCGAAACTGTTGAGGTTTTGCCTACACCAGGATGCCATGCACTCATCCTATGGATATGGGAGGAAAAAGAAATCCTCCCCACCCTGATTGCAGGATTATGACAGCTGTAACTGTCTTCAAAAATGGAAATCAATGAAGTCGTGGAAACTGCTGAGATATTTCTCTCTTGTCCATGGCACAGAAAATCTTAACAAGCACTCTCCTGAATTGGAAATTCCTGAAGAAATCTCGATGGCGTTAGACCTTCCAGAGAAACCTCCAATATGGCCTTTGTTGCACACAAATCAAGAAAAATGTAAAGAACAGCACCAGGAACTCTTCAATGCATTCATTAACTTGAGCAATTTTACTCCATTAATCATAAAGATCTGTGGATTATGCTCCAAAGATTTGGATGTCTGAGAAACATCATCGCAATCCTGTGATTGATTTATGATGTTATAACTGTAACTCTCTTGAGTGAGAGATCTGAAATAGATGCCTTCAAAACCCGGATCATGATCAAGGAAGGCTGTGTGATATTATTGCTTTTACTAATGGTTATTTAATTGGTGTGAGTATTGAATACTAATTATTTTCGCAGTTACAACTATAAAGTTATGTGCATCAGGGCCAGATGTTTACTGAAACCAACAATGCCATGGAGGAGATTATATAACATCAGATATATAAGGGTGGACTTCAACTTGCCCTCAACATATAAAATGAGTGTTGTGAATTACTCGCCCATTTTAGAAATTTCCTGACTCTAATTTCCAGGCAGCAAATTGAAAGTCTACCCAACAGGCTCAAAGATTCAGCTACTTCCCAAAATGTAATCTGGATGATAACTGTACCACTACCAATTTGTCCAAGGGCCACATGTTTCAATGAGTAATATGACTATTATGTTTTATTTACCACTTTCCAATCATAACATCTTTTAATTAAATTATTTAACATTGATGCAACAAGAGTGACACATGGTTGTTCCATCTGTTCTCCCTCCTCAGTCACAAACCCAGGTCTTTTTAAGGTTCCAGTTCATTGACTTACAAGATGTTCTTTGCCACTGTTCTTTTTATATCATAGTGACTCTATATATCAAATGAAGCCTTGCCATAATAGTCAGAGTGGCTAGATTTAGCAAAATGTTACCTCACCTTTTCCCACAGTCAATCTTCCTTCTGAACATTAAAAAAAATTGAAAAATAGCCATGCTGGTGACATTCAAAGCAGTAACGCTTCTAACAGCATGTAAAATATAACGGAACAACACTTTTCTTCACCTGTTGGCCCCTTAATAGGAAAGCATATGCTTCATTTTCTAATCTCACATCAAGGCCAACCCAGCTGAAATTTTCAGACAGCTTGTTTTAAACACCAGGCTGACTTGTTAACTATGTACCATTGATAATGCCTCAGTGACTCAAGTCAATCTTATTTCTGAAGGAAGACAAACAAAAATGGTATTGTGCTACTGCCAATAAAGAATTATTTTCTTTTAAAACTAAACTGTTATCAGCTACCTTGAACTGATTTGTTAATGTATATAACAAGCAGCTGATTAATACTGAACTGATTGTGCACCAGGACACAAATAGTACAAGGTAGTTCCAGTGTTTCCACCTCCAGCAAGGACTTAATAAATGATGCATGAGCAAGTAAAGACCTTTTTCCCCCCCCTTCATAGGAAACTATACAGGACAGGGCTGAGAGGAGAAGACAATATGTGACATTGAAGCATTTTCCTTTATAAGTGATGCTTTACATGATTGGCATCAGTATAAATGGTGAAAATAGCTAATAATAAAAATACTGCCATACAGATGACTAGAGGGCTGATTTAAAAATAGCAATGCATTTGCCAGTTGTACCAGTCAGCTCTCAAACACAAACCTATATGAGGATAGAGTAGAATCCCAGTGTTAATTTTTTTCTAGCAAAAATATTCACAGGATACATTTTTGAACCATGTAACTCTTTTTTAATTCAATCCTTAATTCTTTCCAAAACACTCAGGGAACATAAGTTACTCTCCCAAAATATTTTTAAAACTAATCTGAAACTAAAGATGTTTGAAGATAAAATAGTACAGTGAAGTATCACAACTGAAGTTGAACACTCCAATTAACTATAAAGGTACAGATCAATCAAGGTGATAACAGATCCATGGTATCTGTCCCCTGGAGCATATTTTCTTCAGAGCTGGTAAACATTGGCTTTGATATAATCATAATTGACAGCTCTGCTCTGTTTATTTGAGTATGCTGTACACTCTCAAGAACACTGCAACACTATTTATCAAATCCTGATTTAATTTTAAATCTTTGCATTCGGGTTTCAGAACAGAGTGGTGATAAGGTGAGGCTTTTGTACATGATATTCAGCATGCCTAGTCTGGTTAGGTCAGTGGGGTTTATGCTAAGCCAAAACAATGTGCATTTCTTGTAGAAGAAAGGGATAAAGAAAGACTTGCATTTATATAATACCCTTCATGATGACTAGACATCCCAGATGTTTTACAGCCAATTTTGAATTGCAGTCACTGCAGGAAATATAGCGATTGATTTTGTGCACAGCAAACTCCTACTACCAGTAATGTGATGAAAACAAAATACTCTGTCTTAGTGATGTTGATTCAAGTATAAAGATTGGTCAGTACAACCTTTGTTTTTCACCAAAACAATACTATTTTTTATCCACCTTGGTCTAACATACCATCTGAAAGACAACACCCCTGACACTGCAGCACTCCCTCCATACCCTGGGCTGTTAGCCTAGATTATTGTGCTCAAGTCCGAGAGTGGCATTTCAATTCACAACCTTCTGACTGAAAGAGTACCACCAACTGAGCCATGACTGACACAGCTAATGGATAAAGTCAGACCACAAGTCAACTTCTGTCAGTTTTGTTCTACACATAATGCTTGGTCATATTGTATTGTGAATTTAAAAACACAAAGATACAAGATCACTGACATTTTAACAGGAACATTCATTTTGGCAGTGCTTAGGCAGCATGCTCACCCTGCTTCTGTTTCCAATGTCACCCTCAGTTATAACTGATATTCTATGGGCAGGCTCTGTCCATCACTGGGAGATTACCCATTAGTAAGCAGCAAATTGGACACTGTTATAGTTTGGGGGGAATTGCAAATAATAACGATACTTCGAGTAAATTTAGCAAGTTGCTGCAGCTACTAGTATTCCCAATGTTGTTGTAGGACCAGATAAGAATTGTAAGGCCCAAACAGAATTTTATTATAATGTCAATTACTCTACACTGTTTAGCAGGTATGGCTGTAGTATTGTTAACTTTTTAATAATCTCAACAGGTGTGTTAATATAAAAGAACTCCTCATTAACATATATTCATGTGTTGTATTCAGCATATTTAGCCTCCTCACACAGTCCTACATACCTCCATTTATAGGTCCTATTCCAGGTTTCTTCCGTGTAACGTTTACTGTACCCACGAATTTTAAATAGTGTCAGAGTATATTCAATAAATAAATAGATCATTTCATTCATGGACTTGGGTGTCACAGGCTAGGCCAGCATCTATTGCCCATCTCTTATTGCCCTTGAGAAGGTGATGGTGAGCTATCTTCTTAAACCATTGCAATCCATGTCGTGTAGATACACCCACAGTGCTGTTAGAGAGCAAGTTTCAGGATTTTGACCCAGCAGCCGTGAAGAAACAACAATATATTTCCAAGACAGGATGGTGAGTGGCTTGGAAGGGAAGTTCCAGATGGTGCTGTTCCCATTTGTCTGCTGTCCCATGTCGACTATTGAGCCACTTGTGATGAGGGTCATTGAATCCCCACAGCCAGAGCACTTTCTATGCCCTTGCTACTTACAACTGACAATAAATTAAGACACTAAGATCTGTAGGGCTTGTGAAATTCTTACATTCCAACTAGTTACTCTATAACTGTAAATAATAACATAAAATTCAAGTCTTCTTAAAATTAAAATTACAGACAGGATATCTTATTTGTAAGTGGGGACAAAATTATATCAGTGTGTCCTGATCCAATTATCCTTGCACTCTATCTACCAATTACATTCAGTTTTGGGAAATTACATGCTGAATTTATCAGTCTATTGATTGTAAATTTACATACTGGCACGGCTAATATTGTCAGATAAAATATACTGAAGCAACAGGAAAAAGTCAAGAGAAAACTAGGTGAAATATCAAGACACATAATGCAGGAACTATAAGCTGGAAAAGAAAAGCAGATAACACAGATCAATAAGTAATGGTTGAGTAACAGCAAGCTTGAATTTTAAAAATACATTTATTTTGGGAAATAAAAGCAGAAAATACAGGAAAATCTCAGCAGGTCTGACAGCATTTGTGGAGCGAGAATAGAGCCAATGTTTCACATCAGGATGATCCTTCATCAGAGTTTTGTTTTGTGAAAGTTTGATGACCTGGGATCAAAACAGGTATTTGAGTATGCGTCAAACTTGAAAAAAAAATGTACTGCTTTCCATTGTTTGATTAAAAAGGAATAGAAATACATTTGTCAAGCATCTACTTCACAAACCAAATAAGAAAATGTATCCAGATAAAGATCAAAGGCTACAATATTCTGGTCACTTCTTAATCTGGTAAGCTTTTCCAGTTTCTATTTATCTGCATTTTTAATTATCTACAGTCTACTCTTCATTTTGGTTACAGAAAGTTAATTTAAATTTTCAACTTTTCCTATAGAACAAACGAAAAATTAATAAAAGCTCAAAATGTTCTTTTTTCACTGTTTGAATCTGACTTGAGCATCTCCATGTTAGGAATGGATTGGGTTCACATGACTTGATTTAGATGATTTAAGAAAGAATTTAGGATGAACAATCATTGCATTCTCATGAAAGTATTTTTCTTAATATAACAACATCTCTCCACCATCAGCTGCAGAACATTCAGCACTTCAGTACTTAGTTCAGCTTTACTTATCATTTAACTATGTTAAACAACAATGGATAGTTGTGGCTGGACGGTCTTGCCTTTTGCTACAGAATCTGTCTTGAACTGGCCAAACTGCATAAGGAGGTCAAGGAATTCCAAGAGCGAATTGACGGCTATTTTAGACGTTGATTTAAAAAGCAATGCACTAGAAGCAGTTCTGCACACAAAACTGGCCATAGACCTAATTTTTAAAAAGTATTAAATTTACTAAGAACTTGACCACCATATACCAATATATCCAATAAATGATCCAGTGTAAAGTAATATCCGGTATTCAAAGTTGCCTTATTTAAAGAATGTGGAACAGACTCCCTGATTAAAAATGCTTATTATTTATTATAAACATAATAGCTGCATCAAAATTTCACCAAATCCCATCACTGCAAACAGTGGAATGTGAATTCAATTTTTAAAAATCTGGAATTAAGAATCTACTGATAACCATGAAATCATTGCCAATTGTCAGCAAAATGCATCTGGTTCACTAATGTCCTTTACGGAAAGAAACCTGCCGTGCTTACCTGGTCTGGCTGACATGTGACTCCAGAGCCACAGCAATGTGGTTGACTTTCAATTGCCCTCTGAGCAAGGGCAACTAGGGATGGGCAATAAATGCTGGCCAACCAGCAACACCCATGTCCCGTGAATAAATTTTAAAAATCAATAAAGCTGTATCAGGTAACTACTCCAAATATACGATTTAGTATATTTTATGCAAAAAATATTTTTTTAATTACCTTCTGAAACATTGCCTAGTTGTACTGCTTCAAGATACATAGAAACATAGAAAAACTATAGCACAAACAGGCCCTTCAGCCCACAAGTTGCGCTGAACATATCCCTACCTACTAGGCTTACCTATAATCCTCTATCTTACTAAGTTAAGATAGATTTTATAGACGGTGGCATAGTGATTAGCATTGATGCCTCAAAGAGCCAGGATGTGGGTTCAATTCCAGCCTCAGGTCAATATCTGTGTTGAGTTTGCACATTCTGGTTTTCTCCAGTTTCCTCCCACACTCCAAAGGTGTGCGAGTTAGATTGATTGGCCCATGCTAAATTGACCTTAGTATCAGGGGGCCTAGCAGGGTAAATATTTGGGGTTATGGGATAGGGCCTGGGTGGGATTGTTGTCGGTGCAAGTTCGATGGGCCGCATGGTACCCTGCACTGTAGGGATTCTACGGATGGGATTTTACAGCCTTGCTCAAGCGAGATCGTAAAATTCCGCCTGAGGCCAACGGGGACTTCCGTTCTGGGAACCTCATCCACCCCGGAATCAGGGCGGAGGTGGTGGTAGGGTTTCAGCCTCTGATTCTCTTTTATGCAAATACATTTAAACTGAGCCTTGAGAGAAAAAAAGTTTGTGCATTCTGTGCACAAATCACTGACTGCACCCAAATTAGATCTTTTTGATCCTGCTGTTTAGCCCTGTGACTTACTTTAATTTTCTCCTAACTTTTTATTGTTCTTTTCTGTTTAATCAAACATGACTTTGATTTGGGGATGTTGATTCACAACAATGGGAAACTCAGAATATTTAGTTGCAAGTGAGTTGGGCCATTTTTGCTGGTCAAAACAAGTAGCATCGATTTTTAGGCACATACTCGGCATATAATGGTTCAGATAAATGTCACTGTCAGGAAAAGCTAAATTCATGTTACTCATCCTTGTAATTCGTTACATAAATACAGAGGTTATCTTATGGATTTGCCTGGAAAATTCCAAGATATCAACTCAGCACAAAGTAAGTCACATTCCACCTATTATGTGAAATCAGAATGTCTTTCTTTCATTCCCAAACCTTCATTGGACTACTGTGCTTTCTTGACACACTTTGATCCTTTATGGCTTTTTTATAGCCATTCCCTAATTTCCGCTGGCTAGTTTCTTGCTGCTATCACAGAGAAATTTGTATTCTTTTTAGGATATAATTCTCCCAATTCATGGTTAAGTAACAGTTTGGGAATAATAATCCCAAGGAAACAAAAATGATCCTTCTCACCTGACTGTTCTAAGTATTTTAAATCAGGAAGTAAATGCTTAAGTGGTGAAAGCTTACTGCTATGTGATGTTGTACACCAATAATTAAACAGCTGCAGATCATCGCAAAGGTCATATTTCTATAAAAGTGAATTACAGTTGTATGCAATGAAGGTACAAGCCTTCAAGGAATTAATAGCCCTACAAAATCAGTTCAAGTCAAAACACAATTCACAATAAATTAGGGGCAGTGCAGTGGGGAAGCGGGGGTGGGTGGGTGGGTGGTGGGGTGGTGGATTAGGTGGTTTGACTTAATGACCATTGGCCCAGTTACACTCAGAGTAACTGTTCAAAATGTCATTTTCAAAGTGGCATAATTGACAATTTTGTAAATCTATGTTCAACCACACAGTGGCAACTATTTATTGCCCACAGACTTTTAAAATTAGTTTCAATGGGCAGAATTTTCCCAAAAAGTGATGTCATAACAGCAAAGAAATCTGAGTGGTCCACGCCAGTCTGTACTGCGAGCAGCGGACTGCAATCATTTTACACTTAGTGCACTGAATAAACCCACACATGAAACAGGCCAGTATGGAGCCCCAGGCATATGATTCGCCCAAACTGGCTCACAGCTGTGTACTGTTAACAAAGGGGAGCTACATTTAAACACTCCCTCAGCACTCACAGCCAGTCACAGCAGGAGGACAGCAGCACAGAGAGCAGTGCCATGCTTCATGGAGGCAGATCTTGGAAGGAGAGGTGGATCACCATGTATCCCAAGTGGATGGATGACCCAGGAGCAGGGAAGCAAATGAGGCCTGGGATGCGGCAACTGCAGCAGTCAGTTCCTGCAGCCTTACACAGAGGATTGGCTTCCAATGCCGCAAGAAAAGTAATTACCTTATTCGAGCTGCAAGGGCGAGTTTTCATCTGGCACAGCCTGGTATCAGTCAAATCTGTCACACCTAAAGTGTCCACATCAATCCATTCCCTGACACCCCGCACTTTCCAGCACCCAACCTCCCAGCATCATCCTTAAACCCCTCCACATTACAACCCTGCCTGTCATTGCACAATGCCAACATATTCCAACTGTCCATCTCACTGCCACCCACCCATTCCCATTAAAGAATATTGCACCTCAAAGCTGCAACTTTGCTGTCTTTGACCTGTTTCCCATAGGGATTTTCTTACCCCATCTGTGCGCAGCATCTCCTACCGGCTCCCACAAGCAATCCCAACAGCGAGGACCATCCAAACCCACATGGACTGAAAGCCTGGAATGACAGCCTCATCACCCCTAGGTCCACCTTCCCGTTTCCATCCCTAGAGCAGTGAGCTGAACACTGGACAGAATTTCTGGGTAATAGTATAGTTAATTATTTATTTTAAAATATCCAAAGAAAACTTTTTAATTTTTTCACATTGGCTACAAATATTCAGAATACAATTATCATCATCAAATCATTTCTCTTGGTTTATTTTTCCTTTGTGTCTTTCTCTTCCACTTCTTACTTTTCTCTGAAAATAATGATTCATGTTGGGATATAGTTGTAAAAGCAGCAGTGACTGTTTATTAACACACTCAAATGAGTAAATTAAGCATGTGGGCAATGAGTGTTGGGCTAATTAACATGTGGTGATGATCAAAATCAAACTAATCCTCTTGAAATTTAATATCCACACACTGGTATTCAATGATCCCTGATGGCTGTGTATCAGGCACTAGAATTTTGGTGATTTATCTGTCCCAAATGTGGATGCAGTTATGTAGAACCAGAGGAACTTCAACCAGATCATTTTTTTTCTGTACCTTTGTAAATGAGCATGTTTCATGTTTCCTTCCTCAGTCTGTACAATGGCAAGTGGTGGTACAATGGACAGTACCTTCATTTACGCTAAACTTGCATTTTCAGCCACATAGAGGTAGCCATGCAAACACTATTTTGAAGATAAAGTTTTAACTTGGGTAAAAATGAGGGTAGCGAGAGGTGATAAGAAAAGACATCAAGGGATGAAGACATATACCAGATGACGAGGAGAGAAAATGCCAAGGTGTTTGATGGCAAGGAGGGAAAGTCATAAGGACATTATGGTAAAAATATTAACAGGCAGTAGGATAGAATGGGAATATGTATGAATGTCTGAATCAATTAGGAGGGGGTGCAAGGGGAATAAAAGGGAAGAAATGAAGGTCATCCCTTCACTACCATCATTCAGAATTGAAAAGTTTATAGGGTGTAAAATATGGAAAGTCAACAAAATCTGTTTGAACAATACAGAGCTTTGTATAATGGGAGAAACCTATTGAGAATTCCCAATCTGACCCTGTGCTACCGTTGCCAGTGTGAGTGCATTCCAGTTTAAAATGACACACTTCAAATATAATAATCTTATTTTTCAAAGGAAAAATGGTTACTACTACCAGTGTAAAGTGGCCTTTGGTGCCATGGAATAAGGAGAACAGAGGTACTCAAAACTGGACTCAGATCATGAAGGATGGGCCCTCTGATGGGGGAGTAATGCAGGCAGCAGCGGAAATGCCTGCATTCCTGCTGTGAGCAGGACTGATTTCATGTTTGCTAAGTGCTTTGAAAACTTCAAAAAATATTAAATCATTATTTTCAAAGCTCTTAAGAAACTTAAAAAATGAAACTCAAAGAGGTAGAGTTCAAACTGTAGTTCAGTGTAGACGGGATGTCATGAACTATGTGCATACCATCACAATTGTCCCTGGCTTTGCAACACAAGTTGGGATGGTTCAGATTCAGTGTCATTTCCAAAGGAAAAAGGGGCAGATTTGTATTTGGAAACCAAATGTTCCAATATTGTGTCATATCAAAAATGGTGATGCCAAAGCACAAACTATAAAAGATCAGTTAGATGACCAATGCTACATTTTTATAAATAAACTAATTGGGTTTAGGATTAATACATTTAATTGCAGACGTCAATATTTCTAACAACAGTAAGCCCAACTGGAATATTACATGGAGCAATATATAAAAAATGCAGTATATAGACAGGAAATCTACTCACTTGGTTTCATGCAAGGCAGTAACAACGTCGTGAGGCTATTCCTTGAAAGCCAAATTACTCCGTGCTCTTGTAGATTTCACAGAAATTAAGGATGACTTTCACAGTGGGGCCTAAAAATATGTTTTTTCTATTTTATAATTACATATTGTTGTAATGGAAAGAGCAGACAAGACTCAGGAATTTTGTTGGACAGCCAATTCTCCCCAAAATCTGGTGTAGTGCTGCCCTGCTGATGCTGTTGAATGCCTTGGCTAGATCTAGGAAAGTAAGATGAAGAGATAAGTCTGTTTCCGACCTTCTCTTGTAGCTAATGTATGGAGATGAGCATATTCACTGTAGACCTGACAGCACAGAAACTGTACTGTGCTTCTGGGTCTGTAAGTAGATGGAATTTTACCTATAATCCAAGCAAAGGCCTTCCCCGTGATGCTAAGGAATGAGATGCCCCTGTAAGTGTTGTAGTCTGTCACCTTTGACTTTGTATAGTGTAACGATTTTACATCACACATTTCCTGTGGCATGGAGACTACTTTCCAGCTGGGAAGAAGGTCAGAAAGGTATGACAATTGTTGTGACTTTCCGTGTTTAAACAGGTTGGCTGGGAATCCATCCTTGCTGAGTGTCCTTGTGTTTGCTAAGTGATCTATGGCCCTCTCGACCTCAAGGACTGAGTGTTCTTCATCTAATTCTTCCGTGCTGCAGAAGGGTGTCAAGCACAGCCTAGGAGATGACTGTCTTACAGGAGTACAGCTCACAATATTGCTCAGCCCAGTGGGATGTTAGTTCTATCAGTGAGTACTTCATCATCTGCTGACTTCAGAAGACAACTTTGATGATGATAGGACCAGTTCTATGTTCTATGTTTTAAGTGCCCTCTTGATCCCTTCACACATAGCTCATATAGGTAGAAGGTGTCACTTCTGACAGTGAAGAATGGAGAGAAACAGGGTTACATCCTAATCTCTAGTCTCTTTGTCATCTTGCTCCCCATGATTCTGAAGTTTGCCTTCCCTGCAAACATAGCAGGAATCTACCTACATTCTAGGTCAGACGACAAGTTCTACAATCAAGACTGAAAGCAAAGGCAAAAACATATCTCACCTTGGTCAGAGAACTCCTTCATGCTGATAATGCTGTGTTGGTTGCTCACAGGGAAATTCAGTTTCAAAAACTTTTCAACTGTCACTCCTACACCTGTAGCTTGTCCCCTTGAATATAAGCCATGAAAGAAAACCATACTCATAGAATGAGTGCAGAAAGAGGCCATTCAGCCCATTGAGTCTGCACCAACAATGATTCCACACAGGTCTTATCCCCAAAACCCTATATACTTAACCTGCTAATTCCCCTGACACTGGGGCAATTTGACACTAAACGGCAAATTAGCATGGTCAAACAACCTAACCCACATGGAATTATGGGACAAGGTATTGCATCACTGCCCCGATCACACTGAATAAAACCATGTTGGAAGTAGTGAGTAGATTCTGTTACCTCAGGTCCACAATCTGTCCTTTGATGTAGAACTTGATGCATGAATAGGCCAACTCACAATACACACATGGAATAAAATCAAATTGACACTTAGGATCAGGCTGACGGTTTATAGGCCTGTGTTCTCAGCACTTTGTTGCACAATTGTGTAATGCACAACTACCAAAAAAGCTCAACAATTTCCATCTTTGCTGTCTGTGGTGCGTTATGGATGTATCGAATCAAGACAAAATGACAAATGCAAAAGTCCTTTCAGAGGTAGGCTCCCAAGTATGTTCATCTTCAGCAAACAGAGGCAGCTTCACTGGCTTGGACTCTGCAGAATGAAGATGGACACATTCTTAAGGACATTTTGTAAGGTGAGGTAGTCAAAACCAGACAATCAGTAGGACGCCCAAAGCTCCACATCAAGAATGCATGGAAATGTGACATGAAGGCCCTAAACATCGATTATTGCACCTGAGAATAATTAGTTCATGACACAAGGAAATGACAACATCTCCTGTGGACTGGTGTGATCACCAAGATGATGATCACTGAGTGACATGTGTGACACCTATGGCAGAACCTGTCTCCCAATGACTGGCTTGTTCAGCCACCACCAAATGAAGACACCTTATCTGAAATGGATTGTTTGCTGGGTGTCCATCACCTTTTGTAGATGGAAGGATATGATTGAGAATTACATTTTAAAAGAATGTGCTATCGGAAGTATTGCAAAGAAATGTATCTATTTCAAAGACTCTGCATTTTTAGCACAAAACTTGTCATGCTTGGCTTTATTGTGCCCCAGTGAACTGCAAGGAAGGCTAACTTTACATTAGATGGAAACCTGATATGGGAATAAATTATTTAGTTGTTAATGTTGGAAAGTCTAAACATTTGAAGAATGCTTTGCAACACATTTAAGTATGAAGCTCCCTTCTACCAGAAAATATGTTCTAATGTCAATCAACCTTAGTAATACTTTGCCAAAATCTCATGCTATACTAGCACACTGCTATACTAAATCGTGATAGAAACTGACTTGCCTCATGGTTTTCCACGGTGTGAATGCTTGATTCATCAATTGGGTTGTCTTCACCAGAAACTTTTCAAACGCCAAGTTCATCTGCACTTATGGTTCTTGTGGTCCCATTGCAGCAGTGCAAGCAACATCATAGTGAGAACTAAACAAAATGGGAATAAGTTGCAAAATTTCAGGAGTCCAATGAGATTTGGATAACTAACCTGAACTGATCATTGTCTACTTAACGTATACGAGCGGTTTTCTTGTGATGTTGCCCCTGGTGCATCATCAAATTCACTATTCTGTGAAGTTTGAAATGTGATGGTTAAACCTTGAATGGGAAGGCTGTGTAATTGTATATCATATGCAAACTTGTTAACATATAACACAATACACCAGAACATTCTCAGAAAAATGGTTTTATGCATACTACAGGATGATTACAGACTATATGTGACAGCAAGGGTTAATTTTAACAAAAGAAAACTCAAGGATAAATCAAACTACTTGAGGAATTTTCACAGATTATTATCAAATATCACAAGATAAAATGAATGACTTAGTGATCGTAAAATAACACAAGTACAGCTCAGCAGATCATTAATTTCATGGCTATGTAAAATAAACAGATACAGTTTCATGCAGCTAATAAATTAAAAAAACTCAAAGAAATGTCCATCTGCTTCAAATAATTTTTAATTTCCTATTCTGTCTCGTTTCCATTAGTATATTCCACTGAGATATTTGGTAAATTCTTTAATTTACATCCTCCCATCTGTATTTGATTATGCTTTTTCCATATAAATTAAGCTTGTATTCTTCTTCCGTGAGGCGCATAATGTGCCGAATATTGACCACCTGTAATTATGAGGAACTGCTGCTTGTGCTTTATTATCTGTTGGCTTTCCAAATGTCTTTGTCGCAACTTGGTTCCTTGTACTTAAAAGACCAGAGCAAAATCCACTTTGGCTCCAGTAAAACAAAACACCTGCTTGACTTGCAGCTAATCTACTAACTTTGTAAATACCTCAACAGATGTTCTACAATCAGCCTTGAATCAGTCTCTGTGCTTATGAGAGAGTTGCCTGTATGTATGAAATACATAGGCATAGAGATCAGAGGCAAATTATGGACAGTGGTACAAGCTGAACATGTCCTCTCTGTGACCCCTTCTCATTTTCTCTTTCATTTGCTTTCTATTGCTGCTGTTAACCATTTTATGGTCAACTTAAGTTCTAGTCTTGACTTTCAGATTCTCTCGTTTTATATGGAAAACTATTTATCTGTATAAATGTGCATCTGTTACTGAAACTGGTAACATACTGACAGTGTTTGCATTTCACTTTCATGGAAATATTTCAAAGAATGAACAAATGAATAGCAAATCCAGTTAGAATTTCAAAGAGCTCTTATTTGAGAAGGATCACAGTTTATCTTTTATCATTCACTTACACTGGCATTCTGCCCCTTTCTTTTGCAAGTGTTTTCCATGCATTGCGGATATAACAGCCATAAATATTCCAAAAAGAGATTCTAAGTATCATTACTTTAACATGGTGCAATATAATTTGCATGGCTACGAATCATAGAAACCCTACAGTGCAGGAAGAGGCCATCTGGCCCATTGAGTCTGCACCGACCACAATCCCATCTAGGCCCTACCCCCATACACACTTACCTGCTATTCCCTCTAACCTACTTATCTCAGGACACTTAGGAACAATTTTAGAATGGCCAATCAACCCACACATCTTTGGACTGTAGGAGAAAATCAGAGCACCTGGAGGAAACCCACAACAAACACAAGGAGAATGGGCAAACTCAAGTGACCCAAGCAGGAATCGAACCGAGGTCCCTAGAGCTGTGAAGCAGCAATGCTAACCACTGTGCTACCTTGCCGCTATGATTAAAGACTATTACTAGTTAGTTACCTCTAACAAAGAAGTGGTGCAGGCCACAATGGTCCAAATGGCCTCCTCCTGTGCAGTATCTTTCAATGATTCTATGAATTGGGAATGATTTTATCACTAGCAAACAGCAACTATAATCATTACAGACCAAACTCCTTATATCTGAAAAGCAGTGGACGGAATTTTTGTCATAACTCTTACTTTTAACATAGATTGAAAGACTCTATTCTGCAATAATTGTAAGCTAGAAGACACTTTGTAATGCTCTTAATAGCGTCATTCTGATTTCTTTGTGTGTTCCTAACATGGTAAATCTTCGATTGTATGTATTGAGTTAAAGTTCTACAGGACTATTGGTCAGAAACTGGTAGATACAAAATGTAGCTGGCAAGCTACCCATAGCTATGAGCTGCATTGTACCTGACAAAAAAGACCTCTCCTCACACCCCATTTCCACCCATCAGTTGGGCACCTCTCCTTGGCTGCTAAAGTTTTTCATGATTGGGGACATAAGTTTTGGCTTCCTCGAGATTAAAGCAGATTTAACAGTAAGCTTATAAAGTGTACGAGAAATCCTGTAAACTACCTGAAGCCCTAGGGCTTAGTATTTTCCAGAGTGGCTCTTAGTCTGAAATTTATCTGCCACTGGCACATTGATGCAGAGCCAAAGTCAATTTGCATTGATAGATAACGCCTTCTAAAGGATTTGTATCTTAACAGCATGATTTTTTTTATCGTAATCGCATTAACATAACATTTTATGCTTTACAATATATGAAATTAACAGTTGAAAGTATAATGTAACTTTGCCGGCATTTTAATTCTTTCTAAGTCTTTCATTTCCTCTTTCTCCTCCCTGCACAGCCTTCCACATGGTTTCCAAAAATCATTGGTCATATAGTTGAGTGTACAAATCCACACTTCCATGCAAAAAAAAATTTTATTATCAGTCCATGAACTGGTGAGCAAAGCGGGAAACACATTGAAGTAATGGAGTCAGGGTGACATCAATTCTCAACACCATATTTCAACTGATTTCAGTTAAAAGAATATACCAATGAATGAGGTGAAAAAGCCATTGGAAGCTGAAACATATGTTAGTAGCAGACCCACATATTGGCATTCTTACTACTATACAACATTTCTTTAAAAATTAGGTTAGTGGGCATGAACTTCCTCAGAGTGGCAATCAGCCTCAGATTGACATTCTGTGCCTAATTACTTACTTGAACTTTTTCCCAGCCCGTCTGGTCTGACCTGACTCAATCTGGGTGAGATCCAGGCAGTGCAGTGTGCCCTTGAGGCCCAAATCAAAATGTAGGAGTGTCAAAGTGAAGAAACATCCTTTTTATAGCATTTAAAAGAGGCTTCGAGCCTGGTGTGGGGAGGTGGAGGAGTCCCATGTGGGTGGGAGAAATGCCATGGGGTGTAGAGAAACCTTTGGGGTGTCAGAGAGTGGGTGCATCATTTTGGGAGTGGGAGGTGGTATCTGGAGACTGGGGAAGTCCCTGGGGAATGAAGGGTGTGGGGTGTGGAGGAATCCCTGAGGGCTCAGTCTCAGTTTGTACAATAGTTACCCAGAACTAAGATGTGGTTTTAATTCTTCTAACTCATTCTGGTGACTATTAGTGTAACCCAATCAGAGCCATCCAAAGTTTGCAATTTAAATTGTGTTTTCTTAAGTTTCTCAGTGCTAAGAAATTAACCAATGGAAGTCTGCACTTCTGGACAATTGCCATGCAAACTTCATCTGTGAATCTCCGAGAATGGTTTCCTAGTGCAACTTTGGGGTAAACCTGCAATCTCACACGAGAGAGCTCAGAAGATGCAGCTACAAAGATAAATTCAGTATCCTGGATATCCTCATTGATAGCTTTCATTACACTCAAGCCAGTTTTCTGAGCACTCACTTCTAATAGGGAAGTGTACCTGTTGGATGTACATAATCAGAATTATTATGAGTTGATGTTCAGAAACTGGGCCTTTGGATACTAGAATTTATGGAATTGAGTAGGTTCTCTTTCACCACAAAATAGATACCTTTGTTACTGCAAAACAGTCCATTTAACAATGGCCAAACTCAACCCTGATACTTCGCCAGGCATTCTGAAAATCTGAGCAAGAAAATTGAAGATTTCACTGTAGCACAAAGCTTTCTGAACACTAAACTTAAACCTTTATGCTAAACTTCTCCTTTCTTGCTGAAGGAGTTAGGGTGGTGGTAGTGGTTGTGGAGGTGGGTGGGGTTGGGGGAATCTACAATTCATTCAGACAGAAGGCTGCACAGATGTCAGCCATAATGTTTTTGGTGCCAGTACATCTGTACATTCAGTCCATTCGGTTTTGATTTAAGTCAATTCTAATTTATTGCAAAAAGAAAAGAAATCCAAATACACAGAGCGAAAATAACATTTCAAAGCTTCTTCATAGTTGCTTCTGTCAGCTGTAATACATTTGATTTGTCTTCAATTGTAGGTCGCTCAATTTCCTCCTGCTGCTAAACCCTGTTGCCATCAAAAGCATCTACAAAGCTATGAAATTTTATTTTCCCTCCAACCACTTAGCATTTTGCTGTAAATGAAATCTGTGTTAAGTCAAAGCCATAGGGACTCACTAATATCATTGCCAAACCTGAATAATCTCTTCCCGTCCTAACCATGGCTGGAAGAGATGTGGAATGCTGCGTTTATATAGAAGCAGATATAAGCAGTTTACAGAAGAGTTCCATCAGTGAGAATAACTGCCAAGAGATGAATTCTCAATGGCTGCATGCAACAGTTTTACCTTAAGATATTTACTTTTGAGCAGGCTAGAAAGATACATAACATTTTCTCTTTAATTTACTGTGACTCAGGATTTTGTAGATGCAGAATACTACATAGTCCCCCAGTGATATATAAATCCACGTTGTGATTCCAGCAGCATCTTTAATGACACCTGAATAGCCATTTTAAAAATGATAGTGTCAGATGCACCTTAATTGTCACCTCTCTATATTGATGATCACATTACCTGTAATTGATGTTAGCAGGCGCATGTTAACAAAAGCTAATTAGCTGGAGTTAATTTACAGTACTTCTATAAATCAATGTTGCTCTAAGTTTTATGTACATGTTTAGGTCAGAATTATATAGTATGTAATGAATAGGAATGCTATTACAAGCACTATTATCACTAAGTCACTCAACATAGTGAGGGTAGTGCTTGTTAAATGAAATATGGGGTAGAGATCAAAAAACATCTACAGAATGCTTGAAGTATGTAACATAAAACTAGTCAGCCTCAAGAATCAAATTAACACCACAACAAAAGATCAAAACACAAAAGGAAGCTACAATCACTTGCTATGAGACAGAACAAACACTGTCATCTTTCAATCAAAGCGCCTACAATACTCGCAATGTGGGATATATGGCAACTGTTAATGAAGGGTAAAACACTAATGAAATAATGACACTTCAATAACACAATTAAGATGAGAACAAAGCCCAAAAAAGTAAAACCCTCATCTAAAAAAGTATTACAAAGAGATTCAAATGTGATACATTTGCATAATAAATGCAAGATTGAAATTTTGTAACAGTCCCAGGAGTATACTTGCTTCCAAGATGAAAAATAATCCTTTACAACACATGCTGGACAGTCAAGATTTCTATCATTCCCTGACAGCAATAACAGGATTCTAGAGATCGTAAAATTTAGGGGCAGATTTTACTTTCAAAGTAGCTGTGAGGCTAATGGCACACACCTTTATTTATGCCCAAATGAGACAGCAACTTCAGGTGAGGGGCAGTAGGCCAGTTAAATGAAAACAAAATGTTGTGCCTCTCCACCATTAACTACAAAGAAATAGCATCTCACTCCCTGCCTCACCATTGAAGTGAATTGAACAGCATGAAGTTATGACATATGCCTGACAGATACAAACTAAACTAATCACAGGAAGTTCAATCTTGTCATTTCATCTCCAAATACCTACTAACAATGTGATCGATGCTAATTTCTGTCAATCAATTTCTCTGACATTGAAATTAACAGATGTGGAGTCTCATTCATTCAGTTATGGATGGTTGTTGGAGATTCCAAAAAAAATGTCAAATTTTAAATTTTTTTCCCAAAATTTTTGTTTTGTCTCTTTTTTCACTGGGTCTTTCTCCCCTTCTCTTAATTTCCCTTTTTGTACTGATCTGACATTTCATCCACTCAATCTTTGGTTTCCACCACCCCTCACCAATGACATAATCAAGTTCACACCATAATGTTCCAAGGCAAAAGATAACCTCCCTCCCATCCCCATGATAAAAGCCAGTTTTTCTACCTATTCCCCCAACAGTCATCGCTGACATCCCCCCTGCCCTTCCTCCTGAACAACACTGGCATCAGACCCTTTCCCCCCCCCACCCCCATAAGTCATTGCCAACATTCACACGCTCCTTTTTCACCTGAAAATCACCTGGGAGTGCCTAGTAACAGTACCAGGACAGTGCCTAATCATGTCACTTCCCCCCAGGGGCTGTACTCATCTTTGTTCCCTTGAAGGGATTCTCATGACAGGTTCACCCATGTGTGAACCTGGTGTAAACTTCACTGACGCAATGTCACGATAGAAAGGTTTGAAAATATGGCTAGGGGGGAATATATATAGAAGAGATCATAGAATCCCCACTCTGCAGAAGGAAGCCATTTGGACCATTGAGTCTGCACCGATCATAATCCCACCCAGTCCCCATTCCCAAAAGCCCACTTATTTACCATGCTACTCCCCTGACACTAAGAGGCAACTAACTACAGCCAATCAACCTAACCCGCGCACCTTTGGACTGTGGGAGGAAACCGGACCTCCTGGAGGAAACCCTCACAGGCACAGAGAGAACTTGCATACTCTACACAGACAGTGACCCAAGGCTGGAATTGAACCTGAGTCCCTGGTGCTGTGAGGCAGCAGTGCTAACCACTGTGCCACCATGCCACCCATTTATGGTGAGTGGGGGGAAGGGGAGGCTTTAATTGTATTTAAATTTATTAAAATATATTAAAATCTGATTATGTTGCCGACAAGGGGCAGTAAACATTGGAAACCGTGATTTCACCAACGAGATTCATGATTTCCAAGTTTCACCAGACCTTGAGACCTCACCGCCATTCCTGCAGACAGAGAGTGCAGGCTCAAGATTGCCCACAGTAAGCTGATAAGTAATAATTACATTTGTGTGTAGATAAAATTCAACCATCTGGTGTAGATCATACACCTAGCAACAAAATTACAATTTTTATATCGCTGCCCACCATCTAGAATTCCTTAAACTAAAATACAAGTCATATGTGGCTAAAGGTCTTCTCCTGCTAAGAACATAATTTTTCTTCCTAACCCTGATTTCTGTCAATGGGCAATGATCTAGATGTCAACTGGTCAGAAAACAGAGCCTTTTGATCAATTCAGGTCGAGTATTCTTTATTCAAAACACTCTAGTCATTGTGTTTCCGATCTCAGATAATTCTGGTTTGCAGACACTACGTAGGTCTACGTACATTCCAATACCCTAAACCTGGGCTAGCTATAGTCTAAAGTAAATAAAGTGCCTAGAAAAGTAAGATGTACCTTTGAATAATAAGTACAGGGTGGGGTCAGCCAGGTCATATCAGCTCAGGTCACAGACTTCCCACCTTAAAAGTCAATGAGGTTCAAAAAAAGTAAACTTCATTTTCAGTTGTGTTCAGGTTTCCGATTTATGGATAAAGGATACTCGATTGTATTGTGCAGCAGTTTTCAGATTAATTTGGCAACAGTCTGTGTGTGTTGAAGAAAGGTTCTTGAATATTCAAGGATGTTCTCACCTTCTGCTTTCTGGCATCTTTCAGAAGCCACAGTGTGTGTAGATTACTGCTTTGGTTTTCAACTGCACTCAGTATAATAACCTTGTTCTTGTTGCATATCCATTTCCATTGTCCAGATCTCAATCAATCATTTCCAGTCATTGCAATAGGAAGCAGCTGGTATCTGTGGTTAGAGCCACACGACATGTTTAAAGCATTTATTTCACTGCAATTTTATTGCATAACTTATTAATTCTCACCACCTGTTGATGTTTCATTACATCTCTTCTTGCCCAACTTTTACCATAGACATGAGCACAAAACAGGAAACTATTGCAACACTTCAAAATCTAACAGCTTTAAACTAACTTTTGTACAAAGTCATAGTGCTAAAGCAGATGGTTTAACATGATACTTATTTCGGAGTACTTCAGTTTCAGCAATTTACCAAATCATGTCTAACTCCTCGGAGTTCATTGAACGAACATAAAGACAGTCTGATTCATGGAATTCTGTTGGCATATCAAATTTTTGTGAGCATTGGAAAGGTTAGTAATATGGGGAGCCAATGGCCTAGTAGTATGATTGCTAGATTATTAATCCAGAAACTCAGCTAATGTTCTGGAAACCTGGGTTTAAATCCCACAATGGCAGATGGTGAATTAGAATTCAATAAAATGAATCTGGAATTAAGAATCTACTGATGACCACAAAACCATTGTCGATTATCAGAAAAATCCATTTGGTTCACAAATGTCCTTTAGGGAAGGATATTATCTGGTCTGGCCTATATGTGACTCCAGAGCCACAGCAATGTGGTTGAGTCTCAATTGTCCTCAGGCAACTGTGAATGGGCAATAAGTGCTGGCCAGCCAGCAATGCCCATGTCCCAGAAAGTCAGAAGTAAAACATTTGTATATATAGTCCCTGATGGTTTAGTGCAGGGTTTTATAAACTCTTCTGATATCTCAGTTTGTGCATGGCTAATTCCTGATGGTCCAGTGAGTAGCTGTATCTATACTCCACGATGGCATGGGTCTACATAAAGTGGGTACACTTCACAAAATTAACTGATTGGATAACCTGAGAATGTAAAGCAAATAGTAAGAATGTATGTGATACCTGTTATGACCAGGTGAGAAGGGGTGAATTGGCTCTCCTCTATTCAACCTCCTTATTTGGTCACAACAAAGGTTCAAATTTCTTTCTCACAAGAAAATACTTTTTCTGATGTTGCTTCAGTTTTTTGGAGAAGTATCTGATTTGTCTCCCTATTACTTATTCACCCTCCTACAATGTGGAGATGCTGGTGTTGGACTGGGGTGAGCACAGTAAGAAGTCTCAGAACACCAGGTTAAAGTCCAAAAGGTTTATTTGGCAGCACAAGCTTTCGGAACGCTGCTCCTTCATCAGGTACTCACTTATGTTCACAAAAAGGGCATATACAGGCACAAACTCAATTTACAAGATAATGGTTGGAATGCGAGTCTTTACAGGTAATCAAGTCTTAAAGGTACAGAAAATATGAGTGGAGAGCGGGCCAAGCACAAGTTTTAAAGAGATGTGTGTTGTTTCCAGTCAGGGCAGTTAATGAGATTTTACAAGCCCAGGCAAGCCGTGGGGGTTACAGATAGTGTGGCATGAACTCAAGATCCTGGCTAAGGCCATCCTCGTGTGCGGACGGCCTCTTTGTTCACCATGAGTCCAAATGAAGAATATGTCATCGATATGTCTAGTGTATAGCATCAGTTAAAGGTCCTGTGCAGTGAAAAGGTCTTGTTCAAACCTGCACATAAAGATGTTGATATATTGAAGTGCAAATTTGGTCCCCGTGGCTGTTCCATGCATCTGGATGACATACGCATTTCCATCAAGGACAGTCACCTCAGCACTTCACTGTACCGCAAGCCCACGGACAACCTCACAATGCTTCACTTCTCCAGCTTCCACCCTAAACATGTTAAAGAAGCCATTCCATACGGATCTGCTCAGATGAAGAGGATCGCAACAGATGCTGAAAGATGCCCTCATAAGAACAGGACATGGCACTCGACTCATCGATCGACAGTTCCGACATGCCACAGCGAAAAACCACACCGACCTCCTCAGTAGACAAACACAGGACAGAGCGGACAGAGTATCCTTTGTCCTCCAGTACTTCCCTGAAGCAGAGAAGCTATGACATTTTCTCCGGAGCCTTCAACATGTCATTGATGAAGACGAATATCTCGCCAGGGCCATCCCCCTACCCCCCACTTCTTGCCTTCAAACAACCACACAACCTCAAACAGACCATTGTCCACAGCAAGCTACCCAGCCTTCAGGAGAACAGTGACCACAACATCACACAACCCTACCACAGCAACCTCTGCAAGACGTGCTGGATCATTGACACGGATACCATCATCTTATGTGAGAATACCATCCACCAGGTACACAGAACATGCTCTTGCAACTCGGCCAACGTTGTCTACCTGATACACCACAAGAAAGGATGTCCTTACGTATGGTACACTGGGGAGACCATGCAGACGCTACAACAAAGGATAAATGAACACTGCTTGACAATTACCAGAAGTGTTCCTCCCTTCCAGTCGAGGAACACTTCGGCAGTCATGGGTAGTTAGCCTCTGATATTTGGATAAGCGTTCTCCAAGGCGACAAACGACAACACAGAATTGCTGAGCAGAAACTAATAGCCAAGTTCTGCAAGCATGAGAATGGCCTCAATCGGGATCTTGTATTCATGTCACACTATCTGTAACCCCCGTGACTTGCCAGGCCTTGCAAAATCTCACTAACTGTCCTGACTGGAGACAATTCACACCTCTTTAATTTGTGCTTGGCCTTCTCTCCATTCCAATGTCTATACCTTTAAGACTTGATTAACTGTAAAGACTTGCATTCCAACCATCATTTTGTAAATGGAGTTTGTGTCTTTTCATGTCCTGTTTGTGAACAAATCCTCACTCTCCTGATGAAGGAGCAGTGCTCCGAAAGCTTGTGCTGCCAAATAATCCTGTTGGACTTTAACCTGGTGTTGTGAGACTTCTTACTGTGCTCACCCTCCTACTCCAAAGTCACTAGCAATCATGGTTACTTCTAATGCTTTGTGTTAGTCCGGAACTGCAAGCTCTGGTTCATTTATTTAAAATGGCTTTCATCTTCTAATAAACTATCTGGCATTTCTCACTCTATACTGCTTTTGCTTTGTTCTGAAGTAGACCTGTCAGCAGAGCAGCTACAATGCTGAAGTTTGGGCCGAACTTACGGGTAGAACCCATCCCTAAAATTCTCATTATTCCCTGTTTTGTCATGGGAATGGGAAAGTATACTTCCGCTCATACTTTGCAGGTCTGTCAATACTTCACCTTGAGCCTCCACATGTCCTACGTAAATAAGAACATAAGAAATAGGAGCAGGAGTAGGCCATCTAGCCCTTCGAGCCTGCCCCGCCATTCAATAAGATCATGGCTGATCTGTCGTGTCTCAGTTCCACTTTCCCGCCCTCTCCCCATAACCCTTAATCCCCTTGCCTATCAAAAACCCATCAACCCGCGTCTTAAATATATTTGGCGAGGCAGCCTCCACCACTTCAACGGGCAGAGAATTCCAGAGATTCACCACCCTTTGAGTGAAGAAGTTCCTCCTCAACTCCGTTCTAAACCGCCCCCCCTTTATCTTGAGGCTGTGCCCTCTAGTCCTACTGTCCTTTCTGAGCGGGAAGAGTCTCTCCACCTCTATCCTATCCATCCCATTCATCATCTTATACGTCTCAATGAGATCTCCCCTCATTCTTCTAAACTCTAACGAGTACAAGCCTAGTTTATTCAGCCTCTCCTCATAGCTCAACCCCCTCAACTCCAGTATCAGCCTAGTAAACCTCCTCTGCACTCCCTCCAAGGCCAAAATATCCTTGCGTAAGTGCGGCGACCAAAACTGCACACAGTACTCCAGCTGCGGCCTCACCAGTGCCCTATACAGCTGCAGCAAGACCTCCCTACTTTTATATTCAATCCCCCTCGCTATGAAGGCCAGCATCCCATTTGCCTTCCTGACCACCTGCTGCACCTGTAGGCTGGGTTTTTGCGACTCATGCACGAGGACCCCGAGGTCCCTCTGCACCGTCGCATGCTGCAGTTTTTCGCCATGTAAGTAATAGTCCTTCCTACCATTATTCCTACCAAAGTGGACAACCTCACATTTGCCAACATTAAATTCCATTTGCCAGTTCCTGGCCCATTCGCCCAGCCTATCTAGATCCTTCTGCAGGCTCTCCACACCCTCCGCACAATTTGCCGTTCCACCAATCTTGGTGTCATCAGCAAATTTCGACACCATACACTCGTTTCCCTCCTCCAGATCATCTATATAAATGGTAAATAGCTGAGGCCCCAGCACCGACCCCTGGGGCACTCCACTAGTCACCAACCGCCAATCCGAATAGCACCCATTGACCCCCACTCTCTGCCTCCTATTTGACAACCAATCCTCTATCCACGCTAACACCCTACCCCCAACTCCATGCCCCCTGACCTTCTGTAATAACCTCTTGTAAGGCACCTTATCAAACGCCTTCTGAAAATCAAGAAAGACCACATCCACCGGCTCTCCTCTATCCACCGCCCTAGACACATCCTCATAGAACTCCAATAAATTCGTCAGACATGACTTCCCCTTAACGAAACCGTGCTGCGTCTGCTCTATCAAACAATTCTCCTCAAGATGCCTCGCTAACTAACGTAAGTTATCTGAATCTTAGCAAATTCACCATAGAATCATAAAATGATCGAACAGTACAGTGCAGAAAGAGGCCCTTTGGGCCATCGAGTCTGCACTGAACACAATCCCACCCAGGCCCTACCCCCATATCCCTCTAACCTACGCATCCCTGGACACTAAGGGGCAATTTCTTAACAGAGCCAATCAACCTAACCCGCACATCTTTGGACTGTGGGAGGAAACCGGAGTACCCGGAGGAAATCCACGCGGAGAATGTGCAAACTCCACATAGACAGTGACCCAAGCCGGGAATCGAACCCAGGACCCTGGAGCTGTGAAGCAGCAATGCTAACCACTGTGCTACCATGCCGTCAACTGACCACGAGGTCAGTTGACTGTAATTTCTGGAAGAGAGCTTCCAGTTACTCTAAGAGAGTTTTCCACTATGAGGTCACCTAGATACATTATACTAGAATCCCCAGGCTAACCACACGGACTCCCACCAACTATGGTAAAGTCTGCAAGACATAACAGGTGAAGGCATGTGGAATCGCTGGCACTAATGCACCCCTCCCCAGTGAGCTCAATGCATTCTATGCTCATTTTGAGCAAGAGGTCTGCGAGACACGCCTTCTACAATGGAACCCTTGATCAAACCGATATCTGAGGGCACCATTGCAGATGTCAGATCAGCTTTCTTGAAAGTCACCCCACAGAAAGAGATTGGTCTGAATGAGGTACCCAGATGAGCACTCAGATCCTGTGCGGACTAGCTGGTGGGCGTATTCACAGATATTATTAACCTCTCCTTACATCAATCTGAAGTCCATATCTGCTCCAACTCTGTACCAGAGAAAGGCCAGGCAGTGTGCCTTAATGATTATCACCCAGTGACTCTGACACCCATCATTATGAAGTTCTTCAAAAGGCATGGGTCAATTCGAGCCTCCCAGATTGCCTGAATTCACTGGAGAGAGAGAAGGAAAGAACTCAGTTTCAATTTATTCCCTCTGTTGTAAGTTTCTTGCAATCTCACTATGGTCTGGCCTATTATACTTCACCCATTGTCTATTTCCAAAGGGTTTTGTGTGGGTCTGTCTGCAGCAGCCATTGTTTCAGCATCCAGCACTTTGCATTTTCATGTCTCTTCCTTAGACAGTGATGCATTTCAAAATATCTCTGTCTTTTTGCACTCCCCGACTTTGTTTTTTTAACTTGCACCTTGGAAGGTGACTTTGCAATTTTAAGCAGTTTGTAAAATTAACAGTCAGTTGAATGTTGAAAATTTATATTTTCAAAACTAAAGGGGCATAGCCCCATGACACACTTCAACATATTCACAAAATGCTGTCCTGGTTATCTAAGTCCCTCGTACTTCAGCGCTAAGTGTAATTACAGTGTTTGACAACTCTGTGCAGAATAATATGCAAATTGATAAGTTAGCCAGTGCTGAACGTGCAGCTCATCTCTGCAGCCCAGTGATAAAGTATACATCTCAGTTAATACAGTTGATATATGGATTGCATTCACAGTCAATAATGTGAATATTGCCCTTGGGCTTAAAATTTGATCAAATACATTTCATTAACAACTGAATATGTGTTTACTTATCAGAAATCATGCATGTGACAAATATTTCAGCACAACCATCAGCATAACTGTAACCAAAATATCATTTCCTTATTTCGAATACAGTTACTATTTTGAGGACTTAGTGCTAATAGTTCCCTAATCGGTAACAATCATGACAGATGGGGGTGATTCTCCCATCCTGCTGCATGATTTTTTAGTGCAGGGACTGGGAGATTCAAGCAGCGCTGGATTGATGTGATCCACGCTGGGAATCCGGTCCTGAGCATGTCTCCCAGTGCCAGATTTCTGGCATCTTCAGCTCCATGCTGGAAATAGGCGTGCAGTGCATTACATGTGCAGGGATTAATTTAAATATAATTAGTGGGCTGGAAATGAAATCTCCTGGCCCTCTAGCCTCTCCCCACCCCACCAACCCCACTGTCAGGAGTATTTCACTCCTGCAAAGATTACTATAGCTCCCCACTTTCGGGGAACTGGCAGCCCGACCCTGCTGGATTGAAAGCGGGGAGCAACCCGACCCGACCCCCCCCCCCCAAAGAGGATTAGATGCCCGGGGTGTGCCCATTGGGCATTGGCACCATCAGCCTGAGCCCCCTGGCACTGCCCAAGGGGCAAAGTGCCAATGCCCTGGGGGCACTTTGGCATTGCCCACTGGGCATAGGGCAGTGCCAATGGGGCAGGGGATCCCGCTACCGTTCTGCAGTCGGTGTTAGTCGGGGAGGGAGGCCAGCAGTCAGGATTGGGGGGGGTGGGAGTCAGGAGTGGGGTGGGGGATGTCAAGGCTGGGCCCCGACATGTCCAGTAGACCAGCGATCGGGCTGTGGGGAGCTTGATGGGCCAGCGATTAAGCAATTGGAAGGCCAGCAGGCAGGGGCCACTGCGCATGCGCCGATCTCGGTGCTGACAGATCGACACATGCATTGTGGTCCACTCAACGCTATGCTGCTGGCCACTCCAGCGGGAATAGGCCCCACCCACTAATTTTCAGCGTGATTCATGCTAAGGCACTCTGCAGTGCATAGAATGTGGGAGATTCATTTTGAAACTCTCGCTGAAAAATCCTGTTGGATTTACTCTAGTTTTCACACAAATTCAACACTTAGAATTTTTTGGGAAGAATGGCCTATGTTTCAGCAGTGACCTTGTAATAACGTCTTACGCTGAATGCTTAAGGCTTTATTAACATATGAGGTCACTGCTGTGTGGATCCCTAACTTTGTGCAAACATCAATGTGAAGTTTTTCATCAGAAAGGTATTTCAGCAATTTGACATACACCCACATAACCATAACCTTGTCTTTGCATCCAGAAATGTGATGGTAGTTACACACAAAAAAGCACTCTCATCATGAACATATGAATTCCGCAGACATGTACATCATTCAAACTGTGAATACAACTTCATAGTGATCCCCATTTACAGAAAAAAAAGTCAAAATGCCTTATAGGGTCATGGAAAAAGAGCAAGAGTGAGAAAAAGAAAACAGCAGCTTTGTAGAAGTCAGAATCCAGTAACAGAGAGAGTCATTAGATCATTTTGAGGAAACTGGAGAGATGATCAGTCAGAATGCTGGGGAAGTGTTTCCGCGAGGCAGGGCATATTGGAAGGAAAGGTGGCTCTTAGTGGTGAAGCCAGGGTCAGAAACTTAAATGTTCATGGCGGTAAAAGGTAAAAACAAGTCTGTAACTTCAGAGAATGGAAGTTAGGATAAACTCTTTGAGAAAGGGTTGATTATGGTAGTTTTGAAAGATTGAGGGATTGTGCTGATAGATAGGAACCTGTTGCTAATGTCAGCAAGCATGGACGAGATGGACAAGTTGGTTGTTCAAGAGAGGATTTGACACTGTTGGACGAGGAAAGAGAGAGAGAAAAAGAGAAAAATAGCTATAGGCAATAGGGTCAGAACTTAGTCCCGTAGAAAGAGAGATAAATCATTTGACTAGGTGTGTAGAGAACATAAGAACATAAGAAATAGGAGCAGGAATAAGCCATCTAGCCCTCCGAGCCTGCCCTGCCATTCAATAAGATCATGGCTGATCTGAAGCAGATCAGTTCCACTTACCCACCTGCTCTCTGTAACGCTTAATTCCCTTATCGATCAAAAATCTATCTACCCATGACTTAAACATATTCAATGAGGTAGCTTCCACCACTTCAATGGGCAGAGAATTCCAGAGATTTACCACCCTCTGAGACAAGTAGTTCCTCCTCAACTCTGTTCTAAACTGCCTCCCCCCCGCCCTTATTTTGAGGCTGTGCCCTCTAGTTCTAGCTCTAGAACATGGAGCATGGAAGCAGCCTTTATTTGAATAGATGAAAGTTTATCAGCAACTCAGTTTGTGTCTGAGATGGGTGCTTTGGATGTTGTGTGCTGGGCGTTATTACTGGTGTTCAGAGGAGATGGAAAGAAAAGTGTGGATTTGTTCTTGGTTCTCAGATGATCTGTAAAGTGGAACAAAAATTGGGTTTAGGAAAGAGAGCTACAGAAAGGTTCTGAAATATTTGGAACAGAGAGTTAAGTTGATTGCCTCCAGTCAAATAGAAAATGATGTTATCAATGCTTCAGTGAGTTGTAGTATGGTACAATGATGCGTAGATGAGATCAAATTTCAATAGGTTTGCAATGCAATCTCAGTTGCTAGTAAGACATTAAGTTGAGCACAGTAAAGTCTTCTATGGGCCTGCCTGAGGCATCATTGTTCTAGACACTACAGACTCTTGTGTTTTTGGGAGGGGATTTGAAATATTGGATTAGGAATTGGCTTCAAACACACAGTCAAAATGTTGTTGGTAGTGAATATGGTTCAGCCAGGAGGCAGGTTAGGAGTGGTCTCCCCAAGGATTGGTCCTGGATCCAGCACTACTCACGGTCTTTATTAGTGAGCAGGATAATGGTGCAGTGAGTATGATCATTAAAATTGCAGATGACAGCAAAATCTGCGCAAAGATTCAGAAAGTAGAGGAACGCAATCAAATGCTAAAGGATTTAGATGTTTTAGGGAAGAGGGCCATACAATGGGAAAATGATTAATCGAGCTAAATGAGGTGCCACGCACATTGTTGGGTTTAAACAGAATACGCCCATTACTAGCAGGAAACAAAAGGATTTAAGAAATTAAAATATCTAATTTTATTGTGTATAGATCACTAAATGTTAATAAGCAAAGTGGAGGAGCTGGTTAAAGTTAAGGCACAACCAAACAAATTATATGTAACATTTTTAATGTAATAAAAAGAATCCCAAGGCACTGATACTTTTTTTTATTTATTCATGGGGCATGGGCGTCGCTGGCTGGCCAACATTATTGCCCATCCATAGCTGCCCCTGGAGGCCAGTTGACAGTCAACCACATTGCTGTGGCTCTGGAGTCACATGTAGGCCAGACCAGGTAAGGACAGTAGATTTCCTTCCCGAAAGGACATTAGTGAACCAGATGGGTTTTTTCCAACAATCGACAATGGTTTCATCGTCATCAGTAGATTCTTAATTCCAGATATTTTTATTGAAATCAAATTCCATCATCAGCTGTGGTGGGATTCAAACCCCAGTCCCCAAAGCATTAGCTGAGCATCTGGATTAATATTTTAGTGATAATACCAGTCCCTCCCCATATTGAGAGTGGTGTACTATTTCTCTTTAATAAAAATAAAGTTGTTTTATTCTCCTCCTTAGTTTATCACTTTTTCTAACTGAATGCTTGGGCAAGTGACCATTTTAAATTAGTCACTGTAAGAATCAGAAAAACATGAAGGGTGACACCCTTGTGATAATTCTGTCTTCTTGCGGGAAAGTAACTGACGTCCACTCATCATCTCCCTGGAGAAGCACAGCTGGCAAGGAAGGATTTTGGTTCACTTCACCCTTGCGTGCTGCACAGAAAGGTGCCAAATTTAAAATGTGGCAGCTCTGGAAAAAGCAATTTAAATCAGAGATGAAGCAATCAATATGGAATCACTATGCTACAAGCAAAATTAAAGCACCAGAGAAATCTGCAGCTCTCTGATAATACAATTTTTCATAGAATAAATCAGTTTTTTAAAAACTTTATCTGTAGGTAGCCTTGATTCAATAAGCATCATTTACAGATGAATCTCTAAATGTTCAGTCTTCTGATTGCTTAGAGGTGTGTGGAGGGTTCATTATAAATGAATGACAGCAAAGTCATATACAATTTGGAATATGGTGAGGAAGATCTATACAGAAAAAAAAATATCATTCAGCTGGAGCAGAATGTAATAGGTGCTACATGTCATTCTGTGCAATCCAGCAGGTTGTGGGTGATAAGGAATGAAAATCTGAGGACCGCTCTTGTAACCAAAAAGGTTAATAAGACAGAAAAATACTACTTATATCTTCACTTAACTATGAAAATATGTCATTGATTAATTGGCATGACTTTGAAAATATCAACAATGTCAGTTTGCACAGCTAAGAAACAGCTGGAAGATTTGTGATAATCTTGACGGCACCATCTATATGGATGCAAGACAGAGAAAAGACTCATCCTTTGAGATAAGGGAATTAATACTAGATATGTCACATTGGAAATGAAGAAAGGAGAGGAGGTTAATGATGTCTCTTTTTACCTTCTATATTGAAATCCCAAAAGGTATGATTCTGTAACCTGGTAATGGAAGGGTGACGATTGGCCAATCAAATATTTTTTCAACTTTTTTATCATAATGGGAATCAAATGTAATGGGTTGAGATAAGGTGGCTCACAAAATCTTACAATAGTAAAATGATCCTGAAGCAATACTGATACAACTAATAAACCATGTCATAATCGTGGGTAAAATAGTTAACCAGCTGCCTTTTGGAATGATTTTCAACATCATATTTCATAACATCAATCTTAATAAGGTTATAAAAGCTTTGCCTGCCAGATAATGAGTTACAGGAGCAATTAGTTTTGAGATCTGTAAAAAGGATATGTGAAATGATAAACTTAACAGAAAGAGATCTGATCTATTTGAGAAACGGAGGATGAATTTATTTTGGCCTCAAATTCAGTATTTTTGGACAATCTGGTATATCGAGGGCAGTTTCAAACAGCCAGAATCGTATAAAGATGGCAAAATCCAGGCTTGCAGAAAAAATTTGTGATCTTTTGATTTTTTGAAAAATGGTAGGATTCCAGAGAGTGCATGCATTGGTGGAAATGTTTCAAGAAGTAACCAGCTGCCAAAACTAAAATGAGCAACCTCCATGAGAGCAAGTAGGCAGCCAAAGCAGACGAACTATGAGAGAAATACGCTGGCCATGAAAACAATGCCATGAGCACAGGATGATGATTAAAGAAAAGTCAGGAGGGCATAAGGATATCAAAATTTACCACAAATGTCTTGAATTGTTGCATATGTTAAAAACAAATTGTGTTGGCAAAGTAGAAAAGTCCCTTGGTCCAGATGGAATGTATTCCACATTTCTAAAGGAAGTAAAGATGGAAACTGGAGAGGCTCTGGCCAGAATTTTTTGTTCTTCTTTAGATATGATGCCTGAGGACTAGTGTATTAAAAACATGACACAGCTCTACTCAAGAGAGATAACCCCAGCATCCGCAAGTCACTCAGCCTAATGTTAGGAATTTTTAGACACTCAGAGGGCAAAACTAATTGGCATTTGAAATCTAAGGACTGATAAATTAAAGCCAGCAAATTGAAGACAAAGCATGTTTTTTTAAAAACTCCTTCATGGGACATGGTTGGCCAGCATTTTTTGCCCAAGGGCAGTTGAGAATCAACCACTATTGCCATGGCTCTGGAGTCACACACAGGCCAGACTTTGATTTGATTTATTATTGTCACATATATTAGTATACTGTGAAAAGTATTACATCTTGCGCACTATACAGACAAAGCATACCATTCATAGAGAAGGAAATGAGAGAGTGTAGAATGTAGTGTCATAGCTAGGATGTAGAGAAAGATCAACTTAATGCAAAGTAGGTCCATTCAAAAGTCTGATGGCACCAGGGAAGAACATGTTCTTGAGTCGGTTGGTATATGTCCTCAGATTTTTGTATTTTTTTCCTGACAGAAGAAGGTGGAAGAGAGAATGTCCAGGCTGTGTGGGGTCCTTAATTATGCTGGCTGCTTTGCCGAGGCAGCAGGAAGTATAGGCAGCGTCAATGGATGGGAGGCTGGTTTGCGTGATGGACTGGAATACATTCACAACCTTTTGTAGTTCCTTACAATCTTGGGCAGAGCAGGAGCCATACCAAACTATGATACAACCAGAAAGAATGCTTTCTAAGGTGCATCTATAAAAGTTGGAGAGAGTCATAGCTGACATGCCAAATTTCCTTAGTCTTCTGAGACAGTAAAGGTGTTGGTGGGCTTTCTTAACTATAATGTTGGTATGGAGGTAAGGACAGACCAGGTAAGGACAGCAGATTTCCTTCCCTAAAGGGACGTTAATGAATCAGATAGGTTTGTCCGACAATGGTTTCATGGTCACCAGCAGATTCTGAAATGGGCTTCAAAAGGTAATGGATAAAGTACAACATAACAGAGTAGCTAACAAAACCGAAGCCCTGAGATTAGAACTGAGATTAAAGGGACTGTAGCTATGTGGGTAAAAAGTTGGCCAGGAGACAAAAACCAGAGAATAGTAGTTGAACTTTTCAGACTGGAGGGAAATTTAAGTATATAACATAATTTCAAGGCTCGCTGAGAAATGTAATAAATAGTAAGGAGGATAGTAGCAGGTTGCAGGACCCAGACAGATTGGAGAAATGGACATACAAATGGCAGAAATTTATTGCAGAGAAGTGTGATGATTCATTTTGGTAGGAAAATCGAGGAGAGGCAATATAAATGAAATGGTACATTTAGGAAGCAAGAGAAGGAATAAAGAGATGTGGACAAGTACCTACACAAGCCTTTGAAGTCAGCAGGACAAATTGAGGAAGCTGTTACATTGACATTTGGGATCCTTGGTTTATAAATAGAGGAATAGAATACCAAAGTAAGGACATTTTGCAAACATTTATAAAATAATAGCTAGATTCCATCTGGAGTCGTGACTTCTGGACACCACACTTTAGAAATGGTGTGCCTTACTAGAATGGGGGCAGGGATGAAGGACTAAAGTTACATAGAGAGACCAGAGAACTCGGGATGTTCTCCCCAGTGCAGAAGAGATTAAAGGAGATTTGCTAGAGTAAGGGGAAAATGTTTCCAGTGACAAAAGGGTGGGTAGCAAAGGTGATTCGAAAAGAACCGGGGTGACAGAAGGAAATTTTTAAAAAACACATGAAAGTTGTTATGATCTGGAATGCATTAACAGAAAGGGGGGGTGGAAGTTGAATGAATAAGAACTTTCAAAAGGAAGTTGGATAAATAACAGAGGAGGAAAACATCACAAGACTCTTGGAATAATTTAGGGGAATAAGACTATTTGTTGACTTCTTCAAGGGCCATATACAACCACGCATACAAATTAGGAGCAGTAGTGGACCACTCAGCTCCTCGAGCCTCCTTTCAGAGAGAAAATCTCTCCTCATCTCCATCTTAAATGGGAGAACCCTTATTTTTACAGTCTGTCACTAGCTCTAGGCTCTTCCACAAGGGTAAAAAACCTTTCAGCATCCACCCTATCACGTCCCTTCAGGATCTGATATATTTCATTCCTCTAAATCCTAATGGACACAGGCCCAACCTTTCTTCATAAAATAACCCCTTTAACCCAGACATCAATCAACTCATCCTTCTCTCAGCTGCTTCTTACACATTTATATCCTTTCTTAAATAAGATGGTGGATTTCCTTCCTAAAGTGAACCAGGTGGATTTTCTGACAATCAACAATTGTTTTACGGTTATTATTAGATTTCTTTATATTCCAGATTTTTGTTGAATTTCACCATCTGTCAAGGCAGGATTCAAACTCAAGATCATTGCCCTGAGCCTCTGGATTACTAGTCCTGTGAGAATACCACTACACCGCTGCCTCCACCAGTGAGATGTCTCAGTGGTGCTCTGTACAACTATAGTAAAACTTCCCCTACAATTAACAACCACGTCATTTGCCCTCCTAATCACTTGCTGTATCGATATTTCTTTTTGTGATTTGTGTACCATGATACCTAGATCCCTCTGTATCACAGAGTCCTGCAATTTCTCTCCTTTAAATAATAAGCTAGATTTCTATTCTTCCTGCTAAAGTGAACAAGTTCACTTTTTCCCACATTATAACTCCACTTACCAAATATTTGCCCACTCACTTAACCTATCCATATCCCCGTGCTGGATCTTTCTTTCCTCGGCACAATTTATTGTCCTTCCTATCTTTGTTTCATAAGCAAATTTCAGTCCCATTCATACAAGTCATTGATATAGATTGTAAATAATTCAGCCCCCAATCATTAATCCCCCAGGCATTACATTTGCCAACCTGAAAATGACCTATTTATTAGTCATTTCTGTTTCCTCTTTGCTAACCAATCATCTAATATGTTACCCCCTACAAAACGAGTTCTTATATTGCATAGTAACCTTCAATGTGGCACCTTGTTAATGCACCCTGGAAATCGAAGTACACACCTACAAGTTCCCCTTTATTCATGTTGCTTGTTACTTCCTTAATTCTGATAAATTAATCAGACACGACTTTCACACAACCACATTGACTCTACTGATTGCTTTGAAAGTTTCCAAGCCCTTCTATAATTTCCTTTATAATAGATATAATACATTTTCTTTATGACATATGTTAGGCTAAATGACCTGCGGTTTTCAGTTTTCTGTCTCCATCTTTTCTTGAATAGAGGAGGTATATTCAACATTTTCAAATCTGATAGGACCTTTCCAGAATCGAAGGAATTTTGGAAAATTAAAACCAATGCATCTACCACCTCAGCAGCCACTTCTTTTCAGACTCTGGGATAAAGTCCATCAAGACCTGGGAACTTATCCATTCTAGTAATTTCCTCAGTATGATTTCCCTAATGAATACAGTTGTTTTAAGTTCCTCTCTCACTTTCACCTCTTGATTTACAATTATTTCTGGGATGTTATTTGTATCTTCTCCAGTGAAGACAGACAAAAAAAAATCTGTTCAATTCTTACAACATTTCTTTATTTTCTATTATTAATTCTGCAGACAGACTCTAAAGGACCAATCCTTTAGTTACTCTTCTTCTTTTAAATTACCTGTAGAACTCTACTGTCCTTTATGTTTCTAGTTTCTTTCTTTCATACTTTAATTTATCCCTCTTCATGTTTTTTAGTTGTTTTCTTTTATATCCTGTTTAATTTTCTGACTTGCCACTAATCTTCACAGAATTGTACACTTTTTGTTCAACTTCCTGTTAGCTTTAACTCCCTTAGTTAGTGATGGATGGTGCATTAGTCTTTCTTTCTCACTGAAATGTATCTTTGCTGTGTTATAAAATATCTTTTTAATGTCACTTGCTGCATTGCTACTGATCTGCTGTTTGAAGAAACTGTCCTGAAAACACTATGAACTCATTATCCAGGGTACCTCTGCCAATTTGAGTCACCCAATGTATAATTACTGTACCTTTCTCACAAGCCCTCAGTATTTCTTCCCATATACCCATCTTACAGTGTAGTTACTACTAGGGGCCTGTAAACAACTCCCACAAGGAACTTTTTACCATTTCTTACATCTACATCAACTGATGCTAAACTTAAACTTTAGAACTATAGGGTGAAATTTTTTGGCTATGCAGAAATTCACTCCCAAGGTCAACGGACCTGTAAATGGTCCGCCAAATTTTCAGTCTCCCCCCCCTCCCCCCCATACTATACCCACAGTAAGCGGGACCAGAAAATTTACCCCAAAGTCTCTGTATTGTACTGTCATCCTCACTCAACAAAGCCACCGTTCCAAAGTGCCTGAGATTCCTGTCCTTCTGAAATATCATGTACCCATGAATATTCAGGTTGCAACTTCTGCCTTCTTGCAGCCATATCTCTGTAACTGCCGGCAGGTTATACATATTTATTTCTATTTGAGCCAACAATTCATCTGTTTTGTTATGAATGCTATGTGCATTCAGATATAGAGCATTTAGTTTGCCTTTTTACTATTTTTGCAAGCTCTGGTGGTGAATTCCATGGTTTGTACCCACTGTCCCTGTCTGCCACACTCTGATTATCATCACCCTTATTGTTGCTTTGTTCTTTTACCTTGTCCTCTTCCCATTACTTTCACCTTATCTCACTTGATCCCTCTAACTCTTTCTCTGCTGTATAATCTCAAGATTCTACAATATAAAAGCAATAATTTCTGCAAGTTTCCACTAGTGCAAAGCTCTGTCAGGGAGCCACCTTGAGCTAAATCATTGTGATAGATAAACCCACATATCTCGAACCTAGAACGTGTGTGTTACAAATCCAAGAACTTCTTCCAAATGATTAGATGGCTGGTTCAATTATACATCCTGTGAAATGACTTTCACACCTTCAGAATTTGAGGCAGCCCAGTGTTGTTATACCTGAATGACCCATTCAATTTGAAATTAACTTTTGGTAGCCTTTTGTGGTTTTTAAAAAATTAATTATTGACTGAAAGTCCATATTAAGCTGGAATAGGATGATATGCACTGTCTTGGATGCAATCAACACAGACAAAGATGTCAAGTAGCCTCTAAACCAAGAATTCCTATTTCTAGCATTTCTAACTTGTGATAGTAAAATATTTTTTATGCTTTCCAACTGCCGAGAATACAGCCAGAGATAAAGCCAGGACAGATCTGCAAGTTGCTGTCTAAAGTATCGCTGCAAAGAATAGAGGTAAAGGAAATATTAAAAAGGAGGGAAAGCTGTGAAATTAAATCAGTGAGGAACATCAGTGAACAATGACCATGTACATGTCTTACTTAACCCACAATGAAAGTATTACAATGAAAAACATGGATGCATTCAGCAGATTATGCACTGATTCAAGGTGTTCCAGGATTAATGAGTATGATTTCCTTTGTGTATCAAGTGTAATATGGTATATATGACCTTGAAATTAGCTTCTGACTTCATATTCATGCCATCAATCACTTCGCCCTTCGGAACAATGCTCAACTTCCTTCCTGTTTCAGCTCATCTGCTATAGAAACCTTCCTTACCTCCAGACTCAACCATTCCAAAACTGTCATGGCTGGGCTGTCATATTCTACCCTCCCTAAACTGAATGTCATTCAAGACTCTGCTGACAATGTCTTACTCACCAGAAATCCATTCCCCTATCATCCCTGTGTTCACTGATCTACATTGGTTTCCAGTCAAGTAACAGGAGTTAGGTCACAGATCAGCCATGATCTCGCTGAATGGCAAAAAAGGCTCAAGGGACTGAATGGGTTACTCCTGTTCCTATGTTCCTATTTTCAAATCCCCCCCATGCATTTTGGTCTCCTTATCTTTGTAATTTCCTCCAACCCCACAACCCTCCTCAGGTTTCTACAATCCTCAAATTCTGAGCTTTTCTACAACCCTGATTTTAATTGTTCACCATTTAGAGACCATGATTTCAGTTGCCTAGGCCCAATGCTCTGGAATACCTTACCTAAACATCTCTGCCTCTCTACTTTACTTTCTCCCTTTAAAGACACTCCTTACAGCCTCTCTCTTTGGCCAAGCTTTTGGTTATCTGACCTAACATCACCTTATGAAGCTCAGTGTCATATTTTGTTCCATAATGTTCCTGCAAAGTATCTTGGGGTATCTTTTAACACCAAAGTTGCCTGATAAACCTAAACTGTTCATAAATAGAAATGAGTAGGACTCATGAACTGCAGTTACAAACTTCTGCAAAAGCTGTGGATGCTGGAGATCTGAAAATAAGAACAAAAATTGCTGGAAATCCTCAACAGGTAGCTTCTGTAGAGACAGAGAAATTAACGCTTCAGGTTGATGGCCTTTCATCAGAATGTTATTGAAGAGTTCTGAAGAAAGATCACCATTGAGACTGGAATAGAATAATCTCATTGGACACAAGCTCCACAGTTTGACATTCATTTTCAATGAATTGTTGGTAAAATGACAAGCATTTTATGTATTCACATGATATTCTTCTGTCTGCTTTCAATGCAAACATTATTCTATTTGTGATTAAACCCTCTTAAAATTATGGTTAGAGGGATTGTATATATTGCTCAGTGGCATGGAGCCAGAACTATTAGCTGAGGATTATCAGTGGTGCCTGCTGACTGCATCTGCATCTAACTCTTTTATGTGCACTATGCCATAAGTCCCTGTCCTATAGTTACAGAGGGCTCATGTTTTTATTTAATACCTGCAGCCCCTTGTGTGGCACTACACAGTGATCCAGACTTCTGGTCAGCATTGTGCCAATCAGCATTGCAGTGCAGCCAATGAACTGGATCTTCTCTGGGGGTTGTTTCAGCAGGTTTGAAACTGAGATTTAGTGCTTTATGGTTTGTATACCAAAGCAGCTGCTGAACAGGGTGAGCGTTGGTAAGAGAAGTTTGTTCTTCCATGCCCATAGTGTTCCTTGCTGTAGTTCCTATAGAAGCTGTCTCTGCTGCTGTTTACAGACATTGGACCCAGTTCACTCAGGATTATTTAGAATCCAAGTCTGCAGTTTCCAATGAAAGGTGTCTTTTAAAATTATGTTTTAAAACATTCTTGTGTGGCCAGGAGCCTTCTTCCATCTTCATAACTTTAATGAAGATCACTGCTCGACCGCAACTATCAAAGTTTATTTATTAGTGTCACAAGTAGGCTTACATTAACACTGCAATGAAGTTACTATGAAAATCCCCTAGTCCGACGCCTATTCAGGTACACTGAGAGAAAATTTAGCATGGCCAAAGCACCTAACCAGCATGGCTTTCAGACTGTGGGAGGAAACTGGAGCACCTGGAGGAAACCTGTGCAGACCCCACACAGACAGTGACCCAAGCGGGGAATCGAACCTGGATCCCTGGCATTGTGAGGCAGCAGCACTAACCAGTGTGCCACCATGCTGATCCTCCCCCCCATTCTACTCCCCTTACATCAGCTCCAACTCCCTCCGCCACCCAGCACCCAGCCCTCCGATTTACTGGGGGGTTGCAACCATTGAGATTGGTTTTCTGAAATTCCCTTCTCTAATAATTTGGCAAAGCTATATGTGGAAGCTTGCTAGCAACTTGCTGCAGTTAATCAGATGAGGGCTAATTCCTTAGGATCCTTGGGCCTCTGTCTTCAATTGAAGGAATCATTCTCTTTGCTCATATGGTATCTAATAGTTGGCCTAAATTAATTTTTAAATCTCCACCCAAAATAATCTGTCACAGAAGTACAGCAAACTATAGAAAAGCTGAGGTGACCCAGCAAGAGTGAATCAAAAGTTCAAATATTTAGTTTAGTTTGGTTCACATTTCCTATCCCATTTGTGTAAAAAAGGCACACAAGAATTGCCTTTGTTTGAGTTCAACATGATTGCAACTTGAAACTGCTAGAAGTTCATTTTATTTTGGCTTGAATCCGATCAGTCACATTCTCCTCCCCCCCCCCACAAACTTCTGTGAGCATGCATTTTGGGTTGTATTCATCTTTACAGGAGCCTCCTTTGTGTTGTCACATCTGTTGTAATTATATTCTAATGCTGTCTTCATTAGAATCAGCTGCACTAACTGCTCACTCAACCACAAACAAAAAAAATGTGATCATCTGTCTCTTGACTGTGCAATGTAAGCTGAGCATACAGTCATGACTGTTTATTAACATAAAGCACACTCTGTTCTGGGGGACAGAGGTTGGGAGTGAGTAATACAAGACAGACACAAAAAAACCCTGTAATTATCTTTTTAAATTTCAAGATTTATTGTGTTTATATTTGATCTTATGAGTAAGATGGATAGCGGCATCAGTGCAATGGATTCCCCACTGACAACATATCACGAGTGAAATTCTGAATTCCTTGTGCTGTAAATACCCAATATCAGTTTTCAAAAGCTGCAATTTTTATCTTTATCAAACATAATTCTCGAAATATACAAGTTGGACTTACCGTGGTGGACACTATGACAATGAAATTCAATGCTTATATTTGATATATTCCATTAATTACATTTTCCAATTCTTTTGATACTATAGGAACAACCAAATCTAATGCATACAGTTCTATGAGATCACCACCAAAATCTATAGCCTTCTTCCTCAGATCTTCATCTCACTTACTGGTGAGTCCTGTAATTATTTTTAATGGAATCGAGCAGGATTATAAATATTTGCTTATTTCATCCACATCAAGTGATTTCACAAAAATCAATCCCTTTGTTTGGGAGACTTGGTCTCGTCACTCAGCCTGATTCCAGGAAACATGCACCAAGGTTAGCACTATACTTAAAGGCTTTGAATAAAACAGTAGGCTGTTCATGCTGGAGTAATGAAATAAATGAGTCAGATAAAAATACAAGGTTCGCTAGCCACCAGCTGATCCCTGCTGGCATTGTGGCAATAATGACAAATTGACTTCAATGGGCAGAATCTTTACAAGATCACAGGATAATTACAGATGAGGAAGACTATTCAGACTATCTCAACTCATCAAACCAGAAAGTCCTCAAATATGTCCCATTTCAACATCTAATTCTTTCTTGAATTATTTCAGGGTTTTCATCCACATTAACCCACCTAGGGCACCGTGTCACAGCGCCAGGGAACTAGGTTTGATTTCAGCCTTGGGTGACTGTGTGAAGTTTGCACGTTCTCCTCATCTCTGTGTGGGTTTACTCAGGTGCTCCGGTTTCCTCCCACACTCCAAAGATGTGTAGCTAAGGGGGATTACTGAGGTAGATCTGTGGGATTGCAAGAATAGGACGGAGATAGACTTAGGTAAGATGCTGTTTCAGAAAATCAGTACAAACTCGATGGGCCAAATGGCCTCCTTCTTCACTGCAGCAATTCTATGATCCTACAATCTGGAAATCCATTTCATGTGTTGGTTGCCCCTTATTGTCCCTAGATGTGTGGGTTAGAGGATTTTCAGGGTAAATAGGTGGCATTGCAGGATAGGGTGGGATGCATCTGGATAAGATGCTCTAACGGAGAGTTGGTGCAGATTCGATGGGCAGAATGGCCTCCTTCTGCACTGTAGAGATTGTATAATTCTATGATCTGGAAATCCACTTCATGATAGTTGCTCTGTGAAGAACTTCCTTGAATCAGCTCTAATCTTATCTTTTGCCAATTTGAATCTTTGCTCCAGTCTCACAGTTGAATTTAAGATGATATTCAGAATTTAACTTCAATGGAGATGGGTCAGGAGTTTCCAAGGACAGAGGAGACCATGCTTTTTTTGAGGAGAAGTTCAATGGCAGCAGATTTGAAGGAAAGTGTGACAGCGCCCAAGGAAATAAAACTGTTAATAACATCATTTGGCATAGCATGCAGGAAGCTGGGTAGTCCACAGGTTAATGGGAATAGAATCTATGGAACAAAAAGGCAAATCTCATCAAGAAGGAGACGGCACGAAGGGAGATAGGAAAGGAACTAAAGAAATGTACCAACTCAGGATTCGAGCAAACAGGAACCTCGGAGAAATTTAGGTTTGAGCAAATTAGGAGAAAGAAGGGGAGCAAGCAAGAGCAGCAGATGATTGGGCAAGATTTGTCACTGCAACAAAACTCTCATCATACTTATTGTGGGGAGGGGTAAGGGTGAAGGAGGCAGGAGAGGAGATTACAATTAGTACTTGAGAAGAGAAGTCAGGGTTATCTATAAAGGTGAGACCTCCTTGGTATCTTTGAATACTAGTTAGCTTTAGTGATGGAGAGCAAAGACCAATAATGCTTCAAGTGATCTAGACAGATCTGGAAGTGAATGACCAGTTGCTCACCAGATATTCATGACAGTGTCCTTTATTCACTTCTTTCTTTTCACACTGAATCTCATTGTGTACTTTTGCAAAAGTTGAAACTGACATCCCACAGCTGAATCAGAAAGTTTAGAACTGTGATATGTTAGGAGGGAGTGAGAGACCTTAATGGCATAGGAATCCTATGATATTTAGGTAGAGTACACTTTAAAAAAATTTGTACCATATGGATGGGATCATTTCTTTTGAAGAATTGAAGCATTGATTGGGGTGAGGTATAGATTATAGGACAGATTCATGCCACAAGGAAAGTGGATCTTCAGCGAGCAGTCCCCTGGCATTGGTCCAGTGTCATTATTGAAGTTGGGCGCGTGGACATTTAGAGTGTTGATCGCATGAAGCATGGTTTAGAGTTGCAGCAGCCTTGTCATGACACACTTTAGCAAGCCCCTAGTCTCATCTAAAGCTTTATTTAGAAAGCTAAAACTTTGGAGGAGGAAATTGTACTTTGGTCAAAGCAAACATTTAAACTTGTGAGTCAGTACAATGTTGAATCCAAGGGATACATAGAATTTCTTGGTTGCAATTGTCACTGAGCCATATATCATAATATATAACGAGGCATTGTCTCATTATTTGTCTCTTAGAATACTATATACACCTCTTGTCACAGACAATGTATGAGTCCTCTTTCTGCCTATTATCAATATGTTTTATATAGAAAGATATACATATTTTCTTACCTTTGGGATGTGTATCAACTAAATAATTCAGTAGCAAGGTATTGTGAATTTAAAAATAATTTGTTATTTAATTCAGGTGAAGTGTGTGAGAATAATGTAATATCACACACTTGATATCACCTATGCACATATCAATACAACAATTAGACATGAATAAAGTAATATACTTTTATAGATTACAGTTAATTCAATTACTGATTTACAATTTCCAGTCCCCCTTATGCAAGCCTGCAGTTTCTTTAATGGATTCAATGGTTTGAAATTAAAGCAAGAGTCTTGAGAAATGGAGGATTTACAATGAGCTGCATGGTTTCTTGTAGTCAAATATCTAGGAGGCTGGTTCTCAGATAAACATTGAAACTTAAGTTAAGTAGCTTGGCTACTTGATGACTTGCAGCTGGTTTCAAAGTTTAAAGTTTATTTATTAGTCACAAGTAAGGCTTACATTAACACTGCAACAAAGTTACTGTGAAATTCCCCTAGTTGCCACAATCCGATGCCTGTTTGGGTCAATGCGCCCAACCAGCATGTCTTTCAGAATTTCAGTTTGGTTCTCAGACTGGCTGACAACTGATGTTTCAGATGCATTTTGAGTAATAAAATTACAGTCCATGAAACTAATTTTCATCACATGACAACTGGCTAACACATCTGAGGTCCATCCAGTCTAGTTTGGACAGGGGAAGCCATTGTGATGCAATGTGAAGTTGATCATAGCCATTGAATTTCAATTTTCCCTTTTGTCTATTTTGAAATATGGAGACAAGCAGTCAGAAAACTCCATAGTCTTGTTTGGACCATCCTTAAACAATGAGATGTAGAAAATCCACTAATTGCTATGAGGTACTCTTACCTCTGCCCATGTTTAATTAGGTAGTCACTGAAGATTTGATACTGGGTGAGATTCTCAAGCCTCTCAGCCGCGTGTTTCTTGATGGTGCAAGATGGCATGTCATTCACTGGCAGCGAAATTCTCTGATCCCGTTGCTGTCAATGGGATTTTCCATTGAAGGCACCCCACACCACTGGGAAATTTGTGGGTGAAGGTGCACTGCCAATGGGACTGGAGAATCCTGCTGGCGTGAATGGCTAGAGAATTCCAACCACTGTCTTTAGTCCAAACAATAAAAGTCACATTATTTGCAGCTGCTACCTTAACCTGCGCCCAATTTTTATCAGTATTGATTCAAAATTTACTATATGACATTACTGTGCTGGGCATGAGACTATACTTGGTTGTTGTTTTATATTTTTGACACTATTTCTAGCAGGATATTCCAACAATAACATTGGCTAGCAGGGAGTTACCCCAGTATTCTGGTTTTTCATCCATACAAATTATGCTGGCTGGTTTATCTATCTGATTACCCGGTAAACTCAGCCACTATCAATTTCTTAAAAATCTTCTTTGCTTCATGTTAATGTGTCATACCTCGGCCACAGAATGATACACTGTGCCTTTAAGTGTGAAATACGCCCAAAGCCTGCTCACCACCTATCTCAATGGTACTTCATTTGGCTTTAAGTTAAATTAAGCAGTTCTGCAACAGCCTCAGGTACTTAGCTGCCCCATTTCATCCCTCCCCCAAAGATGTCTAGTATCATCCCCTTTAAATTATAGATTATTTAACAATACATATTTGTGGCAACTAGGGGAATTTCACAGTAATTTTGTTGCAGTGTTAATGTAAGCCTTACTTGTGACTAATAAATAAACTTTAACTTTAAACTTTGAAACCAGCTAGCTGCAAGTCATCAAGTAGCCAAGGTACTTAACTTAAGTTTCAATGTTTACCTGAGAACTAGCCTCCTAGATATTTGACTACAAGAAATCATGCAGCTCATTGTGAATCCTCCATTTCTCAAGACTCTTGAGAAATGATACAACCTTTTCTCTGGTGTGTTACTTACTTGCTTAAATAATTCTTCCTGTAGTCTTGCAGATGTTAGACACTTCCTTCCAAATCCATACTCAACTTGAACTATCCTCTCATAAATTATGCTCTTAAACTTATAAGTTGTCCATTATATTCAGCTAAATTATGTATGGACGTTCTACAAGCTCATAAAAGAAATAGAAAGATCTATTTCAAGGAGAACAGACACAGTCATGGAGTTAAGTTCTTAGGTCCAGGGCAATTAACATCAATTAGCCCATGTGGGCACAAGCTACAGCTGGCTATTAGCAAAATAACTGTTGCTTTAATTAAAGTCTTCATTACATTTATTGCATTGGGGAACAGGTGAATAGGCTTTGAATTTCTAATATTCGTGCTTTCAATGCCATTCCTGATCAGGAAGAAATGTGTTCATTATTAGATCAGTTGAACGGTGCATTTGAGTTTTATTCTAATATCAGATCTCCCAGTCAGTAACCAATAAAACTATGGTTACTGTTGTTATGTGTCTGTTGGAATAGCAACTGAAACCTATTTAATCAATGATGTGAAACAATAACCATTTATTCTTTGAAAACCTCCAAGAGAACATGTTTGAAGAATTATTGATGTCTCAATAATGATACCACAAATGGCCTGTCTAAAATTGGCCAACTCTCCCCATTGAAAATGTCTTGTTTACTGTTTAGCTAACTGAACATGCTCCAATGTATGCTGGAATGCATAGCAGCGAATAAACATCCAATTGCTGTTAATGTGCAATAAAGGAGAATACTTATTCAGTGCGGATTCAGGACCTTTACATGTTGTTGGAGACCAGCATATTTTAACCAACAATTCCATAGAATCCTTACATTTTCATATAATCTATTGACTGATGGTATTATTTCTTGGGAAATAGCTGGGGTGAGCAACATTTATGGATGGTCATTGTGATGGTTGGGTGTGAGGCTGCAGTTAGATATGAGTGAGTGAGTGTGAGTGGTGAATAGATGGAAACGTAAAAAAGTGCCTAGACACAAGAGGAATAGGTGCATCTGCAAGATAGATTGCTATGTGGAGTGATGTGTAGAAGTAGGCTTGGGAAGACAGAGTGAGGGGGGGGATAGGGTAGGATGTAGGACATAATTGAATGAGCCTAGCCACTTAGTGTTCCTGCCCTCTTCTAACATTGCATTCAGAAGTGTGGTATCCTGATGCTGTCCTTCCCAGCCATTTCCAACCAGGCTTTCTCATTCCCTGGAGCAGGTTTCTTCCTCAAGGTGACAACCATTAACCGTGTAGGGCCCTAAAGCACTGTCTACAGGGAGACATTGGTGCAGCCTTGCAATGTTGTGCTTCCATTGCTCAAAATCTTCTTCTGTCTAAACAATTCTCCAATGCTTCAAGCCTCAAAATGGCAGGGTCCCTTTAAATAGTTGAGCTGAAATGGGTAAGAAATGTAAGGGCCTAAAGATAAAGCCAGGAGCTACAGGACAGTTCAACCTCGGTGTTATGAAAGCTTTTGGAAGCAGTAATCCAGGACAAAATCATCAGTCACTTAGACAAGTATGGATTGATTAAGGAAAGCCAGTTCAGATGTGTAAAAGGCAAATTGTGTTTAACTAATCTGGTTGAGATATTTGATGAGGTAATAGAATGGTGATGAGGGTAACGTGGTAGATGTGATAAATGGACTTTCGAAAAGTGTTTGATAAAACACCAAATAACAGACTTGCCAATGAACTTGAAGGCCATGAAATAAAAAAGACAGTGAAAGCGTGAGTTTTCTGAGTGGCAGGTGATAGAGAGTAGTATGAATGGTTGTTTTCAGTCTGGAGGAAAATGGGGTTGCCAAAGATCAGTATTTATATGAATTACCTAGATTCGGGTCTCAGGTTGGAATCCTGGGCCTCAAATATTCTTTTCCTCAATTTGCCAAAGGTTGAGCTGGCACATGGCAGGCGGTGATGAGTTTCATTGTCTGCCTTTGGTAAGAGGAGGCTCCTAAGGTTTGGAACATGGTCCACATTGTTGATCTTAATGGATAAAGGGAGGAATGGGAGATGGTTGGAAGAGGACCTTCCTTTTCCAGGTGTTTAGTGATGGGTCCATTTTCTTTTGACAGACTTCAGAGGAGGAAACAACAATGTGTTTAAAGTTTTAAAGTTTATGTTTTAGTGTCACAAGTGGGCTTACATTAACACTGCAATGAAGTTACTGTGAAAATCCCCTAGTCAACACACTCTGATGCCTGTTCGGATGCACTGAGGGAAAGTTTAGCATGGCCAATTCACCTAACCAGCATGTCTTTCGGACTGTGGGAGGAAACCAGAGCACCCGGAGGAAACCCACATAGACAGTGACCGAAGCTGGGAATCAAACTCAGGTCCCTGGCACTGTGAGGCAACAGTGCTAACCATTGAGCCACTATGCTGCCCCAGCCACCGTGCCACCCCAGGCACTGCGTCGCCGAAACCACTGTGCCACCCTGGATCTCAATTTGTGAACGGTGCAGACACAAGCATCACCAATACACCGAAGCTCAATGACTGATGTTGGAATGATCTTATTTTTGGATTTAATTTACTAGCATGCTACCAGGACTTGACGGATTGAGTTTTACTAGGATGCTGCCGAGATTTGATGGATTGAGTTCTAAGGAGAAGCTGGATAGACTGGGACTTTTTTCTCTGGAGTGTAGGAGGCTGAGGAGTGATCTTATAGAAGTCTATAAAATAATAAGGGGCATAGATCAGCTAGATAGTCAATATCTTTTCCCAAAGATAGGGGAGTCTAAAGCTAGAGGGCATAGTTTTAAGGTGAGAGGGGAGACACAGAAGTGTCCAGAGGAGCAATTTTTTCATACAAAGGGTGGTGAGTATCTGGAACAAGCTGCCAGAGGTAGTGGTAGAGGTGGATTTAATTTTGTCTTTTAAAAAGCATTTAGATACTTATATGGGTAAGATGGTTATAGCAGGATATTGGCCAAATGCAGGCAATTGGGATTAGCTTACAGGTTTTGAAAAAAAGGACAGCATGGACAAGTTGGGCCAAAGGGCCTGTTTCCCTGCTGTAAACCTCAATGACAATGAATCTATAAGGCAGTATCGTTTAAACAGTCTATTCTGTAAGATATCCCCACACCTGTGGGTAATTTGCCAGAGGTGAGGTGCAGTATTAGAGTAAGATAGAGATGAGGATATGATGACACAGCTTTATTTGTGTCAGCTAGTCTTCCCTGAGATAGGGTCTGTGGTGGTTCCACTGCTGAGGATGGTTTGCATAGCATTGTGGAACAGGCAGATGATGGTGATATGGTTTATAGGCAACAGTGATCGCTGCACTCCTATACGCATCAAAGATTTGAGCAACCTACAGTAAGCACATCAAAGCTTTAGAAATAAAATCATAGAATCTCTACAGTAACAAAGGTCATTCGGCCCATTGAGTCTGTACCAACCACAATCATACCGAGGACCTATTCCCGTAACCCCACATACTTATCCTGCTAATCCCCCGACACTAAGGGCAATTTAACATGGCAGATCTACCTAACCTGCACATCTTTGGAGTGTGGGAGGAAACTGGTGCATCCGGACGACTCTTAAATGCCCTCAACAAGCCACTCAGTTTAAGGACAATTAGGGATGGGCAATAAATGCTGAGCTAGCCAATGATGCCCACATTCCATGAATGAATAAAGGAAATACTGGTAAACTGCATCTATTTCAATATTTTAGGTAGAATGTGAAGACATTTGAGAGGATTCAGAAAAGACTTAGTTCCAGAGATAATGGACTTCAGTTACATGGATTGGAGAAGCTGGGGTTTCTTTCCTTAGAAAAAAGGTCTAAAACATCAAATTTGATAGAGGTGTTCAAAATCATGAAGGGTCTAGGCAGAGTAAATTACATCGTGGCAAAAAGTTGAGAACCAAAAGACACCAACTTAAGACAACTGGTGAAAGCACCAACAACGACACAAGGAAAAGCTTTTTGACGCAATGAGTGGTTAGCCTCTGGAATGCACTACCTGAGAATGTGGTGGCTTTCAGAAGAGAATTGAATGAGAACCTGAAAAGAGAAGATTTGTGGGGCTACAGGAAAATGATGATGAACTATGACTAGCTGATTTGTTCTTGCAGAGAGCTGGCATGGGCATGATGGGCCCAATAGCCTCCGGTGTTGTCAGCATCCTGTCATTCTAGATAAAATGATGGGGGATTATTATTAAGCCCATATATTCTAACCGATCAGGATATTTGTAAGCTAGGTGCAAATGCAGTTCCTGCTTAAAAAGCCACTGACACGTGTATTGCTGGCATCTCTGTTAACCCCCTCCCCCACTGCCAGGTTCCTCCACTACTAGCCAGCCAGAAAGTTAAAATCAGAGACAAAAAGTCTTTATGCCCAATTACCCTCCAGCCTTGTTCTTATTTATGAAATCATCATTTCCCTTAAATCTTTTCCAGCCATTTGTTATTTTACACGATGAGCATAATGAAACACCAGAAAACATTTAAGTTTGGAAAATATTACGCTGAAATATATAATCCAATAATGCTTTTAACAAATTTGAATAAAGTAACGGAGGTTTAGAATTAGTACTGATGCATACTATACATCTTACAAAAAAAGTCAATGTGAATTGGAAATATGGTCAACAAGCTGGACTAATTGCATACAATGTATGCTAGCTATGCTTTAGTTGCTGGCAAATTTATTGCCACAGTAACTGCAAAATTTAAAATCATTAAGGTTTAATGATTTAGATCCAAAAGTGCTTTGCCCCTTAACTCATTTCCCCCATACTAAATCAATTTTTGTACAAAAGCAACATAAATTAAGTAGTTATTTATAATACATTGCTAATGTTTTGAAATCACTCAAGTTGGCGATATCTATACTAAAGCCATGGGCTTTTCTTCTTTTCTCTTTGGGGTGATATTGTTAATTTTAATGAATGATTAGGGAGGAAGGTAATGACTCAAATGGTACATAAATTTCCACAATGGAGCACCCTATCTGGCTCATTTTTCACTGAAGGGAATAGCCAGCAAAATGAAAATAAAAACACAATCAATATGCTCCATAGAGGGAAGATCATTTGCATGTTTAGTTCGGCAATGAACTCTACAAATACTTTCAATCAAACTTCATTCACTCAAAACTAAAATGTAGGTGTGACCATTCAAGCACCAAAATCAATGTCACCCTATTACTTGACTGGTTTTTGGCTTTGACAAAGGGTCATCTGGACTCAAAATGTCAACTCTTTTCTCTCCTTACAGATGCTGCCAGACCTGCTGAGATTTCCCAGCATTTTCTCCTTTTGGTTTTTGGTAAGTGTGGTAACCATAGGTAAGGTTGACCTTTTACAAATGCTGGGAGCCATTGTTTTAACACACACACACACACACAAATTCTAAAGGAGGGGAAGAAAATAGACTATCACAACAATGGATAGTAACAGTACAGGAACCACATAAATGAGTATCAATTCACATGATTTTCAGAGACAGAGTTCAATAAAGAACTCTTTCATGTGGGAGTTTGCATTTGGCTGGCTGAAGATTGAAGATGTAGAATTTGCTTTACTGTTGGTACTGACATTGCAAGGTGAAGTAGGTACACAGAGATAGGGAGGCTCCGCGGGCAGTGGTAGGTCACCTTCCACAGAGGCAGGCTTGCAGAGCAGACTGGTTTTCTGCTCGGAGGGCAGGCAGTTGGGTCACCAATTGGATGTTAAACAACAGACTGCTTTTGAGGCTAAAGATGCAATGTTAAAACTGTCCTTAAAGGTCAGAAGCTTGGTCATGTGACATGTTGCATTCATAGTTAAATGCAGCTTAACAATCTGTTTCTGTGCTTCTGGCCAGAATTCTGAGGAGACAAATAGCATCTCATCCGGTATCATGAGTTTCAATTTGTAATAGCTCCAGTTGGGAAAATCAGTTTGTCTGCATTTCCTCTATTTTCATTGAGTATAGGAAACTGTACAATGAGATTCCACAGACTGAGTGAAAAATTATTTTGTTCTTGAAAGCCTGATGGTAGCTCCCAGAAAAGAGGACAACTCTGTGGTCATGTGATTTGTAGCACTCATCCTTTTTGGTTCAGCAGAAAATCTAGTTTTAAAAATAGCAATAAGAATAAAGTTCTGGGCATGATGTTGGATTTTTTTCATGTTGTAGGAACCCAACATAATCTATTTACTGATTCAAAGTCATGACACTTGTGGACATATACAGTTTGTCAATATTATAAAAAGACACAAATAGGAAAACTGGCTGCGAGATGAATGGATGGCTTTGATAATATAAATATAATGTACATATGTGTTACACCACTTCTTTTATGATGATGTAAGTATAAGACCAGTAAATTGCAAAGGCCACATGAAAAATTTATGTGTTAGTAAACAGTCACAATTTAGAGACTAGAACCTCAAGATAGTGATGACGAATGTGATAAATGATCAGATTAGAAATAGCCTTTTGATACATTTAAACTTTCCTAATGACATCTTAAATCAATAAGTTAACTGAAATTGTGACATGATCTATATTTCAATGAGCTGTGCACTTTGCTAGCAGTTAGATGGATTCCACCATGGACCTAATGTGCAAATCTTGAAGGCTAAGATCTTATTTTGAAAAATTGACAAAATTTAAGAACCCACTAGCAAAATCCCACAGTGCTTTATCTTTTGATTTTCTCAGCTGACACTTTGTCTTTTAAATGTCTATCTTGACTTGATTTTTTTCAAATCTTTATTGGAAATTAGATGTAAAAATCCTCAGTGGCTTCACCATGAATGTCCTGTTTGTCTTACCACAATGCACAATTTTGTTAGTCAGAAAATGGTGGCTTCCAACGTCTGACATCTGAAATATCTACTTGGAAAATGTCCAAAGAAGTGAAGGGCATTTAATATCATAAAACAATAATCTCAGACTTTCACCAACCTGTCATCATCAGAGCTTTATTCTAATAGTTGACTTTAAAGCTGTTTTTCATTGTCAGTTTTTTCTTCTCCACTTCACAGTTCAGTATTTGTGACTTATGATTCCTTTAATAGCAAAGACCTTGGGGAGTTTTTTGTGGTAAAACTGTGGAAAGTCATATGCGTTCTTCACAACTACAACATTCATCTGATCTCCTCAATGTAAACTTCAGCTGTAAATTTAGATTGTGGCCTGAACTTGAAGCTGTTTCAAATAAAAATCCATAATAAAAACTGTTAATCTTCCCTCCCTGCTTGCAAAAAATATAGCAATGATGCTCCAATTAATCACCAACAACCAAAAAATGGAAACTCCAAATCTGAAATTCTACTACAATTTGCATTTTTGGGAAGTATGGGTTAAACCCTACTAAGAGGAATAATGTTCAATTTGCACAAAACTGTTCCAAACAGGAGTTAAACGTGACGTTCAAATTCACTGACGGCCTTTACTATGAAATGTATTTTTCAAGACCATCATTTTTGGACATAAAGGTTAAGAACGACCAGTAAACAAATTGATCTGCATCAAACGGCCAAAACAATCTCAGTTGAATTACTGTTTTTATTTTTATTTTTCTGCTCAGAGCATACGTATTGAAAGGGTAATTTAATGCTGTACAATGTATGCAGTAGCAGAAGCAGCAGAGAGTGTAAATGCTGAGGTGATTAATTAAGTTGAAATAACAGATCCAAACTGAATTCTGTGTTCTATTAGAAAATGAGTTATCCCAAGTCATGTCCGTTAACATATCAGATCAGTGCCGTGCTCTTGAATTTATTCTGAATGCATTTGCTGTATACACACATCTGCTGACACTTTTATTCAACAAATTATGCTAGACACTCCACCATTGCCGTACCTAACCTTCTGCTTTTTCCCCACTTCCTTATTCCTGCTTCTGTTGTTTCCCCTACAAACCCCTGCCTTTCCAAAACAAAAATTTACCCCACACTCTCACAGACTGGTCAGAAATTCTAATAAATAAAGCTTCATTCTAGTGTATGTAAATGGAAGAAAACAATTCATTTCTTTGGAACTTGTGTTTTTGTATGGGTATAGTCGCACATTTTAAATATCTTCACCACAGAAAGGAATTAATCTAGACTAAGCAGCTGATTAGAGTGTATTTAGCATATCGTGAACTAAATTATGAGAGAAAACCTATCTTTAATTGGAGCCTCAACACGATATACATTATTTTGTGTTCAATACTCAGTCTGAGGTCTGAGATGGGATGTTGAAGTGATGTGATTCACATACACTGAAAACCAAGGGCAACTTCCTAAATGCCAGTGAGATGAATTTAATGGGAAGTGCAACATCTTTCAAAAATGTCACACGAAGCTTCTATAATATATTACAGCACGGTGTAAGTTTGATATATTTTTGTTCTTTAGATAGTGCACTGTAGCTACAATTTAATAGACAAGAAATAGGAACAAGAGCAAAAAAATTTAATACAGCATGATCAGCAAGGTTTCAACTATCACTAACCAACTGAAGTCTACCCTATATCTATAACTCATTTTGTTTTATAGGCCATTAGAATCTCCAGAGAAGGGCTGCATGGAGACTGCTGCTTTTTGTTGAAATTAAAATGTCAAAGAAAAAGAAATAGAACAAAACAGGGAATCTGCAATTAATTACAAGCCCATAAAAATTCAATAATCAGAAGCCTGTGCAGCTTCAGCGCTGGTGCTATCTGATTCAGGCTAACAGGAACGGAATACATTAATCTTTTCAAATTAGTTTTTTAATCTAACTTGAATATACTGATAAGTCCTTTCACCATTTGTCCAATGTTTCTGTCTAACATGTTTAACACAAAGTGTTTAGAAATCAGGATATTCTCAGCCTTCAGTCACCTGACACATCACTTTCTCCGCTGAGGAGAAGTGCACTACCTTATGGAACTGGGGCACATTTTGCAAATCTGAAACTGGAAATTAAGACTTAAATTCATGAGAAGCATCAAATGGGTTCCAGCCCATCAACTCTGTTCTCCAGTTTGCTGCCAAGTAGTAACTATTCTGAACTGAGAAACTGTACCATTTCCTCCATAGAAAAATCTAATGTCTGTCTATGCACTAAGAAAGATTGTCCCTCTTCACTGAGCTTTTACAGATCGCTCAAATTGTGCTTTATAGAAAAATGTTCTCCTTTAAGTAAAGGAACAGTCGTTGGGATTGTTAGGTTGTCACAATGCAGAAAATTATATATTTGCTGAGAATACTCAGAATACCAATGTTAAGCTTTAAGTTGAGTTCATGGACTCTTGCATTAGTATTTATATTTTCTCCGGGAATCTGGTAATTTATAGTCTATGAACAAAAGAATTACAAGAGATTCCGCAAGGTGGCATTTTTCTGCAAGCACACTGAGTTATTTTCTGAGCATGATTCAGTGTATCTGCGTATGCTGCAAAACCAACAAGGAACTTTTTCAGGATTTATTTTCCTGAATTGGCCATGTACCAAGGTGACACTGTTCCGATATTCAGAAGTAGGGTCCTTTGGAACTTAATAAATATATAAAGGCAACATTTAAAGGAGCATTAGTAACAATCAAGAAATCCCCAAGTAAAAGTCATGCATATATTAAATTTTTATGTTAATTGTATTTTTCCAACTATAAACCAGCAAGCTACCTGTCATTGTGGAAAAGAAATAATTTCTCTGATCAAGTGATTAAGTTGTTAACTTTGCTTCCTACATAAAGTCAGTCATGAGTTATTCCAAGTTGAAGATGTGCAAAGGAATTCAAGATTGGCCTTAATGAGATTTTTAGGATCTCAACTATTCAGGGGGTCTATACTCCAAATGTTTCATCACTAATGTGTTCAACACCTTTTGCATTTCTTCAGCTAAATATAAACTAAATGGTACAATTTTAAAGGGGTGCAGGAACAGGGAGGCTTATACATACACAATAGCAGGTCAAATTGTGCAGGCTGTTAAAAGGCCTACAGGATCCATGTATATACAGAGCGTGCAATAAAAAAAACAAGGTAGTTCTGATAAATCTTTATAAAACACTAGTAAGACTGAAGCTGGAGTATTGTGGCACCACTTTTTAGGAAGGATGTCAAGACCTGAAGGCAGGTACAGAAGAGATTTACTATAATGGTACAAGGGAAGGAAGACTTCATTTACGTGGAAACATTGAAGGAACTCAAATTGTTTGTCTTCGAGCAGAGAAGGTTTAGGAGAGAGTTAATAGAGGCATTCAAAATCATGAAAGGTTTGACAGAGTAAATTAGGAGAAATCTATTTCCAGTGGCAGAAGGGTTGGTAGCCCATGATCACAGATTTAAGGTAAATGACAAAAGGACCAGAGGCGACACGAGGGGAAAAAAATGACAGAGCAAATTGATATGATCTGAAATGCATTGTCTGAAAGGACAATGGAGGTAGACTGAATAATAATGTTTAAAAGGGAATTGGATGAATACATCATTGGAGAAAATTTACAAGGACCCGGGGAAAGAACAATTGGGAGTGGGACTAATTGGATAGCTCTTTCAGAGAGCCACACATGCACAATTGTTCAAAAGGCTTCCTTTCACAATACCTTTCCATGATTCTATGATTGCCAAAGCTTATGGAATTTTCTCAAATTAGTATTGGCATAAGGATTCAACACACAAAATTACAGAGGAATAAATGCTGAATAAACATTAGATTATATCATTTTAGTTTACAAGGGCAGGCCACATATTGGATGGTCTTTTAATTTTGGAGATGCTGCCTTTCACTGCTAGCTGGAAGGAATGTGGCAAAGAACACAGCATTGGGAAGAAAAAGGAAAATTTGGACAATAATTACTTTATTTTGATTTGATTTATTTGTCTTTACTTGATTTCATTCAATATTTGTTATATCCATATTTTATAGCGAGGGGGATAGAAAATAAAAGCAGGGAGGTCTTGCTGCGACTGTACAGGGCACTGGTGAGGCCGCAGCTGGAGTACTGTGTGCAGTTTTGGTCACCGCACTTGCGCAAGGATATTTTGGCCTTGGAGGGAGTGCAGAGGAGGTTCACTAGGCTGATACCAGAGATGAGGGGTTGGACTATGAAGAGAGACTAAATAGACTGGGTCTGTACTCGTTGGAGTTTAGAAGGATGAGGGGGGATCTTATAGAGACTTACAAGATAATGAAAGGGATGGATAGGGTAGAAGTAGAGAGATTCTTCCTGCTTAGAAAGGATAGCAGGACTAGAAGGCACAGCCTCGGGAGGGGGGGCAGTTTAGATCGGAGTTGAGGAGGAACTTCTTCACTCAAAGGGTGGTGAATCTCTGGAATTCTCTGCCCGTTGAAGTGGTGGATGCTACCTCGCTAAATATATTTAAGTCACGGGTAGATATGTTTTGACAGACAAGGGAATTAAGGGTTATGGGGAGAGAGCGGGAAAGTGGAACTGATCCACTTCAGATCAGCCATGATCTTATTGAATGGCGGGGCAGGCTCGAAGGGCTAGATGGCCTACTCCTGCTCCTATTTCTTATGTTCTGATGTTCTTCCTGCATTGTCAAGGTGATCATTGTTTGATTTCTCACAGAGAATAAAATAAACACATAACTAACATGTGACTACTTGAGACATTATACCCCAACTGTACATAGAATTGTGATATCTAGACAGCACCAAATGTAACACTTCCCTCATTTACATTATCATGCTCAAAAGTAAGTTGACAACATCCTTTGCCTTTTCCTTTAAGCACACACTAAGTTAACCCTTCAGTCGTGTGCACACTTTATTTATTACTCCTCATATGTGGTTCAACTAATAAGCAGGTTGACACTTAATGTATCCAATATGTACTGTATCCTAATTTTCTTCCTCACAGTATATAATGCATTATTCATAAAATTCCAGTATAAAAGGTTCCTTATGGGGATGGGTAGGAGCTTTCAAAAAAATAAACACATGGTACAAAGATGGGTAGGTCTTTGTGTTAATATTGTTATGAATGATATGTTTTGTACTGTCTCTTTAACTCAAGATAAAATGGAGTGAAGAGAGTCATGTGTTTTACTTCATATTCTGCATATCACCTTTTCTGCATGGCATGGTTACTGTGGAGACAAGGCGGCCCTGGTCAACGATTATTGAAACGTTCACGCCACATTTCACATCTGAAAACAAAGGTGGGAACAGCTGGGTTTACTGTGGACAAAGCTTTGCTCTCCAATTTTTTTGGATAGCAAGAGAAAGACTGGGTCTTACAGAGACAATAGGCTGCAGCTTGTATAGTCAGCAGAGAGGAAAAGGCTGCAAATCCTTAGCAAGCTGCCAAGTGGAATGTGAGAAGGAAGCTTCCTGTGGCAATCTAAAGACATTGAAATAATTGCCCTGGTGATGCCAGGAGGAGAAATCACCAAAGTGAGCCTAACTGCCAGTGGTCAGTTTGTAAATCCTCTGAAGGAAAGAGGGAAGGGTATTTCAACAGTCTTTTAGCAATCAGTTTCTGTAGGGATCATAACAGTACTTGAAAATCAATGAACAACCTTTTCAATTTACCTTGAAACGACATGAAATAGTTTCTTTGTGTAATAACTGGAAGTGACTGAACTTAATGTACAATTAAGAAAATCAAAAACCTTAACCATGACATGACCTGTGTTTTAGGGTATTACAACGTAATGGTTATGGACTACAATTCCTGAGGTTGTGAGTTCAAATCTCTCCTTGGCAATTTAGGAAATCAAATTCATTAAATCTGATAATGTATGGATTAGCATCAGGGGAAAAGTGACTATGAAAGCTGCTGGTTTGTTGTAAAAACCCAACTAGTTTACCAATCAGGGTGGCATGGTGGCACAGTGGTTAGCATTGCTGCCTCACGGTGCCAGCAAACCATGTTTGAATCCTGAGTTGGGTCACTGTGTGAAGTTTGCACATTCTTTCCATGTCTGCATGGGTTTCCTCCAGGTGTTCTGGTTTCCTCCCAAAGTCCAAAAGACACGCTGGTTTGGTGCACTGGCCATGCTAACTTCTCCACAGTGTACCCGAACAGGTGCCAGAGTGTGGCAATTAGGTGATTTTTCTCAGTAACTTCATTCAGTGTTAATGTAAGCCTACTTATGATACTAATAAATAAACTTTAATAGGGAAATGAACCTCTTTCCCCTACTTCTCCTGGAGTACACATGACTCTATCCATATTATGTAATTGATTCGTAATGAAGTGGCTATGTGAGCCACTCAACTGTTCAAGAAGGCAACCCATCACCTCCATCTCAGGGCAATTAGGGATGGACAATAAAGATAACCTTTCCACCATCCCCCACATTCCAAGGACATGTGAGTAAAAGAGGATCTTGTAAATAGAATGTAGATCTCTCCTATCTCCAGACATACCTTGACAAATCATGTCTCAGCAATATCTGTTTATCATGGATTAGAGTGTTCCACCTCTCTTCACTCAATATAAAGCAAACTGAAATTGTGATAACATTTAATTCAATCAATAGCACCAAGATACCAAAGTTTGGTTGTTAGACTGTTCAAGCTGAATATTTTCTGAAATGGTGATTATATTCTAACTTGCAAATTTTCTGTTACACTAAAAGGATAATGATCTGATGTTACATTAACCAACATAACAATAATGATTAGAGGTGAGTTTTTCAACAAATTTGTAAATGACCTGAGCCAAGTTAGCTAATTTCTTCTGAAAAGCAAGTCTGCCAATTTCAATCATTTTGTTTTGATATGTGACTTCAAAAAATGGCAGTGCAAGATACAGATAGACAGAAGATTTTTCTGTGCTTATGCATCACCGTCCTGCCTAACTTTCATTAGTTCTCAAAAAACAAATATTGTCACTGTTGTGCATGTTGAGGTGATTTATTTTGGTACTGGTGAATGGGACCTTTCTAATGCGACCACCCACTGACAGGCATAGTATGGGCCAAATACATAGTGCAGCTTCCTCTGCTCTGTCCCAACAATGTGTCTCAAACCAAACTTCAGAATGAAGGTAATGTTTTTCTTCATATTCTGCACCAATCTTCTTTGTGGATTCTCCACATGGGTTGCCAATTTATCATGGTCTGGATCGCTCAGTTACATACTCAGTTTCACCTCCAAGTTCTACATTTGAATCCAGCCCAGAGTTGTCAAAAGCAAATGTTCTTGCTTGGTCAGCTATTTGTCCTATGTAGGGCAATCTCATATTAGTTGCAAGTGAGCAATGGCAAATTCGCATGTTAATTTTCAGTCATCAGAGCGGTCTTGTATATCTGAATCCAAAGTAAGAACAACCAACTATGTGTTATATACTTTCATCTGGTAATCCATTCTTTGGTAATCCAATGGTAAATGTGTGTTTATTTTCCCTGAGCATGCATTTGATTTCCTTGACAATGTCTGACAGGTTGATAGGTCAACAATGGTATACATATTCACAATCCTGTTTTCCCAAAGAGAATGGTAGAGGATGCATCTGTATTCCCTCGTGATTTAAGGAAATTCATAAACCGGTAGTAACAAATCTTTGGCTTCAAGAATAACAGAATTGTAGTGCCCGGAGCTTGAAAGCTCCAAATGTTTGTCTCTATTCAAAACATAAAGATTTTATTGTTTTAAATCTTCAGGAATAGTATCAGTGAAAAAACGAGTTAGTTCTCTGTCCACCATCTCTCTGGATACTGATGAAATCAGCAATTTGTTTACATCATAAATTTTTGGCGTGCAAGCTAAAAACAATTCTGATGACAATGCTCCTTTTGATCATTTTATTTGGTGTGCCCAGCAAACTCCAGTAAAATGGGAAGCAAGTTATTTGCCGTATTCAGTTTGGAGAAAATGCTGTTTTAATCATTTTTTACTGAGCCTACTCAAATGGCCCCAGTGAAACGTGCAAGTCTATTTCACTTTCTTGCTCAGTTTAGAGGACAAGGAGAAATATAGGATATTACAGTAGTGATGTAAACATTGATTCCCACTGCTATTTCACAAAGGTAAAAGGCCCATAACTCATAAGGGCTGCAAGTATAAGTGAGTTATGAAGGATTTTTTTTGCATGATTGACAGGACGATTGGAACATACCATCATTTACTGTGGTGCTGTATAGGTAGTCTGAGGCTGAAGTTTAAAATTACCCCAGACTACACTGCATGGCTCCAGTGTAAGTTCTAACCAGAGGTTTTATGCTGAAACAGGGACAGAAAGGTCATTAAAGTGCAACTTGATAGATGAGGGCTTTAATTAGGTCAAGGTCATGGATCACTGTTCCAGCAGTCTTTAACACAATGGTTCAACAGGGACAATTTTTATTTTAATGGAATATATTTTGCTGTTATTTAATAATGTAGAATGTTGAATTTGTTTCTAGAGTTTTACTTTTATTGTTCAGATTCTCTTTGCTAACTAACAAAAATGTTAATTTTTTTTATCTGCAGAGTTCAACTTTCTTCTTTTTATGTTGACTTGTGAACAATTTTGTCTTTTTCTGTAATCTTTTGCTGGGAGTCACAATGGATATTGTTCAGCCAACTGAAAGATGTCAAATTATTATCTAGTTTGTGAATTGATGAAGCATATTTCCTTTCTCTTTAATACATATTTTTACCTGTGTCACTCATGGGAGACTGAAAACCCCAGCATTATCAGAGTTAGAGGGTCCTGTTTACTTTGCTTTATAGTAAGTTATTGTGCTGAGGAATAAATGTTCCACAACAGACTGCAGTTGGATTTAGTGAAGAACAATGAAAGAAAATAAAGAACCTAATTTAATGAAATTGTCCACCACTGTTGCGATTTTCTTTTAATTTAAAAGTTGACGTTTATTTATTAGTGTCACAAGTACGCTTACATTAACACTGCAATGAAGTTACTGTGAAAGTCCCCTCGTTGCCACACTCCAACGCCTGTTTGGGTACAATGACGGAGAACTTAGCACAGCCAATTCCATTCTTCAAATAAAAGTTACATTCTATGTAATGGACATACAAAGGACAACCATCTTTCTAACACAAGGCAGCTTTAACTCACTCGAAGATTGGCTTCAAAGAATAGCCAAGGTAGATGAAGGAATTGTAACTGCATCACAGAGCTGTCAGATATGAACTTGGGGCTATGATCCCACACATGGTGTGGGTCAGATATAGATGCTCAATAGAGAGGCCCATTAGAAGTTAAATTAAAGATGCAAAAAAAAAGACATCTGTGCTCATCTAATTCTAGTCTCTTGTCTATTCCTGATTTTAATCGCTCCATCATTGGTGGCTGCATTTTCCTTGCCTAGAATCTAAGCTCTGGACTCTCCCTACACATGTCCACCTCTCTATCTCATAGGATCATAGAATCCCGAGAATGCAGAAGGAGGCCATTTGGCCCATTGAGCCAGCACAGACAATAATCCCACCCACACCCTATCCCCATAACCCCACATATTTACCCTGCTAATCTCCTTGACACTAAGAGGAAATTCAACGTGGCCAAACAACCTAACCCACACATCTTAGCACTTGCTTTCCTCCTTTATGGTGCTCCTTAAAATCAAACATTTAACCCATCTGTTTGCCACTTTAATATCTCTTTATAGGACTGAGTGTCATAGTTTGTTTTATAACAATCCAGGGAAATATCTGCATTAGGGTGCTTAATTACATTAAAGATGCTATCTAAATAATTTTGTTGTTGTTTAGGTGCCACATTGATAAGAGTATAAATCAGGATTAAATTCAAAATATCTGTGAGAAAATAATATTTATCAAAGTGAGCTAATTACAAATTAATCATTATTAGCACAATGATCACAATTATATAGCATATTAAAATAAATAGCATAATTTAGGAATAGATGCAAATTGTCTCTTGGTAGTACAGAATTCAAATATTACTGAAAAATGTGACATGCTACCAAATCTTTACATCTTTCACTCACTGGGACAAATGCAAGGCTACCGAAATTCACAGGAAACAACAATATATAGGATGAGAAAAGGGTAGGTAGACAAGTCAACTCTGCTTGGTTGACGCGTTGCCATGGTGAATGCACCAGGAAGCTATTGTCTCCCTTTTTTTGTTTAATTCAAAAAAGGCACATTGCCTGGACATGTTCCTTTTGCCTGTAGAGAAGCAGTCCCTGCAGATGAATACATGTAGCTTCCAGCAAGCTTAAGTAGACAGAGGAGAACCGGTGGATGTGGTGTTTTTAGATTTCCAGAAGGCATTTGATAAGGTGCCTCACAAAAGGTTGCTGCAAAAGGTTAGGGTGCACGGAGTTGGGGGTAAGGTGTTAGTGTGGATTGAGAATTTGTTGTCTAACAGGAAGCAGAGAGTTGGAATCAACGGGTGCTATTCTGGTTGGCAGTTGGTGACTAGAGGAGTGCCGCAGGGATTGGTGCTGGGACCTCAACTGTTTACCATTTACATAGAGGATCTGGAGGAGGGGCTGAGTGTAGGGTGACAAAATTTGCTGATGACACGAAGATGAGTGGAAAAGCAAATTGTGTGGAGGGTGTGGAAAGTCTGCAGAGAAATCTGGATAGGCTGAGTGAGTGGGCGAGGACCTGGCAGATGCAGTATAACATTAGCAAATGTGAGGTTATCCACTTTGGTAGAAATAATAGTAGGAGGGATTATTATTTAAAGGGCGAGAAGCTGCAGCATGCTACGGTGCAGAGGGACCTGGGGGTCCTTGCGCATGAGTCGCTAAAACCCAGTCTGCAGATGCAGCAGGTGATCAAGAAGGCGAATGGAATGTTGGCCTTTATAGCGAGGGGGATAGAATATAAAAGCAGGGAGGTCTTGCTGCAACTGTGCAGGGCACTGGTGAGGCCGCAACTGGAGTACTGTGTGCGGTTTTGGTCACCGCATTTGCGAAAGGATATATTGGCCTGGGAGGGAGTGCAGAGAAGGTTCACTAGGCTGATACCGGAGGTGAGGGGGTTAACCTATGAAGAGAGGTTGAATAGACTGGGTCTGTACTCGTTAGACTTTAAAAGGCTGAGGGGGGGATCTTAGAGAGAAAGATAATGAAGGGGCTAGATAGGGTCAAGGTAGGGAGATTCTTCCCGCTTAGAAAGGATAGCAGAACGAGAGGGCACAGCCTCAAAATAAGGGGGGAGCAGTTTAGATCGGAGTTGAGGGGGAACCTCTTCACTCAAAGGGTGGTGAATCTCTGGAATTCTCTGCCCATTGAAGTGGTGGAGGCTACCTCACTGAATATATTTAAGTCATAGGTAGATAGGTTTCTGATAGACAAGGGAATTAAGGGTTATGGGAAGAAAGCTGGAAAGTGGAACTGATCCACTTCAGATCAGCCATGATCTTGTTGAACGGTGGGGCAGGCTTGAAGGGCTAGATGGCCTTCTCCTGCTCCTATTTCTTATGCTCTACGTTCTTATGTGAGTCACATTGTGAGCCTAACTGTAAAATTTGTTGTTAATGTAATTCTTAGCAAACTTGGGATTGGTCAGAATATGCTGTCTAATTGCAGAATCACATTTAACATTACATGTTGCATTCTGAGTTTCATGAGCGTGGGCTGGATGTGATCAGTACTCTATCTATTGCGAACAGTCAAAGATACGATTGGGCAGTTGTTGGGATATCTGGCATCACACTGGCACTGAAATTCATATACCACATTATTTATATGTGTGGTAGGCAGAACGTCTTTTGGCATGACAGCGGCATCCTGTTTCTGAAAAGTGTCCAGTGTATCTCAAATTTCCCTGGAAGGAAAAGGTGTCTCAAATATTTGAGTAATAGATGAAGCTATCCATTTAATGCTGCTACTATGCAGTAGCAACACGAGTGGTATTTGTGCTGCAGCATTACTCTGAGACGTGGCATTTCTGGGACTGAGCCCCATAAAGAGTGGATGCTGATCTCACAGTGCAATAAGTGGGATCAGAGGTCACCATGGCCAACCAGGCAAACGAGGGTGAAGGGCAGGGAGGGTGATTGATGAGAGCATGGGAGTGGGTGTTGCTGCAGGTGTGGCCATTGCTGTCAGTGAGCCACTCTGTGAGTCACAGAATGCCTGATCAGGAGAATCCCATTCCCCCAACCCAATCCTGCAGGCAAGCCAACAAGTTTCACCCAGTGGTCTCCACTCATGGAGAAGCTACATCATCTTCTCTGGACCCTTCAACATGTCATTGATAAAGACGAACATCTTGCCAAGGCCATCCCCACACTCCACTTCTTGCCTTCAAACAACCGCACAACCTCAAACAGGCCAGTATCTGCAGCAAACTACCCAGCCTCCAGGAAACAGTGACCACAACACCACACAACCCTGCCACAGCAACCTCTGCAAGACATGCCGGACCTTTGACACGGATGCCATCATCTCACATGAGAACACCATCCACCAAATACACAGTACATACTCTTGCAACTCGACCAATGTTGTCTATCTGACACGCTGCAGGAAAGGATGTCCCAAGGCATGGTACATTGGGGAGACCATGCAGATGCTACAACAACAGATGAATGAACACCGCTCAACAATCACCAGACAAGAATGTCTCTTCCTATTGGGAACACTTCAGCGGTCACAGGCATTCAGCCTCTGATCTTTGGGTAAGCATCCTCCAAGGCAGCCTTCATGACACACGACAGCACAGAGTCGCTGAGCAAAGACTGATAGCCAAGTTCCGCACACATGGGGACAGCCTCAACCAGGATCTTGGATTCATGTCACACTATCTGTAACCCCCACAACTTGCCTGGGCTTGCAAAATCTCACTAACTGTCCTGGCTGCAGACAATACACATCTCTTTAACCTGTGCTTAATGCTTTCTCCATTCACACAGTCTGTACCTTTTAAGATTTGATTACCTATAAAGATTCACATTCCAACCATTATTTTGTAAATTGAATTTGTGTCTTATACGCCCTGTTTGTGAACAGAACTCACACTTGTCTGACGAAGGAGCAGTGCTCCAAAAGCTAGTGGCTTGTGCTACCAAATAAACCTGTTGGACTTTAGCCTGGTGTTGTAAGACTTCTTACTGTGTCCACTCATGGCACAGTGCCTGCCAGAAGCTGGTAAAATGCCAGTGGTGATGGAAAGAGGACCCAAATCGGCCATTTAAGTGGTACCGTTAACCTTTTGGGTGGGAGCGCCATTTTCTACCTTCCCGCCAATAGTAAAATGGATTGAAAAGATAATAGGCACTCCAACTCTGCCATCCCTTCCAATTTCCTGCCTTACCCCCGAGCAAATTCCTGCAGGCCAAGCCCCATATAATTCATCCCAGTGTGTTCCATTCTGGAAACCAAATTATAAAGAAGATGTTTGCACTTGAGAGAGAGAGAGCACAAAGAAAATTTCCAAAAGTGAAACCAGAATTGCCAGTTTTCACCTCTGATGAGAGGATTTTTAGACTAGGTGGGCAGAATTTTCCCACTCCGCCCACCATGTAAAGATCCATTGACCTCAGGCGGGATTTTCCAGTTTTGGGACAAGCGCGGTTGGAAAATATAGCCTGATCTTTTTTCTATTTATAACTGTGGGCTAATCACAGCAACTTGCCATGATCACGCTCTGTATTGGTTTGTAAAATCGATAAATCTTTCTTAATGTATTTACTGGGAACCAATTTGATATTATTGCATGAATTAAGCCTATTTTAAAAGTAGCCGAGCTTGTTTTAACTTTAGCACAGTTGGCAAACTTGCTTTCAGTCAGAAGGTGATGGGTCCCACTCCAGACACTTGAGTATGTAATCCAGCTAACACTTCACTAAGGGTGCCCTGCACTGTAAGATGGGATGTCTTGATGCTGAAACATTAAATGTTGAGGTCCCGTCTACCCTCCCAGGTGGGCAATAACCTGGACATGACAGAGAATGTTTCCACTTGTGGGAAAAGAGCAAAACAAGAGCCCATTAATGGAAGATAGTCACCAGGAAATCCAATAGGGAATTCAGGGGAAACTTCTTTACCAGGAATAGTGAGAACATGGACCTCATTATCACAGGAAGCAGTTGAGGCAAATGATGCAAAATAGTATTTAAAGGGTAGCTGGATAAGTATATGAGGGAGAAGAGAGGGTTAAGGAGTTAGATATGAAGGGATAGGAGGTGGAGCAAAAACATTGTGATCAGTTGACAGGCAGAAAGGCCTGTTTCTGTGCTGATGTTTCTTTGCAATTCTGGGTGGGATTCCCATTTGAGGTCAACAGACCTTTAAATGGCCCAACAAGTTTTCTGTCCCGCCTGCTGCAATTCCTGCAGTGGGCGAGACTGGGAAGTTTACTCCTGTATGTCACTGATATGGAGACAAAACCAGTTTATAAAAAGAATTCCTTTGTATTGTGACTATTTGCTCTGGTGTTCAATAAAGCTTCAAAATTATTTCCTGGAACATATGATATAATACTTTGATCCTTTGTTGCCATCTTACTCCAGCACATTATCATATTACAGGCCTCATCGTGGCATTCTGTTTCAGTGAGGTTGCTCAGCGAACATTGCTGAGACCACACAGAGGCAGCACTGGTAAACCTTTCATTGCCTTCCCTGAAACAATTCCCCACTTGATGGCAGCACTGATTACAGCAAATGCTGTTAGGTTCAGAAGAGTATGTTCAATGCTCAAGAAGTATTTCTTCCCAGTAGTTTAAAGTATGCAAACAAAATCCCAATCTTCATTCACATCAATCGAATCAGTTTCTTTGGCAGAAACTCCATAATTCTTTATTTCCCATATTTTTACCTTCTTTATATTTATGAGATTTTTATTGACAATATAACTCAAAAAAACAAATTAATGAATCACAAATATTTCAAATGTTCATATTGTAAAATAGTGTTCACGTAAATTGCCACAATTTAGAGAAACATTAAATGTATTTTGATCTTTAACAGAAAGAAAGACTGGCATTTTTATAGCACCTTTAACAATTTCAGAATGTTCTAAAGCACTTTACAGCCACTGTTATAATGTAGGAAACACAACAGAAAATCTGTGCACAGCAAGTTCCCACAAACAGCTGTATGATACTGACCAAATTTTAGTAAGGTTGAATGAAACAGAATTATTGGACACCAGGGAAGGCCCTATCAGTCTTCAAAATAACCCTATCAGTGTCATGGGATGTTTTCTGTCCACCAAAGATAATCTTGATGTTTAATGTCTCATTAGAAAGATGGCCCATTTCACTCCAAAGCACTCCCATAGAACCACACTGGGATGTTAGCCTGGATTGTGTTCTAGTGTGTGAGGTGGGACCCATCTCCCTCTCACTCAAAAAGGTGAGATGAGAGTATGTTAGGTTTAAAATATAAAATAATATCAAATTGGATATGAGGAAGCATTTATCAGTTTTCAAATCCTACACAGATCATGAGCTTGCTGTGATTGGCTCATGGTTAAAAGGTCACCCGTGTAATTATAGAGAATGTCACATTGGAGGTTTTCATTGTTTCCTTAGCTGGCTTCCACATAGCCAACCAAGTCAATGACGCTGTTCAAAATGCCAGTTAAAGTTGCACTGCATTGTGTCATGGCCATCATGTGTGTGCTTCGCTATTGTCTATAATTAAAGTGTTAGTATGTGAGGCTTGTGTATTTTCCCACCCTTGGAGTTATTGTCCCAATTTAAATAACTCCTTGACTACAGCTCCTCGCACCCTGAATCCTGGGACTCTATCCCACTCTCCCAGTATCTTCGCTTCCGTCACACCTTCAAAACAGCACTTCTGCCATGTTGGCCATTTTCCTCAACTGAGGTTCCCCCCCCCACCCCCATTGTTGTTGACAGGGTGCTCAACCATGAGAAATCCAATGCTGCACCTCTGCCCTCGCCCTTTCCCCTCCCTCCCTGAACCATGAGAGAGTTGCTCTTGTTCTTACTTTTCACCTCATCAGCTTCCACATTCAAAGAATCATCCTCTACCATTTCTGCTAACTCCAGCATGATTCCACCACCTACCACATCCACTATCAAACCCCCGCTCCTCCCTTCCCCTGGTCCACTTCTCCAATACTGCCTCCCCATTCATCTCCTTCCCATGCCTCGCAGAAGGTATAGGGGAGTCTAAAACTAGAGGACATAGGTTTAAGGTGAGAGGGCAGAGATGCAGAAGGGTCGCCGGGGCAATTTTTTCACTCAGAGGGTGGTGAGTGTCTGGGATAAGCTGCCAGAGGCAGTAGTAGACGCAGGTACAATTTTATCTTTTAAAAATCATTTAGACAGTTACATAGGTAATTTGGGTGTAGAGGGATATGGGCCAAATGCAGGCAATTGGGACTAGCTTAGTGGTAAAAACTGGGCAGCATGGACAAGTTGGACTGAAGGGCTGTTTCCATGCTATAAATCTCTATAACTATATGACCTGCCCCTTTACTTCTTCCTTCTTCATTATCCAAGGCCCCAAGCACTCCTTCCAGGTGAAGCAGCAGTTCCCTTGAAACCTCCATCAGTTATTCACTGCTCACAATGCAGTCTCCTCAACATCGGGGAGTCGAACAACAGGCTGGGTAAGACCTTTGATCCCAACCTTCTGTCAGTTTCCATTTTAACTCAGCATCTTTCACTCACATCCACATAATCAGTCCTTGTCCTGCTACAATGCTCCAGTGATGCCCAACACAAACTGGAGGAACAACACAACTTCCGATTAGGCACATTACAGCCTTCTGGACTCAACGTTGAGTTCAATAACTTTAGACTGTGAACTTCCTCCTCCAATTTGACCCCTTTTTGTGTTTTCTTTGTCCCAACTCAAACACCTCGCCATCTGTCACTTGTTCTCAAACTTTGCTTTCACGAAGCACTGACCTTTGTTCTCCTGTTAACACATTCTGCTTTCTTACCTTTATGGGACTATCAGCACTTCTTTAGTCCTTAATTCCACAATTAACACTCCCTTTTGTCATGTCCATGACACCTTTGTCAATCTCTCCTCAGCTCTGGCCTATCCCTGTCCGTCTATTCTGCCCCACCTCCTCCACCCCCTCTCTACCTATATAATCTATCATGTTTCTACTCCTCTTCAGCTGGTTCCATGGCTTCCTAATGGTCTCTCTTTGTCTGCAAAGCTTTTTCAAAAAGCAGGAAACAAGTGTGGCTGGATCACCTGTGTTATCTATCTCAAATACAAAAACCTTTTCCAAATAAAATGGTGCATTAGACCAGCAATCTCCAAATTCTGATCCGGATGCTGCCTGCTGTGGGCTGGATGTGGCCCACAGGCTGTAGTTTAGAGACCCCTGCATTAGACCAATAAACATCTTGTTTTGTGGGTTTTCCCACCTTTGTTTGAAATGTTTGAAATGACCAATGTCTTTGTGCTTGGATCACTGTATAATGAAAAGTCAATGGTTCATTTCACACCTATCTTAACATCCATTGAGTTTCAACATCCCTGGTGAAACATGAAGATGAGTTATCTGCAAACTTCGTTGTCTGTAGGTTTTGGTTGCTTCAAATTTCAAACGTCAAGTGGTATGCTGCAGCCCAGCTTAAGATCTTTTGTGTTCACTTTTTAAAGTTAATCTTCAAGATTTGTGATATCTTCATGTCTGTACTGGACATGGTAGCTGTCAACATGTCACCCAACTGAATAAGGACCAATGAAGTGTTTTGTTAAATATGAATTGTGCAGTTTTAAACTGTATCAATGATTGATTCAGGCTTTGGCTTTGTGCCACATCAAAATAATTATTGGCATTTTAAAAGCCAAGTATATATGTTTCCCAATGATTACTGCCTGGCTGCATGCTATGTTACGGGCTCCTGCTACTTATCCAATTATTCAGAAGCTCTAGGTCATGCCGCTACACCATTATGACAAGATTTAAATGCATTTAAAACTCTTGAGGTCTGATTTTCATTACCAAAGAGAGAAATCAATAAGATATGTATTTGAAACTCTTTTTTTAACTTTGCAGTCATCACATCTGCTGAGTACAGATCTCTTGCTGCCTGCTTTCTAAAACAAACAAACTAAACTTTAATTCACTGTGACACAGTATCATTTTTTTGTCTGTAAAATATGTGAACCAAATGGCTTACAATCGCTTTAGTTTATATGGTCGATTGATGGAGGGTACAGCCCCTGAAGCTCAATTGATTAATACACCAACTGATATAGTATTGAGCCATCCAAACCAGGAAGGTTCCATACTTGATCTGTGCTTTGTGCCATTATCTGGGCTCAGCCAAGGTACAGGTGAAGTACCACAGCTGAGTTCAATGTTCCCGGATGAGTGAGGGGAGAGGAACAGATAGAATCATAGAATCTCTACAGTGCAGAAGGAAGCCATTCAGCCATCGAGCCTGAACCGATAACAATTCCACCCAGGCCTATCCCTCTAACCCCACATTTACCCTGCTTATCCTCCAAACTCCAATTTAGCACAGACAATCCACCTAACCTGCACACCTTTGAACACCAAGGGACAATTTAGCATGGCCAATCTACCTCACCTGCACATCTTTGGACTGTGGGAGGAAACCGGCGCACCTGGAGGAAACCCACGCAGACATGAGGAGAATGTGCAAACTTCACACAGTGACCCAAAGTCAGAATCAAACCAAGGTCCCTGGTGCTGTGAGGTAGCAGTATTAATTACTGTGCCACCACGGCACTCCACACAAGGGCACAATTTCTGATGATTAGGATCACTCTTTATGGTGAATGAATAAATCAGATTACATCTTATTGGAAGGAATCAAGTGATTTTTAACCTGTTTTTTGGAATTGCATTCCACAATTTCACCTTCTTATATTTGGGCTATTGGTTACATTAACCAAGTCGAACTGAATATATGGTGTTACAGCATTTTATTGCTGTTTTCGAATTCATGTTTGTGATCCTGTTCATCATTGTGTGAAGTATGTTCATCCTTAATTATACTGTACAGATATTATTTGGTTTGTCTGGTGATGCTTCCTTCTCTCCTCCCCATGGTCAGATTTACTGTTGACATGATGGAAAGCCATGGTATTATCACTAAACTATTAATCCAGATTATCAGTAATGTTCTGGGGACTTAGGTTCCATAGTGGTTAGTACTGCTGCCTCACAGTGCCAGGGACCCAGGTTCAATTCCTGGCTTGGGTCACTGTCTGTGTGGAGTTTGCACATTCTCCCCATGTCTGCGTGGATTTCCTCCAGGCGCTCCAGTTTCCTCCCACTGTTCAAAGATGTGCAGGTTAGGTGGAGTGGCCATGCTAAATTGCCCCTTGGCATTAAGGGGGACTAGCTAGGGTAAATGCACGGAGTTATGGGGATAGGGCCTGAGTGGGATTGTTGTCAGTGCAGACTCGATGGGCTGACTGGTCTCTTTCTGCACTGTAGGGATTCTACGAGAATCCCACCACAGTGCGCCAACAGATAGCAGAATTTGAATTCAATAGAGAAAAATCTGCAATTAAGAGTCTGTTGATGACCATGAAACCATTATCAATTGTTGGAAAAACCCATCTGGTTCACTAATGTTCTTTAGGGAAGGAACTCTGCCATCTTTACCTGGTCTGGCCTACATGTGACTCCAGAGCTACAGCAATGTGGTTGACTCTCAACTGCCCTCTGAAACAGCCTAACAAGGAAATGTTGTATCAATCAAGGGTAAGTAGGGATGGGCAATAGATGCTGGCCAGCTAGCGATGCCCATGTCCCACAAATGAATAAAAAAATGATGCCTCACATGAAGACTCAGGTAAGATACCAAAAGGCTGACATTGGTACAGCTCTTTGCATCAGTTACTGCTTTCAGTACAGAATAAGAGGGCAGAGAAAACTAGGGATGAGGAATAAAAAAAATCAATAGGGTAATGCTACAAAACTGTAGGTTATTTCAAAATTCTGCACTAATACTACTAATACGTATTATGTACATTTTACAGTACAATTTAATACTAATATTTCCAAAATACTAATTTACAACAAAGCTATTTACACTTCAGAGGATACATGGCAGGAAAATGTACAAAAATATGTTGTATTACAATGAGTAATTTGTATCAGAAATGTTTAATATATGATAATCAGATAATTTAAGCTCTTAAAGACCTCATATATATAGCCTTTACACTGGCTAGACTCCAGCAGATGGTGAATAATGAGATGTTATACTGACCCAATTAGCTGAACAATTGACAGGTTAGCATTTGCAAAAGTCAGGCTGAAGGCTTGCACAATGTACTTCATTGGACACCTACTCATAGATGTACTAAACAGATCATGCCTCCAAAGAATGAAACGGGGGAATATTTTGGCCTTTACAGCATTCTTAAACTTTAATAAGGCAGACTGTAAAATGGTTCACAATGAATTTCAAATGGTGTGTAAAATACAAATCAACAAACCATATTTTATAAATAAAGACAACCCTTGTTGATTAAAGCTACAGAATGAAATGTACCAAGTACTTGCCTTCTAAGATTTTGCCACAGGTAGGTGCTATACAATTCTTCCTTCCTCATAAGTAAACCTGTACTGTAATAAGAACAACTACTTTCATATTCATCAGCATGTCTAACAGATCATAGAATCCCTACAGCGCAAAAGGTGGCCATTAGGTCCATCAAGTCTGCACCAACAATAATCCCATCTAGGCCCTATCCCCGTAATTCCATGTATTTACCCTGCTAGTCATCCTGACACTAAGGGACAATTTTGCATGGCCAATCAATCTAACTTGCACATCTTTGGAATGTGAGGGGGAACTGGAGCACCCAGAGGAAACCCATGCAGACACAGGGAGAACACGCAGACACCTTACAGACAGTGATCTGAGGCTGGAATTGAACGCAGATCCCTGGTGCTGTGAGGGAGCAGCGCTAACCACTGTGCTGCCCATATATGTTTAGACAACGACACTAATTTTTTTTAAAAAATCCTGACAAGATGCTCTTGAAGAATGCCTAAATCAATCAATATTTTTTGTCCCGACTTATGCTTTTATGGAAAGACAGATTCGCATTTATGTAGCGCTCCTCACAACCCGCAGACATCTCAAAGCACTTTGCAACCAATGAATTATTTTTTGAAATGTAGTCACTGCTGTAATTTAGGAAACAAAGCAGCTAATATTTCCGTTCAGCAAACCCCACAAACAGCAATGTGATAACGGTCAGATTTTCTTTAACCATTATTAATTTTAAATAGTTAACGTTTCTTCGAAATTCCTCATTTTTCCACTGAACTGTCACCTATAATAATTTGCTTCCTTGATGATAATTGGATTCAGACTATACATGACAATGCTCAGATACAACTTGGTTCAATGGTAACACTCACCAGAGTCGGACAATCGTGGCTCCAAGACTTGATCACATAAGGTTGACACTTCACTGCGTTAGTGAGACAGCACTGCATTGTCGGAGGTGACATCTTTCGGGTAGGATTTAAACCACACTGAGATGGGTGTAAAAGATCCCGTGACACTATTTAAGAAAAGGCAAGGAGTTCTTAGGGGTGAACGGGTTCAATGGCGGGTCTGGAGGGACAATAAGGATCACAAATCGGTCTCATACCAGTGTAAATGTATAGTTGGTGCCCACTATGGTGGGTCAAATAACCTGCCACAGCAGCATAAGCCTCATTTATATCCCATTAATGGAATGCAGAAGAAGGCCAGAAGCCCCCCTCCCCACCCTAGATTGTCCACGGTACCAAAAAAACGTAGCAGTGTGAAACATGTTTGGGATTCATCTGAACACTGCCTGAGGCTGCCTTTGGAGTTCAGGATGGAGAGTCTTGTTTTGTGTAAATTTAAAACATTTATTTATTAGTGTCACAAATAGGCTTACGTTAACAATGCAACAAAGTTACTGAACTGAAGTTACTGATGCTAAATGGAAACTGGGTGAAACTATCCAGTGCCAGTTTTCCAGAAACTCAAGTGACAGTCAAAATAATGGACGGCACAGTGGCACAGTGGTTAGCATTGCTGCTTCACTGCACCAGGGACCCAGGTTCAATTGCCAGGTCTGCGCACAGTCTGCATGTTCTCCCAGTGTTTGTGTGGGTTTCTTCCAGGTGCTCCGGTTTCCTCCCACAGTCCGAAAGATGTGCTGATTAGGTGGATTGGCCATGTTAAGTTGCTCCTTAGTGTCAGGGGGAATTGGCAGGGTAAATATGTGGGGTTATGGGGATAGGGCCTGGGTAGAATTATGATCAGTGCAGGCTCAATGGGCCAAATGACCTCCTTCTGCTCTGCAGGGATTCTACGATTCTATAATTCTACTGTGAAATTGGCAGCTGTATTTAGTCGATGTAACAACAGAAACAGAACTTCAAAAATCATCTATTGTTTGTTACGTGATTCGGTATATTTGAGGACCTTGATGACACAATATAAATTCAATGTATTTATTTCTTTAAATAAATTCATGCTTCAACAATCTTTTGAAGCAGGATGAAAAACAAAAATCAAATTCACCAACTCAACTGAAAAAAGCAATGGTCAAAAATGGGGACAGTACTTCTGAAAACATTTGTTGTTCTAGTTCTCTACAATGAGCTGCCCACCTGTACAAGTGTACATACCTGTAGGTCAGTGAAACAGTCGTCATAGTCATCTGTAGCCTGTAAAGAAGGTCAACAAGCTTTCTCACTGGAGGGGTTTTGCTAATAATAATTCTGTCAGCAGGCCAAGGAGATGAGAAGCAACTAAGACAAAATGAATCTCTGTAATTAATTTGTTTAGCCCTGCATGCATATATTCCCAGTGAGAGTCAGATAGAGGAAGATAAGCCCTCCATTTGTCTCACAGTTTGAAGTATTCCCTCTAGATATTCAATGGTGCCAGTAGAAGCTGCCACTTGTTGCTGCCATGGTTAATTGCCTAAGAAGAAGCTTTCTTACTGGAGGGGAATCCATGGATTGAGGCCACTCAAGTTTCCCAATATATGCATCAAATTTTTAAAAAACCTCTCATTTACTCAATTTGCCCAACAAAACAATCTCTTATTCCACCAGCTACCAAAGTAGTAAATACGTTTACCTTAAACAGCCTCTTTTGGTCCCAGATCTTCTTCCACAGGTCTTCATCTGATGGGAAAACTGCAAAAGCTTTGCACTCAGGACACAAGAGAACCCTGGAAACATGCAGTGATTAGGATAACTCCTCCTTGTCCACAACCTCGCTGGAGCCTTAGATATGGTCTCCCACACTATCCTCCTGCACACACACACACGCGCGCGCACCACCTCCCCCCCCCCCCCACCCACCACCACCCCCCACCACCCCCCAGCCAGCTCCTTTAGAATTGTAGAATGTAACTGCATCACCAGATTGTGATGGCTTGTTGAAAGAGGTGTTAAATTAGTCGCATGACCCAGTATTTTTCCATAACCCTACTAATTAGTTCTCTATAAAATACATTTCCAACTGTTTTTTGAAAGTAACCATGAAATTTCATTTGCCGCTCTTTTGCCAATTATTTTAAATTTACAATGACCCCTGCTTACTAACCCAGTTGCCAGAGAAAATAGTTTCCCCTTTGTCTTCTCCAGTATAAGGAGAACAATCTCAGCTTCTCCAATTTCCCTACATAACTGAAATCCCTCATCCCTGATTCCAAATATCAGCCTGCAAAACCTCCTCTGTGTCCTCTCCAAGGTCTTGGAGTGTGGAGGTCGGAATTGTACACAACAATGCAGCAGGGGTCTAAGCAGTGATTTGTTGAGGTTCGACAAGACTCCCCAGTTTTTGTATTCAAAGCCCTTTTTTAAAAAGTCAAGTATCACTCTGAGTGAAAAAGCTTTTCCTCAAATCCCCTCTCAATTTCCTGCTTCTTGCTTACCTTAAATCTAAGCTCCCTGGCTACTGACCCTGCTACAAAAGGGAAAATTTATTTTCTATCTCTGTCCTTCATAATTTTGTACTCCTCAATCAGGTGCCCCCTCAGCCTTCTCTCCTGTAAGGAAAACAGCCGTAGCCTGACAAGCCTCTCACCATAACTGAAATACCCCAGCCCAGGCAACATCTTGGTGAACCTCCTCTTTGCACCATTACCAGTGAAATTGCACACTTCACACACTTGGGGCCTCATAGTGCCAGCGATCCAGGTTCAATTCCCGGCTTGGGTCACTGTCTGTACGGAGTCTGCACATTCTCCCTGTGTCTGTGAGGTTTGCTCTGGTTTCCTCCCACAGTCTGAAAGACGTATTGGTTAGGTGCATTGGCCATATTAAATTCTCCCTCAATGTACCCCATAGGCACTGGAGTGTGGCGACTAGAGGATTTTCACAGTAATTTCATTACAGTGTTAATGTAAGCCTACTTGTGACACTAATAAATAAACGTTAAACCTTCTACAATGTTGTGATCAGAACTGCACACAGTACTCCAGCTGTGGCCTAATGAGCTTTTTATACAGCTCCCTCCTCTTATATTCTATGCCTCAGCTAATAAAGGCAAGTATCCCATTTATCTTCTTAACCACCTTATCGACCTGCTCTGCTACCTTCAATGATCTATGGACAGGATCCAAGATCCCTCTGGCCCTCTCTATTTCCTAGCATTCTATCATTCATTATATATTCAATCTCCTCCTTCGCCTCATACAGCAGCCTAGGATACACCTCCTCCCTCTCCATATTAATCCTGTTTAGTTATATCACAGTCCCCTCTCTGCTTTCTATACCAACATCATCCTTCATCATAGTGAAGAAAGATGCAAAGTACTTATTTAATACCTCACCTACATCTTCAGCTCCACACACACATTGCCACTTTGCTCCTTAGTAGGCCTACTTTTTTCTTGGTTACCCTCTTGCCCTTAATATCCTTATAAAACATCTTGGGATTTTCCTTTATTTTGCCCTCCAGTATTTTTCATACCCCTTCTTCACTCTCCGATTTTTAAAAAATACCTCTTGGCACTTCACGCACTATCCTCAAGCATCCACTGTTTTGAGCCCCTGTATCTATATAAGCATCTCTTTTTTCCCTTATCCAATCCTATATATCCTTAACACTCAAGGTTCCCCGGATTTCTTTGGTCCCACCCTTTCCCTTCACAGAAACATGTTGGCTTTGTACTTTCTCCATTTACTGTCTCACCACATTGATGTGGATTTTCCTGCAGTCCAGATCCTGTCTTATCCTGTTAAAATCATCTATTAATTCAAAACCTTTATTTCCAGCCCACCTTTGTCCTTTCTGTAACTACTGCAACACGGTGGCACATCGGTTAGCACTGCTGCCTCACAGCTCCAGGGACCCGGGTTCAATTCTGGCCAGTGGTGTCCCTCCCTCAACCATATCTCTGTAATAGCAATAATATCATATTCCCATTGTTAATCAATGCTCTTAGTTCATTTGCCTTACGTAAGAATCCTTGCAATAAAATCATTGCCATCTAGCCTTGCCATATTCCCTTGTGCTTTACCACGTCTATCTTTGCTCTGCCTTCCAGGCTGACTTGGTTTTTCTTCTATATTTGGCTGTGCATCAACGCACTGCCACTCTGTAACCCATCCCCCTGCCAAATTAGTTTACATCTCCCCAACAGCACTAGCAAACCTCCCTGCAATGATGTTGGTCCCATTCCAGTTCAAGTGCAACCTGTCCAACTCAGAAATGGACCCAGTGATTCAGAAAACACTAGTTCACTAGTGTTACATTTCACAATTGGGTGAGGAGGGAAACAAGCAAGTCAATTGTTTTTCTTTTATCTCAACATCACCATTTAATACCAATGAACAACTGTCATTAGATTGATCCAAAATTAACCAAGGTAAGAAATGTTTACATTGTTTTCTACAGTTTACGAATAGGTGCTCCACAATGATTCCATATACAAAGCTACAGACCAAACATTGGAAAATAGGATTAGAATTGATAAGTGCTTGATAGCTGGTGCAGACACAGTGGGCCGAATGGCCTCTTTTTGTGCAGTAAAACTCTATGACAATTGACGCAAATAAGGAATGTAGCTGACCTGTTACAATAGATCATTTTTTGATACGACCTCTCTTGACAGTTACTACTTTTATGAATCCCAAGTTCCTCTTTGGAGAAAGTAACTTGTACAAATAATCAATTGGATATAAATTAATTGTTTTCTGAAAAATTAATCTATGTTGACCTGCCAGATTCACAAGATAATTTAAACACGTTCAAGAACCTAATTTTCTATTTATTCTCCTCCCCTGACTATTTATCTTGCTATTTTTAATTTAAGCTCCTGGTCCAAAGCACCGCATTATAACTCAGTGGGATAGAAGAAATGCCAGGTCTTTGATAATGGGGAGATGTCAGCCCGTGAGCAGAGAAACCCAATAATGCAACCGGTCCCTCCTGCTCATTCTGCAGAAGCAGCTAATCCTTCTTTGTTGGTCCCAATGGAAAGTGCAACTAAAACAACAAACTTGATATTTGGAGATCTGTGGATGCCAGCCTGCATTCTACTATGCACATGATACAAACCCTACAGTGCAGAAGGAGGCCATTTGGCCCATCAAGTCTGCACCAACCACCATCCCACCCAGGCCCTATTCCCGTAACCTACATATTTACCCTGCTAATCCCCCAACACAATGGTCAATTTAGCACAGCCAATGAACTTAACATGCACATCTTCGGACTGTGGGAGGAAACCGGAGCACCGTGGGGAAACCCACGCAGACACAGGGAGAATGTGCAAACTTCACACAGACATTGATCCGAGGCCGGAATTGACCGAGCCCCTGGCACTGAAAGGCAGCAGTGCTAACGACTGAGCCACCATGTCACCCACTTTGCAATGCAACACAGTGGGGTCAGAACAAGCAGACACATTGAGGTGAATTTTACCATCCAGCCTGCCACGGGAATCGGAGCGGGCGAGGGGTGGACCATGGAAAGTTCCATTGACCTCGGCTGGGATTTTCAGATTTCGGAGCGAGCGCAGTCAGAAAATCCCATCATTAAATCCATCTAATTATTTGCAATGTAAAAACTATTTTCCTCCAGCAACTTCCTACTGATTCACTATCCCTCATCAGAAGCACCAGCTCCTTCTAGAGGGTATGGTTTTATGGCAACAATACTTCACCCAAAAGGTCATTCTTCATAAGTGAATCTAGGCAATAAGTGTAGTTCAGGCCATTGGTCCATGATATCATAGCCAAGTTCAAACCTCTCCTTCAGCTCTGAATAGACTCATACTTCAAATTTTTGATTACTAACCGAGACTGTGAATCTCATTCATTTTTCATTTCCTTAATCTGGGGGCACCAAGGCAAATTGGGAAAGCTTACCATTGTCATGAATCCAAAGTCTACTTAATTCCATTCAATAAAGTCACAAGGTAAAAAGAAAATCTGGCAGACATACCGTAAATCATAGTGCATAAATTGTCCTGGTGTATAAGACAACCTCATTTTCCTGGCTCCAAGAATCATATCCTTGGTATACAAGTCTTTTCAGCAACAACGCGCATTAGTGGTCACCTCCATTTTTCACCCCTCAACTGCATGCTTTACTCACCTGTAACTTATAATTGGGAGCAAGGATTGAGCAGGTGATAAGGATTGGCTTGCGAAGACACTGCGAGGTATGTCCGTGACATTTCAAAATGACAATCACCCACACCCATACTGGCAATTGGTTCACTATTGTACTCGCCATTTAAGTCAACCTCTGTTTTTGAAGGGAAAGGTAAAATACTGCGGATGCTGGAATCAGAAACTAAAACAGAAAATGCTGGAAAATCTCAGCATGTCTGACAGCATCTGTGGAGCGAGAGTACAGCTAATGTTTTGAGTCTGGATGGCTTTTCGTCAGAGCTCCAACTGTGTTTGAAGGGATTCTTTTGGAGTCTACAAAGTTCGACTTTTATGATAGCATCTACAGTAAGAAGTCTCATAACACCATGTTAAAGTCCAACAGGTTTATTTGGTAGCAGAACCACTAGCTTTTGGAGAGCTGCTAGTTCGTCAGGTAAGAGTTCTGTTCATAACAGGGCATTTAAAGACACAAACTCAATTTACAAAATAATGGTTGGAACGCGAGTCTTTACAGGCAATCAAGTCTTAAAGGTATAGACAATGTGAGTGGAGAGAGCATTAACCACAGGTTAAAGAGATGTGTATTGTCTCCAGACAAGACAGTTAATGAGATTTTGCATTATATGCCTTGTTTGTGAACAGAACTCCCACTGACCTGATGAAGAAGAGCAGCGCTCTGAAAGCTAGTAGCTTTTGCTACCAAATAAACTTGTTGGACTTTAACCTGATGGTGTGAGACTTTTCACTGTGTTTACCCCACTCTAAACATCATAACATCTACGGTAACAGTCCTATGAACTCACAAGGAGTTGTTATGTAATAATGGACAGTGGAGAGTAATTAAAAGATTCAGATGACATTCTCAGTTGCAGGAGTGACGTATTTCCTATTTATAAATCATAGAATCCTACAGTGCAGGAGGAGGACATTTGGCCCATCCAGTTTGCACCAACCCAGGCCTTAACCCCATTACCCCATGCATTTACCCTAGCTAATCCCCCTAACAGTAAGGAGCAACTTAGCAATGGCCAATCCACCTAACCCACACATTTTTGGGCACTTAAACACTGAGATTATATTACAGATTCAAAATTCGTGCTTCTTTCATTATCAGTACTGAAAAATTATACATACCAGGATTCCTGTTACAGCAAGTCTTTTCTGGTTTCAGCATTTTACTCACAGGTTTGTGTTTGACATCTCTGGTCAAAAGTTATAATGTAAATAGATTTTTGTGTGGTGCCAGTGGTTTGGAGGATCCAAGTACCATGATAGTCAATAAAAAACTGGGACAAAGTGAAACAAACATGGTTTTATTTGATTCATTTTATTTAGAGCAGTTCTGCCAAGTCTCTTGTAAGTTTCCATGATAAACAAACAACATAGATTACTGAAGAATCGTCACAGAAGGGCATTGGCAATATTATTACAGCAGTAAAATAATCTGCAATTGATCACAGGAAGATTGTATATGCACAGCAATAACCACATAAACACAGCCTTCCACTCAGCCCATCGCTAACTATGTTTGGACTATATGGGGGTGATTCTCCCATTGCAACCTGCAAATTTTGTGGCGAGTCTGGTCGGGAGAATTACATGTTGGCCATTTCGCAGAATTTGCGCATCTCCCAGAGCCAGAGAATAGGCACAGTCGAGACCGTGCAGAAAATTGGCAGGAAGACAGGCAAGTAATTTAAATCTGTTTTTAAAATAATTTAAATGTGATTATCGGGCCCAGCACAGAACTTGCCGTGCCCGATAGCATCTCCCATCCTGCCAGGAGTACTTCATTCCAATGGGGTTTAGACTAGCTCTCCACATTCGGGGAACTAGCGGGAGACCCCACCAGAATGAAAGGGGGACAATCGGGGCCTGGGGGTGGGGGGGGGGGGGTGCTGGGCAGAGGAGGGTGGTGGCCCTTGGCAAGGGCATGCTGGCAGTGGCAAATGTGCCACCTGGCACTGCCCAAGGGGCAAAGTACCCATTCCTGGGGGCAGCTTGGCACAGGGGGGTCCTGCTGCCACTCTGCATTGGAATAGGTCTGGGCTGGAGGGAGGCCAGCAATTGGGACAGGCTGGGGGGTGGGGGTTGTCTGCCTCTCAGGTCAGGAAGGTTGGGGGGGGTGGGTGGTCAGCGGGGTTGGGGGAGGTGGCGGGGATTGCCCCTGCTGGGAGTGGGCTGGGCATCAGGGCGCTCTGGGGCCTGGGAACTGTTGTGAGGTCTGCGATCAGGCCATGGAGGGGGCTGTATGAACATAAGAACATAAGAAATAGGAGCAGGAGTAGGCCATCTAGCCCTTCGAGCCTGCCCCGCCATTCAATAAGATCATGGCTGATCTGTCATGGCTCAGTTCCACATTCCCGCCCTCTCCCCATAACCCTTAATCCCCTCTCTTATCAAGAACCCATCAACCCGCTTCTTAAAAATATTTAGCGAGGCAGCCTCCACCACTTCAACGGGCAGAGAATTCCAGAGATTCACCACCCTTTGAGTGAAGAAGTTCCTCCTCAACTCCGTTCTAAACCGCCTCCCCTTTATCTTGAGGCTGTGCCCCCTAGTCCTACTGTCTTTTTTGAGCAGGAAGAGTCTCTCCACTATCCTATCCATCCCATTCATCATCTTATACGTCTCAATGAGATCTCCCCTCATTCTTCTAAACTCTAACGAGTACAAGCCCAGTTTATTCAGCCTCTCCTCATAGCTCAATCCCCTCAACTCCGGTATTAGCCTAGTAAACCTCCTCTGCACTCCCTCCAGGGCCAAAATATCCTTGCGCAGGTGCGGCGCCCAAAACTGCACACAGTACTCCAGCTGCGGCCTCACCAATGCCCTATACAGCTGCAGCAAGACCTCCCTACTTTTATATTCAATCCCCCTCGCTATGAAGGCCAGCATCCCATTCGCCTTCCTGACCACCTGCTGCACCTGCAAGCTGGGTTTTTGCGACTCATGCACAAGGACCCTGAGGTCCCTCTGCACCGTCGCCTGCTGCAGTTTTTCGCCACATAAGTAATAGTATGGGTAGAACAGGGGTCCCGGGCTGGCCAGTGATCAAGCAGACCGGCAAACAGGGAGACTGACAGATCGGGACCACTGCACCTGTGCAGAGTTCCAGAACTGTCGGACTTCGGCACGAATAGGCCTTGCCTCCCCACCCACCACACCACGACAGGTTCTTACTGATATTCACGATTGGGACATCTGCAGTGCACAGAGTGCAGAGATTCGGGTCAGGAGCTGCACTGAAAAAACACTGCACTTTTGGCTGAATCCAAATGTTTCCCAGCAGCTGAAAGTTTTCAGTCTATTTCCAAGTACAGCCTTATTACACATTTCAGCATGAGTCCATCTCCTGATGTCCTTCCAGGACCACAGCTCCAACATTCCTGCTGAATTCTCCTTCAGAACCTTTTCCCAAAAAATAGATTTTCCATGGCATTTTACCAATCACAAGTTAGTGTTACTTATCCTGTAATTCAACATATCGCTAAAATTCTCCACTGGTTGGAATCTGGTGCGCAAATGGAAATTGTTACATTTTTGTCATCTCAATTCCAGGATGTTCCTGCAGGAGTTCCTCAGGTTAGTGGCCTGGCCTCGAACATCTTCAGCTGCTTCATCAATGACCTTCCTTCCTTCATGTTTTCTGATGATTGCAAAAGTACCGTTCACTGCTCAGATCCTGAAGCAATCCATGTGCAAATACAGCAAAACCTGGACAATATTCAGGCTTGGGCTGGTAAATGACAAGTAACATTCTTGCCATGTAACTGCCTAGAAACAATCATCTCCAGCAACAGAGTATCTAACTATCTCTACTTGATGTTCAACAACTTTACCATTGCTGCATCCTCCAGCATCAACATCTGGAAGATACCATTGATCAGAACCTTAACTGGATCAGCCTTCTAAATACACAGGGTGGGATTTTCCAGACCCCTCCCCCCACAGTGATTTTTCTGGTGGTGGAAGCCGCTCATGGAATTTTCCAGTCACACCGATGTCTATAGCATTTATGTGGCTCACCCATTCCCACCAGTGGGGAACCAACTGGCAAGGCAAGAGTGGGGTCAGAGGTTGCTTTCAGCGGGACTGGAAGATTCTGCTGGATGGGTAAGGCTGGAAAATCCCACCCTGTGATTAGAAGAACAGGACAGAGGCTGGCAATCGTGCAGCGAGTCACTCACCGCCTGACTCCCCAGAGCCTGTCCACCATCTAAAAGGCACAATTGGGAGTGTAACGGAATACTCTCCACTTGGCTCCAACAACACCCAAAAAAGCTTGACTTTATCTGGGACAAAGCAACCTGCTTGATCGACACCACATCCACTGCCCTAAACATTCACTCCCTCCACTAGCTGTGACAAACAGTGGTAGCATATACAAGATTCACTGTAGTAACTTGTCATCAATCTTTTGACAGTGCTTTCCAAACCCATAACTTATAAAGGCAAGGGTAGCAAGCGTTTGACAACACCACCACTTGCACGTTCCTCTCAAAGCCACACTGCAGTCTGACATGGAAGTGTATCTCCATTCCTTCATGTCGCTGATCTCTCTCTCCAGGTGGGTCTATCTACACCACAAGGACTGCAGAGTTCAAGGACATTTCGGGGTAGGCAATAATTCTGACCTTGCCAGCAATGCTCACGTCCTTTCAATGAAGAAACATATAAATAAATAAATCTAATCTCCAACTGAGCACAAGCAACACCACGGTGGATCCACCAGCATATATGAAAAGGCCTGAATTGTCCCAAACTGAATAATTCTTCTGAACATGGTCATTTGCAGCAATATACTTGGCATGTAATTACCAACAATGCAACCAAAACACTTTGGAAAATTTGTATCTCAGTTCATGGTCATCATCTAATTGAAGGGCAAAAAAATGTCCTCAAGCAAATATTAAACACAATTTACTGGAATAAAAGTTAACACGAAAAGGACAAGATTTTAAGACATTTATTGAAAAATTCCTGTAATAATCTGAGATTGTTCAGTTTGTTCGACATTGAAACCGCGAATGTTAACGATTAAGGAAATTTGCTTTGCTGATCAGCATGATGCAAACACCTTTGTTCGGATTAATAAATGTACATAATGGAAGTGAATAGAAATTGTGCTGGCTATGCATTTATCTAAATCTTGGAAGGCCAATTAATAATACAAATAACAAAAGCAGTACATTAGCCATTGGCTGCACATTCCCATTTTGGCATCACTTTATAAATGCATAATATACTTAGACAACAGGCTGGCTTCATTCGTCGGGTATATCAATACAAGTGCAGCTGAAATTCAGTATATTAAAAATATATAATTCGTACATGTTCTGTGTTGCAATGCTTTGTGCTGGCTTGTGTCCATTTTGATCAAGCATTTTCAAACATGTAAATTTTAAACAGAGGTGATTTGGTGTCTCCAGGGAAATTCCATATATATACAAAATAAATACACTATCTGTCATCTTCCCAGCGCTTGAAGCCATAAAAGAAAGTATTGCATTGTTACGATAAATGCATTAAGAAGCAAAGTACACAGGCAATGAGCAAATTGTAACCAATGCCAGCAAAAAATGGGGATAGAACTCTGGGATGGAACTTTTCCATAGATATGCAAAAAAAAACAGCTTCTTTTTACAGAACTCACCACTTCTGAATTATAAAAACTACCTACTGAAATTTTCAATGTATTGCTGCATGCATTTAACTAGAAGATATTTCAATCCCTTCACACCACAGATCAAATGGTCATTAGCTCCATCATTGGAAATAAACTCAGTGAAACAGCTCCCAGCAATCTAGCTGCTTGGCTTGTCTGTGCAAATCAAAAATGAAAGTTTTTTTTAAAAATCTGTTACAAGTCAAAGATATTTGTCCTGTTACAAACATTGCAGAAATTACATTAATGCCAGTCCAACATCCTGATTCTTCCAGCAATCAAGCTGGCATGCAACAATTAAATTCATCACTACAAAGTACAGATCAAGGAAATATTTGGTCCATTCAGTCCTTTAATCAATAGAAATTACAGGGTTGATTTTAACTCTGGTGGGTATTGTAAGTGTGGGTACTGGGGAGGCTAGCAAGCTCTCACGAATCTTCGGACATAAAAGCCAGGCCATTTCAATTCTTTGGCCTTATTAGCACATGATGAACTGGCTGTCATTCTGACTGCTTGCAGGTCTGGATCACCTGTCCACGTCACCTGTACAATTTTTGGCATCTTCTGTAACTCTTGAAGTTGGGATGCATCTTTTAAAGTGAGTTTGCAACCCTGCTTATGTTTTGCATTCAACAATTCTGGGAGGCATGTCGGCTGTGACATGAGTCTAAGGGCTGTCCCTTTTTCCACATGTATTCTTAACGGTGTGAGTGAGGATTGAAATCCCACCAATGGGGGTCGCCATTAAACAGAAACTGAACTGGATCAGCCATACAAATGCTGTGGCTACAGGAACAGATCAGAAGCTGGGAATTCTGTGGTGAGTAAGTCACCTCCAGACTCCCCAAAGCCTGTCCACCATCTACAAGACACAAGTCAGGAGTGTGATAGAATACTTCCATAGATAAGTGTGGCTCCAACAACACTCAAGAACTCAACATTGTCCAGGACAAAAGAAGCTTGATTGTCACCCCATCAACCAGCTTAGACATTCATTCCCTCCACCACAGATGCAGTGGCAGCAGTGTGTACCATCTACAAGATGCACTGCAGCAACTCATCAAGGCTCCTTCAACAGCACCTTCCAAAACTGACTTCTATCACTGAAGGCAGCAGACATTTGGGAACACCACTCCAAGGACCCCACCAAGTCACATACTATCCTGACTTGAAAATATTTCACATTCCTTCACTATCATTGAATCAGAGTCTTGGAACTCCCTTCCTCAAAGCACTGTGGGTATACCAACATCGCATGGACTGCAGTGGTTCAAGAAAGTATCTCACCACCACCTTAATTTAGGGATGTCAATAAACGCTTGCCTTGTCAGTGATGCTCACATTCCGTGAATGAGTGAAAGAAGGAAGTATTGTTTCCCAGATGATGGCTGAGAAAGTCAATGTCAGGACCTGCGTTCGAAATATAAAGATGTTTAATAATCTGACAAGAGCAGCAATGTTATCTACAGCTCTTCAATTCTCTGCCTCTCAATACCCTTCTCAGTCCTTACATCAATACCCGTGAAGAGACGGTGACAACTATCACCTCTTTCAAAATACAAATCTAAGAACAAAGACACCTCCATTGTTCATTCCAAACACACACACCTCCATTATCTTCTCATACCTTCAAACCACCCCTCACTTCAAACCACAAACACATTTCCTTTTATATCTCCACATCATGGTTCCATCTTGCTTATTCTATGCCTGGCACATCCATAAGCATGAACCTCCCACATCAACATTCACTTTCTCAACACACACATTCTTTTGCAGAAGACCACAAACAATGGCAGGGAAAGGGCCAATGCGGGTACAAAAGATCCCAACGTAATTGGTTTCACGCAGGCACAGCGGGAAACATTGGAGATCATTGGTCCAGGCTGAAGCATAAAATCAGAGAAGCTGGTGTTATAGCTAAGCAGGTTATTTGCTCTCTGCATTTAACTCAGTAGACATGTAACAAACTAAGCTACTGTTCCCTGATCCCAAGCAACTTCACTCATTGTAACTCTTCCCCCCTCTCTCTTTCTTTCCCAACAAGAAGTTCTTGTAGAAGGGCAAGCTTTGGAAGTGATCAATCCCTCTAAGACTGCCATAGAGGTGCTTCAAAGGTGGCAGCTCAGTGTGGGGTAGATAACAAGTTAGAGAGGAATACCAGAACGATGATCTTGCTGAAGGGCAAAGCCTTCATCAAGCTCTGCTGAGGGTGACAAGAGATTGGGACATCCTGGACTCAGCCACAAGTAGAAATTTTCTGGTCATACCCAGACAACTCCAGAAGGTATTTGAGACCATTCTAATTTCTGCCTCTGTGATGCCATCTCACTTGACTTTACCTTTGGCTGCAGTCCACCGTACAGAGTGTGCCAACCTCCAGGGACAATATTGTAGAGGCTGTAGAATAGAATCAGTTTTGATGGAAGTTCAGTTGACTGCCTACAGACTGTAAGCTCCAGGAGGGAGAGAATGGCGGATGAATGGATATGGAATTTGGAAAGGTCAACCACTTTCTTCATCTCCTCTCCTTTTGGATGACCTGTAAATGATAAGCTGCAGCCCAAAGGGAATCAGTGATGTGATGGGAACAATCTCTGCTGACATTACTCAGGATATTAACACATCTACGTAAAGGCCTCTCCACCCCACAACCAGTACTTACTGTGAAGCCAGGCTCCAGCTGGAGCCTTGCAAGTCTAAACACCCAGAACTCATTGGATATGAGCACCTCAAGTGTGCACGAGGAACAGGATTCTTCCCCCAGCTCTGCTGAGACTTGTAGACAAACATCTCCGGAAGTCTCCTTCATTCCTCAGTTTGACACAGGAAAGTGATCCCTTGGCCTGTAGCCTATACGGTGGGTTAGGTTGGCAACAGGCAGATCATGCACCATCCCACACACACCCACCCCAACTGCACCATCCCACTTCACTTGTTCAACTTGAAACAGCAGCTGACTGTACCTACCTTCCGAATCATTCTTCATGAGAATGAAGAAAAGTTCCACAGGGGTTAACAGACTGGACTACAGGCTTGCAATGGCATAAAGTGTCAAAGTCATGATCTGGAAGCTGGAAATATTTACAAAGAACAAAGAACAACCCAGCACGGGAAACAGGCCCTTCGGCCCAACAAGCCCGCACCGCCGCATCACCCTACACCTATTCTACCCTGCGTATCTACAAATAGAACCCCTGACTTAGCCAGATTCAGGGGAGAATAGTGTCAATTTGGTAAAACCAATCAGCCTAAGAGCACATCTTTGGGGTGTGGGAGGAAACCGGAGTGCCCGGAGGAAACCCACGCAACCACAGGGAGAATGCGCAAACTCCCACAGACACAGGCCCAAATCCATGTATCTGCACAGCTAGCAGTGCTAGTCACCGAGCTGTTGCGGCGCCCGTCTACCGGTCCAGGATCAAGCACACACACCGACACGAAGTACTAGGCCACTCCCGGAACCTCCAGGAGCAGCCCACGCACGACCCACCGTGTGCATGCCCCTCGTTTGACAACGAGGTGGACCTCCACCTGCGGAGTGAAAAGACAAAAACGTTTGTCATTTCTGACAAACCAGACAGTAAAAAGTCCTGTGGATCTGAGAGTTACATTTTATGAAGCTTCAGGATGTCTCAGATACCTAGATCTTGGTGGGCTGTCTGAAAATGTGAGTTGAGTTGAAAGGTACCTGTTGTGGAAAGCAGTCATGTGTCATACTGAGCCACTGAGTTGTGCTGTTTGTGCATTCCCAGTATTAGTCTGGTGAAATCCATTAGAACAATCACTCTGTTTGCACAAACCTGTACGGTCCTGACCTCTTTATAAACCAAGCTGAGCTAGGTCTGATGGTCAACAGTTAACCCCTAAAATTCCCTGTTGCTTTTGAACAACATTCTTCCATCTCATTAACTGGTGAGAAAACTTATCTTGTACTATTGGGATTTACTTCCTTTAATTATGACCTGTCCTTTCCCATGAGTTCGGTATGGACACTCTAAATGCTTATATATAGTACTCAAAACCATCACTAACAGTTCACTACTGACATTGTATTACACGCCAATTCCCAGTTGTCATAACAACCTTGAATTCAATTGCTATGACATCCTCTACCACATGTTTACCTTACGAGATAATATCAAAAAGGAATGATGTTCAGGATAGGATTAATTTCTCCGCAATAATTTTCTTTCCTTCTGGTCTACTTATTTCCTACCTCATCCACTTGTTTAAATCATCCCCACTCCCCTGATTATTCCTACAGCAAGGGTGCTGGCATCAAAGACTGTCCACCATCTACAAGGCACAAGTCAGGAGTATAACGAGTGTAATAGGAAGGTCCTGCCCAAGGTCAATAGACCTTCCCATTGGCCACCTTTCACCCGTTCCAATTCCCGTGGCGGGTGGGATGATCAAATTCTGGCCTGTATTGACACATATAACTTGTTTCTGTCCAATCCAGAAATCAGACTGAGAAATAATCTTGAGATTGCTACCCTTGAAGGTTTACGCCTCAATCTGAAACCCAACTGCTCAGATTTCTTCCTTCCGACTGCTGTCTCACTGTTCCGAGGTCACTGCTTCTTTGAACCTTGAGAGCAGCCTCCAGCTGCTGTAAGAGTTGAAAAGCCAGCCTGCTGCATTCAAACAAGTGAGAGAACAATGTCAACATCGGTGTCCAATCACTTTGTCAATCAACAGTTGAGATAGTCAATTACTAGTAAGTTTCAAGTTCCAAATAGGAGTTAAATCCAAGCCTACCATACAGAATCGGAGGATATGGAATCATGTAGCAGGTTGTAAAATGTAGAGATATACAATTTTTTATGAAATAACCTGTTCCAGAGTTTACTTAGAGCTCAACCTCCATCTGCAATGTGCAGCGAGATGATTCAGACCTATTTATGGTCCACATGTTGTTCATCGACATTATCACCATGAAGTATTTGACAGGAGTATTTAAAGTATTAATAGCCTCAAAACAAGCGATTGGTTACACAAATTTACAATTTGAATCATGGAAGTGAATCTGATGGAAGGCAATGTTTATTTTTTTATATTAGAATTACATATTACCTGGAAATTCTGTAGGTTACCTCCTCTTTCCTGCCCTATATGCGACAGAAGGCCATCAGCTCTCCTAGGGAAACAGCATAAGTGGCAACTTTTACTCTGTTTCTCCGGAGAGTTTTAAATTTCTGTTAATGTTATTCTGGAACCAGTTGCTGAAAGGTATAAATCAGCCTCGACTGACTCACACTTCAGGATTTCCCACCCTACTCTTGGGAAATATCCACACTCTGTCATGCTCTCACAGACGATCATACCCAGGCCTGAACTCATCTGATAGGGAATAACTCATGCCAGTTTTGGTTTTAACAGCACAGCGATAAAGTGCAGGCAGACTATCCTAGCATGGTAAGCTTTCTAAAATATAAAAGTCAAATCATAGTAACAAAACAAACGACCTTAATTAGTGAGTCAAGACTCACACCAAAAACATGTATAATTAAATTTTATACATTCACAAACATTTTATTTGTTGAAATCACATCAAATCATAGCTGCTTTGTGTTCCCAAATTAACAATCACAGTTTAAAAAAATTTAGATATTAACAGTGTGAAGGACTATATATCCAGCTTTTTTAATTACAGGAAAGGAAAATAATGATCAAATCAAATTTCTCACTTACATTCAGATAGCTTTTTTGGAACTAAAAGCTTTGCGATAAAAGTTTAAGAAAAGTCCCAGCATTGTCAAACCATACATGATACTGTAAATACAAAATCCATGATAGAGATATCCCCAAATTGCAAGAATCAAGTCCAAAATAAACTGAAGGATTTGTAACTGGGTCATTCTTTTCTTCCACGTAGGTCGCTGGGTCGGATTGAATGCACTCTGCCCATAGTAGAAATACAGGAGGACATGAATGAATGAATTGAATGCAAGGAAAGGAGCAATGGCTGGCCACGGGTAGTAATGATAGGTGAGGTCACTCAGGATCAGCATGCTACAGTGGTGATAGACATGTAGGAAGGAGATCTGACGCTTTCGGTGTCTCAATATCATAAAGACTGTGTCGAGGAGTTCCACGTTTTTTATCACCCAATACATGAAGTAGGCATAGTACAGTTCTGAAAAGAACTCCTTTTGAAAAATGGAAGTTGCGATGCTAAGGCCACGCAGAAAGAGCAGAGTGGTGTACAGGCTCATGATGCTACAGGCCATGTTATAGACTAATAGGATCTGCAGAATTTAACAAACACAGACATTTACATGGACTTGTAAGCAGCAAACTATTCAAATCACATTCTGTTCAACTTAACAAATGACAGTGCCTAAGAAAATTGAATTAATTTGGCTTCTAGCAACATAATTATGAAAATACATTTTAGGTTGAAGTGAAACTGGATGACTTTTGGATTTAAACCTATAAATTATTTAACCAGAGGCTTTTATGTTATATGATTTTCCTAACATTGATTGTAACTGTCCTTCACAGCACAGCTCACTCACTTTCTGCTGCAGTGTGGCTGTAATCTTTAAATGGACGTGACTGGGTGTTACCCAGGGCAGTAACTGGAATCTCAGTGTTTACAGGTGTGTGGATTACACTTTGACTGAATTACATCCTGTAGCTCACGGCTAATACACATCCTGACTGCAACATCAACTCCATAAGCTATTCAATCACCAGAAATAGTTGAGCTTCAAACAAATGATTATGTTTTGATTCGTCTCAGCCCATGAACTTCACTTTAAACTTCTGCATCATTACCCGACATGGTGAGAAAATTAAACACACAATTGGGATGGCTGGGACAATGGGCGTGGGGGGGTGCTAGGTGGGGGAGTTCATAGTTTTATTAAAAATAAACAATGAAACTGGGGAAGCTGAGATTGTCTGCCTTACAGCACAGAAAGTTAAGGGAGGTTTAGCAGATGTTTTCAAAGTTACGGTGGTGGGGGGTGCATGGGGGTGGTGGTGTTGATAGAGTAGATCGAGAGACAAACTGTTCCCACTGGCTGGAGAGTTGGCAGGCAGAGGATGCACATTTAAGATAATTGACAAACAGGACTTTTTTTTGTATGAGTTATGATCTGTGATGCACAGCTTGAAAGGGTTCTAGAAGCAGAATCAATAGTAACTTTCAAAATAGACATTACTTAAAAAAGAAAGATTTTGTACGGCTGAGGAACAGGCAATGGGAACTAATGGATATCTCCTTTAACAGGCTGACCCAAGCACCGTAGGCTGAACCTCCAGCTTCTGTGCTGCATAACTCCATGAATGGGGATGGAGAGAAATATAACACATTACATGTTGCCTACATTATTTTCGCTTGGCAACCCCCCCTTTGTTAAGGTGCTACTACCAGCCATGTATCCTATCTGCATTTAATTAATGTTTTAGATAAATTCAGAAATGAAATGTTTCAAACAGTTCTTCCACTGTGATAACTAAAAACATAATGGCAGCAACCTAATAGTGAAGTGCACTTGTACACAAAAGGTCAGAGTTTAAGGAGGCACATTCACACAGTAATTCCACACACGGTAAATTCCAGTCCCAGGTCAACAACCAGGTGGGGGGGGGGGGGGGGGGGGGGTGCAGTGGGCAGAACTCTTACATTTCCTGCAAGCATGGGGAGACAGGAGACATTGTGGTTCAGTTAATCCATTCTTGGGGAATGACTGCATTGGAAAAGTGCATTGAAAGGGAGAATAAAGAAAAACTAGACAGTGTAGAATGAATTTATGAAAATTATATATCATAACTCTAGTAATTCCTGAGATGGATTGGACCATTTTTGTAAGATTTGACATTATTTTCCCCCCTCCCAACATAGGTGTACTGCACTCCCTAGTTCCTCACAGTGATTCTGCAACTTCTCTTCCATCACAGAAAGGTAAGTTGGGAACAGTGCAAAAGCATCAGCCTGCAACAAACCTCCTGTTCCCACTCTTCTCGGAAATTATCAGGATAATGATCTTGGAGGAACATTGTGTCAGTGGGGATGGGGAGGGAGGGGGGTGTTCTTTACAGATGGCACTGATGAGAAATGGAACCTTTTTCCGAAGCTGCACAAGTCTTTAAGTGTTTCTGGAGTAAAAGGTACTTTTATCTGCCCAGGCACAGAATGTAATCAGCGGCTCTCACCTCCGTGTGACAGCGGTACTAAGTACAAGATGCTAAGCTTGCCTTGAAGACATATCACATGTGCTGACTGTTCACGGGCATCTGAATTGAGGGACAAGTATTACACTGACGTGGTGACTGCACTGCAATATGCAACTTTCAGCTGGTAATAGCCAGCTGACAAATAAACTCGGTTTTAAAAAGCAATAAAGTGCTCAGGTAAATATCTTACTGATTGCTGGCCTGCTGCTGGAGTCAAGTCAAGCAACAGAGTGCTGGGATTAAAGACCAGGCATTGATGTAGAGGCTGTTCATAATTAATACTGAGTTAAGTTGACATTCTACCCCTCATCGAAAACGTGTGTGACTGGTCTCTAATTTTCATGTGTATCCAGCACAAGATGTCATTCAATTAATTTTGGGTATCCCATCTTTTCCCTATCTAACTAGAATTACAGTGTAGAGAAGGCTGAGTTTTTAATCTTTCTCTTACCGCGAGACAAGGTCACAGTGACCTCCAAATAACAACAATAATGGAACCTACTGTAATACCATATCCATTACAGAGAAAGAGAGCATCAGGGTAATAAATTAGGTCTCTCCTGGGACTGCAGCAGCTGTCAGGAAGCAACATCCAGAAAGCAGCAGATATACAGCAGCAACGGACATTTTAAAACATCAAAGCTTGTAGCTATGATGCAGGCACAGAAAGGATTTATGCAGCTTTGTCCTCACACGTACTTGAACTAACTTTGCATGTAAAATTAATAAACTTTCAGGGTGCCAATTTGGAAAGTTGTAATCACCAAGTGCCACGAAAGGTATGCTTCCCCTGCTGCTCTGTGAAACCAACCTCCACGGCAGTGAATGACACTCTTATTGCTGGTGAATCCTGCCCAATTCAATAAAATCTGCCTCTGAAATGCACTGCAAGAGATTAGAATTAAGATTAGATTCAGAACTATTCAATTGCATGTTGCCTTTGACCCGGATTGTCTCTGAGTGGCTGAAAACCAAGAGGTGCCAAAAGCAAGGTAATTACATCTGTAACTCATACCCTTGCCATTTCTGATAACATACAGGGTCATTTTTTTTTTGTGCCCTTGTTTCCTGTTGTGAAAGGCTTAGATGCACTGCATCAAAGTGAGATGATTGGCCCAGTGACGAGGTCAGTGTTAATGAAGAACAATAGAAATGGGATATCTCAAATACTCCAGCCCAAAAATCTTCCAGTGTCACCCGCGCAGATTTACTGCAGAATTACTAATCAACTTTTCAGGAATATCATTCTCGGAAACCACAGGATGATAAGGTGCTGGATATAGATTAGAGGACCTACATTTAACTAGCTATGTTTTGTTAGGAATCAAAGCACCACAGCCAAGAAATTGTGTGCGAACCCTTAACACATTCACTTGACATCTGTTTGTGCACTATTTAACAGAGGCATTAACTTATTCTTATTTGAAATAAGCTGTTAAATTGGATAAAGCGATGCTACATTAAGTGTTCATATGCTAATATCATGCACAATAATTTCTCAACTCATAGAATTCAAAATGTAATATTTGTCTTTTGAAATTAGAGTTCATAAAATTTGTGGCGAATAAATATTCAAATTGACACCGTTATAGCTAATAGTGTTTAATTAAAAGGTGCAATTAATGCTGGAAATTGACATATTGAATTATTAATGGCTTCATATTAATTATTAATCCTTAAATGGCTGATACATTGGCTACAGTTCTCATTGAGCAACTCCGGTCTCCTAGTTTCCTGGGTGCTTCCTCTGCCATCCAAGACACTGACTATCCCATAGTTTGGCACAGAAAGTACTTGCTCCTGGCTTTATTGGGCAAGACTCACCTGAGCCTTGGAGCGAAGAGGGATTAGAGAGCAGGGGCTAATTGGGCTAAGGTATGTAGACATAATTTACTTGTTATTTTAAAATCCTATATTCTTACTTTTACACTTCCAACATAAGTTCCTATGACCAGATTTATAGTCGCAACTACTCATGTAAACTTATGACACTATAGTTACACCTGCTTGCCAATCATAGCACTATCTTAACACTACACTTTCTACTGGGAACCTTACAGGTCTCACAAAGGGTCTTTTCATTCTGAATTTGGAACTTATAAGGGAACAACATTTGCATCCAGTTCTAATACTTTCAATCCGGTATAAAAATGTAATCTGTGAACCTGCCAATGCAGAACATTTTGGCACAATTTGGGTTGTCAGTCTGGCTCTGCACACATTGGCAACCACATACTGACAGAGGATTGAGATATTTAACAATAATTTTTGGGATTTTCTTGGATCAAGGTGACGGGCTCCTTTATTGTCCTTTGTTGGGACTGGAAGTAGGTCAATAGTTTCTGATTGAACCCCGGTGTTATTAGGAGTTAGCCTATGTACGTATGGTAGGAATTGCATTTGTATTTTCAGCAGGAAGTCTCCCAAATAACCTGACATCTTGAGTTGCAAATGCAGATTATAAATTATCCACTTCGGTAATAAAATAGGATTCATGATTGCTAAGCTGCACTGCTACACAATACAAGTGAAGAGGCTGTCCTGTATCTTCTGCAATAATAGCCCTTCCATTTTGATGGTAAACCTCAGTATATTTTTTTATGCGTAGTCTATAAATATAAACATATATATGATGGAGTCGGAAAATGTCACTACCTCTTTAATGCTAACAGCCACATTGTTATGCCTCATTAAGCCTAAAATACAACAAAATCTGATTGAAGGCAAGAAATATTCACTTAAAAATCATCCACAGCTAATAGTAATTCAAACTATGAACTCAGAATAAATATTTTCAATTAGAAAAGGAATATTAAGTCCTGCTACTGCAAGCATAAAATCACTGTAAATTATACAAACCATAATACTCAGCACACCAAACATTGCTAACCTATCAGGAGGTTGTGCTGAAAAATAGCAGCATAATTTAGAAAGGTAGAATTCTTCTGTGTGAAATGTGCTCTCAATCAGCAGTTTTCTTAAATTATTTTGTCGAGAAATACTGCAGATTGGCCAGATGGTCTGTGTTGCAAAAGCAAAATGCAAATTGATTACTTTTACTTCCAGTTTAGAGAAATATTGATCCAAAGAGACTGTTTTTGGGAGGAGGAAAGGTTAGGCACTGTTTAGGGAGCAGCTATATGGATTTAACAGGGTTCAGCTGCTCACTCTAAGGTGTTGAACGAATTATTGGAGATAAAGCGATATGAAATGGCAGAAATTCTCACACTGCACAAGTTAGTTCAGGATTAGAGTACATCAGAATGTTGAAATGGTAAATTCCAGAGATACAGTTTTCAAACTGGACTGGATATTATAAAGGGAAGATAATTGAGTCCCTTACAAACACTGATTTGTGGAGGTAATTAGTTCATAAAAGATCCAGCAGCTCTCTCCATTACAGAAAGATAATTAGTTATATGTAGCTTGAGGGGCACCACTTGAGCCATCACGTGGGCGGCACAGTGGTTAGAACTGTTGCCTCACCGCGCCAGGTGCCCAGGTTCAATTCTGGCCTTGGTCACTGTCCATGTGAGGTTTGCACATTCTCCCCCTGTCTGTGTGGGTTTCCTCCAAGTGCTCTCTTAGGACAGTAATGTTCACTTCAAGAAAATACAAAGTATGTCAGAGGCACTAACAAATTTCTAACTCAAGGAAATTATGGAATCATGACACTCATTAAGCTTTTCTGAATAATAAATGTTTTATAATCTAAGAAAGGGCTCAGATTAGTCTGTTACTAACAACATCTCACATTTATGTAGCACCTTTATTGCTGCAAAAGTTTCCGGGGCTTAATCAGACAAAAATTCAATCAACTCAAAGGAAATATTAGGGCAGGTGCCAAAAGCTTGCTCAGAGGTAAGTATAAGTAAGTTAAAGGAGTAGATGGCGAGGTTAAAGGGGGGAAAGCTAGGGCTTGAGGCCCAGGCAGCCGAAGGCAGAGCTGACAATAGGGAGACATTGGAATCAGAAAATTCACAAGAGGCCAGAGTTGGCGGAACACAGAGTTCTTGAATGGTTGTAGAGCTGGATGGTGTTACAACAAAATAGGAGGCCAATTACATGATGCCAAATAACTTCTACTCTCATCAACATGCTTTAATAATATCTGACTTGCCTGGTACCACTATAAATGAATCAAAGTGTGAATTGTGCGCTGAAAATAAGCTGTACACTCTGTTAATTGAACGTTTTGCACCTGACCTGTCACTTCAAGACTTGGGAAAGTATCAGTCATACTCAATTAACAGAAAGCAAATTGGGATCTTTAATCCCAGTAAAAGTCAATATATAATAAAAGAAGAATTAACCAACCAATCAATAACCACAATCTGTAACAAAAGTTTGGCAACTATATTCAACCATCAAAAACTTCACAAAATTTAGATATCCTATCACGCAAACCTTTCACCCACACGTGCTTCCCTTCTCTACTTCCGAGCTTACACTGAAATTTGCTTTACTATTATGCTGGTGCTGCAGCACTGTAGCACCAATGTCTTTCAATCCCCTTTACACATACACTAACATCCTCTGCATTAAATTCCTTGGCAAGCCCCATGCTCCCTGCTCCTGATAGCTGTTTTATGATCCCTAGAGTGCCAGATCCCGTTATTCCAACTCCAAACTCCACCCTTTAGCGTGCTCCAAATTCTCAATCCAATCAGCCAGGAAACTCAAATGCTGTCACCTCAGCTTCTCTCCCCTCCACCATTTCCAGTAGACCCAAGGTCCAACTCATCCTTCCAGCCTGGCCATTGCTCTGTGGGCTCAACTTTCCATTCCAAGCTCTTGGAAGAGTAAGAGAAAGTATGGAAAGGAGCCAGACATCACAATAAGAGAAGCGTGGGAGAACTGTAGAACACAAAAAAGGAGCTAGAGAGAACAGAAGAGAGTCAAAAAGAATAAGAGACAGTTGAAAGAAAAGATACTTCTATTTTATCTTTCTTGAGCAATGACCACAGAAGATCAATATGTTAGAAAGAATAATTAGCTGGTAACAAATTTGCAGCAGTAATTCGATATAGAGGTATAACTGGCATTCACAGAGTGCATGAGCTTTGTTCTCTGTCTTTATGGGACTGCCAAAAATTCTCAATTGAATAACTGCCTCATAACTCAATGCAAGCCAAACAGGAACTGTAGCTAATAATCATCCTCAAGCCAGCTCCCCAAACAAACAGCCATTATATGGTTCAGCTCCGCAGCTCTGCCATCTTCAACATGCTGAGCTATGGGGTACCATGCCACGAGTTTACGCCTGCACTTTTATCTGACACTGAATTTCCAATCCCAGCTGACGACTTGCCATTAAAGAGATGGCGGGGGGAGGAAAAAACTGAAAGGGGAGACAGAGCAGAGAAACTACTGTTCAGTCAATTATTGAGCGAGGGTGACAAAGTCTACAAACAGGTTGCCTGCCTACCCTCTCCTGCAGGTACAGCAATGGAGTGAGGGAAAAAAATCTTTGTTGGTGTAGATATGCTACTGCATCCCTTGAAGTCATGTCCTCCCATTGTATGCTTGATGGTACTTTGGCACCATATTACAGTATTTGAATTTCAAATTATTCAAAAGACAATCTGAAAACATAGTGGCTTTTGTGTTTTATTCTCAGTCTACGCTCTTTTTTGCACATGTAATATTCAACATTCTAATTTTCTGAAACAACATTTATTACAGTGAAATAAACAAATGCTCACAATGCAAGCTGCAGCTCAAACTCTGTATAAAATGGGTGATATTATTCTAAACAGTCCATTAGGAATAAATCAGACGTGGCTATTGTTTAGAAAGAAAAGGAAAGAAACACATTGCGACAACATTACTAAAGTCTAAAATTAAACTATTTTTTAAGTGTATGGGAAGCAAGGGAGCCATTAGCAATATAACTATGTAACAGTGCGTCCAATACTAACTCAGATAATATATCATATTCTGCCGCACTATTGAAATCAATAGCCTCAGGAAAAAAGGGATTTCAGAACCAGGCTGAATTTATCAAACAGATTTAGACAAGATGGCCGATGTCAAATGTTTATACCTTTCTAACTGACTATGTAACACTTTCCATGTAGTTTACTATTGTCTCCCAGTTATTCATAAGCATGTAACTTTGACACCAGATTTACTGCTTTATTACTTTTAAACCACATTAATATGAAAGCAGAAGAGAAACGGGGGAGAGAGGGAGAGATACAAAAGGACATCAGTGTACTGTCAGCAAATGCAGAAAGCAGCCAACAGTTTAGTATAAATGCTGATTCCAAATAAAAACTTCTCAACTCAATTCACAAAAGTATATATTTTTATTCTTCCACGGTTTGTGGGTGCCGCTGACAATGTTAGCTGCCCATCACTAATTGCCTTTGAACCAAATAGTTTGCTAGGTCATTCCAGAGGGCAGTTCAGAGTCAACCACATTGCTGTGGGTCTGGATTCTCACGTGGCCAGACCGGATAAGATGGCAGATTTCCTTCCCTAAAGGGCATTATGAAGCAGATACAACAATCAGTGATCGTTTATTGAGATTAGCTTTATTTTCCAGATTTACTAAGTTTAATTGAATTTCACTGATGGGATTTGAACCCCTGTCCCCAGAGCATTACTCTGGACCTCTGGATTACCAGTCCAGTGAAATTACCACTAGGCTACGGTCTCCCCTAATAACATCCAAATTAATGATTTGCCGACGATACGAAGGTTGGTGGTGTTGTGGATAGTCTGGAGGGATGTCAGAAGTTGCAGCGAGACACAGATAGGATGCAAGACTGAGTGGAGAAGTGGCAGATGGACTTCAACACGGATAAATGTGTAGTGGTCCATTTTGGCAGGACCAACGGGATGAAGGAGTGTAATATCAAGGGTAGGACTCTTAGCAGTGTTGAGGAGCAGAAGGACCTTGGGGTCCGGGTCCGTAGGACTCTTAAATCGGCCTCACAGGTAGAGGATGTGGTCAAGAAGGTGTATGGTGTATTGGCCTTCATTAATCGAGGGATTGAGTTTAGGATTCGGGAAGTAATGCTGCAACTTTATAAGACTCTTGTCAGACCCCACTTGGAGTACTGTGCGCAGTTCTGGTCGCCTCACTCCAAGGATGTGGAGGTTATTGAGAGGGTGCAGAGGAGATTTACAAGGATGTTGCCTGGATTGGGAGGCATGCCTTATGAAGATAGGTTGAGGGAGCTAGGTCTCTGCTCCCTGGAGAGACGAAAGTTGAGAGGCAACCTGACAGAGGTTTATAAAATGTTGAGATGTATAGATAGGGTGGATTCTCGGAGGCTATTTCCCAGGGCTGAAATGGTCGCTATGAGAGGACACAGGTTTAAGGTGCTGGGGAGCAAGTACAGAGGAGATGTTAGGGGTAAGTTTTTGACTCAGAGGGTGGTGAGTGAGTGGAATCAGCTGCCGTCGGTGGTGGTAGAGGCGAACTCGCTGGGGTCTTTTAAAAGACTTCTGGATGAGTATATGGGATTTAATGGGATTGGGAGTTACAGATAGTTCTATGGCCTGGTAGGTACGGATGTGATTGGCGCAACTTGTGGGCCGAAGGGCCTGTTTGTGCTGTAGTGTTCTATGTTAAAATGGTACTAACATTGCTCATAGAAATTCAGTATGTGGATGACAACAAAATCTCTGCTCTTTCAGAAGAGAATTTCCAAGTCATGCTTGATGCCTTTGTGGAAGTGGACCGAAGAATTGGTCTCAGCCTCAATCTCAGGAAGACTCAAATCCTTTTCCAACCCATCCCAGCAAAAGATCTGGTCTCTCCATCAATGGAGAAACCCTCCCAAATGTGGAGCATTTTCCTTACCGAGGGAGCCACTCTCATCTAAGGCTGACGATGATGTGGAGATCCAACATCAGATCCTTTCCATCAGCTCCACCTTTGGATGCCTAAGCATGAGGATGAGGATGGCATGGTGGCACAGTGGTTAGCACTGCTGTCTCACAGCACCAGGCACCTGAATTCAATCTCCAGCTCTATACGTTCTCCAATGTCTGTACTGATTTCCTCCCACATTCCAAAGATGTGCGGGTTAGGTGGATTGGCCATGCTAAATTGCCCCTTCGTGTCAGGGGGACTAGCTAGGGTAAATGCATGGGGTTATGGGATAAGGCCTCGGTGGGATAGCGGTTGTTGCTTATGGGCCAAATGACCTCCTTGTTCACTGTAGGATTCTATGATTCAATGACTGCGAGATCTGTGCTGATACTAAGATCATCGTGTACAAGGCAAACATCCTCCCAACTCTTCTACACAGCTCAGAAACTTGGGACTGCATACAGGCACCATCTCAAGGCCTTGGAGAGGCACCATCAACGTTGTCTGAGATGGATTCAGCACCACAGCTGGGAGGACAGACATACTAACATCAATGTCCTTGAAAGTACCAAGAGCATCAGCATCGGTGCCATGATCATCTGAGGCCAGCCATGTGCTTAGCATAACAAGTCCCAACTGCCAAAGCAAATCTTCTTCGTTCAGCTCAAAGAAGGCACCTGAGCAAGGGAAGGATAAAGGGAGTGCTCCAAACTCACCCTGAAGGCTCACCTCAAGAAATACAATATAGATGTTATCACCTGGGAGACCTCGCTCTGAAGGAACCCTCTGATTGAAGGGACAGAAATTTTCGAGAACATCTGATGGCAAGAGGTCCAGGAAAGGAGCCTGAGAAAGGAATCACAGTGATCTAAAGCCCACACACCAACTCCACCTCCTGGAAACACCTGCCGAGTGTGCGGTTAGACATGTGGTTCTAGGCTGGAGCTCATCAGCCACACACGGACCCACAGAACCCATGACCAATGACACAGAGTTTCTGACATGGCCAATCATACTTGTTAGCGAGTGATTGCCAAAAAAGATCCTACAAATCAAATGCAAGGATTAAACTTCACCTTTTATCAAATAAAACCCTGTACATTTTGTTTTCTTACAATGGTTCGGGTTAAAATATATTTTATTAGTTAACACGGGATTCAAATGATAAATAATCATTCTGTCAGAGCGATCAGCTGAGTAAATGTGTTCTTTATATTAATGCTGAATTATTTTACACACTTACACAGGAAGAATTGTTACAGTTTTCAGAAAGATCCACATCCAACTCGCACATTTTGGGACATGTTGCATTGCAATTTTAACCAAAAGGATTTTAGTTTTGCTCCCAAGTATATATTTTGGCTGGGAACAATTACATTAGCAGAGTAACTCCTCTGATCCAAGATGCTGTGTGACACACACAATGCAACACACACACACATGCACACACACATACACGCACACATAAACACACGCACACCAGCACACGCACGCGCGCGCACACACACACACCACCACCACCACCGCCGCCCCCCCCCCATCTTGAAAGTGACTCCACCAATCCTTTGTTGGAAGGTTCAAACTTAAAATACAAGTTTTGTGTTTTATCAGTCTGCCCTAATCAAAAAAGGGGTTTTAATTAATATTAATGTTTCCATTTTCACTCAGTCTGTTAACACAAGGCCTTATTTATAATCTACATGAACTACCCAGCACAATCCGCAATCCATCAACCTCATTAATCTATCAGAATTTGGTTTTGACAAGCAAGGACAAATGATCAAATTGCCACCGTTGCTGTAATTAACACAATAACTTTCCTCGAAAAAAAACATATTGCACCAATCAGTATATTAACACGCCCTGCCTGTATTTAGCATGTTCTTGCAGATAATTTGTTGCAACAATGTGCAACTGTTACTTAGGAACTCAACACAGCAGCTGATTACAGCTGAGTGAGCAATGTGGCAATAAAAACTATAGAAATAAATTAGTGTATTACAGAAACACATGTGTCTTCACAATTAATAAATTCCACTCCATCAAATTGTGATTTAATTATGCATTATGTATGTTAGGCATGAATCATTCATGTACAGTATTACCCAAGTGGGAAAATAGCAAATAGACGTATCAACAGGGTTCAGAACTGCTTTTAGTCAAATATAACAGTGAGAATAATAATTAAAAAATACATACAGCTGCCAAAACCGATACTAAACTTAATACATTTTTAAATAAAGTTTAAAAGTGATCACTGGCAAGCAGTGATAAAACATGCAGCAGTAACAAGTCTTACTGGTACAAAATAATCAGCCTTGCTGAGGGGCTGAACGACTAACTCAGAAGATTAGTACTATTTAAAAGTTAACACACCAGGCACAAAGAGTACACAAAAATTAGGAAAGAAAAGAAAGAATATGCTCTTTTGTAGCACCTTCCACAACCTCAGGACATCCCAAAGAATCTCACAGCAAATGAAGTACTTTTGAAGCGTAGTCACTGTTGAACAGCAAGATCCCACAAATAGAAACGTGATAATGACTTGATAATCTGTTTTTATTAGTCACAATGGTTAAATGCTACAGAGAAACCACCCTGCCCTGCTTTGAAGAATGCCATGGGATCTGTTATGTCCCAAAAGGAAATACAGGACTGCTTTAACATCTTATTTGAACTGATGGCACTTCCGACAGTGCAGCACTCTGTGAAGTACTGCACTGGGGTGTCAGCCTAGATTCACGTGCTCAAGTCCCGGAATAGAGGTTGGACCCACAACCTTCTGACACAGAGGCAAGAGTACTGCCAACTGAGCCTTCGCTGACAACTGAATATACTGCACCTATCCGCCAACTGCAGCTGTTAGCAATAAAATAAAACAGCAGATAGAAAAAATTTTAAATCATAACCAAGGCTGAAATGCACAATGCATTTGCCCTCAGACACTGACAGTTTAAAGCTTCTGAAGCAGCTACCTAGGAATATAGCTATACTGCTATATCAGCTTCTTACAACCAAGTCAGAGGCAGCAATGATACTGCTACACTACAAAAAGAAAAAATGCATTATCAACCATCCCAACAAGCCTGGTTCCCTCAACGTCACGTTGCAAAGTTTGGGACATGAAGGGAATTAAAAAAACATTTTCCTTAAAACTTCATACACCCACAGACTAATTGTTAAATGAACGAAATTAAATTTAAAAATCAATGGCCAATTAAACAACCATTTTTACCAGTCTTGAAATCAGGGGAAAAAATGTTAACCTACTGTTTTGACAGATTAAAAACAACACAGCATCAAATGGGTAGATAAACCAGTATGATAGCACACATTGCTCTCCTCTGTAGCAGAAGGTATAAATTCTCACTAGATTTTACATGCGCAGTGGGTACCCCTTTCCGATATCCATTCAAGTGGTCATTCCTCATTAGTTACCGGTTGCTGGCTGTTCAACCACAGATGGGGAGGTTGTGGGGGTGGGTGGGGAGGTTGTGGGGGTGGGGGGTGGTTGGTGGTTGGTGGTGGTGGTGGTGCTGAGAGGGTGGTGGTGGGGGGGGTGTCAGTGAGGGGGGGGAGGTGGTGTCAGAGCTAAGCTTGATCCACTTTTCAGCTGCTAGCAAAACTAAAAGCACACACACACCTTTCTAGCAGGAGGTTTCTGGATAGTAATAAGTAAGTGTAACCCTCTCGTCCCTTAGCCACATAGTTAGGGCCGGTGCCCTATTATTCCACTGGCTGACAGAACCTTCACTTTAACGCAGAGGCGGAGGTTCAATCCTGGGCTCTTTCCGATTTGCATGGCTCAATTCTACAACGCCCTGAGCATTTACCAACTGAATTATTAGGAAAGATCTGCGGCCAATATGTTAGGAAAAGCCTCAGGCAGCTCCCTTTGAATTTTTAATGATAGAACAGAGATGACTGCCCCATCTATTAACTTAGATTATTAATCGTGCCTTTGCACAGCCGTATTCCTTCTCCTCCACCACAGCAGTGGAATTCAGGAACATAACTCCAGCCAGAGGGGTACATCAACCTGCTGGTTTTAGTGCTGGACGTTATCTAAATATAAACAAAACAAAAAACATTCTTATTTGATGTTCTCCAATTACTTCACCCTGATATTTATTCCTGGTTAAATCTTATTGGAACAGCACACTTGGTAACCAGTTTGATTTCCAAACCATCTGCAGCGTATGGGACTGGCAATATAAACTAACTAATGAAATTAAAAATTAGTTAGTACTTCTTTGATAATTAGTGCTGCTGGAAATACTTGTTGGAAACACCAGTGTATTAGATATTGTGGTTAAATCAAAGCGTAGAACAGTGCAGGAGGAGGCTATTCGGCCCGAGTCCACACCGATAACAATCCCATCCAGATATTGCATACTTGCAATCCCACATACTTAGCCCACTAATCCCTGTAACCTACTCATCCCAGGACACTAAGGGGGCAATTTAACATGGCCAATGCACCTAATGCGTGCATCTTTCGACCATGGGAGGAAACCAGAGCACCCAGGGGAAACCCACGCAGACACGAGGAGAATGTGCAAACTCCACACAGACAGTGACCCAAGGCGGGAATTGAACCCAGGTCCCTGGAGCTGTGAGGCTAACCACTGTCAATAGTTTTTGTCAATAGTAGTGACTGAGGCAAACAGAACTTTGCTAACACGGCACAGCAACTCACTGGAAGAAAAACTGTCTGATGTTAAAAACAGCAAATACTGGAAATACTCAGCCGGTCAGACAAAGTTAAAACAGAGTTAACATTTCAAGTCAATGCTCCCGTGTTCTAATATCATGGAATGGTTGTAAACAAATCTCATCAAAAACAAAGTGGGAATTTATGGATCAGAAACAAAGTTCAGTTTTTAAACTGAGTTCAAGAAGAGGGTAATAAATATGTTCAGACTTCCCTGTGACGGTGAAAGAATTGTTTGTTATTTAAATGCCACATTCCCAGCTGTCACAATGCCTTTATTTCATTATGAATGCCAGACAACACAATATGATATCACATATCAACCAAACTAATTTGCAATAACTTGCTGTCCACTCCTATGGCCAGTGGACACAAGTGAACTTTATCCAGCTTATGCAGCAGCCACATTGTGAGGAAAAAACATTCTCACCTTCTGCATCTCCAGAGGTTTTGTATATTTCTGCCAGTAGGTGGAGAGAACGATCATCGCAATGTAGAGGCAAGCTGTTGGAACTGACTTCAAATTCAGAAACCGGGTAAAGAAGCTCCCTCCGGTGGTCAGTTCTGGATTAACAGCCTGCAAATTATCCATCGCAAGTTGCTGAAAAATCAACATGGACACTGACTTATTAAGTGTTAGGTACAAGCTGCACGTATGCACATTTCAGAGTAAAACAATCCCAACACGCAAAAGGGTTATCAGCTTTTTACCCATATATGTTTAACCACTATCCTGAGAAACCTCTCACCATTTACAGCATCAAATTTACCTCCTGCACAGTCAAGATTTGCATTTATATAGTGCCTTTCACAGCTGTTCTGAAGAAGTCACATTCAATGCAAACATCAACTCAGTTGCTGCCAGTTCTGCTGAGTATTTCCACAGCTTTTCGTTTTTATTTATGAAATACAAATAGTGTTCTGGCAAATCTGATAGTGGTTTTTGAGGTTGTAACTAGCAGGCTAGATAATGGGGAACCAGTGGATGTAATATATTTGGCTTTTCAAATAAGATGTCGCACACGAGGTTATTACACAAAATCATGGTTCATGGACTGGAAGTATTACCTTAAATTCCACCCGTTGATTCTTAGCTGCCTTCAGAAATGGAGGAGCAAGCCACTCGGTTGAAGGGTAATGATGGCAACTGCTGGCCTTGCCCACATCACATTAAAGAAAATCAAACAATGTTAATGTTCTCGTTTTGTAAGGTTTTGGCGATACTTCACCAAGGAGTTGCCTCTTCCTGTTTCACACAAGTTTTGCTAAATGTTCTCATGGCCCCAAAAAACCCAAGTTTCACCTGTATTCCAATAACAGGTGAAAGCATGTTCGCACAATGTGGTTTGCTGTCGACACGAAACAAATATGCTGCATGCATTTTGAATTATCGATGCATTCCTAATGGAATGGATTTAGCTAACAAGCTCTGGGTTCAAAAATAATACATGGATGACTAAGTACATACAGTACCAGTAAAATACACAGAACGGTTGTGTGATTTAATTCCATTTTTAGACTTACACAGACGTAAGAATTATTGAAAGATAATTAAGCTCACTGGACTGGTACATTATAATAGCCTCTTAAAGATTTTCTCAGAGGCTTTAATGCATGTCATTTTATTACAGTCATAGGTCATGCTACTTTTGATGAGACCCATAACAAGGTGGCAGTGAAATACAACAGTTCACATAAGTCACAGGTAAAGAAGCTGGTTAACACTCTGTCTTCCTTTGATTAGACTACAAGGAAGTAAGACTGTTATTAACATCTGCTAATATATAGAACCAGATCTATAACAATGGAGGTTTTGGGGTATCTGCATGAAGATAATTCCTAGGCCTCGGAGCATATGTTCCTGTGACCACAGCAGTGGGGGGGTATCCTGGGGTCTAGGACAATTGGAAGGAGCTATTAGAGTCTGTTAGCAATAATAAACAGGAGATCCAAGGAAAGGGTGTCATTGTCTGGACCACAAAAGAGGGCCCTTTGGCACATTAGGACTGCTTGAGGTTTCTGGCAAGGTGTACATGGGAAGGCAGTTACAGAAGAATCTCACCTTCTTCATTACAGCTCTTTGCTGATATGGGTATCTGGACTACTAACAGGGCAATTCTCGGGTCTAAGGGCAGGAGAGAGTGGGGTCATGGGTGAGAAGCTTGACATCAGCAGGTGTTGCATAGAAGCTCAGGACTTGGCTCATTGGGAAAGCATTGTTGATTGTCATAAAAACCCATCTGGGTTCACCAATGTCCTTTAGAGAAAGAGATCTGCTATTCTTACCCGGTCTGACCGACATGTGACTCCAGACCCACAGCAACGTGGTTGACTCTTAAATGTTCTCTGAAATGGTGGGCAGTTGGGGATGGGCAATAAATGCTGGCCCAGCCAACAATACCCACGTGAGCAAATAAAAAATTCCCAGTCGGGGATCTGATGATATCTGATGCTATTTGTAATGGAGTTTCCAAATTGTAAGTGTAGTTGAGGCCAGCAACACAAAACAGTTCTCAGCACGTAAGTTAAAATCAATCTGGACCTGAGCAAGAAAAGTGTTTCTTTCCCTCGGCAAAATTTAAGGACTTTTTTCCCACGCCTTTCCTATTTTTCTTTTAAGTTTTCTTTATTTATTAGTATCACAAGTAGGCTTACTTTCACACTTCAATGAAGTTACTTTGAAAATCCCCTAGTCACCACACTCCGGCACCTCTTCAGGTACACTGAGGGAGAATTTAGCACGGCCAATTCACCTAACCTGCACATCTTCGGACTGTGGGAGGAAACCGGAGCAGACACAGGGAGAACGTACAGACTCCATACAGACAGTGACCCAAGCCAGGAATCAAACCTGGGTCCCTGGCACTGTGAGGCAGCAGTGCCAACCACTGTGCCACCATGCCACCTTCTGTGTCAGTCTGTTTGATACATTTGACGCATTCTACAGCTCAGAAACAGGCCTTTTGGCCCTTCTTGTCTGTGCCGAACCATTTTTTGCCTAGTCCCACTGACCTGCACTTGGACCATATCCCTCCGCACCCCTCTTATCCATGAACCCGTCCAAGTTTTTCTTAAATGTTAAAAGTGACCCCGCATTCACCACTTTATCCGGCAGCTCATTCCACACTCCCACCACTCTCTGCGTGAAGAATCCGCCCCTAATATTCCCTTTAAACTTCTCTCCTTTCTCCCTTAACCCATGCCCTCTGTTGCTTTTTTCTCCCCTAGCCTCAGTGGAAAAAGCCTGCTTGCATTCACTTTATCTATACCCATCAAAATCTCATACACCTCTTTCAAATTTCCCCTCATTCTTCTACGCTCCAGGGAATAAAGTCCTAACCTATTTAATGTCTCTCTGTAACTCAGCTTCTCAAGTCCCAGCAACATCCTTGTGAACCTTCTCTGCACTCTTTTAACCTTATTTACATCCTTCCTGTAACTAGGTGACCAAAACTGTACACAATACTCTAAATTCAGCCCCACCAATTCCTTATACAACCTTAGCATAACACTCCAACTTTTATACTCGATACTCCGATTTATAAAGGCCAATGTACCAAAAGCACTCTTTACAACCCTATCCGCCTGTGACACTTTTAGGGAATTCTGTACCTGTATTCCGAGATCCCTCTGTTCAACAGCACTCTTCAGAGTCCTACCATTTACCCCTTACGTTCTACTTTGGTTTGTCCTTCCAAAGTGCACAACTTTGAAAGTCTCACAATGCCAGGTTAATGTCCAACCAGTTTATTTGACTATCAAATAAACTGATTGGACTTTAATCTGGTGTTGTGAGACTGCTTACTATCTCATAGAAGACAGAGGGTCATGGTGGATGGAAACTTTTCAGACTGGAGACCAATTACCAGCGGTGTACCACAGGGATCAATGCTGGGTCCTCTGCTATTTGTGATTTTTATCAATGACTTGGAGGAGGGGGCTGAAGGGTGAATCAGTAAATTTGCTGATGACACCAAGATTGGTGGAGTAGTGGATGAGGTGGAGGGATGTTGTAGGTTGCAAAGAGACATTGATAGGCTGCAGAGCTGGGCTGAAAAGTGGCAGTTGGAGATTAACCCTGATAAGTACAAGGTGATTCATTTCGGTCAGACAAATTTGAGTGTGGATTACAGGGTCAATGACAGGGTTCTGAGGAATGTGGAGGAACAGAGAGATCTTGGGGTTCATGTCCACAGATCTTTGAAGGTTGCCATTCAAGTAGATAGAGCTGTCAAGAGGCCTATAGTGTGTTCGCGTTTATTAACGGGGATTTGAATTTAAGAGCCATGGGGTTATGCTGCAACTGTAAGAACCTTAGTGAGGTTGCATTTGGAGTATTACGTGCAGTTCTGGTCACCTCACTATAAAAAGGATGTGGAAGCTTGGAGAGATGCAGAGGAGATTTACCAGGATGCTGCCTGGTTTGGAGGGTAGGTCTTACGAGGAAAGGTTGGGAGAGCCAGGGCTTCACAGCAGAAGAGGATGAGAGGCGACTTAATAGAGGTTTATAAGATGATGAGGGGGATAGATAGAGTGGACCTTCAGAGTCTATTTCCTCGGGTGGATGTAGCTGATATTAGGGGGCATAACTATAAGGCGGGAGATATAGGAGGGATGTCCAAGGTAGGTTCTTTACCCAGAGAGTGGTTGGGGTGTGGAATGAACTGCCTGATAGTAATAGTGGAGTCAGACACTTTAGGAACTTTCAAGCAGTTATTGGATAGGCACATGGAGCACACCAGAACGTAAGGAGTGCGGTAGTTTGATCTTGGTTTCGGACAAAGCTCGGCACACCGAGGGCTGAAGGGCCTGGACTGAGCTGTACTGTTCTATGTCTAAGTTCTATGCTGGAATATGCTTGCCTGCCTGTTTTTCAGTGCAGGTGAATGGGACGTTCCAACACTGGCTGCAGGTCATAGAGAAAAGCCTGGCATGATACCAACCATTGCCCCAACAAGAATGTGTTGTGCAGCACCAAAAATAGATCCCTGCTTTCATAGGTCAGTTGACATTTGGAATTTACTCATTGCTTCTCCAAGTGGAACAGTAACCAGACTGGGAGCACCCTGGTGAAATTCAACCCTCCATTTGGAGTGTGTGGTGGGATGGTGTGTGGGAGAACCAGATATACAGACCCTGTATCCACCCCGTTCTCTTCTGCCATAGAATGCAATCATTTCCATTACAACAAGAACATTATTTCAGAAAGGAGCACCTTCTCCTCATTTCTTATACAATCTAATATAGGGATCTTTGGTTTTATGTTTTTCATCTGTTTGTAACTCTACAAATTTTCTTATTCAAACCTTACAAAGAGCAAAGAACAAAAAAAATTACAGCAAGGAACAGGCGCCTTGGCCCTCCAACCCTACACTGACCATGCTGCCCGACTTAACTAAAACCCCCTACTCTCCCGGGGACCACATCCCTCTATTCCCATTCTATTTATGTACTTGTCAAAACACCCCTTAAAAGTCACTACCATATCCACTTCCACTACCTCCCAGGCAATGAGTTCCAGGCACCCACCACCCTCTGTAAAAAATCTGCCTCATACATCTCCTTTAAACCTTACCCCTCGCACCTGAAACCTATGCCCCCTAGTAATTGGGTCTTCCACCCTGGAAAAAAGCTTCTGGCTACCCACTCTGTCCATGCCTCTCATAATCTTGTGGACTTCTATCAAGTCTCCCCTCAACCTCCATCGTTCCAGTGAGAACAAACCAAGTTTCTCCAACCTCTCCTCATAGCTAATGCCCCCTCTTCCAGGCAACATTCCTGGTAAATCTTTTCTGAAAACTCTCCAAAGCCTCCACATCCTTCTGGTAGTGTGGTGACCAGAATTGAACACTATATTCCAAGTGCGGCCTAACTAAGGTTTTATAAAGCTGCAACATGACTTGCCAATTTTAAACTCAATCCCCCGGCTGATGAAGGCAAGCACGCTGTGTGTCTTCTTGACTACCTTCTCCACCTGCATTGCCACTTTCAGTGACCTGTGTACCTGTACACCCGAATCCCTTTGCTTATCAATACTCTTAAGGGTTCTGCCATTTACTATATATTTCCTATCAGTATTAGACCTTCCAAAATTACCTCTCATTTGTCTGGATTAAATTCCATCTAGTTACATTTTCCTCCAAATCATTTATATATATTACAAACAGCAAAGGTCCCAGCACCGATCCCTAAGGAACACCACTTGTCACATTCAGTAACACAGCCTTCTACTGCTACCCTCTGTCTTCTTTGACTGAGCCAGTTTTGTATCCACCTTGCTAGCTCACCTCTGGTTCCACGCGACTTCACCTTCTGCACCAGTCTGCCATGAAGGACGTTGTCAAAGGCCTGACCGAAATCCATGTAGATAACATCCACTGCCTTACCCTCATCAATCATTTTCGTTGTTTCCTCGAAAAACTCGATCAAGTTCGTGAGACATAATCTCCCTTTCAGAAAACCATGTTGTCTCTCACTAATACATCCACTTATTTCCAAGTGGGAATAAATCCTGTCTCGAAGAATGTTCTCGGATAATTCCCCTCCCACTGATGTAAGGCTCACTGGCCCAGTAATTAACTTGGTAGAAGATTTTGAAGTGATTCTACATTGTAAAAGATAACACAGTAGAAACAATCTTTTCTTAATAAGATATATATTATTCACATATCAATAAGTAGAATGCTTATAAAAACTTTGAGGATTATCTAGGTTCTAGTCATTAGAAAATCTCTATTTTGTTGCTTTTTAAAACTTTCCAAATGGTGGACAGTTTTCCAACCCAAGAGGAGGAGATTAGCCATACTGAAAATCAGGCAGGGGAAAGGCAATTAATTTTTCTTTTATTCATTCATGGGATGTGGGTGTTGTTGTCTAGGCCAGCATTTATTGCCCCTCCCTAGCTGCCCTTGAGAAGATGGTGGTGAACTGCCTTCTTGAAATGCTGCAGTCCATATGTCGGCACACTCACCATGCTGTTAGGGAGAGCGTTTCAAGGTTTTGACCCAGTGAGAGCAATATATTTCCAAGTTCAGATGGTGAGTGGCTTGGATGGAACTTGCAGGTGGTGGTGCTCCATGTGTCAGCTTCCTTTGCCCTTCTAGATCGTGGTATTGTTAGTTTGAAAGATGCTGCCTAAGCTTGGCGAGTTGCTACAGTGCATCTTGTAGCTGGTACACACTGTTGTCACTGTATACCAGTGATGGAGGGAGTGAATGTTTGTGGATAGGATGTCAGTCAAATGGGCTGCTTTGTCCTGAATTTATCGAGCCACACTTATCTATGCAGGTATTCGATCACATTCCTGACTCATGCCTTATAGATGGACAGGCTTTGCGGTTTCTTGCTGCAGGATTCTTAATGCCTGACCTGCTCTTGTAACCACAGTATTTATATGGCTAGTCCAGTTCAGTTCCTGGTCAATCACAATCCCTAGTGGGAGATTCAGCAATTGCCATTGAGTGTTGAGGGATGGTGATTAGATTCTCTACTGTTGGACCTGATGCCATGTAGCTTCATGAGATCCAGAGTCAATGTTGAGAACTCCCAGGGCAACTCCCCCCCAAACTGTACGCCACTCTGCCGCTATCTCTGCTGCGTCTGTCCTGCTGGTGGTACATGACATACCCAGGGATGGTGATGGTGGTGTCTGGTACTCTATCTGTAAGATATGATTCCGTGAGTAAGACTACATCAGGCTGCAGTTTGACTAGTCTGTGAAACAACTGCCCCAGTTTTGGTACAAGCCCCCAGATGTTGGTCAGAAGGATTTTGCAGGGTCAATAGGGCTGAGTTTGCCATTGTCACTGCCTGAGTCAATACCAGAAAGTCCATCCTGTTTCATTTGATGTTTCATTCATCAAATTTTCAGTAGCAGTTTGATACGATTGAGTAGTTTGCCATTTCAGAGAGCAGTTAAGTGTCTGGAGTCACATGTGGGCAGATCAGGTAAGGATGGCAGATTTCCTTCCCTAAAGGACATTTGAACAGAGAAGGAGCTAAGAAATAGTCATAAAGTTAAGGATATGTTAGCGTAGCATTGCCATCATGCAGTTGGGGAATTTAAGTTGTTATTTAAATTAATCTGGAATAAGAAAGTGTGTTTCGGTAATAGTGACTGTGAAACTACTGGGTTGTTGTAAAAACCTATCTGGTTTGCCAATGTCCTGTGGAGAGGGATATATGTTGTCTTTGTCCAGGCTGGTCTCTGTGTTACTTCAGACTGAGAACAATGTCTCCACTTGAGCCTGTCCTCCAAAATAGCCTAGTGAGACCCTCAGCCTTCACTACCAGCTTCTCAAGGGCAAATAAGAATGGGCACTAATGAATAAGTTTAAAAAATGAACGAGCCAAAGAAAATAAAACTGTATTTAAGTAATATCTTTCATCAGACATTCCAAAGCATTTCATAGTCAGTGCATTAACTTTGAAGAAGATGTTAAAATATATTAAATGTTACCGGTGATGTGCTAAAGAAGAAAAGATTCGCAGCCCACACCAGTTCTGAAAAAAAAACAAATTTTGTGACATTCGCATAACTACAAGAATTAAGACATTTTGGCTGTTCTGTAAGCCTCGCCCTCCCCGAAATCAGGGAGGGCGAGGCTCACAGAACAGCATTCTCCTGTGGCCTCGGGCGCAATCTTACGAGTCTCAGGCAGGCGTGCCAGTAAAATTCCAGCCTTTAAGTTCACACATATGGCACTAAGGAAAATAATCAATGGTGGACGTTAAATAGCATGGAAATGTTGAGGGAACAAGTCAGAAGCTTTTATAATACCATTTGATCCCGTCTGGCCATCATGCTGTCATTCAGAAGCTTTTAGATTCTCCTTTAACACCACCATGTGAGAATTAACTTTTTCATATAGCGAGTGGTTGGGGTATGGAATGCATTGCCTGTAAGTGGCAGATTCAATCAAGGCATTCAAGAGGGCATTACATGATTACATTTTTTTATTAATTCAGGGAATGTGGGCATCGCTGGTTCGACCAGCATTTATTATCCATCCCCAGCTACCTTGAATTATGTGGTTTGCTGGGCAATTTTAGAGCCAAACACATTGCTGTGGGTCTGTCATATATAGCCCAGGTAAGGATAGCAGGTTTCCTTCTCTAATGGACATTAGTGAACCAGGTGGGTTTACACTAAAATCGCTTCATAGTCATCATTACAGGTGGCATGGAGCTAGCACAGCAGCTTCAAGCACCAGGGACACAGGGTCAATTCTGGCCTTAGTTGACTGTGGAGTTTGCATGTTCTTCCAATGTCTGTATAGGTTTCCTCCAGATATACTGGTTCCCTCACAGTCCAAAAATGTGCAGGTAAGGGGGATTGGCCATGTTAAATTGCCCTTTAGTGTCCAAAGATGTGTAGGTTGGTGGGTGAGCCATGCAAATGTGCAGTGTTGCAGGGATCAAGTGGGGGGGAGGGCCTGGTTGGGATGCTCTTTTGGAGAGTCGGTGAAGACTTGATGGGCCGAATGGCCTCTTTCTGCACCATAGGGATTCGACGATTAGACTTTTCATTCCAGATTTTTATTGAATTGAAATTTCACCATTTGCTGTGGTGGGATTCAAACCCAGACTCCCAGAGAATTATTTTGGGCCTCTGGATTACTGGTCCACTGACAATACCACAATGCTATTTCCTCCTTATTAGAATAGAAACAATCCCCTTGAATAGAAACAATGTGCAGGGGCATGGGATAAAGGTAGGAGAATAGCACTAAGTCAAGATGTTTGTTAGGAGAGCCAGCACAGACACGATGGGCAAAATCACCTCCTTTTGCTCAGTAATAATTCTGTGATATAAATAACCAATAGTGAACTAGCCTGGGTAGATGATAATATGGGGATTGAAAAGGCTCAGTTAAGACTGATACTGAAGAAAATATCTTTGGTAAGTACATTTTCTTTCCTATTTGTGCTGAAACTATGTTAATCCTCCCATTCTCTGCTATTGGATAAACATGTTCTTTTAAATGAATGGCAGTGGATAATTAGGCTGTATCAGGAAAATACCCATTTGCAGCACTGTGCTCGTGAATTTTACAATTGCTGGTAAACAGAAGACCCAACATCTGACATTTGCCAAAAAGCTGCTTCCCACACACATTTCCTGCATTTCCTTCCCCATAAAATCACTCAGAAATCCTATTTTATGCATTGACAAGTGACAAACTCTTCTTTTGTTGGAGGTTTTACATAATGACCTTGTGACTGGCATCAGATATTGTCCAGTAAAAATGCACAGATTTTGTTCTCAAGTAGGTGTACTTTCAAAAGTCTGGTCAGGAGTAAGTTGTAAATTTACTCTTTGCAATTTATACTCTTTAATTTTAAATCTTTGTAAATTGTTCTGAGATTAGAAAAGGTGAGATACAAAAGTACATGATACACTGGTAATTGTGGCGCTGTTACCATCTATTTGTAATGTTAAAATTCTTTCCTATATGATGTCCAAAGATGTGCGGGTTAAGCCATGCTAAATTGCCCCTTCGTGTCCTGGGAGACTCAGGTTAGAGGGATTAGCAGGGTAAACATTTGGGTTGCGAGGATAGGGTCTGGGTAGGATTGTTGTTGGTGCAAACTCAATGGGCCGAATGGCCTCTTTCTGCACTGTAGGGGTTCTATGATGACACAGCATATTTTAAATAATGAACTTAATGAAGTGCTCAACTTTTCTGCTTAATTTATTATTCTCATTCGCTGAGGTGTCAAGTCAATGCCATCACCAATCAGGATCCAGGAACCAAATGTCACTGATCCAACCAAATCACTTATCAAAATACTTTTGGACACTATTTTTCTGCCTCAGGCAAAATGCTGAAGGGATTAAAAAATACTTAAACTTTGCTGCAAAGTGAAATCACTTCATGTTTGAAATGCCTGCATGAAGTTTCCCTTCACTCTTTCTGGTTAAAATTGAACTGCTGTGACCCTCTCTCTGGGACACTGCGTTACATTCCAGTCTCAGTCCAAAATTCCACTCGATACTGTTGATACTAGCTTTGACCAATTAACTCGTGTGCTTAGGAGAGGTACACTATGGCGATAAATACTGATAAACAAACACTGATAACTCAACATTCAGCAGACTCTGATGGGAATAAATCCATCAGTGAAATTAAACTCCAAAGTTATCTTCTGTAATGCACTTCTTATTCTCTGACAGGGCTATTCTAGAAAACCGGGAAATAATAGCACTTGATTAATACCACTAATTCGGAGTTTTAGTCGGACCAGGATAAAGGTGAGCACATCATTAAAAGGATTGAATACTGGACATCCTTGTTACATTGGTTAAGTTGTCAGTGGAAATTGGTTCACCATGATCACGTTAATTGGAACAAATGGGGAGTATTGAATGGGGTCAAACTGGAATGAAAAAGTAGAGAGACTTCGAGTTCATTTTAAGGCAACTGAACTTGTAACAGGTGCCTCAGAGAGAATTTTTGATTACTATCGATCAACCTGCAGCCTGAATAAGAATCGGATTTTACCTGCCCAGTCCACAAAGAGGTAACAAGTGAGAGTCTGTCCACAAAATCAATCAGCACCTGAGCCTGAAGTCACCTGTTATTGCAAAACAGCTCATGTTTAAATTTTTAAGTTTATTTATTAGTGTTACGAGTAGACCTACATTGCAGTGAAGTCACACTGAAAATCCCGTAGTCACAACGCTCATGTTCAGGTACATTGAGGGAGAATCTAGCATGACCAATTTACTTAACCAGCACGTCTTTCAGACTATGGGAGGAGCACCAGGAGGAAACCCACGCAGACACGGGGAGAATGTGCAAACACCACGCAGCCAGCGACCCAAGCCAGGAATCGAACCCAAGTGCCTTGTGATTGAGACAGCAGTGCTAACCACACTGTGCCGCCCACAAAGCCAGTCTGAAGATGATAATATTTCTCAGTTTGTAGGAGCACTGAGGAAATTTTCTGAAACATCTTGATGGTTTCTCAGTGATGCAAGAGACTACTTTGAAGAAAACAGCAGTAAAGAATAAAGTGTTGTTAGAAGCCAGATACAGGAGTGCTCCAACTCTCCAAAATCAGGGAATGGAGATTGATTCCAGACGTTTGTAAGATACAGGCCACAGAGCTGAAACAATTCAGACTGGACAGACACTTAACCATGGTGAAGGTGTGCTGGGAATTATCATCCAGGCCAATGTTTTACTAAGAGGATTACATGTTATAACTACACACAATTAGGTCACTTAACTAACTGTTACCCAATGTCAGTGGGTGATGAAAGACTGGAGGCAGGAAGAAAAAGTCCATAGCACTGTGAGGAATGAACAGAAGACTGAAAAGTCCAGTGTTCATTATGTTGCTTCTGAGGAGGAGCCTGAGGCAGAATCCATGTCACAAAGTGAGATGGACAAAGAAGAAAGGCATTTTCCTGCATATTCTGTAACAGGAAATGGGCGACAGGAGATTGGGGCCCCTGTAAAGTTGGAAAATCAAACACAAACTTGAATTGGGTTCTGAGGCTGCAATAATTATTTTGTCGCCAAGTTACTTTGAGGAATTGCATCCAAAAATTGCCCTGCAGAATATGTTTCAACTAAAATGTGGAATCAGAAAAACAAATGACTGCAATAGTAGTTATGGCAAAAGTGCAGCATTGGCATCTGATATTGGTTTTGTACGCTGAAGTTAAAGTAGATCAATATTAAGATCATCACTCAATTAAAAATCCATGGACATACTTGTGGTAAGGAACAGGTCCTTATCCAGTCCAAAATCTGGTAGTTAAAGATATCCAAGTAGAGTTTAATGTGAAAGAGAATATGAAGCCACATTGTTTTAAGCCCAGAATGGTAACAAAATGAAGCTTTTGGAAAATCTAGAAAAATAGATCTACCACAAAACACACGTCTATTCCCTGTTACCTCTTCAGAAATCAAAAGCGGTTGGTCAAGCAAGAAATTCCCTTTTGAAATGCTCTACAGGAAAGGATATCAACAGAAACACATTGCATGAAGTGCGGATGTAATTCAGAAATTAGACCGCAGTGACTGGCCAAGCCACACTGTACGTGGTATAAAGCCTGACATTGGTAGAAGAACTTATGTGACCACTGAGTAAGCCGAAAGCCTAATGTGGATCTTCATGAATATCTTCTGTTCAGGGCTGAAGAGCAGTTTGCCAATTTTAGTGTTATCCAACGAATTTCTCATTCAGATCTTTCCTTGGCTAATGACAAACACCAAAAGTAGGAGGGTGCACATTACTTAAAAGAAAGAATCTAAATGGGTGAGAGAAACAAAGGGATCTGGGAGCACAAATACACAAATCAAATGCACCAATTGAAAGTAACAATGGAAATTAATAAACCCAAAAAGAAACAAGCCTAGAACTTAAGTTTATTTCTAAAGCATTAGTTCTTTAAGTTTCTCACAGGAACCACTTAGTTGAGGCAAAAAACCCTGCAGACCACCTGTAGGTCCTATCCGCCTGTTTTCAAATGCCACCATATAAAACTCATCAGAATTAAGGGAAAGAATGGCATTGATTTTGATGAAACATCAATAAGGTGATGTCTGTTTCCAAGCCAGAGAGCTTCAGTCTCAAATTGGACTCCACGTTCAGCCAACTCCTTTGTTTTCAGCTATACAAGCGTCAAAGGTCAGGTTTCATTGCTGCGTGTTGTTGGGAATGGTACCAGGTGCTTGAATAGTGGGGAATAGCATACGGGCCTGTTCTCATTTGGTCTCAGCCTATCAGTGAGTTATATTAAGGGCCAGCGCTGAGACCATCTGGAAGACCCTCACAGAACACCAGTTGTCTCCATTTTGAGAAGCACTGTCTTCGCAGGATAGAATTGAAAAGCAGAGAAGCTATATCAAACTTGTATCAAAACTTTGATTGGACCACACCCACTGTACCACATGTATTACTATATTTTGATTTGATTTATTATTGTCACATGTATTAGTACACAGTGAAAGGTATTGTTTCTTGCATACTATACAGACAAAGCATACCGTTCATACAGAAGGAAACTAGAGAGTGCAGAACGTAGTGTTATAGTCATAGCTAGGATGTAGAGAAAGATCAACTTAGTGCGAGGTTGGTCCATTCAAAAGTCTGATGGCAGCAAGGAAGAAGCGGTTCATGAGCCAGTTGATATGTGACCTCAGACTTTTGTATTTTTTTCCCGACGGAAGGTGGAAGAGAGAATGTCTGGAGTACGTGGGGTCCTTAAGTATGCTGGTTGCTTTGGCAAGGCTGCTGGAAGTGTAGACACAGTCAATGGATGAGAGGCTGGTTTGTGTGATGGATTGGGCTACATTTACATTTTGGAGTTCTTTGTAGTCTTGGGCAAAGCAGGAGCCATACTAAGCTGTGATACAACCAGAAAGAATGCTTTCTATGGTGCATCTGTAAAAGTTGGTGACAGTCGTAGCTGACATGCCAAATTTCCTTAGTCTTCTGAAAAAGTAGAGGTGTTGGTGGGCTTTCTTAACTATAGTGATGACATGGGGGGACCAGGACAGGTTGTTGGTGATTCTGGATTCCTAAAAACCTAAAAGTTCTTGACCATTTCTACTTTGTTCCCATTAATGTAGACAGGGGCACGTTCTCCACTAAGCTGCCCAAAGTCGTTACTATATTAGTAATTATATATTATTATATCTAATTATATTATCTCTAAAGAACTATAATAATAATATAACACTATGTTATATGGAAAGAATATAGAAGCACTAGAAAGGGTGCAAAAATGATTAAAGTGAAGCATAATTGTGACTCTATATCCATCAGGAAAGGATGAATAAGCTGGGTCTCCTCTCTTGAAAAGAGAAGGTTGAAGAATGACCTAACTGAGGTCTTTAAAATGAAGAAAGCTTTTGATGGAGTGTGTTTCCCATTTGTATAAATAGAGGTCATCAAAACAAGATAGCCATCAAGAAATTCGATAGGGCATTCAGGAGAAACCTCCTTATACAGAGAGCGATAAGAATGTGGAACTTGCTGCCATAGGAAGTAGTTGAAGAGATGACAATAAATACATTGAAGGTGAGGTTAGAAAAGTATGTGAAGGAATAGGGAATAGAGGGTTGTACTGATGAGGGAATGGGAGGATCTCGAGTGGAAAATAAACACCAGCATGGATTGTTGAAGCAAATGGTTGCCACTGGGCTGTAGTAGGGTAGACTCCTCATTGTTTGAATTTGTCCACGGTAGAAGTAATTTCAAAAGGTCACATTTTTACAGCTTAAACCTATGCTATGGAATTTGATTGAAGTGCAGGAAGAGTGCTTGGTGCCACCCCCACTCTCTGAGCTGCTTTTGCGTGAAGCCTGAGGCAAGAAGTGTCCAAGACATCCGGGTGACTTGGCAGCTGCAGCAGATAACTTGTACAAAGTATTTTTCTGCTTTCACATTTTGCTGCAATGTTCTAAGGTTTGCTAATCACGGACAATACGTAAAGACAAGGAGGTGGGTACCAAGAATCATAAAAGCACATGAAATATAGACAGGAATAGGCTATTAGACCCTCCAAGCCTGCTCCATCGTTCAATAAGATCACGTCTGATCGGTTTATGGCCTTAACTCTACTTTCCTGCCTGCATCCCCCAGCCTCCAAGGTTGGGTCCCTGACGCTGTGAGGCAGCAGTGCTCACCACTGTGTCACCCATTAGTCATTACAGAGATGTACACCAAAAACCTCTATCCTCATCTGTAACTGAGATTGGAGTTTTGGTTGGGATGTCAAATTCTCCATTCTCAGTGGCAGTTAGGTGAGCATGAATAAGATTAAAGAATCTTATCCATGATTGCAATGTGACCAAGGCAGGGCCATGAATGTACAACGGTCTCCCTCTTCAGGTAGAGGTAAGGAGGAATTTCTTCATTCAGAGAGATGTTAGCCTTTGGAATGACGCGGAGGGCAGGAGGGTGGGAGAGGCTGAGGAATGGCGGTAGGATGGGAGGGACTGTGGGAAAGGGTGGGAGGACTGTCAGTGGTACAAGCTGGGAGGGGCTGCGGGGGAGCGTCTGTTGTCAATATTCAGCAAGGTTTAGTGTTTGAGGAGCAAGATTGATGAAGCAGATCACATGAGAAGTTTACAGGTAACTGTATACCCCTTGAGAGGGAGCCTGACAATCTGACACTGGAAGGAATGGCCACATTTCCCTTCAACCTCTTCAGGAACATAGGTGGTGTGTTCTTTCTGTAAACTCTTCCACTGCCCAGAATGGGTCATGGCACAATGCCAATCCCTGCCACCCTGAATGTTTCAGAGAACACCAGGGAAATTGAAGGGTTATCCCAGAATTCTCTCCAGCATTCCAGGACACAGTTACAGAGCATCACCATCAATGGATCAGAGGTTTGGCTGGAGTGGGAGCACTGATGGAGAAGGAAAAAATCAGAGAGAGAGAGTAGCAGTGGAGCACGAAGGATAAAGAGTGTTCGATAAGTGAAAGGTAAATAAATGCCAGGAATGCAATTGCAGAAGGTCACAGGAGGAAAAAAAAACAAATACATCAAGCTATATAAAAAACAAAGGAGGGCTGTGTACCTTACAAGTGACTTTGCCAGTTAAACAATCGCCTCCAATTGCAAATCAAATATTTAATTCAGTGGCTTTGACCGTATTAACTCCTATATACAGCATGTAACTGCTCTGATGAAAGCAGTTTAAAGAACCTTTTGGAAACGGTTTATTCTTTATATGAGAATAAACTTAAATGAGACCAACTAACAGACCTAATTGTGATGTGGCGATTCCGACTTTGGAATGGTGTAAGCACAGTAAGAAATCTCACAACTCAAGGTTAAAGTCCAACAGATTTATTTGGTAGCACAAGCCACAAGCTTTCAGAGCGCTGCCCCTTCATCAGGTGAATGGGAGTTCTGTTCACAAACAGGACATATAAAGATATAAACTCAATTTACAAAATAATGGTTAGAATGTCTTATTCTTTATAGGTAATCAAGTCTTAAAGATACAAAAAATGTGAGTGACATTGACATCACTCACATTGTCTGTACCTTTAAGATTTGATTACCTGTAAAGACTCACATTCTAACCATTATTTTGCAAATTGAGTTTGTGTCTTTATATGTTCTGTTTGTGAACAGAACTCCCATTCACCTGATGAAGGGGCAGCCCTCTGAAAGCTAGTGGCTTATGCTATCAAATAAACCTGTTGGACTTTAACCTGGTGTTGTAAGACTTCTTACCAGACCTAATTGTCACAGACAACATTGCCCCACTGGCTAAAGAATCACTCACAATCCAAGACCTGTCAACCAGTCTTGAAAATAGTCACATCAAGGCTGGTTTGTGCATCAGCTGCAGGAAGACTATGACAATGATGACTAGACGGCAACCAGGCCCACTACCATCGACCAAGGACATCAACCATTTCCCCTATCCAGGAGGCAACATCTCCTGGGAGGTTGGTGAAGTGATTGATGGCCACGCAAGAATCAGCATCAATCTGCCTGCGACTCCACATGGTGTAGACAACCATCAATACATGAAGCTGCAATTCGATAGCTCCATGGCACTGCCAAACATAATCTACGCAACTGAGACACGGATAAGAACAGCAAAGGTGTGTTCTAAACAGGATGTCTTCAACCAGCGCTGCCAATGTAAGATCCTGGGCATCACATGGAGAGACAGCAATGCCATAGGATCAGTAAAAGGCAACAAAGAGACAACAGAGGCTGGTAAGACACACCCTCCACTCCCGCATATAGGTCCTGCCAGAGTGGCAGTAGAGAGAGCACCACCAGGCAGAAGAAGAAGATGGGGCCAGGCAAAGAAGATCAGCCCAGTAGATTGAAGAAGGATGTCCAAGGGCAGGACACTACCCTATTGGAGTGAGAGAGGTTGCGATAGACAAGAACTATACTATAGTTATAGACACAATAGTTAAGAAAGCCCACCAATGCCTCTACTTTCTCAGAAGACTGAGGAAATTTGGCATGTCAGCTACGACTCTCACCAACTTTTAGAGATGCACCATAGAAAGCATTCTTTCTGGTTGTATCACAGCTTGATATGGTTCCTGCTCTGCCCAAGACCGAAAGAAACTACAGAAGGTCGTGAATGTAGCCCAATCCATTACTTAAACCATCCTCCATCCATTGACTCTGCCTACACTTCCTGCTGCCTCGGCAAAACAGCCACGCACCTCAGACATTCTCTCTTCCACCTTCCATCTTTCACGAATCGACCAACTCAAGAACAGCTTCTTCCCTGCTGCCGTCAGACTTTTGACCAGACCTACCTTGCATTAAGTTGATCTTTCTCTACACCCTAGCTATGACTGTAACACTACATTCTGCACACTCTCCTTTCCTTCTCTGTGAACAGAATGCTCTGTCTGTCTAGCATGCAAGAAACAACACTTTTCACTGTAAACCAATACATGTGACAATAATAAATCAAATCAAAAGCCAGTGGTATGGTCCTGCTACCTAATGTCCCACATGGAACCACAGGAACTCAGTCTCCGTAGGTTGAATGGGACAGTCAGCAATTGATTGGATTCTATAGGACGAAAATCTATAACTGTGGAGATTTTAAAACAGAATGGTTTGATAGGGTCGAGAAGCTATTTTCTCTGATAGGGAATTCAGAAAAAAATTTTAAAATTAGAGCGAGACTGTTCAGGACTTAATCAGGAAGCACTTTTTCACACAAAGGATGGTGGAAATCTGGAACTCCCTCCCTCAAAACTCTGGGGAACACTGGGGAATAACCGGAGCCTTCAAGACGGAAATTGACATTTCTTATATTCTAAGGGAAGGGTGTTGTGGAATATGAATTAAAGGCAGGTTGCAGTGCAGATCAACTATGATCTAACAGAATGGTAGAACCAGCTTGAGGGGCTGAATGGCCAAGTGGCGTTCCTAAAAAACCTAAACCTCTTGTGAAAAGGCTGGCCAGCCCTGTTGTGAGCCATCACCAAGAGCAGGGTGAGATGAGCAAAAGCATAGCAAAGGCAATTCCAGCTTTATTGTGTTCTGTTACAAATCTGTTTAAAGAAACGATGGACTTACTCGTGTTTAGCACTAAAGCACACGTCCAGCTGAACCATCTGGATTAATTTTCAAAACAGCCTCTCTGACTTTTTTATCACACTTCCCCAACCACAGGAACATTCAACCCAGCTGGTACTGTGTGTGACAAAGAACCCCTAAGATCAGACTCATTACAACGCGGGAATGAATGCACCAAACAACTGACACTATCACAACAACTCTGCAAGATCCTGGCCCGATGGAGGAGTGTTGAAGGGTCACAGATCTAAAGCGCGTTTGGGCTATCTATTAGCAGTAAAGGAGGGTCCAACTGTCTAAATTGCTGTAACTAAAGAGAAAATAACATTAAAACAACTAAGCAAAGTGCCCTGGAAATTATAAACTGTAGCAGTTAAGGAGAATCTGACAAAATTGTAACTATGGCTATCGAAACAGCTCACTCTGTTCTCCCTAAGCGATCCTCCCCCCTCAGTTACACAGTGAAATGGTCACACGTTGTGTATCCAGATTGTGGATCAACATATTTCTTTTGAGAAGGGAGGATTAAAGCTTGAATAAACATACTGTTAGGTGACGCTGAACTTCCTAGCTCACTTACAAATACATCGCCTTTGTCTGTGCTCGCCTCCCATTGCAAACTTTAAACTCAATTGAGCAATGCCTTTACTCCCTGCTTGTTTAGCTGATGTCTTGACATTTTAAACAAAAAAAAATACCCCAGGAGTTGTGGTTGATCCTCGTGTTCTGTACACACAGACCGGCAGCGCCCTGGAAAGAAAAATAAATAAAGTCAATCCTTAATAAACACACTGTTCTACAAAAGTTTCAAAGCAGAGACGAAAAGCCCACACTTGGCACGAAAAACCAATCATATTACTCATGTACCTTCACTTAACGTCTCGCAGTTTGCCAACTGGATGCACCAAGAGTTTTTCCGGAAGGAATCTGTTAGCAAACATGACGTTGCACTATTTGGTTTTGGGTTAGACCTATCAGGAAGTAACAGTGAATGAAAGTGAATGTGGGAAGGGATGAATCTTGTCAGGCAACTTATAAAACCCACCACTGAAAGCCGGGAATGGGAGGGAGCTTCTAGTAAAACCCCATGATACACTATACACACAGATCATTCACCAATATATCCAGCATTCTTATTTATCATTTACAAAATAATACCCGCTTCAATTTTTAGCATCTTTCAGCTTATTTATTAGTGTCACAAGTCGGCTTACAATGAAGTTACTGTGAAAATCCCCTAGTCACCACACTCTGGCGCCTATTCGGGTTCACTGGGGGAGAGTTTAGCACGGCCAAAATGCACCTAACCAGCTTGTCTTTGGAACTATGGGAGGAAACCAGAGCACTCCAGGGAAACCCACAGAGGCAGGGAGGATGCGCAAACTCCACGTAGACAGTGACCCTAGCCAGGAATCGAACCCAGGTCCCTGGAGCTGTGAGGCAGCAGTGCTTACCACTGAGCCACCATGCCACCCTTAAACTAAAGCTTTGCCAGATAAGACTGCAGTTTAGAATTTAAAATTCTGCTGTCAAGATGGGCAATACAGTAAGAAGTCTCACAACACCAGGTTAAAGTCCAACCAGTTTATTTGATAGTAAACCCACAAGCTTTCGGAAACGTTGTTCCTTCGTCAGGTGTGGAAAGTTGGGCAATAATCTGTGTTTTGTTCAGTAGCTGATGACCTCAAGCTGATGGGTGGGTATCACACTACAGCAATAGCTTTGCATGTCCCCAAGCCGTTCTCCAAAGAACTGTTCTCCTGGCTGCTAATATGTAATCTTAGAAGGTGGCAGGTTGCAATGTGTACACCAAACTGAATTGCAGGCTCTCAATTCTGCTTTCCCTCACACAATCTGAAATCTCCAAGGTGATTGCTTGGGCTTTCTATGATGAGCTCCAAATGTGGAGAAATTCTGGGCACTAGATTGTTAGCCACGTGCCAGCTACATGCCCAAGACAACTAAGCTGTTTTTCCACATGTCAAAGTCAACAGTGAATATTGGTGGACTCTTTCTTCACAGATTAGATTACAAATGGAAATCTCTCTCTGTTCTGGTCACCAAACAGTTGACTCTATCCCTTGCTAAGCAATCCTCCCCCTCAGTCCTGGTTGCCAGTACATTGTCCGCCAGGTTTCTGCAAGAGTGGGAACTGAGATGATTTCTCTGCAGAGTACAATGAAACAAAGGTGAATTCATCAAAAACTGGCGATTGTAGTATAGGTGTATCTGATATAGCAAGGTTAATATGGGACTAGGAAACAATACCATCCACAGTGTGATGTAAGGAAATACATTACATGGGGTTACAGGGATAGGGCCTGGGTGGGATTGTGGTCGTACAGGTTCAATGGGCCAAATGACCAACTTTTGCACTGTCGAGATTCTACGATTCTATGACCTGGGACTAGAGGCAGTTGTCGACAGGACAAAGACCTGTGCAGAATCAATCATAGAGTTATATCATAGCTTAGGCTGTACCCGGTATATATGTACATGTTATCAGTAAACACAATATTAAACCATACAAGACTCAGAACCTGGTTACGAGAAATACTGAATATCTAACATATGACAGGGATCAAACTGGGAATCTCTTGTCTGCAAGGCTCAGTGATGCACTTATTGAATCAGCTGAGTCATTTAAGGAAGCCCACTTTTGCTTTCATTCTGGAAAATGAGGGGAGAAAACATTTCGTCTAAGATCAGAAATCCATGAAACAACAGATCAATCTTGTATGCAAATTCCGATTGGTCTGTTGCACATTATCACCCAATTTTCTCCCTCAGGGTAGAACTTCCCCACAGTGTAGCCATATCTGTAATAATTTAGCCCTCAATCCTGCAGCTAGATAAGAAGCTGGGACCACGATTTGACAAATTAAAACATTGCTGTTCTGTGAAACAGGGAGTCTCTAATATTCCCTGGCTTGAAGTTGATAATTTGGACTAAATTGGTTCAACGATTGTACAAAATTGATGGGGAGAACTCTTCAAATGCAGTTTGCAATCCTTCTGAAGGTTTGGCTGATCTCAGAAATTATTTCACAAGAATAATCACCTCCAATTCACCTCACTCCCCAGACAAGAATTACAATCCTGTCCCAATTTTGAAGTGAATCTGGTTCTGCTCACTCCCTGTACATCATCTCGACAGGCAGCTATGATTGTGGGACCATCAGTCACTTTACCACACCCAGTCCAGGAGCACAGTTAATCTACACAGCGTGGAAACATGCCTGCAGCTCACTTATCCTGCACTCAATCAAAATCAAGAAGTAATTAATTTGAAGACAAAGGTTTAAATCACCAATTGGCAGCATGAGCCACTCCAAATAACAGATTAAAGACTACAACTCCACTAATATTTCAGTCATTACATAGTTTAACCTATATTCATACTAGTAACACTAAGACTCGTTTTACACCCTCAAGCCTTTGGAACGTGAACAGTATCCCTCTAAACTGAAGCAATACAGGTTTTTCTTTCACTTACCTCATCATAGTTACTACCACTCCCTTCTTTTGATTCTGGCATTCTCAGTTCACTTGCTATTTGTCCACTGTCTCCCACTGGCATTCTATCACTCACACTTGCTCACGTCCATCACCAATTCCTCCCTTCCCTCTTCTGCCTGTTCCCATACAATCTGCTTTGTCAATGCTTTGTCTGATGGCAGCAGGGAAGAAGCTGTTCTCGAGCCGATTGGTACATGTTTTGTTCGAGTTTTGTATCTTTTTCCTGATGGGAAAAGGCGCAAAAGGGTATATCTGGGATGAGATCCTGGATTATGCTGGCTACTTTTCCAAAGCAACAAGAAATGTAGATGAAGCCAATGGATGAGAGGCAAGTTTGAGTGATGGACTGGGCTATATTCACAACTCTTTGCAGTTTATTGCAAAGAGTTCCCGCCCCCCCCCCCCCCCTCCCCGGGTTCCCACGCCCCTGCACAGTTGCAGCAAGACCTCCCTACTTTAATATTTTATCCCCTTTTCTATAAAGGCCAACATTCCATTCGCCTTCTTGATCACCGGCTGCACGGGTTGTGAACGTAGCCCAGTCCATCACTCAGGAAAAAGATACAAAACCCGAACAAAACATGTACCAATCAGCTCAAGAACAGCTTCTTCCCTGCTGCCATCAGACTTTTGAATGGACCTACCATTTATTAAGCTGCTCTTTCTCTGCACCCTATCGTAAATGCAACATTACATCCTGCACCCTCTCCTTCCTTTCTCTCCTATGTACTCTATGAACAATATATTTTGTCTGTCGAGCATGCAAGAAACAATACTTTTCACTGTATCCCAGTGACAATAATAAATCAAAAAAAATCAAAAGATCAGACATGAGGTCAGGACGCGAACCTTTCCTTTGAACCTGGAGTATATTCAGTCCAACTCCCGGGATATGGTAGAAGATTTGGATATTCCATACAGATTATTGTTGCAAACACACTTCTTCCTTTTGTTTTCAGCCCAGACATACTTGGCATCTTGCCAGCCAGACACCAAAAGCAGTGATTCACCAATGGAAGGCCTCATGTTCAGACATCCTCCCTGAATTGTTGCCCCATAGAATGGTTGCTAATGGCCTAATGAGCCACATCACAAATAACCAGGCTGTGAGTTGTGTCAAGAGGTCGCAGCCCCTCCTTCATAATTGAAGACAGCTGTTTCACAACACTTTGGGTTGTTTGCCCAATGTTCCAGATCTTTGAGACAAGAGGTTACTAATCCAGGAGCTGGAAATGTGAAATAAAATCAGGAATAGCTGGAAATACACGGTGGGTCTGGCAGCACCTGTGGAGAGAGAAACAGAGTTAATGTTTCAGGTCGATGGTCATTCATTAGAACTGGGAGTCCTAAAGATGTAACAGTTTTTCAGCAAGGCAGAGAAATGGGGAAAGAGGAGGAAGCACAAACATTAAGGTCTTCACCAGGTGACATGATGGTACAGTGGTTGGCACTGCTGCCTCACGTCATCAGCGATCCGGGTTCGATTCCTGACTTGGGTCACTGTCTGTATGGAGTTTACACATTCTCCCCTTGTCTGCATGGGTTTCCTCTAGGTGCTCCAGTTTCCTCCTACAGTCCAAAGAATATGTACAGGTTAGGTAGATTGGCTATTCTAAATTGCCTCTTAGTGTCAGGCAGGATTAGCAGGGTAAATACATGGAGTTATGGGAATAGGCCTTGGGTGGGATTGTTGTTGGTGCAGAATTTGATGCATCAAATGGTTTCCTTCTGCACGTAGGATTATATGATGCTAACAGGGTAGGAATTTGGATAAGTCAACCCATGATGGGACGGTGAGCATACAGGTTGGATTTGTCCTGCTTTTTCTGGATGGGGCAAACATGGTCAATATTCCACATTGTTGGGTAGATGCCAATGCTGTAGCTGCACTAGCACTTTTGGCCAATAAAGTGTAGTTTTTCATATACCTCATGGAAAAGTTGACTCTACTTTTAGAGGGATCAAAGCTCAGAAATTTCAAAACTGAAGCATAATACCATTAATCACAATTTCACATTTACCCACATTCTACTCTATTTGCCAGGTCTTTTTCCATTCTTTGTAGCCATCCCTCACTTTAACAGCAAGTTGTATACTGTTTTAAACTTTAAGGATGAAGTGGAACTTACCCACTTACCTAACTCTCACCAACCAATTAGTTCCTTTCCATGTAGTAGATTAAGAACCAATCCCAAAGGGTGAGAGATAGAAGAAATGAAGGGAAACAAATACCCCTCTCCCCCTGCCCTGCCCCACTTAATAAACTCCAAGTTCGCTCTCAAGTTTTTTGCTGCACTCAGATTTGCTCTGGTTGGTCATCCTCAATGAATCATACCTTACCATCAATGTTAGACTATTGCTCAAATAGTTTGAGAGAAAGCTTTCCAAATTTTGAAACAAGCCCCTGGATGTCAAAAAGGAGGACTTTGCATAGTCGACAGGGCTAAGTTTGCCATCATCATTTCCAGTGCCTAAGTCAATGCTACAAAACTAATAAGAGGTCAAACCTAAAAGCTCTGTATCTGAATACACATAGCATTCAAAATAAAACAGAGGAACTGACATCATAAATAGAAATAAGCATTGTCTGATAGCCATTACAGAAATGGCTGCAGAATGATATTTATTGGGACCCAAATTTTGAAGGGTATACTTAGGAGGGATGCAGAACTCGCAAATTATAATCTACATACAGACTAGAAAAATCAAATGAGCAAAAGCAGTGGCACAGTGACACTGATTGGCACTACTGCCTCACAGTGAGAGGGATCCGGGTTCAGTTCTGATTGGCTGTGTGGAGTTTGCACATTCTTCCTGTCTCTGCATGGGTTTCCTCCCACAGTCCAAAGATGTGCAGGTTAGGTTGATTGGCTTTGGTAAATTTCCCCCATAGTGTCAGGGGGATTAAGAGGGTAAATATGTGGACTTACGAGGATGGGACCTGCATGAGATTGTTACAGGCCTGATGGGCCAAATGACCTTGTTCTGCACTGTAGATTTTATGATGATTCGAATGAAAAGTAGCCTGGATGAGAAATGCATAGAATGTTTTCAAGATAGATCCTTAGAACAGCATGTTCTGGCACTGACCAGCAAACAATAACACAGGATTAATAATGACCTCAGTGAAAGTGACCTACGGTAGCAGCGATTATGATTGAATTTTACATTCAGTTTAAGAGAGAGAAGAGTGGGTTTTAGGCTAAAATATTAAATTTTAGCAGCAGCAGTTATGAGGATATGAAATCAAATTTGGCTAAAGTGACCTGGCACATTAGATTAAGAGATAGGTCATTTGAGGGGCTATTTCAAAATACATAGATTCCTGCTTGATCTAAAACATTAAAATGCATGCGCAATGTCCTTTCACAACTGCAACATTTAATACACTTTAGTCATCTGGCAACATTTGTGATGTTTAAACAAGTTTTGGTATATTGCGCTGCAGGATTGAGTGAGAGAGTGAAGAGAACATAAGAACATAAGAAATAGGAGCAGGAGTAGGCCATCCAGCCCTTCGAGCCTGCCCCGCCATTCAATAAGATCATGGCTGATCTGTCGCTGCTCAGTTCCACTTTCCCGCCCTCTCCCCATAACCCTTAATCCCCTCTCTTATCAAAAACCCATCAACCCACGTCTTAAAAATATTTAGCGAGGCAGCCTCCACCACTTCAACGGGCAGAGAATTCCAGAGATTCACGGCCCTTTGAGTGAAGAAGTTCCTCCTTAACTCCGTTCTAAACCGCCCCCCTTTTATCTTGAGGCTGTGCCCCCTAGTCCTACTGTCTTTTTTGAGCGGGAACAGTCTCTCCACCTCTGTCCTATCCATCCCATTCATCTTATACGTCTCAATGAGATCTCCCCTCATTCTTCTAAACTCTAACGAGTACAAGCCCAGTTTATTCAGCCTCTCCTCATAGCTCAACCCCCTCAACTCCTGTATCAGCCTAGTAAACCTCCTCTGCACTCCCTCCAAGGCCAAAATATCTTTGCGCAGGTGCGGCGCCCAAAACTGCACACAGTACTCCAGCTGCGGCCTCACCAATGCCCTATACAGCTGCAGCAAGACCTCCCTACTTTTATATTCAATCCCCCTCGCTATGAAGGCCAGCATCCCATTCGCCTTCCTGACCACCTGCTGCACCTGCAAGCTGGGTTTTTGCGACTCATGCACAAGGACCCCGAGGTCCCTCTGCACCGTCGCCTGCTGCAGTTTTTCGCCCCGTAAGTAATAGTCCTTCCTACCATTCTTCCTACCAAAGTGGACCACCTTCAAGCTTCACCACACAATATTCCCAACTTTAAAAAAAACACCTACCATCAGGATAGGGGAAGTCAGATGCTCAACTTTAAGAGGGGAAGTTATCAGCAGATTTAGAATCATAGAATCCCTACAGTGCAGAAGGAGGCCATTTGGCCCTTCAAGGCTGCATTAACCTCAAAGCCACCCAGGCCCTATTCCTATAGCCCTATGCATTTACACTGCTAATCCCCCTGATACTAGGGTCAATTTAGCATGGCTAACCCACCTAACCCGCACATTTTTGGACTTTGGATTTAATTCAAGTGACTAAGCTACCAAACCACTCTCCAAATTGATAAACACATAGTCCTCCCCTACAGAGATGTAAGTGGTACAAGAATGCAATGTTTAAGAAACAAGTTAATCCAATTTATGATTGTTCACATAACAATCTACTTTACTATAATCTAAAGTATCAACAACTAGTAAAAAATGGAACTTAATGATGTTTACACACCATTAATTAATACTTTAGTGGAGATATCAATATTCAATTTGACAATGCAATTTTTTAAAACAATGGAAGTCAAAGATTTTTTAAAAATGTGTTTAGCTGATATACTTTGGAGGGAAGGGGTGTTAAATGTTAGTGATTTGTAATATAACCATGAAAGGCATTCTCTGCCAGCAGAAGCTTGGCAGAATTGATGATGAGCAAATGTTTCCCCCTGGCTGTGGAATCTAGAACACAGGGTTACAATCTCAGAATAAGAGGTCAGCCACTTAGGAGTGAGGCGAGAAATTTCTTCCCTCAAAGGATTGTGAATCGTTGGAATTGTCAATGCGCCTCTACAGTCCCCTTGCTGTACCAGTGAAATTCTTTTGTCCCGTTTCCAAACAAATTGCCAGTCTAAGGACAATTTTGTAATGTGGATCTATGCTAACCGACAAAGAATGTATTTAAAAAATGACATTGCTGAGTGGGAGCAGACAGAATCATCCAATCTGTCAGTGCAGAAGAACATGTAGCCAGTTCTCAGTTTAACGGCCAGCATTTTAACCCTTAAAAATGAAGCCACATTTCTAGGCAATTTTTTTTTGAAAACCTCTGACCAATGATTCACTTAAAATCATTGTGATATCCTTTGTTTAGATTCAGATCTTCTTCCTGCAGGCTGCTGTCACTTGGTTCTCTTCCAGAATCCTTAGCTCCCGCCCCAGTAGATTTAACATTTCAACAGGTCACTTTTCTGACAATCTTGGAGGAGGACTATATCGGAATATTGACAGGTGTGTCCCCAACTGCATTTTTCCAAACAGTGTGGCGTCCAACGAAGCATAGAGCTTGTCCCAGACAGAATCAAATCACCACTTATCTCCAAACTCCCAAAGAACAAAGAAAATTACAGCACAGGAACAGACACTTTGGCCCTCCAAGCCTGCACTGACCATGCTGCCTGACTGAACTAAAACCTCTTACCCTTCTGGGAACCATATCTCTCTATTCCTATCCTATTCGCGTATTTGTCAAGATGCTTCTTAAAAGTCACTATCGTATCTGCTTTCACTACCTCCCCCGGCAGCCAGTTCCAGGCACCCAGAGAGTCGGTGCACACTTAAAAAGGACCAAATGGCCTCTTTCTGCACTGTAGGGATTCTATGGTTCTAAGAAAGTTGTCCTGTGCAAAAATTCTTCTCCTTCCATTTTTATAGCATATGTTTTCTGATCTTAGAATAACAAAATCTCCTAATAGTCCTATCCTTGCTCTGAATGATGTCAGCATTCACTTGAAAGGCATCCTAAATGGAAAATAACTATACCTTTTAAATAACACAAAAAGTCAGACTGTATGGTATTAAAATAAGTTTATTTTTGTGAGTTATTGGAAAAAGTCAATCTTGTGCCTTTATATTCAGTATATAATTTTTTAAAAAGAGTTACTCATGTTCTTCATTTGCTCCAAACCCATTCACCAGATATTTAAACGTAACTGTTTTAGAAGACATAAAATTCCAAGCCCCTGCTCAAAGCATTTCACACTTGTAAACTTAAACTCCACTGATTCCCATCATTTCCCAACGCAGAACAATCTTAAGAGGCTTAACGAGTGAAAAGAGGTAAGCCACCTGAATTTTAGAATTACTCAAGTGCAAATAATTTCACATCAAAAATACCAATGAGACACAAATCTGCATTGTATATTCAGTACCAAAAGGAGCAACATTATAAACCCAACAAATCCCAATATAGTGAAATCAAATTTAAATCAATCCAGAGTTGTTTACGTAGATTTTTTGAAAGTTTTTTTGGTACATCATTTGAGACAGGCACAGCTTTATATGATGAGAAATAAGTCAGACCCATTGGAACCAATATTCAATTTTCACATCAAAACTTTAAATCAGAATGGGGAGGGGTCAGTATCAGCTCAATACAAACATTGCATATAAAAGCTAGAACACTACAAGATATCAACTACACATCATGATGTAAAATGGTTCTATTGTATAATGAATTATCAAAAATAAACATTAGTATCTGCATATACCAACTGCCCAGAAGTCAAAGAGGGGCTCTTGGCAAGGAAAAGTATTTTTAATATTTACCTGCAATTCAGCCCACATATTTAATAGTTATTTTAATCTCATTTAATTTTTCCAACAATTAATATATGTATAGGACAACTGAATTAGAAAAAGTTATTAATGGAATCTAAGAAATTTTGCATTATCGAGTTCAGATTAGTTGTGAATGATTGCAGTAAATTTTAAGGATGAATCTTTTGACCTGGCAGTACTGGATCCCACATCAGAACTGCAACTTAAAGGCAAGTGACCATGCACTATACCCATCAATGGTGTGGTATCCCTGCAATGGATGATATCTAGTCTGTGTTAAAAACGTTGATAAATCTGAAACAAAACCTTGTAAAACTGATTTTCCAATTTTTACAATACAGGAAATATGACACGCCAAAACTGTTTCCACATCCACCAGCATTAAGACCCAGATCAACCCGAGATGGAAGCGATGCACTTTCAGCAACAGTCCCTTTCACAAAGCTATCTAAAGAGACTTGTTGCACTGAGCACACAGATCGACGTTTTTTTATTATGTCCCGTCGGGCATAGCTGCCAACATACTTTTAGGGCAGCTGATGTGTTTTTGGAAGGCAGTATAAAATTAAGTACTTTCAGAAATAAAACATTTGACATAGATTATGGCATTCGCTAACTGGTGACTGGGAAGATTCATTGTTTCCGATAATAAAGGTAAATAGGGGCATGTGAATTGTGGAAATACAATGGCATTTTAGGAACTCCAAAGTGTATTTTCCAACTTCACTGATCTGATAAGAGTACTGTAGTTTGTCCAAAGTTAAATAAAGATTTCTTCACCGGTCATTTTCCTGTTGATTTGATCATAACTAAAATCACAAAAGCAAAATACACAATCATAGCATTTCGACATTCCAATCACAAACGCTGTGACATCCTTACAAATACACAAAGCAATCCTTGTTACATGTATTCGTAAATTCACAGAATGTCACAATCAGCGTTCAGTTAGGCGCAACATTTTGTATCAGACATACAGCAGCTTTGATATGGAATAAGTGTTTGGGAACACTGATCATAGCTAGAGTTTTAGACATCAGTAACGTGTCAACATTTCATCCTGTTGCCATTCCAGCATTGCTTTATAAAACCAGAGTGCCCCTTAATATAATGCTGCATCCAATCTGACGGTCGTCATACCAGAATCCATGGGAGCAAAATCCAACAATGTTGTGAAATCCATATTCTGCCAAATTTAACAAAATTTTGCCTCTTTCATGTGCTCACACTAAGTTGCGGTCTCAGAGTCCTTTATTGCATCTTTTTGTTTCTTGCTTGATGCTGCTTTAGGTGCAGACATCTCCTTGTCCTCCTGACTGGAGGAAGCTCCCTCAGTCCTCTGTTCAGTGTTTTGTTGGAAGATATTACTATCCACAAACATGTCTGGGATATCACTACCAAAATAAATCTTGCTGTTTGCTGAAATTGCCTGGTATTTAGCCAGCTCCAGATATTCTTTAGTCAGTTTCAACTGTTAGGAAGACAGGTGGGAAAATAAAACAAAATTTGAATTCACTTCCAACAGGTGAATAATCCCATACCCATTAATCTTCAAGAATGGTATATAATTAATAGCTGCAAAGAATTCCTAGGTCCTTATAATTCACTTTCTTCTCATGGAAACTAAACAAAACACATTTTCTACCCCTTTGCTCAGCTGGAATCTTAAAGCAAATCTATTGAACAAATTAGGGCTAAATTACAATTTAGCATTTTTAAAAAACAATGTTAGCAGGCACCTGTACCCGTGCATTATCATCCCAAGAATCATACTGATAAAAACCAAACAGAATATTCAAGAAGCACCTTTCAAATCAAAACTGTTAGTTGAACACAGATATGCCTGGAATACAATTGAAACAGATAAGTGTATTTCACATCTTAAAATCTACATTTAAAAAGATAGGTTCCTGAATTATTTGCTAAGTATCCATTGTCAGTGCCACTTTTTTAATGCACAATTCTATCTTGCAAGTTCCCTTTTATTTTGATTTACATACTTCTCATATCAAGCCATATGCTGGCAGCGGTTTACCACTCCCAATATTTGCCTCCTAAATGATGCACATCCAGGGGGATTTTTTTTTTAAATCAAAAGAGAATCCAGAGACCAAAAGAAAAGAAAAGCAGGGACTCATTCTATGCATTGCCAAGTCACAAAGCTCCTCTGTATCTATACATGTGGAATCTCCCCTTTCATTACAAGTATTCTACAATGAAACATAGAGAACACTTGTTTGTATTTAGCCATTTGGAATTTACATATGGAATTGTATTTACATATGGAAATCAAGTGCACAAAAAGGAGTTTCATACCTGGTTGGCTTGTGCAGTCTTCTGAGCAGTATAGAAGTCTGCATCTGCTTTAGCTTTCTCCTTGGCTAAATAAGTAGCATCTACAAGCAAACAGAAAACAACTGAATCTCTACTTCTCATTTTAAACTGGGATGTTAGCTGAAAACCATATTTAAAAAAAAAATTTAACATTAACCCATGTAGTAATGATAGATTGCCATTAGTTTATCAATGCAGAGTTCAGTGAACTAGGCAGATTTGGCTGTTAACACCAAATGGCACCACTTTCTCTTTATAGTACCTCTCGTTGTGTTCCATTCCAAAACTGCCATTATCAAGAAAAAAGTTTTTCAATAATCACTTATCATGAAAAGGATTGACATCAATAACTATTTGTGCAAATACCAGATCTACAGAATTTGAGAAGCCAGCCAAGGCCTCTGTATGGTACATGAAACATTCATGTCTCTCACTGACGAGAAGTAATATGAATGCAATAATGATGAGGCACAGACCAATCACCAGAATGTAAAAAAAATTAACTTAACAAGATTTTTTACAGGGTCAAATGGAAGAAGTGAGGTTGCATGGGTTACGGGGATAGGATCTGGGTGGGACTGTGGTCGATGCAGACTCAATGGGCTGAATGGCCTCCTTGTGCACTGTAAGATTCTATGAAACATTATTCACATGTAGATTTGGTGGTCATCTTGCACATGCAAGTGATACTCTTATATATTGATAGTAACGCAATAGACAGGAGTGGGAGGAAAGAGGGTGAAATCAGAGATACCAGCTGAAATGAAGGTCCACTTTGCTGCGCAACTGAAGTGAGATTTGTCCCGGGGCTGGAATTCATCCATTTTTACACTTCCACTTTTGGGGGTCGAACAAACATTCTGATCAAAGATGACCCACATTGTTTATTGACAGGAAATGCTGAGGCTACATGGAAGAAAATTTTAACCCACAACTCTCTAATAGCCTGTGACACAAACTCTTTGGACACCAAGTCTCCAGAGACTAGAATTATTAATACTGCCTCAACGAGTGGCTTCAAGCGCTCGCTGCCCTTTTGAGTGTGAAGCAGATTGACCAAGATTTTCTGAGTGGGCTGCATCAGAACACAGCCACTCATCGTAAGGACTGTTGCCCATTTTGTCTGCCAGAGGGTAATTTGTACCATGGAACTATATACGAGGAATCCAAGAAACTGGAAGAAAAAGTACATTAATTGGATGGGAAGTTAGATATTTTGCATCTTGGTAACATGTATATGAACTTGGTCACAAGATAATTACGATTAAGCTAAGATACAGAGCATGTCATCACCCAGATTAAGTTCATACCTTCAAATTAATTTATACTTTAGAATGTACAGATGTTGACAAAATCTCACCTTCAATTTCTGAAATCTTCTTGAGTGTTTCTTTTTCCATAATCTTTTGTTGCAATTGAATCTGTGCTACTTGTGCAACTTTTTCTGCCTCTGTAATATTGACAAAAGCATAGATAGATGCAAATGTACAGCAGAGTGCACGTCACAGTATTTCCACAACACAAGCATAAAGGTTTTTTTAAACAATAAAGCAGTCAATGTAGTATTTCTCAATTTCCTCAAAGCTACATTTCATCTACTTAACAATTGCCCAAAAACATTGTTCCTGATCAACCAAAGATACATGCTTTTTGTCCCATTGTTGTTAACTATATGGACAATATTTAAGCACTAGCATCATATGCATTACAATGGAACACCAAACATTTATTGTACTGCTTCATTTTGCAAATCTTGGGCATCTACCTGCTGTGAAAAATGGCCCAGGTACATCCCATCCACAAAAAAACCAAAAATCCAATCCAGCTAATTACTGCCTAAGCAGCCTATTCTCGATCAAAGTGACAGAATGTATTGTAGACAGTGGGTTAAAGTGGCACTTACATAGCAATAACCTGCTCAGTGATGTTCAGTTGGGTCAGGGCTACTCAGCTCCTGGCCTCATGACAGCCACCATCCAAACACGGACAAAAAAGGTGAACTCCAGAGGCGAGGTGAGAGTGACTGCCCTTGACATCAAAAGCAGCATTTGTGGCACCAAGAAGCTTGAATGAAATTGAAGTAAATGGGAATCAGAGTGAAAATTCTCCTGGTTGGAGTTATACCCAGCAAGAAAGGAAGATGGTTAGTTGTTGGAAGGTCACTCATCTCAGTTCCAGGGCATCCCAGTTTCCTCCCTCAGTCCAAAGAGACACGGGTTAGGTTGATTGGCCATGCTAAACTGCTCCTCAATGCCAGACGGATTAGCAGGGTAAATACATGATGTTAAGGGGATGGGGCCTGAATGGGATTGTCGTTGCAGATTTGATAGGCTGAATGGCCTCCTTTGGCACTGTAGGGATTCTATGATTACTGCAGAATTCCTCAGGGTAATGTCCTAGGCCCAATCATTTTCACCTGCTTCAATTACCTTCCCTCCGTCACAATCAAATTGGGAATATTTGGTGATGATTGTATCTTGTTCATTAAAGCAACAGTGTACAATAACACGACGTGCACATTCAGGCTTGGGCTGATAAGTGGCAAATAACAATAGGCCAGCAAAGACCAACAAAGCAGAACTGAACCATTGAGTTGACACTCAATGAGTTGACATTACCATCACTGAAGTTCCCCACCAAATTATTAGGAATACCACTGACCAGAAGCTGAACTGGGCCAGCCATATACCTATTGTAGCTAACAGAGAAGGCCAGACACTAGGAATTCTGGAGCAACTCATCTTCCAACTTCCCAAAGCCTATGTACCATTTACAAAGCACAAGTAAGGACTGCGATAGAATATTCTCCAATTCCTGGATGAGTCTACCCTCAACAATACAAGCTTGACAACACCCAGGACAAAGCAAACAGTATACAATCTACTTCCTGGAACATTCACTCCCTCCAGCAACAGCAAGTATCACCTACAAGATGCACTGCAACAAGCCAGGGCTCCTTTGACAGCATCTTCCAAATCCATGACCTCTACCACCTAGACAGTCAAGGGAAACAAACACAGTAGAACACTATCCCCTGAAAGTTCTCCTCCAAGGTGCAGAGTATCCCAACTTGGAAATCCTGGGACATCCTTTTTAACAGCACTGTGGGTGTGCCAACACTAGATGGTCTGTAGCAGTTCAAGAAGGCAGCTCACCCACAACCATCTCCGAGGGCAATTAGGGATGAGCAATAAATGCTTGTGTTGTCAGCGATGCTCACATCTCATGAATGAGAAAATACAAACATAGTAACCCTTCGCAATGAATTCAAAATATTCACAGCGAAAATGGCAAGGAATGTACAGCTTATCTAACTGCACGTTAAATGTTAAACGGTGAGCAGTTAATTAAACTAACTGTCAATAACAGTCAGATGCCTGAAGGAATTGGCAAAGCAATGGGTCAGCACTAAAATTTTAAACTGGCATTTTGCTTTGAAGTTAATTAAATTTATTCTATTGTCAGAGATAATTAAATTATAAGCTATAGCATTGAAATAATCATTGTAAGGAAATGGAAATCATTCATTGGGCTACTGCGTTCAAGGACTTGCAAATCAACATTGCCCCTAGAAAGAGACACATCATTTAGTCATTCTTTCACTCAAACCTTTCATTACTCATTGGTGCCCGGAAGGCTCAGAAGCCATGTCTTATGGGAATCATGTCCCTGCTGAGACAATAAAAACAAGGTGACCTGCGTGAAGTAACGTGAGGTTACCAGAGAATCAAACTGACAGAATTATTTTCAGATCTCTGATGTTATACAAGATAACATTACAATCTCAGCTGATGTTACTACTAGAGAAGTCAGATCCCAGGAAAATATTTTACTTTTTGCTTGGACATGTGGAAGGCAGCTACTGAACAGAACCAGAGGAGTCAGCTGATGAACTTTTAACAAAAAAATGGAATATTTATTGATGAAAAGATGAATTCTAATACACTATTCCTTAACCCATTATACCGTTAGATATATGAGGCATTGAAAGGATAAAATAAGTTACAAAATCTATCTTAAATTCTAGTTTTCTAAATACACAGTCCTTATAAACCAAAGGTAAAGCCTGGTCAGATACCCCACACTCTGAATCCAAGTGGCAGATGCCACTTAAATATCCCCTACGGATTTCTCATCAATTCCCTCCAGATGTTTGTAACACCAAGTGCCAACTGGTCTCAGTGGAACGCTGCTTTTCACAAATGTTTCCTTTCTCCACTCTCAAATAACACCTTTAAATCATCCCCCAAATGACAATTTCTCTTGGTTGTCCTCACCAAAGTTCAACCACCAGGGTTTCAATCTCTCCTTCTGGTTTTCCTCTTCCCTGGCCAAGTTACAACAGACAACAAAAGCACTTTGGGGCCTATTTAATCACAATGCATGCAGTCCCAGACAAGAAAACTACAACTCAACGTGATGCTTATACACAGAAAGCAATCAGTATAAAAATAAAATTTCACACTACAGCCACTGAATCTTCATTCAAAGTATCTTTCGCATCATTCATAACTGATGAGATGGTTTTTAAAAAACCAAACGTATCTGAAACAACTGAAATCAAAAGGACAAATTGGATTTTGTGCATTAATACATCTTGTTATTTGTGAAGTTTGGCTGAATGACTAACTTATTTCCAATTTAAAATATCCTTCTGTTCATCTTCCCATAGTATGTTCAGTGCCCTTAATTTATTCTCTTTTTCCAGAGTTATTTGCGTGATTGAAGGATTTTCTCCATCTCAGTTATCATAGTTTGGGCCCACTTGGCTGGGTGCCTCTGGTGCCACTGTCCCAGCCGTTCAAAGTGTCTCAAATAGGATATTTCCCCTGTCTTCCTGGCACTTTGCAGCAACACCAGAAACTCTACCACAACCCCGTTAAAAGTTCAGAGGCTAAGCAAGGCACATATTAAATTTTCAATTGACACACATACCAATAATAGCTCGTTTTCTTTCCGTTTCAGCCTCTTGTTGTACAACCTTTTGCCTCTGTGTAGAAATAAGCAACTTCGTCTTCTCTGCTTCCCTGAAATAAACAATTTGCAAACAACGTAGAAAATGACCAGGCTAAGATGCTCACCATACATTGTATGCTGTATTAACCATTGGGCCTTACAACTGATAATCCATTACAGAGCTTTGGGGGTGCCAATTTTCTACTTCCAGCAAGGAATTCCAGAGGCCATAAAATTACGTACTGTGATTTTTAAACTCACTGGTGCGTGTGTGTACACATCGGATCAAGAGCAAATGGGTCAATTTTGTATTAAGTCCCAAGGTTAAAATCAGCAGAAATTGGCCCACAGTGAAAATTTTCACAGCAGTCACAAATAGCTTGACTTTGAGGTTAAACGCATGTACTTCAAGGCTAGTTTATCGGTAGTTCAGCTATAACAGGTAAATGGTTTTTTGCTACATTTCAGCAACAGCAACTTCTTCATTAAAAACTGATACATAGAGGCTATAAAGATCATAGAATATAGGTGGAAATATATAACAGGTAGAGTTAATGAGATTAGAATGAGGATTTTTTTTTAAATTGAGTTTAACAACTACAGCAAAGCATTGCTTTCTGTTCCAGAGAGTTCACTGAGCTTGTAGATGTTGGACTCTGTTTAAAACTCTCATTCCAAAAGCAAATATTGAAGAACTGATCTAATATTAAACAAGACTGTGAAGTAACCAACTTACATAAGTTCAAAATTTCTTCTAATCGCTTCTGGAATTTTAGGCTTTGTAACTCGAACAGCCTGTTGATTCGCAAGAGAAGCACAATTACAGGGAAATATATCACTGAACAAAGACTCGCGTTTCAGTGGTACAAGAACATTTGCCAAGTCTTTAGCATGTTAAATGAATCAATTCTGTTGAATTTCAAGTGGAAATTCTGTAAATTTCATTTTACTGCAAGTGAGAAAACTCACCAAATGCTGTCTTTCATAAAACACTGAACGTTTTTAATATCAGGCTTCTCAACATGCTGGTCCTCCCAACTATTTTCTTTATTATCAAGGTTTACAAAGTACATCCAAGAAAAATTTCCCAGACTCTTTGCAATATGTACAAAGTGCACATCCTGTAGACCTTGAAAAAGGTATTATGTCAAGGAGTCTTTCACTTACTTGTATAGTAAGACCAGGTGCCATAACGTTCAAGTCTTTTTGTAAAGCCAATTTCAGGTTCTCATCTATTTGATCTAAAGCATGAACAATTCAAAATGTATGATATAAACAAGGCTGAAGCAAGTAGTCAAGTACAATATTAAATCATTCTATTATTCGAAATGTCAGTCCATCCAACATAAAATTTCTAACGGTTGCGGCTTCCATGTATAGTGCAGCAGCAGAGGTTCAGCACTGCACAGGAATAAGAAACATCACACCAGCTGCTCCAACACTCACTGACCAACTCAGTAGCAGAAGTCTAATCAGATCCCCAACCTCCCCTCTCAGCTAAAGAATGCTGTGTGGATTAAATGAAATGGGTGACATAATGGTTAGCACTGCTGCCTCAGCACCAAGGACCTGGGTCCAATTCCCAGCTTAGATCACTGTCTGTGCAGTCTGCACGTTATCCTCGTGTCTGCATGGATTTCCACTGGGTACTCCAGTTTCCTCCCACAGTCCGAAAGATGTGCTGCTTAGGTGCACTGACCATGTTAAATTCTGCTTCAGTGTTCCTGAACAGGCGACTAGGGGATTTTCACTAACTTCGTTGCAGTGTTAGTGTTAAGCTTACTTGTGACATTAATAATAAATAAACCAAATGGATGAGTAAAATTTTATATTTTCTACACTACCATACGCTCTTCCAACTTACTGTTTTGTTTAAAATAAGACTCATCAAAAGCAATTCCATAATCAGTAGTCACCATGCCAATAGAAATTAATTTTTCATCTAGAATTAAGAGTTACAATTAACTAAGTTATTTTAACTTTTCAATGATTACATCCAACTTTTGTTCATACCCAGATGAATAGTACCTGGATTCAATTTACGTATTACAGCACCCATATTTAATGGCACATATTTACAACTTTGATTGATCTCAACAATGTTGAGTAGAGAACAGTGGATAGAGCGGATACTCTAATAGTGGATAAAGGATTGGCTGTCTAATCGGAACAGGGAGTTGGAATCAGTGGGTATTATTCTGGTTGGCGGTTGGTGACTAGTGGAGTGCTGCAGGGATCGGTGCTGGGGTCTCAACAGTTTACCATTTATATAGATGATCTGGAGGAGGGGGCTGAGTGTAGGGTGATGAAATTTGCTGATGACACGAAGAAGAGTGGAAAAGCAAATTGTGTGGAGGGTGTGGAAAGTCTGCAGAGAGATCTGGATAGGCTGAGCGAGCGGGCGAGGACCTGGCAGATGGAGTATAACGTTAGCAAGTGTGAGGTTATCCACTTTGGCAGAAATAATAGTAGGAGGGATTATTATTTAAAAGGCAAAAAGCTGCAGCATGCTACGGTGCACAAGGACCTGGGGGTCCTTGTGCACGAATCGCAAAAACCCAGTCTGCAGGTGCAGCAGGTGATCAAGAAGGCGAATGGAATGTTGGCTTTTACAGCGAGGGCGATAGAATGTAAAAGTAGGGAGGTCTTGCTGCAACTGTACAGGGTACTAGTGAGGCCACAGCTGGAGTACTGTGTGCAGTTTTGGTCGCCGTACTTGTGCAAGGATATATTGGCCTTGGAAGGAGTGCACAGAAGGTTCACTAGGCTGATACCGGAGATGAGGGGGTTAGCCTATGAAGAGAGACTAAATAGACTGGGTCTGTACTCAGAGTTTAGAAGGATGAGGGGGGGGGGGGGGGGGGGGGGGGGCGGTCTTACAGAGACGTATAAGATAATGAAGGGGATGGATAGGGTAGAGGTAGAGAGATTCTTTCCGCTCAGAAAAGACAGCAGGACTAGAGGACACAGCCTCAAGATGGCGGGGGGGGGAGAGAGAGAGAGAGAGCAGTTTAGATCAGAGTTGAGGAGGAACTTCTTCACTCAAAGGGTGGTCTCTGGAATTCTCTGCCCGTTGAAGTGGTGGAGGCTACCTTGCTAAATATATTTAAGTCACGGGTAGATAGGTTTCTGACAGACAGGGGAATTAAGGGTTTTGGGGAGAAAGCGGGAAAACGGAACTGATCCACTTCAGATCAGCCATGATCTTATTGAATGGCGGGGCAGGCTCGAAGGGCTAGATGGCCTACTCCTGCTCCTATTTCTTATGTTCTTATGTGAGTAAACAAAACAAATGATTGAAGTATCGTTTCAAGCAAATAGCAATCTTCCATCACAAATAAAGATCTTTTAAATTAAGAATAACAAGGCCTACCAAAAAATTCAATGTAGACCTCCTGCAAGGTGTGCACACTACAAAACTGGTTCAACTCATGATGAATTTTGTTGAAAATCAAAGTCTTATCATAGTCGGCTGTGTAGTTCTTAGCAATATCATGCACTGAAAGGAAGCAAAAGAAATTTTACTTTTACATTCACTCAATCCCCATTTTGCAGATTAAAAAGTATGAAGTCCACATACCTACATCCGAAGTATTCACATAGAAGAGGAATGATATAAAAATTTATTATCAAAATAGAGAATTTAACAAATTAATGTTTAATATGGGGGAGACACAGAGTACATCAGCAGATCTGGCAGCATCTACTGAGAGAGATACAAGAGTTAATATTTCAGGTCTGGAGATGTCCTCATCAGAATAGGCCTGAAATGCTAACTCAGTATCTCTTTCCACAGGTGCTGCAGAACCCTATCAAATATTTCTGGCAGTTTCTGTTATTGGTTCAGATTTCCAGCATCAAAGCATATTTGCTTTTTGCTGTTGTAAGAGATCCTACTGGCAGTCATAGTTCAATAAATACCGATGTGAAGTACAGTTCAAATTGTTTTGCATTATCCAATAATCAGTATTACATATGCAATAAATAGGAATTTGCTGTTTAAACATGTTCTCTAATACTCTGAATAAAGCAACTTATTTTTCAGAGTACATTTTAAGAAACAGAGTGCAGAAAAAGATCTAAGGGTATCAATTAATAAAAGGTGGTGGTAAAGATAGAAAATGCCAAAGAACGGCAAATCAGATTCTGGCTCCATATAGCGGGACACTAAATATTAAACAGTGCAAATATCTGAGTCCCCGTGGCTTACATTGGCTTCTCTGCTGGCCTTAGTTTCTTTTTCTCCTGCAATTTAATTAAGGAATGGGCTGTAGCATTGTATGAATGGAACAGTTCCCACATTTGTTTTCAGTGTTGCACAGTCTGATCAAATTCAGGATAAATCTCCCATCATCATCAACATCAGCTTCAACATCAGCTCGACTAACCACCCACCAGTTTAACATTAAAGCTCGTCACCTTATAACCCTGTATACACTGGAAATGGAGAATGCAACAAAAAAAGTGAAATCATATTAATTGTTTAAAAATATTTAGAGGAACAGGCCATGGTATTTTTATGTTGAAGCCTCATTTTAAAAATGTGAGACAGCAATTCTATTTGTTATTCATTAATTTGGGGTTTGGAACATTAGACAGCGGCTGAATGTTTTCCTGTGGTGTCTCAAACTAGGGTTTCTGAATAAGGAGGTAGCCATTTAAAATCAAGGCAAGGAGATTTTTTCACCGAAGAGAGTTGTGAATCTTTGGAATTCGCTAAAGGACGGCAGATGCTCCAGAGGGTTTTACAGACAGAAAAAAAACCAATAGGTTGAGGTAGATCATCCATAATCATATTGGCGAGCAGAGCAGGTGTGAAGGGCCAAGCAACTTATTCCTGCTACGGTATTTTATGTTCCTATGAAATAACTCTTCCTATATGGCAAATTGTGCCTTAATGTTATTGCTCATTGCTTTTATAAAGAAACAAGCTCTATTAAAGCAAGAAGCCTGCCTTAACCACTGTTGCTCAAGTCTCAAAAACTACAGGGCTCACCAAATGCTGACCTGCACTTGGAGCAAGACTGTTTACCACCTCTATTCTGTCGAAATAGATCATGACGCCACCACTGCAAGCAAAAGAGCAAAAATGTTAAGTATTTCTTAAAACAGCTCAACACAACCTCAAATTATAGTCTGTAAACAAAATAAAAAGCTTCTGTCCACACAGGGACACAAGTGCATGAAAATTTCACAAGGTAAACCACAAGTCATGGTTAATTACACCTAACCCAGTTCCAATTGCGTGTTTGATTAGTTGCAACAATAAACAAGGTGAAGATATCTTGAAGGCAATTCTCCAGCCTCCCAGCTGTGTTTCTCAGCAGCAGGCGGTGGCATGCTGTTCACTGGTGGCAGCATTCTTTGGTCCCAATGCCGTCAGTTGGATTTCCCATCAATGTCACCACACGCCACCATGAAACCCACAGGAGGGGATGCGCTGCCACAGAACTTCCCCCCCCATATTTCTCAAATTACGCCATACACTACCTGGGTAGCATGCTCAGGACATGAGCACTGCTACAATCTGTTAATGTACCCATATTTGATTTTGATTTATGGTCACATGTATTAGTTTACAGTGAAAAGAACTGTTTCTTGCGCGCTATACAGATATAGCATACTATTTATAAAAACGGAAATGAGAAAGTGCAGAATGTGGCGTTACACTCATAGCAAGTGTGTAGAGAAAGATCAATTTAATGCAAGTCAAGTCCATTCAAAAGTCAGATTGCAGCAAGGAAGAAACTGTTCTTTAGTCGGTTGGTACATGACCTTGGACTTTTGTATCTTCTTCCCAATGGAAGACGATGGAAGAGAGAATGTCCAAGGTGCATAGAGTCCTTAATTATGCTGGCTGCTTTGCCAAGGCAGCAGGAAGTGCAGACAGAGTCAACGGATGGGAGACTGGTTTGTGATGGATTGAGCTACATTAACAACCTTTTGTAGTTTCTTGAAGTCTTGGGCAGAGCAGGAACCATACCAAGCTGTGATACAACCAGAAAGAATGCTTTCTATAGTGCATCTGTAAAAGTTGGTGTGAGTCATAGCTGGCATGCCAAATTTCCTTAGTCTTGAGAAAATAGAGATGTTGGTGGGGTTTCCCAACTAGTGTCTAGGCAGCATGCTGTTCATAGGTGGCAGGATTCTCTGGTTCCACCGCTGTCAACGGGATTTCCCATCAATGGCACCACCGTGGTGCCCTTGATGGGAAATCCCATTGACAGAGGTGGAACCTACCAATACCTCTACTTTCTCAGAAGACTAAGGAAATTTGGCATGTCAGCCATGACTCTCACCACCCACAGGAGAGGGTGCACTGCCAGAGAATTTCCCCCCATATTTCTCTATTGTACCATATACTATGTGGGTAGCATGCTCAGGGCACAAACACAGCTACAATCTATTAATATACCCATATTATCAATCTCTCCACCACTTCAAAGTAACATTAGAGTGTATTTTTAATTGGCAAATTGCAAGAACTTGATTGCTTTATTGTTTCCACCAAAGCTATCGCACTTGAAATTAAATTACATCTTAAGTAAACTGCATAAATCATTCAAAGCTAACAACGTGACTGCACATTGCAGAAACAGGTCTTTAATTCACACCTGACAAACTTCATGCACTTATGCTGTAAGTTACAGTAAAAACCATTTCCAGACAAAAACAAAACAGCGGAAAAGAAAATCTGGTAAAACTCTTCTCAATTTATCCAATGCATAAACTCCACTGCTGACACAGTGGCACAAGCTAATCTGGCTTCGCTCAAATGGGAATGTGTGCGTGCCTCAAGCTTTTGATTGTCAAAAATGCTTTCTCCAAAGTGAATACTACATTTGCAGTCAAACAAATCAAAAATGGGAACAACATACCCAAGCAATATAACCTTATTTAAAAAGAATTGTTGATTAAAAGAACTTTTGGTATCAATAGGTGCTCTTCTGGTTGGCGGTTGGTGACTACTGGAGGGCTGCAGGGATCGGTGCTGGGGCCTCAACTATTTACCATTTATATAGATGATCTGGAGGAGGGGGCTGAGTGTAGGGTGACGAAATTTGCTGATGACACGAAGATGAGTGGAAAAGCAAACTGCGTGGAGGGTATGGAAAGTCTACAGAGAAATCTGGATAGGCTGAGCAAGTGGGCGAGGACCTGGCAGATGGAGTATAACGTTAGCAAGTGTGAGGTTATCCACTTTGGCAGAAATAATAGTAGGAGGGATTATTATTTAAAAGGCAAAAAGCTGCAGCACAGGGACCTGGGGGTCCTTGTGCATGAGGCGCAAAAACCCAGTCTGCAGGTGCAGCAGGTGATCAAGAAGGCAAATGGAATGTTGGCCTTTATAGCAAGGGGGATAGAATATAAAAGTAGGGAGGTCTTGCTGCAACTGTACAGGGTACTGGTGAGGCCGCAGCTGGAGTACTGTGTGCAGTTTTGGTCGCTGCACTTGCAGAAGGATATATTGGCCTTGGAGGGAGTGCAGGAGGAGGTTCAGTAGGCTGATACCGGAGATGAGAGGGTTGGACTATGAAGAGAGATTAAACAGACTAGGTCTTAGTTCTGTTTTTATTTTAAAAAGTGTAAAATAGTCACAAAAGGATACCAAAATAACAGAAGTGTAACATACCTTGTTCCACAAGGCACATTTTTCACTTCATCTGTTTGCAAAGTTGTCTGAAACAAAAAAGAAATATTATGAAAAACATCCTCTGTTAATACATGAGCTGGAGAGAATACATGGCTCAGTGGGCAACGACCTGATGCATTTTTCTTTTTTTTTACAGCACATGGGTATAACTTTGATCTCCAGCACCTTTCCTGTGCTTACTGCTAGGGTAGTTTCTATTAACAAGAATTTCACAGGAACAGAAAGTCTTGATTGTGAAATATATGTGGATTTAAATGTCACTTGAGTTTACATTAAACCTCCTTTCTTCTGTTCCCAGCTATTCTCAACTCTAATCCCCTTCTAGGAAATAGATCTCAAAATGCAGGAAAATCAGCTTTAAACCACTGCAAGCAGACTAAACCTACTTACACAAATATTAATAATATATACAGGCAAACTACAAGGTCATAATAATCAGGTCTGTATTTCACACAAGTGCATCTTTTTTCCCCAACCATCTTAGTACACTCAGCAATATTCGAGATTTTTAAAATCTCCAAATATGAATAAATGGGAGGAATTTGCAGAACGGGATTCATCTCCAGGACCATAGAACGGTTTGGGAGCAGCAGCACCAGAATCCTAATGGCAAACATCGACTCAGGAATGAAGTGGCCAATGGATTGGCAGACAAATCCACAAGGCAGCAGCAGGAAACAGACAAAAATTGTTACGTGGACAATTAAGAATCATTTGCATTCTCCCGGACACTATCAAATGCACCTTATGGAATTACAAAAGTGGCAAGCAGAGATCACAGGCCATCGGACCCTTGGCCACTAAAGCTGATGGTGCTCAAGTGCAATGCCTCTCTGAGATGGTAGGACAGCCATCTGGCAGCTGCCTTCCACTGGAGGACAAAGAGTTTGCAAAGTTGTATTCTGAGCAGCTGTGACATGGACTGCATCAGTTCACAGTGGTAGCTCATCAGTACTTAGGACAATTAGGGACAGGCAACAAAAGTGCTGAGCTAGCCAGCAATGCCCATGCCCCATGAAAGAAGTTTTAGAAAAGAGAAGGGGATGTACAGTCTAAATCAAGGGGAAGCTACCAAGTGAAAGGGCTAAAAACAAACTTGTTGGGGCATAGGTGGTGGAGGTGCAAACACCGGAGACCCCTTCCTGGAGATGCAGGAGCAGCAAAGCAAACAGCACATCTCACCACACCACTTCTAACTGGCTGCCCACTGCATGATCATGATTGACGTGGAATCCAAGAATCCTTACAGGAGGTCATTCAGCCCATCAAGCCTGCATCGACAACAATCCCACCCAGGCCCTATCCCCATAACCCCAAGTATTTAATCCTGCTAATCTACCTGACGCTAAGGGGCAATTTAGCATGGCCAATCAACCTAACCCGCACATCTTTGTGTGGGAGGAAACCAGAGCACCTGGAGAAAACCTACGCAGACACTGGGAGAACGTGCAGACTCCGTACAGTCACCCGAGACTGGAATTGAACTTGGGTCCCTGGTGCTGTCAGGCAGCAGCGCTAACCAATGTGCTGCGCAAAAGGATTGTCTAACATTTTATAGTCTGCTTGAGGATCCCCCCCCCGGATCAAATTTCACCCAATGGGTATTTGGATATCTTCCTTTAGTATTTGAACTGATCTTCCAATTGTTATTTTTGCAATATTAAGTAGTCCTATTTTTCTCTTTGAATTCAAACAGTGCATTATAGAATTATTTATCATCACTACCTTCTGGAGTGGACATGCAAGCTTGTGGCAATAAACAATGTATTTTGACAATTATTAGGAGGATAAATACGTGGGGCCTGAGTGGGATTGCTATCAGTGCAGGCTTGATGGGCCAAATGGCCTCTTTCTGCACTGTGGGGATTCTAAGATGTCACAACTAAAAGGATTCAGGAAAAGAACCTTCCAGAAAATCACAATAGCAGTACAATTCTCAAAGTTATTACAGAACATGGATCAGACGAGTCACAACTGCATCCCATCTTGCACCTGCTGGCAATTTGAATAAGGATTGCTAACCTGAACAGATCTGAAGTGTGTAATGAATGGTATCATAATGTGATATCCTGGTGAACTTGGACTGGCCAACAAAGCACCACCTCTAAAGAAAAGAAAAACAATTAAGTACATTTTGCCAAAAATAAACTCAGTGTCATACAAAAACATATCACAGATAACATCAATGTAGCATGTAACAGGCCTGTATTTCAGTTTAACTGTGTTCTTAAATTTAGGAGAAATGATAAAAGAATTTGCAGCACAGAAACATACCATGCAGCTCAACAAGTCTATGCTCCACAAGTCTCCTCTCCATCATACTTCATCACACCCAAAATGCATCAGCCCTGGCTCAATTTCCCAAGCCGCAGGTTGAAGTCCCATTCTAGGATCTAAGATCAAGATTGGCATTCTAATGTAGTACTGCACTTTGAGATGCTGTCATTCAGATGAAACATTAAGTAAAGGTCCGTCTTTACTTTTAGGTGGATGCAGAAGGTCCAGTGCCACTATTTTGAAGAATAGGGATGTTAGCCTTGCGTTCTGGTCAACAGGAAGGAGCAGAGAAGCAAGAGTGGGCCAGTCAGCCCATCAAGCTTGCTTTGTTCTTCAGTATGATCATGGTTAACATCCACTTCAATAGGATGTGGGCATCGCTGACTAGGCCTGCATTTTCTGGCCTTGAGAAGGTGGTGGTGAGCTGCCTTCTTGAACCACTGCAGACCGTGTTTTGTAGGATCACCCACAATCCTGTTAAGAAGGGAATTCCAGGATTGAGAGCCAGGGAAGTGAAGGAAAGGCAATATATTTCCAAGTCAGGATGGTGAATGGCTTGGAGAAGAACTTCCAGACGGTGGTGTTTCCATGTGTATGCTGCCGTTGTCCCTTCTAGATGGTAGTTGTCATCAGTTTGGAAGTTGCAGTCCGAGCAAATTGTTTCAGTACAGCTTGTAGATGGTACACAATGCTGCTACACAATGGTGCTACCGCGCATCAGAGACGGATAATGAAGGTGTTAGCGTGCCAATCAAGTGGGCTGCTTTTTCCTGAATGTTGTGGAGCTTTGAATGTTGTTGTAGCTGCACTCATCCAATTGTGGAAAGTAGTATCCAATCACACTGTGCAAACAACCCCAATTCTCACCTTATGATGGAGGTCATGGATCTCTGTCCTAGGACATCACCCTGAAGAACTCTGGAAGCAATGTTCTGGAACAGAGATTACTGGTCTCCAATAACCAATCTTCATCTGTTCATGAACTCTGACCACTGGAGAGTTTTCACCCCAACTCCAATTTTGCTAGCGCTTCTTGACGCTACATTCACTCAAATGCTGGTTTGACAGTTCTCACCTCAGGAATTCATCTTTTGTCTATATTTGGACTAAGGCTGTAATCAGGAACTGAATGGCCCTCACGGAACCAAAATGAGTGACAGTGAGCAGGTTATTGTTCAGTGTAAGTGCCACTTGAGAGCACTGTCAATAACACTTTGCTGATGACTGAGAGTAGACTGATGGGGCGGTAATTGATCAGGTCGGATTTGTCCTTCTTTTTGCATACAGGACAAACTTGCGTAATTTTCCACACTCCTGGTGAGTTAATGCCAGCATGTTAGCTGTGGTGGGATTTGAACCAGTGTCTCCTGAGCTCTGGATTACTAGTTCAGTGATATTACCACTACACCATCACTTCCCCATTCAAGATACACTGCAGTAATCTGCCAAGCCTCCTTCGACAACAACTTCCAAACTGTAAGCCTCCCGAAAGTCAGAGACAGCAGGCAACACCACCCCGTGCAAGTTACCTTCCAAGCTACAGACCATCCTGACTTGGAACTGTTTCACTGTCCCTTCACTGTTACTGGGTCAAAAACTCTAACAACATATGGATGTACTGAGACCAGATAGACTGCAGTGGTTCCTCACTAAGTCCTCAAGGGCCAAGGAGCTTCCAGATAGTAAATGATGGATGGGCTGATAACATCTATGCATAGTGATGTATTAGGCACTCGTTGTTCCACATGCATATCATAAATATCCAAATTTCACCATCAGCACCAGGAGTAGACACGTGAGGGATATAATTCTATGTCCATTTTTGGCAGCGAACACAGAAAATGCAAGTTGGTAAACATTTTAATCCAGTTTCTAAAAGTGTTGTAATGATCAGTTTAGAAGAAAGTTCCAGAAATCTAATCTGCTCAGCTAAACAGTATCCAAGGAAAATAAACTTAGGGTAACTATCCTGTTGCAATGGTATAATATGTCAAACAAGCTGACAAGCGAATTCCACTATCATCCCTTTTCTCTTCTCTTTCAAAAAAATTGTGGAACAATGTAGAAAATCTGTCCATAAGTAAGGTCGCTGTACTGGAAAGCTTCATGGTGTTATCAAGAAAGTTGGGGTGCCACTACAGCACAGTGGTTAGCACTGCTGCCTTACAGCATCAGGGACCTGGGTTCGATTCCCAGCTTGGGTGACTGAATGTGTGGAGTCTGCACATCCTCCCTTTGTCTGCATGGATTTCCTCCGGATGCTCCAGTTTCCTCCCACAGTCTGAAAGATGTGCTGGTTAGGCGCATTGGCCATGCTAAATTCTCCCTCAGCGTACTCAATCAGGCCTGGAGTGAGACGACTAGGGGATTTTCACAGTAACTTCATTGCAGTGTTAATGTAAGACTACTTGTGACACTATTAAATAATTTAATCAAGGATTGGGTGGGCAAAGAAAATCACTCTTAAATGTACATAACCTGAACATTAAATCATCTGCTCTCTCAATAATAACCAGGCTGTTGTGCTTCTCCAATTCTTAGTTTCAGATTTTCAACACAATGACCAGATGCTCTCCACCTCTACCAATACATAGTTTTAAAAAAATACTGCTCACTTCCAAAATTCACAAATAGGATCACAGACATTTTGAAATGTCTGTTCAGAGGAAAATTGGGACTGCCCAATTAGCTGCCAAGATTTGCATATTAAATTGAGATAAGGTGCTCTCCTTATATCTTTATTCTGTATGCCTCAAATCTGCTACGAGTCAAATGATTTAATACCTGTAGTAAATGCCAAGGTGCCCCTCTTCAATCTTGTGTATGGAAGAGTAAAGGAAGAAGGCTACGACTCCAGTTAATGCAGCCACAACTGCTCCAACATGAGTCATTGTCATCATACCTTATCTGCAAGGAAGGAGATGGAACAGCAGATGATAATGAAGCAGGGCTACATTAAAACAAATATTTCACAATCATAATCTGATGTACAAGTTAGCATTTACTTCTCCAAGCATGGAATGTTCAGAAATAAACGTGCTGGAGAAGCAATTTCATATCATAACTTTGCAATATTGGAGCAACTTAAACAGATTCTGACATTCAATTAATTAGCAAAATGTTTAGAAAAACCCACTTATATTTATAAAGATGACAGTTACGTGCACTTATTTAGCACCTTAAACATAAAACAAATTAAAGCAGCAGAATCTATGCTTAACATCAAGAAACTAAACTTTGAAAGCGGTTCAGAAAATGTTCCAGTGTCAATGTCTTGGTAGCATCAGCATTGTTGAGTCTACTCTACAAAAGGAATCTGCAAAGATTCAAACTTTGCCAAGTGAAGTTTCCTCGCTTCTCCTTTCTGAATCTGATCTGGTTTCAAGGACACAAAGCTTTCCTTAATAGGCCAATTCATACCATCAATATCAAACTCAACTTTCTGGTTTCTTAATCTTCAAGGACAAGAATGCAATATTTGCTGTCAATTGTGAAAGGGTCACACGTTATGAAAAAAAAAGATTCTACCATAGTAAAAAATTACCAACAAGTTACTTAGTAACCTAAGCAAAACCTGTTTCAGGCAAGACAGCTTTACTGGTTTCTTACATGCTGAACCAAACAACAAAGTAATTTGACAACACACTGCTTCAATCGTACCTGTAGCGGTAAATAATAATTTAAACAATACTTTTCCCAGTTAAAAATACTGTGGATGCTGTGCCTAACATTTCTCAGAAGATTGAGAAATTATTCCCATCATAAATGCCTGATCTCAGTAGAAACAGCATTTTTATAAATCATAATGTACACATGCACTTTTAAACTCAATACTGCTTTCCCCAATCAGGTAATAGTGCTAGATGTTAGATCACAGACCATCAATTCAAATGGCACGTTATCGAAGTCAGACATTTTTAATATCAGGCAGGTCAGTGGGTAGCATCCGCACCTCCAGGCCAGAAATTCCAAGATCATGTCCCAGTTCCAGACTTGAAGGCCATGCAAACGATGTGCATAACATGATCCAACAGGTAGGTTATCAGTCTGTAAATCTTTCCAATATGCCTGACACCAGGCTGTAAGAGTGGGAGAGTTTCCTGGTCAGCCACAATACAAAAGGCAATGGCAAACCATTGCAATACTTTGCCTACCATAATCACGGACCAATCAAATGGAAGTCCATGGTCACCAAAGTCCTCGAGCCTGGCACCCAAAGCAGGATTCTTAATATTACTGAATTAATTACCCTAATACACTCATTTACTTATAGCACACACCCTGATATTTTATATTGTAAACCATGTATTTGGAGTCCTATGTCTTCCAGCAACAGTTTACAACTATGGTCATGTAGGATATCATTTGTAAATTAAACCATTGACATCAGAAGCTAAACAAAATAGAAACTCAAATATTCCAGACTAAAAGGACTATACAATTTCTACAAGACAAAGTGAGGCTTGCAAATTAGTGTTGAGAAACAGCTCAATGTACACTAATTTTCTCATACAGTATTAATGAATGTTCCTTCAATCATTGATCTTTTTGAGACGACAGTAACGTATATGATTTTCATTGATTCAGCAATCTAAAGCAGGCACTGTGAAAAAATTTGTTTGCAAGTATTGTCAATGGCCATGTGGGAAATTTCTGATCAAGTATAGAGGATTATTTTATATCAATGAATCTCCCAGAGGTAGTTTCTTTCATAGTGACCTGGAATGCACTATTATCTTGTGACAAATCAGAACAGGAGTTTATCATCTCTCTATTTCTTTGATCAGGGATACACTTTACAGATACGGTAAATGCCATCGGTATGCCCTGTGGCCCTACAGATCTTGCAATCAATATTCAGTATCACAGGGAAATATCTGGCTTGGCAAAATTCTGCACACATGAACCAGGAACTGTCCAAAAGCCAAATTAAGTTAATGTTGCACACATTGTTTTCCTCTTTTGAGCTTGACATTTTTCACCAGATGCTCAGCTTTCATTTCCATAGCTTGAATATTATATTGAGCTGATTCTGAGTCTACTGCCTTTTTACCCCATTGCAGCAGCAATGCCAAAGCTGCCGTGTGCGTAGATACTAAAGCTAGAATGTAAACCCAACCCAGAAGTAATCCTTTAACATGTTTAATACACAGTGACCCATATTTTCAACTTCACTTTAGGGTTTTAATTTCCTCTCTACGATAAAATTCAATGTCTTTTAGTTTTACACTACCTTCTTGTGCTTTAGCAAGGGGTCACACTCTCACTCAAAGCTCCAAGTCTTCCTTTACCGTTTCACTGTGCCGAAACATAGAAACCCTACAGTACAGAAAAAGAGAGCCATGTGGCCCACTGAGTCTACACCAACCACAATCGCACCCAGGCCCTACCCCCACATCCCTACATATTTATCCACTAATCCCTCTAACCTATGCATCTCAGGACACTAACGGCAATTTTTAGCATGGCCAATCAATCTAACCCGCATATCTTTGTTTCCTTAAATATTTTGACTTGCTTTGTCCCTCTTGCAGGTTAGAATAATTGAATAATTACGTGATGGCATTACCAAATTATTCAACAAAAGCAGTGTTCTAAAAGTCTTAAGAATGAAATATCAGACAACTGATTCCCTAAGCACAGAGATACAGTACTCCACTACAATAAAAGGCTCTCGTTTCCACTTTAGCACTGTCAGTGTTTACCAATATGCATGAGAACTCTGAGTGCCCCCAGCCTCAGCCCATTCCATCATCCTGGATTAGTTACATTTCTGCATTCCAACATGAATTTAGTTCAGCCATCATCTTCCTGCCCTCACAATTCTGACACTAAATCAATCTCCAGGTGTTGTTCTGCTGCATTCGATCCACCTTATACTCCCTCTCTCCTTTATTGCATTAAAAAAAGTGACAAAGGATAAAAAAAAACTATTTCCTTCCAAGGACCAGTGAATGTAGGAAAGCCTGTGTCAATAGTGGATGTAACTCAAAAGCAAAAACAAATCAGGTCGAGACATCATCTTTACATGTTGGATTGTTTATGTTCAAACTGTCACTGACAAGGGTGTACCATGCACTGACAGTTGACAAAACTTACAGGAGGAATTTTAATTCACCATCTGGTTGCCTGCTTAGATCATCCAGAGGTTTAACATATTATCACTGATATAGTGTGGCAACGAACCAGATCTCGGAGCTTGTTTCTTTATCCCAACATCATAAATAAATTTTTAATCAGTTAAACAAAATTTATTAGTGTCACAAGTAAGCTTACATTAACACCGCAATGAAGTTACTGGGAAAGTCCCCTAGTCGACACACTCCGGTGCCTGTCCTGGTACCCCATGGGAGAATTTAGCACAGCCAATGCACCTAACCAGTGCATCTTTTGGATTGAGAGGGGAAACCAGAGCACCCAGAGGAAACCCATGCAGACACGGAGAGAACATGCAAACTCCGCACAGTGATCCAAGCCAGGAATCAAACCTGGATCTCTGGTGCTGAGAGAGAGGCAGCAGTGCTAACCATTGTGCCACCTGATGCTGCAATAAAGCCAAAAAGATGTCCTACCTATCACACAAATGAGTAACTTGATACACGAACGTTAGTGCCAATATGATGCTCAGTACATAGGCTGTATACCCTGAAGACCAGCAGATCACATCAAACCAAAATGCATCTGGGACATGCTACGTATCCATCCAGCCCATGCTTGCAAAACTCAAAACAGTGTGTAACATTAGCAACATTCTCTAAATAACTGTGTTTGAAGAATTACACTGATAACAAATTTAAGATTAAGTTAGGCTCAGAGTGTGGTGCATTTGTTTGTATTAGATGCTGCAGACAGAATAAACCTGTTTCAGCTAAACAAAAGTGACAGGCAATCACTGATTCATTCTTTGCCCTGGTTTAAATTTCAAATGATGCCTGGCAGACATTTGTCTGTCACATCAACTTCTTTTTAAAAAGTGTGGGATGCAGGCATCACTGACCAAGCCAGCATTTATTGCCCATTCCAACTGCCCTCACGTGTGGCTAAACCACTTCAGGAAGCATTGAGTGGATATATCTCAGGTAAGGTTGACATTTTTGCTTAGAATTGTTATTTGACAACAAGCGATAATGTTTTTACTGTCACCATTAGACCAATTTTTTTGAATTCAAATTTCATCTGCTGTGGTGGCATTTGAGCCCAGGGTCCAAGAGCATTCAGCTGGGTCTCGGAAGTACACATCCAGTGACAATACCATGACGCCATGGCCTCCAACAAGCAATATTCTCTTCTCAAACAGCATAAATAGTTTCCCCTTATACTGACATTTTTGTGAAGTGTCCTGGTGAGTGCAAGACAAAATTCTTTGACACGTCTCTCTTTTCAGTGATACTCAAGCTCCATACTACCAAGTGACTGTCTGACTCCCCTAGTTAAGATGTGGAGATGCCAGCATTGGACTGGGGTAAACACAGTAAGAAATTTCACAACACCAGGTTAAAGTCCAACATGTTTATCTGGTAGCACAAGCCACAAGCTTTTGGAGCGCTGCCCCTTCATCAGGTAAGCGAGGCCCACTTACCTGAGAAGGGGCAGTGCTTCAAAAGCTAATGGCTTGTGCTGCCAAATAAACCTATTGAACTTTAACTTGGTGTTGAGGGGCTTCTTACTCCATTCTAGTTACCAGCTTCCAAATGCCTCCAGTACAATCTGCTACAGTTTCCAGTGCAGAATGGCTTGAAATCAGACACTATGCAAATTAATCAAATTTGCAGCTGATACCAAACCAAGAGGGTTAGTGAACTAGAAAATGGCAGCTCAAATTACAGAATAAACTAAATTAGATGGCTAAGTGATCAGAACAAAGGGATATTAAATTTGACGTCAGTATATGTGAAGTGAAACACTCAAAGAAAAGTGGAAAACACCCACGCAGCACAATTGGGTGAAATAGCAAAAGACGAAGCTGAAAAAGACCTTTGTACACCATGTGCAAAATGGCAGGGTGCCAACAGATTAAAATAACTTGCAGTTATTTAGCACTTTACAACTAAGGAAGTACTTCTGAAGTGCAGTCACTGTTGTAATGTCAGATTCACATCCATTAGCACACAAAGTGCCACAAAAAAGTGAAAACGACCAACATCACCAAGAAATAGCTGAGGTATAAAATTATGTCAAATAGCATTGCGGGATCTTTTACATCCACTGAATTATTCAGCCAAAACAATAGAATACGTCAGATTTGATCAAAGTTTACAGTACTCTGGTCAGAGTGCATCAGAAGAAGTGTCCAGTTCTGGTCACTGAATCATTTATGCTCCGGTAATAATGTACAAGCGTCAACAGTTCTCAATCATGGAGAAATTTCGGCTCTTTAACCTGGGAAGTAGACGAGTGAGGGGGATTTTATAGAAGATTATAAATATTATAGAAAAGGAAAAGTACCTTAAATTGCAAGAGTATGGCAATGGGTTACAGGCTCTGGAACTCTCAAATGATAATTAACTTGCCTTCCAAGTAAACACCATCACCCCTTGAAAGTCAAGTTGAAGCTCTCCCAGCAACCTCATCCACAAACCTATCCTGGCATTTTTGCACATGCTATGCACTTTCAATTGGATTTTTAATATTTGCTCAAACCTCTCAAGTGGCAAATATTCACTTCCTGATTATGTCTTTGCAATTAGCAGCAAATCAAAACATTTAAGTTACCCCAACAACGCCCGAGGAGACAGAAAATAAATTGACATCTGGCAAACTCGTATTATGACACCAGGCAGGGGGAAGGTGACTAGGGCTTTGAGATAAGAGGCCTGAGACCGCAGGGAAGATTAGTAAGAGCAGAAAAGCTTAAGAGACTGAACTATCAGGGGGAAACAAAGGAGCCACACAAATTCAGAAGCGGATAAAGCTGCACCCATCAGGTAGTGTGGAAAGGGAAGGGATGGGGATTTAGAAGTCTGCTGTGCTGAATTGACAGACAGGAGGTGGGCTCAGCAAATCTGAGAGCTACAATGTAGGGATCAAGGGCTTGTGTGGGGTGCAGTATGGAAAGGGTGAATGACTGGAAAGAGCAATTCTGGCTACAGATAAAAGCACAGAGCAGGAAATGAGCACAATTAGGAGTTTGCACTCAAACAGGAAACATTTAAACACAATCAATGGGGAGGGAGGGGGAATGAAAACGTTGAGCTGCAGCTGGGAATGGTTGTTGGGCTGAGGAAGAGGGGCTTCGCTCTCCCCGCCACTGCAAAGTCTTTAAAAAAAAATAAAACCAAGTGTTCCCCGTCCGTGAAATAAAAGTTGGGGATTGGAGGGCGGCAAGGCCCCTGGGACCGAGCCTCTCCCCCGCCCCCGGGTCCACAGCCACAGCTGCCCACCCACCCGGAGCCGCCACTCACCAAACCCGCCGCCGCCTTCCTCAGCACCAACTGCCCCAGCCACCGCCAGCTTCTTCACTTCCGGGTCACTCAGTAACCCCTCCTTAAAGGGGAGGTCCCCCACATCCCCTTTAACCGCCCTGCCGACACATAATTCAGGACCTTCACTCCAGCAGGCAAGAAGCCTTTGCAAGGACTGATTCGTATTTTGTCCATTTTCCCCCCATCCAAGTTTTATGATTTAACCAAAACACAAATCTCAACAATCTGATTTCCTAGCTATCAGAAACCAATTTTTTTTTTAAAATTGTTTTCCATATGATTTATTTTTTAAAAAAATCTTGCCAAGTTGCCTACTGTACAGAGGAAGAAGCTGCTGCAAGGAAAAAAAATGTGACCCTCCTGGGAATTAAATCAAAAGATACGACCATGCATTGTGATCTATCACAATGGACCATGCCCCGCTCACTATCATTCAAATTATCTGGTCATTGTCACATTGCTGCTTGTGGGAGTTTGCACAGCAAATTCACTGGGGGCGGGATTTTCCACTCGCCCCAAGACCGGAAAATCCCACCCGTGGCCAACAGATCTTTGCATGGTCCTGTTCTGCCCATTACAATTCCCATGGCAGGTGGGACTGGAGAATTCTGCCTGTTTCCTACTTTACAGCTGATGGCTGTAAACTGCTTTGGAAGAGTCCTGAGGTTATAGAGGGTGCTATGTTAATGCAAATCTTTCTTCTTGCCAAGTTACATGGTTTCTGTGCCCCGGTTAGTCCTGCCAAATGGTACCGGCATCAATCACTCCTGGGTTACAGATAACACAGCCAGATTCAGAATAAAACGCTCTCTACGCTGTCCTAACAGCAAATCTCATTGACAAAGGTACAGCTCAGACTGTATTAAACACGCCAACTATTTTGGGTAGACTCAGCTGTTCCTATTTTGTGCAAATGCAATTACTTTGGCTGCTTCATTCCCTGTCATTGGTATTAGATTACACTTCGTATGGATGGGCTGAAGCAGCAAATGTGGCTGGAAGGGGAAGAGCAATGTGGAACAAGATGGACGAGCTGTCAAAATGTATTTCAAAATAAGTAACTCTCCGCCACCTGTCTCAATCCCTCCACTGCCACTATGTTGTCTGACTGCTTGTCCAGTTTTGAATGAACTGCAATTTCCACCAGTTAAACACCTCAGCCATTATCTTCAGTGTCTACCACTAACTTCATACTCTTGCCACTGAATCCATTCCTTTTCCCAACATAACTCCATTTGAAATGAGCTGTTTGCAACTGTAACATCCTATTTGATCCCGAGTTGAACTTCTGACCCTATATCCTTACATGAGAGTTAACATATATGATCTTACGTCTATGTCCAAATGCAGCAAGAGCTGGATGATATCCATGCTTGGGCTGACAAGTATCAACACAAGTGTCAACATCCCCAACAAGAGAGAATCTAACTATCACCGCTTGACATTCAATGACATTACTTTTGCTGAATCCCCCGCTACTAACATCCTGGGACTTAGCATTGACCAAAACTGACAAGGAGAATAGACACATGCAAGCACCACCATCTGGAAGTTCACCTTCAATTTATTCGCCACCCTGACTTGGAAAAGTATCACCTTTTTTTCACTGTGGCTGCATCAAAATCCTGGAATGACCACGGTAACAGAACTGTGGATGTACCTACATTACGTGAACTGCAGTGGTTCAAGAAGGCAGCCCACCAACACCTTCTCAAGGGCAATTAGGAATAGGCAATAACTACTGGCCCAGCCAGCGATGCCAACACCCCTAAATGAACAAAAACAAACTGTTTGTATGATAACGTAATCCAGGAAAGTAGCATCTAAACCCTTTGCAACCTAGACTGAAAATGTGTACCAAATGCATGTACACCACTTCATTCCCGCTTACAGGGGATCACGCATGCACTGGGGAAGATGAGGTATGGTATTAAAAATAAGTTGTTTAATGATATAAGTAGTGAATAACTGTATTGATTGTAACTCAAACAGTTCTCTGACCAAGGGTCATCCAGACTTAAATTGTTGGCTGTATTCTCTCTCCAGATGCTGTCAGACCTGCTGAGATTTTCCAGCATTTTCTGTTTGTGTTTCAGATTCCAGTATCCACAATAATTTTGCTTTTATCTAGTTGCTGACCTCAACATTTCATTCTTCCACATTAGGACATGAAACAAAGGATGTAATATCACTGGTATGAGTTTTTTGTATTATGTAATAAAACTAATTGTTTACAGTTTAGGAAAAACTGACATTTTGCATATCAATCAAAATCAATCCCTGTGCTTTAAGATTTGTGAGAATATACTTTTTAAAAACAAACCATTAAAAGCAATATTTTTCTGAAATACTTTTTACAGTTATTGGTTAAAATGCAAAAGCATGGCATGGACATATGAAAATATCACAATGAGTGATATTAATCTTTAATTTGGTCACCTGATCAAACACATATTTAAAAGGAACTTCTAAAAAGAAAGCAAGGATTCTGTTTTAAGATAGCTATCAAGTCATCTGACATCTGGTGTTACGAGTTGTCAGTTTTCTGGAAGGTTCTAATGTGGAATATGATAAAGATGTGTCCAGACAGCCTCCTATAGAATTTCACATCTACTAATGTCAAAAACTACTTTAAAGGATGAGCTGTAACTGTACTGTTGCTCAACATTTGTGATTCTATGAAACTATCTCTCATGCGGAGACAGAAAGTCTACCAGGAAAATAGTTATATGGAAAGATGTTCTTCCTTTCTCATCTAGTTGGACAATGGGTCAGTCAGGAAATAATGGCTGAGACATCCCATTATTTAATCACCTCAGCCATAAAGCAATAGCCATGATCTGTCCAGACATACACTAAGCAAATAGCTTCCAAAATCATTATGGGGAGAAAGTTCACGTGAGTAGAATAGCCATTTCTGAAGTTTCTTTTACGACAACAAACAAGCTATTAAGGGATTGTCTGGAAGAAAGCGGGGGTGGGGTGGGGGGGGGAGTGGAAATACTCTCCTTGTCCCTCGTTCAAGATCCTACTTCTATCACGGTTTGAAATCTGGCACAGAAATAGAGAATTCCCATCAATTGGAAACTCAGGTACAAAAACCTTCAACTTTTGAAAAAGAGACTACCTTTAGAAATACCGTCTACCTGGACTCCAACTCTTGGAATTTCAAGACTACCCATGAAAAATTTTCAGCCTCAGCTATTGATATCAGTGAAAGATTCATAAATAGTGAACTTTTTTTTACCTTTTAGAATTGAATTTATAATTTGCCCTCAGTAACTTGTCACTGTACAACTTGTAATTTGTATGTTCAGGTGCATGTGTAGATGCTGCAAAGATCAGGCAAGGCTTTTACCTTTTTATATATCTTTATATCTGTATCCGGGTGGGTTTTTAGCTCAATCAAAACTTATCGTTTTGTGTTTTAAACTCATGGACAACTGCAGGACTGGTTTGTTTGCAGCCAACATGTAAATAGTCAACGTGCCATTAGGAACAATGTATAGAACTTTAAGTTTAATTTATAATTGCATTTGTGAGTTAAAGAAAGGAGGAATATCATTTGTTTCATTTAGTTTTTTTGTGAGCTTGATACAAAGAACAATACTGCACAGGAACAGGCCCTTCGGCCCTCCAAGCCTGCACCGATCATGTGTTCCTAACTAAACCATTTCTCTATTCTCAGTCTGCTCACGTGGCTACCTAGATAAGTCTTAAATGATCCTAGTGTGTCTGCCTCAACCACCTTGCTTGGTAGTGCATTCGAGGACACCATCACCCTCTGTGTAAAATAAGTCCCCTGCATATCTGTATTGAACCTTGATGCCAGGAAGTCTGGAGGCTGTGGTTGTATACAAGCATTTTTAATGAGGTATTACAACTGTTGATGGGTTACAAAGGAGTTAGTAGTTTGGTGAATTAAAAGAAGAAACTTTGCTGTTGCTTAGCGACACACAGAGAAAAACAGAAGAGCAGTTTAGTCAGTGTGTGCATGCCAGAGAGTGAAGGCAGAAGTTATAAACTCCCTCATAAGAAATCCTGAAAAGACCACTGGGGAACTGAATTTAGGGAACTCATGTTTGCTCTGAAACAATGATGATTTTAGATTGCAGTTTTTAGATGTCTCAGGGAGGGATGCTATTTAGGGAAAAAGACATTCAGTGTATACTCAGAAATTTACCAGAAGAAAACCATTTGCAATTCAAACAAGCAAGAAAACTTGGTGTGGGTAAATCTTCACTGGGATTGTGTGTCTGTAAAGACATTGCAGGGATAAAAAGAAATGTCCGTGTTGAAATCATTTTCTGACATTTGTATCAAATTCTTTCCTAGTTTTTTGTCTGGTGTAATACTGTTCATTTTCTTGTTTAATAAATATTTTACTGTGTGTTAAAAGTACATTGGCAGATTCTTGTGAATGTGCTCAGTGAGAGACAACCATGGCATCGAGAAAAACAAATTTAGGATCCATCAAGCTCTGGGATCTGATTTGTCGAGTATTAGGATCAGTTGGGGTTGTAACAGCACAGATGGTGGGCGTGATTCTCTGGTCACGCTCGCTCCAAGACCAGAAAATCTTGCCCAAGGTCAATGGACCTTCGTATGATCTTGTCCCGCCCCGTGGTAGGCAGCATGGGAAAATTCAGCCTGATGAATAAAAATCTTAATCCATATAAATTCACAAAAAAAGCCCTGTTGTGGTCAGTGTGGCATGGTAGGGGAGTCATTGTTACCTTTCCTGACATGATTAGATTACAAAAAAACAGGGTACAGGAGGATGGGAGGTGTGCAAAACTGAGTTGCTCTAAACTGCAGTACTGCCAGGATAATGAAGAAGGGAAGTATATTACAGAAATAATCTTGAGGAAGTGTCGTCCTGAACATTGTGGAAAGCTGGATTAGATTTGTATTATAATTGTGAGTGCTATGGAGTTGGATTGGCAGGACATGTCCAGGTACAGAATGAAAAATGAAGTGCAAACCATTATTGAATCGTTCATTGAGAAATTGAATGGAATGAGAAAGGTGTAAATTATTTTTATATTCTATTTGACACATTGCTGTGGTGATTGTTCCTTTAAGAGCAACACAATTGCATAATAGATGGTTTACAGTGTTTGTTCATCATTTATCATTAGTGAATGGAGTTCAAAGATAAGCTGCAGAGGAATTTAGACATGACAGTCCAGTGGAAATTAGTATTTTAAAACACAGTAAAACTGAGAGAATTATAACTAAAATGTGAGTTGAAATGTACCAATAAGTGTGGTCTAGTGCAAAACCTTTACCATATTTACACATATAATGCAGATAAAGATATTGGCAGAATTCTTCAGTATTGTACACCCCATTACCAGCGAGAACAGAGAATTTGGTGCTTAGCCAAATCTCCATTCACCGCAAAGGGATTGGAGAATCCCAGCTACAGGTGAGGTCAGAGAATTCCAGCCATAATCTCTACACTCACTTAAATATAGTTACTTACAGTGTTACACAGCAGTATTTAATCACTTACAGCTTTGTATGACCAAAAAAATGGTTTCGCACAGCAGAGTCAGAACTTGTAAATTCAAATGCTTTTCCTAAAGAAACTCCATCCCAGCCACCACAGAACTCCAACACCTCATCCAGACTGGCCCGTTAGTGAGGAATTGAAACACTACTGCGTTGCTCAAAGAATTCTCCACTCAAGACATTGATTAATCTGCCTTTTCTTCTGCGTTTATCATCCAGCTGTGCATTTCAAGCAGTTTTAGTAAATAAATTTATCAAGACTGTTCCACTTTTGTATCACACTCAAATGAGAGTAAAACAATTTTGTGGACTCAGTTAACAAAGTTGTTCTTAAGGCAGTAACCAGTTAGAGGAAAATTACACACAAGATTACATAGGATATGCAGCCCAGGAGCAAGCCATTTGGCCCAACCAGTCCATACTACTATTTGTGCTCCAGTTGAACCTCCACCCGTCTTTCTTCATCTACTACTGTAACACCCTATTCCCTTCTCCCTTAAATTCTTGTCGTTTTCACTAAAGTACATCTATAACTATTTGCTTCAATCCCTCCTATTGGTAGCAAGCTCCACATTGTCACCATTCTTTGCCAAAGAAGTTTCTTCTGAATTCACTGTTAGATTTCTTGGTCACTATCTCAAGTTATGCTCTTCCTCGCAACAAACATTCCCTGTCAAAACATCTCAATTTTAAATACTCTTTTAAGTCATACCTTAGCCTTTTTTCAGGAGTAAAGAAGCACAGTCTGTATATCTTTCCTGATATTTATACCCACAAATCTCTGGTATCACCTTGTGAATTTTCTCTGCACCTTCTCCAACACCTCGAGACCTTGTTTATAATTAAGTGATGATGTGGATGTGCTGGCGTTGGACTGGGGTAAACACAGTAAAAAGTCTGACAACACCAGGTTTTAGTCCAACCGATTTATTTGATAGTAAACGCAAAAGCTTTTAGGGAAGAGGGAAACCTCGAAAGCTTTTGCGTTTACTATCAAATAAATCGGTTGGACTAAAACCTGGTGTTGTCAGACTTTTTACTATAATTAAGTGACCAGAAGTGCACACTGTTCTCCAAGAGTGGTCTGGCCAAGGTTCAGTCTGAGCTTAGGTAAGTTCCCTACTTTTCAATTCTATCCATCTAAAAATAAGGCTGAGTGCTTGGATGATTTTCTTTATGAGCTTGCTAACCCGTGGCACAACTACATATGCATGAACGTTGGACCCTTAGAGGATGAGAGGGGGGACTTAGTGGTAGAGGATGGGGAAATGGCTGAGGTCTTGAATAACTTTTTTGTTTCGGTCTTCACGGAGGAGGACGTGAATAATTTGCCGGGTGTTAGAGATGGAAAGGTGGTAGGACTGGAGGGTCTCAATGACATTACTGTTACTAGAGAGGCGGTGCTCGACAGACTGGAGGGGCTGATTGTGGACAAGTCCCCAGGACCGGATGGAAAGAATCCGAGGGTTCTGAAAGAAATGGCGGAGGTGATAGTGGATGCCTTGGTGGTTATTTTCCAGACGTCGCTGGATTCTGGGGAAATGCCGGAAGATTGGAAAACGGCTAATGTTACGCCGTTGTTTAAGAAGGGTGCCAGGCAAAAGGCGGGGAATTATAGGCCAGTTAGTTTAACATCTGTTGTAGGTAAAATGTTAGAATCCGTCATCAAGGAGGAAATAGCGAGGCATCTTGAGGGGAATTGCTTGATAGACCAGACGCAGCACGGTTTCGTTAAGGGGCAGTCGTGTCTGACAAATTTACTGGAGTTCTATGAGGATGTGTCTAGGGTGGTGGATAGAGGAGAGCCGGTGGATGTGGTCTTTCTTGATTTTCAGAAGGCGTTTGACAAGGTACCTCACAAGAGGTTATTGCAGAAGGTCAGGGGACATGGAGTTGGGGGTAGGGTGTTAGCGTGGATAGAGGACTGGTTGTCAAATAGGAGGCAGAGAGTGGGGGTCAATGGGTGCTATTCGGATTGGTGGTTGGTGACTAGTGGAGTGCCCCAGGGGTCGGTGCTGGGGCCTCAGCTATTTACCATTTATATAGATGATCTGGAGGAGGGAACCGAGTGTACGGTGTCGAAATTTGCTGATGACACCAAGATTGGTGGAACGGCAAATTGCGCGGAGGGTGTAGGAAGGATTATTACTTACGTGGAGAAAAACTGCAGCAGGCGACGGTACAGAGGGACCTCGGGGTCCTTGTGCATGAGTCGCAAAAACCCAGCTTGCAGGTGCAGCAGGTGGTCAGGAAGGCGAATGGGATGCTGGCCTTCATAGCGAGGGGGATTGAATATAAAAGTAGGGAGGTCTTGCTGCGGCTATATAGGGCATTGGTGAGGCCGCAGCTGGAGTACTGTGTGCAGTTTTGGGTGCCGTACTTACGCAAGGATATTTTGGCCTTGGAGGGAGTGCAGAGGAGGTTTACTAGGCTGATGCCGGAGTTGAGGGGGTTGAGCTATGAGGAGAGGCTGAATAAACTAGGCTTGTACTCGTTAGAGTTTAGAAGAATGAGGGGAGATCTCATTGAGACGTATAAGATGATGAATGGGATGGATAGGATAGAGGTGGAGAGACTCTTCCCACTCAGAAAGGACAGTAGGACTAGGGGGCACAGCCTCACGATAAAGGGGGGGTGGTTTAGAACGGAGTTGAGGAAGAATTTCTTCACTCAAAGGGTGGTGAATCTCTGGAATTCTCTGCCCGTTGAAGTGGTGGAGTCTACCTCGCTAAATATTTTTAAGACGCGGGTTGATGGGTTTTTGATAAGAGAGGGGACTAAGGGTTATGGGGAGAGGGCAGGAATGTGGAACTGAGCCACAACAGATCAGCCACGATCTTATTGAATGGCGGGGCAGGCTCGAAGGGCTAGATGGCCTACTCCTGCTCCTATTTCTTATGTTCTTATGTTCTTATTATGATGTATTTGTAATCCAAGATCACTTTGTCCTTCTATAACATCTCACCTTGCATTTTCCATGTAATTTCTTATTCTTCCTACCAAAATGTATTCTCATGTTTGTGTTGAACCTCATTTACTAATTGTTTGTCTATTCTGGAAATTCATTAACGTCCTCCTGTAGCTAGTTGTAGGCCTAAAGTATTGACTGTCCCCAAATTTAGAAATTATATTTTTGATTCCAAAGTCCAGATTGTTAATGTAAATTTTGAACAGCAGTGATTCTTGTGGAACATTGCTTCCCACTTTCTGCCGCTCTGAATAACTACCCTTTTCTCACACCCTCAGCTTTCTGCCTTGATTTAATTTTAGGCTTAACTATATCCAGTGACACAAGGGAGACAAAACATGTGCATATGTCTGTTTCCATTGGTTCTTCTGGAATGGATCACCAGCCTGCTGCCAGAGGCTATGGCCTGAGGAGTGCCACTTCACTTCAAGCATGGCTGACCAGGAGACTCTCCCATTCTTAATCCCTACCAGCAGCTTTCTGGGAGAATTGACCACATTATGAATGCATCTTTTCACAGTGGGATTCAAACCCAAAGCTTCTGGCTGAGGGGCAGGGACGCTACCTACTGTGCAACAGAGTGTCCCTTCTGTCTTGAGGTCAGCCAGTCATCCCATTCTATCAGTTGTCCCCAACTTCTCTAGCTTTATTCATTCGTCTATTATTGGACACCTTTTCTAAAAATCAAGATATACTGCATTTTCGTACACTCTGTTACTCACGCAAAAAAATCAACAAGGAAATGTTTACTTCTTTGCTTTTGAGCACTGAATTTTTAGGCTCTGTTTGTCCCCTCCCCCATTTTATTTACCATTCACAGGACGTGGGCATTGCTGGCAAGTCTGCATTTAATGTCTTTGAGAAGATGATGGTGATTTGCCCCTTTGAACACAGTTGACTAACTTGCTAGCCCATTAATGTTGCTGTGGGTCAGGAGTCACAAATAAGCAAATCTATCAATTAGAAACTACTTTGGAGATGAGTTTCTGTTTTCGATATATACCAACTGTGGATCAAATTGAGTCCTTTAGAACTGTACTGGACATAGTAGTTGTCAAAAAGAGGTCCATTGGAAACTCCATAATTTGTCTCAATGCCAAATGGGAACATTTTGTAGCAACTAATTACACAACAGCAAGTATCAAAAAATCCAACAGAATTTCCAACTGAACCAATGACAACAGTCCCATAACTGCCCTACATTCTGCTGGATTTTGACATGTAAATGGATCCCTATAGTGGTGGGAACATTTAAGCCACAAATATACATATATTTAAGGGCCACAACACCATGGAAAATGTGAATTTTGGAAGATTGCTGCATTTTGGCATTGTTGCTGTCATTCAAGATAAAATGGAAGAATGAAAGGTGTCGCCATATTTCTGCCCAGTTTGGTTGCTATGGAACAGCAAAGAAGCCCTGGTTAGGTGCAAGATGTTCATACCTGTTCATATGATCCACCACACAGAATAACATGGACTAGTCTCCTGTGGCTGAGGTTGAAAAAAAGCATGTGAACAGTGTCAAAGAATTAAAATGGGCAAGTGACCAGAAGTTCAAGGTCACGCTTGTGGATGGAACGAAATGTTATATAAAGCAAGCACCTATTCTGTGTTTGATCTCCCTAGTGTAAAAGAGATCACATTATGAGCAGCAGCAAATTACACCCAACTAGATCAATGTTTCATGTAGAAAGGATTTGGATCCATGGACCATGGGGAGGCAGGTCATTGCACCTTCACTCACATGGGAAGGTGTTGTGGAAAAAGGACATGATCCTGGGGTGATGGAGGAGTGGATTAAGACAATGGAATAGTGTCCTTACAGAAAGCAAGGACAAAGGAAAGGTCCCTACCCAAACACATTGACTGTTCTTCTTTCCACAGATAGTCTGACCAGACTACTTTTAACACATTTATATTGCAGATGTCCAGCACCGACAGCATTTTGAGTTTAGATTATGAATGCTCAGTCATAGAGGCTTACAGCATGGAAACAGACCCTTTGGCTCAACTTGTCCATGCCATCCATTTTTTAAAATCCCAATTGCTCGCATTTGGCCCAGATCCCTCTATACCCATCTTATCCATATAACTGTCAAACTAAATCCATCTTCAAGTTAAATCCATCAATGTTCCAGTCAAGAAAGAAAAGTTTCATGCATTTGAAACAACTAAGCATAAAAAAACTGTCAAAGCTACCCATATCCCTACTAACATCCTTCAGGAGTAGGAAGTTGTCAATTCTTGCTGACCATGTCTACGTGTGACTCCGGTCCTTTAACTATTGATTCTTGATATCTTGAGGTGGCCTAACCATTCAGTTGTCAGGGAAACTGGAGATATGCCAGAAATGTATTCTCCACCTTATAAGAATAAACTTTTAAAAAATTAAAAGAAGTTTTCTCATCAGGATTTTTATTACAGAGAACACGGGAACTCTCACAGTGAAGGTACAGAAGCTCTCACAGTGAAGCTTGGTACAGAAAGACTTGCTGATATTTTCACATACATTCTAAAATTATTTTACGAACAAGAGATCATTACAATGGTGCTGAATAGAAGCAAGGTTGACCCACTGTTGAACTCCTTATCCAAGCTTTTGATACCGAGACAGGATTTTCCGTTGCACCGCCTTCCAGCCTCCCATGTTCTCTTAACTATAAACTTTGGGTAATCCAAAATTCTTGGTGACTTCCACTGACACCCAGTTAAGTAATGTCTTGATTTTAAAATCATCCCTCAACACTAACTTCCTTCAGCCCTACAACCCTAAGAGATTTCTGCACTCTTCCAATTCAAATTTACTGACCATCACAGATTTTAATTGCTCTATCATTGGCAGACATGCCTTCAGTTGCTAAAACACTAAAGCTTTACAATTCCATCTCTAAACCTCCACACTTATCTTTCCTTCTTCAATATGCCCCTTAAAATTCACCTCTTTGAATCTGCCCCAAAATCTATTCATTTGGCTTAGCGTTCAATTTAATTTGATCATGCCCATGACGTTACTTGGAATACTTTAGTATGGTAAAGACACTATATAAACACAAGTTATTGTTGGTAAATTGCACCCTAAGAATGGAAAGAAGAGAAAAACTGATCCAAATGAAGAGAACAATATTTAAATTTATAGCTTTTTAATGTCAATTTGCAACAAAATAACTCCACAGCAGTGGATTTGAGAACCATTTACATTTTACACAGTTTACATCATGTATCAAAGTCACCTTGGTGCATACAACAGATGCAAGATATCAAATATACAAATGAATGACAGAAACAAAATTACATATTTTTACTACTTCAGAGCTATATAAATACAAATTAAAGTTTAAAATGTAAAAGTACAAAGACAATAACAAATTCAACATGAGCAATTAAGAACTTAAAATGCATTAAAAATAAAACAAAAATTTAAGTTCATCATACTGATACTCCCATAACTGTTGATCTTCGGTTATTAAAGAAATTTGGACATGTGACTTAAAAGAAATATTCATCAATAGAATTTGCTCAATCATTTCTTGTGCTTGAATAAATGCATCTGGTTTTATGATAAATTAAACCAATCATACGACAGCTTTCAGGATAAGAGTAAAATATGTATTTTCTTATATTTGATATTATTGATGAAAAAGACATGAACACAAAGCAGGCATGGCCACAATTTTTATTGTGGTGGTGGATAATATACCCATTGTCTAACATATTGCAAACATTGCAACGATGTGAAGCATTTTATATAACGTAAACAAACAAAAATTAAAACAAGATTCAAACAATGTTACATTTTAAAAGTGCAATCAACACTGTCAGAAGTAAAACTGGAAAATGTACAAGAGATACATGACTGACAGCAGCACAATCTGTTTGTTGTGTAAAAGAGGATGCCAGTGTGCTATGAAGAACCAAGTATATTCACTGTCTCTCTCCACTGATCCTGCATATGCTTTATATCATATATAAAATTTAGACAAGTGTAAAGATGTACTTCCAACTTATCCCAATATTTGTTGCATTTTCTCTGTGCAATCGTTTATACACAAGGTTTAAAGTGGTTTATGCCTTCATTGAAAGTTTTTTTCCCCCTTAAACCATTGTAAACATGTATGCACTAATGACATTGCTTTACAAAATGATACAGGCAACAACTTATGGTCACTGTCTTAAGAAATCAGAAAAGCAAAATAATTTGTGAGGGATCACTGCAAAACTTTTCATCTGATTTCATATTTCAAGGTCCAGCCTCAACTAGCATGACAGCAGAAATACGCACAAGATTAGATAAAAAGAAATTTCTTGTTCATACTAAATCAACAGCAAAAGCCCAGGGGGTAGGTAATTATACCATGTCAGGTCATTGCAACTCACAAAACAGTAGGCAACATTATTATGCATAAACATTGGGTTATTCAGTATAAATAAGTGTATTCTGCACTTACATTGTTTGCCTGACAAAAATAATAAAATAACTTTGGTTGTCAATGATTCCTACAGAACCAACCCACGGCCAGAAATATTTCTATCTCTCTCACTGTTTGTCAGTTATGTTATTTCAATTTATATATGTCAATTAAAAACAAAAATATATGGATTAGTTACAGTGGCAGATGCATTTACAGTTGGTCACAGAACTAGCAAAAGGTTTTAGCATGATGGCTGACTGAACAGATAAGTGGAAAAACAAATCTTTTTGCATCTGTTATTATTACATTAAGATGGAAATTGGTCAAAGGGTACTGGATCAGTTCGGAACATAAAGAATGTTGAGCTAAGCAGCGAGTCATACAAGGTCAAGACCAAAATTTCCATCTGTCAAATTGCCAATTTCAGTTGTGTTGCTAATGTCAGATTCCATCACGAGTCCAAAAGAAGTTCAGCAATCCCTCGGCTGCTGGGTCAAGTCAGCAATCAGTTTTGTAGCGTCACTGGTAGTGTACCTGGAGCAATAATCTACTCTTTGAGCCAAGTATTTGATCCAGGAAGATGAGGAAAGAGGATGTGGAAAAATGTACTCAAAAATAATGAAGTACAGGGAGATGTAGCTCATACATAGGCCAAAATTCTCCATTCTCATTTGTGGCTGGGATGTTCAGGTGCTGCTGAAAGTAAATTTGGGGTTTTGGCTGGAATGCCAAAGTTTCCAATTCTCGCTAGCAATGTGTTCCGCCACTGATAAGACTGGAAAATCCCACCCACACTCATTCAACCATCAGATACATCAGATCAGTTAGAAATAACCAACAAGTAGGACATTTATACTGCAGGACACAGTTCAGCAAACCCTTAGAGACAGGATGAAGTCTCATCCATTCTGTCACAGATACAAAAACATTTAATATGTGAAATGTGAAGACATTGATCCTGCATTACCTAGATTCTCAATCTGAACAATTTCAATAAAGTAGACAAACTCACTGAACAACACTGGAAACTGAGGAGTTAAAATCATTGTACGTGGAAGTTATTTTGCTTCAACCACAATTGGTAAATTTTAGTGCTCAAAATGGACAGAGTAAACCTCAAATTGGCCAAGAGCATGTTTGTGGAGAACAGCATTAATTACTTAAGCACAGAGGAACAAAATGCCCTTCAAATATATTCCCAAAGTAGAAGAAATCATTTGTAGAGTGCAAACTTTTCTTGCCTCTGCATATAAAACATCTTTCATTGTAACCTTTGTTCAAGGTTTGACCTTACTTCCAGTTAAACTTCTTAGTTCCCTTTTCCACAGTTCCCTCCAAACTATGGATCTTCTGAAAATTTACCCCAGCCTTTCAGCTTAAGATAAAGAAACAAATAAGTATTGGGTGAACATTGAAATCAACTTTTTACTTAACCTGTAAAGAGTTGAACACAATTTAAAATTGCAGCACCCAAACTTATGAATGTTAAGAGCTAAAGTGAGAATTGGGGTAGGACACCCAATTTGGACCAGGATCAAGTTTCAAATTTACCAGAAAGCCACGTTCTAGATGTTTTATATATGCAGTGTCATTTATAAAGACAAAGGTCATTTTCATTGACCTGCTTAGTCTTACTACATTCCACAAGTAGAAACTACATTTCCATTATTTTTAAATCATGATGCTTTAGCAGTAATCTCAGATATCATAATAGTACACAAATTTGTATCACTATAGCTGCATAGAATCTTATTCTAAATGGCAATTGATGCAATGTTAGAGACACAGGTTTTAAAATTGATTTCTACAAACATCATGGAAGTTTTCTAAAAATTAAGACTTCAGATAACTACACACATCATAAATATTGCAGTAAAGTTTATAAAATGCAACTTCTAAGCCATGAAGAATGTTTGTTGCTGCTTTTCAGAAACAAACTGTAGTAGTAGGAAAATCTGCAGGTTGTCTTTTTATTGAATAAAGTAACAGCCAGGAGAATTTCATTTTTGATGTTTGTATAAAATTCATTTTGAAACCTGTATGCAAAGCCTTTAATTGGTTTTCCGTCGTTGGTAGGTTACTCTGTGTACACTGTCAGGAGGGAATGCCATTGTACAAGGGTCACAACTTCACATCAGGTCAATTATGGGACACCACTCCCCAGGGTTCTATGGATCTTTGGCCACTTTAAAGTCATGGCCCCTCGGGATAAGGTACAGTAAAGTACTCACCCCTCCAGGGCAACATGGGGGAACAGTGGTTAGCACTGCTACCTCACAGCACCACGGACCTGAGTCCAATTCCGGCCCCGAGTCACTGTCCGTGTGGAGTTTGCATATTCTCCCCGTGTCTGCTGGGTTTCCTCTTTTCCTCTGCTGGGTGTTCTGCTTTTCTCCTGCAGTCCAAGTATGTGCAGGTTAGGTGGACTGGCTATGCTACTTGACCCTCATGTCAGGGGGAATTAGCAGGCTAAATACGTGGGGTTATGGGAATAAGGCCCAGATGGGATTGTGGTTGGTGCAGACTCAATGGGCCGAGTGGCTATAGTGGTATTATAGGGATTCAATGATTCTATTCTATGATTTCCTAAGTGATTTAGTAGAGAGGTGGATTTTAATTGCTATATGGGGACCAAGTGTATTTCCAAGTAATATAAATTCTTCTAATAATTAAAATTCTTTTTCAGCTACAATATAGAAGAGAATTTGGAAAGACATTACATCTTGAAATTTCTTCCCCATTAAGTAAATACTGATGTAAAATAGCAAGCAAAATAAAAAATATACTGCAAATGTTCGATGTATACAGCAGGTCTAGAAGTTGTTGATAAAAATAGCAAGACATTTGAGGTGTAGATCTTCCAATTTCAATGAACAACCTCCACTCAATGTAAATCCACCTTTTCTCTTTCAATTGCTGACAGACTTGTTTTCTATTTCCAGAAATTTCTGTTTTTATTAAACATCTAACAGAATTTTACCTGAACTACTATCATTGTAACTGTGGTATAAAAATGAAGAATGACGAAGCCAAAAGCAGTTTAATAAACAGGTGCAGTATTTTCTTGCATTATCTTGTGCAGAAAGAGTGCAAGCGAAGTCCAAGAGATGTGGGTCTGAGGCACAGCAGGATTCAAGTTCCAGGCTCCAGAATTATGCTTTTCTTCATAGTGTTCACAACAAATCATGATTGACTCAAGGTTTTCTGGTGTTCAGCACTCAAGGAATCAACTGCAATGCCGAAATATGTATTTCAGTGTCTGTCTGATAACGTTTCTTCGAGCCAGCTCCAATCTAGAGACTGAAAAAGAAGGAGTTGATCGATACTGACGACTGGGTCAATGACTATAATGAAAGTCAATTTTTCATTCTCTCTATCCATCTTTTACCTTACCAAGTATAGACTTGTAATAGCGAAACTGATAAACCTTCAGGTTAACTAAGCAATAGACATCAGAGATCAAGTACTTCCAAGGTACCAAACTGCTCTTACGTCCAGACAAAACAAATTACAGACTCTGAACAACCTTGTGAACATCAATATCCCTTAGCTTTGATGAAAATGTTTACATTGTCATCAAGAAATAGTGTGATGGTCATTGATTTTACCATAGGAGATTTAATATTGAATTTACATTCTTGAAATTTACATTAATTCATAATGTTAAGATATTTAGTAATATTTATTTTCCAAAAACTGTTGAATTGCTGGAGTGTTTGAGTGGTAGATGATTGTACTACCAGGATTTGTAGCAAAATTGCATTGCAGCAGACATGGTTACCTATTGCAGCAGTAACTTCAATAATATTGCTAAAGAAACCACGTTATTGTAATGCCAGCGATTAGGGAGCGCCAGGTCATAATTCAAATCACAGAAAAAAGACTCACAGCAAAACATTACTTTAAGGAAATTTCAGTATTCAAAAGAATTAGTATTTTCTAAAAATATTATCTGTTATTTGAAATTCTGAATAGTTCTTACCGATATGCTATTATTCTGTTCTAATAGAGTTTCCCGCATCAAATTGTGCAACTGGCTGCAGAAAGTTTGGTTCTCTTCAATGACAGACAGTGAAGATTCACTGTAGGGAATAAAGAATGAGCTCATCAAGTGAATTATTTTGTGTTCAACAATTGGGGTTGATATCAAGACTGGCAGTGTACATAACAGACACCACATTTTGAAAACCAATGTTGTTTTACAGGAGACATGTGAACACCATGCTATTTATTAGCTTTTCTCCTCACATATTTGGGTTTACACATTCTGAAAGCATTTCAGACATGATGATTAGCATCTAGAGCAAACAGCATGTTTCACATATTCACAAAAACAGAAGTATTGAACATTAAAGTATCATTGCAAATACAAAAGTAGAAGTAGGCAAAGTGCTGGAACTACCTACCTGTTTTTCATTGCAGACATTGAGGACAAAGGATTAGGCAAGGCATTTTGTGGCATAAAGTTCTGCCCTTGCTGTGCCCATCCTAAACCATGGGGTGAACCAGAAGACACTGGACTTGCACTGTCAGGGCCTCGAGCTGTGCTCTGAAAGGAATGAAATATCCAACAGAATGTTTAAGATCAACTCACTGCATTAAACATGCAACACCATTCATTTCAAAGAGAGGTGAGCAGTGTTTAAGCTCACTGCCATATAGCAAGCACGGATGCAAAATCAAAAATCTTTTCCATAATAAATTTCCGATAATGGCTAGGCCAGGTTGAAGAAGCACCAAGAAGGCAGGAAATTTTGGCAGTGAATCCATCCCAGTTACACTCAGAGATATTCAATAGGCTGATGTCAAATTTGCTCAAAAGGATTTCTGGCAGCTTGTCATCCATCAGTTCACGTGGCAGAGAATGATGTGCAGTGGTATAGGGGCATTGGAAAAGAAAGAAATATAGAAACACCTCTTGTTTAAAAGGTGACTGTACAATTGTTAGTAAGCTACAAAAGGGGAGGGGCAGGGCACAGGCATTAGAAGATACATTACATATAAATGAAGGTTGTGCCTGAGGAAAAAGTGCCTCCCCTCATCTTCCCAGCAGGTTCCACAACACATTCAAAGCAGAGGTTAAGTTTGTGTGGGTCTCAACTCTGCTAAATTTCAGTGTAACGGGGGCAGGAAAAAGCTTAATGACGGCACAATTAGATTTTCAGAACAGATTCATGTTTTGCTATAGAATCACAGAAGGTTAATGGCACAGAAAGAGTCCACTTGGTCCATTGTGTCTGCACCAGCTGGAAAACAATCCACTGAGCCCAATCCCACTTTCCAGCATTTAGTATGTGTCCCTCCACTGTATAAACTGTCCACTGATTTACTTTGTTGTCAAGCAATAAGCAGCAGTATTAGCAGGTTTTATGGTGTCACATGGTGATGTGCAAGTGATCACTGAAAGTATACGAAATGCTAGGTTTTAGCAAATCAAAGACCTTCGCACATCTAACTACTTTGATAGGACTTGAAATACAAGATCATTGTACAGGAACTCAGCAGTCATAACCAAAATTTAATGAAAAGGTAAACTGACTACGAGGCACATGCCAGGACAAGGTATAGGAAGTTCAGAAGTGAAATTACTATCCTATTCAATAGCTTTACTGCTGATGCAGAAGTCAAGTCACCTGTTCACTCCCCAGTCACAGAAGTTAGTACAGGGTAACTTGGATGGGGAGAAATCATGAAGTAAATGTGACGGTAAACAAATAACACTGGGGGTATAAAGAGAAAAACAACACTAAAATGTATGAACATTCATTATCTTAAAGATTTACTACTTTGTGACAGTATGAAGTGCAAAGAACGGAACATACCCTAATGGGTAACTGTGACGACAATAATCATGGTATGATAAGATTGACTGTAGTGACAGATTTTGTTTTACTTAATCTCATTACCTCTAGATTTGTGGAACAAAGTACTTACACAAGCAATTTTTAACAAATACCATATTTCTTTCTGCCTCTTTTCTTGTGATCTCAATAACATTTTTTCATTTTCTCTAATATTATCAAGTGCTTGTTCAATCTTTGGAAAAAGATCAATGATCTTCTGTTTGCAAGCCAAAAGTTTACTATAAGACACAAAGAAAGATAATGGTTAAAGAAAGACCTCTCAAGACAGTTTGGTGATAATATATCATTTACAAAGGAAACACTGATGATCAAACTACATGCAGCAAGAAAATAAATCAACACACTTGGTTTGACAACACTGTAAAACTTTGTTTGCCAGAGCTAGAACAAACTAAAGGTCTATTGCAGTATTTCAGTTTTGGGACTATTAAATATTAGGAGAAGAAAAAGCATCGTCTTTAATCCCCTGAACACACAGAGTTCCCTAGTCACTGACACGCTCTCTCTCCCCAGCATCTATGAGTTGAATCAGACTATTTGCAACCTTATGTGATACTTTATCCCAAGATGAGCTTCCCACCATGCATCTGTGCCTATTTCTACCTTTATAGCTTTGCCCAACTCTGCCCCCGCCTCATCTGCTTGTGAAATCCTCAGCCATGTCTTTGTCATCTCTAGACTTGATTATTTGAACGCACACCTTCCTGACCTATCGTCATTTACCTTCTGTAAATTCAATCATTCAAAACTCTGTGCTCATATCCCAACCCACCTCAGGTCCTGTTCATCTGTCACCCCTATGCTCAATGACCTACAACTTCTCTCCGTTAGCTGATGTCTTGATCTTAATATACTCAAACTTGTTTTCAAACCTCCATGACCTTGCCCCTCCCCTCCAGACCTGTAATGCTCCAATATCTCTGCACTCTAATTCTGGCCACGAGAGCATCCCTAGTTTTAACTGCTCCATCATTGGTGGCTTTTAGCTGCCAAAGCCTTAAGCTTTGGAATTCCTCCTCTAAACCTCTCATTTTTTCTTCCCTTAGTCACTCCTTAAAACCTGCTTCTACGATTAAGTTTTTGTTCATCTGACCTTTTACTTTCTCATGTGGCTTTGTGTTAAATTTTGCTTTATAACCAACTGTGAAGAGCCTGGGATATTTAATATTAAAGATGATATAAAAATACAGAGTACCAGTAAGTGTACTGCGCAATATAAAAAAAGGCACTTTTTTACTAGCTTTCCGGCACTCTACCTTTAAAAACTCACTAGTAGGAAACATCACCAGATCAGAAATTGCACTGTGTTATAACCATTTAGAAGCAACATGTGGAAGTCAGAGATTATAGGTTCATTGGATCTCATTTTCATCTAGTGAGTGAGCTTTATCACTCATACAATCATTGTGAACAAAGTGCAGTATACAGTGCTTATGACATCACAGAAGACAATATCTAAATTAACGAAACATCATTAGTTCCTTCAGGGTTTCCATGATAGAATGCGACATCTGTTGAATAGTCCAGATCTTCTGTTCACTGGCCATGATGCCGTTGCTAAGGGAATGTTTACTATGTATCACAAAATACATTGCAGCTTATGACTGATGGGAACAAGCTTTTAGTATTGAAAAACCAAGCAAATGTTGTCATCCCCATTAAACCCTAAGACATAGGAGCAGAATTAGGCCACTTGGCCTATCGCATCTGCTCCGCCATTCAATCATGGCTGATATTTTTCTCATCCCCATTCTCCTGCCTTTTCCCCACAACCCCGATCCCCTTATTAATCAGGAACCTATCTATCTCTTTCTTAAAGACACTCAATGACCTGGCCTCCACAATCTTCTGCAGCAAAGAGTTCCACAGATTCAGCAGTCTCTGGCTGAAGGAATTTCCCCTCATTTGGGGCGGCGCAGTAGCACAGTGGTTAGCAGGGCTGCTTCACAGCTCCAGGGTCCTGGGTCCAATTCCCGGCTCAGGTCACTGTCTGTGTGGAGTTTGCACATTCTCCTCGTGTCTGCATGGGTTTCCTCCAGGTACTCCGGCTTCCTCCCACAGTCCAAAGATGTGCGGGTTAGGTTGATTGGCCATGCTAAGAAATTGCCCCTTGGTGTCCAGGGATGCGTAGGTTAGAGGGATTAGTGGGTAAAATATGTAGGGATGGGGGGTAGGGCCTGGGTGGGATTGTGTTCGGTGCAGACTCAATGGGCCAAAGGGCCTCTTTCTGCACTGTAGGGTTCTATGATCTATGATCTCTGTTTTAAAGGATCATCTCTTTAGCCCCAGGATGATAAATAGAATGAAAACAGTCCTACAGATTTGATCTAGTGGATGTCGCAGCCCACAACATTATTGGCAATTTTGAAACACTGTGCAATGAATCGAAGATTCTGTATGTACTTAACGAAGAGACAGTATTAAAATTCTGTACTTATGATTGGTCAAGCTGCACTATTAATAATGTGAAGCAATTAACAATATAATTGAATTACAATGATCAGAAACTAAAGTGGACCTGTCACATAAACGTGACTGCAAAAAAAAAGTCAGAAGCTGAATATTCTCCAGCAAGTTGCACGCATCCTGACTTCCCAAGGCCTCTTAAGCACTTGCAAGGTGCAAGTCAGGAGGTTGATGGAGTACTTTCTACACACCACTTGCCTGCATTGGTGCAGCTGCAGTCCTGCTTAGTCAATGCTTCATCCACAAGCCGAAGCATCCACCTTCTCTAACACTGGTGTATTGTGGCTACTTTGTTTACAAGGATGTATTGCAGCAATTTGGAAAGGCTTCACAGCAGCTCCCAAACCTGCCACCTCCGCCAATCAGAAAGATAAGGATAGCAGGCACACATCTATACAATCACCTGCAAATTCCACCATCATGACTTGGAAATATATTGCTGTCATTAATCATTATTGAATAAAAATTCCCTTTCCAACAGCACTATGACAGTGGTTCAGGAAAGCTTCCACCACAGCCTTTGTAAGGAGAATGGCAGGGGAAGACAGCGAGGGAGGGGGAGGACAAAGCAATAGATGCTGGCTTTGTAATAATACCTCCATCCCAAGGATGAATTCAAAGAATCACGGAGTTAAAGTGAACAATCAGGAAGAAGTTGAGCCAATAAATAATGAATGAGTCACACCCATACACCCAAGATGACTCCATTAGCAATGAATAATGATCAATAGGAGATGAAACTCAGCCCACCTTCCCAAATGGTGCAAGTCAGTAGGGCCCTCATTACAATTCCTACAAAATCATTCATTTTTACACATTTTCATTTTGAAATAGGAACATAAATCACAACATATGTCTTTGCATTAAATGCATAACTTAAATATTAAAACTGCAGCACCCTGGCTTTTCAAAATGACACACTTTATATGCAAAATTGAACAAATACAACATATTTTGTATAAGAATCGGTGGGTGGAAAGAAAACTGGTAACTTAAATCTAATGCTATAACTGAAGCACATACAATTTTCAATATAACAAATGCTGGATGACAAGATGATTAAGCGGGAGGTATGCCTGAACATTTTAATTACTACTGTGCCCTTATGCAGCACAGAGCTCATTGAAATATTTGTTGTGATCATTAACAGAATTTTCAAATCTATTCTTGGAATGCAGTGGTGCACGAGACCATTAAGATCTCACAAGTGACACACACATTTGATCTGCTATGGTTATTTCATGAATGCAATTGTTTTAAACAATAAATTAATGCCCAATTTCTTGGGCACTCTGATGGTTTATTGCCAACAATCTATAAATGGTTTACATCAAAGAACCATTACTAATATGCAAGACTTGACACCGATGATGAGGAAGGTGGGGGGGGGGGGGGAGGGGTGTAGTAGGAAACAGGTATTGCAGCCAAGCTTGACCTCACTCTTGTTCAACATCGATACATGCAGACATCCTGCAAGGGTCAATAGTTAGGAATTAGGGCAAGAATTACGGCTGATTTTTCTGTTCCCTAAGCCTGTTGCAATGAGCTCAAATGGATTCTCCTTTAAAGTGGCTCAAGTGAGTGAGAGATTGAGTTACAAAAACACATGTGAACTTTACCTGTGCTTTCTATGTTTTTTTAAAATCATTCTTATAGGTTCAATGACAATCTTCCCAAAACATACGTTAGTCCACATAAAAGTGAAGTATACACTGAAATGTTGACAAATCTTTTAACTACCTAAAAAACAGCAACAAAAATCTCAAGCATACGTACCTGAGATGGGCATAAAGCTCCTTCAGCACCCGATCTTGATTCTGTACTGTTTGAACAATGATCTTTACCATTTCTGTACTGTCTCCATATTGATGGGAATCTTAAAAACAGAATAATGTATTATTATTACACTCGGAAAGGATATTTTTTGGAATGTGTTGAACTTCGAACGATAAAGAGAAGAAAGCTGCTCTATCAATTATTTTGTAAAATAATCCTATTTCTAGCACTTGTACATGGAACCTGCACTGAAATATTTCAAAAGGCCAGATGCACTCGAGCACATCTATTCAATAATATTGATGGCAGTGGGATTGGTGCCATCTGTTAATAGACAAATCATGGGCTTCTCATCCTCTAGACTCTGAGGTTATTTGTTTTGCGGAGACAAAAACAAATTGCCCATAACCAGGCTGCTAACAGATCAAAGACACACCAATTCCACTGCCACCAATGTTACTGAGTAGATACACCAAGTCTTTAAATGATTAGATGAGGATCAAATGTGTGCAGTGCCAAGGATTAAGATTGTTTTGTGAGGGATCCAATCCAGGACATTTCAGTCATTCGTAGGTGTTGTAATGTATGTTTTTAATACTAAAACCCCTCTCAAGTCAGACAAAAGCGTTGAATTCTGTGGCAGTGAATGAACTTGATGTGAGCCACATCTATAAACCATACAACTAAAGATGCAGACACAAAAATAAATCATTAAATTGAAAATCATCTAATAAATTAGTTGGACAACAAATGATGCTGTTTTATTTCTGTTACTCTGGCCAAAAGGGTGACAGAGGCAGAAACCCACACTGCATAAAAGAAATACTTGGATTTACACTTGCAACTTGGATGCTGGAAGGCATTACGCAAAGACTGGCTGCAAGAAATTGTGGTCACATTTTTAGAACTCAATACTTTACCATAACTGGATTGAAAAGAGGCAAGAATGGTTTTTGGTGAAACTGCCAACTTCTAATTGTTGCTATGAGATAGCGTGTGCTCAATCGTCACTAAGATAACCATAATGCACCCATACATCTTGAGAGTTTTGCTGCTCATTTTCATCATTTATTCTACCTTAACATGATCCAACAAATTTCCATGCTCTGCAACAGTTCACAAGTCTTAACTCAGGCCCTCACAAAGATAGACTGAGTTCAGACAAACTAGAGCACCACACATTAAAACTGGTTACTCTTCTTTGTGAGAAGGCCCCTATACCAGGTTAAAGTCAACGAGGATCGATTGTTTATGGGCCGTCTATGATAAAATCTAATCAGAAATCTGAGAATTTTATATGCTGTTCTATGTTCACAAAGATTAAGCTAAATCTGCAGAGTTAAAAACGTGCACAATACCTTTAGGTTTTCCCTTGAGCTTCTTGTATAAATCGATGGCTTTCTTTTCTCTAGAAAGGAAAATTATGATTAGTGAAATGATTTATTACGTCAACATACTTGTAAATCAATCTAATGAATTGTTATGTCTGTTGAAGGACCATTACTTGCCATAAATAATTCCTTTCATAAATTAATCTAAACATGTGGATGATTGCACTGTTCTGCTGAAAGCATACTTATAGATTTTTCTGGGTTTTATTCAATCTAAGCACTGTCTTAAAGCATTTGTCCTCATGAAAGCTCTGAACTAAATTATTGCTTTCTGTGCAACAGCACAATACATTTTCCTTTAAGTTTAGAAATATATTTACCTTTCTACTTGCTCAAGAGGAAAGTATTTCCCATATCTGTATTCGCAGTTTCAGATTTTACACTAATTAACACAACTGGACAATGATAGATTTGCTTGTCTTAACCAGAATTGGGACTTTTTTTCCTACTCAAAAATGGATTCTATGTTATTCAATAAAATTATACATTTTGACAATGACCGAAAGTCAAAAACACACCAAATCCAAAGACGTGCGGGTTAGGTGGATTGGCCATGATAAATTGCCCCTTCGTGTCAGGGGAACTAGCTAGGGTAAATACATGGGGCTACGAGAAAGGGCCTTGATGGGATAATTGTTGGTGCAGACTCGATGGACTGAATGGCCTCCTTCTGCATTGTAGGATTCTATGATTCTAAGTGATAGAACTAGATTTAGTGGTTTATATTACATTTGACTCCAGATTTACATGATGTTGAAAATGGAACTTACTGTTTTTTCTAGGAATCAATATATGCCCTATCAAGGGAGTGGGACTTGAAACGGAAACACCTCTTTCAATTATATCTCATCCACATAAAAGCTTATTTAAATATTTTCATTGGAAAAATATGACTTCAGTCATTATCAGGTGAATGACAATTGGCTTCAGTATCCAAGATTTTGCAAAGAAAACTTAAGAGGGAAAAGCTTAAAGGGGCAGAGTTGGAGACATAACTCCTGGGATCGTTTAAAAACTTTAATGCTATAACAGAAAAACTATAGGCATTTTCTGAAAGGATGATCTAGAACTGTCACCTCTGCAGCGACTTGCTTTCACACAGGTGACAATTAAAGCACATATGAATATTTTCACAATTGCCGTGGCAGTGAAAACTAACATATTTGACACTCTGTGTAATATCATTTTCTTGTGTCTTCTATCATTCGTCACTTTTGACTGGAGAAGAGCAATTGGCCATGCTAAATTTTCCCTCATTGTACCTGAAGAGGTATGAGAGGATGGTGACTAGGGGATTTTCACAGTAACTTCACTGCAGTGCCGGTGTAAGCCTACTTGAGACACTAATAAATAAACTTCAAACTTAAAAGAAATGAACAAAATGGAGTTAGACTTTAGGCAGTTAATGGGTTCATGTTCGTTGAATTAAGATGGTCGAGTGTATGAAGTTGGCACTTTTGACCAGACACTGTGGCAATCCACTGATTTCCACAAGTTTATTTTAGGAAAATACAAGTTGCCACTTTAGAAGATTATGCAGAAATCTATTGTATTAGGAATTTTTTTTTCCTTACAGGTTTTCCATAACATCTCCCTGCCGCCTCGCATACGGGCTTCTCTGCAGTTCCACTATTTCACTGTGCAGTCCCACGATTTGTTCTTCCAAATGACCAATTTCAGCAGCCTAAAATGTCCAAAAAAATTTCTGAAAATGAAATGAGCTGTAGATTCCATTATTATTGTTATCCTTGAAGTAAATTATCCCAGAAGGGCCATTATATATGGAATAATTAGTTTATTCAGTTGCTTAGACATACATATGGAATGTGATGGACAGTAATTGGGTTGCATCTCTTCCTCCCTGTCAATATTGAAATACAGTTAAGAAGTCTCACAGTACCAGGATAAAGTCCAATAGGTTTATTCGGTAGCACAAGCCACAAGCTTTTGGAGCGCTGCCCCTTCATCAGGTGAGTCATCACCATGTTGTGAGACTTCTTACTGTGCCTACTCCAGTCCAACGCTGGCATCTCCACATCATTATCTAAATAGGCATCAACAGGGTCCTTGTGCATGAGTCGCAAAAACCCAGCTTGCAGGTGCAGCAGGTGGTCAGGAAGGCGAATGGGATGCTGGCCTTCATAGCGAGGGGGATTGAATATAAAAGTAGGGAGGTCTTGCTGCAGCTGTATAGGGCATTGGTGAGGCCGCAGCTGGAGTACTGTGTGCAGTTTTGGGCACCGCACCTGTGCAAGGATATTTTGGCCTTGGAGGGAGTGCAGAGGAGGTTTACTAGGCTGATACCGGAGTTGAGGGGGTTGAGCTATGAGGAGAGGCTGAATAAACTAGGCTTGTACTCGTTAGAGTTTAGAAGAATGAGGGGAGATCTCATTGAGACGTATAAGATGATGAATGGGATGGTTAGGATAGAGGTGGAGAGACTCTTCCCGCTCAAAAAAGACAGTAGGGACTAGGGGGCACAGCCTCAAGATAAAGGGGAGGCGGTTTAGAACGGAGTTGAGGAGGAACTTCTTCACTCAAAGGGTGGTGAATCTCTGGAATTCTCTGCCCGTTGAAGTGGTGGAGGCTGCCTCGCTAAATATTTTTAAGAAGCGGGTTGATGGGTTCTTGATAAGAGAGGGGATTAAGGGTTATGGGGAGAGGGCGGGAAAGTGGAACTGAGCAGCGACAGATCAGCCATGATCTTATTGAATGGCGGGGCAAGCTCGAAGGGCTAGATGGCCTACTCCTGCTCCTATTTCTTATGTTCTTATGTAAGTGGAGTCACAGGTGGACAGAGAGGTGAAGAAGGCATTTGGCACGCTTGGTTTCATCGGTCAGAACACTGAATACAGGAATTGGAACTTCTTGTTAAAGTTGCACTGGACATTGTTAAGGCCACACTTGAAATACTTTTCTGGTCACCCTATTATAGAAAGGATATTATTAAACTAGAAAGAGTGCAGAAAAGATTTACTAAGATGCTAACAGGACTTGATGGTTTGAATTATAAGGAGAGGCTGGATAGACTGGTACTTTTTCCTCTGGAGCATAGGAAGCTGAGCAGTGATCTTAAAGAGGTCTATAAAATAATGAGGGGCATAGATCAGTTAGAAAGTCAATATCTTTTACCAAAGGTAGGGGAGTCTAAAACTAGAGGGCATAGGTTTAAAGTGAGAGGGGAGAGATACAAAAGTGTCCAGAGGGGCAATTTTTTCACACAGAGGGTGGTGAGTGTCTGGAAGAAGCTGCCAGAGGTAGTAGTAGAGACAAATACAATTTTGTCTTTTAAAAAGCATTTAGATTGTTACATGGGTACGATGGGCATAGAGGGATATGGGCCAGATGCTGGCAATTGGGATCAGCGATGAATGGGATGGATAGGATAGAGGTGGAGAGACTCTTCCCGCTCAGAAAGGATAGTAGGACTAGGGGGCATAGCCTCAAGATAAAGGGGGGCGGTTTAGAACAGAGTTGAGGAGGAACTTCTTCACTCAAAGGGTGGTGAATCTCTGAAATTCTCTGCCTGTTGAAGTGGTGGAGGCTGCCTCGCTAAATATTTTTAAGACGCGGGTTGATGGGTTTTTGATGAGAGAGGGGATTAAGGGTTATGGGGAGAGGGCGGGAATGTGGAACTGAGCCACGACAGATCAGCCATGATCTTATTGAATGGCGGGGCAGGCTCGAAGGGCTAGTTGGCCTACTCCTGCTCCTATTTCTTATGTTCTTATGTTTTAAAACAAAAGGGCAGCATGGACAAGTTGGGCCAAAGGGCCTATTTCCATGCTGTAAACCTCTACTGCTGAACAACACTGCTTTCAACAACTTATCAATGCAAGCATCATCCCTTGTATTTTATCCTTTACTACCTTTGATGTGGTATGGATAAGTTTGTATGTTCTTTGACTACAACAATGGAGGATGTCAGGTGTGTGAAATGACACATCCTAAATTTTCAATTAAAAAAATCTTTTTTCAGGATTCATCTCACATCTAGAGGCATTAGAAACTGGGTTGTTGCCTCATGCACACATATATTTGCTCGCATTTTACTTCCTGCTATAGCTCAAACATGGAAATTAACTCTCTGGAGGGTAAATTTTAAAATCCACCTTTACTTCAAACAGCTGTTGATGTATTCTTCAAGGGAGAAAAAACATTCCATTTAAATACTGTTCTTGTGCTAGTGGCTGGTCAGCAAAGACATTTGTTCATGTCACTCTACCAGCTCCAAAACTGGATCACATATGTCAATAAGTGTTTTTTAAAAAGCACACGTTCTACCAAGTGGCACTTTAGTTTTCCTCAATTACAAACAACTATTATTTTACGTCACTAAGTCAAGGGAAAATCAGAAAGATACTGAGTGATGCACGTTTCATTTTCACAAATTAAGTTTCCCCCCCAGATTGGGATTTCTCCCTGTTAATGAGGTTTATAACAGGTCTGGGTCATGCAAACTAGGCAAAGAGATCACAGCAGGGGCCTATAGACAAGTAACAAGGCGAAGTCAGAGGAAAATGTTGGACAAATTTGAACTGAAAGTCTGTTGAGAACCTAAGTATCTTCGGAGTGTTTTTATTTAGTTGGCACAAAGCTGAGTCATAAACTTTCCACACCCTTATCCCAGGTGCACAGCTGTAAACAGCATTACTGTCATGATCTCCTGCACAAACACCGTATAAACAAAGCACTGCATTTTGATCTTTCCTCGTGACAGGTCCAATAAAAAGCTGATCATCCCAAAACACATTTCACAGTAGTGTAAAAGGTCACCACAAATATCCATTAATTCAAACAGTCATTCATTTAGTGGAGATAATATTCCACTTCATACTGCTAAATCATCCCAGAGTGCTGTAGGCTGCAATGGATTCTTAATTTGTTACTTATCACTCAATCGGTTTTGAAGCATTATGAGAATGATTCCTTCCAGTTCAACAATTTTAAGCACTAGCAAAGTTTATGATTTACTCACCTGTTTACAAGCTTCTGCCTTCTCCTCCATTTCCTTCCACGCTTTCAACATCTTCTCAGAAGCTAAGAATAAAAATGTATTTTCATTGCCAACTTAAATTCATAAGGATCTTAATAAACAGCTTACTTTACTCAAATTTCAAAATCAGTTTTCATCCAAACATTCCGAAAGCAAGAACTACACTAAACAGACTGGGTGGAATTTTCCCAAAAAAAGGACCAAGGGCAGAATTTTCCTATCCTGCTTTGTTTATATATTAACCCTCAGTTAGGGAGGGTTGACCATTGGACATTTTGTAGAAAATTCTATTCTGTAGCGGAAAGCACATGATCTTCCTATATGATATCGGCTTTCTTAAAAATTTAACTGTTGGTCTATGCCTGAATTAAAAGCTGTACTTATGAATATTTGGAGTGGGAGGGACAGGACCATGCTAAGGTCCATTGATCTTAGGCGGGATTTTCCGGTCTTGGGGCGAGAAAACTGGTGTAGACAACTTGTAGATTTTTCAATTTAGGAGACAGAATTCGCTGCTCATGATACGATCTCATTGATGTCAGGGTGAATAATGCAGATTGGCTGAGCACTTTGTGGATCACCTCCATTTATTCCACAAGCCCCACTCCCACTCTGATCTCTCTGTCTGCAGTCTCCTGTATGAAGCTTGTGCACGGCACCTTCTTACTCCAACTGATGGTTTTGTAGACTTTTGGACACATCTATGTCAGATTATAACACCTACCTCAATTTCTTCACAAAGCAGCCCTTGGTAATAATTCCACTATTTATTTGCATCTCCTCCAAATCCATCTTAATGATGGGAGATCTCATTGAGACGTATAAGATGATGAATGGGATGGATAGGATAGAGGTGGAGAGACTCTTCCCGCTCAGAAAGGATAGTAGGACTAGGGGGCACAGCCTCAAGATAAAGGGGGGGCGGTTTAGAACGGAGTTGAGGAGGAACTTCTTCACTCAAAGGGTGGTGAATCTCTGGAATTCTCTGCCCGTTGAAGTGGTGGAGGCTACCTCGCTAAATATTTTTAAGAAGCGGGTTGATGGGTTTTTGATAAGAGAGGGGATTAAGGGTTATGGGGAGAGGGCGGGAATGTGGAACTGAGCCACGACAGATCAGCCATGATCTTATTGAATGGCGGGGCAGGCTCGAAGGGCTAGTTGGCCTACTCCTGCTCCTATTTCTTATGTTCTTATGTTATCTTATCTTTTTTATCCCATTATCACCTCCTTTACCTTGCATTATCATCCCTTTTGTGTTCTAATTTCCCCTGCCAGCTGGATGAAGAGTAAAAAAGGCCAAGGAAAAGTCCTATTGGACCCCGACGTGCAGAGGCAGGAAGAGATATCATTGCTGATGACACTCAAGCTAAAAAAACTGGATAAATCATGCACACCTCAGCCTCTGACCAGAGGAAAGGCACCTGGGGGAGGATGATCAAAGGCTGCACAGCAGTCATAGTCACTACACTTGTTATTTGTGGTTATTACTTGGGCTGTAGCTTACATGGCAGAGACAGATTCTTGATTTGAGAGATTCAATATGAAGCTATGTGAAAAATAGCTATGGGAGGTAACTACACTAAAGGAATCTGGGGAGGAAAGGTAGGCTGGAGATGAGACCACAGTTTGCAAGGCCAGAGTGATTGAAACTAGCTACTTTTTTTTTTGAGGGAGATGAAGGTGGCAGTCTTGAAAAGATGGAGAGGGAACCATTTACAACATCAACATGTGTGGACGCAGGAAGGGAAATTGGATGGTCAGCAGTTTAATGGAAACAGGTCAAAGAAGCAGTTTATGGGGCTCATGGACAAGATAAATGGGAAGAAGACACTGAACTCTCCTCGAACAATTTAAGTTGTAGTTATTTACATGATCCTGATAACATATCAGGTAAATCAGTTGCTTCAGCAAGTAATTTTGTTCTTGTGATGTTATTTCTTCTTACAGCCATATGGTCACTAGGGATCAATGACACATGAGGATTCCAGTTGCTATGTTCACTATAATAGCAGATGAACAGACAAGTGGCTATTGGTTGTACAGTATGAATTCAAGAAATTCCTGCTCTCACCTACACTTCCACCTATTAAACAATGAATAGCCAGGTCATTCATGTTATTAACTGTGGTCAACAGGATTTATGAGCGAACACCATGAAAATGAAGGTTACCTGATCACTTTAAATCAATGTAATTGTTGAAGGTGCCATTATGATTTAATGTACTTACTATACATTTTAAACTAATTGAAACACTTACATATTCCACATGCCATTTGTTCACGATATTTTACCAGATCAAGCCCAATGCTTGACTGAAAAAAGTCCAGCTTGGCCTTTAACTGCTGGGAATTAGAAAACATTGTTGTCTTCATTTTTGTAAGGTTATTGTTGTAACGAAGAAGACTCAGCCTGGGAATAAATTACAATTCGTAATCACAATGAGGGCCTATGGAATATTTGGAGATGTATATACATGTGAAATAAAGAATATCCCATTGAAGGTCTGTCTCTTCACTGTGATACCAGAAAATATCCCTTAAAATGATGGTGAAGTAAGCCAGTTATATAACCTCTGTATAATAATCTTCAAACACAGGCAACTAAAAAACAAGTAGGCTGGGATTTTGCACCTGGGGAAATGGCAAAGTGGGCACAAAATCCCACAAGAGGCCAAAAGCGAGATTCATGTCCCTTGGCTCTCACAACGCGATCACCCCCGCCATAACAGGGTTCCCGCACAGGAAGGCCAGGAAACTCATTCAAATATATTACCACATAATTAGCAGGCTTCCCCACAATACCGTTCTCCCAGATTGGAATTTCTCCCTGTTGGTGAGGTTTGTAACAGGTCTGGGTGTTGCAAACTAGGCGAAGAGATCACAGTTGGGGCCTATAGATAAGTAGAGCCCCAAGAGAAGAGGGACATGCCCAGGCAGTACCAGGTGGGGAGCTCCATGGGTGGGGTTCCCATGGTGCGTGGGGGTTGTCTCTGTGTCCATGGGAAGGAATTTTTCATTTTACTTTTACATTCTTGAAAGCCAATGCTGTTGGCTCTAAGTGCCCACCGGGGAAGCACCTCCAGGTTTTTTTTTCTTTTAAGCTCTGGACAATAAGCGGAGAAAAGCTGGCTGTGTAGCCAGTGTGCTGCACACTACTTTGCTTGTTTGGTCAGGCACTCGAAGAAAAAAATAGATAAAATTCCATCCATTGAAATTACCAGAAATGTGAAAATAATATTGTAAAACAATTAATAAAATCCATTTATAAAACCAAGTATTCTCACAAGCCAATGTAGTTTAAAAAGGCAGACTACATTAGTGCCAAATGCACAGGAATGAAAATCATTAATTGTACAGAAAGGAAAAAAAGAGAAAAGAAAAACTATTCTTGAATAGTTAAAAATACACTTTCCAAACAGAACATTTGGGTCCCATTTACACCATGACTAAACTATCAGTATTAATGTATTCTCCCTGTCCGACAGTCACGTCCAAATATTATGAGTGTTAAGCTATTTTCAGCCAAAACATGTTTCCCATCTCAGACCAAAGCTACTTGGCTCAAACACACATGAATAGAAATTGAAACTAAACCCTGTCAAAAAATATCAATCCTGGATTTTTGCAGGGAAATTGGGATGTCACATATTGATAATGTTCTTTTATACTGGGTGACTGGAAGCAATGTAGCACAAACCCTGAAAGGGGTAGAAAGAAGTATACAAATAATAAAGACAATTTTTAAAAAATCTATTATAATTTTCTCCCTCCAATCACCTCAGTAACAGGTGAATTATCTGTTCTGTTTCACTTTAAACATAGATGAACTTGGTCGGAAAGTTAAACAACATGCCCCATGGGAGAAGGCGAAAACAAAAAATTAAGTATAAAAAGATGTTTATATCTTTATAGTTCCCAAATGACACATGCAATACAAATATTTAGTGGTGAATTTCCGCTCAATTTTAAGCCCCTCAGACTAATTGAAGCAGTTCACTGATGCAGTGCATTTCAGCTCACTTCTTCTAAGTAGCCTCAACCCACGTCACTGCTCTTCACACTGACCAAAATGCTGCCTTCAGGAATATAGTATTTAAGGAAACAACTGATTTTTGGAAAGGCATTTCTAATTAAACAAATTGTCTGCAAATAATATTACTTTTAAAAGCTCTATTTGTTACAAAACTCTTGTGAAAATGTTCTCAACAACACATTTGAGCACCAATTCCTAAAATATTCCATACAGTTTTGCTGTAAATTAATTTTGAGGAACGACACCCCCCTCCCCCCACCCCCGAAAGACCATCAATTAAAGCCACTGCATAAGGCCAGACACTGTAAAAAAGAGGCAGTGGAACAGAGGAAAATCATTTAATTGAAATGAAAGTCACCGCCAGATTGCTCTTGTGTGCCACCCAGTGGATAGTTCTGTAAAATACCAAAAAGCTGCCTCTCATCTATGCCAATGCGTGTTGAGCTAAGAGGACAAGATTTTGCTGAAAAGATAATCGGAATGATGCATCCTGTTATTAATGCACAATTGACCAGTAACTTGTGATGAGGAAGAGACAGCTCATGAATTCCAAATCACAAACAAGGGCCGGTACAGTGGCAATGCACTGCTATGTCTCAGTGCCAGAGACCCAGGTTCAATTCCAGCCTTGGGCGACTGTGTATAGTTTGCACATTCTCCCCGTCTCTACATGGGTTTCCTCTGGATGCTCTGGCTTCCTCCTGCAGTCCAAAGACGTGCCAAGCTAAATTGTCCCTTAGTGTCCAAATATGTGTAGGCTAGATGGATCAGCCATGGCAATGTGCAGGGTTATGAGGATAAGGCCTGGATAAGAGACACTGTCAGAGAATCAGTACAGACTCAATGTGGCAAATGGCCTCTTTCTGCACTGTAGGGATTCTATGATTCTAAGTTGCTGGGTGACTTCCCTTTGCAATAATGGAATCTCACTCTTAATCTCATTCGTGAAGTTGTTGTATTTTCACATTAATTACATATTAATCTCATCACAGAAAGTCAAGTCTATTAGTTAATCAAATCATATGGTAATTGTTCATGGCTGTTAATCAAATTTTTCATTCAAATAAATGTGAGTCATTCTTTCGGGTTGCAAATTTTATTAGATTTAAAAAAATGTAAAATTTAGCATTTTTGAGTTTTTCTCATTTTCCTTTGTTTATCGTTTCCTTGCTCTTTCTGTACTTAATTCTGGACTTCATTCACTAATTCTTATTTCTTAATCCATTAATCTCATCAGTTAAGGAGAAAAACTATTGGTTCCATTGCTCACTAAGGCCTCAGATGGCCTATTAACCTCACGGTACACTTTACATTTAATTTTTTATGAACTATTTAACTTATTAGACATATCATGAGATATTATAGGTCTGTCTCTCAATGATCAAAGTGAAGGAAGGGATCATTGACACCTACAAGTATCACTTATTCAGCAATTGCCTGTTCATTGACACTCAGTTTGAGTTCCACTAGGACCATTCAGCTGCTGACCTCATTATAACCTTGGTCCAAACATGAACAGAAGAGCTGAATTCAAGAGGTGAGGTGAGACTGACTTCCCTTGACATCAAGACAGCATTTGACCAAGGATGGCATCAAGGTTCCCGAACAAAGCTGGAGTCAATGAGAAGCAGGGGCAAACTTTCCACCGGGCAGTTATACTGGGCAAAAGAAAGATAATCATGGTGGTTTAAGGTCAATCATCTCAGTCACAGAACAACAGAACATCACTGCAGGAATTCCTCACAGGGGTATCCTACGCCCAACCATCTCCAGCTGTTTGATCAATGACCTTTCCTTCTATCATAAGGTCAGAAGTGTGGCTGTTCACTCATGATTGCATAATACTCAGCATCATTCACAATTCCTCAGCAGTCCATATCTATACACAGCAAGATCAAGACAACATTCATTGAATCCTTACAGTGCAGAAGGGAGCCATTAGGCCCATCGAGTCAGCACCAACTCTCCAACACAGCATCCTATCCAAGACATCTCCCTGTAAATTTTCCCTCAGTATACCCGAGCAGGCGCCAGAGCGTGGCGACTGGGGGATTTCACAGTTACTTCATTGCAGTGTAAATATAAGTCTACTTAAGCCCATGTATTTACCCCACTAATTCCCCTAAATCACTCATACTGGGTCACTAAGTGACAATTTAGCATGGCCAATCAACCTAAATTGCACATCTTTGGACTGTGGGAGGAAACCAGAGGAAACCCACACAGACATGAGGAGAACGTGCAAACTCCACACAGTCTTTCAAGGCTGGACGAACCCGAGTCCCTGCAGATGTGAGGCAGCAGTGCTAACCAATGTGCCACCTTCGGGCAGATAAGTGGCAAGTAACGTTCATGCTACATAGGTAATCACCTTTTCCAACAGAAGAAAATCTAATCATCCCATGACATTCAATGGCATTACTAGTGCTGAATTTCTGACTGTCAACATCCTGAGGGTTGCCATTGAACAGAAACTGAACTAGACTAGTCCAATAAATATTGTAACTGTAGGTCAGAGGCTGGGAATTCTGTGGCAAGTAACTCAACTCCTTACTCCCAAAAGCTTGTCTACCATTTACAAGGCACAAGTCAGGATGCCACCTGCCGAGATTAATGCAGCTCCAACAGCATTCAAGAAGTCTGACACAATCTAGGGCAAAGTATCCTCAAGGCATTCACTCTCTCTATCGCCAGTGTTTGTAGCGCGTGTCATCTGCAACAGGCACTGTTGTAATTCACCAAAGCTCCTTCAACAGCACATTCTAAACCCATGATCTCTACCATCTCAAACAACAAAGGCAGTAGATGCAGAGGAACACTGCCACTTGCACATTCCCCTCCAGCCTGACTTGAAATTATATTGCCATTCCTTCACTATTATTGGGTCAAAATCCTGTAATTCCCTTCCTAGCAGCACTATGGGTGCACCTAAACTACACCAGATGGTCTCCAGTGGTTCAAGAAGGCAACTTACCACTACCTTCTCAAGAACAATTAGGAATAGGTGATAGATGCTAGCCTAGACAGTGAAGCCTGCACCCCATAAAAAGAAATGCCCCACTTCTACATAGTCTGTCCCATTCTGGGTGTCTGGGGATAAAATAGCAGAATTTTACAATCCAAATTAAAAATACATAAAGGGAATTAAGATTGCTCAAACACAAACTCAGAAATGCAAATCTAACTTTAAGCCTCACATTTTCTTGCATTATGACAGTGACAGCACTTCAGAAGTACTTCATTGATTGTAAGGTGCTTTGAGTGGTCCCGAGGCCATAGTAGATGCAAAATCAATGCTAGCTCTTTCTTTTTTGTTGGTCAAGTTCTGGACAGCATCACAAAATGTGCTCCATTAGCAAAGTGCTCTTATTGCGCATGAAATAGTAATAGTTAGCAGAGATGAAAAATAGTTGGAAAAATGGAAGGAAAAAAGTTTTGTTTCTAAAATAAAATGGAGATACTGGCCTAGGTTTTCAAGCTCCACCTTCATGAGGGGGCATTTCCTGCAGGGCTGGGCCTCTGCCTTCTCAGGGCCTGTTGCAGTTTGACCAACAGATGGCCAACGAGCTGCCTGTACAGAAATTTTTCATTTAAATTTTTAAAATTTCACTAATGGAACCTGAACACAGCCACACAGATCATTTGCACAGATGTTTTTCAGTTTCTGCTCCAGATTCCATTTGGCAATTTCTGAAAGCCCAGTCCTTGAACCCAGTCCTCTAAGAAGGAAGGTGGCAGAAAACACAGATGTTGCTCTCTTTCCCTCATTCACATGTCTTTGATACAGGTGGGTATAGCTTTTCTTAATGACATCATCAGAATTTGGAACTGAGGCAAGAATTGTAAGAGTCAAGGAAGATGATTCAAGGTGGTTTTTCAAAGAGGCTTTAAAGATTGGGAAAGCTGATACAAGCCAAATGGGTTCTGGAAGAGATTGATCGTTGACAATAGACAATTTGCGGACAAAGGGAAAATAACTGAACAGTGCAAAAATTATAAAGAATTGCTGATGGTTCCAAATGAGCAAATGATGAGGTGAATATAAAATTAAATGAGTCTTCTGTCTTGTATTAGCTGATTTCCTAGTCTATCATCTTTAGTCTCCTCTCCAATATTGACTTACATTGCAGCTCTTTGTCCCTGGAAAAGTCTGCTGTAGTCCTCCTTCAATCCACAGACGTAATTCACAGCTTCACCCCACACCTTTCTCAGTTGTACATTAGGCAACATTATCTTAGCATCCCTCACTGTAACGATATCATAATAAATGTTAATTGCAGTCAAAATTTAATGTTGCTGAATTTTAATTTTGATACTAAAAGAAAAAGGATTAAAATAAAGCAGTTCATAAAAAGTTTATTCTTTCACTCAGGGGGATTAATGCTTATTTAAACACCACTGCTCCCAGGCCTCCAGAAGCCCCAGCCCTTAGCTGCACCAAGCTATCAGCAGCTCCTGGAGCCACTCTGATCCCCAGCCCCTGAGCAGCATGGAGCTAATAGCAACACTTCAGATGTTTAAACAGAGACAGATGAATTATGACAAGCTCTGGAATTCTCTCCCTTAGTCCCTCTTCTTCTATCTGCTCCTTCAAATCTAGCTCTTTGATCAAGCCTTGGGTCACCTGTTTAAATATTTCCTTAAGCAGCTCAGTATCAACTTTGATTGACCGTGCACCTGTGAAGCGCTTAGGAACATTTTACTGTGTCAAAGGTGCTACATAAATTCAAATTTCTCTTGTTGCAATGCTTTCTCCATTTCAGTGACGCCAGTATATCTGATAATGTAGTGTTTCCCTTTGGTAGCCAGATCATCAAGGTGTATTACATGCAACAGAGGCTCAAGCACCTGTAGAATCCAACTCAGTAATTCCTGCCAGGAGGTTATGCCTTGGGGCAGATGCACAAGGCTGTGCCACATCAGGACAGATGGGTTTGAAATGGATCATCATCTCTCAGCCTTTCTATACGTCTGAAATTATACTGGTTCCTTTTGTTTGAAACCAACTCATGCTGTCCTGGATTCCTTATGCTTTTTAGTTTAATTAAAAGCGTTCCACATGAGACTTCGTCAAAAGGAATATATTTAAAGAGCTACTGATTTCGAAACTGGCCTCAGGTCTCACTCACTAGTAATTAAATCATGAAGCTCCATTCAGTCAGATATGGTTCATTTCTTTTCTCTGCTTCCTGTCCAGAGGCTGCACCCTCAAGAAAGTCTTTTGTTACCTTTCTTTCATCAGCCTCTACCCTACTAATCTTCTTTGCCATGCCAAGCTCTCTACCACTAGTCCCTGCTACTTAAGCCCTTCTCAGTGTCCATGTGCATGCATATACCTGCTACTTAGGACCCAATGCCCTGACTTCCACGTTTCCTTTCCAATCACTGCATTTCTCTTCCATCACTTCCAGCCATGTCCTTTTACATCTTCATTTACTAGCACCATTCCACACATACTATCACAGCATATTTTTTTCCTATGCCCTGTGACCAAGGCTCAAGTCCCTCTCAAATCTATTCCTCTTCCTTCCTGCACGCCTGGCCCTTTCATCATAAATCATTGTTCCATCCCATACTGCCTTACAGAATGTTTGCTTCCTAACCAATAAGGCTTGGCACATATAATTTCATTTAAAGTGAAACTGACTTTGTGTCATTGACTAACGTCTGGCTTACTGGAGACAATTCCTTCTCCCCCGTCAAAGCTTCCAGATCCGACTGTTAAGTTAACAATATTTCCAACCCAAATTGTCACTTTGGAAGCACAGCTCCTAACACCAAGTCTTGTCCTAGCTTCTCTATCTCAATACTCTGAGACCTCCTTCTCCTCTGGGGTTGTTTCCTATTTACCCCCCTTGCCTCACCCTGCAAACCCCCACCAACCCCAAGCCCACCAAAAGACTTTCATCCAAACAGCACATTGCATTTTTGTATTTACTTTTAAAATTCAATTCAAAAATAAAATCACAATTTCTCAATACTTTGACATTCTTGTGCATGTTACAATTGCAGCCACATCCCTGATATTTAACTGGTTAATAAATTTCAAACTGACTCTTCTTCAAAACATGAGATTGCCTTTATAGTATTAAAATAAGTACAGATTTTCAGGTAACCTGTAATTTTTAAAGAGATTTCCATTTTGGTTTGAATTTCTGACTATTCAAGCTAACACTACTCAGTTATCACATCTCATAACCAAACATTGTGCTGGCTTGATTTTCTTCAAAATGTAAACTATTTCAACTTCTAATTGTTTAGAAAGGTATTTATCCTTGCTTGAATATAGCATTAATTGGTCTAATAGCTGGATAAATAAATGCAAGTCTCAATGATGAGCATAAAAAAAAAAGAGGAGGGTCGAAAGGCATTGTCAATATGCTTGAAAGCAGGTGAAATTGGAAGAAACAATTTATCACGGTGGCAAAATGGGTTAGCTCTGCTACCTCACAGCGCCAGGGACCTCGGTTCAATTCCTGACTTGGGTCACTGTCTACATGGAGTTTGCACGTTCTCTCTGTGTGGGTTTCCTACGGGTACTCCAGTTTCCTCCCATAGTCCGAAAGACGTGCTGGTTGGGTGCATTGGCCCGACCAGGTGCTGGAGTGTGGCGACTCGGATAATTTCACAGTAACTTCATTGCATTTATTATTAACTTCATTTATTATTAATCACAAGCCTTACTTGCACTTTTATATACTTTATCAAAACTATTTCTGGAATACACACCAATTACGTAAGGATGATCAGAAAATTTGTAATATGACCACTTAATATCAAAGGCACTGATGCAATTGTCTATTAAGGTTGCTCATGAGTATACAACAAATTCTATTTTGATTGGATCATTTGATCTGAAAACGTTTGAATCTTGCTAAAATATTATTAAATTCAAATTCCATATGCAATTGCATTCTTACCAACGTAATTCACATGTTCTGGTAATTTTCTGGCAACAAACGGTCCTTCATAGACAGTGCTACTTTTGTCAAATAAATACACCATGTAGCTATCCCAGCCTCTCTACAAAAATGAGAAAACAATATTTTAAAATAATACAACTTATTGCACAAATTTATAAGTGGCTCATAAGAATCATAAGAAATTGAAGACTCAATGCAATTTGTTGTACTGGCATTGTTCAGACTTCTTTTGGATGTCCACTAGCATACAAGAGATGTTGTCACCATCTGATTTAAATAGGTTAATGGCTACTAAAATCAGACAGAGAAATTTTGTGCAAATATATTAAGCTTTATTAGTGCACAAAATAATTTCAAGGCGTGTCACATTATCAGGCTATTTATCATATTTCTAGTAGTTCCAATAAATGCTGAATAATTTACACCTCTAAACATCAACATTTCAAAATAATTACAATGATCATAGAGCACATTGAAAATGCATATTTTCTACATTTAAAATTAAGGGCAGCAAATTTCACCCTACTTGCCAAGTTCTTTAAAACAGATTAATAAAGTATAAAAACTTTTCTAATGTAACTTACTTTCTTATTGTATTTTTCAAAAATACATGACTAATTTCAGCACGGTTTAGTGTTTTTCACATCAATTTCTCTTCATCCTTTAGACGTCTTTCAGACACTAAGTAAATTTGGATGATTTTTGGTAATAAGACCATCAGAATCAGATAAAGCCATACAGTTCCATTAACACAAAAAAAAAGTTATCCTACTTTTTGTTATTAAAAAAAGGACAATACATACCACATCCAGCACACACTGATTGGCAGGTTTACGAGGATCTAAGGAAATTCCGGTTTCGAGAAGCAATTCCTGATTTGCTGCAGCAATTGCTGTTTCATTTTCAATACGCATTTGAAGCGAATGGAGGCTTTCATCAGGTTTGATCAGAAAGGAATGGATGCGCGCAGAGGTCATATTTAATATGTGCACATACTGTAACAAAATTAGATGATTTTTTTTACATGCCAGAATTGATATAACATTGTAATGCTTTGTGCAAAAGACAATTAGCCCATCTTAGTTTATCTTTTCAACCTTCCTGTCAGACTCAACAATTGATTCTAATAGTTTCATATTGCTCCGCCTTCATCCATTTGTTTTCTTTTAAACTTGCCAAGGTTTTTTATTCCACCACATAACAAGTAGCTAGTAAGAAAAGCCACATCATAGCCCTGCAATAAGACCGCCAATTTGGCTAATTTTTTGTAATTCGACTGGATTTGTCAATGTAGGATTTAGAATGACGCTGGCAACACTAATATCATTTCAGACTCGACAGCTAATTGAAGGATAAAAGTGATTTAGGATGGGTTCAAAGCACAACTAAGATACCCCTGTGGCTCAGCAGCTGGAAAACGGAAATAAAAGTGACGAACAATAGATATATAATCATAAAAATTAACAACATGGCAAGGTACCATTCATCCCAATGTAAATGTACTGCTTCTTACAGCAGTCCAAGGCTGGATTGATGATAGGTGCATGAGAGAGATATTATAGCTTTGCAAAACTCAAGGGAAGATCTTGATGACAAGAAACCAGCAGCATCTTTCCCAATTGTTGACTTATATTGACACTCAACAGTCCTGGCCGAGTCCAAACGAAACCTGGCCACATTCCTTCAAGGACTAAAAGACTAAGAGTAAAAGGAGCTTCTTGTCTTTCTTGAATATTGGAAGAGTCAAATTTGGATTACTTTTATTGCATGCCAAGTAGGGTTAAGATTGCACTTAGTGGTATCTTCTAAAAGAACTCATTGTCTTTAACACAAGAGTTGCATTGGTTGTCTGTCACTAAGTGCACTAATACTGGAAATGTTATAAATCTAATTGACCCAGTAAAAGAATTTGAACAACTGTGAGATGCAAACACATTTCTCGACATTAAATTAGCATTAGGGTGAGTGGTTTTGGCCTATCAAATTAAGGGAAAATTGCCTACAAGTGAGCACAAATTGGAAAATCCCATCCTGGAACTCTTCCCACAATCAGGTTATTTGCATTTGACCACTAGAGGGCACACAAAGGCAAAGAATGATTTCAGGAACTTGCAACATTTGAACAATTACATAAGAATTCACCTTTAAAAGCAACAAATTATTTTTAATGTCAAATTTGGGGTTAATTATAGCACATAATGGTGAAAGTGAGACCGCAATGAAAGCGCAGATGTTCAGGGACAACTATGCTGCTCAGAACTTCAATCTGTTGATTTGCTCAGTATGAATGAAGCTCTGGGATCACATGAAAGGTACATTCAAGTGAGTCGAGAGCAATAAGGCCTCAGGTTGTGATAGAGCCTTTGGAAAAGTACTGGCACTATACAATAGCAACTATGGAGAGTGAGTATTTTTAATCTAAGGACACCTCTTAGGACAGCAGAGAATGTGTTACTTTTGCAAAGAATGTGATATTTACTGTCCAAAATTATATACTGGTAACAAATTTCAAATTATATGTTTGGTGTGTTCCCTAAGCACTGGAGTTGAAATTGCATCATGCGGGTTGTCATCACAATCCATGATGCTAATTGATCAGAAGACCTGGAAATGGTGTAATTCTGTGGATGGGTTAAAACCCACTCACACATTGGCTACACTTAGTTCTGGATTTCCCATATACGATGTGGAGATGCTGGCATTGGACTGGGGTAAACACAGTAAGAAGTCTCACAACACTTCTTGAAGTCCAACAGGTTTATTTGGTCGCAAAATCCACTAGCTTTCGGAGTGCTGCTCCTTCGTCAGGTAGGTGAGCTCTGTTCACAAACAGGGCATATAAAGACACAAGCTCTATTACAAGATAATGGTTGGAATTCAAGTCTTTACAGGTAATCAAGTCTTAAAGGTACAGACAATGTGAGTGGAGAGAGGGTTAAGCACAGGTTAAAAAAATGTGTATTGTCTTCAGCCAGGACAGTTAGTGAGATTTTGTAAGCCCAGGCCACTCGTAGGGGTTACAGATAGTGTGACATCTCATCACACCCGCTGACACTAATTGTTCAGAAGACCCAATTGTGATGACATCTGTAACTCCCACGACTTGCCTGGGTTTGCAAAATCTCACTAAAATCTCATTAACCGTCATGGATGGAGACAATACACACCTCTTTAACCTGTGCTCAACTCTCTCTCCACTCACACTGTCTGTACCTTTAAGACTTGATTACCTGTAAGGACTTGCATTCCAAACATTATTTTGTAAATTGAGTTTGTGTCTTTACATGCCCTGTTTGTGAACAGAACTCCACTTACTTGATGAAGGAGCAGTGCTCCGAAAGCGAGTGGCTTTTGCTACCAAATAAACCTGTTAGACCCGTTGGATGTTGCGAGACCTCTTACTGTGTTTTCTCATGTATACCAGGCCCCAAACTATCCACTAATCACTCTGCAAAGGTAATCTCCTGCCTATGTTCCAATTTAAATGCTATAAATTCAAAAATCTGCCTCAATCTGATTGATAAAATTTTCTTATTTTATAGAAAAGAAAATCTAAAATAGTGAGTGTTTTGCCCAATTTTCACACTGAACAGTTCTACTTTATGTAAGTATGGCACTTCAGATTCACAATGAAAATCTAACACTTCTGAAACAAGGCTGTGTATTAACATTCTGTATGATTCTAATCCTGAAATTATCAAGCAAATTCTCATTTGGCTGAAATTGAATAGTTTCGCTAAGCCAAAGAGGAGGTTTTCTTATCATTCAATTCAAATAAAAAGCAACATTGCACATCGTGTACTTAACCAAGATTTTATTATGCTATCTCAATATTCCTAACCTTTTGACTTAAAATGTGTTCCAGAAATAAAAAGCATGATGGTCGATTTACATGGGGGTCTATATTGCCACCTCGCAGTTTTGGATCCCATTTCAGCATCATTTGTAGCCATGACTCCAGTGGTTTTACCATTAGGCTGCAAGAGAAAGTGAAAACATTGGAAATCAAAAGTTAAACTTGTTGCAATACAATATGCAGTTACCACAAATTAGTAACATTTTTAACGCTCTTTTTCAAATCTAAGTTACAGAATCTAACTGCATTCACTGTAATTCAGTGGAATTATCTAATTATATAATAGCCTCGCTACACAGCACACATATCATAAAATATAAAGTTATGTTGCAGGACAACCGGTGTTGTCATGCTGTCTGCTATAAAGCTTCTTGTTAAAAAATCCTACACATCGCAGCACAATTACACACGTACCATCAGTCACGCACCCATTTCTTTGGCATTTCCTAACACGGGGCTCTGGAAGAGGTTTGTGTTGATAACTATGAAATTTTGTAGTACTCGAGCAACTTATAAAACAACAAATGCAAGTACTTGTATAGACAGACCTAACTGCATCTCTGCTTTATTTTGGGAGTGGGGAGCGTGGTGTCATTACCATTCATTTTGCTGAATCTTAATTCAGTTACTTTAATAGAAGAACAAAATGTATGCTCACATTGCCCAAACCTCAAGTGGAACTTAAAGAGAACTAATTCAAATTTGGCTGCACATAATTCCTGCCAGCAGACGATTCACCACACATCTGTTGGAGCTATCCTATGTTCTAACACTTATTTTAATTAGAGAGTTTATTAAATCAATATTTTTTTCTTTTCAAACTCTTATCCTCCCTCATTATCTCTGCATGGTTAATTGTGGGGATCAATGTCCCTTTTCACAATTTAATTAGTTAATTTATATGCTTAAGACTAAAGAATTAGACTAAAAAGGGTTACCAAAACTGTACTTACTCGAATGATGACTTAAATGCAGCAAATCAGTTCAGGGTTAGAGCAGCAAGGATCAATAGGAGAAATTTATCACGGTGGTCAAAGAGAAGCTGAGTGGATGTTCTCGGTCTCTGTGACAAAAAAATCCATGAACTCCTTGCACTTGGAGGTGAAAGTGGAGGAGGCATGGACAAGTGGTTTACAAAGGCTGTCTGTGATGCAGAAAAGCAGCTAGGGTTACCTTTCCATTCCAGAATGATCTCTGAATATTGAGCAGTTTTAGCAATTAAGAGCAGGGCTTGACATGCTCCAGCCAGATCTGGTAATGGAAGGTGAAAGCAGTTGTTACCTCAGGTATTAAAATCTGCATCTCTTTATGGAATTCATGAAAATGAGAGTTAATCAGTGCAAGAGACAAGGATGTATGTGTGTGAGAGAGCAAGTGAGCGAACAAGCACACGAGAGAGAGAGAGAAAAAGAGAGAGAGAGACAGTGCGAGAGAATTGGTTTTAATGGGGATGAGGTGGTAGAGAGGTTGTGATTTAGCAGATCAATAGCTATAGAAATGTCCTGGCTTGTGGGCCAAAGTTAGAACTAACAGCTGCAAGTCATTTGAGAAAGCATTTGGGAGAGTCCTTTTTCCTCCAGGGCAGGCACAGAAGTAGGGCTGGGGGGGTGGGAGGAGGAGGAGGAGGAGGAGGAGGAGTGTGCAGAATTTACAAGGAAACACTCAGTGATTCTTTATCAATGATATTCATGATGGGAGAAGTGAGGCCTTGCCAACTGCCAAGATGCAAGGGTGTTGCACATGTGGGTACGAGAGGTTATAATGAGGGAGAGCGTACTCAGTGAGAAACTTAGCTTGATACTTAGGTAGGTGGTACAGAACAGCATTTCAAACAAAAGGCTGGTGAGATGGAACAAGGCAGGAAGCTCAAAGAAGAAGAAACCAGAGAGGAGATAAAACAGACCAGGCTGTGATTCAGAAATATGGTGTAACCTAGGGTCACACTACTTGTTCTGCTCAAACTGCCATGATGATGATGATGATGAAGTAAATAACCACGAGTTTCATGAAAGGAAAAAATGCCAATCACTGCTTAGTCATGATTTTGTCAAGGCCAGAACGTTGATGTGATTACTCACAACGAGCACAAGGACGGCCAAGGTCTCAATCACAAATGAACATATCGTCTCTGCATCTCCTTACAGAATGAGGTAGTTGATTCTATGGGCATACTGGTCAATCCTCAACATGCCATTAAAATTCACATCAATTGTGAACTACGCTTCTGACTCATGTTCAAGTTATGTCTGGAACTCTCAGTTCTCAACCAGTGCTCTGCCAGTACACAATACTGAAATACTACACGTTTCATTGTTATGCAACATTGAACAAAAAGATAAAAATAAATTAACAGTTATCAGCTGCCTGTAAATAATAACTCTAATACTAGATGCTAATAGCTTCAAGCACCAGATACCTATTCCTGGATGTTTGGCTTGAATTTTGTGTCCTTGGATACACGCACTCAGTGAACCCAGCAACTGAAGCAGAATAGCCCCAGAATGTGATATCACACTCACTGGCCAATTACGGATAGCCATTGTGAAACATGCATTGAGAAAGGTTCAGTGCTGCAGAGGGTGGTGTTGGAAAAGAGCAGGTGCCAAGAAAAGGGAGGGGGTGGGCTAGTGCTTCAAATGGGCTCCCTCAAAGCAGACAGCTGCTGTGGAACTGTCTCTGGGAGCTGCCAATTTAATCCTGATGAAATGCAGCAAACTGTGACTCGGCAGCACATTCAAACACCTGACAGCAGAATTCAGAAAACCTCAGTCTCCAGACATTTCTTTGAAATTTTATTTCAGCATTGACATTTCATCCTACCCTAAATTGAAGTTTTAGCTAAAATGTAAAGCCACCTGGCCAATCGCCCTGCCTGCCAACTGTAAAAGTAGACGGGCCATGTAAAATAGCTTTCAATTGACTCGTTAATGGACTTAATCACTTACTTGTCAGTGGGCGCGCCTCTGACTAACACGCCAGCTAATTAAGTGCACAATGACATCAGGACATGTGCCCAACATCCTCTCACATGATTTCCTGTGCTTACAAGTCGGGTACATGCCAGCCCAAGCAATGTAAATTTCTGGCCTTGTGTTCAAATCTGACAAAGAGTTTCATGACTTCCCTTTGATAAAGCGCTAAAAATTCATTCTACCTAAGAATCAAAAGTTTAAGTCACCAGTTCAACTGGGACATGTCTATTTTGACATTAAGTGAGCCTTCTCTGCTAGTAAGTGTGGGAATTCACGATTTTGCAATTTACATATCAAAATGTTTTATAGAATTTGTTCAATTAAGCCAAGAATAGGCTGGATAATTGATCTAAAATGCCTTCAGGAGAATAGAAATGGGAATGAGTTAACTCAACATCATAGATGTTTTGGTTTCAGATTATATCACTCCGCTCACTGCTCCCTACTGGCACATGTGTAGTAAAGGTAAACAATATCTGCCATACAGACATGGTAAGGTCAGACAAATGCTACAATTTTTTAGCTTACTGTACACATTTTTTTAAAAAAAGAACAGAGAAACTACAATTTATGAGATATAATGCATGCCATCATTTGACACAGAGATCAGCAAAAGTATATTTTTATGAACCAAAGCAACAATTTTTGTTTTCTGCTGACTTTGCTTATCACAGTCAGAGAGGTAGACAGAGGAGTGATACAACTGGTCCTTTTATTGTTCAGACAAAGCGCAAAGAGTTTGACTCCTCAACACTTTCAATGCTGTTATTGTTGCAAGTATATCTGAATTTGTGTTGGACAGGAGAGAGTCAACTCATCTGCAGCGGTTCCACAGTCACCATTCAGTCTGGCAGAGTAAGAATGATAATTTAGCAGAGTATTCCAGGCTGCTGTTAGTGGCATGGGTTCTCACATTCAAAAGAAGGAAAATAATAAGAGGAGAATTAAAGTATTTTAAAAAGGAAAATCTTCAAAATGCACAGAGGATAAAGGAGAAGTTTTGATCATTTGACTCAACTTCTCTCTGGCAAAATCTTTCTCATCCATATTTCAACATAATGCCTTTCATTTCTCATAATGCCTTTGCCACTGAGCACTCAGATGCATAACCGGTAGAACTTTTCGCAAAATCGTAACTGTCCTTTTGAAATCCTAATCGCTCTTCCCCTCTGCAGCTCGGTGTCATCTGTTATTGCATCGCCTTGCAATCACACTACAAATTCAGACCATTTATATACATCAGAAACAGGAGTGGCCCAGTACAGACCTCCAGGACACACCACTTCACATACCTCTGTAATCTCTAGATTAAGATTAAGGCCGGTTTCATTATTTTTAGCAAGTTGCCAACGCACATTTATCCGTCACTCTGATACTCACTTAACTTATTCTGTCAAGGAACTTCTCTCAGTCCTACACTGAGGACTTTTTTGAAAGTCCAGGTGCTTCCTATATCAATCTGGTACAACAACGCCCCCCAAAAAAGTGGAATAAAATTAACGTTTCTCTTAAATTAACACAGCACATTCGGTAGATTGTTGTGGATCAAACATGGCTATTATTCAGCCTATGACAAGATGTGCATATGAGTGTAATAACAGACAACTTCTTGAATAATTAAAGATCTGACACCTTCTGCAATAAATGTCAAGATTGATCTACAATAAGTTTCAGAAAAAGAACATGTGAAAATTCCTTGGACAAGATGAAAGAATTGTGAAAATTATATTACTCACCTGCTAAGACCATTGGGCTGTGGTAAGTTTGAGGAGTACTTCACTTCACCATTCATCTCTTCAACAGCCATAATATCTTGTTGGCCTTTGATTTTAACTTTACCATGCCTAAAAATAAATGTATTTATACTGTTAATTTCTCTCCGAAAATTACCTCAGTGCCTTATGTAAGAAATTCAAATGAAAACTGTAGATTTCAGCACAACCATTTCATCCTAAAAGGGTCTTAATAGCATCACTGCTGCGGCACTTTTAATGCAGTCCTATTCACATAATATAGACCCAAATAAAAAAGGTGAATATGGTACATTTCTAATTTTGAAAGAAAAGGTCAGGTTTAATTTTGGAAGCAGCGCTTACCTTTCAGTTCTGGTTAATTTGTTCATGGAATGAGGACATCAATGGCAAGTCCAGCATTTATTGCCCATCTATAATTGCCCTTGAAAAGGCGATGGTAGGCCATGTTCTTGAACCGCTGCAGTCAAGTATATAGGCTAAGTACATTCACACTGCAGATGGCGGAGAGCTCCAGGATTTTGACCCAGCAACAATATAAGTCATATAAGACAGACTCTAAATCAAAAGCTTATAAGAACAGCAATCCAAACCAGCTCCATACTATGAAAAGTCCTGAACTTGTCATGTACAAGAGACTCAGCTCCAGTTCTCTGGACTCTACATGCACTAAATTGTAAACCATCCAACGTCACTTTGAGTTTTTGTGCTGGTTAACATTGTACATGGTTTCTTCTACTCTGGCTTTCCTATTTAAATTTAACATTATCATCCCTCCTCTACAGAAGCCACCCTTGATCCCACTCTCCTTGCAAAGTACTACCTCATCTTGTATCTCACCTTGCTCTTCAAAATGCTTAAGTTTGTCGACACCCAAATCCATGTAGAACCTTTCTAATCAGCTTTCCAACCCTGTTCTGGCATCAAAATGGTCTGCTTTTGTTACATAACCCCTGCCTTGGTTTATCTGTTGCTGAAGCACTCATGCATGCTTTTCTTCCAGATCTGAGTATTTCAATATTCGACTAACCAGCCATCTTCCACCTTCTGAACTTGACTTCATCCAAAACTCTGGTGCTGTAACTGAACCCACACAAGTTCTGCTCACCCACTATGATGACCTTGCTGGCTTTCATTGTATATTGATGCCCATGTCTGTGTGGGTTTCCTCCAGGTGTTCCGGCTTCCTTCCACAGTCCAAAAGACGCGCTGGTTAGGTGTATTGGCCATGCTAAATTCTCCCTCTGTGTACGCAAACAGATGCCGGAATGTGGAGAGTAGGGGATTTCCAGTAACTTCATTGCAGTGTTAATGTAAGCCTACTTGTGACACTAATAAACAAACTACACTGGGGCCAATTTTAAAATTTTCATCCTCATGTTCAAGTTCTTCCTCTAAAAACCTCACACCTCTTTATTTCTGTAATCTAACCCAGCATTACCGCCTTCTGAGAATCTGAATTCCTCTGCTCTGCGTTTTCCACTTCTTTAAGCTTATCGCTGGACTGTGCCTCAGCCATGTAGGCTCTACCTCTTTCACCAGGCTTTTAGTCATCTCTTTCAAAAGCTCAATTTTTGTTTAATTATCTGTCTGTGAAATGCATTGGATTGTTTTCTAAATGTTAAAGAACATAAGAAATAGGAGCAGAAGTAGGCCATCTAGCCCTTCGAGCCTGCCCCGCCATTCAATAAGATCATGGCTGATCTGTTGTGGCTCAGTTTCACATTCCCGCCCTCTCCCCATAACCCTTAATCCCCTCTCTTATCAAAAACCCATCTACCCGCGTCTTAAAAATATTTAGCGAGGTAGCCTCCACCACTTCAACGGGCAGAGAATTCCAGAGATTCACCACCCTTTGAGTGAAGAAGTTCTTCCTCAACTCCGTTCTAAACCACCCCCCCCCGCTTTATCTTGAGGCTGTGCCCCCTAGTCCTACTGTCCTTTCTGAGCAGGAAGAGTCTCTCCACCTCTATCCTATCCATCCCATTCATCATCTTATATGTCTCAATGAGATCTCCCCACATTCTTCTAAACTCTAACGAGTACAAGCCTAGTTTATTCAGCCTCTCCTCATAGCTCAACCCCCTCAACTCCGGCATCAGCCTAGTAAACCTCCTCTGCACTCCCTCCAAGGCCAAACTATCCTTGCGTAAGTACGGCGCCCAAAACTGCACACAGTACTCCAGCTGCGGCCTCACCAATGCCCTATACAGCTGCAGCAAGACCTCCCTACTTTTATATTCAATCCCCCTCGCTATGAAGGCCAGCATTCCATTCGCCTTCCTGACCACCTGCTGCACCTGCAAGCTGGGTTTTTGTGACTCATGCACAAGGACCCCGAGGTCCCTCTGCACCGTCGCCTGCTGCAGTTTTTCACCCCGTAAGTAATAGTCCTTCCTACCATTATTCCTACCAAAGTGGACCACCTCGCACTTGCCAACATTAAATTCCATTTGCCAGTTCCTGGCCCTTTCGTCCAGCCTATCTAGATCCTTCTGCAGACTCTCCACACCCTCCACGCAATTTGCCGTTCCCCCAATCTTGGTGTCATCAGCAAATTTCGACACCATACACTCGGTTCCCTCCTCCAGATCATCTATATAAATGGTAAATAGCTGAGGCCCCAGCACCGACCCCTGGGGCACTCCACTAGTCACCAACCACCAATCCGAATAGCACCCATTGACCCCCACTCTCTGCCTCCTATTTGACAACCAATCCTCTATCCACGTTAACACCTTACCCCCAACTCCATGTCCCCTGACCTTCTGCAATAACCTCTTGCGAGGTACCTTGTCAAACGCCTTCTGAAAATCAAGAAAGACCACATCCACCGGCTCTCCTCTATCCACCACCCTAGACACATCCTCATAGAACTCCAGTAAATTTGTCAGACACGACTTCCCCTTAACGAAACTGTGCTGCGTCTGCTCTATCAAGCAATTCCCCTCAAGATGCCTCGCTATTTCCTCCTTGATGACAGATTCTAACATTTTACCTACAACAGACGTTAAACTAACCGGCCTATAATTCCCTGCCTTTTGCCTGGCACCCTTCTTAAACAACGGCATAACATTAGCCGTTTTCCAATCTTCCGGCACTTCCCCGGAATCCAGCGACATTTGGAAAATAACCACCAAGGCATCCACCGTCACCTCCACCATTTCTTTCAGAACCCTCGGATTCTTTCCTGGGGACTTGTCCACAATCAGTCCCTCCAGTCTGTCGAGCACCGCCTCTCTAGTAACAGTAATGTCATTGAGACCCTCCAGTCCTACCACCTTTCCATCTCTAACACCCGGCAAATTATTCACGTCCTCCTCCGTGAAGACCGAAACAAAGAAGTTACTCAAGACCTCAGCCATTTCCCCATCCCCTACCACTAAGTCCCCCTTCTCATCCTCTAAGGGTCCAACGTTCACCACAACATAAAGTCACAATGCAAAAATAGGATGTGTGGGCAGTCTGCTTACCATTGGAAAGGCTGCATATTGTGCAAAAATGGTCGAAATCCTGAGATGCATTCAAAAATTAATGTTCCAAAGCTCCAGTAGTCTACAGTGACTGTATAAGGTTGTGACTCAAATAGCTCTGGAGCCTAGAAAAAGATCATATTACTCTTTAACCACCAAGTCCATTTGGATAATTTCTCTCAAAAACTATTGCCAAAGCGAATTTACATTGATCATTCACAAGATATGTTCGCAGAAACACACAAACACCATTCAAAAATTGTGGATGTTGAAGATTTTCATTTAGAGTTTAGTTTTGATAAAATACAAGACCAAATACCAAAGGGGGAGAAATTTATCAGGTAATGACACTCCTATTTTATTATGCATTCTGTCCTTATATTTGTTTTCCTGTTTAAGTTAAAAATTGAATATTCATGGAAAATTCCAATATAAACTCATTGAGATGTATGTGGCACCTTGTCTGTGATCATACTGCAGCACCTCTGCTGGAGAGAGGGTGTAATCACAAAGTTGACATTGACAGGTTGTGTAGAAGAACTTATAAAGTGAAAAATGTTTGGAGACATAATATTTTTAATAGCAATGTCTGAAGCTAACTTAAAAATACCTGGATGAGCACTTGGCACATCATAACATTCAAGGCTATGGGCAAAGTGCTGGTAAATGGGATTGGGTGGAAAGTCAGGTGCGTCTTGTCTGTTGATGCAGACTGGGCTGAAGGGCCTTTTCTGATTCTATGATCCTACAAGGGTTAGAATCAATTACTATATCCTTATCGTGGAATCATTACAACTCAGAAGGACCATCGAGTCCACGTCAACTTTTTGCATAGCAACCCAATCAATTCCATTCCCCATTCTATCTCCATAGTTCTTCAAACTCCTTTTTGAAATCATCGATTCTATTACTCTTGTAGGCACAAAGCTCTAGGTCATTACCACTTGCTGAGTCAGAAAGATCTCCATATTCTCTTGTCCAAAACCTCAAATCCGTGTCTCCTAGTCGTTGAATGCTCAGTTATTGGGAACAAATTTCAGGATGATTTAAGAGCATATTTCTAATATCCAAAGCATTAAAAAAGAACTTACCAGATATTGCAATGTCCCTACAAAAGATGTGCAAAGACTTCCCTGATCCAGGTCCTTTGCATAGCCTAAGTCAATTATTTTGTGTATCAACTGTGAAGAACATAAAAAGATGCATTCACTCCATTTGCCTTTTGTTTTTACAATTAAATACTCAAATGTTCTTTCAGGAAAAACTAAATGAGGTTACATGAGACAGGTTTTTTACTTGTGCTTTTACTAATTTGTTACTAATGCATGGGTAGCAGTCTTTTAATTATGAAATTGATTAGTTAATAAATGTTCAATTTCTCTTCGCTTCCTTTCCATATATCTGCTACAACGTAATCCATGAAGAACATAGGTTTTCCGTTACGTCTCATGACAAATGCTCTGTTTTAGCAGTTGCTGCCACTGTTCCACACTAACCGATTTCTTGCTTTTGAAGGTGCTATTGGTATCCAAAATGGTCAAGGTTGAAATTGGTCCATTTGAAAATATTATTATCTGTCCAACATTGCTCTCAGCTTTTGAAATCATTGTCTTTTTGATTTCTCAGAATTTTATCCAATTACTTTTTTTAAATAAATGTGTGCTAGAGTGCAAGTATTAAAAATGCAAATTAATTTCAGTTTGGACAAAAAAGAGTTTAAGACAAGGTGTGATTTTTTTTGACCAAACTGAAACTAAACAACTCTGGATGATTCATGTGGATATTAATCAGGACCAACTGAATCTGATTATAAGGTATTCAGTGAAACAAAATACAATAAACTGTCATGTGAACAAAAATAATTCATCATCTCCTGACCATTGTTGAAAATAGATACAATTTTCACATGCCCTTTATATACAAAAATGATATCTTAACTGGAGAAAAGTCAGGGGGAACATCATACTGTTCATTATCAGTTAAAAAATGCTTTTCAGTAGACTTCACTGGAACCTACATGGGCCTCCCCTTGACCAATGGTAGAATTGATATGCAATCATGGATCTTGGGAGGCAATGGTGTAGTGGTCCTGTCACTGGACTAGTAATTCAGAGATCCAGGGTAATGCTCTGGGGACCAGTGTTCAAATTCCACCAAGGCATATGGTGAAATTTGCATTCAATAAAAATCTGGAATTAAAAGTCTACGCTGCACGAAACCAATGGCAATTGTCGTAAAAACCCATCTAGTTCACTAATATCCTTTAGGGAAGGAAATCTGTTGTCCTTACCTGCTCTGGCCTACATGTGACTTCAGATCCACAGTAATGTGTTGACTCTTAAATGCCCCTCAGGGGTGGACAATAAATGCTGGCCAAGCCAATGCACCCACATCCCATGAGTGAATAAAAAAAAAAGTAATTAGGAGGGTGAACATGCCTTCCTGCAGCTCAGAACTGATTGCGGGCATTAGAGAACAAAGCATTGCAGGAGATTCTCTGACTACAATCGGAAAGACAAGAGTAGAACAAAATGAGGGATCCCATTTGCTGGACAATGGTATAGTTAACTGTGTCAATGGCTGCGCGTATGGGATAGTGCACCGTGATCAGTCATTTGTGACTCTGACTAGAGATAATTTCAGTTTCTGTGGCAAGAACAGAAACTTGAATAGAGAGGTTCAAAAATGGAGTTGTGAGAAAGGTGGACACAGATTTGGGAGGTAATGACACATTCAAGGACCTTAGAGGAAGGGGAGATTGGATATGAAGCATTAGTTTGCAAGGACAGAGTGGTCTGTTTTTTTTTTGAAAGGGATTTGATCATGGCAGATTTGAAAGATGGGGACAGAGTTTGAGGAGAGGTAATGATAAACTACATGCAATATCAACCAGCATGGGATACTATCTATCTAAACAAGGAAAGTCTGCCTATAATTAATTCTGAAACTTTAATAAGCAAGTTACAAAGTGATAAAAAAGCTTAGACAGTGACTGAACTCCTGACTGAATTTTTTTACCTTTCCATTAGCATCCTGCAGTACAATATTCTCCGGTTTGAGATCTCTATGGATAATTCTGTTGTCATGTAAGTACTGGATGCCAGAACCTGGTTATAAATAACATTTATTTTGTTAGAAATGACATCTGGAAGATAAGCAAGCTCCTTTGTGGGACTGAATAAACAAAAAGAAAAACAACAATATTTGGGGTAAAGAAGGATAAAGCATGTCAGCAGTCAGTTAATTGGTTTGAACAGCCAAAGAGATTCCTGAAACATTGGACCAAGAGGAGGAAACAGACTGTCAGAAAACATCTTGGACATTTTAAAAAAGTGCACAAGGGGTTCTGAAGGAATGAAAAGGCATTGAAAAGATTCCTACGGAGAACAAAACGCAAGGAAATATCAGAAAATAAATGCAAAAACTACAAATGCAAGAAATTAGAAATATAAAAATTAAAAATGTTGGAAACAATAATCAACAATAGTTTTAAATTAACTCCTTAATTTGTATGGACTATTAAAAAGCAATCCCTTACCAGGCTGTTTCATATTTACACGGCGTTTCAAATGTACTTTGATGAAAACGTAGTGTCTTCGATATCTGACGACAAGGTGCACTGATGCCAAGTATTGTGAGATAACAGTAGATTGTATCACATGGCCTCAATTTTGTCTTAAAAAAAGCTGAGTTCTTAAACATAGAACACGACAGCACAAACAGGCCCTCCGGCCCACAAGTTGGGCCAATCATTTCCACACCTAGCAGGCCTATCTATAACTCTCAATCCCATTAAATCCCATGTACTCATCCAGAAGTCTCTTAAAAGACCCCAACGAGTTCCCTCTACCACCACTGACGGCAGCCAATTCCACTTACTCACCACACGTCTATAGAACTTACTTTGGACTTTTCTTAGAATGAATAGACAGTCTCACTCTTCTGCCTATTTTCAATATCATTAAAAAAGTAATGCTGCAGAGTACACAGGCAAGCTCTGCAGCCGACCTTGGTGCAACTATAACAGAGGGGTAGCCAACACTGGTGAATTGGATTTACCACCATATTCCAAACTCTATCAATATCTGTCCGATTCCCCTTTCTGTAGCGCCAAGAGGTTTTCAGAGGTCAGCCCAAAGTAAACCATCTTTATAGTTGCAGATTGCTGTAAGAGCTGATCACATGACTTGATAGCGACCTCATTAGGGTGTTGCACAGGCTGCTGTCTCACTTTGTGCAGGAAGAGCTCCCAGAATAAGTCTGTCGTCGTTAATTTGAATCTACGTATAGAAACCACGTTCTTTCCTTTTTGTTTAAAGCCCATAACCACTAAAATAGTTAGAACATTAGTCTTCAAATGCTTACATTGCCTCCTCAGGAAAACAAATACCTCACCTCTACTCATCACTAAATGAAGGAATTACTCAAACAGATAATTCCTTCATCGAATAGTACGATTACAACCACAAGTTGGATACTTCCACATCACAGTGTGCTGGTTAATTAATATATTATGCCACAGAATGATGGATTCTTAAGAGTACAATTAGTTTAAAGGGAGCTATTCTAATCTTTGGAGGTAGAATTCATAGAATTCCTACAGTGCAGAAGGAGGCCATTCAGCCCATCGAGACTACACTGACACAATGCCACCCATTCCTTATCCTGTAACCCCACGTATTTACCCTGTTAACCCCCTTGACACTGAGGGGCAATTTAGCATGACCAATCCATCTAATCTGCGCATCTTTGGACCGTGAAAGGAAACTGGAACACCTGGAGGAAACCCACAAAGACATGGAGAGAACTTGCAAATGCCACACAGTCACCCAAGGCTGGAATTGAACCTGGGTCCCTGGCACTGTGAGGCAGCAGTGCGAACCACTGTACCAACCTTATGCTATGCAAATATTTGCTACTGTAACCTGGAATGTTATACCAGGTCATCCATTGTATTAACAAAAATATTAGCAAAGAGAATGGAGAAAAGCATATTCAGATATGTGACAGAAGGAAGGAATTATATTGGCAAAGATGTTAATATGACAATTATAAACAGATGTTAAAAAAAATTACATACCAACGTCATGTAATAAGCTAAGCACTTGGCTTTCTTTAAGTCCACAGCAATTTTCAGGCTTGTTTAATATCTTGAAATAAAAGACATAATCAGCAAAGAACTATAAGAAAAATAAAAATTGCCAGACACTTATCCTGTGGCAGAGGTATGAAATCATGCAGTGTAATGCAATATTCCATCACTAGAAGTAGGACATCATTAAATGCAACTTAAAATATATTGCCTAATAAAAATAATAATTTTAATCTAAACAAATGATTTTTAAAAATATAAGCTTGCAGTTATAGCTGCGAATAAATGATCAAAATGCAAGATAAAAGCTTTCTCCAGAATTTTCAAAAAAAATTCAAAATGCACAGTAAATATATATTTAAAAAAAGGCAATGTCAAATATATCTTCAAATTCAGCACAAATTATACTTTAAATGTACAATGCTGTTACCTACAATTTCAGTGGTGTACAAATTTGGGTTAGCAGGTAGCATTTAATTTTCCAAGAGTAAACATTAAAGTCTAATGAATTTTAATAGTACTGAAATTAAATAGGAAACCAATACCCTGGATATTTTTTGCGTAATGTCGAGAAGATAAATCAGTAAACATAGGAGCAGTCAGCATTATTTCGTACCAAAAAGTACTTTGATACAATGGAACCCAAAAGGGAAAATATCAGGCGATGCCTGCCTTTCTAAAAACATAGATTAGTAAAGCAAGGCCAAAGGGATTTGTAAGTGAACAAGAAACTAACCAGTGTCTGGAAGGTGTGTGAATGGCTGCTGTCCAAAAGCAAAAAAATAGAAACGAGAGAGAAAACAATCCAGCAAAGAAAAAGGAAACAAAATGGGGGTGATCGAAAATTGTTGTTTTAAGTCTGGTTGCACGATGAAAGTGTTGTCTATGAAACTACATTGAGCTTCACTGGAATACCCTAGGAGATCAAAGTCAAAGTTCAAGTAAGGTAGAGAATTAAAAACAGAGGCACTGGAAGTTCAGGGAAAGAGGTGGGAAGTGGAGGATGTATCTGGTGCCAGCATCATACTGGAGGTGCTGAAAAGAGGATTATCCATTGAATGCGGTGACTGGTGGGGTGGAAGATGAGAGTAAGAGGAATCCTACTGTGGTTTTATGAGGGTGAAGAAAGGGTGACACTTAAAGGGGGTCATGGTCAAGCATTGGGAATGGCGGCAGTGGTGAACCACAGTTGAGGAAAAGGCGTTACAGAAGCACTGAAAATTGCAGTCATTTTGTTTATATAATCAGGCTTCTCCTAGCTCATCACTCTCAGCCCATGCTTAGAATTTTCAAAAATGCTTACAACCAGCATTTAGTACTTTGCTGAATTTGATAGTGACACTATTTAGAATCCCGTAAATTGAGGATAAGGATAGTTCCCACTATTTTCATTATGAAAGATGAATCTTCATCGAATATTGTGAAGACGTGAAGAATAATGGTAGTTTTAGGTCAACAACCGACATAATACAATCACCATCATTTTTCTTTTAACAGCTCCTGTCCAGCAACATTGCGAGGGTTTTTAATACGTAATATACCATTAAAGATTTGCAGTAACTCCATAAGCTCTCATTACATTGAATACTCCACTCACTCAGATTTCAATACAAACTTAAAAAGTTACCTTACGCAAGTCACCTCCTGTACAGTATTCCATCACAAGAAGTGGGACATCATTAAATGCAATTTCTTGCATTTCTTCTGGAACTTCACATGCTGTTACAACATTTGGGTTGTTTAACCTTGTTTTGGAAAGGAGGGAAAGAAAGAAATGCAGGTGACTTGCATGTACACTCAAGCCAACAAATAGTCAATTTATACAAGCTAAAGGAGATACTTAAACTTGAAAATACATTGAATAATCTAATCGAGTACCAATTTACGTGGGCCCTTACTGGAAACCCTGATGTATTAAACTTGTGATTTGACAATGAGAGGAAAAATGGTAAATTACTGTCATCTTGTATCTATAAAAGAGAGGCACCAAACCTAGTATCCACCTTGATTTAACCAAAAAACAAAATTCACTGTTTTTCTGTAACATTCTTGCCTTAAGACCTGCAAGAGCTTGGTGTACAGCCATGTATTTGACCATGGTCTGGCTATGTAGAGACATAGCATTGCCCATTGCTTTCCAGAGAACCTCGTATGGCGAGAATATTACCCTCGGAAACAAGAAACCCACCTCAAGAGGGTGGGGTAATCAGAGGAGGGCTCGTGGACCAAGGATTTCCTTGACTCTTCCTTGCAGGGTCCACCAGTGGGCCAGTTTGTTAAATAAACTTGTGCCAGCCAGCACAAATTGTGGGACAGAAGGCGGGTGGCAGGTAGCGTGGGCCTGGATCATTGGATTAGACAGCTTGTGTTATTACACATTTAATCTTTCGACTGACCTTCCCCTTCATCCTCCTGCAGGCATCTCATATTGGGGTTCTCTGGCAGAGATGCACCACCAATGAAAAGGACATTTATCGTTAATATAATAATGTGGCTTCCCGAATCCTGCATACTCAAGTATAATCAGACTCAAAGGTCTGCCCACCAGCTAAATGGGAATTAAAGGTCCATGGGTCTTTAATACTATGTAGTAGACCTCATGTCCTCTCCTTGGCTCAATTGTGATGCTCAGCTCTGACTCAGATTTGAACCCAAAACTGTCCATCATAGAAATTTGAACACTCCATCTAGGTTGACACTTTAGTGCCATATTGGCACTACTGGAGGTGCCACGTCTTAGATAATGAATGTATGAATGCAGAGGCCGAGTCACACACACCTTGAGAAATAAGGTGTGAATATACTGACGAACAGAACACTGGCAGTGACAACCTGGGAATAACCATTGTAAGCAGAAGAGAGAAGAATGGTAAGCTCCACCATTTAATAAGATCATGGCTGATGTAACAGCTTTACCGTTGATAGAAGAGATACCCCCTCAGATCCATCTTAAATGAGCACCCCCCTTATTCTGGTCCCATACTCTCCCATGAGTGGAAACATCTTCCCAACATTGACCCTGCCAAACCCCTTAAGTATCTTATGTTTCAATGATATCAACTCTCAATCTTGTGGGCTCCAAAGAGTTCAGACCCAACATGTTCAATCTTTCCTCACATGTTAGTCCCTCTCTACTAGGGATCATCCAAGTAAACCTCCTCAGTATTGCCTCAATCTTTGCTTAAATAAGGGGACCAAAACTGTACACAGTATTCTAAAAGTGGCCTCGCCCAGTAGCTTGTACAGTTCTTTATTTTTGTATTCCAGCTCCTTGAAATAAAAGCCAGCATTCCATTTGCCTTCCCTATTACTTTCTGCACCTGTTTGCTAAATCTCCAGGTTTCATGAACAAGGACGCCCAAGTTCCTTTATGCTACAGCTTCTTGCAGTGTTTACATTTAAATAATAATCTGCCTGCTCATTCATTCTTCCAAAATGAACAATCTTACATTTTCTGCCCACTCACTTAACCTGTCAATATCTCCCTATAAACCATGTATATTGTCCTTACAACTGGCCTTTCCTCCCATCTTTGTATCACCCGCAAATTTGGCCACAGTAAACTGTTTCTTTCTCCAAACCAGCACTGATCCCTGTGGCACTCCACTGGTCGCTGTCCTCCAACTTGAGAAAGAATCCCTTTTCGCTATATCCTGTTGTTAGCCAATCTTCTATCCATGACAGAATATTACCTCCAATACCATCTTGCGTAGTAGCCTTTTGTGTGGCTCTTTATCAAATGTCTTTTGAAAATCCAACTCTATAACATCAACTGGTCCTCCTCTATCTACTCTGGCTCATACCTCCTCAAAGAACTCTAGTAAATTTATCAGACACAATTTCTTCTTCATGCAACCACATTGACTCTGCTTGATCAGATAATGACTTTCCAAATGCACTGCTATTCTGTCCTTAATAACTGATTCAAAGATTTTTTTCAATAACTGAAATTAGACTAACTGGCCTGTATTTTTCCTCCTTCCCTTTTTGAAGGAACATACCACATTGCCAAAAGTTGGAAAACTGCCACAGTTCCAAAACTCTTAGGTTTTTGGATAATGACAACCAAGGCATCCACAACCTCTGCAGCGAGCTCCTTTAAGATCCTGGAGTGAAAACCATCAGGTCCAGGGGACTTGTCATTTTTAATCCCCTTAGTTTGCTTAAAACTAATTCTTTGGTGATGGTGACTGTATTTAATTCCACCTCCATGCTTTTGACCATTTCTGGGATGCAGTTAGTATCATCTGCAGTAATAAGTAATAAAAAAAATCTATTTAACACCTCTGCCATTTTTTTTGTTCCCCAGTTTCATTCTCTAAGTGGTCAATGCTTTCTTTTACTTCTCTCTTCCTTTTGATGTACTTTAAAAAGCTCATATTGTCTGTTTTTTATGTTTCTCCCTAGCTGCCCTCAGTTTATTTTTTCCTTCCTGATTTATTTTTAGTTATTTTTATCGCATTCTGAATCTATCACAATCTTCCAGCCTACCACAAACCTTTGCCAGCTTTTATGTTTCCACTTTCACCTTAAAAGCTTCCTCAAATCATCCATGGTAGGATCTTCATCTTCTTAGCATCTTTCCTGATTAGGTTGTCAGTGTGGATCACATTGGTGTAAACAGAACAGGGTTCAATCCCCATTCAGACTGGGGACAATTAGAGCCAGCCTTTTTTCCCCAATCTGTGGTGACGGTCATGGTGCTATGGGTCAGACCTGCCTTCCAGCAGAGAACTGAAGAAGCAGCATTTGTGCATTCAATTAAACTATTAAAGTTTTTTTTAAGTTTATTTATTAGCCACAAGTAATGCTTACATTAACACTGCAATGAAGGTACTGTGAAATTCCCCTATTCAGAAAATCTTGAGCAAAAATCAGAGATGCAGTTTCTGGCTGCACTCTTGTCTGCTGTAACTGGCAGATGAAGACACTACACACTGGCTGAGGTGTGAAGAATATTTTCAAAGTTAAATCAAAAAAAAATTCATATGACAAAGTTGAACTATTCGATGCCCAACTAAATATGAATGAGGTTATCCATCCAAAAACCCTTCCGATTCCCTACTCTGTGCCATCTATTTTTGCTGAATGATTCCAGAAATTTTACTTCCAATTCTCTGCTTTGTTTATTCATTCCAAATGTTACTCTTTGTTTGAACTTTTGCTTGACATCAGTGCTGGATTTACTTCAAGTATCCCCTTGTGCTGCATTTGTCATTCAGTTTGAAGTTATATTTAGAATGTAGCTTTTTCCTACAGTTTCCTAGTTTATACAGGTTTTGAAGATCATTGTTCAAATCATCTCCAAAAGGTTACCAAGTCCCAAATTCTCCCAGATATCCCCAAACCCCAGGGAGCAGCCACCTCCAGGTTTGCAACTTGACCTGGTGTCTTGGTGACTATAAATGGACACATTACTTAATATGTGGAATGCTCCCTCCCAATTTAATGGTATCTACACGTTCAGTCACAAAGCATGTATTAAACCCGTCCAAAAATATTTCACTAATGGTTTATATGCTGTATTTTTCTCTCGTGTACAAACAGCTATACATCTGGAACTTTTCCATGGTGACCAAAAATACCTTAATCATTTTGGGAATATCTGAACACTGCTAATGAAATTTCTATAAAATCTCTAAAGGACACTTACTTTTTCATAATTTGAATCTCATGACACCACCTCTCTTTGTTTCTTGCACTCAACTCCAAACGACAGGCTTTCACTGCAATCCTTTCTCCAGTATTCTGGAAGAGGTGTTTGGAATTGTAAGTTTATTCTGAAGTAAAAAAACCTTTGTGTAAAGTCAAAACTGTTTGCAACTGAATATAATGGACGGAATCTTCCCAAAATTGCCAGGGGAACCCTTTACCCCCACATGCTACCCCACTTTGCAAGCCCACATACCTTATTGTGTTCCCACCTGTATAAGACCCCCATCATTGTGCATACCCACTACACAGTCAGCCCCATTCCTTTGGCACTGCCCCAGTACACTTATGGTGCCCAAGTGGTCACTGCCAGAGTGCCAGGTGGGCACTGCCTGAGAGGCACTGCCCAACACGTCCCCACCACCAAGGGGCTTCAATGGCCTTTGATTCCCTTGACACGGCCACAGCACTTGATGCTGTTACTGCAGAGCAGACAGAATATTCAAGGAGATGGGGAGCAGCCATGCGGGACCAGGCAAGTTCTTTTAACTTAGATCAGTTTTATGTCAATAGGCTCCACGCCCTTTCTGGGGATGAACCTGTTCTCAACAGTAAAACAGGATTGAGAGAATAACAAACAAACCTGTGCCAAGTGTGCACCAGTTTTTCCGCCCCCCCGCCATATGCCATCTTCCTGGCTCACCATGCTGATCAACTGGCGCAGTGAGCCAGTACGATTGCACCCAATACCTGTAATAATGCTCTTATTTGTTTAATTCAGCTATTTCCAATGAAAGATCATTAACATAAAATATTGGTCCTGAAATTTCAGAAGCCAAGGAGAAGGTAGGTTTCTAAGTGGCTGGGATTATGGGTTCAGATGCAGTGGAGGAGTAGGTCAGTAGTATAAGTTACCCAATTTTAACTTTTCCAAGATAACAATTATTGTAATACAGTCAGAACCATTTGAAGATTGTGATTTAAATCATACTTCTGGATGATTCCAACTGCAAAGCTATTGCCTAATGAAAGTTTGAACGCTCCAGGCAATTATCATGCAATCTTTAGCTGGAGACTTCCCAGGTGTGCATGTGTGGGGGAGGATGGAGGATTCCCCCAGCACATCTTTGGAGTATCCTCCAATTATAATGCCCTGAAGTCCGAACGTTACAGGCTATTAAGTCTGCTTCTTCTCAGATGTTTCCAGACTTAGTAAGCATTTCTACCATCTAAAGCTGTTATTTCCGCTAGTCTTTGGTTTACTTTTTATCTGACTCTTTGATCTGCAAATTTTTTCTGAAATTAGATAAACATCTGATTTACAATCTTTACAGCAGGCAGGCCAAACAGGCACGTAACTAAAATGGAAAGTTAATTATTTAAGGGGAAACTTTACATGTTAAAATACAGCTAGGACATAAATCATCCCTTTGAACTAGTGAGTTATAATATAGTTCACATCTTTTGTTAGCTCTCAACAATCACTAGGGTCAAGCTTAAGTTGGCCACCTTACTGATGTACATGTTTATGGCAATACCTTTATAAAAAACATTGTACATGAAATGGGGATCAGAATCTTGAAGCATGCAACAACTTGCATTTAAAGAGTGCCTTGAAAGTAGTAAAATGTTCCAAGTCATTTCACTGGAACACTGACTGAATACCAAATTTCTGTTGCCAAAGAAAGAGATATTGTAATAGGGGACCAAAAGTTTGCTTCAAGGTAAGTTCTAAGGAGTATTTTAACAGACAGGGATGCAGAGAGGTTTAATCAGAGAATCCATGGAATCATAGATTCCCTACAGTGCAGGAGGCCATTCGGCCCATCAAGTCTACACTGACAACATTCAATCCCCACATATTTACCCCACTAATCGCTCTAACCTACGCATCCCGGAACACTAAGGGGCAATTTAGCATGGCCAATCACCTAACCTGCACATCTTTGGACTAGGAGAGGAAGCCAGAGCACCTGGAAGAAACCCACACAGACACAGGAAAAATGTGCAAACTCCACACAGACAGTGGCCCAAGCCAGGAATTGAACCTGGGTCACTGGAGCTGAGTCAGCAGTGTTAACCACTGTGTCACCGTGCACAGGAGGGAAATCCAAAGCTTTTCGGATTCAAGCACATCCCTTTCAATTAATTTATTTCATTAGCTTTCCCCCCTTTTCTAGAGAACTGCATATTACAATCCAAGATGGTTTTATGATAAGGAAAAAAATGGGAGAAATATAAATCTAGCCTCCAAAGGCACGCAAACAAATTATCTGGGCAGAAATACAATACTTAAAATGAGAAAGAGAAGAAACTTAAGCCACTGATCTTAATTGGATCTCTATCATGCTCTTCGAGTCTATTCAAATCAAACATAAGTTTCCAATTTAGTTGCAATAGACCAAAGTTGGCTGTACAGTATACATATAAATAATGCAGGTCAGATAGTTTGATGGTTTAGCAAGTTATAGCATTAAGGTCAGCATAATGAAGTTGTAAGAACCAGATCTGTTTCCTCAGTGCTCAAACGATTCAATGAATTCCTGACCTCAAGCAATCTGTTGTTCCCGTGGAAATCAAATTATTAGCAACTGTTCAGAATACCATTTTTATAAAATTTGTTCTTAGGATGTGGGTATTGCTGGCTAGGCCAGTTTTTATTGCCCATCCACAATTGCCCTCTGGAAGATGGAGGTGTGCTGCCTTCTTGAACCATTGCAAGAACAATCAAGGTACTGCTAGGAAGGGAGTTCCAGGAATTTGACCCAGTGACAATTACTGCGTGGTGGCGGGGAGAAGCAAGCTATCTGCCCACTCAGTTGTAGTGTATGATTCAAGCAGATTTATATAGCAGCTGCTCCCCAGACATAACCACAGCGTTATGGATCCAAATTCCAAGGCTTCCTGTCACAAAGATTACTCATGAGAAGGTGACGTAATCTCAGTTGATTTGTAAATCTTTCATGGAAGCCAAACATTCCAACCAAATGTGTATGAAAATCTGGGATTATTCAATTTACTGAAGTTTGTGAATTATAAGCCATCATAAAGCAGCTAAGGAGAAATCTGCAATCTTGAAAAGAAATCTTCTGTCACCAAGTTTTTTTTGTTTCATCTAAAACCAAACTCATTAAGTTACGAAAGCCAGGTTTGTCAGTGGTGTATAAAATTTACCTTATGTTCATACATATAGACATGTCCAAAGCCTCCTGTTCCAAGCCGTTCCTTTAAATCCCAGGGCCCACACGTCTGAACCTGTTTAAAAGGTGGTTTCTCCATCCCTGATACAAACGCAATCACTGTAATGGCAAAAATATTCAAAACTATTACAGTAACAAAATGTTGTAAAGCTTAACTGCAAACAGAAATATCGGAAAGTACAGATAATTAGTCAGCATTCGAAAAAGAATGATCAGGTACAGTTTCTATTGTATCACTTCATTTGGGCTCCTTTTTCATTCTAACAGTGTGGATCATAGACAAAGTGGCCAGAGTGCGAATGGGAGTGTAAAATGAATTGATGAGTCAAAAGGAAGTTCGGATTATGACTAAGTACAAAACAAAGATATTCAGCAAAGCAGTCACCCACACATATCGCTGGTCTACCTGCTATACAGGATGTTCTATTCTAAGCAACAAAACAGAGACAACCTATGCATGTCATTTATATGCAACAAGCATTTGGGCTACTGAGCAACAGTGGAGGAATCAACATGCGTTCGTGTCTTTCCTGAATTATCATCATAACAATATTTCAACTTTCAAACACATACCAAACTTACAGTAATGAGGTCCATAGAACATATTAAAGGCCATGCATTCCCATCCAATCAGTGACTTGATTGTATGTAAAGAAATGCAAATTTTGGGAAAGATGTTAAATTGAGGCCTTTGCTCAAATATGACATGACACCGTTTGAATAGAATGCAAAAAATTTTCCCAGTGTTCTAGCCAATATCATCCTTCAATCAATGCCATCAAGAACAGAGCCTGAGATAGTTTGGGTAAGCAAATTAACTTCTACATTTGTCCAAGCAATCCACTGCATGCAAAGTATCTTGAGATGTCCTGAGAATAGACTATTTTGGTGGGATCTGCTGAAACAACAGAAAATGAGCAACCCACAGAAGAGCAATAAAACATCAGCTGCTTGGGTTATATGTTGGTTGCAGGAGTGCATTAACAGAGCAGAACTGTAGGATAGTATGAATGTGATAGATCTAAAACCCACTAAGAGGTCTGTTCTACTAAATGAGGTAGTCTTCTCAGTTCAAATTTGCTCGATTTATCTAATCTGTTAATGCAACTTGAACCATGAAAAGAACACTCCCAGTGTTGTGTTTTATTAAAATTGTCTAATTTGTGCAACACAACACAATTATTTTGAAGCATGAGTAAAACATTGAACCAAGTAGACTGTAGAAGCAAAATCATGGGCGACACTTGAAATAAGCACGACAGTGCATCATGCATCAGTTCCACTTGAAATCCATTTAATAAGACAGGTAAGATTCCCAGTGCTGCCCTTTCACGCGTGTTGAATTTCATAATGCTGCCCCAATGTTTACAGTCTATTCCACAAATACTGGTCTCAGATCAGTAACAGTACAGCATGAGGGACAGCCAGCAAACCTGTGTTATGCTGCCATCTCCGCACTTCACTGAGCTCAACAAAAGGATTCTGCAAGAACAAGCCTGCAGCTTCAGTCTCTAGAGAGCTTAGAGAAAAGCCCGAGTGGGAATGTTGCTCCTCTCCTACAAGTAAAAAATTCCACACTACCTTTAAAAATGTTCCAAGAGACCAACTGGACATCTTATAAACATGCTCCATACAGAGCGTTGGTATTTTTAAAATAGCAATTCAAAATAACTATTTCCTGTCAAAAATGGAAATGGTAAGCAAATGGTACAAAGTTTCAAAGTGTAGGACCACCCATGAATGGTAGTCTCTCATCTCTTGGCTTTAGGTTGCCAACGTGATTCTAATGTTATGCTGCTACTTCCATACTAAAGTGTATCAAAACTGCTTGATAATAGTGCAAGGGCAATACTACAAAATCTATGAAGCCACATCTACTTGGTTGTTAATGTATTGCCACGTTATCTAATCATCAAATTTAACTGCTACCGTCAGATTTGTCAAAAAAGAAAATTTACTAATTTACTTCTACACAGCAAAACCAAAGTTCGATACGAGTGCCAAAATCTGACAGAAACAGCAGATATGTTGATGGACAATTTCACATATTACAGCACTCAAAAAAATTAGGAGAAGCAATATTTACAGGAGCTGAGACCAAAGAGGGAAGTGTAAGGAAATTAAATCACAAAATCTGATAACAGTACATGACACAACAGTCAAATTAATATTTCTAAAATAGTGATCCAAAATAACAACTTCCTCATTTCACACTAAAATGGTACGCATCTAGATTAGTCCTGCATCATAGGAGTATAACTCTACTTTGCAGATGGTGGAATAACACTTGACTGCAACCCTGGCCATATCGCAGTGATTTTTCGAAAGTACATAATGACTCTATTTTCCAATTTTTCAATACTTTATCAAAGATATTTACCCACTGTGAAAAGGACGGCCTTTATCAAAGGTACACTTTGGCCACTTGAAAGGAGACATGCTCTCACTCCTATTTTCTTTCCTCATGATGCTGTCGGCAAGATTAACAAAATGGGAGGGGAACAAAACATGGCTGTCCACCTCAGGGTATTAGGCACTAATTCCTAGCATGTTTCTCATCATACCATCTGTAGCATAGCCACCTGACCGCAAGTAACAGCGACTACAAATCAATCTTGAAGGAAAAGAAAGATGGAGACTAGAAATATAAATACTAAAGAGAAACAAGTACATCCCTCTCTGGTTCTGATATAGAGATCAGATGATTGAAGATTATGTGGAACATAACTAAATGGTAAAGTATCACAGGATAAGGTTTTTGCCTGATGCAAACGCAATGTGTCACAGACTAGCATTTGAAAAAAATCCCCTTTCATGTGACATTATTGTTCATCATTTTACACTACTATGACTCACATAATGTTATGATATAATATCAATAATGTAACACTTAGATTGATTTCAATTTCTGTCCATGGAAAATCAACCAAAAGTTTTAATCCAACTTACATGTGTCCAGTACACATCATTTTCTTTTGCCATAACATAAAATATGTCATTTTCAAAAGTGAACATACCACAGGCACCTTTATAGTCCACAGAATCCCCACAGTGCTATTTGGTTCATCAAGTCTGCATTGTATTGGAATAACCACAAGTCAGCCATAGATGACAATTCACAAGTGATATATCCGTTAAGCTTTGAAGCAAAGTTTGAATTCCTTTCATTCACATTAAGATTAATTGTTCCTTTGATCAGGAAACTACAAAATGGTATGTCTCTTAAAAAACAGCACACTGCTATTGATTAAAATAATTGCTTTGTTTTACATTTGAAAGTCATGTGCTTCATTCAGATCTCCCTCCATACAGCATCATGATTCGCCATGAAACTTCGGAGCAAAGACTCTCAGTGGACATATGTTAACCATTTTTGAGTTTGGTAGGAATCTCCACTCAGAGTTAATGAAACGTTTAAATCAGAAGTGTGTTGAGATACACAACACGTTTAAATGTATTCAGCTGCAACAACACTGGGATGGAGCAAATTTATACGATTCACATTCCTTTCACTGGACTCTGTCCACCCCTCCATTTGCGCAGCATTGTTGCAATATTTACAATTCTCAGGCTGCATTCTGGAAACTTACTAAGATTAGTTCAACCACGTATCTCCCCCCAAGAGATTTATACGTCAAGAAGGATGATGTTGTGCAAAGAAAATGGCAGATAAATCTGCAATGCAAAACAATCCAAGAGGAAACTGCAAATGTCAGTAGATATGGATAAGGTAAATGAACAGTCTTCAGAAATCCATTGAGAAACAAAGAACTGTGAAAAGCTATTGACCTTTGCCTCATGAACTTATTTTGAGAAATTCCTTAATTGTTCTCCATGATGTAAATACTGACAACCTTCACATTTCTAAAACATTTTGTAGGCTTCAAAGGCAACACCTCAAATTTCAACATGTAACAACCACATTTCTATCAAAAACTCAAAATAAACCACATTGTAACCAATAGATTCCACACACAACTTCATAGAATACAAAATTTCACACAACTGAGGACAATTTGTCATCTTCAAAGCCAGGGAAGCCATTGTGCTATTTGAGGTGTAAATGAACTTAAAAACATAGGTTGGGATTCTCCGGCCGCTCACAGCGGCGGGATTCTCTGGCCCCTCCGGCAGCACACCCTCACCTGCAGGTTTCCCGCTGGTGTGAGGTGACGTCAATGGGAACTCCCATTGAAAGTGAAAGGATCAAAGACTCCCGCCGCTAGCATACAACGTGCTACCTCCCATTGATGAGAAACACACGCTGGGAGGCTGGAGAATCTCAGCCACAATGTGGCATATCAGGGGTAGTCAACAGAAATGTAATGCAAACATTACATTACCACATCAGCAGATATACTAATAATAGGCTAAAATATTTGTCAACCATTTGCTGCACAGTTCCCATGATCATTCTGTGTCAGAGTGTTTTGTCACACTTCAGATATCACCACTTAAGGTTTTTTTTCCCCCATCCTACAATGCTGACTGGCTCAAAATAAGGGAAGCAGCAGTTGAGAATTGAAGTCTTCAGTTCTCAACTACTGCTTCCCACTGCGTGGGTGTACTGAGCGGCACAGTGGTTAGCACCGCTGCTTCACAATGCCAGGGACTCGGGTTCAATTCCAGGCTTGAGTCACTGTCTGTGTGGAGTTTGCATGTTCTCCCTGTATCTGCGTGGGTTTCCTCCGGCTGCTCTGGTTTCCTCCCCCAGTCCAAAGATGGGCAGGTTAGGTGCATTGGCCATGCTAAATTCTCCCTCAGTGTACCTGGTGCCGGAGTGTGGCAATGAGGAGATTTTCATAGTAACTTCATTGCAGCATGAATATAAGCCTACTTGTGTCTAATAAATAACTATTTTAAGTCAATGCCTTAGTAAACTGCTGGAATACTGTCAGGAGAATAACAAGAAAACAACCAAAATATAGAAATGTTTTCAAAAACATGTTCATCCACATTTCTCCTCAGCAACTGAATTTCTTGATGCCCAAAATACATATTTAAACAAAAGCTTTTTAAAAATATATAATCTGCAATACATGGTTAAATTTTCCAACCAATTTGATTTTGTGTCCTTTCACACTTCAAGTATTTCTGACAGTGTCTTAATCTGTTTCAAAACCTTGAGCTTCAGCTTGAAACATCTATCCTAGAACAGTTACAGAGCAACAACTCTATGCCTTTGGTAGAGAGAAATGTCTGAATATGCTTGATGACCAAACTCAAAAAGTGGATAGGAGAAGATTTTTGAGGACCTCAAAGACAGTGAGAAAGGTGAAGTCCCAGAATTTAAGGGATTCCAGAGAAAGGGCTCAAAATGGACAATGGCACATCTACCAAAAAGAGGAAATAACAAGAAGCCAGGGTCAACATAAAGAAACATGTTAATCGGATCCAAGCAAGCTGATGAAGTGAAATCCAGGCACAGAGCTTATTGAATTGTTCAGTCTCATAGCTCTTCTCCAATACAACCAAGTGCCCCAACTGTTCCGTAGTTCTGTTCTCTTTTTAAATAAATCAAATAATCAATACAATAAAATAACAAATACAGGTGAAACCACTGGTGGGCCACTATGCTCAAAGACAATTAGTACCCATCACCTGTTTTTCTTACTCTTAACAATGTCATTATCAAGACATTAACAGATTCCCCTCTTTTCTTTAAATTAAAAGAGTTTTGAAAACATAAGAACAATCTTTCAAAAAAACTATTCAAAACAAAATTATATTTTTTTCACCTGTCTCACATTATAGTCCAACCATCCATTAACAGATCACAAATCCCCCCTTAAATAAAAGTTAACAAGTCAAAATAATTTAAAAAAGCAACCAGAAAAAACTGATTGTCCATATACTCATTATAACATAAGACATCCATCCCTCTTCTTGTACATCTAATAACTCTTTGCAGCAAGCATCTCTTTTCGTACAAGAGTGTGACAACTGGAGACTTACATCCACCCATTTTATTTTGGAAATCTTTCTAACATGTATTTTGTACTAGCAAAATCAATCTTCAACCTTTGTTCAGTGACACCCTTGTCAAATGGACATCGTTCCAAAGAGAACTGTTATCCAGCATTCTACGGGCACACTTCTCTCAGAGTACCCCTTCAGAATATTGGGTGAGTACACCCTCATATCTGTTGTTTTAGCTAACACAGTGTTAAATCAAGCCAAGGTGCATTTTAACTACCCTTTTTTTATTTTCTTTGCTTTACAGGCAAATGGATAACATTAATTATTCTTTCCCAAAGACAATATGATAAACTCCAACACACTGGTATAGCCATCTGGAAGATTCGCATGTGAGGCATCACTAAAAATGACTAACTTCATATGTTCTGGATCACCCAAGACTGGAAATTTAAGTACCATTTCTCCAAATTTAATTTCTTAAATATTTTATTTGCTCTCAGAACCTTAACTGTGGTATGTTTCCTCTTGATACTCAGTTCCAATACATTACAATTGGCATCAGGTCAGGTCTGAGCAGCACAACTGTCCAATCAAATGTCTTAATTTCTCGATTTCATCCTTGGATGCAAGATTTTCTCTTTAAGAAGACCTCACCTGATTTTCTGGGCTGTGTTTGATTTTCTAGGTGAGATTGTTGATTCAAGGTCACTCCCAGCTCATTCTGCTTAATGTCTAACCCTATATATTTAAAGATTCCAAAAACATGACAGCCGACATTAAACTCCTTTTTTTTTAAAACAACTATTGCTCAATTTCTGCAGAAATTCCCCACATAAGTTAGCCTATTCGTTTCTCTTCAAGATACCGAGGGAACATTACTGGGACTGATTTTGGCTGAATACAATTCGTTTTCAGCAGGATGGAGCAAACTGAGAAACACCACACCCTTGATGCATCATTCAACCCAAACAACACTTGTTTAATTTCCATAGTTTCCCTCCCATATTGCCAGCTTCTTTAGGCAGTTCCAAAAACACTCCTCTTTGAAATTTCTCACCCTGTCATTTTCATATCAATTTACATTCCCAGGAACATGTTGCTAAAAGATCAAAGAAAATCTTCAGGCCCACTCTTCCTGAACTGGGGGAGTCCAATCTGACATTTTGATCACCAAGTGCTTCTTTGAAACCTCGAGTCACTAGTCCAGCTTGAGGGAGTACCTTTTCTGTGCATATCCTGTGTAATAAAGCTGGCCAACCCCTATCTAGTATTTCATAGTATACACTAAATTCTTTCTAACTTTTTTACTTGGAATCCTGCATCAATGTTTAATTTGTTAATAGCCACTAAAGCTTCTCGATTACAAGGGCTTCTTGTTCTCCTAGTATTCTAGCCTGTTTGATTATCCTCATTATTTTCAAACCATAGTCTCTACATGCTCTTCTATTTCTTTCTGCACTACTACATGATACATCCCTTCAACGATCAGGATTCTTTTCACAAGTTTGTTTTCTTTCCCTAGGTCCATGATCACTTCCAGGTCCATTTTCACAACTCTCACTGCATTTTATGACATTCCACATCTTTACCTCATTTTGTCAATCCATAGATCTTAGTTTCTGTCCCTCATCTTGCATATTTAGCCAACGTTTGTATTTGCCAGTGGCTTTTCCTACTCTCCTTCGAATGGTGACATCCCTGCATTCAGTGGCCTTTTCTGGCACGTTACTCTAATGCCAACCTTTGGTTGATGTCCTTTTGTGATAAACAGCCTTATCCTGCACTTCAGTATCACTTTGTCCAGTCAGCCTATTATCTGCCATAAATCTACTCCTTATAATTATCCAATATATGTGTATGTGAAGTGCTTGATGCCTCATCACTTTTGTATTACTTGTTCAGACTCTGTAAATATACAATTAGTGCCAAATAGCTTTGAAGAGTGTTTGATCACCATGATTTTTCCATCAGTGCCTGCAACCTTAACCTAGCCTTTTTGCCCTGCTTTCTTGTAACATACCATGACCTCTGGATTAAAATTTATTTCTGATGGCTTTTTTTGCCTTAAGGCTTGCTGAATCTTTGCTGAAACTTCAGCCTTGATAAACGCCTTTCTTCCTGCATTCAGGTGCTCAGAGAAAAAAGTAGTACAGTCCATTCCAAGGCCAGGAATAATCCCACACCAAAGGTATTTTTGAATTTCTCCCAAGTTAAATTCATAGGGCCAAGTATTTGAAGTGAATTCTTCTCAGGGACTGCCCGTGTCAGGGCATCTCATCAGTTACTGCATGATTTTTTTTTTCATAAGCTTCATTACTGAATGGACTTTGTCTTTTCTCGATATTACTGTTGACACACTGGGTGGGATTTTACAGCCTTGCTTGTCCCAAAACTGGAAAATCCCAACCCAAAGTCAACAGATTTTCCCTCACCCTTTGCAAGCTCCTGTGGAGCTGGCAAGGGATGGACAATGGGCCATGATGGTATCCCTTTTTTTAAAATACATATATTGCATTTTTCACTGATCTCTTCAATAAGTTTAGTATCGTCACTGGCCATTACCCCTGCAACCTTTAGTAGGATTTTTAACCTATGATAAGATGGATGGGCAAACTGCCAATGTAGTTTTAATGTCATTGGCATTTCTTTAACATTTGATTAGAGATGGATATTAAGGGGATACAAAGTTCTGACTGAATTTCCAGATTTTCCAAAACAATTATCTTATTGTGTTCCATATCGAATTTCATTTAACCTTTTTCATAGACAACTTGCTCAATAGTAAGAATATTTCACTGGATATGACATCTGTGCTAATAAAGTAGCTTACCCCAGCTATTTCACAGAATATCACCAGTGATTTTAGTGACTTTTACGTGTTGTCATCCCAGGAGCTGAAATAAATAGAACGTTCGTATTCCTAACTTCAGGCTTTACCACTTAGAGAATCCGACCTATCCACTCTGCATGCTGTGGACATGCCCCCACTATCTAACAAGTCAATCGAATGAATCCACAACTAGAACACCCACTACTGCAGACTAAAGCTTTTCATGGCCTGATCCAATATCACCTTCTTCTTTCAAATCTTCCACCTCATCTGCAATTTCAAAAACCCTGTTATTTCATTTCAAACAAGTATCCACATGATGATATTTTGAGTCACTTCTGAAACATGATAATTACTCGATAATTCCTGATGTTCATTTTTCTGCTACATCTTTCATTTGTTAGAGCTGTCAATAGGGTCTCCATCTTCATTCCTTCTATTTGTGGTTCTTTCATATTGACGTTTGCGCCCATATCGGAACGATCTTTGAATGCTTGTAGCATCAAATCCTCCAGTATTACTATGAAAGTCCCATACCTGGCTTTTTCTTAACCAGTATCCATATATCCATTTCACTCTTCCATTGGTAATAAGATTCAGCTTCACAGGACAATGGTGCAAAATGATATCCTGATATTTTAGACTTGGTTTCAGCCATTGTTATCTAAAGTAGCTCCATTTACAACCTTCTGTGTGAAAATAAATCTTAGTTTCCAAGGCCACCATCCTATGCTACCAATGTTAATAGGATTCAAGTCAACTGGTGAAGCTAAAACAAAGACATTGTTTTATCATATTGAGGACGTTTATTGACTTGTTCAGGCTCATAGCTCTCCCCCCACAAATCTAGTGTCTCAGCTATCTCCTATTTATGTGCACTCAAAGACAATTAATAACCATCACCTGTTTCTATTAACATTAATATAATTAACAAGACATTAACAAACAGCAACAATACAGACATAATGGCGGGATTGAGGGCAGCAGTGAAAATGAAGAAGTGGGTATCAGTGTACATGCAAGTGAACCTCATTTTCAGATAATGTTCTCAAGGGGCATCAACAATTAGATGCAAAAGAGAAGGGGGCCATGGAGACATCTCTGAGGAACGCTAGTGTAAGGAAATAAAGAGAAGCCATTTGTGGATATGCATGGCTCTAGAATTAGATAACCAAACAAGAGCAATCCTACTGAGCTGCACAACAGAAAGACAGGAGGATGGTGTAACCATTTATCTGCTTAGGGTCAATTTTAGTGATATGGCAGGGACAGGAACTGGAACTGGATTCCAGAAATTCAAGTAGACGGACAGGGAATTAGAAGGCTACAAGCAAATGTTTGTAGGCATGGTATAGACAGAAGTTAAACTCAGTGTTTTTGAGGTTTTTTTCTGTTCAAGGAAAATGTTAATTAAAGACTGTATAAGTTGCAGACACACTACTTGTGCAATAAATGCTTGTTTATGAAATGCGTTGATTAAAGATAGTAGCAGACACACTAACTGTGTGCCAGGAACTTGCTGACGCTGGGACAATCAATGGATCGCAAAGGGGAAAAACACTGCCTGGCAAGGTAAAAGAGGTCACTAACTGGTTAGGTGATATGGTTAACAGGCTAGAACAGCCTTCTTTCACCCAAATGCCATCTCTTTCTCTACATAAAGACACCAATCCCTCCCCCCGTCAGATTCTCAGACCTCACCATCAGTGTTTATAAATCTTTACAAAGGCATTTCTTCTCTTCGTACCTCAACATTTTAAAAAAATCAAGTTGAACGTTGTGCCAAACCTTTTCTTTCTGAAATTTAGTCATTGGCCATTGAGTGAGAAAAGAATGAAAGTGTGCACCCCCACCCGCTTGCAAATAGGTGGGCAAGCCTACTCCAAAGCATCCTGAACCTATAGTTGCCTTCAAACTCCCAAAATTCAAGGCCCCCACCTCCTGCCAATGCTCCTAAAGGACCCTCAGAGTTCTCCCAGATTTAAGATTGCCATCAAAATGCTGACAGCCTGCATTTCCCATCCCCATAATGACTGACCCCTTGCCAATGCATCCATATTCAGGACTATCCCCATTTCTGATGTAATTCCTTACCCTTTGTTGTAATTGCTTTGTGCACATTTTCTGTCCACCTCACTTGCAACATTAAGCATAAATTTCCATCTGAAATAACTGGATCCCAAAGTCGATTTGCTTTGCGAAGTAACCACACAATAATTTCACACAAACAAAAGAATTTGATTCCTGCTCCTTCATTATTGATATTTTTCTGCTTGACCTGGGCGGTGGTGAGGAAGCATGTACCTAAAGGACCAACTTACAACAAATTCTGCTAGCAAGTTCCTCCACAATAAGGCAGGGAAATGTAGGACACCTAGACTTAAGATACTGCTGACTAAAACCAACAGCTCACAAACACAAGAGCTAAAGGAAACAAACTGAAAATAGTAAAAACTGTTTTTTGTTGAACTGGTAGAATGCAAGATTCTGAAAAAAGTGTGCAATTAATCAATCTGACATTTAATGGCCATCACTGCATTACACTTCCCAAACTGATCAAAGACATTGAAATTAAACACACATTTCTTACATTAGAAAACATTATAAAAAATTACAGCCACCATCTTCAAAGTGCTAAACATTAAGAATTTTCTTTATTAGCAAAGGACATTCTTCAAATAACCATTCATTACCAATATAACTGTACCTTACTTAGAAGCATCGCAAGACATTTAGGTTGGCACAGTGGTTAGCACTGCTGCCTCACACTGCCAGGGACCCAGGTTCTATTCCAGCCTTGGATAAATGTCTGTGTGGAGTTCGCACGTTCTCCATACACCTGCATGGGTTTTCTCCCACATTCCAAATATGTGCAGTTTAAGTGGATTGGCCATGCTAAATTTCCCCTTAGTATCCCAAGATGTGTAGGTTAGGGAGATTAGAGGGGTAAATACATGGGGTTATGGGGATTGGTCTTGTGTTAGATACTCTGTTAGAGGATTGGTGCAGGCTTGATGGGCTGAATGGCTCCCTTTTGCACTGCAGTTCTATGATTCTCGGGGAGGCAGCGGCAGTAGTCATATCATTGGAATGCAGAGGTCTAGGCCAATGCTCATAAATACCCGCATGGTTCACTAACCTCCTTTTCGGGAATGAAATCTGTCATCATTACTTGTCCTAGCCTACAAGTGATTCCAGACCCACAGCAAGGTGGTTGACTGCTCTCTGAAATAGCCTAGCGAGTCACACAGTTCAAGGGCAATTTGGGATGGGCAAATTGATGACCACATCCCATGAAGAAAAAATATGTTCTGTTGGAAAGAAGATGCAAATTGTTCTGAAATACGGAAAAAAAGAATTGCACTTTTATCGTGCTAAGATATTAGGTTGCCACAAAGCACTTTAAAGTTAATGAGGTACTTTTTACAAAGATGTAGTCATCATTTTAATGTAGGAAACACAGCAGCCAATTCGCACACAAGGTACCACAAACAGCAATGTGATAATGGCTAGATAACCTGATTTTGTGTGTTGTTCAATGGTGCAGAAACCAGAGGGACTTAAGTGAGTGCGCTCTCATTCTCTCCCTCTTTCCTTTGGAATAAGCATGTCGCTTGGTTCGAGAAGCCAACTGTCAGAAACCTACAGCAAAACCAAGATCTTGTAATAATTGTATTATCATCTGCATCTTACCACATCCAGGAAATGTTAACTTGGGTAGCTCTTCAAAGTAATGTCATGGGATTTTTTTACAACTGCCTGAGGGGGAGGTGGCCACTTAGTTTAATATAAGGTGGCACATCTAACATTGGAGTGCTCCCTCACTGGAATGTTAGCCCAGGTTTTATGCTTAAAAGTCCTTCATTCAGGATTTGAACCATTAATCTTATGACTAACAAAAGAATGTTATCACTGAACCACAGTTAACACTTAAGCCAATGTGGGCATCTTGTTACGAGACTACAGTCCTTTATTTTTCAACTTTCAACTGCCTGGAAATTTTGCAATTTGAACTGAGGCAGTGCAAACAGTTTAAATATGCAAGGCCACCTTCCAAAGTTGGGGCAAGAAACAAACAAGTCACCCTTGGGGGATTGCAAAGAAAGAGACAGTTTCTATAATCAATAAACCCATAGAAACTCATGACTGTCTAAGGAAGAGACATTAAAAATGCCAAGTACTGGGGACTGAAACAATGGCTGCCACAGACAGACATACCTAAAATCTCTTGGAAATTTGATTTGGTTTATTAATGTCACATGTATTAGTGTACGGTGAAAAGTATTGTTTCTTGCACACTATACAGACAAAGCGTACCGTTCATAGAGAAGGAAACGAGAGTGCAGAATGTAGTGTTACCATCATAGCTAGGGTGTAGAGAAAAATCAACTTAATGCAACGTAGGCCCATTTAAAAGTCTGATGGCAGCAGGGAAACTGTTCTTGTATTGGTTGGTACATGATTTCAGACTTTTGTATCCCTTTTTTTCTAACAGAAGAAGGTGGAAGAAAGAATGTCCGGGGTGCATGGGGTCCTTATGCTAGTTGCTATGCCAAGGCAGCAGGAAGTCTAGACAGAGTCAATGGATGGGAGGTTGGTTTACATGACAGATTGGGCTACATTCACAACCTTTTGTAGTTACTTGTGATCTTGGGCAGAGCAGGAGCCATACCAAGCTGTGATGCAACCAGAAAGAGTGTTTTCTGTGGTTCATTTGCAAACGATGGTGAGAGTCTTAGCTGTCTTGCCAAATTTCCTTAGTCTTCTGAAAAAGCATTGGTGGGCTTTCTTAACTATAATGTCGGCATGGGGAGACCAGGACAGGTTGTTGGTGATCTGGACACCTAAAAGCTTGAAGCTTTCGACTATTTCTACTTCATCCCCTTTGATGTAGACAGGGGCATGTTCTCCACTGCACTTCCTTAAGTCGAAGACAATCTCTTTCATTTTGTTGGCATTGAGGGAGAGATTGTTCTCGTCACACCAGCTCACTAGATTCTCTCTCTCTCATTCCTGTACTCTGTCTCGTCTTTGTTGGAGATCTGATCCACTATGGTGGTGTCATCGGCAAACTTGAGGCTACTGGTCTGTGTGTGGCCAAAATATTTCAAGGCCAGCCATAAGCAAGAGATTGCAAGTGATGGGGTCCAGTAAGTCTTCAGCAGAGCAAATAAGCTGAGGATTTTCTCTCTCTCTCTTTTAGAATATGCATGTCACTTGGTATGAGAAGCCAACTCTATTTGACACATATGATCTTGTAATAAAGACAAGATCTTCTACATCTGACCATTTCCAAGAAATCAGCTGACCTAAATGAGTCTCAATGTTTAAAACCTACATGCCAAAGACAAAGGATACTTAACTATATATTCTTTTACTGTTTTCACTGGAGTCTAACACTCTTTATTTCTGATATCTGTGTGGTCACACACACACACACAAGTGAGGTGACCCCAAGATTGCATGAGGGTGGAATGCTTGATGCTAATTTTCATTATTTTCCTCAGGTTTAGTGGTTAATAAATTTGTTCTGTTTATCACTCAAGAAAACATTGTTTGATTGGTTCCTTACTGCACACGTTTAAATAGTTAAATGCATTCCAATTTGGAAAAGGCATATCCTCAGAGAAAGAAATGTAAACATTAGTTGTGACTAACTAAGGAGGTTGAATAGAGAGGAGCCAGTTCATCCCTTCCCACTGGTCATAACAAGCTATTAAATTCAGTTTTGCAATTATCCATGTTGGGAATTTAACTTAATCTTTGGTTGCAAGTGAATGAGACTAGTTTGCTGACAACTACAATCATTGTTTGCCTAAGCTAGGCTAGAATAAAGGATTAGGGTAGCCTATTAGGTGAAACTGAGGCCTTACTTGATGCAATTTTTCAAAGCCATCTTGACCTTTTGGCTAAGATGAAGTGTCAGATCAAGCCCGGGAGGGCTACAATGCCTCAAAGTGTCAGCTTGAATCTTGCTTAATCAAGCCCAAGATGCAATGTCTTGTCTTGTCAGCTTAGATCTGATTTGTCCTTCATGTGGGGACCATGATTAGACTTAAATTTACATTTTTTTTAATTAAATTTTTTTCATTAGAATTAAAGTATCGAAAGGCACGAATAAAAAAAAAGTACTTTAATACAAAGGTGAGTGCACAATCAAAATGAATATAGACAGCATCCCAAAAAACACACTTAACATTACATCATTTTTTTTGGATACTGCAATTTCACTATCCTTCAGTCTCTGTATTGTGGAGCCAAATGCCCCAATTCTTGTTGATTTGTTTTTCTCATACCCTTCACATTAATCTTATTGAAATTATTCGTAAAGATACTTTACCGACCTCTACATGTTTTTGATTACAAACCCAAGTTTACATTATCTAAAGTTTGATCAATCTTGGTGAATAATTAATCCTGCGCATCTTAAAATTTCTACAGGATACCTATATCCAGGCTTATGTTTGAAAGGCCAGCAATCCACCCATCTGTTGTTACCTATACTTATACTTTACAATCTGCATTTTCCTTTACTCAGTCACATTCCCCGTTTACTTCTTCAATGCAAACATTTTACATAACTGTTGACTATTTATTCCAAATTGGCTTCCTTACTTGCTTGAATAGCTTTCTATCCTCTTCACCGAGATGAGCTGGAAAGTTGTGATTATCTTATTGCCCTTAAAATGCATTTCTACCCAAACTATTTCTGGCACCCTTTTTGCTTCCCACCCACAAATACATCTTATACCATTAAAATCAACAGTCTGCATTCTCTTTTGTCTATTTATTCTCAGTACCACCTCTGACAAGCATGAGAGAATTTGGAAATCCAAACTCATGACTTCATTCATTTCCAAGCTGTCCAAAAGACAGTTGTTTCAGTCAGTTCAGTTTTTAAAAGAAACCACTGAACTACAACTCAAATTCTATGCTTCGCTACACTTGATGTGGATAAATGGGCAATATTTAACATCTTCATTGTGGAGTTTGGGGCTGCACAGCTGGTTGGATGCCTTGCAAGAAAACTGAACTTTCGTATTTCTAATATACGTGTATATATATTTTGGGGTGTTTGGAGTCAGTGTTTTGCACCAAAGCTCCACTGATAAGCTCAAGGCTGCTTAGTAGTTTAGTTCTGGGTAGAGGCCAATGGTCTCTTACTGATATTAACCCATAGATATTTTAGCCATGTTTGTGAGGAAGTGTTGCCTTCTATTAAAGTGGGGACAGGTTCTTAAGAGTTTTCACATCCACGAAAGGACTGCTTAACTTTCAGACTCAGATCTCCCCTTTCTCCACCAGCTGAGGAATTTTTGGTCGTGTTTTGATTTGTTGGTTCTGTTTGAGACATTTCCCTCAATGAGGCCATAAAGTATCACTAAATAGCTGCTGGAAAGTCAGAGATGATCAGTCAGAAACTTTGAAAATTTCAGGCACAGCAATAACAAATGTTTCAATTATGAGAGGGCAGAATCTCTGCTTTGGGCGCGATTAGCAATTGGGGACTACTTTTGAACAGCATCTTTCTTCAAACTCATTTTCATATCAGCAAAAGTACAATGTCATGAACCAACATTTTAGAAACATAATTGTTCATATAATTAATACTTGGTGCTGTCTGATGAATTCAGCTGAAAATGCATTTAACAGAAAACCTAACCATCTTAATCAGCGTCAAGTCCACCAACTTGTAAATAACCCAATTTTAAATAACTGAAAAAGGTCTTTAAAAGACAATATAAATGATGTGTTCTGTTAATGTGCAGCAGTTCTTAATAAACTAACTTATGCCCTTGTTAATTTTCAAAGCCTCTTGAAGGCTTACAAATAACTGCAATTAGCAGAATCTTGCAGTTGTAGCTAATCCAATCTGAGGACATGGTCAATTTCTAACATGATGTTTTTTAGGCAAAAGCAAACGATCAAGGAAATTTGGTTGCGCTTAGCATGATCTGCACTTAAATTTCAGAAATCATTTACGGTGCTTTTATTGCATTGGTCAAAAAAAAAGTGCCAATCCAGGCCATCATAGAACATAGGAATTAGGAACAGAAGTAGGCAAATTCAGTCCTACAAGCCTGCTCCACCAGTCAGATCAAGGCTGATCTTGCCCTGGTCTCAAATTCACCTCCCTACCATTCCCCATATTCCTTTCTGCCTTTTTTATTAGAAATATATCTATTAATTTTTGAAACCATTCAACAATTCAGACTCCATTGTGCTAATAAGGTAGCAAGTTCCACAAATTCACCACCCTCTGCGAGAAGTAGTTCCTCCTCCTCATCTCAGTTTTAAATCTATCACCTATCTATATCTGTGACCTCTTGTTTGAGATTGCCCCATAAGAGGAAACATTTGGTCTACGTTCACTTTATTATCTTTTAAAATATTACATACTTTTTTTCTAAACTCCAGTGAGTATAAGCCCAAACTGTTAAAATCACTCCTTATCCATCAACCCTTTCATCCCCAGAATCAATCTGCTGAACCTCCTCTGAACTGCCTGCAACGCCACCACATCCTTCCTCGAATAAAGAAACCAAAACTGGACACAATACTCCCGATGTGGTCTCACTAACACCCTACACAATTGCAAAAACACTTATCTGCTTTTATACCCCAGTCCGTTTGCAATAAATGCCAACATCTAATTTGCCCTTTTTATTACCTGCTGCACCTGCATACCAACTTTCTGCGATTCATGAACACAGACACCCAGATCCCTCTGCCTGGGCACATTTTGAATTTGCTTTCCACTTAGATAACAACTTGCCTATTTTCTCTGCCAAATGGACAACCTCACACTTACCCACATTAAACTCCATCTGCCAAATTTTGCTAGCATATCTATATCCATCTGTGAAAACTGTGTGCAGTTTTGGGCGCCGCACCTGCGCAAGGATATTTTGGCCCTGGAGGGAGTGCAGAGGAGGTTTACTAGGCTGATACTGGAGTTGAGGGGATTGAGCTATGAGGAGAGGCTGAATAAACTAGGCTTGTACTCGTTAGAGTTTAGAAGAATGAGGGGAGATCTCATTGAGACGTATAAGATGATGAATGGGATGGATAGGATAGAGGTGGAGAGACTCTTCCCACTCAAAAAAGACAGTAGGACTAGGGGGCACAGCCTCAAGATAAAGGGGAGGCGGTTTAGAACGGAGTTGAGGAGGAACTTCTTCACTCAAAGGGTGGTGAATCTCTGGAATTCTCTGCCCGTTGAAGTGGTGGAGGCTGCCTCGCTAAATATTTTTAAGAAGTGGGTTGATGGGTTCTTGATAAGAGAGGGGATTAAGGGTTATGGGGAGAGGGCGGGAAAGTGGAACTGAGCCACGACAGATCAGCCATGATCTTATTGAATGGCGGGGCAGGCTCGAAGGGCTAGATGGCCTACTCCTGCTCCTATTTCTTATGTTCTTATCTTTATATCCTCTTCATTGCCTGCTTTCCCACCCATTTTAGTATCATCTGCAAATTATGCTATGTTACATTCTGCCCCTGCTGACAGATCGTTTGTATAGATTATAAACAGTGAAGGTCTCAGGACTGACCCCTGCTGTACTTGACATTTCACCAGCCAGAGAAGGACCTATTTATCCTGAACCTCTGCTTTCTGTCAGTCACACCAGGTTTTAGTCCAACCTATTTATTTGATAATATACTCGCAAGCTTTCGGGTTAGCCCCTTCGTCAGGTTGGACTAAAACCTGGTGTTGTCAGACTTTTTACTGTGTTTACACCAGTCCAACGCCGGCATACCCACATCATTCTGTCAGTCAGCCAATCCTCAATTCAATCCAGTGCTCTACCCCCAGTCCCCTGCGATATCACCATCTGGATCAGTCTTATGCAGCACTTTGCCAAATGCCTTCTGGAAGTCCACACCCACAGGTTCCCCATTATCTACCTGCTGGTTATGACCTCAAAGGATTCAAGCAAGTTTGTCAAGCGTGGTTTACCCTTCATAAAACCATGCTGACAATGGCGGATTGAGCTTTATCTTTCCATATGCTCATTTATCTCCTCTTTAATGACTGATTCCAGCAACTTCCCCTCCACAGAGGTCAAGCTAACCAGCCTATAGTTTACTATTTTTTGCTTCTCTCCCTTTTTGAATAAGGGCATCACATTAGCAATCCACTGGGGCCTTAATAGAATCTAAGGAATTTTGAAATATCACAAACAATTCATCCACTCTCTCTGTTGCTTTTCTCCTTTAATACCCTAGTGTGCAGACCATCAGGTCCCGAAGACTTATCTGCCTTTAATCCCATTAGTTTATTCAATATCTTCTTCCTAATGATGGTTTTTGCAGCAAGTTCCTCTGCATTAACGACAATTTTGGGAAAATCTTGAATATCCTCGACCATGAAGATAGAGGCAAAAAATTGGTTTGGTGCCTCTGTCTTCCCCATTAACACCTCACCAGTACTGTCCTCTAAAGGGCCAGCATTTTCTTTAGCTATTCTTTTCCTCTTTATATACTTATAGAAGCCATCCTTTCCACATAAACTTTGGGTTGAAATGCAAATAAGGAAGAACATTTCTGATGTTGAAATCAAATAAGGAACCATGTTAAGAGTAGAACTCTCCAGCACAAAATAAATAGATGCCAGATCAATTAATATGTTGAACATCAATAAGATTTTATCAAAAAAAGTGTATAATAGGATACAGAGCCAGAATAGGTGAATGGAGCTAACACTCGATTAGTTATATTTCAAGAATTGCAGAACTGAAAGGCCTACTCCTATGTCCTGACAATGCTATTGTCATTATAACATCCAAAAATGTGTGTTGTACTAGATTTTCATAGCCTTCAGTACATTTCATGTCTAAAACATCGCAGTAGTTAACCCAATACCCCTGTTGTTGTATCATAACACAAGTTGGAGGGTGAACTTCACACCTGACCGCAACTCTTTTGTAACTTGAATGTAAATAAATCCGAGCCAATTACTTAAAAAAGATAATATTAAAATAAATGCAGATTAAATAAATCATGTGGCTATTGCAGCAACCAAGAAGAGCTGTAAAAGAAATCCCAAGGTCACTGATTTCAGCTTTATTTTTCTTGAGCATCATACTCAAAGCTGAGGAGAATCAGCCCTTTCACCTTTTCAACTTGTAATGGCACCAAAACCAAAATTTGATATGTCAGTCATAAAGCAATTTAGAAGTTGTAAATTGAAGAAAAAATGTAATACAATGCTCAAAGTACTGGTTTGAAGAAATCCCAGTGTCTGAAAAAAATTAAAAAGAAACTTTGGCTTGGCCAGTCAACATAAATGATTATACTTGGGATGTGGGCCTTGGGTCAGGTCCTGGCAAGGAGTTGATTGCATTACTGTGACATCATAAATTACACATTACTGCCTCTGAAGATTCAAGTAAAAGTCTAGAAACACTCGTTAGAAAATAAGAAATGCTAGAAGAAACATGCCAAAATGTTATCTTTTCAGGGACGCATATTTTCCAAGGCAACCATTTGATGCTGAACTGATGGAGACACAACTGACAGTTTAGGCCTTGCAGTAATAAAATAAACTTCAACAGCCAAACCCGAGCTCATTAAGATACCTACCTTAACGTTAGCGGAGAAACAGAAGGCAAAAATAATTAATTTTCGAGAGGGAAGCATTGAATGTACTTTAAAAGAGAAGAGACTTTGTTTTTTTTAACTGATTAGTCTGCCCTGGTCGGGAACGTGCAGCTGCGACACAAGGGCGCCGCCCAAAGGATGATGGGAGTTGTAGTTCTTTTCCGATAGACCGTGCCTAACGTAGGCCGCATGCGCACAGACTGGATTTCCCCGCCCACCGCCAGACAAGCCCCGCCTCATGCCATTGATTGACAGCTGCAGCTGCCGCTCAGGGGCGGGGCGGGGCGGGGCGGGGCGGGGCTAAATGGGCATTCTGGCGCGTGTTCTCAGCCAAGCCGGGTGTGCATTAGAAAAAGCAAGTCAGAAATTTCGCAACATCAGGTTAAAGTCCAACAGGTTTGTTTGGTAGCACAAGCTTTTGGAGTGTTGCTCCTTCATCAGGTGAGTGGGAGTTCTGTTCACAAAAAGACATAAACTCAATTTAAAAATAATGGTTGGAGTGCAACTCTTAAAGGTACAGACAATATGAGTGGAGAGACAGGCTTAAGCACAGGTTAAAGAGATGTGTATTGTCACCAGCCTGGACAGTTAGTGAGATTTTGCAAGCCCAGGCAAGTTGTGGGGGTTATAGATAGTGTGACATGAACCCAGGATCCCGGTTGAAGTCGTCCTCATGTTACAGAAAGCAACACAGTGAAAGCAAAAGAGGTTGCAAAGGTATCCTATGATATTCAGCTGTATCAAGAATAAACCTTCCATGATGCTTTTAACTGTATCAATAATATTTTATTTTAGTGTCACAATTAGGCTTATATTAAGACCAATTAAATTACTGTGAAAATCTCCGAGCCATCACACTCTGGCACCGAGGGTGAATTTAGCATAGCCAATACGCCTAACCAGCATATCTTTTGTACTGTGGGAGAAAACCCATGCAGATACAGAGCGAACATGCAAACTTCAACAGACAGTGACTTAAGCCAGAAATTGAACCCAGATTCCTGGCACTGTGAGGCAGCAGTGTTAACCACTGTGCTGCCCAATATATAAATCAATTAAATTCAATTTGGTGTGCCCTGCTTCAGAACTGAAAAGTAAAAAAACTTGCATTTACATAACCTCACCCATTAGCCCCACTCCTTGCATAACCATCATTTGTTTACAGCCATTAAAGTATGTTTTTAAATAGGGTTCCCAACCCTCCATAAGACCATAACAAATAGGAACGAGAGTAGGCCATTCAATCCTTTGAACCTGCTCCACCACTTAATATGATCATGGTTGATCTAACACTCATTAAATCCACTTCCCTCCCTTCTCTTCGTAACCCTTAATTCTCCTACTGATTAAAAGCGTATCGATCTTAGCCTTGAAAATGTTCAAGGATTCGATCTCCAAAGCTTCCTGAGGTAAAGAATTTCAAGGATTCACTACTCTTTGAGAGAAGAAATCCTTCCTCAGTTTCAGTCCAGTTTAATATAAATGGGTTGAATCTGAGTGAAATGGGAGTTGAGATGGATTAGACTAAAGAGGAACTCCACACTTCCCACTTTCCCAGTCATTGGAATAAAAGGGTCCCTGATTACAAACTGTGCTATTCCCTGCTCCAAATTTCTGATAACTTGTTGCTCCTTTTCCTGTTAACTGAAGCTTTTATTGAATCACTTCCCTGTTAATTCTGGTCTTGTGCTAATGATCTCTCCTTGCAGCAAGGGCTGAGGTTGCATAGCAACACAGCTAACCAGATGAGGCCATTCAGCCCCTGCAGCCTGTTCCCCAGTCATTACAATCAGGACTGAGCTTCCCACAGCCTCCATGTTCCTGTCTTCACAACATGATTCCCTCAGTAGCCAGAAAGAAATGCCTCTGTCCTGAATATCCTCAGTGAGTGACCATTCCCAGCTCTGTGGGGCTGGAGAGAATTCCAAAGATTCATCAGTTGCTGAATGAAGAATTCCTCATCACATTAATCCTAAATGATTGACCACTGACCTGAGATGAACCCTGACCCTGCCCCCCAAACAGACTCTCCAGCTTGGGAAGTAGCCTCTTCACACTGACCCTGTCAATCCCCTGAAGAACTGTTTTAATGGGATGAGCTCATTGTTAATGCTGGTGTAGAACATTCTCATTTCAGATCAGTTCCTCATTCCTTAAGCTGCTGTCTTTCAGAAAAAGAAAAGAAATTCTTCCTCAAGCCTGTCTTAAATGAGCATCCCTTTATTCTGCGACGACTCCAAAATTGGTCTGGAATCTCCGTTAGTTAAATGAAGATCAATCTCTAGGATAATGTTCTGCACAACCCTGGAGAAAAATCATTGGGATGTTAACAATGGTCTTTTTTGTCATTTGCTTTGAATGTTTCTCTTTACCACACATAAGAATGTTAAAAATGGAATAGGAAAGGATGTTGTTGTGTTAGGGTGTTTGGGACTGCAAAGGTTAATGTAGGACTCGGGGAAACAGCACTGCACACATTATGATGTAGAGAGTCACATGGGATTAGTAGAATGTAGCGGTAAGCCTGTTAGAAATTGACATGAAGCTAGACCTACTCAGGACTGTAACCTGGTATGTTGGTATATAATTATGTGTTATTAATAATCAGTTATTGTTCAACCATACCAAGTCTCTAGATCGCTTCATGAGATAACATACAATATTACTACATAGTGGCCGCAGATGAAGGACCTCAAAATCCCTAAGAACATAGAAGCAAAGAAACTGCAATCTGAACTGAGAAGTATAGCATCTAACTTGAAGACCTTGAACACACAACAGGAAATTGCCTAAGAAATTCCATTACAAGAATGGAGGCTGAAGGGCAGAAAGAAGATCCACTGTGCAGTAAAATGGACTCCGCCAGGGCGAGGTAAGGACTTGGGAGGAAGTGTGCTGTGATTGTGTTCAGGACTATAATGGTTAATGTGGGGTTGGGGAGAAAGTACCACACACATTATGATGTAAAGAGTCACCTGGGAGTAGTAGAGTATAATGGTGGGTCTAGTAGAAGTCAGCATGAAGGCAGCACCTAGTCGGGACTATATCTTGTCTATACGTATGTAGTTATGTGTTATTAATGAACAGTTATTGTTCAGCTATACAAACCTCAAACCTTTTCATGAACAATATACAACCTTACAACAGCTGTTTGGCTAACAGCCAAGCATCATCCAATTGGGTATTGAGTCTTTTTACTTTCCACTTGGCAGAGGAAAGCAATGCATCATAAGGATAGATGTATTGGCCAAGTAATGGAAAAAGTGTGGGGATAAGTCATGTGAAGAAGCCTCCAGGAATACATTTAATCATATTTGGCATCTCTATTTTTAAGTGTAGTTGCGTTTGTAATGTAAGAAACATGGCAGCCAAGCACGATCACACAAACACGATCCCACAAGCAGCAATGTGATAACGACCATATAATCTAATTGAAGAATAATTATTGGCTAGGTTACCAGGGATAACACACCTGCTGTTGTTTGAAATGGTGTCATGGGATCTTCTACACTCACTTGAGTGCCTCAGTTCAACATCTCAGTGAAACCGATTGCAGTAATTATTGTCTGGATACTTGTGTTCAAATCCTGAAATGGACTTGAGCCCACAACCTCCTGACTCAGACTGAACTGACAAACTGAGATTAGAACTAAAAAAGAGTGGGGAAGCAAGCAAATTTCCTGAATCCCATAGAGAAGGGAAAGAAAACTTCACACAAAACATGTAGGCAAATATCAATGGAGTGATTGCTCAATGCCTTAGCTTAGTCACAGAGATTTACAGCATGGAAACAGGTCCTTCAGCCCAACTTATCATGCTGCCCTTCTTTTAAAACTCCTAAACTAATCCCAATTGCCCACATTTGGCCCATATCCCTCTATACCCATGTAACTATCTAAATGCTTTTTAAAAGATAAAATTGTACCCACCTCTTCTATTACTTCTGGTAGCTTGTTCCAGACACTCTCCACCCACTGTGTGGAAAAAATTGCCCCTCTGGACACTTTTGTATCTCTCCCCTCTCACCTTAAACATATGCCCTTAGTTTTAGACTCTCTCACCTTTGGGAAAAGATATTGTCTATCTACCTTATCTATGCCCCTCATTATTTTATAGACCTCTATAAGGTCATCCCTCAGCCTCCTACGCTCCAGAGAAAAAAGTCTCATCTATTTGGCCTCTCCTTATAACTCAATCCACCAAGTCCCAGTAGCATCCTAGTAATCTTTTATGCTGGTTCAAGAATCAGCTTTGCCAAAATAAACCCCATTCAGAAAACTGGACCCCATTCCAAGATTGAAATTGCAAAATCTGTGGATTGCGCTATTCAGAAGAGCTCCTTAAAATGTGTTCATCTTCTTTGGATATAGAAGATACTAGTGGGCAAGTTTTAAAAATAATTAAATCAATTTTGATAAGGTGCTAAATAGGGTTAATGAAGATAATGTGATTGATATGAAGTACATGCACTTCCAAAAGGCATTTGGTAAAGTGCTGCATAATAAGCTGTCAGCAGAAATAAAGCCCATGGAATAAAAAAAAAAGGCGTTACTTTTAATTCTCTCATGGGATGTAAGTGTCACTGACAAGATTTGATGCCCATCCCTACTAGCCCTTAAGAAGGTGAGGGTGAGATAGATCACAGCAGTTGAAGAAGGTGGCTCACCAACATTATTCAAGGTTAGTGAGGGATGGGAAATATTGCTAGCCAGTCTGTGATCTCCATTTCCCCTGAAACAATAATAAAAAAAAATCTCTCCCAACTCTGCTGACAACCTGGCACCTTGTGACTCATGAAGCAACATGAACCTGAATGCCTTTTGTACTGAGAGTTGTTGGAGTGATGCTGGAGCAATTTCCTATTCCTTCCTGGTGACAGCACGTTTATGAAGTTGTTTTCTTTTTCTTTATTTTATCATAGGATGTGGACACCACAGGCAAAGTCAGCATTTGTTGCCCATCTGTAATTGGCCTTAGACTGGGTGGCCTAGTCCATTTCAGAGAGCAGCTAAGAGTCAACCGCATTGCTGTGGGTCGCTTGTAGGTCACACCAGGTGAGGAGGGCAGATTTCCTTCCCTAACCAGATGGGGTTTTTACAACAATTGTGACTGTTTTATGATCACCACTATTGAGACTAGTTGCTGCCATGACAAGATCTGAATCTATCTTCTCTAAGCATTAGCCTGGGTCTCTGAATTAGCCTAGTGACAATATCACCATCTCCCCTGACAGGAAACAAATTTATAATAAATATTTGATTTTCAAACTGCGGGAAGATCAACAATAAAGTTCCCTAGGCTCAACCACTGCTTTTCCTGAATTACACTCAAGTCTCGATCATTAATGTATAGGGCATAATTTCAAATTTTGCAGAAGACTCAAGAATTGAAGCATTGTGAACTGTGAGGAGAGTACAGATAGACTTAAGGAAGACATTAATAAGTGGTGGAATGGATAGGTAGGTAGCAGATGAAATTTGATGCTGATAATTAGGAAGTTGTATTTTTTGGTAGGAAGAACAAAATCAAGGACACAATTCTAAAAGGGCTGCAGAAGCAGAGACACCTGGGGTTATATGGCATTAAATGGCAGAGCACAATTGATCCTGGGCTTCAAAATAGAACTATAGAGTACAGAAGCAGAGAAGTTGGGTGAAATTTTCCCATCCTGCCCACCATGGGAATTATCACAGGCTGGGGCAGACCATGTAAAGGTTATGATAAACCTTTATATAGCACTGATTTGGCCTCAAATGTAATATTGGGTCCATTTCTGGACGCCACACTTTAAGGAGAATGTGAGAAAGCGTTTGAGAGAATACAGAAAAAATTATGAGAATGATTCCAGGGATAAGGGACTTCAGTTACATTGTTTGGAAAAGCTGGGCATGTTCTCATTAGAGAAGGGAGGTTTGGTAGAGGTATTCAAAATTTTTTGAAGGCTCTGGACAAAGTAGATAAGGAGAAATTGTTGGAAGGGTCAGGAACTAAAAGAGACGAAGTTAAGGTGAATGGCACAAGAACCAAAGGCACCACAAAGCGACCTTTTTTCAGTCTGTGTTTAGGATCAAGGATGCACTGCCTGAAAGTGTGGTGGAGGCTGAGTTAGTTGTGGCTTTCAAAAAGATGTTGGGTAATTTTCTGAAGAGAAAAATGTGCCGGGCTAGAGAGGAAGGGTGGGGGGATGAACCAGTTGATTTCCTCTGCATATCGCTGGCCTGGACACACAGGGCTGAATGTGACTATTCTACAATTCTATTCCAGAACTGGTCTACATCAATTTAAACGATTAAATCGTTCAGAATAAACAAAAAAAACATAAAATCCTCAGTCTTCCAATGTCTACAACTTGACCTCAAACATTAACTCTCCCCAGATACTGCCAGACTGGCTGAATATTTCTTGGGTTTTTTTTCCAGGTTTATAGCATCCGCAGTATTATTTTTGTGCAGCTTGTTCAGTGAATATCTTTTTAAGTCATTTTCAATGATTTTTTTTTAATCAGGTTACTCAGGTGGATGACTGGATATCCATATTAAAAATGTTTTCCATTAATACAGCTGACAATAGATTTAACAGGAAAAATAAACAAGAGAAAAATGAAAAATATTTCCTGCCTGTTCACGCTTCATAAAAGATTGTGGTTACGTTGATGAATTTCTGAGGAAGTTTGAGGTATAAACTAACCAGTGTAATTTCAAGTGCATTTTTAATGCAAAACAGGAGTCCAAGCAACCATGTGAAATATTTAGCATAAAAAAAAAACCCCTGTAATCCCATAATTATCAATTACATTTTGATTGCATATAGCGGGAAAGAGTTCAAATAGTTGTCTTGAAATTACTTTGGGACGTAATTGTCACTGAATGCTTAGCACATTTTTATAAAATTCCCTCTGGGTACTATACTATATTCATGGTGTAGAATAATAATGTCTATTGGTCCCCACTCAGCACGTAGAAAACCACAATGGGAATATGTAGAGCCTTTCGGAAAATATCTCCAATGGTGAATTCTTGTCTGACAACTTTCTGTTGGTGTGTAACAGATATTGTTATTTTTGGGTTAAAGTGCAATTATAATGCTTAGCATATGTAATTCATGCTGGCCTTATGCTAAATCTTGCCAAGTTCCTGCAACCGATCACCCCAATGTTAGCTAACTGATGTTGGCTCCCAGATCAGCAATACTTCAATTTTAGAATTTTCATCCTTGCTTTCAAATCTCCCCTTGGCCTCTCAGCTTCCTATATCTGTCATCTTCCTCTGGCCCAAATGCCCTGCAATTCCTTTCATTTTGGCTTCTTGAGCATCCCCATTTATAATTGCTACTAGTGAAAGTGGTGTCAGCTGCCTAGGCCCTTTACCTTTGGAATTCCCTCCCTGAATTTTTCCAACTGTCTTTCCTCTCTTAAAATGTTCCTTAAAATCTATTGTTTGACCAAACCTTTGGTCATTGGCTGTGATATCTGTTGATGTTGCTATAACTGGTGTGCTTTAAGGGAGGAATGTTGTCTCCTTACTTATATGATGTGTTCGCCATGTATTATAAAGCACTGATTGAATCATTGTGTTCCAGCATTACAAATCAGATTAACTTTGCTCTCATACTTCTCTACATCATTAAAACTCTGAATTAATTACAACTTTGTAATCTGCTACTAATTGTATTCCACAATAAATCAAAGTCCGTTTGTTATTATTAGGGTACAGCATGGAGAAAGTATAAACCAGTGCGCCAACATTCTTAACCACTATATTCTATTTATGCAGTGGCTTTTGCTTTAGTCATGGTAAATGGTATGTTTTAACATCTAAAATTGTCTACCATACAAAATCTGGAAAACATTTTGCTCCAGGAGGTATCGTTTTCGTTGATTGTGACTAATGTAATAAATAGGTATTTTCAAACTCAGCTGTCTATGTTTAACTGATGAAATTGTGTACTAAAAATACTCCTCTACTTTGAATATGTGGCTTAAAAAATTGCAAAGATTTTGTTTATTAGCTCTACATTTGTTTGCTGATAACAAACTGAAAACAAAAAGGTTACTGTGATAGCAAGAAATGATATATTGTGCAGAGATTATAATCTCAGAACTGGATGAATGAATGGATTTTTCTTTTGCCACATTGTTTTTTATTTTTCAATCCATCAACTTACAGATTATGTAGCTTTCACGCAGTTGAATTTTACATTATGCATGAGGAGGGGGAAAACAATCTTAGTTTAAGTTTAAGCAAATTTAGTTTAAGTTTGTTACTGTAATGACGCACACTCATTGACTTTGTCAGGAACACAAAGGATGTTTACTAATAAGGAAAAACTGTAGAGGCTGGTAGCCCCTTCAACTGTCTGCTGCTGCCCTACATGTCATAGACTCATAGGCCCATAACTTATGATCAGTAGTAGAAAGCCATGGATCTGCAGAAATAAAATGATTTTTTGCACACTTACCTGAGCTTAAAAATTGCATCCAAGCTCCCAATGGGAGCAACAGTCTTCGGCCTTCAGCAGAGCCAGCTCTATAGGCCCCAGCACGATGCAAGAGGACTCTAACCATGCCTCCTTATGATGCAGCTGGACTGGGAACTCCCATTGAGGTCCAACTTGGAATTTGCAGTTTTGGATTGAAAACGGAGACGGATTTCCCTGCTGGTATAAAAGCTATGTTGAAGCTTTGTTTTTATCTGTTTTCGTTATTTATTTGAAATAGTAATCCAATTGTTATTGGCTCATTTTAACATGTAATTTTTTTTACGATTGGAGATGAGTATTTAATGTATAAATAAACATTTTGTTATTTGCTCTCAATCTGTGAAACTACTATTTAATCTGCATTATTTTGTTATATAACTTTGTGTGGCACACTTCTAAGTGTTCGTATGTTTTAATTCAGATTATGGAAATTGAAAATTTATTTGGGAAGATGAGAGGTCAGAACTTCTCGGACCATGATTTGAATACTTTACTGCATGAGGCTAAGCAAAGGAGAGTTCACATTTTGGGCCTTGGAAAATCTAAGTGCTTACTTCATTTATATTTCTCATATTTAACTGTTCCATCTTGATGTTTAAATAAGAAGTGTGTAATTCCATATTTAAATACTTTGCTTTAATGTTTCAATAAAGCATTAATAGAATTTTGTAAAGTTTAATGGAAAACATTTATTACCAAAAAAAGTTACAAATGCGAAAGTTTGATGCCATGTTAATATTTAACTTCAGCAACTGCACCCTGACATTTTGTTTAATTGCCTCATCTTTTCAAATTTCTTACAAAATATATTTTTCTCTTTATTGCAACTATCAATAAAATATATTTAATCATTAACACAACAATTCTGTTGTCTTTAAACAAGGAGGTAAGCAAGGGAGGGATATGAGGAATGGGAGGTGGAGAGCATGGGGGAAAAGAGGGGAGAGAGTGGGAGGAAAGGGCTGGAGGGGTAGAGGGAGCTAGGGGGAGGAGTGAGGGAGGGAGTGGGGAGAAGGAAGGAGGGGAGTATTCTGACATGAAAATTGTACATTTTACATGTAGCTTGACTCCTCTGCGCCTATGGCAAAGCCCCAAAGTGAAGAAGCCAATAAGATGTACTGGGGTGGTGGAAAATGACTCCAGATTTTCAATCTGCACTGGATTCTGCAATACCTATCAGACAGACAGTCCACATCAGCTTACAAGTTTCTTGCATGTCAAGAAATACTTTCTTAAAGCATTGAACTCACCAAGTTGCATGCTTTCCATTATAAATGTTGAACTTATTTCGTTAAGAGGTTTCTAAGGATCACAATTGCATCAAGCAGGCTCTTAAAATTGGGATCAAAAAATGGATTTTAGCTGGTGGCACAGTGGTTAGCATTGTTGCCTCACACTGCCAGAGACCCAGGTTAAATTCCAGTCTTGGGTGACTGTCTGCATGGGTTTCCTTCAGGTGCTCTTGTTTCCACCCACAGTCCCAAGATGTGCAGGTTGTGGAGATTGGCCATGCTAAATTACCCTTAGTGTCCAAAGAAGTATTCATTCGGGGGATTAGCAGGATAAGTGTGTGGAGTTACAGAGCTAGGGCAGAAGGTGGGCCTGGGTAAGATGCTGTCAGTTGGTGCAAACTCGATGGGCTGAATGGCCTCCTTCAGCACTGTAGGGAATCTATGATTCCAGACAATAACACCTGTTATGTGTGAACACACTTTTACTGTTATGACAGGCAGCATGGTCAGTGCAGGCATGGAAGGCCGAAGGGCCTGTTCCTGTGCTCTAATTTTCTTTGTTCTTATGCCAAGTTATAAAAACTTTTTAAAATCTTTTCTTCATTTTCTCTGCATTACATATATGTTAAACATCTTTTAAAACATTTACTAACAAATTGACCCATCCAACCTCTACTCACTGCAGTTAGATCTAAAAAAAAGTCTGCAAATACTCACTTATCATCAATGCAAGTGACATATATTAGGAAGAGGTTGCAGCTCAGAGCTTCAGTACTGACATCTTTACAAACCTGAATTGGAAGTTTAGACTTGGCGTGTTACCAGAGCACATGTTCATGCTTCAGGACTTCCATATTGTACCAACGCACATGTGCAGCATACAATCCGTTTAAGTCACGAATCCACTTAAGGTTCGAGTCGTAGAGTCAACGAATAATATAAATATGAACTGTAATTGTAAATGTTATGAGTAATGCATAGTATTGAGTGGCACTGATTTAGTTTGCTCTTTATGTAATGTCAACTTTGGTCATTTAACATACCTATACATTTTATGAATGAAGTATATTTTTGGAAAGAAGTTAGTGACAATTTGTAGACCACTAAATTATAGCTTGTTTCAGAAAAAGGATGGCGTCTTTTTCAAGTGTTTACAGGGGTCGTCAGCACTGGAATAAGGATAAAGAGTTATAGGGAAGTGAGTTTCATGGATGAGACGAACCTTGAAATAACAGAGGATTTAATTTGTAGATTATTTGATTCTTTGAGATGAATAAGTCAATAAGCTTCAAACAACAAGCACAGTGAGGATGGAAGGAGTGAAGGAAGTAGAATATTGGAGGAGATGGTTGGCCATTGAGGACAGAAATTTAGGACTGTCTTCACCTGGTAGGCTCTGGAATAGTTGGAGACTTACCTTGTGAAATCCTTTGGCAAAAAAAGCAAACTTTTGAATATTTAATATCAGTTGACTTTTTAACACTGAAACAATCAAAAACACAACTGCAATGCTCGTCTCAACCAACTTTCAGCATCGAAATGATTCATGTATGAAACATTGCAGGTAACAAATTCCAAAACCACAAAGTACAGGGTACTAATGATGACAGAGGCATGAATCATTACTAGGAGAGGGAAGGGATACAGATTGGACAAAGAGAGACACAGTTGATCAAGAGTAGGTTCACAGATCTGGTGCTGGAGAGACTTCCATGCTCAACTTGGGATTGATGAACATGAAGTACAGTTCTAAGTTTACTTTAAGCTCTGAAAATGTAAAAAATTAAAACCAGTAACAAAGCTTCAAAATGATACATGAAAATACAAATGTGATAACACATGACTGAGTTGCCATTACTAGATTATTTTTAAACACCTTCAAAGGGCATCTTTCAAGGTGATGCCCCCATTTACTGCTGACTTTAACATGTATGTGCTATTGAATTTGCACTGTCAAATTATTACCATTCTTCCAGGTCTTGTGGAGCTCTTGTCCACATTGCAGCAATGTGGGTTCAAAATATTACTTATTTACCACTGGGAGCTTTGTATTCCTCAATTGAGATTCTTTTGGAGGAGCAGGGAGAAGTCTTCTGTTCCCTGAGAATGGCAAGAAGTCAGCTTGCCAAAGAAAGCAAGTATGGGTGGAGGTGGCTCATTCTGTGAGTAGATGTAGTGTTGAGAGAGGGTGTGGTCCAGTGCTGCAGGCAATTCAGTGATCTCCTTGGGTTAGACAAGGTGTGTGCAGTGGGACACCAAGATATGAGGCTTTCAGCCACTGCCAATAGCTGAGTAGCCTGAGGGTGCAAAATGCTTCTGTACGTAGGATAAAGCAAAAGGTACCCCAGAAGATGTATTGTGGAACCTAACACAGAGATTGAGGCTGTTGGAGGTAAAACATCTGAGTCCCAGGACATGATTGCAGAAGTTTCTTTGCCCACCCATCTTCAGCTGCTTTCCATCATTGACTTTCCCTCCATCGTAAGGTCAGAAATGGGAAAGTGCATTGATGATTGCACAATGCTCAGCACCATTCTCTACTCCACAGAAACTGAAAGCAATCCCTGTCCATATTCAGCAAGATCTGGTCAACATTCAGGCTTGTGTTGGTATGTGGCAAATAATATTCATGCCATACAAGTGCCAGGCAATAACCTTCTCCAAAAGGATGAACTTAATGATCTCCCCTTGACATTCAACGGAATTACTAATGCTGAATCTCCCACAGTCAACACTCTGGGAGGGGGGGAGGTCACTGTAGATCGGAAACTGAACTGGACCACCCATATAAATATGGCTACAAAAGCAGGTTAGAGTCTGGGAACTCCTGACTCCTCAAAGCCTGTCCACCATTGACAAGGTACAAGTCAGGAGTGGATGGGTGCAGCTCCAACAACATCCAAGAAGCTTGCTGGCACCTACAACAAAGTAGCCCATGTGATTGGCACCCCATTTACCACCTTAAACATCCACTCCCTCCACTGGTAATTCGCAGTGGGCACAGTTTGAACCATTTACAAGATGCACTGCAGCAACTCACCAAGGGTGCTTCAACTGTACCTTCTCAACCTACAACCTCTACCACTTAGAAGGACAAGGGCAGCAGTTTTAATGGAAACACCACCACCTGCAAGTTCCACTCCAAGTTACAGGCCATCCTGACGTGGAAATATATTACCATTTCTTTAGTGTCACTAGGTCAAAATCTTCTTCCCAGCAGTAGTGAGGGTGTATGTACATTACATGGACTGCAGTGGCTCAGGAAGGCAGCTCACCACCACCTTCTCAGGGACAATTAGGGATGGACAATAAATGCTGACCAAGCCAATTTGCCAAACCTTATGAAGAATATTTTAAAAAGCGACATCCTTTATTCCTTTATCCATGGATGTTTATTGGTATAATAAAAAAATGCAGCACCTTCCATTGTTTGGAGATGAACACAGACTTGCATAAATTGCTTGCTGTTGTCACGAAATATTTATGGAGTTGAAACCCTACCTATTGGTGAATCTGTCTGGCTGCTCATGGTGCTTTGATTGCCGTATGTGTTCAATCAATGATCTTCTCCATTTAAAGAGCAGCACTGGAGGCAAATCCCATTCCTTCTCAGCCTGCTACTCCCTATCCATTTTGAAATTTATACATTCCCCTGTCCTCAAAACAGGGCATCAATGACCTACTGTATAAAATGATGTGCCGTTGCCCAAGAAATGCCACCAAGGTCAGCTGCTGATTCTTGGAACTATATGAAGACATTCAAAGTCTTTGTGACTATTAAGACCACTGGCCAACAAGACCAGTGGGCACTGAAGTGATCCTCAAAGTGGGTGCATGTGTGAAATCACCAGCCTGGTTAGATGAAGCTTCCTGTGACTGTTACACTCTGATGTATCATGGTGACAGCACACTCAATGATGAGAGTGAGTGTCATTTTTGTTGCCTATCACTTCTCATTTCTGCATTCATCATGCCTGAGGATCTGCTTCTGCTGCTCCAGATGCTGTCCTCATTGTTGCTCATCCCCATTTTTGAGTAATGTATTCTAGCCTAGCTTCCTGGACACCACCCCATCCTCCCCTCCCCCCAACATGTTCTGGCTCTGTGACCCCTGCAGGTTCACAACCTTCCCACCACTCCACCTCCCAGAGCCCCAGCTCTCACTGTCCATCTGCTCAGAGAGCTTTACTTGCATGATGCCATCTGTGTGCCATTGCACGAACACCTCTCTAAGCTTTTTACTGCTTTATGTTATAACCCACACCCACCACTATGTCGCTGCCGCCTTCTCACAGGTGTAATTTGAGATCTTTTATAATAGAATCACAAAAATATGTGGTTCTCATGCCTCCATTAAAAAATTGCAAACTGATTGATAAATAGCTTGTTTAACTTGTGTGAAGCTGAGTAGAATCATTGTAGACTGAGGAGTAGAATGTTAGAATTTGGTGTCTGTAAAATTATTGAAAAACTGTGAAATGCTAAGAGGAGAAAGTCTTGCATGGTCCCTTTAAAAGTTCAAAAAAATGCAGTTGCATATGGGGTCCCAGACTTAAACATTTGTATCAAAGACAACAAACAGGCTTTTGAATTTAACCAATCAATTTAAATCAGCCACTTGGATACCAACAACCTATTGTATTTAGATTTGATGGTTTTGGCAACCTGGGACCAATATGATTGTAGGGGATGTTGCTATGTCATCACAGGATTAAAAGAGGAGGACAGTGGGATAATAAACAGAAAAAGCAACTGCCATTTGCCAGAATAACAGCCTCATCTGTGTCTTAAGACAAAGCCTCATCTCACTAGTGAAGGTACCAAAGAGGACAGGAGTTCCTGACAGAATAATCAACAGAGAAAGCCCAGAATACTTCAGAAGATGCTAAACCTAGTTGTAATTTAGAGTGTAACTTTTTTTTATTAATAAGTGGGAATTGTATTTATCTAGACAACATTCCATTAAAATCATGTTTTATTCGGTTTGTTAGTCATTTAGTTAACTTGTCACTGTTAGTTAGATAAATAAATTGTTACTCGTTGACTTTAGAGAGAGTGACAGGGAGTTATTTTGATTTAACCACTGAAGGATGCTGAAGTACAGTTGGTACGACTTCACACTAACTTTTAAAGATTGTGAGGTGAGGTGCTCTTCTTTGAGTGGTTAAGTGCTAGTTCTCAGAGAGGGATCCACTTCTGCCTCTTAACAACCTCAACAATCACCATTTACCATATTCTATTGGGTTACCGAGTCCCACTTCATGACATTGGAACCAAAATAGCTGCCTGTCAGTCAGGTGAAGGCTGGGTGAAGTTGCAGGCCATGCCTGGGTGCCTTCCTCTGTCCCGACCACAGAATCCTGATGATGTAGGAGGAGGCCATTCAGCCCATCAAGTCTTCTCCAATCCATCCTTAAAAATTCTGCCCCAAATAGATTGCACTCTGTTAGAAATCTGGATTTTTTAAATGCAGGGCAGGATTTTACAGCCTCATTCGAATCAGAACTGCAAAATTCCGCCTGAGGTCAATGGACCTTCCCATTGTCCACCCCTCACCCGCTCTGTTTCCTGGGATGAGCGGGGTGGTAGAATTCTGGAGGTCATCTTTTGGATGAGGTGGTAAACTAAGGTCTTATCTGCTTGTTTTGGAAGATCCCATAACACCTTTCGAGGAAGACTAGTGGAGTTATCCTAAAAATAAATACTGCAGATGCCGGAATCTGAATCACAAATATAAAATGCTGGAAAATCTCAACAGGTCTGGCAGCATCTGTGGAGGGAGAACAGAGCCAACCTTTGGAGTCTGGATTATCCTTCCTCACAGTTGAAGTCATCGCCCCTGGCTACTACCTATCTCTCATTCAATATCACAAAGAGAACAAATTACTTCGTTGGTCTTTAACAGCATCGATAAATGCCAGCGGAATGAGGGTGTGAAAGCAACCAAAGCTTGATTTCTCATAAGTATTTTTTTGTGTGTATTTTCAGGATCAGCTAGTTTCAGCATGTGATGCGCCAGGAGAAATGAGAAGTCAGACCGATACCAGCCCTCCGATTTCCTGGGGGCTGGGATTTCCCACCAAAATAGCTGATGAGCTGTCATTCACTTCCGTGGCTGAGTCTTTATAAAGTAAGGAAGAATAGCAAATCACAGCAGAGTTCGCCTCAGAGGGCAGATCGGAGCAAACAGGAACGAGCTGCTTCTCCCCATCAGCTTTCACCGTCTCGCTGTAAATCTGAAAATACATCGTGGTAAGCAATATATAAACGGTGCCTCGTTATTTGTACCAAATGTGTATTTTTCAGGATTATTCCGACGCCAAGAAAACATGACCGTCCGTGCACCCGAAAATAAATGGTTACATGTGATGTTCACTTAGTGAGTTGCGTTCGACAGCTGTTGGGATTCACAGAGAACTGGGGTTGGACTGATCTGTATGTTTGTATGAGGGACAAGGCAGGTTCAGGATTGGAGTCAAAGTTGCAATTGGTAAAACGGGTAATTACATGTTCCCATTTGATTAGATCATCTGTTGGTTCATTGATAATTCAGACTTGGTGCAATAATTTAAAGTAAACCACACAGGGAAATAAAATTTAATTGCTCAGAACTTGATTTCATTTCTAGTCAGTGACTTTGAACTAAGAGTAGATTATTGTAAGAAAGTCACAAGGACGAGTTCAATAATTAAATTGTGATAGGGTAACTGTCTCTAAGATATGTCTAGTGCATTCTGTGGGATGTAACAAGTTTGATTTTCATTTGCAAGGGAACAATGGCCAACTGCCTGTGATCTTCTCTAACTTAATAACTCTTTCTTATCAGAGAGTTCATCTCACAACCAGTCAGGGGTGAACAACATCAAAGAATAATAACCTTGGGGAATAAATTGCAGACTAGAAACCAATTTTAAATTGGAATGTATTAACTAATTCCACCAGTGTCGCTCCAGTCAGAAACCTTGATGAATTCTCCTATCAACTAGGCTAACTCTTCATCGCAGTACTGAGGGACTGCTGCATTGACAGATGTGATGTGTCAAACAATGTATTTTCTGCTTGTTTAATGTAAAATAAAGCCCATGCTCCTATTCAAAAAAAATGGTGTTTTTCTGCTGATCTGGGCAACATTCTTTACAGTCAAAACATACAATTGAGTTTGTTGCTTGCAGGGCCTTACTTTTCAATTGGTTGCTAAATTTGTCCAAATTTTGAAAGTTTTTTGTGAAGTGCTTTCAGTCATATAGAATATCGTTACACAGCAGTTAGATTAATGATCCAGAGGTCCGTACTAATGATCTGCAAACATTAATTCAAATCCCAACATGTTAGAATCATAGAATCCCTGCAGTGCAGAAAGAGGTTATTTGATCCATTGAGGCAGCACCAGTCCTATCCAGACCCTATCCCTGTAACCCCATTTACCCTGCTAATATCCCTGACACTGAGCATAGCCAATCAACCTAACCTGCACATCTTTGGAGTTTGGAATGAAACCACACTTAACCGCAAGGGGAATATACATTCAATAAATAAAAAGTTCAATACAAAACTTATATCAAATAACAGAGGGACCAGGGGGTTCAAGTGCACAAATGTTGGAAAGTAGAGGACATATTGAGTAATTTAAAAAAATAGGTGGGCTCTTGGGTTTCATAAATATAGGTACTGAATCTTTGTAGAGTTCTGGTTAGTCTAGAGCAGGGTTGACTAACATATGGGGGCAGGGCCACGATCCAGCTTGTCATACCTCTCCATCTGGCTCCTGGACTGTTTGTTCAAAATATAGGGAAGTGGAAGTGACAGATCTGCAAGAAGCTGTTCTTCCAATCACAGGCTGCCTCTCTCACCTCTTTGTTGCTTATGAGCTCATCAGTGAGCCTATCAATAGCAAATGCAGGAGAGAAAGGAGGAACAATGAGCAGTATCAAGATGAGTAGGCATGGTGAATTCTCTCCTCAGCTTTGGTTGTGTTCTTTCTGTCTCTCCTGAGCAGGCACCAGCCCCCTAAAGGAGCACAGGGAGCCAAATGTAAGGTCAGTGTTAAACCCAACTCCTTAGCTCAGCCCTGGTCCCCACTTCTTCCCTAGTGACCAACACTTGGTCTGCCTCGATAGCTCTGCTTCTTAGGTGAAAATGCATAAATTGGTTAGCTCTGCTTTGTCACTTTTTAATGGTCATTTTCATTGTTATTGTTATTCCTTCTGAGGTTGATTTTAAAAATTCACATTTAATATTGTGCTAACTTTTTTCTTTCCAAAATTTTCTCATTGGTTCCTTGAATGGATAAAACATTGAATTATAGCCCCTCAAGAGAAAAGGTTAGACACCCGACTAGATTATTGAGTCCAATTCTGATCACCACACTTTAGGAAGGATGTGAGTCCTTAAGAAATTGCAGAGTTGGTATACTGGAAAGGTTTGAGAGATGAAGGATTTTAGCTATTATGTTAGGTTGGAAAAGCCAAGGTCATTCTCCTTGGAAGAAAGGATAGAAGTGTACAAGGTTATGACAGGTTTAGATTAGATACACAAAGGAAAACTTTTCCATTAGTTGATGATGCAAGGTCTTGGGGACACAGATCTAAGGTTTTGGCCAGAGATGCAAAAGAAATGTGAGGAAGTACATTTTTATGCAACAAGTAAGAATAATCTGGAACTTGCTGTCTATGAAGGTGGTGGAATTGGGGACGATCGAAGATTTCAAAAGGAAATTGGATGGACGTTTGAAGAAAATAAACTTGCAAAGAATAAAACGCAAGATTGAGACTGACTCGATTACTCTTTAAAGGGCTGGCATAGACTTGATGGGCCAATTGGCCTTTTTTATGATGCAATCATTCTATTGTGTCTTCAAAACTGATGGATTATCTTCTAAGCCATCTGATTTACTAAAGCCCTTCCGGGAAGAAAATCTACTGTCCTTATCTAGTCTGGCATATATATGACTTCAGACCACAGCAAAGTGGCTAATTCTGAAATGATCTAGCAAGCTACTCAGCTTCATCTCAAATGCAATTGGGGATAGCAATAAATGTGTCCACATCCCATGAATAAATAAGTAAAATTCTGAGTTTGTAATATAAATGCCAGATCTCCCTTTAAAAGAAAGAGGTCTTAAAATGTAAATATGCCTCAGTAGGCACCTCAAGTAATGTGAATTGATGATCCAGAAGAACTCATACTGGGAATTCGTTATTTATAAAATCACATGACAGTTAATTTTTCTCCTCCTATTCTGGCCAGACAAATGTGATCAGGAATTTCACCAAATTGCTTATAGCTCTTAGTTACTGATGATCAAAAAAAAACTATGCTAAAAATGTTGGAACTACATGGATTGTATTCACAATATCATTTAAATCTGATTTTAAAAAATATATCTTGAATTATTTCCTTGTAGAAATCAGTCCCAATTATTTTGTTTGGCTGCACTTTGTTGTTGGTGAAAACATAAAACTAAGCTCTTTCGAAATACATAGTTTTATGTACATTAAGTCTATTTCCAGTATGAAGAAAAATTCCAATCATCTGTATATACTATTTTCATAATCACCATTTGAACATGTTTGACTGATCTTGAAAGCTGTAACGAACAAAAGGTTTAATTTTTGAGTAAACTTCTCCTTTGCCTGCCCCCATTTTAGAGGTATTAACAGTGTAATAACCAGATAAAATGACTTGTTGCTTGGTTTTGTCCAAAGTGGCAATGATATGAGAGTGATGCAGGGTGACTGGCTATCGAGTTCTTCAATTCTTCTCAGTATGGAGAAGTGGTTCTTTTCTCGCGTGGTTACATATGAGAAATTCTGAACTTCTATAAAGAGAACTACTGTAAAAGTCATAAGATCGGTGGCTGAGAAAATGCTGTCATATTTATATTCTACAATATTTTAAACCAAGACACGAATTTGAAAGATTGCTGAGAACAAACTACAAAGGGGGAACTGAATGCTGTTTCCTTTCACTAAAGATCAAACGTGTATTCTGAGATATCTATTTGATGTAAAGAATTGAGGATAGTGCAAAAAATTGGATCATACATTCTTGACAAATGACTGAAATTTATCAACAAGACCCCTTTATCTCTCTATTGTTACTTTTATAGATTGCGTTTTTAATTATAAAGGATCATTAAATCATCAAGTTTACCTTATGGAATTCTTCAATAACCTACACAGAATGGAGTATTTTGAGAGTTAAATCAAGAATTCTGTCCTCACTGGGCTTATTGCTTTTTGAAGTTAACAACTTTCCATGTTAAGTTTCACATTTTTACTGTGATGCCTTGGTTTGTGTTCGCCCAGTGTCCTGCCAACATTTGCTTCCTACCAATAGCTAGAAACAGATGATCTGGTCAAATCATTGCTGTTTGTTGAATCTTGCTGTACATTACAACAGCGACTACATCTCAAAAAAGCACTTAATTAGCAGCAAAGTGCTTTTGGGTGCCCCAAAGTTTTGAAAGTCACTATATAAACACACACCAATTTTTTTCCCTTTTTTAACATCTGAAATGATTAAATTCTATTCCATTGCCAAAGAAGAGAATGTCTCAACACTTCATACAATACTTATCAGCTCACCACGCAGTATTTTATTCACATTTATTGAATACGAAACATTTAGAGACAAAGCATTTTATTGATGATAATGCTTCAAGTTTAGGATTTTGGGTGAATAATTTTACTATTAGTGGACAATCACTACATCTGTGTATTGCATTTGGGGAGAAATCAGAATGCTCCATTTTTTAAATTAATGAACCTATTAAAATACTGTTGAATTGATACAGGTTGTTCTTAACTTTCCTCCTTGCACCAACTGGCCAGAAAAATAAAAAGAACCCTGGGGGAATATTTCTTATCTATCACACAGATGATGATGGTTTTATTATCTGTTCAGCAGGATATGTTTAAAAGTACTGTATAATCAGCCAGCCACATATAATGCAAGGAATGTTTAACATGCAGTTGCTTGTAAGTCCATTTGTTTATTTTCTTTGCAGAAATACTTTGAGAAAATAAGTTCCCACAAAAAAATGAAGATCCTGCTTTTGATTTTACTGTCGTCATTCAGCATTTGCATTGAGACGGTAAGTGTGTAGGCAAAATAGTTTAAACAGAAAGATCTGATCAGAAGAAAAATTCCAAATAATCATGTTCCATCCATGGAATTTACATTTTTTGAAATTGTATTTCCCAGCATAATCTGCATCATGAGTTCCCTTCACTATCAATAAACATTATCGACATCTTATGATTAATGTCAAGAAATGTCCATTAATAGTCAATTGTATCAAACATGTTACAATAAAACATTGGAGTTCGATTCCTTACATGGTGATATTGGCTTTAAAGAATCTTGAATTTCAGCTATGACTAAACACATCAATGTCAGCCTCACCTACGCTTGAACTTCCTCTGAGAGAAACAAAAAGGCAAATTTCAAATCAAGTTCCTTATTTAATCTTCCGAATCTGATTCATGTAGATGAGACAATAGACAAATGCTTTGTCTGCTGAAAACTCGATGACAGAATGGTTACAGCACAGAAGGAGGCCATTTGGCCTGTGCAGACTCTCTAAAGGAGCAATTCGCCTATTAAAAGAAATCAGATTTTCACAAGTTAACAACAGATGAAAAAGCCAAACAACATTCATGTCATTAAGAAGATCATAAAACTAGACCTCTCAGCTCCACCCAGTACCTTCATGGCATCCAGCTGTTTCTTAAATAACTTTGCTTCCACAGCTCTATCAGGAAGTTTATTCAACATCATGATAACTCTTTGTGCAAAGAATAATTTCCAGATATGTCATTAAACAACCTTTCTCGAGTTTGAACTAATGATCCCTCATTCTGCTCCTGCAGTTTAAAGGCCCAGAACTTTCTTAAGGTAGTTCCTGTCCATCTATCAGAACACTGAAGAAACTGGGTTTAATTTTTGCATCTCCGTAACAGTCCTATACAGATATTGTTTTATGGGCTGTAAGTTTGAGCCTTTTCTCACAATCTCACTAGCCCTGCCAGTTCCCTTGTAGCTCTTCTCTGCACTGTTTCCAATGTTTGGCTGACTGTTTATCTTGTTCCTTGATGACCAGAACTGGATGCAACATTCAGCATGTGGTCTGATTAGATCATTGTAAAGTTTACTTGTATTCTCCTTGGTTACACCATTCAATGTTCTGTTGGCTTCATTGATTGTTGTTCTGTAGGGGTTGGATATGTCTACCATTGAGTTGACTATGATGCTATGTATTAGTTCTTTTGTCATTATTCATGAAATGTGCAATTTTAATTGTGTTCAGCTTCCTTCAGGCTCAGGCGAAGAGGCTTTTTCTTCTTAATGCAGTCTGCTATATTTTTCTCCATTAATGGTTTCTCATTCTTGTTCTCATTGTTATCCTCAGACCACACATTTCCAGCCCAGAAAGAATAAGCTAATAACCCAATGTCAGGTTACCACATGCTGCTTTTTTTGTCCTAAAGAGATAGAATGAAGATGATGAATGGGATGGATAGGATAGAGGTGGAGAGGATTTTCCTGCTCAGAAAGGACAGTAGGACTAGAGGGCACAGCCTCAAGATAAAGGGGGGGCGGTTTAGAACGGAGTTGAGGAGGAACTTCTTCACTCAAAGGGTGGTGACTCCCTGGAATTTTCTGCCCGTTGAAGTGGTGGAGGCTGTCTCGCTAAATATATCTAAGACGCAGGTTGATAGGTTTTTGATAGGCAAGGGGATTAAGGGTTATGGGGAGAGGGCGGGAATGTGGAACTGAGACACGACAGATCAGCCATGATCTTATTGAATGGCGGGGCAGGCTCGAAGGGCTAGATGGCCTACTCCTGCTCCTATTTCTTATGTTCTTATGTTCTAATGTCCTCTCTGGTTTCTGCTTTTGTGTGTGAAGGCACCAGTACCCATCTGTCCAAAGCTGTTTTTCTCCTAGACCTTGCATCCCTGAGCATTAATGTTTTACTATGCAACATCTCTATTACAGCTTTTTTCTTAAACAGGTTTTTTAAAACAACCGCTTGTGTAACACGGGCAGATACCAACTCCTATATCTCAGACATTCCAAACCATATAGATGAAGTTTCTGATTGCCTGATACAGGCAAGTGAGATTGCCATTTCTCACCAAAGAGATGTACTTTATTTAACAGAATCGACTTCATATGGAGACAGACAGATTTTAGGGACACCCAACTGAAAAAGGCCACAGTTGGAATGTAACCAGCGTAACTTATTAGCACGCAGCCCCTGGGAAGCTTTCAACTGTTTGTCCATCTTGTGGTTTGCGCATTGTTTGTACGACTATCTGAAACTGGGCAGGAACAATCAATGCCCCTATAACAGATCAATCATGTCAGATCTCATTAGTGAACCAGGCTGACATGCTAATGTTGAACAATGCCCTAGGGTGCCATGGATGTTCCAAGCTCAAATAATAGATCTTGGGTCTGTCACAGCAAGTTAATTCTAATATGTTGCCTCCACTTCTTTGAAACATTTGGGCACTTTCTACATGCCTCCCTGCTCTTATATTCCCCTTTCTCAAAGGGCTTTATTCCTTGTTATATATGATTCTACTAAGACCCTGATATGTCACCCAGTGGTCATTATTCATCTCAAAACTTGAGTGCGGACTATTGGCAGGTTATTCCATGGTGAGATCTGTCCTCACTAGATGCCTGATTGATTGACTTACACCCTCTTTTACTCTGCTGAAAGCAAAGGCACTGAATCCAATTATAAGTGTCTTTATTGATATTCCAGTAAAAGGCTGTTAACTCAGCATTGGTTTGGAATTAAACCAAGGATTTACTGATTAAAATGGCTCCACTACTCATGGGATTAACTGACTGAGTCATCAAGGAATTCAAGGGAGTTTCTCTTGAATTGCAATTCAAGAGGTTTTTTCTATTTTCACAGAATCAGAAATAAAGTTAACAATGTCATGTTCTTTCTTTCATATCATTTCACTAAAGTAGCTTAAAGCACTGTGATTGATCTTGATATACTTAAAACAAAGGCTACAATACTTCTGTTCCAGAGATTTCTCCTGAATAATATTTTCTCTCTTTCAGGTTCTGAGTAATCTGTTGTATAAAAGAAATAAACGTATTTCAAGCAGAGTAGGTAAGCTACAATTTAAAACATCTGGCACCCTTCCAAAGTTAAGAATAGGGCACATTGAAACAGGTTTCGTCAAGCAAACATGTTCAATTTAACAATATCTGGTCTCAGCTGAGATGATCGTAGGGCTGCTGAATGTGAGCTCATCAATCTTTGAACTAAACATTTTGTGAACGGGAATTTAAAACAGAAGAGTCTTTTGCCCCCATGGCAGCCATTTGTTTCTCCACTATAGCTTCAGAAACCCATTCTTTTGGTGTTCTCACAACCATTAATGGCATTCCAGGTCCTTGCTGCTTGGTGTTATTGTTTGCCACCCCAGTGGATTGAGGTGCCTCTCACTGCCCCTCAACTTAAGACAAGTCTGGTTTCTTCTGCGGCTCAACCAGTTTTGACTGCAGCCGCCTCTTCCTCCAAGCCATGAACCTCTGTCTCAGGGTGTTTGCCCGCCAGTCAATAATCACTTCTGAAGTGAAGGACAGAACTAGTTGTAACATCTTCTTGGACACTTCAGCCACATTAGCTGGGGCTTTCACTTCTAATTATCATCTAGTGCCCCACCTCCCTACCTGGATGATGTATAGACTTGCACTGTGGAAGAGTACAATATCATGGAAAAGGAAGTTGGTGGCTTTTAAGATGAAATGTATTTGGGCCAGTACTTCAGTTCAGCGTTGAATAAGTTACTAATTGTTTGGTTCAGCCTGAAACAGTGGCGAGGCAGAAGAATCAGAGGCCAGAGTAACATCATTTATTAGCATCTTATTTCATAATTAGCTCAATTAAGATGTAAAGCAGACAATCTGATCTTTTTTTTTCATTCCAGTTTCTGGGACCTAGCTGTGCATAAATTTGCCATTGTATCTTTCTATGTTACCACAGTGATTTTTTTGCATTCAAAATGCCCAATTGATTGTAAAGTATTTTAGGATGTCCTTAAATCATCTGTTAATGTTGCTAATGTTTTAAGATGCACCTAAATGGCAAGTCAGGCTAAGTTTTTTCCACCTTTCTTCATCATCATCAGCATTTAATATTTTGTTATATTTAAATATTCTGTTTTCTTTTGTGCATATCTCTCCATCTGTGAACCAACAAAACTGACATACAGATTAAAGATAGAAATCTAACCTTCAGATTTTTAAGTTAATTCAGTTTGTCCTATGTAACTTGGTCGCAATATTCAATTCAACTGTGGTTTTATCATGGCTAACCTTCTGAAATTCTTTTAACACATATTAAAAACACTGTTTCAATGAATCCCTGACAGGTATATGTATAGAATCTCCATTTGAAATCCACAGAAGAAATGACACCTGGTTGCGAATTCACAGGAACAAGATACAAAAATGTAGATGCAAAAGGAGAACAGTGTGTTATGAAATATTGACAACAGGTAATATCATTCTCGTGAAGTCCATTGGTTTATGTAATTAGCTCATAAAGCAGCAACAGTCTAAGATTAAGCCAGTCTCTTTGCAACCTCAGTGCCACACTTGACCCAGGGAAGAGTTTCTGACCTTATTTCACACCATCACTAAACTGCCTATTTCCAGTTCCATAACATTGTCTGTCTTTTGTCTGGTCTCAGTTCATTTGCTGATAGAACCCTCATTTATGCCCTTGTCACCTATAGAGTTGACTATTCTGACTGGTCTCCCACATTTAATTATCTATGAACTTGAGGTGATCCAGAACTCTGCTGTCAGTATCTTGACTAGCACCAAGTCCCATTCTCCTATCACCCCCGCTTACTGACCTTTGCTGGGTGTCATTCAAGTAACATCTTCACTTTAAAATTCTCATCCTTGTTTTTTAAAAACCTCTATGGCCTTGTCCACCAACCATACCGCCCTCCCCCTGCAAATCTCAGAAATCTTCTTTAGTTGTACAGCACTCCCCCGCCCCCCCATCTTGGAAATCTCCTCTTGTTGTATAGCACTCCCTCCCCGCCACCAATCTTGGAAATCTCCTCTAGCTGTACAGCACTGAGATATCTGTGCTCCTCTATTTTTGGTTTCTTAAGCATCCCCAATTTTAACTAATCCACCATTGGTGCCCATATCTTTACTTGCCTGGTCCCTAAGCTCTGGTACATCTTCCTGACACATGTCCCTCTACCTTGCTTTCCTCTAAGACAGCCTTTAAAATCTATCTCTTTGCCTAACCTCTTGGTCAATGACCTAATAGCTCCTTATGTGGCTTGGTGATGTTTTTATATATAATGCCTCTGTGCCTTGGGATCCTTCCTGATGTTAAAGGCACTAAATAAATGTATGATGTTGCTGCCATATAGCACTTATTAATATTGTAACTCATCCCAAGAGCATAATCAATTTTAAAAAAACACATTTTTGCCACTGATGTACAAAAGCTAAACTGAAGGGCTCTGTTTTAAGACATATTTTAAAGGAGGTAGAAAGATTTAAGGGAGATTGCAGTGCTTCAAGTCAAAGCAGCAGGAAGTAGGCCTGCTGAGGAAGTGATTCAAATCAGGTAGTCACTAGGGGCAGATTTGTAAGGCTGCAGAAGGTTACGGAGATTGCAAGACTGTGGAGCAATTTAAAATAAATTTGGGGACTTTAAAATCAAGGCATTGTCAGACCGTTATAGAACTGAAGGGACAGGGGAACAAGATCTAGTGGGAGTTTAATATGTGGGCAGCAGAGTTTAGGATGAGTACAAGTTTATTTAGAACTGAATTGCACTACCACAGCAGCAAAACTCTCAACCTGAGAATGCTAGAGCTATTCTTTCAAATACTAACTCATGATAACTTTGTTTTTAACTTGTCACTTTTTTCATTTACAGACTGCAGGAAAAATAAGTGTCTAAACGGGGGAAGCTGTGCACAACCTTTGTATTCAAAGGATTATATCTGTCGCTGCCCTGAGGGATATCTTGGTAAACACTGTGAGATAGGTATGTTACCATTCAGCAATTGATCCATAATTTGCAGTTAGCCTCAGTGATGATATGAAACTTTGTTCAGTGATGTTGATTGAGGGAGGAATTTTGGCCATAACACCAAAGCATTTCCATGCTCCTGTTTGCATGGTGCCATTGGATCTTTATGTCCAGCTGTACAGGCAGACAGGGCTTTGATTTAATATTGTATCTGAAAATAGGGTACCTTAGACAATGCAGCACTGCTTTAAAAAATCAGTGTATGCTGAAACTGCATGCAAAATCAAGTCATTTTAGTATTGTTTCAATCATTTTAAGAAGTATTTTACAGAAATGTAAGTGACTTGAAGGGAAATTTGAATGCCTTGGCATTCAGAGTGGAGATATCAGTATGGAATCACAGTCTATCTCAATAACTCATTACAGATCTCCCTTTGGGAATGTGCTATACACAGGATGAGTCCTCCTTTGTAGAATGAGAGAGCCCCTAATGTGAGCTTATCACCAGTTCAACCGTGCACGCTTTTCAAGTAGTTCAAAGCAGCATTTGCGGGGGCCTCAAGACAGATCACCTCTTTGTGGTGTTGGTTACAGAGTGATTTAGGGTTGTGGATTGGAGGAAGTGGGAGAATGGAATTAATTAACTAAAAAGGAGAAAAAACAACATGTGGAGTTGAAAGTCTCACATAATCCTACTGCACATTGTGTCTGTCAATAGCTGGAAGAGAAGACCTCCTGATTTCTTTTCAAATGTTTATGCAATTCCCTTTTGAAATTGAATTTAACCATTTCCTGGATAGTTGCAGATTTCTTAATGGAGAAAGGATTGCAGTGCTGCACTTATCATTTTTCTTGTATGAGATACAGACTATTGACAGTTTTTTATAGCAGCTTTTCTTGCATTCATTCAGACCATTCTAAACAAAGCGCTGCCCAATTAGTAAAAGCACAGTATGGGATAGTCCTTTCATGGGTCCAGATACAGAAATTGGCTGCCAAATTCATACATTCATATCTTGATATTTATTGGTGCCTCCTCTCTTCTTACCATCTAGGGTCCTAAAACTCCTTCCTTAGAGATACAGTGATGTGTATCTTTTGATTTGGTATACTGTGTTCACTGCTCATGATGTGGTCTCTTCCTATATTGGATAGACCAAACGAGACTGGATGACTGGAGGTATTCTGCGAAACAATCAGTCTGCAGGCGCGATCCCAAGTTTCCTGTTGCCGAGGCCATTCAACCCATTGAACCTGCACCAACAGCTGTTCCATCCAGGCCCTATCTCTGAAACTCCGTATTTACCCTGCTAATCCCCCTTGACATTAAAGGGCAATTTATCATGGTCAATTCACCTAACCCACGCAGACATGGAGAGAACGTGCAAACTCCACACACAGTCAACCAAGGCTGGAATTGAACCCCGGCCTGAAGCAACAATGCTAACCACCATGCTGCCATTATTTTGATTCTCCATTTTGCTCCCAAACTGACCTTTTATGTCCTTGGCCTACTACAGTTTTCCAGTGAAGCTTAATGCAAACTTGGGGAATAGCACCTCACCCTTTGCTGGCACTCCACAGCCTTCTGGGCTCCACTTCAATTTTCTTATAACCATTCCCTTTGGTTTTTGTACAATGAAACTTCTTGTCATTTAACCTTTTCTGCCCTCCACCCTATTGCAGACTTTCCCTTTTGTTCTTCCTCCCCCTGCCCCAATTCACTTGCTTAAAACCTAATATATTTCTATCTTGTCACAACTCTGATGAAGGGTCATCGACCTGGAACATTAACTTGCCACAGATGCTTCCTAACCTGAGTTTTCTGTTATATCATTGATGCATTTGCTTTTTTTTCCCCCAGATAGTAAATCCAATTGCATAAATGACAAAGGAAATGATTACAGAGGGACAAGGGACTACACGGTGTCTGGCACAAAATGCTTGAGATGGGACTCATCTGCTGTTCTTAGTTTACAACACAATGCAAGGAGAAATGATGCATCAGATGGGGGTCTTGGAAGTCATAACTACTGCAGGTAGAGTTTTTCTTTTCATAATACTTTGAATTTTTTTTTCTGAAATGGTTTAATCACAAACTTCTGCGCAGGTCAAAAAGGGAAGAGATTACTCTGAAATAAAGCTAGCCAGATGAACCACAATGGTTTTCTGGTGGATTTTTAAAAACCAAATCTAAAATCAGTGTGAACGATTGAATCTCTGTATATCAGTATGAAAATTCAACTTCCAGGTTTGGAAGATAATGGATGACAGTAAATTGGGCAATGCGCTCGTGATTTAATTTAAAAAAACTAGACCTCTAAAATACTTGAAATAGCTGGTTGTTACACAGTACTGGGCAACACTAAACACAGCTGCTTGTTTTTATATCTGCGATTTACTTGGGTGAATAGGGGAGATTGGGTAGGGAAAAACAAATTAAATTGTGAAAATTCTTAAATACAGGAATGCCTATGGGAGTCAGCATTCCCAGATAAGTAAATACAACATTTGCAACAGTTTGTGGAGATCCAGGAAGTTTTTAAATTAATAGCATTCCTAACATTTTTTTTGGACTATCCCATTTAATCATGTCTTTGCAGATAGAAAGAAAACTAAAATAATACCAGCAAGATCTGGAAATGGTCAGCAGTTCAGTCAATGTGAAGACAATGATAGATTTGCAGTAACTATTCTCTGAAGGGTGCTGTCTTTCTGTCAACTACTGACTTCATATAATCTACACATCCTGCTTTTTTTAATGTCTGATAAATAGAGTTCACTATTTGCTCTATATGTTGACCAGGAGTTTATTAATCTGTTCTAGCTTTTTACACATTTTTATTGTACAGGAATCCAGATGGTGACAACAAGCCTTGGTGTTACATTCAAGATTCAGTGCAATGGGAATACTGTGATATCCCAAAATGCCAAAAGGTTGTTGGTATGTGAAAACTTTATCACTATTAATTTGTCAATTTTCCAATAGCAATTAATTTGAAAACATTTACTAGAGAAGTAGTTCATGATTTTTGTTTTACAATTAGATATTACGTTGTGCCTGGTTACTCAAATATGAGAAGCATTAAAATACTGAGCTCTGTTCTACATTTGATTTGAATGGATGGAGAAGGTTGCCATGTACTCCTTGTATAATACTTATATGGACACTATCCCCTTAATTGGCAATCACACATTACTCATTCTCACTATTCATCTGGCGCTCTCCTTCAGCCACCTCACTTGATACATTCCTCTTGCCTCTCATTTAAAATCCTTGCCTTTATTGTCCTACCCGCTAAACCATTCTACCCACACTTCCCACTGCACTGCCCCTGGGATAAATTCTCCACTAAGTCACATAACTACACTTTGAAACCCGCTATCTAATCTTTGGTCCTCAATTAATTACAATGCTCAACTAGAAATCAGTCTGTTTATCTACATACCTCATCAGCTTTGAAACCATTAGCCTCATTAAAACACAATTTCTCCTACCTTGGCCATTCCTCTTAGTAGGCCCCCACCTTCACTCTCTCAATCTGAAGGGTTGTAGACTTGAATTTAGGCATGTGTTATAAATAATATGATTGGGTTAACCCATTAATTTCTCTCCCTAGCATCAAAGTGTGGTCAGAGGGAATATAAAATTAACAAGATTGCTGGAGGAAATCGAGCTACCATTGAATTTCACCCCTGGCAAGCAGCACTCTACATGACTGAGAGACGATCCATGGAGCAATATTTTGTATGTGGAGGAAGTCTGATCCACCCTTGTTGGGTTCTGACAGCTGCACACTGTATTAACACTAGGTAGGTTACATTCACAATCATTTCTGCCCACAGCTATGCATATTTACTGATGTACAAATCTGTGTTAGTGTGTGATCACAGTAAAAAGTCTGACAACACCAGGTTTTAGTCCAACCTATTTATTTGATAATATTCTCACAAGCTTTCGAGGGGTTACCCTCTTCGTCAGGTGAATGGAGAGTTCTGGCCTCAGACAGAGCATATAAAGCACAGACAGTTTAGAGATTACTGATTAAAATGCGAATCCTTACACCTAACCTGCTGTTCAAGACCTGAAGTGGCTGATAATGTGAGTGGTAGGAGCACTGATCACAGTTTAAAGAGATGTGTATTGTCTCCAGACAGTACAGTAAGTGAGGTTTTGCAAACCCAGGCAAGTCACGGGGGTTACAGATAGTGCGACATGAACCCAAGATCCCTGTTGAGACCGTCCTCATGTGTGCGGAACTTGGCTATCAGTCTCTGCTCAGCGACTCTGCGCTGTCGTGTGTTGTGAAGGCCGCCTTGGAGAATGCTTACCCGAAGGTCAGAGGCTGAATGCCCGTGACCACTGAAGTGTTCGCCAACAGGAAGGGAACAGTCTTGCCTGGTGACTGTCGAGCGATGTTCATTCATCCGTTGTCGTAGCGTCTGCATGGTCTCCCCAATGTACCATGCTTCGGGACATCCTTTCTTGCAACGTATCAGGTAGACAATGTTGGCCGAGTTGCAAGAGTATTTACCATGTACCTGGTGGATGGTATTCTCACGTGTGATGATGGTATCCATGTCGATGATCCGGCATGTCTTGCAGAGGTTGCTGTGACAGGGTTGTGTGGTATTGTGGTCACTGTTCTCCTGAAGGCTGGGTAGTTTGCTGCGAACAATGGTCTGTTTGAGGTTGTGTGGTTGTCTGAAAGCAAGAAGTGGGGGTGTGGGGATGGCCCTGGTGAGATGTTCGTCTTCATCAATGATATGTTGAAGACTCCGGAGAAGATGTCGTAGCTTCTCCGCTCCGGGGAAGTACTGGACGACGAAGGGAACTCTGTCCACTGTGTCCCGTGTTTGTCTTCTGAGGAGATCGGTGCGGTTTTTTGCTGTGGCGCATCGAAACTGCCGATCTATGAGTCGAGCATAGATCGGCAGTTTCGATGCGCCACAGCAAAAAACCGCACCGATCTCCTCAGAAGACAAACACGGGACACAGTGGACAGAGTTCCCTTCGTCGTCCAGTACTTCCCCGGAGCGGAGAAGCTACGACATCTTCTCCGGAGTCTTCAACATATCATTGATGAAGACGAACATCTCACCAGGGCCATCCCCACACCCCCACTTCTTGCTTTCAGACAACCACACAACCTCAAACAGACCATTGTTCGCAGCAAACTACCCAGCCTTCAGGAGAACAGTGACCACAATACCACACAACCCTGTCACAGCAACCTCTGCAAGACATGCCGGATCATCGACATGGATACCATCATCACACGTGAGAATACCATCCACCAGGTACATGGTAAATACTCTTGCAACTCGGCCAACATTGTCTACCTGATACGTTGCAAGAAAGGATGTCCCGAAGCATGGTACATTGGGGAGACCATGCAGACGCTACGACAACGGATGAATGAACATCGCTCGACAGTCACCAGGCAAGACTGTTCCCTTCCTGTTGGCGAACACTTCAGTGGTCACGGGCATTCAGCCTCTGACCTTCGGGTAAGCATTCTCCAAGGCGGCCTTCACAACACACGACAGCGCAGAGTCGCTGAGCAGAGACTGATAGCCAAGTTCCGCACACATGAGGACGGTCTCAACAGGGATCTTGGGTTCATGTCGCACTATCTGTAACCCCCGTGACTTGCCTGGGTTTGCAAAACCTCACTTACTGTACTGTCTGGAGACAATACACATCTCTTTAAACTGTGATCAGTGCTCCTACCACTCACATTATCAGCCACTTCAGGTCTTGAACAGCAGGTTAGGTGTAAGGATTCGCATTTTAATCAGTAATCTCTAAACTGTCTGTGCTTTATATGCGCTGTCTGAGGCCAGAACTCTCCATTCACCTGACGAAGAGGGTAACCCCTCGAAAGCTTGTGAGAATATTATCAAATAAATAGGTTGGACTAAAACCTGGTGTTGTCAGACTTTTTACTGTGTTTACACCAGTCCAACGCCGGCATACCCACATCATGATTAGTGTGTGATCCCAAACTGACTAGAGAATCAGGGCTACAATTCCATCTCCACATTGCTGACTCGTGCTCTCTGGGAATTTTTTTTGTTGTTGAGGTAATGAAATATTTATCAGGTTCAGCAAAATCAGTTATTTCTGTGGTTGGTCTCTGTAAAATTTCTGGAAGTTGGCCTACACTACTTCATATCAACTTTCATAAAAGAACTTCCCCTTGTAACCTGAACATCAGGGTCATTGTGGGTATATTTCTTTCTCCCTCCAAAAATATGGCATGACAATGAGTTGATATAAAATTTGGTTTGAGTTGTTAAATTGTCTTAATCTATGCTGTTATGATCAAGTTTGCTTTATTGTCCTTTAACTTTGACTTGAAAGAATGATACTTTTACATTTTGGATTATAGCCCAGGGCAGAAACTTTCTCCTTGAAGTTGACAGTTACTTCATATTTCTCACACCACTTCATTCCTGGTAGTAGTTTTAGTGCAATTTTCAAAATAAAGCTAAGTCAGTTTTGAAAGCTGACAACACCCCTGCAAATGGGCAGAACCATCTACTTCTTCTGACAATTATCTGATTGAGATAAAATGGATTGGATCGTCACGTCAGCAATGAATTTGAAATCGTTGGAAAGTCAGATTTTCTTCTACAGTCTCCATGATGCTGATTCAGAAGCTCAACTGTAAATTAATATATATCAGATCTGCTCCCCCTATTCTGTGAACTTAACCCAATGATTACGCTTGATATTGGCTCATAGTGTACAGTGTTATAAGAAGACCCACTTAAATGTCTGTGTATTTGTTTTAAACATATTTTTATAAACTGTTTATTCGTGGTGGACATAAGTATGATCATAAGAGTGAGTGCTGAGTTAAATTGGCAAGGTTGGGCTCATGCTTGTGGACTGAGCAAAGGTGCTGTGCAAAGTGGTCATCCCCAATGTAGAGGAGACTGAGTGGGAGCAGCAAATCCAATAAAGCAAATTGAAGACTGCTGTTCTCACCATGTTCTGAGATCCACACTCAGTGCCACATGCCACCATATGTATGCACTTGACCTTTCTCTCCAGAAGCAGCAACTCGCCCTCAAAGTTGTCCTCATTCTGAGTTCCATTCTATTTTTCTCATCTGATGCCTTAACAAGAAGTTTTTTCTTTTAGGTGGAACACAAGCTCCAAAACTTGCTGACAGCAATCCCACCCAGGACCCTCCATACCTTCCTGTCCCTTTGACCCCATCTTTTGCTGTGTATCCTCACTGAGTGACTGCTCTGCAGAACACCTTCACTTGGTCTGCGAGCATGACTTGCAAGCTTGTCATTTTAATTCAGCATCTTGCTCTAATGCCCACATGTCCTTCCTATGCCTGTTGCAATGCTCCAGTGAAGCCCAGGCAGTGCAATAATATAAAGTACTGTAGATACTGGAATCTGAAACAAAAACAGAAAATGCTGGAAAATCTCAGCTATCTGACGGCATCTGTGGGGAGAGAATAGAGCTAATATTTCAAGTCTAGATGACCCTTCGTCAGAGCAAAGAGAAGCAGCGGAGATTTATACTGAGGGTGGGTGGGTGAAATGGGATGAAGGGAATGTAAATGAGGGTATGGCAGAACAAAGGTACAGATGTATAGGGACTGTTGGCAATTACCCTGAAAAGGTGGGGAGGGAGCAAGGAGGAGAGTTGGAATGGAAAACTGGAAGAATGGAAATGAGAAAGAAGCATGATAAAATGGATGAATGCAATGAATTAAAATGGAAATGGGGTGAAGGTGGAGGGGAGAGTTCATGCTCTGAAGTTGTTGAACTCAATGTTCAGCCTGGAAGGCTGTAAAGTGCCCAGTCTGAATATTCCTCCTGTTTGTGTTGGGATTCGCTAGAACATTGCAAAAGGCCAAGGACAGACATGTGGACTGGAGAGCAGAGTGGTGTGTTGAAGTGGCCAGTGACAGGAAGGCCTGGGTCCTACTTACAGATGGACTAAAGTGTTCAGCAAAGCAGTCACCCAGTCTGCATTTGGTCTCTTTGATGTAGGCTGCGTTGGAAGCAGCAAATGCAATAGACCAGATTGAAGGGGTCCATGTGAAATGCTGTTTCACCTGAAAGGCGTGTTTAGGACCTAGGACGGTGAGCAGAGAGGAGGTAAAGGGGAAGGTGTCATGGGCGGGGGATGAGGTGTTAGGTGTGATGGAGTGGACTAGGGTGTCCCAGAGAGAACAGTTCCTGTGGAATGCTGACAGGGGGTGCTGAGGGGGAGATGTGTTGAATAGTGGCATCATACTGGAGTTGGCAGAAATGGTGGAGAATGATTCTTTGAATGTGAAGACTTAGGACAAGGGGGAATCCTATCCTGGTTCTGGGAGGGGGTGAGAGCGGTGGCCCAGGGGATTTGTTGGATGCAATTGAGAGCCCTGTCAACCACAGTGGGTAGAAAACCACGACTGAGGAAGAAGATACATCAGCAGCGCTATTTTGGAAAGTGGCATCATCAGAACAGATCTAGCAGAGGCAATGGAATGGAGTCTTTGCGGATATGGAGCGTGAAGAGCTATAGTCAAGGTAGTTGTGGGAGTCAGTGGATTTGTAATGGATACTAGTGAACAGTTTATCATCAGACAGTGCAAGTTGGAGGAGCAGCATCTCATCATCTGATTCGACACAAGAAGGAGGCTGAGGGGTGACCTTATGGAGGTCTATGAAATAATGAGGGGCACAGATCAGCTAGACAGTCAATACCTTTCCCTAAAGGTAGGGGAGTTTAAAACTAGAGGGCATAGGTTTAAGATGAGAGGGGAGAGATACAGAAGTGTCCAGAGAGGCAATTTTTTCCACACAGAGGGTGGTGAGTGTCTGGAACAAGCTGCCAAACATGGTAGCAGAGATGGGTACAATTTTGTCTTTTAAAAAGCATTTAGATAGTTACATGGGTATGATGGGTATAGAGGGATATGGGCCAAATGTGGGCAATTGGGATTAGCTTAGGGATTTTTTTAAAAAAAGGGAGGCATGGACAAGTTGGGCCTAAGGACCTGTTTCCATGCTGTAAACCTCTATGACAAATTATAGCTCACATTCAGTTTCCAGCGTCCACAATATTTGTAACCTGATGGAGATGTGAATTGCTGGTAAATTTTGTTCTAAGAAAATCTTTTTTTTTCTGTTTAGAGTTCGTCCTGAAGAGTATCGTGTGCTACTAGGAAGACCTTCAATAAATGAACCAACAAAAAATGATCAAACATTTGTAGTGGAAAAAATAATTAATCATCCAAAGTTCAATGATGATACATTTGACAATGACATAGGTAAGATGGCATTTGTTATTGTGTTAATTGTGAGTAGTGGCATGTTGGAAATGGCAGAGAATGATCCTTTGAATATGGAGACATGTGGAGTGAAAAGTGAAGACAAGGGGGATCTCATCCTAGTTCTGGGAAGAAGGGGGTGAGAACAGTGGTCCGGATGATGGGTTAGATGTGGCTGAGAGCCCTGTCAATCACAGTGGGTCGAAAACTTGTGAACAAGATTCAGATCTGAAATCTCATGCTGGATTCTTAATGTAAATTATAACTTAATCTAATTTAAACTCAAGTTTTGAATAATGGTTTTCTTCTTTTTAGCTCTGCTGAAGTTAAAACCTCAATTAGGAATGTGTGCGAAAGAGTCTAAATTTGTGCAACCCATTTGTTTGCCTTCTGAACGCCTGACGTTTCCTGATAACACCCAGTGTGAGGTTTCTGGATATGGGAAGGAAGCTGAGTGTGAGTATTAACTTGTGGTTTATATGCCTGACAACAATATTTTTATCTTCCAAGTACAGTACTTCCTTGCTTTAAAAACCTTGTAATGTTTTTATGTATTGTTTTAAAATACAGCCGATTGGTGTTAATTGATCGAAATAATGCATGATCGAAATAATACATCACTGTTGCTACTTGATGCAAATGATTTATAACATATCAGTTGAAATTTTGTTTCCATCTACTCCATTATAAATCTTAAAATATAAGTAAAATTGTAGAATCCTCTAAATATCTACCATAGGAGGAATCCATTTCACTTGCACCTCTGCTGGATCTTCAGTTTAGTTATTCCGAAATCCCTGCTTTTTGTCCATAGCCCCTTTTTTCTCATTCTCAAGTACCTGTCTAACCCTTTCTGGAATTATTTATTGAATCATCTTCCACCAGGTAGTGGGGGTGGGGGGAGTCTCATCTCCCCTCTGGATATTTTGCCAACTATTTTGAATCTATTCCATCCAGTATTGATTCATTTGCAAGAGGAATTATTTTCTGTACATACTCCATATTTAAAACCACTATTGGGTCACCTCTTAACCTTGCTGTCCCAAAAAAAAAGTCTTACTTTTTCTAACCTCTCATAATTTCAATCTTTCACCCTTGGCTGCAAGTTTATTTGCTTTCTGGTCCTTTTTATTTAAATCTGTGATACAAGTGCAATTAATATAAATATATATACTGTTTTTGTTTGTTGAAGGGGAATGTTTAAAATTTCAGATGTTTCTGTTGGCAGCCAGTGTATCTGGAAAATATTTAGCTCAAGGGTGTGAAAGCAAGTTAGTAACTCATTTCAGCTCCAAATTTGTTACTTAGGTAGAGCTAATGAATTTTCAGTTGTACAAGAAGCTCCCCTAGGTTTTCTGATAGGGTCATGTGATAACCTGATTCTGCATTAGAGAGAAAGGAGCTTTTGCAGTTCTAGCTGGGAATCTACTGAAGACCAGTCTGCAAGTTGCTGTAAAATGCATTTTCTCTCTGAAAGCTTCAAGGCTGTCAACACAATTTATAATAAGTGTACTTATGATTGTCAAGTCTCTAGAGGAATGTTACTTATTTGGAACTGAAACAATTGTAAGCTTAAAAAGTAGTTACTTCCTTTCAATTTTAAATGTTGCTCAACTGTTGAGCCGCTTCATTTGTGATAGTTATATTTAAACCGTTATTAAATAAGTTTGTTTTACTAAAATAGATTCCTAATCCGTTGGTGGAATCATTCCTGGAAAGAAATATTTTTTCTTCATATTTGTGCCAAAATAGAAAAATTGTTGGGGTCTAGTCTGGCATCCTAATAAAACTTGTGGTTCTGGTCCTCTAGTGCCACTTTAAATACAGTTAACAACCATAAGTATACTTATTATAAATTGTGTTAACAGTCTTGAAGCTTTCAAAGAGAAAATGTGTTTTAGAGCAGCTTGCAGACCTGTCTTCAGTAGACTTCCAGCTAGAACTGCAAAAGCTCCTTTCTCTTTGCTTTAGACCCAGTTTCACATGACCCTATCAGAAAACCCAGGGGAACTTGTTGTACAAGCAAAAATTCATTAGCTGTATCTCAGTAACATTCCCAGCTGACAAACTCAATTTCTCAATACAGACACCTGTTCATCTACAATTTCCAAAATGATACTATTTATAGTCTACAGCCTTTCCCTATTCGACCTTCCAAAGTGCATCACTTCTCCACATTAAATTCTATCTTTCATGCTTTTGCCTATTCCACTATCCTGTTTTTGTCATCCTGAAGCCTATAATTATCCTCATAATAATCTAATATTTTGTCTGATCTGCAAATTTTATAATTTTGCTCCCTGCACATGAGTACAGTTTATTTGTAATTTCAAACAGTAATGGACCTAAACCTGACCCTTGGGAGACATCACTGTAAATCACCTGTGTTTCAAAGCATGTATCCGTCACCACCCTTTGCTTCCTACCACTGAGCCAATTTTGTATGCATACCATCACTGCTTCTTAACTGGGTTCCAAGCTTCTTAATAAACTTCCTGTGTGGCACTTGGGTAAACATTCTCAAAGCGCATTTTATAAAATATTTTCCCTGTTCCCTCAAATATTTCAATCGGGTTAGTCAGATATGGTTTACCTTCAACAAATCCACACTGGCTCACATTAATTTAGTTTATTTTGGCCCCAAAAGTACTTTCCAACAACTTCCCCACCAATAATGTTACGTTGTAGTTTCTAGCGTTATCTCTGTCTCCTTTTCTGAATAGTGGTGTAACAGTAAGGATTAAAAGGCTATAATCAATGCCTCTGCTTTTTCTACCTTTCCTTCCAGCAATCTAGGATTGATTCTATCTGGACCTTATTTATGATATCACCTCTACCTGTCCATAACTTCCCTTTCCTATTTTACTGTAAGCTTCACATCATCCACTTTGTGAAGGACAGATGCAGAGAACTAGTTTCATGCATTAACCATGCCCTATGCCTCTCCATTAAGATTCCCCTTTAGCTCTTTATTCAGCCCAATTATTCTTGAGCTAACCATTTATGCTTTATATGTTAATAAAATGAAGGTTGAATTTAATGTTGCTTGCTTATCTTGTAACCTCCCTTTATCTTTCTTATTAACTTTTGCAATTTCCTTCTCTACTTTTCATAATCTTCCTGATTATTCACTGAACCTTGCTTCTGACATTTGTCACAAGCCTCCTTTTGTTTTGTTTTGTTTTACTTTTATTTTGTTTGTCCTTAACCTTGGATGCTCAATTTTTTTCCCTTTAAAAGAATTTGCCAACTTTGTACTTGACCTCTCTCTTTCCTGAACGTCCCCTCTGCTACTGCTATGTCATGGGTATATTTAAATTGGATTGATTATAGAATCATGGCATCTGTACAGTACAGAAGAGGCCATTTGGCCCATTGAGCCTGCACAGACAACAATCTCATCCAGGACGTATTTATCCTGCTAATCCTCCTGACACCAAGAGGCAATTTAGCATCACCAAGTTGTTCTGTAAAAGGTGCTTGCATTTTGTAAAAAAAAAGTGTATATACACCAACATATTTCCAGCACTTCAGTGGGATTGTAAACCAATTCTGTGTCAAATAATTGTGCAAGAAATGTATGACACTAAAAATGTACATTGTTTATTTCAGTTTCTCCTTTCTTCTCCAAGTTCCTGAAGGAGGCAAGGGTAAATTTGATTTCACAAAAGAAATGTGGCTCTCCTGAATATTATGGAAACAAACTAACAGATAACATGTTGTGTGCAGCACACCCTAACTGGAAGGCAGATTCTTGCAAAGTAAGTTTTTAGAAAAAAAAACACTGATGGAAATTTTCCAGCATAATTCATTAAATCTGAGGAGATTAGAATTCAGATATTAAAGATAAACTGTACAATATAATGCTTTTGCCAATTTTTACTTAGCCTCACAACTTCAGGTTTATTTGGAATCACAAGCTTTCAAGCCCTGCCTCTTCATCAGGTGAGGAGTAGCACTCTGAAACCTTGTGATTCCAAATACACCTGTTGGACTTTAATCTGGTGTTGTGAGACTTCTTACTGTGCCCACCCCAGTCCAACGCTGACATCTTCACATCACAGTTTTTACTGAGAAAGGGATTGTTTTTTAAATGTATATTGGCATCTTCAGACTGGGAGAATTTCCAGCAATATCATAAATTTAATTATATAGGCCTGGATTTTGCAGTCATAGAGAAAGAAACAGCAATGTTGACACCTACCTACAACATTGTCAGTTTTAAAGAGGATTTGATCTAATTGAGTCTCTGATCCATTGGGAAATGCTCTATAGTGCCTCAGTGAGCAGGGCAGAGGTTCTTCAATAATCAAATTGGAGAATCTTTACTGAACTATGCAGTCTAAACCAGGAAGTATAAATTAGATCCATATTGTGTTCAGAAAGCAAAATAAATAAACATTGTGAAAGATGCAATTGGAGAGAGAGAAATAAAAGATGACAAAAGGTAAAAAAAAAATTTGTTGCTAGCTGCAGAAGCAATGAAACGCCATGGCTGAAAATTAACATTTTCTGGGCCAGACAAGTTGTTTGGAGTAATTTTCATGTTATTTAAAATGCACTTTTGAATGTGCCAGGCTTAATTTTTTGTGGGTTTAGTTGGTAACTGGTCAGTTTTTAGTGAGCAATATTCCTAATTAATATATTTTAATACCAAGATTCCTGATATCATGCAGTCTTCAGAGGAGCAGGCTAACTTGGACTGCAACTTTCAGTTTTAACTGTGCATATGTGAATTCCAGAGATTGTTACACAGTTTATTCCATGATAATGGTGAGCACTGTTAACCTCACCATTATCATTTAACACAAAACCTGAGCTATGACATGTTTCATCTCAATTCAAATGATTCAAAGGGTTTCAAATACAATATTTTGCAGTGACTATCATATAGGCTTATATAGACAAACAAGGCAACTATTTCGGCTTCAACTGAAATAAAAATTGGGAGACCTGTAAAACAGAGTGCTGATTCACTATCACCCATTTCATACAACCACTCAAAGTCAAAGCTAACCCCTACATGTGTTAGCTATATAGAAGTTGTTGATTGAAATGTGTTACCCATATTAGAATGCTGTAGTCATTGTCATTGCAAAGCCAATTCATTATATTTTTTATTGTCAGATACTGTACCAGATAATGATTAATTGGTAACCCTTGGAATCTTTTCTCATGTGTTTAAGCAATGACAATATAGCAACCTTCTTGATTTAATTATAGCTTCAATCAATTAATTGTTTTTTCATTTAACGACAGGGAGATTCTGGTGGACCTCTTGTCTGTGAAAACAATGGACAAATGCATCTATATGGAATAACTAGCTGGGGAGAAGGATGTGCTAAACAAAATAAACCTGGCGTTTACACAAGAGTTAAAAACTACATTTGGTGGATTGAAGAAAACATGAATGCTTAATTTAACATATTTTAAATTGTTGATCCTGTCAACTGATCAATTACGTTTGATTATTTGTGACATAGTTTGTGTTTGATGCTACTTTCCAGTCTACCTCCTGTAAGTTACAATTGTGGTACAGTCCTGTAAATTTAAGTCAGATTAAGGCACATTTTAACTAACATTTTGAATTTTGTCTGCATCAGACAACATAACTAATTTTTATTTTTAATTTAATAAGACTAAACTTTTAAATTAATAACTTTTCTAATTTGTTGGGTAAGATAAGGCTAATATGTACAGGACAAGGTATGCAAAATAATGAACCTGTTTGAAAGACAGTTTGTTTTGCTGTGAACTGGTTTTGGTTTCACAGTTCACAAAATGGGCATTGTGACTGCTGAACAAGTCTCAGCGTGCATTTGGCTATCAGGGAGACCATCCCTGAGAGTAAATATATTCAGAAGCAAACTTCTGAATTTGAACAAATTCACAAGCTAGCTAGTCTGCCTTTAATTTGTTATAAGTTACTGAAGAACCAAGAGGCTCTTTTTTTAAAAAAAAAACAAAACATTCCATCTGTCAGGATCCAAATTTAGCAGATTACTTGCACGTGTTTTCCGTATAACCTATGCACCTGCACTAAATGCTGATCCTGATTCAAATCTGTCTCTGCATCATAATGGCAACATGCAACAAACTTGAATTGTCGTCAAAGCAAATATCTTAGTCATTTGTCACTTTTTCCCCTAATAGGGTATGCAGTGTGCCTAAGAATCATCACTTTCAGCTTTATTTACCAGGCTAAATTGGAGCCTCTTCAATACTCTAGATTCCTGTAACTGTGGGTCACAAGAATATAGAAATCATGTGTGGGATTTGGCCATTCATCCATTACAGCTTGTCTAGCCATTTAATACAAACATGGGTCAAGTTCACTATTCTGTCCATTGTTGCGAATTGTTCAATTGCCAGCTTGGGTCACTATCTATGTGGAGTTTGCACATTCTCCCCATGTTGGTGTGGGTTTCCATCAGGTGCTCTGGTTTCCTCTCACACTCCAAAGACGTGTGAGTTAGGTGGATTGTCTGTTAGTGTCAGGGGGATGAGCAGGGTAAATATGTGGAGTTACAGGGATGGGGACTGGGTGGGATTGTTGTCGGTGCAAGCTCAATGAGCTGAATGGTCTCCTTTTTCACTGTAGAGATTCTATAAATGATAGTTTGTGAGCATTCACGAGTACATTCGAAAGTCATATTAGACCAAAAGCATTAGGTAAATTTTATTTTACTCGGATGATGTATTCTATTCAATATATTTGAACCTTGAGTAAAATTTGGACACCAAGTGGGAGGCAATCGTACTTTTTATACAAGCACTGGACAGGAACAATTTAGATCCAAAGATAAAATGAAGTGAACAGGTGTGCCATGAATCTTAAATTCATCAGGCCTTGGTAACCCTAAAACTAGCCATCAATAAAATTTTTCAGTTTTGGTACAGTAACTCCTTGCTTAACATGCTTTTTTTGAAAAGTGTGCTGCTAAATTAGACATTAAGCAAATCAGGTTTTCCCATTACAACTAATGTCACTTCAATGGGATATTTCCATTGGAAAAAATATTAACATATGCTCTGAAAGGCTATGTTCTCAGTACTAGCTTCATTTTAGCTGCCCGCTAAATCAAAAAGACTTAAAATAGGGTAACTTAAAGCGAGACTTAAAGACTGTAAACAATGGATGATTTTATTACCTACATCATTTTATGAGGACTACTTTTGGTATTTGTGGAGCAAAGGTTCCTGCGTTTTATTTGTTCACCTTCAAGAAATCTGGATTGTCAATATTTCTTATGATAGTTAATGGGAAGAACAGGTATGGTGATCAGCTGCTGAGTTAACATCTGAATCTATCAAGTAGACTTGTAAGTGATGTTGTCCTGGTTCCAAGCACATTACCATGTTTTAAGTCCAATAAAACTTTTATTTAAAATCCTATCCAATATACTTCAATAAGAGTACTGTATTAATACCTTTTTCTCTCACTTATGATATTACTGAACAGTTTTCACACATCAATCAAAATCCATATCTTGGATTTGAAGTGTCCTTGGCTATTAAGATAATCAACTAAGCAATTATTTTTATTTTGCAAAGTTGTGGCTATATCTTATATCCATGTTACCATTTCAGTTGTGTTTTGACTTGTTTCAAGGGTTGTGATTGTACCTCGCCTCTTGATAGAATTTTAATTTTTTATTTGATTAGCATATGCTTTATTTATATACTAAATATAGTTTTGCTTTTAAGCACTCTATTTTATGGATAAACTCAAGTTGTTCCAAAGTTAATGTATAGAGTAATATGAAGTATTGTTAATGCAATTTGTATTTTAAAAATACATGTATAAAAATAAACTACATGGGCTCTTTGAAAAGTGTGGCATTTGAAAAGAATGACAGCGATTGCATACGGAGTTTCTTTTAGAAAGTTGATATTGTCATTTTGTTTGCAAAGGAACTGAGAAATAAATCAAATAAGAAATATTTAACACTGTACCAGTGATTGACTTCTGAAAAGGGCACACACTGATATTTAATGCTTTTATTAATCTTTATGCAGATTAATAAACTTGAAATACACACAGGTATGCATGTTCCTGTATTTTTTAATACAACCATGGACTACACACATCCGTTTGTGTTTGATTAGCAAATAAGCCACAGGTTAACTCCTGGGGTTTGACTTTGTACCACTTTACAATTCACTTCAGGTCCTCAGACACATTTTGGTGCAGCCCAAATATTGGCTGAATGGTGTCCAATGAAAGCAATGAGCTACCTTGGAAATTAATATTCAATGGATTTTATTTGCAGTTCATTATTGTTCACTGAAAAAATTCAAACTTCCAAAGGCTGCATGCGTCACATCTGTTAGTTTAAAATGTGAAATACAAGTGTAGCCTACAGGGTGATACATGGCCTGTTGTCTGTGCAGGATTGCTAAGTATTTAATCAAGATAGATGATTGGGAAATGACAAACTATGTTCTAAAATCAGCTAAAGTGCATTTCTACTTGTACTGTTGCAGACAGGAGCAGATTTAATTTAAACAGCCCTGATTTCTCCTCCTCACTCACCAATAAACAAAAAGGAGGTTTAGATTTTGCCCTTTAAGTGGTGGCATATTTCTCAACCTGTCAAATTTTGGTATCATCCAATTCAATATTAATAACCGTACAGCAACCTTGGATGGGAGCAAAATCAATACATTTTTCCAGGTCCAGATAAGATCATGAAGAAGCACTGACACAGTCATCCATGTACCAGAAAAAGAGGTGGGAGGGGTCCTGAGTAGGATACCCCACAAAATCCATAGTCAGACCTTTTATTTGCAGGAAGTGAGAGACAAGATAAAGGAGAAATTTGAGTGAGAGAACAAGTTCAGGTAGGCACACAATGGGGATTGTTTTGACCTCTTCTGTAGGTTTTACTTGAGAAAATGGGGGACAGCCAGTTTAGAAAGAAACAGGCTGGAGTAAGTGAGATAAGCAGATAAATTAAGACAGCCAATATCAGACCTACTGTTTTCAATGAAAATATCAAGAGTAGATTGGAGGCCAGACAGAAGGGCCCAGGTTAAGGGAGAATACTTCGTTTGTGAAAGAATCTGTTGAACAGGGGAAGGACAACTGCCAAAAACGTGAGGTTGGGACAAAGGCAACAGAAGAAGAATTCAGCATTATGCTGAGTCTGAAATTCATTGAGATGAGGACATAATGGTTTGAAACTGAGTCCTTTGCTATTTAGAGAATATTCAATGTCAGAGAGGGAAAGGTCAGATGGTGTAGTTAATAGATGGCAAGGACTGCAATGTTCCAATGAAGTTCAACACAAACTGAAGGAACAGCACCTCATCTTCCAATGAGGCACTTCACAGCTTTTTGGCCTTCGTATTCAAGTCAATATCTTCAGACAATCAATTCTCTCTTCCGCCTTGAGCCCATTTTTAATTTTTTTTGTCTCAACCACCTGCCTCCTCCCCCAGAGGACCACCATCTGTTCTTAAGCTTTGCTTTCACAAGAGCTGACTCCTGTTTTGCTGTTAACGCACTCTGCTATCTTCCCTTTAATGCCAATTTTACCACCTTCTTTAGTCTTTAACACTATCATTAACTCCCTTTGTCTTGTTCCCATGGCATCTTTGTCAAATGTCTTGAGCTCCCACCAATCCTTGATCTATTTTGCTCCACCTCTCTTAAAACAGTATGAAGTCCATCACACTTCTCTCTGGTTCTGAAGAGGTGCTTGAAACATTAATTCTGTTTTATCGTCATAAATGATGCCAGACATGCTGAGTTTTTCCAGCATTTTCTGCTTTCATTTCAGATTCCCAGCATCCATTTATTGTTGGCCTTGCATCTAATTGTGCTGACTTGTGTACTTTATAGTTACTGGGCAACCATTGAGAAATACAGCTTGCAGTATATTAAAAAAATCAGTGTCTTTTATAAGCAATTTCCACACTTACAGTGTTATTGTACAAACCAAATAATTTCTGCACTGTTTAACTTTGAAAACTTTTAACTATTTTTGTACAATTACTGTTCTCCTGCGTTCTCACTTCTTACTCATAGGCCAAAAGCAATAATCAAATATAGTCTACCACATATCCACCAGAGGGCACACAAGACCAAGCGTAACAAAAAATTTAAAACTCAAACAGTAAAAACACATAAGCCAGCTCATTCCGTTAGGAAATGTAATATTATTTTCCATCGTGAAGCTAAAAAAGAGATGTTTTCTATAGTGCGTGGCCGATCTACAACAGAGGGCAAGTTAAAAATCTATTCCCTTAAGGTTTGGCTCTAGTAAAGCTTTTTTGAATTAAGAAGAAGCTGCCAGCAACACGAGAAGACACATAATATAATGAAATAGAGCTTCAAGAGAGAAATAGAAATGACAAAGCAGGTTGGAAGGAAGTCTTATAAAGGAGTTTTAACTTTTTGCCAAATAGTAAGGCCAAATTGGTGATGTAATCTTAAATGACATAACTAATCATAATTAACTTTAAATTCAACAAACACAGAAATTCAAGACAATTAAAAATGTAAAAAGATGCACAGAAATATTTTAAATAGGCAGCAGTTCCTTATGTCTGATGAAAATATGTATGTTTGCAATTCTCTCAAAAAGGGGATGTATGATAGACAAAAGCACTAAATGCCTGTTCTGAATATATAATTTTCTCTTCCTGTTTCAGGAGAACTCACAGACCTTGCTAATCATCTATCTCCTCAACTGAGTTGAGAAATCTGCATCCTCCTGATCTATGGGACTGAGCATTAGTGTTCCAAATGTTTAGGTTTCCTGTGCTGCCTCAAAAGTCTCCGCAGAAGGATTAAGTGATAAACTCAGAATTTTGTATTTCTACACACAAACGTGATATTTTTGATGACATTTCTGTGCAGTCACATCACTTACTTATCTAATAAATTATCTGTAAGCACAGCAGCATTTATTAATACAGTATTCATTTTTTTTGAAAGGTGCAGAAACAGTTGTTTCATCTGGCTCATGATTGCTACACTTTCTAAATGATAGGCAAATGAATTTATATGTGTAAACCATTTACCACTTTCCCTGTACTGACCATTGCATGCATACAATAATTTGCACAAGGAGTCATTCCTCGTGTAAATCCCAAATTTCAGCATATAGTTTAGGGCAGTGGGTGACCTACATTTTTACAAAACATAAATTTTGAAACACTCACAGGAATCCCTGACTTAATACTTGTCATTCAAAAATTAGGTACCCAAAGGCATTACTGGTACCATTGCAGACAATTACTTTAATTAATATGAGCAGATTTTCTGTATCAATGTACATAGGGAATCAAAAACTGTATTGATTAAACTCTTCCATCTACATGCTGCTCAATAAAGATATGTCTTAACTCATCAGTGGACTAAATCCCCATCTGATATTATGAGGTGAAAAATGATAAAATAACTGTAGAACTTACCTTATGAAAGTTTAAATTTTAAAAAAAGTTTACTTTTTAAAATGATTTCATGGAGAGTGGGTGTAGCTGGCTAGACAGGCATTTATTTCCCCATCCCTAAATGCTCTTGGAAAAGTGGTGGTGAATGGCTTTCTTGAATCGCTGCAGTCCATATAGTGTGAGTACACCTACAGTTCAGGAGAGAGTTCTAGGATTTTAATCCAGCCACAGTGAAGAGCGGCAATTTAGTTCCAAATCAGGATGGTGTGTGAATTGGAGGGGAACTTGCAGGTGATGTTCCCATCTGCTGCTCTTTATGATAGCAGTTATGGGTTAAGGTGCTGTTGAAGGAACATTGGTGAGTTGCTGTCATGCATCCTATAGATGGTACAATGACTATCACTGCGTGTCAGTGGCGGAGGGAGTGAATGTTGAAGGTAATCGATGGGATGCCAATCAATTGGGTTGCTTTGTCCCAGATGGCGTTGAGCATCTTGATAGTTACACTCAACTAGATAAGTGTAGCATAATCCATCACACTCCTGTCTTGTGCCTTGTAGATAGTGGACAGGCGTTTGGGGAGTCATGAGGTGAGTCACTCGCTGCAGAATTCTCAACCTCTGATCTGTTCTTATTGCCACAATATTTATATGGCTGGTCCAGTTCAGTCAGGGATAGGACGTTGAAATTAATGCTGCCATTAAAAATTAGACAATAAACATATTAAATAATAAATATATAAAATAATAAAAATAAAAACAGAAATGTTGGAAAAAAAACTCTGCAGTATGTGTGGAGAGCGAAATGGAGAAGGGCAAGGAACAAAACGCATCCTGAGAAAAAAAACTGAAATAAGCAAAGCGGATGGGTAAGTGGAGCTGAATCCACGAAACGATCAGCTATGATCTAATTGGATGGTGGAGCAGGCTCGAGGGGCCAGATGGCTCCTGCTCATATTTCTTATGTAAAGAGAAGGAAACAAAATGGGAAATGGAGTTTATAGTCTGAAAATTTTGAACTCAACATCGAGTCCAGAAGGCTGCAAAGTAACCAATTAAAAGAGATGCTATTTCTCAAGTTTACATTGAGCTTCACTGGAATAGTCCTGATGGTCGAGGACAGGAAAGTCAGCATGAGAGAAAGGTGTAGAATTAAATGACTGACCACTGGAAGCTCAAGGCCATGATTTCCACATGATGGCTGTTCCCCAAAGCAGTTGCCCAATCTGTGCCTGGTCTCCCCAGTGTAAAGGAGACCACATTGTGAGTAGTGAATAGAGTGATTAAAAGATATATAGGTAAATTATTGTTTCACCTGAGAAGAATGTTTGGGGACATGGCTACCGAGGAAAGGGAAGGTAAAAGAATAGGTGTTGCATCTCTTACATTTTCATGGAAAGGTATGATGAAAAGAGGATAGGGTGCAGAGGGTGACTGAATGAAATGCTGAAAGAGGAGGAGAAGACATGGTTGTGGCATCATGCTGAAAGTTATGGAAATGGTGGGAAATGATCTGTTGAATGCTAAGGCTGGTGGAGTGCAAGGAAAACAATATCATGGTTCTGGGAGGGAGAGGAAATGGAAGACATGGTTGAGGCACTGTCAACTACAGTGGAAGAAATCTGTGGGTGAGAGGAAAAGAAGGCATCTTAGAATCACTGTTGTGGAAGTTCATATTATTAGAAGAGATGTAATGGAAATGAAGAAGGTGGGAGAATGGAGTGGAATCCTGACAAGATGAAGTATAACAGCAAGTGTAGTTAAAAAGATAACATGTTCCTTTCTCTTTAAGCCAGCAGCACACTTGCTCTAGGCACAGACAGGCTTTGTTCCTTTATTTCTTTTTTTGCCTCATCTCCTTTTCCTTTTGCCCAGAAGAACTAACTCTTTTTGTAATTCAATCTCTCCTGACTTTCACTCTATCACAGGCCTTCTTTTTGTCCTTGTCCCACCCATCCATTCTTCAAAACCTATTCAGTTCTGATGAGAGTTCAAACCTGAAATATTGATTCTATTCTCTCATCACAAACTTTGCCTAATCTGCTGAAACTTTTTTCCAGTATTTTCTGTTTAAGATTTCCAGCGTATCCACAGTACTCTGCTTTGTGAGAATAAAATATACATATAAATTAGAAAGCGTAGCTTTACAACAGGACCTTGGTGTTCTTGTCCATTAGTTACAAGAGGCTAACATTGCAGGCACATCAAGATATTAGGAAGGCTAATTATAGAATCCTGACAGTGCAAGAGGCCATTCAGCCCATCGAGTCTGCACCAACTCATGACATAGCATTTTACCCAAGCCCATAACACCACACATCTTGGGACACTAAGGGACAATTTAGCATGGCCAATCCACCTAACCTACACATCTTTGGACATCGGGAGGAAACTGGAGTACCCAGAGGAAACCCAGGGATGCAGGGAGAACATCTCCACATAGATGGCCACCCAAGGCTCGAATTGGACCCAGATTTCTAGAACCATGAAGCAGCAGTGTTAACCATTGTGCCAGAGTTTCACCTCAGAATAAGGAGTACAGGAATCATAAAGTCTTGCTTCAGTTGTAAAGTCGCCAAAGTCCCAGATGACCATAGGCATGAGACCCTTTGAGCCGTCCTACCAACTGAGCTAAACTGATCCCTAGGCACTTGGTTAGCACATCTAGAACACTGTGTGTGGTTTTGGTTTCCTTATCTCAGAAAAGATATTGCCACAGAGGAAGTGCAACAAAGATTCACCAAACTTGTTCCACGGAAAGTAGAACTCTCTTAAAAAGGGAGATTGTACAAATTCTTGTATTCTCCAGAGTGTCGAAGAATGAAAGGTGATCTAATTGAAACATATAAAATACTTAAAGGAATTGATAGGGTAGAGCAGGTGAAATGTTTCCCTTGGTTACGGAGTCTAAACCTAAGGGGCACAATTTCAAAATAAGAAGGAAGCAACTTGGGACAGAGGTAAGGAGAAATTGCTTTGCATAGAGTATTGCGAATCTTTGGAATCTCCCAGATGGCGTAGAAGCTCACTCAGAGTATGTTTAAAATAGAGAATGATAGATTTCTGATTAACAATAATATGAAGTGTGGTAATATGGCCACTTTAAGGTAGTGTTCCCAAAGGGCCACAGAATTGGGCCAAACCCTATGGAGTGTCAAGGCAGGAAATTGATCTGATTAAGTGCAAGGCCATGAATCTCGGGTTAGGGGAGCATCTGCTATTGGAGGCAGGGAAGAGTAGTGTACAGTAATAGTTATTCTGTCTGGTCTTGTTTGTAGATACAACTAATGTTTGTTGGCAATAAGACCTTTTGTTTTAAAGCCACCATCGAGAGTCACCCTCAATTTATTACATAAAGGGTCATGGGGATAGTGTGGACAAAAAGACATTGAAATCTCCCATCAGCCATGATTGCATTGAATGGCGGAGCAAGCTCAACAGACTGAATGGCCTACCCCTGTTCCTTATCACACATTTCATGTTGGATGTAACAAGTTTCCACAATTTTTGGGACTAAAACATATTGCCCTAGAAGCTGGCCCAGCCTATCTACAAAATTGGCCAAGTGAATTAATCACAGTTATATATTTCTGTTAATTGCACCCATTCCATTGGGAAGGCTCCTAAAATTAAGCTGCTTTTCTTTTTAGGTGAAAGAGCACTAGTACGGATTTTTAAATTTGTTCTAATTAATTAAGAAACTGGCTATAATACAGTAATGCAACTAATAAATGATTCTCTGTAGCTTCTTAAAGTCATTTTTAGTTATTTAAAATGAGTTACTCAAAGGTGACGGGGTAGACAATGATTAAAAATGCTTTATAATAAATTAATTTTCAGCTCTAATAATAAGTCTGCACCAGGTTACAATGTAAAATGTCAAAGAATATGTCTTAATGCTAAATTTTTTAAAAATCCAGAGCACTAATTTATGGAAAATTCTACATTGATAGTAAGCAAATAAGTTCCTGTAAATAGTGTTTCTGATATTTCTGCACTTATTGATGAATAAATGCATTATTTCTAATGCATTTACATGCATCTATAAATATGGTAAAAGACTTTATAAATTCCTGCAATGCTGTTTTTCTAATGCTTTTCTGAAAACATCCTTGTTATCATAAAACATGCCGTCTTCCAACGTACTGCGTAACATTATATAAAATCACATCTCTAAAATTTTAAAGATTTTTCAGGAATTATCATTTGATTGCTTCCTATTTGGACAGTTCACATTTGAAATTTGGGAATGTGTGTTCCTTCTGCATGCATCCAGATGTACTCCTTCTTGACAAGTATCTGAGTTGCAGAGTAGTCCTTCAGCTGAGACTCATTTTATTTCACTCATTAGAAAATTGCCAGGCACTTTACAAACCAAACTTTACTTTTAATGCAATAATTGGCATTCCAGCATTTTCTGTTAGTAGCCAAAAAGGTTTTGATATTATCTATGTTGGATTTTCTGAAGAAAATGCTGGAGGGGTGAATGATTGCCACATCCAACAATGAAAAACTCCCTCAAGAATGAGCTCAATTAATCCAAGGTGCCATTAAGCTTAATTAATGTTATTAAAAATAAAGATTCAAATGCTTTAAATCAGAAATAAAAACTGAAATTTAATTTCGCAGAATCAGAATTGCACAGTGCAGGAGAGGCCCTTCAGCCCATTGAGTTGGCACTGACATGTGACAACCACCTAATCTATCTAATCCTATTTACTAGCACTTGGCCATAGCCCTCTGTGTTATGATGTGCCAAGTGCTCATCCAGGTACTTTAAAGGATGTGAGGCAACTCATCTCCACTACTCTCGGGCAGCACATTCCAGCATGTCACTACCCTCTGGGTAAGAAAAGATTTTCCTCACATCCCCCCTAAACCTTCTGCCTCTCACCTTGAACTTGCGTCCTCTTGTGACACAACCTTCAGCTATGGGCAAACAGCTGATACTTTTCCATGCCTTCTTCTGTACTGAAAAGGATTCTAGAATTAGTAAATTTGTGGATAATCTTGTTGTCTCTTCAGTCTTCTCCACTCTAATGAAAATAACCCAAGTCTATCCAATCCCTCTTCATAACTCAAAATATTCCAATCCAGGAGCATCCTGGCGAATTGCCTCTGCAGCTTCTCCATTGCAGTCACACCCTTTCTATAATGTGCCAACCAGGACTGCACACAGTACTCCAACTATGGCTTCACCAAAGTTTGATACAACTCCACCATGACCTCTCTGCTTTTGTAATCTATGCCTCAATTGATAAAGATATGTCCCATACGCCTTTTTCATCATTCCACTAACATGCCCTTCTGACTTCAGAGATCTATAGACAAACACGTCAAAGTCCCCTTGTTCCAGAGAACTTTCTAGTGTCATGCCATTTACTGAACACTTTCTTGTCAAATTACTTCTTCCAAAGTGTATCACCTCACACTTTTCAGGGGTAAATTCTACCTGCTACTTATCTGCCCATTTGACCATCCCGTCTGCATGTTCTTGTAGCCCAAGACACTCAACTTCACTGTTAACCACCCGACTAATCCACAAATTTACTAATTCTACCCTCAACATTGTTGTTTATGTCCTTTATATAAATGATGAATAATAGGGGACACAGTACACATCCGTGTGGTACACCACTGGGCACTGGCTTCCAGCCAGTTTTGAATCCACATCCTCAAATTAACTTGTATCCCATGTGTTTTATCCTACCTTCTTTATGTCTCCAATGTATGACCTTGTCACAGGCTTTGCTGAAATCCATACAAACCGAATCAACTGCACTACCATCATCTCTACATCTGGCCATCTCCTCAAAAAATTCAATCAAATTTGTTAGGCATGATCTCCCTCTGAGAAAGCCATGCTGACTATCTCTGATCAGACCTTGTCTCTCCAAGTAGAGATATATGATCTGCTTCAGAATTTTCTCCACTACATGAGACTTACTGGTCTGGACTTTCTGACTTATCTCTATAACTCTTCTTAAGTAGGGGAACCACATTAGCTCCTTGCCAATCCTCTGGTATCCATCCTCTGGCCAGAGAGGAATTAAAAAGTTTGGCCAGAGCTGCTGTAATCTCCTCCCTTACCTTCCCAGCAACCTGGGACACAATTCATCTGCATCTGGATCTGGATATTTGTCCATTTTTAAGCCTGCTAACATTTCCAATACCTTGTCACACCCTATATTAATTTACTCAAGAACCTCACAGTTTCTCTCTGAATTTCATACCTTCATCCTCATTCTCTTGGGTGAAGACAGATGTGAAGTGTTCATTCAACATGTACTCTGGCTCCACCCATAGATTGCTCTTTTCATCTCTAATGGATCCTACTCTTTCCCTGGTTATCTTCTTCCCATTGATGTTCTTATAGGATATCTTGGGATTTTCCCCTACTTTTACCAGCCAGATATATCCCCATAATGTGGAATTAGAAATATCATACAAAGTAATTTGTGATGGTGCAATTCTCATCTGCCCTACATCTATTCTTATGGGTAATACAAGTGGTCTGATTCTGTGACTTTTCAGCTTCACCAACCAACATTCAAAATTTTATACCATCAGGCTGATTAATTTAAACACTGATTCAAGAAAAGTGACATGTCAGAAACCAAAGATGACTGATTATCAAAGAATAAAATTCAACTTTGTAGCTTATATTGAGAAGAATTTCCTCTGTTAGCTGTGTCAGTAAAATATTCACATGTAATATGGTTGAAGAAACTGCTGAATGAGTAGATTTTCTGATCTGCACATTGGTAAATTCCACAGAATACTGTGGAATGTGACAAGCCCTAAATTTTGTGATATCAAGTCTCTGTGCATGATAGTCATAAGACAGTAATTTACTATCCTTCCAGGCACCATTCAAGAAATAGCCACGTTACTTGATAAGTTACATTTCTGTGGAGTCAGGCTTCACAAAAATACTACAGAGCACCACTGGCCTGCATTCCCTACTTTCACCTCCCCCTCCCAGGATCTATCTGTGACTTACATTTTTGGTTATCAGACCATGACACACAGACTGAATATAGTTACCCGACTAGTGCCATAACTCACTGATTTCACTGAAATTTGGCTTATTGGATACATGTTAAATTTCTTGGCTGAATTCCATAAATAGGAAGGTAGGACAATGCGCAATACCTAATTGTTTGATGGTTGTCAAAATGCATTGTTACTTTTAATGATGGATTAAAAAGTCTGCCTTTGGCACTCGTGGACACCTTTGCCCTCAGTGTGTTAGGGTCCCAGACCTGAACTCCCAAAGTCAGACTGGACCCCAACAACTTTTCTATTATGGCAAAATTTGAGGAAAGGATAGTTCCTTCCAATAATAATTCCACTGACAAATGGGTCTTTTATAGTAAAACAAACTTAATCACTTTAAATACACCATGAACAAACGAAGCAGCTTAACAATTAATGGTTAAACAATATTTAAAAACTAAAGGAAGTAGCATTACTATCTAGCTTATGACTTTCCAGTTCCAAATAAGCCCCATTCATACATAAATCAAATCCACTTTTGAATAAATAGTTCGCAAACCCAGGCACACTTGCTTTAATATTTGTTAACAGTCTTGGAGCATTCGGAGAGAAATAGAGTTCCAGATGCCTGCAAAATCCTTCCAACTTCAACAAGGCTTCAGCTGCAAACTGCTTTTTATAAAAAAAACTTTTTCCTCTCTGCTACAGACCCAGGACTGCACATACATCACATCATCACGTGAACCTATCAATCACTCTAATCAGAAATCCCACACAAACTTTTAGGCTAAGTCCATTAACGCTACTTAACATAACTACCTGCAAGACTGAAACGAGTAATTATCCAGCTCTCCAAAAATCTAAACCTCATTCCCTCCGTGCATACTGATAGCCTGTATCATAAAGCTGAATTTTAAACATTCTCCTCAAACACAAAGTATATATAAATTGCACTATCATAAATAGGTGAAGGGAGAAATGAAATTGACTCAACAGTCACTGACAGAGTTGCATATGAAGAGGTTTGACTACAAATGTTTTTGACGTACATCTACAACCATCTGTGTTCTTGTGAAGTTTCTGATCTTTCTGGGATGTCACCTTTTATCTTGTAACACTTGAACCATTAAATGCCATGATTAAGACACAACAGAAGAAATATGCTCCAAAGACATTTGTTTAATTAATTGGAAAATCTACCTTATGGTATTTTGTGCCTGATCTTTGTAATGGTCATTTAACTGTTGCAAATGAAATTTCCCAACACACCAAGAGTTAAATTTAGTGTTTGGTCTTATAGAGTAAACCAATTTTGCTATTCAGGGTTTTCTACATAGTGCAGCATGGCACAGCTTAGAAGCTTGATCTATGAATTCTGGTAATTATGAGCAAGAAATTCACCAAATTGTTCACTAGGTGGAGCATAGTAATGGCAAGGTGAAACGGTACCATGGCTAAGGACAAGAAGTGGGTATGCCGGCGTTGGACTGGCGTAAACACAGTAAAAAGTCTGACAACACCAGGTTTTAGTCCAACCTATTTATTTGATAATATTCTCACAAGCTTTCAAGGGGTTACCCTCTTCGTCAGGTGAATGGAGAGTTCTGGCCTCAGACAGAGCATATAAAGCACAGACAGTTTAGAGATTACTGATTAAAATGCGAATCCTTACACCTAACCTGCTGTTCAAGACCTGAAGTGGCTGACAATGTGAGTGGTAGGAGCACTGATCACAGTTTAAAGAGATGTGTATTGTCTCCAGACAGTACAGTAAGTGAGGTTTTGCAAACCCAGGCAAGTCACGGGGGTTACAGATAGTGCGACATGAACCCAAGATCCCTATCTTGGGTTCATGTCGCACTATCTGTAACCCCCGTGACTTGCCTGGGTTTGCAAAACCTCACTTACTGTACTGTCTGGAGACAATACACATCTCTTTAAACTGTGATCAGTGCTCCTACCACTCATATTGTCAGCCACTTCAGGTCTTGAACAGCAGGTTAGGTGTAAGGATTCGCATTTTAATCAGTAATCTCTAAACTGTCTGTGCTTTATATGCTCTGTCTGAGGCCAGAACTCTCCATTCACCTGACGAAGAGGGTAACCCCTCGAAAGCTTGTGAGAATATTATCAAATAAATAGGTTGGACTAAAACCTGGTGTTGTCAGACTTTTTACAAGGACAAGAAAACAGCAGGAGCGCCCAACAAAGGGTCCAAGAAAATTGTGAAGAAAACAGTCCCCAAGTGTAGCAAGAAGAGGAAGAGGTCCAGGAAGGAAAGTTACTCCACCTACATCTACAAAGTGATGAAGCAGGTTCAACCCGACACCGGCATCTCCTCCAAGGTCATGAGCATCATGAACTCGTTTGTTAGCGACATCTTCGAGCGCATCGCGGATGAGGCTTCCCACCTGGCCATTACAACCAGCGGCAGACCATCAGCTCCCAGGAGATCCAGACTGCCAAGCACCCACTGCTGCCTGGGGAACTGGCCAAGCACGCCATGTCGGAGGGGACAAAGGCAGTGAACAAGTACATCAGCTCCAAGTAAAAATACACAATGCACTGAAAAAAATACCCAAACTTCCCTTTTTCTGGCTAAGTACACTGGAGCTTCTCTTGACAGGACAGCTGCAAGACATCAAGTTCAATGAAAAGTTAAAACATATTTTATTTACTAAAAACTAAGATGATAGCATATAGACTCTGATTCATTTTAACTGTGACACACATCAAAACAGATCATATTTTAAGAGATTTTCTAACATATGTAGTCAAACCAACCATGTAGAGAGTTTCAATTCGCCCAAGCCCCCAGCTTACCACCACATTTTTTGTTTTGAGTTTTAGTTTTCAAAGAAAAATATAGGCTTGTGATTTATTTATGTGCTAATGTCCTTAAGGGAAGGAATTCTGCTGTCCTTACCTGATCTGGCCTGTGACTCCAGAGCCACAACAATGTGGTTGACTCTCAACTGCCCTTGGGCAACTAGGGATGGGCACTAACTGCTGGCCAGCCAGCGACGCCCAAGTGCCATGAACACATTTTTAAAAATGTACCATTCTTTCCAAGATAATATCAACCTTGGGCCACGGCATTTCATTATGTTTACAAATGTTGGAAGTATAGAGCATCATATCCAAGTTTGCTAATTACATCAATTTACATGCCACAATGAGTAGATGGGAGCGGAAAGTTGCAAAAGGAGATTGATACTAAGTGGCATAAACCATGGCAGATGGAAATCAATATTCACTTTGAACATCAGAATAGATCAGACTATTTTTGAAACGGTGAGAAGCTGGGAACTGTGGTGAAGTCGAGGATTCAAGCAAAGAAATCACTAAAAGCTAGTGGTCATGTAAAAATAATTTAAAAGGCTAACATAACTTCCAGCCCCTTGACATTTATCTCAAGGGGCTAGAAGTTACGTTACAACTTTATAAGGCTGTGGTGAGACCTCATTTAGAGTCCTGCATTCAGTTTTGGACTGCATTTTGCATTTCAGGAAGAATATATTGACCTCAGAGAGGAGGATGCAGCACACATACACCAACATTTCTCCTAATGTAACCCTTAACCCCAGGATACAGATTTCATAGAGCAAACTTGCATTCCCTCAAGTATAGAAGATTCAGGGATTATCTAACTGAGGTGTTTTAAGACGATTAAAGAAATTGATCATGGAGGCTGAGAAACTATTTCCTCATGTAGGGTAGAACAAATTTGTACGAGCTTAAAATTAGAGCCAGGTCAATCAGGGAAGCACTTCTCACAAATGGTAGTGGAAATTTTGAACATGCTCTAAAGCAGATGAAGCTAAATGAACTCAAGTTTTCAAAATTAGAGATTGATAGTGGGGTATGGAATCTAACAGAGTAGCAAAACTGACACATGGGGCCAAATGAACTGTGTTCTACTATTACCAGCCACTTTCCTCTTTCAAACAGTCAATGAATACACCCAAGATTCTGTTGTGGGAAATTACCATCAGAGTCAGACTGGAGGTTCAAAAGTACGGCTTTATTTCAGACAGGAAGCTTTGGGGAGAAAGGACTGGTACTCCACAGTACTTGGCAGCTACCTTCTCAATAATACAATAAGAGTGGTTCATTTTTATACTTTTCCAACAATGGATAGTCTGGACATTAGCCATTTACACATCATTATAGTTGAGTAGGATTGATAGTTAACACATTGTTACAGTCAGACATGTACAGACATTAGCATTCAAGATTGCATTGTTTCACAGAATGGATACATTTCCTCTATCAGTGACTATCAATGACTTAGTTTCGGTCTATACGTAGAATAATTGGTTTTCCTGCATTTATGTATTTTGGTTCCCATTTACGGCTAATCTCTTTATCAGACCTTATAGACCCGAGTCTGTCCTTATCTATAAACTGCCTCAAGCTCTTACTGGCTTCCTGCAGTATTTGTTTCCTGCATGTTTGACTTTAAATAACTGTCTGTGCTGCATGTTTTAATTTCAAATAGCTGTCTGCGCTAAGGTCAGTGCCTGCTTAATGTCTTTTTCTCAGGTAACCATTTTATGTGCCAGGCCACCATTTTGTGTCAGATACCCATCTTTATGATTTTCCTCACTTCAGTCCCCACTTCTGGTCTGGGTTACAACTTTAATAATCCCGAGGCCAACAATTACTCATTCACGTATAGGGGTCAATTTTCTTCTTTCCTTCTTCATTTCTTCTGATGTCTTCAGGGATCTTCATCATGGGTTCTTACTCGATGGATACATTTGCTCCTGGCAGAATTCTCATTACCATAATCTTGCAGCAGACTTTTAGGCATCCAACAATTAGACAACAGACAATTACAATTGAAATAAGTATGACTAATCCATATAATAAGCAAGAACCCCAGGACCCCCCTACTAGCCATTTCAGCCAGCTACCTCCTTTCTTGGGTCCCTCTAAGGCTATTGATGACTTGTGTAATGTTATAGGACTCGTCTGTGACATGGGTTATGCATTTGTTGCCAATGATTATACATACTTCCCCTCGTTGTGCTAACTGGTAGTCCACTGTGTATCATGTCAGCAGTGCATATAATCTCAGTTCAGCCATTTCTTGGTTAACAGCTTCTAGTGCTTTTAAGTGCTGTTTCTCAGGACTGTTAGTCCACAAACAATATGATTCCTAATCTTTGCACAAATCATTCCTGCTGCGCCTCCCAGAGATAGGGCTCCAGGGAACCCATATCCCAGTGAGGATCCCATTGTGCCCGGGGCTTCCCAGTTGGCGCAAAATTCTTTGCTAATAGCCTGGGTTACTATTCTCTTCTGAATATTCCCCTTCTGAGGGCATGGAACAGTCAGTGGTCCTGTTGTTCCTTCTGCAAAACGATCTGGGGGTTTTGGTGTTTCTGTTCTGTAAGTACCATTGAAGAGGAACGCATATGCCTTCTTAGCCCTGTAACATTTAATGTTTCGATTATGAGTTTGTTCATATTGCCAATTGTTTGGTTTATCTGACTCCCTGTTTGATCCCACCACGTGGTAAGTATCAAATGGGTATGTCCATTTGGCTGAGCTTACATGAGTCCCAGTGCATTGTCCACAAATGAGCTATCTTCCTGTGGTTACATTGAGACATTTCTGTTCATCCCAAGTGCAAGTAAACTGTCCCTTATTAACATAAGAAACATAAGAAACATAAGAAATAGGAGCAGGAGTAGACCATCTAGCCCTTTGAGCCTGCCCCGCCATTCAATAAGATCATGGCTGATCTGTCGCTGCTCAGTTCCACTTTCCCGCCCTCTCCCCATAACCCTTAATCCCCTCTCTTATCAAAAACCCATCAACCCGCGTCTTAAAAATATTTAGCAAGGCAGCCTCCACCACTTCAACGGGCAGAGAATTCCAGAGATTCACCACCCTTTGAGTGAAGAAGTTCCTCCTCAACTCTGTTCTAAACCACCCCCCTTTTATCTTGAGGCTGTGCCCCCTAGTCCTACTGTCTTTTTTGAGCGGGAAGAGTCTCTCCACCTCTACCCTATGCCTTGGTGGTTATTTTCCAGACGTCGCTGGATTCCGGGGAAGTGCCGGATGATTGGAAAACGGCTAATGTTACGCCGTTGTTTAAGAAGGGTGCCAGGCAAAAGGCGGGGAATTATAGGCCGGTTAGTTTAACGTCTGTGGTAGGTAAAATGTTAGAATCTGTCATTAAGGATGAAATTGTGAGGCATCTTGAAGGGAATTGCTTGATAGAGCAGACGCAGCACGGTTTCATTAAAGGGAAGTCGTGTCTGACAAATTTACTGGAGTTCTATGAGGATGTGTCTAGGGCGGTGGATAGAGGAGAGCCAGTGGATGTGGTCTTTCTAGATTTTCAGAAGGCGTTTGACAAAGTACCTCACAAGAGGTTATTGCAGAAGGTCAAGGGACATGGAGTTGGGGGTAGGGTGTTAGCGTGGATGGAGGATTGGTTGTCAAATAGGAGGCAGAGAGTGGGGGTCAACGGGTGCTATTCGGATTGGCGGATGGTGACTAGTGGAGTGCCCCAGGGGTCGGTGCTGGAGCCTCAGCTTTTTACCATTTATATAGATGATCTGGAGGAGGGAACCGAGTGTGGGGTGTCGAAATTTGCTGATGACACCAAGATTGGGGGAACGGCAAATTGTGCGGAGGGTGTGGAGAGTCTGCAGAAGGATCTAGATAGGCTGGGCGAATGGGCCAGGAAATGGCAAATGGAATTTAATGTTGGCAAGTGTGAGGTGGTCCACTTTGGTAGGAAGAATGGTAGGAAGGACTATTACTTACGTGGAGAAAAACTGCAGCAGGCGACGGTGCAGAGGGACCTCGGGGTCCTTGTGCATGAGTCGCAAAAACCCAGCTTGCAGGTGCAGCAGGTGGTCAGGAAGGCGAATGGGATGCTGGCCTTCATAGCGAGGGGGATTGAATATAAAAGTAGGGAGGTCTTGCTGCAGCTGTATAGGGCATTGGTGAGGCCGCAGCTGGAGTACTGTGTGCAGTTTTGGGCGCCGCACCTGCGCAAAGATATTTTGGCCTTGGAGGGAGTGCAGAGGAGGTTTACTAGGCTGATACAGGAGTTGCGGGGGTTGAGCTATGAGGAGAGGCTGAATAAACTGGGCTTGTACTCGTTAGAGTTTAGAAGAATGAGGGGAGATCTCATTGAGACGTATAAGATGATGAATGGGATGGAAACCCGACAATGTTGATGGACTCATTGCTTCTGCACGCAGGAATCATTTTCAGGGACCAAGGCATAGGCACATCCCCATCCCCGTCCCGTAAAACTTTCTCCAAAAGGTATACTATTAACCCGAATGCGCCACTTACTCTTGCTTGCTGTCTTTGCCTGTGTTGAGGAAAGCAGACCGGTTAATTCAGTCATTCATTCATTCATTTCTTTGTGTAATTTCAGCTGGGTCCAATGTTTCTATATACATTTCCCTCTTATGTCTATACAGGCATAGGTGTCCCCACTAATTATAACTCCATATGGCCCGTTCCATTTTGGTGCAAACCCTGGTTTGTCAGGTAATGCTTTTACTAGGACGCGACTTCATGCTGTTGGGCTGCAGGGAACATTTCAAGCTCTCTCTCTCTGCATCTTTTATTTCCTGATTGTCTTTTACAAATTTGCGCATCCCTTTTAGTTGGGTGCTTAGTTCCAAAACTATCTCCCGATTTTTCTTTTAGTGGACCTACATCTGTCCCACTTGTTATGATGCTTTCTAGTAATTGTATCGCCCTTCCTATCATTAGTTCATAAGGGGTTAATCCGGTTGTCCGGTTTGTGGTAGCTCATAGTCTCATTAGTATAGTGGGCAATGTCTCAATGTAACACTTCTCCAGCCCCCTGAGGTTAAACTAAGGCGCAAAGCACCACATCCTCTGCAATTCACTTATACGTCAATAGTGCAAAATATTTAATTACATATCCCCCTTTCATAGAAAGCTTAGTGTGAATCAACTAATACTTTGCACTGGCCTTTTGGCTGCAGCTGGACATCCCTTCATTTGTATGTAATCCTATCAAAAGACATTGCTTTCCCCATTAAAATCACATGCCATACAGCTCCAATCTTTACATGATGTACTCTTACATTATATCTAATTTGATCATTTGTTTGCATGCAAGCGCTGCATTACAGTACTTCACAAAATGCCACTACCCTACCTACAAAGAAGTGCATTCAAATGCCTAGCACCAACATTTAGCAGCGTTATGCAAGTTACTCAGGGTTTGATTTTATTCTCATGTCTATATGGCAGTGCTGTACTGTATAATAATAATCAAGTGGCAGTTGTATTATACCACTTTACACATCATAACCGTGATATCCAAACCCTTTTAATTTAAGTTGTTTCTATTTTTAAACTGAGTTAAGCTTTGCAGTGTTTTTCATATTTGGCAAACCTTGAACAATAGATGGCACATGAAATTCCAATGGCAGTACATAATTTTAACCAGTTACAGAATACTAAACTATCAGATGTTCGTAAATCACTATATTCTGCAGACCTTAATACTGCATTTCACTGACTTGATATACTTCAAACTGACTCACAGACAGTATATTTACCTCATTCCTTTGTTCATGCTTTTCTACTTTTCCACAAAATTACTTATTTTCTTCTAACTTCTCAACTAACTCTCTCATAATTTTTAGTTCAAGACAAAGGAAAGAGCACATGGTTCCCTTCAGGGTTTAAATCCTTTAAATTTCAATTTACTTTCCATTTTTTATTTAAACTCTGTATCAAATCCACTGTTGTAAAATCACAATTAGGGGAAGAACATTAAAACATTAAAGCAAACAACAACAAAACATCCATGCAACCACTTTGTTAAACACACACAAACAAACATGGAAGCTCCTAACATTTGTTCAACAGCACTTCCTCTTTCAAACTTAACAATTTTAAACTGGGATGAAAATAAAACATTTAAAGAGAATACAGAAAGTTGACTAAGACAGTTGCTTTTATTCTTCTTTCTTCCAAACTATAATTAAACTCAAAAACAGAAGTAAATTCAAGAAATCCTATCATTTTAATCTTTAAAAGTTTTAACACTTCTCCAGCCCTCTGAGGTTAAACTAAGGTGCAAAGCACCACATCCTCTGCCTGCAACAAACGCTCCACAAGAACAAACAGGCTTCAACAGCTCTGGCTCTCAATCTAATGCAACAACAACCACCTGCATTCGACAAGCAACCAGACCACACAAACACACTGAAATACCAAAACTAAGATTTCTCCTCTCCGCCTCCAGGCATGCCACTAGCCCATTCTACCAATTCATCGTAATCTTGGGATACAATCACTCCCATTTTTAGGATGGTTTGGTGAGCACTAGAGAGTCCATCCTTAAAAGTCTGGATGAATGCTTGAACTCCTCGACCTGAGTTTCCTTGTCCTGAGCACTCTTGATATACCTGGAACAATCGTTCTCCGTATTCAGAAGCTCCTTCCCCTTTTAACTGTTTTGTTGTGGTAATTCTGCTCCAGTTAGTGGGAGTATTCCCTAATACCCTCTGGATCTCTGCTTTAAACTGGGTGAATGGTGCCTGTTGGGCATCTATCTCCGATGTTAGGGGGACTACATGTGTCCACCACCCCTCACTATAATCCTGTGTTGGAGGAGCAGTGGGTCCACCTGCTACCCGCCTCCACTTATCCGTTGGACAGGTTGCCCTGACCAGCTGATGTACATCTCTCAGGTGTAATTGGTGTCCTACCCAGATTGTGTTTAATTCTTCCCAGAATTTAGTGTTTACACTTCTAGGTTGTAACTTACCCAGGGAAGCCATTATCTGCTCTGACCTGGGGTGAAGGGTTTATAATTCGCTTTTGGCTGCTGTTTCCCCTCAGGTTACTGGAGCTAAGTTGTGTGGAAGAATGGTTGGGCCCTGTTGTATGGACTCATAAGGAAGTAGAGGAACAGTTTCCCCTCTCGATTTCTTTTCTTCTAACACCTGTTTTGTTTCTCCAGTTCCCTCATTCGGGATTCTAATTCTCTAATCTTTTCTTTATCTTCACTCCACTTCTTAGTAGAGGCGACTACTTGCTCAATTAGATGAACTAACTGATATATTAACAATCCTCCTATCTTCTTTGTCTTGTTTCTCTTTTCCTTAGCTATCCACTTTCTCTGCTGCTCTAAAGTCTGAGAAGTATCCAAGCCATCCTTTTGCATCTTCTTTATTAATGCTTGCCTGCCTGTCATGTACACTTCAATGAGAGAACCTGCAGATCTTCTCTTAACTTCATTATCAGCCATTTCGCAGACTTCACTATCCCTGGTCACTATTGCCACCTTGGCAATGTATTTTAGGCACTGTATGACCACAATTACTCCCTAGTAAAGTATGCTGTCTACCGTAGGGACTTCATTAACCCCGGCCACTATTACTACTCTAGCACCGTGTTTCACTACCGTCTCAGGGTTTCAATTTAAACTCATGGCTTCCACTATTACCACCTCGGCAATGTGCTTCTCCACCGGGGTCTGGTTCCAGGCCAGAGTTGATCAAGCTCCTTTTCTGCACCACTTTTACAACATTGACAGTCCAGTACCCAACTTTACAAACTTTCATGCAATCAGATGGCAACTCTGTTTGTTCGCCACTACAGAGTTTGATGTCAACCGACCTCTGCTACTTGTGCTTCACAATCCTAAGTGCCCTTGGTGTCTCTTTGCCCACTTCAATTCCTGACCTTCGTGTGGGGATTTCCCCTCTTAACAACTGGTCTAAGGCTGGGTACTTGAGACAGGCACTACCTTGTCCTCTTGTCAGTCAGCACAAGTAACAGTTACCTATCACTATCAGCAGTTAGTGCTTATCACTAGACCGTATACAACAATACTTATTACTACAAATACCCCTTAAGTTTAACCTCTTTCAAACTGTATTCTTGACCTTTCTGACTCCCACAGATTCAGTGATCTCTATTCCGGCTTTCCGATCATGGCCAATCAATCGCAACTTATCAGTAATAGGATCCTAGCCAACTACGCCAATTATTGTGGGAAATTACCACCGGAGTCAGACTGGAGGTTCAAGTGTACAGCTTTATTTCGGGTACGAAGCTTCGGGGAGAAAGCACCGGTACTCTGCAGTACTTGGCAGCTGCCTTCTCAATAATACAATAGGAGTGGTTCATTTTTATATTTTTCAGACAATGGATAGTCCGGATATTAGCCATTTAACATCGGTATAGTTGAGTAGGATCAATAGTTAATACATCGTTACAGTCAGACATTAGCATTCAACATCGCATTGTTTCATAGAATGGATACATTTCCTCTTTTGTTGACTATCAATGACTTAGTTTCGGTCTATACATGGAATAATTGGTTTTCCTGCAATTATGTATTCCCATTCCCATTTATGGCTAATCTCTTTGTCAGACCTTATTGTCCTGAGTCTGTCCTTATCTTTAAAGTACCTCAAGCTCTTACTGGCTTCCTGCGGTATTTGTTTCCTTCATGTTTAACTTTAAATAACTGTCTGTGCTACATGTTTTGATTTCAAATAGCTGTCTGCGCTAAGGTCAGTGCCTGCTTAATATCTCTTTCTCAGGTAACCATTTTATGTGCCAGGCCACCATTTTGTGTGTCAGGTACCCATCTTTATGATTTTCCCTACTTCAATACACTCAGGATTACAACCACATAGCAAATACAATTACGTTTAAAAAGGAATTTCACATTTTACTAAAACGAAGCCTGAGTTACTGGTTACAAGCTTCCCCATATAGACCTGCTTTTTATCTGGGGCCTGAATCTAGAGCTCTGCTTTAATTCAAGAGGTTTATATTTGCTGTGAACAATTCTGATTCAAGTGCATCAGAGCTCTAGTTTTCATTCTGTCACCTAATGTTCCCCCCAACTCTCCCGACTGTTTATTGCAATCAGCTATCTCCTCCCTCGTCTCTGTTTCCAATGGATGGTTTTTTCCTAGCATTCGCTGTGTTGAGGACATCTGGATATTTGAGCTACCCTCAGAAGAAACCACGTCACAAGGTATGCTGGAGCAATCTGGACCTGATCAGCACCTGTCTCCGAATAGTATTCTCAATACATGTAGATACCAGAGTGCTGACAATGATACAGACCACTTCCTGCTGTGGAGCAGAGTTAGGATGCAATGGATCCTTAAAGCTTATTCATTCAGAACAGGAAAACTATACTTGTCAGTTATACTGCCTCCCCAGATAAAAACCAACAGCTCTGGACAACAAAGCTGGCTGGAGAGAACATGTTCTGAACAATTTTTTGGAGATGGGTTTGTATGGGAAGTGGAGGGGAGGGGTCTATAATTTTCAGCAGAACCTTACAGCAAAGTCTACACCCTGCTCACACATTTACAAAGAAACTAGAATATAGGAACAGGAGGAAGCCAATCAGCCTTTTGAGCCTGCTCCACCATTTAATCACGATCATGGCATAGACTACAACTCCATAGACTACACTTGCTTTCTCCCCATAATCTTTGATCCCATTCATCCCAACTGCTATATCTAGCCACTCTTGAATACATTCAATGTTTTGGCATCAACTACTTCCTGTGGTAATGAATTCTACAGGCTCACCACTGTTTGGGTGAAGAAATGTTGGGTGAATCTTCATCCTAAATGATCTGCTATGATCCCCGGTTCTGGATACCCCGACCCTCAGGAACATCCTTCCTGAATCTACCCTGTCTAGTCCTATTAGAATTTTCTCTATAAGATCCCCCCTCCCCTCATTCGTCTGAACTTCAGCCAAAACAATCCTAACCTCGTCAATCTCTCCTCATACATCAGTCCCGCCTTCCCCAGAATTGGTAAACCTTCGCTGCTGTCCCTCGAGAGCAAAAATATCTTTCCTCAGAAAAGAAGACGAAAACTCCACACAATACTCTAGGTGTGGCCTCACCAAAGCCCTGTATAATTACAATACATCCCTGCTCCTGTACTCAAAACCATTTGCCTTCTTTACTGCCTGCTGGACCTTCATGCTTATCTTCAGTGACAGGTACACAAGGACACCCGGGTCTTGCTGCACACTCCCCTCTCCCAGTTTATAATCATCAGGGAGCAATCTGCCTTCTTGTTTTTGCTTCCAAAGTGAATAACCTCACACTTATTCAAATTATATTGCACCTGCCAATGATTTGCCCACTCACCCAACCTGTCCAGATCATGCTGAAGGATCTCTGCGTCCTCATCACAGTTCACCCTCCCACCCAACTTGTACCATCTGCAAATTTTGAAATGATACATTTTGTTCCCTCATCCATATGATTAATATATATTGTGAATAGCTGGGGTCCCAACACCAATCCCTGTGGCACCCCACTAATTACTGCTTGCCAATTTGAAAAGGGCTCATTAATTTTGATTCTTTGTTTCCTCTCTGCCAACCAGTTTTCTATCCATCCAAATACACTTCCCCAATCCCATGTGCTTTAATTTTGCACAATAATCTCATATGCAGGACTTTGTCAAACACTTTCTGAAAATCCAAATATACCACTTTGACTGGCCTTGTCAACTCTGATGTGGATATGCCGGCGTTGGACTGGGGTAAACACAGTAAAAAGTCTGACAACACCAGGTTTTAGAAGAGGGAAACCCCTCGAAAGCTAGTGAGTTTACTATCAAATAAATCGGTTGGACTAAAACCTGGTGTTGTCAGACTTTTCACCTTGTCAGCTCTATTAGTTATATCTTCAAAGAATTTCAACAGATTTGTCAAGCATGATTTCTCCTTCATAAACCCATGCTCCGTCTGATCCTGCCACTGCTTCCTAAATGCTGTGCTATAATGCCCTTGATAATGGATTTGAGAACTTTCCCCACTACCAACGTTAGGATTACCGGTCCATAATTCAGTCTACTTCCCTTTTTGAATATTGAAGTGACATTAGCTACCCTCCAATTTGTAGGGACTGTTCCAAAGTCTATAGAATCCTGGAAAATGACCACCTAGAGTCACTTCCTTAAGTACTCTGGGATGTAGGCTCTGGGGATTTACCCGCCTTCAGTCCCATCAATTTTCCCAGCACCTTTTCTCTACTAATATTGATCTCCCTCAATTCTTCGTTTCCACCAAATCTTGCATTCTCCAAGATTTCTGGTATCTGATTTGTGTCCTCTTTTTTGAAGACAGAACCAAAGTATGTATTCAGTCGCTCAGCCATTTCTTTGTCCCCTATTATATATTTTCTCCAAGTGAGTGCATGTTAGCCAGAGACTGTGTTTTTTGGGAACTTGGAGCAGTGTGAATTGGGTAGTTTTTTTGGCTTTCTAACTTTTTAATCTTCAGAGAATGGTCTTGTCCTCCTGCAGGAGTAGAGACTACAACGATGAGGCTGATTGGTAAGTACTGGGTAAGTACGGGCAAGTATTTACTACTTTTATTGCTTATAGTTTGCAGGGTGTTTTTGTGGTTTATAGTTTGTAAGGGCTATATTCTGTAGTAAGAACTCAAAGCCATGGTATGCTCCTTGTGTTGAATGTGGGAAGCTGGGAACATTTCCAGTGATGTGGAGATGCTGGCGTTGGACTGGGGTAAACACAGTAAGAAGTCTCACAACATCAGGTTGAAGTCCAACTTATCAAATAAACTGGTTGGACTTTAACCTGGTGTTGTGAGACTTCTTACAACATTTCCAGTGCCCAGGGCCAACATATGTGCAGGAAGTGTCTCCAGCTACAGCTCTTGGAAGCCCAGGTTTCAGAGCTGGTTCAGCTGCTGGGGACACAATGGAGCAAACACAAGGATATCATGTATATAGAGGTAGTCATTACGCATGGCTCAGGCTCCACAGGTAGCAAGGGAATGGGTGACCACCAGATAGAGCAAGAGGACTAGGCAGGCAGCGCAGGAATCTCCTGTGGCTATTCCCCTGAAAAACAGATATACCGCTTTGGATATTGTTAAAGGGAATGGCCGCTTGCGGAAAGCAACAGCAGCCAAATTTGCCGCCCCATGGTTGGCTCTGTTGCACAGGGGAGGAGTAAAGTATGGGAATGCAAGTGTTACAGGGGATTCAATTCTAAGAGGAATAGATAGGCATTTTTGTGGCTGCAAACAAGATTCCAGGATGGTATGTTGCCTCCCTGGTGCCAGTGTCAAGAATGCCTCAGGGCAGTTACAGAAATTCTGGAGGGGGTTGGTGAATGTAGTCGTGGTACACATTGGTACAAATAGGTTAAAAGGGCTGAGGTCCGAAAATCAGAATATATGGAGTTAAGGAATAAGCTGCAAAATAGGGCCTCAAAAGTTCTGATCTCAGGATTACTACCAGCACCACAGGCTTGTCAAGAGTAGAAATAGCAGGATATAATCAGATTAATACATGGCTGAAGAGATGGTATGAGAGGGAGGGTTGCAGATTCCTGGGACATTGGGACTAATTCTGGGGGAGATTGGACCAAGACAAACTGGATAGGTTACACTTGGGCAAGACTGGGTCTGCTGTCCTACGTGAAGTATTTGCTATAATGGCTGGGAGAGGATTTAAACTAATATGGCAAGGGGATGGGAACCTATGCAAGGAGTCAGATGAGATTCCTAGAACAAAAGACTGTAAGGGGAATAAGAAAAATGATATGCAGAGAATTCAAGGGCTAGAATCAAATAGGTTCATGGTGAAAAATAGTGGGAACAGGACAAATAATGTTAAAAAGACAAACCTTGAGGCTTTGCGTCTTAGTTTATGAAGCATTCTTAATAGAGTGGATTAATCAATTGTGTAAATATATATAAACAGATCTGATTGGATTACAGAAACATGACTGCAAAGTGTCCAAGGATGGGAACTGAACATCCAGCATTGCCAGTTAAAGAGGAAGTTAATGCAATAGTGAGGAAAGATGTGAATTCCAATGATGTGGCATCTATGTGGTGAAGCCTGATAGGTATTCATAAAGACATAGTTAAATAGTTAAAAAGGCTAACATTGTATCAGGCTAAGGATTATGGGAGCAGCAAAGAACAGGATGCGCAGCTATGGAACAAACATAGGAATTGATTGGATAGTAGCTGTTGCTATGCCTTGAACAGAAAGTGTTTGAACACAGATCCCTGTGTGATGTATTCCTTTGAGAGTTACAACTTCTTGACAGAGGCATAACAAAATTCATGACCAGAAGGATAGTGATTGATTCGTGCCTGTCCTTGGAGTATGTGACTGGAAACATGATCAGTGCTAGCATTTCCATAAGGAGAAGAGACAAGGAGACATTGGCAGCAGTAACCTGGGCACAACCACAGTAGAAGCAAGAACCTGAGTCTGGGACTTGGGCATCAAAACAAAACCCATCAGCAGGGAATCTCATCAGTTTGTCTCACCATGGATCATATCTTTAAGTCTAAAGTCATGAATTTGAATATTTTGGCTTCACAAAGGAGGACACAAATAACATGTGAGACATGTTGGGAAACATGGGGTTTATAAAGAGGGAAGAACTGAAGGAAATCAATGTTAGTAGAGAAATGGTGATGGGGAAATTGATGGTATTGAAAGCCAATATCTCCCCAGGGACTGATATTCTACATCCCAGAGTACTTAAGGAAATGTCAGTAGAAATACTGGATGCATAGGTGGTCATCTTCCAAGATTCTACAGACTCTGGAACAGTTCTTAAAGATTGGAGAGTAGCTAATGTAACCTCATTATTTAAAAATGGAGACAGAGAGAAAACAATGAATTATAAACCAGTCAGCCTGACATGGGCAGTGGGGAAAATTCTAGAGTCCATTATCAAAGATTCTATAGCAGATCACTTGGAAAACAGTGGTAGAATTGGACAGAGTCAGCATAGATTTACAAAAGGGAAATCGTGCTTAACAAGAATATAACGAGTAGAGTTGATGAGGGGGAGCCAGTGGGATGTTGCTTATTTGGACTTTCAAAAAGCTTTTGACAAAGTCCCACATAAAAGATTAACAAGTAAAATTAAAGTGCGTGGGATTGGGGTTAGTGTATTGAGACGGATAAAAAAGTGGTTGGCAGAAGGAAACAAAGAGTATGAATGAACAGATCATTTTCCTAGTGACTAGTGGGGTATCACAGATAATGATGTTTGGATCCCTGCATTTCACTATACACTGTCCAAAGATATGCGGGTTAGGGAGATTGGCCACAATAAATTGCCCCTTAGTGTGAGGAGGATTAGTAGGGTAAAAATGTGGGCCTGGATGGGTGATGGGCCGAATGGCCTCCTTCTGCATTATTAAATGAGGGAACAAAATGAATTTGGAGACCTTTGACAAGGTTCTGCATGGCAGGTTGTTGTATAAGGTTAAATCCAATGGAATCCAGGGTGAGATACCTAAATGGATACAAAATTGGTTTGATGACATAAGGCAGAATGTCGTTGTACAGGGTTGTTTTGCAAACTGGAGGCCTGTGACCAGTGGTGTGCCTCAGGGATCAGCGCTGGGTCCACTGTTATTTGTCATTTATATTAATGATTTGAATGAGAATTTGGGAGGCATGGTTGGTAAGTTTTCAGATGTTGCTCTGTGTTTGTAGACTGCATGCACAATGCCTGAAGAAAAGAAATTCCAAGCATCCAGGAAGGGCGCCAAAAAAGCCCAGAAGAAGTCAGTAACGAAAAGCGGCAAGAAGAGGAAGACCAGGAAGGAGAGTTACAGTCTGTACATCTACAAAGTGATGAGGCAGGTTCACCCCGACACCAGCATCTCCTCCAAGGCCATGAGTATCATGAACTCGTTTGTCAACGACAACTTCCGAGCACATCGCGGGCGAGGCTTCCTGCCTGGCCCATTACAATAAGTGCAGCACTATCAGTTCCAGGGAGATCCAGACCACCGTGCACCTGCTGCTGCCCGGGGAACTGGCCAAGCATGCTGTATCGAAGGGGACAAAGGCGGTGACCAAATACACCAGCTCCAAGTGAAAATGTACAATGCACTATAAAAAGTACACCAAGATTAGTGGCATAGTGGACGGTGAAGAGGTTATCTCAGATTGCAATGGGATCTTGATCAATTGAGCCAGTGCGCTGATGAATGGCAGATGGAGTTTAATTTAGGTAAATGTGAAATAAACCAGGGCAGGACTTACTCAGTTAATGATAAGGTGTTGGGGGAGAGCCACAGAATGAAGAGATCGAGGGGTACAGGTTCATAACTCCTTGGAAGTGGAGTCACAGGTGGACAGAGTGGTGAAAAAGACATTCAGCATGCTTGGTTTTATTGGTCAGAACATTAAATACAGGACTTTGAATGTCTTGTTGAAGTTGTACAAGTCATTGGTAAGGCCACCCTTGGAAAACTGTGTACAGTTCTGGTCATCCTATGATAGAAAGGATATTATTAAACTAGAAAGAGTGCAGAAAAGATTTACTAGGATGCTATCGGGACTTGATGGTTTGAGGTATAAGGAGAGGCTGGATAGACTGGGACTTTTTTCTCTGGAGCGTAGAAGGCTGAAGGGTGATCTTATAGAGGTCTTTAAAATAATGAGGGGCATAGATCAGCTAGATAATCAATATCATTTCCCGAAGGCAGGGGAGTCTAAAACTGGAGGGCATAGGTTTAAGGTGAGAAAGGAGAGATACAAAAGTGTCCAGAGGGGCAATTTTTGCCCCAGCGGGTGGTGAATATCTGGGACAAGCTGCCAGAAGTACAGTAGAGCTGGGTACAATTTTGTCTTTTAAAAAGCATTTACACAGTTACATGGGTAAGATGGGTATAGAGGGATATGGGCCAAATGCAAGCAATTGGGACTAGCTGAGGGGCTTAAAAAAAAAGGGTGGCATGGACAGGTTGAGTGGAAGGGCCTGTTTCCATGCTGTAAACCTCTATGACTTGATGTCACAAATCTGGGTGGGTGAACTATGAGGAGGATGCTGAGATGTGTCAGTCAATTTGGACAAGCTAACAGTGATTGGGCAAATGCATGGCAAGTGCAGTGTAACATAGATAAATGTGATAGGAAAAAAACAGGAAAGCGGATTGTCTGAATGGCTATAAATTGAGAGCATGGAATGTGTGAAGAAATCTGGGTATAGTCATACACCAGTTGCTCAAGGTGAACATGCAAGTGCATCAGGTGGTAAATGGTAAGTTGCCTTTTATAGCGATAGGATTTGACTTCAGGAGCAGAGTTGGCTTGCTGCAATTACATTGGGCGTTGGTGAAGCCACACCTAGAATACTGCACGCCATTTTGGTTTCTGCAGAGGAAGGATGTTCTTGCTTTCGAGGGAGTGTGGCAAACATTTGACCAGACTGATTTTTGGGATGATGTTGACATATCAGAAGAGAATGAATCAGTTAGGATTATATTTGCTGGAGTTAAGAAAGAGGGGGAATCTCATTGAAACCTGTAAAATTCTCACGGGACTGGACAGGTAATTGCAGGAAAAATGTTCGCAATGGTGGGAGAGTCAGAACCAAGGGACATTGTCTAAGGATACGTATGGGATAAACCTTTTCAGACTGAGACAAGGATAACTTTCTTCACCCAGAGTGGTAAGCCTATGGAATTTGCTACCACAAAGGTGGTCAAAGTCAAAATATTATATGTTTTCAAGAAGGTGTTAGATATAACTCTTGGGATGAAGGGGATCAAAAGGTATGGGGTTGGGGAAAGACAGGAACAAGTTAATGAAACAAAAACAGAAAATGCTGGAAAATCTCAGCATGTTTGACAGCACTTGTGGAGAGAGAACAGATCTAATGCTTAATGTCTGGATGATTGTTCGTCAGAGCTCAGGTTACTGAGTTGGATGATCAACCTTTAGAATAATGACTGGCAGGGTAGACTCAAAAGGACCGAATGGCCCACTCTTGCTCCTATTTTCTATGTTTCTAACTCTTCCTTGGCCAGCTCAACATGTAATGACTCGCCAAGAATGGATCTATGTTCACTTGTTGGGAAGATCCATCAATGTTCAACCCACCAAGTTTCATCACAGCTGTATTTTGTACATTGCTGAGCAGTAGCAAGTCATTTGACAATGGGCATGGGCCTGAAGTTGCAGTTTGTTTGTATCTTGTACCTTTTTTTCTTCATTCACCTGGTGTGATTGATTCCGTCCACTTACACAGCAGAGATTTAAGGTCCAAGCACTCATTGAAGCAGCTGGAAATTCAGCACCTTACTAGTCAGGGGCTACCCAACATGCGGTGAACAGTAGCAGACCAGTTGAAGTTGAACATCCTTCTGAACATCACAGACAACTTGTAGCACCCAATCAAGCTGGGTTTGGCTCATCTATCATAATTGCTGTCACCTGTGTTGTATTAATATTTTGCAGTAAAATTGGTGTCCTCTCCTGGTACAAGTCCGGGCAAAAATTCTGGAGATCCTTGGTTGCCCAAACATCAGGGTTCCCCCACAACGTAAATGATTGGGTCCAAAGGAATGTAGAACGCTTCATTTGGCACCACTTTGGTTGTAGGAGAAATGCCACAAAAATATCAGTTGCCATTTGATTACAATCCTGATGTTTGGCAAAATATCGAAAAGGCATTGAAGTTATTCATATAATGTTGGGCTGCCTTTGTCTGGGGATCAAACCTCCTTCAAAGCTTTAGCCTGGATGGCGAGGGACTCAGTTTGCATGTCACAAAGCACAGCACGCAGATGTATTCTGTTTCACTGTAGTTACCTGATTTAATTTACTAGGTATCAACGTTGCTGAAGGACCATTCACCTGTAAGGAAGAATATCATTTCAGTTGGGAGTGCTGTTCTGTGGTGTAATTTGAAAGACACTACTCTGATTCGGTATTTGGCTTCCTTTTTCACACTAATGCTGGTCAGTGGTGTCAGCGGAAAACTAAGTACATTAACATACAAAAGATAGTAAACAGTAAACTAATGCTCCTCAACAACCTATGCCATACATCACTTCAACCAGTCGGATACACACAGATAAAGACAGATATTCCAACTTTGTGCCAAACTGATGCCCCTATTGACAAAACGTTGATAAAATATCCATGGGACAAATACTTGATTAACTAACAACTTGGTGATGCCTGGACAATCATTCAAGTGTCTTCTGGCCTGCCACAAGTCTAAAATTCCAAGCTAATCTTTTCAATATTTTCTGTCATGTGGCTAAATCAGGGGCAAATGTTTACATAATACCAAACATAGCTTTTTTTGATAAGAAACTTTACATTCACGATGAACTCCAAATTGGGGATTCTGTTTTTAAAAAGTTCAAATCGCAAAGGAAGTTGAAGAATTGGTAATATGCGTTGCATGTCTTCTTCAGCTGGACAACTGCACAGCTTGGGGACTACTGAGTCGTGGAAAAAAATAGCTTTCCATATAATCTGGAAAGTTGAAATCAGTGTATTTCAAATTACACCACAGAACAGCACTCCCAACTGAAATGATATCCTTCCTTATAGGTGAATACCATCCTTCAGCAACGTTGACACCTAGTAAATTAAATCGGGTAGCTACGTGAAACAGAATACATCTATCCCGACAGAAAACAGAGTAAACAAAGAATGGAAAGTGCTTTAGGAGATAACATATTGGAAGATGCAGATAATATTGATAAATCTTTGCTTTCAATATGTATATCTTAACTCTAAGGGTACATATACTGTCAGGCTCAAGTGTAGGAACTTACTTTAAAATTTTCTTTTAGGTACTTTGTTATGTTTAGTGAAAGAGAGCGTTTAAGCTTAAAAAGTATCTTGTACGAAGTAAATTTGCATATTTATTGAAAAAGTGCTTCTAAACCGGAGACACATTTTGTGCGGAAGTAAATTTGCAATCACCCACAATTTAAGCAATTACGCCTCCCCCCCCCATGATCATCTAATTAATTATTTACTCATCCCAAAGTTCAAATGCGACACTTGGGTACTCACTCTCCATTAACAATGGATCGTAATGGAGGAGGGAAACAAAGCGACGGTCAGCAAAACTGAGTCTTGGGGGGAATTAACCTGAACAACGGGGGCCACCGGCTGCTACTGCTGCGCTAATAATAACCCAGCTGGCGAGGCGCTGTCAGCGTGTGCCCAACGGTTTGGAACCTTGGCCAATTCAAGCCGCGCCAAACATTCCATTTTGCCGGACAAAATTCCCATTTAAGGAAATAGAACGCCTGACGTCACCTATGCAGGGGAGGGGGGTAGGGCACGGGACAACAAACAGACTCACCAAACATGAAGTCGGAAACGACGGAGTGTGGGGGTAGGAGTTAGGGGGCGGGGGTTAGGGCAATTATTTTGATTGATGGCTGTGGTGACCAATCGGAGAGCGGAGAGCTGGGTCCCAGTATTCCTGCGGAGACGCAATGTTGACTGGCAGGAGGGCGGGGCCGGGAAAAGTAGGCGGGGATGAGGGCGGAGTTAAGGGTGATTGATTTGATTGGCAGCGCTGATGACCAATCGAAGAGCGGGGCGGTGGCCCTCCCGCGGTAAGTCAATGTTGACTAGCGGGGAGGGGCTGGGGGGAGGGGTAGACATTGGTGTGGAGTCTGCCAGTTTTTTCCAGGAGAAAATTGGTGATCCGGGCGCGACGGGAAGTGCAAGAGGCTTTTTGTAAACGTTTCTTTTCCTCTTTTTTTCGACGAGAGGGGATCCCTTTCTGCGTTTTCCTTTTGATTTGATTTTGGGAATCCCGAGCTGCAACCATGCCTGTGTTTCACACCAAGACGATAGAAAGTATTCTCGAGCCGGTAGCTCAACAAATCTCTCATCTGGTGATTATGCACGAAGAGGGTGAAGTAGATGGGAAAGCAATACCTGATCTTACTGGCCCCGTTGCTGCCGTGCAGGCAGCTGTCAGTAATCTAGTGAGGGTAAGTACATGTATGTGCCTCGAAAGCCCCTCAGGGTGAGTGTGTACAGTACTGCAGATATTCCACACGTACGTAAAAAGCCACAAGATCAAACAAAACGATCCCTTTTCCCCCTCAAAGATAGGGAGAAAAATGTTGAATTCACAGAGCCCAGTACAGATGAATGATTCATTCGGTGCGCTCATGGTGACAGTTGATTAAGTTGCAGCAGGACTTTTTTTTCCCTTAAATAAGTCTGTATCGTTATCAAATATAACAATCGTGACCTATTGCTTATGCAAGTTTCCGAACTCCATAGTTGGGCGTGTAGTTTTGAATAACCTCAAGACATACTTTAAAATAGTTTCAATATGTGTCTGCCACCTAACCGAAGATGGCTGTTGCGGTCCCCCCACCCCCCCCACTCCCTGGCGACGTCTCATGCATCTTTAATAGTTTCATGTTTAACTGTAGACCAAACCCTGTGAGACTTCTGAAAGGCTTTGTTTCCCACTTGCCGTCAGTTGAGTATGCCCTGTGGGCACAGATTTGAGTGCCTGCTGCCAATTAGTAACACTTTTCAGTTATGAACTGATTTAGAAAAAAAAGGAAACATAACTTTCAAGTGAAGTGCGTAGTTTGTTTCCTAAAATACCTAGAATTTGAGCTGGTACAACGCTTCTCTTTCTGCCATACGTGAAAGGGTAGGTTGATTTGAGGTTAGTTGACAGGATAGTTTCAGATACCGGAAAACATCGTTGCCACACTTTGAAAATTATACATGCACGCTGTTTAATTGGTTGTTTTGAGTGAATCCACTGTTAATGAATAATCTTGTGCCCCATAAATGTGACATTTCTCCACGGACCATTGTAATCTTCATGGCGAAGTTCTTCAAATTAAGTGGGTGTTTTTGTAACAGCACTGAACCGCCTCTTTTACGTTAAAAAGTAGCATTTTCCATGCACTGACAAACTGGATGCTGTTGATAAAAGCTCAACCTTTTCAGATGTCTGAAATCACGTACCAGTCGACTCGAAAACAGACGCTTCCCTGCTGCCATCAGACTTTTGAATGGACCTACCTCGAATTAAGTTGATCTTTCTCTACACCCTAGCTATGACTGTAACACTACATTCTGCGTTCTCTCCTTTCTTTGCCTAAGTATGGTATGCTTTGTATAGCGCGCAAGAAGCAATACTTTTCACTGTACACAAATACACGTGACAAATTAAATCAAAGATGTCTATGATAAACGAATTAGAACGTAGAACTTAGAACATTACAGCACAGTACAGGCCCTTCGGCCCTCAGTGTTGTGCAATTAATTATTAATGTATGAATTGCATTTTTATGTGGTATGTCGCCACTGTCTGGCCGATATTGAGCAATTGTGAAAAAAATGCTACAATGTCGCATTAGATTACTGTAACAAGAACTTGTATTTGCCTAGCACCTTTAATGTTGTCAGATGTCCCAAACTGCTTCAAAGGAGTATTATCAAGCAAAATCAAAGCCAACCATGTGAAATATTAAAGGTTTGTTCAATGATTTGATTTTGATTTAGATTTATTATTGTCACATGTATTAGCATACAGTGAACAGTATTGTTTCTTGCATGCAAGTTATGAGACAAATTATATGCAAGGTGCTATATAAATACAATAAACTTCCCAAGGGGCTTCATTTATAAAACATAATCAGATACTGAGTCACAAAAGGAGATGACCACAGGTCAGACAAAGAGGCAGATTTTAAGGAGGCCTTAATGAAGGAAAGCTAGAGAGGGAATTCCAGAGTTTTAGGTCCTAGACAAATGAAGGGAGGCCACCACTGGTGGAGCAATTAAAATTGGAGCCAAAATTGGAGGAGTGCAGGTATCTTGGGAGTGCTCCAGGTGGGAGGAGATTAGAGACAGAGTGATAATAGCAGAGTAATAGTCTAAGTTCTCAAAACAAGGTTGATGATATTTGCAGAATTTATCCCTTGACTTAGTTATAGTCATTTTGATATTCCTTGATTTAATTATAGTGGATTTTATAGTGGAGTGCCACATTTGTGTTTGCACAAAATGAAGTAATTAGAGGTGATCCATAAGACTATATTTTCTTGGGGTGTTTTAGATGGTCAGATATACATAATCATCAAGAGGGCCAAAAATGGCAGTTCAACATCCCTGGATAGAAAGTTTTCAGGCAGGAAGGGGGTTAAAAGGTAAGGTGTAGCATTATCAGCTAACAAATCAGTTACATTTATGAGGAGATGAGACATGCTAAATGAAGTATCAAATGAGGCCACATGGGCTGAACTCAAATAATAAAAGGGCAGCCACGCTGCTCAGAGTGTACTATAGGTACCCAAATAGGGGAAATTGGAAGAGCAAATACGTAGGCAAATTTCTGAGAGCAAAAATAACAGGGCAGTAATAACTGGAAACTTAGACTAACTGACTATTACTTGGGATACAAAAGGTGCAAAGGACACAAAGTTCTTGAATTGCATTCAAGAGAACCTTGTTAGCCAGCACATAACAAACTCAATGAGAAAGGGTGCAATTCTAAATTCAGTCTTAAGAAACGAAGCTGGGCAAATGATGAAGTAGCAGTGGAAGTAGTGACCATAAATAGTTAGATTTAACAAAATTATGGAAAAGGACAGAAATAGAACAGAAAAGTTCTTAACTGGGAGAAGACAAACTTCACAAGCTAAGGACTGAACTGGTGGACTGGACACAGCTACTAGAAATAAAATCAGCAAGAGGCATTCATAAGTGAGATTCTGTGGGTATGTTATAGATAAGTTTGGTATCCAGAAGCATACAGGGTAAAATAGTGTAGAAAAATAAAGCTTATGACAGCTGCAAAAAGCATTATTCAATAGAAAGCCCAGAGGAATATAGAAAATACAGGGATGAAGTAACAATGGAAGTTAGATAAGTATAGGGAGGATGCAAAAATAGTAGCAAGTAAAATCAAAGAAAACTCGGATGTTTTACTTGTACGTTAAGAGCACAAGAATAACTAAAGAAAGGGTAAGGCCTATCAGAGATGTATGTGGTAATTTGTGCATTGAAGCTGAAGATGTGGTTCTCTGACTATTTTATTACTGTCTTCACTAAGGAGGGGGATGATACAGACATTTGAGTTAAAGAGGAATGTAAAATATCAGATTCAATAAACATAATGAGGGGGGGAAATACTGGAGGGGCTGACATCCATGAAGTTGGATAAATCACCAGGGCTGGATGGATTGTATTCCACACTATTAAAGGAAGCTAGGGAGGGAATAGTGGATGTGATGTGGATCAGTTTTTAATCTTCACTAGCTACAGGCAAGGTACCAGAGGATTGGTTTGTGAACATACCACTATTTAAAAAAGGTGCAGTGGATAGGCCAGAAAATTATAGACTGGTTAGCCTGACTTTGGTGTTGGGGAAATTATTTGGAATCAGTTCTGAGAGACAGGATGAACTCTCGGGCACAGATTGATTAGGGATCGTCAGCACTGGGGAAGATTGCATCTTATTACATTTTTTGAGGAAGTAGCAAGGAGAATTGATGGGCATCCTGAAGTGGATGTTGCCTACATGGATTTTAGTAAGACATTTGACAAGTTTGCGCCTGGCAGACTGGTTGCACCGCTGCTGGAATTTTGTGTACAGCCCTGGTCACCACATTACAGCAAGAACATAATTGTTCTGGAGACAATGCAGAGGGGATTTACAAGAATGTTGTCAGGGCTTGAAGATTGCAGCTGATGAAAGATTGTATAGGTTTGTGTAGTTTTCCTCAGAATGGAGGAGGCTGAAGGGTAACCTATTGAAGTGTACAAAATTATGAGAGCTCTAGATGGGGTAAACAGGAAAGACTTGTTTTCCATAGCTGAATGGTCAGTTCTCAAGGGGTGTAGATCTAAACTGGTAGAAGGATTAAAGGGGATATGCGGAAAATATTTTTCACCCAAAAAGGTAGTGGGCATCTGGAATTCACTGCCTGAATTTGTAGCTGAGGCTGAGACAAAGAGATACCTCAAACTGCACCTGAAGTGCTATAACCTGCAAGGCTGAAAAGTGGGATTAAAAGGAATGGCTAATTTTTTTCTATTTTCTGGCCAGCACAGACACAATGGGCTGAATTGCTTCTTTCTGCGCCATAACCTTTTTATGGTTTGACGTCTTTTAGTTTAACACTGGTTAAATGGTTAAATCAAAGCAATATCTGAGAATCCATCATTTGGTTTTGAGATTAAGCAATACCTTCATAGATCTCCCATTTGTTGTGTACTTGATATTACTGAATTTTCATAAGTACTTAATTAATAACTAGACATGGTGGAGATGATTCATCTGCATTTCTATTAAAACTATTTTGCTAAAGTTTGATGACTCCAGGATGGATAAAGTCTGTTTCTAAGCTCCAAAGATTATGAAGTTTCCAGGATTTGCCCCAGTCGCAATCACTTTAGCTAATCTCCACTGGAGCAACATTAGGGGTTCTAGAGTTGGTTGGAGTCCCCTGTGTTTGGGACAAGAAATGTATTAGGATTTCTACTTTTCATCACAACACTGTGTGGGCTCTCTCCTCAATAATATACCTGCTATTGCTAGTTAAAGCAGCATTTAATTTGATGGTGATGTCTTCTGTGATGATTGGATAGTCTAAAAATACTCCCTGTTCACATTGTAAATAGACATTACTTGAGCAAGGTATGGAAGGATGAATGCTGCTTGTAGAACTGTATCCCAGTGAGGAAGTGAACACACCTTCACAAGAGGGAGTAGAAAATGCTCATTGGTGTCAAGCTCCTCACTACTGACAGAAAAGTGCTGAAATTACAACCTTCCATAGAACTGTTAGCATTTTATAATTACAGACATTGATTCAATATAGGCCAATAGTGCAGTTCTGCTCCATACACGTACTTATTTCGTTAGTTTAAGTAAAACATTAAACTTGCATTTACACAGTGCAATACCTGAGTGTCTCAGTGACTTATAGCCAATAAATTTCTTACAAATATTGTCATTATTATAAGGAAGTGCAGTAATGGTGTTGATTGCTGTGTTCACTAATGCAAAATATTGTTGCATGCTGATTTACAGGAGGGTACAGAATAGCGATTATTGTATCCAAGTGATTACAATAAAATTATCTAATAGTCCTTTTAAAGGAGTTCCTTCTGGTGACATGAATATCATAAGAATATTAAATTTTAAGAATGAAACACTTTTGAAGCAATTTGTGTATTAATAATCAAGCACCATAATCTGTCTTTTTATTGAACAATTGGGTTTTCGTAATTGCTTTTCATATAATCTGGATGAGCCTTGTTAAAGGTAGGGTTTAAATTCATAAAGTATTTGATAGAGCTGTTCACAATTATGAAGAGACTGGACAGATTAGATAGGGAGAAACTGTTCCTGCTTGTTAAAAGACCAAGAATGAGAGGGGACAAATTTAACGTGATTTGCAAAAGAAGAATTTGCAATGTAAGAAAAAACCTTTATACACAGTGAGTAGTTTGGGTCTGGAATGCACTACCTAGAAGGAGGCAGGTTTAGTTGAGGCATTCAGAAGGGCATTACATGATTATTTGAATGGAATCATACAGCTTATAGGAAGGAACTTAAGAAGGAAATTAGGAGAGCCAGAAGAGGTCATGAGAAGGCCTTGGCAGGTAAGATTAAGGAGAACCCTAAGGTGTTCTAAAAATATGTGAAGAAGTAAAAGGTTGAGATGTGAAGGAATAGGAACTATAAAATGTGAAGGTGGGAAAGTTTGTACAGAACCAGTAGAAGTAGCAGAGGTGCTTAATGAATATTAATATAACTCCGTAGAAATCCCTCCACAGGGTCCACCTTCTCTACAACCGGGACACTATCCCTGATCAATAGTGCCACTCACCTCCCTCTTTTACCTCCCTCTCTGTCCTTTCTGAAACATCTGGCACCTGAAGTATGCATTCCTGTCCCTGAGACATCCAAGTCTCTGTAATGGCCACCACATCACATTTCCAAGCAGTGATCCATGCTCTAAGCTCATTCACTTTATTCACCACACGCCTGGCGTTAAAATAAACACATCTCAAACCTTCGGTCTGAGCGCTCCCCTTCTCCATCACCCGTCTATCCTCCCTCTTACACTGTCTACAATTCTTCTCTATTTGCAAGCTAACCTCATCGCTCCCAGTCACCTCATCTTGATTCCCTCCCAGCCTTTCCAGTTTAAAGTCTCCCCAGTAGCCTTAGCTAACCTTCCTGCCAGGATATTGGTCCCCTTGCAATTCAAGTGCCACCTGTCTTCTTTGTACAGTTCACACCTGCCCCAATAGAGGTCCCAACGATCCAAGAACCTGAATCCCTGCCCCCTGCTCCAGTCCCTCAGCCACACATTCATCCTCTACTTCATTCCATTCCTGCTCTCGCTTTGCCGTGGCACAGGCAGCAATCCCGAGATTACTACCTTTGCGTTCCTCCTTCTCAACTGTCTACCTAACTCTCTATTTTCTCTTTTCATGACCCCCTTCCCTCTTCAGTGGTACCAATATGTACCACTACATCCCTATGTCAGTGGTACCAATATGTACCATTACCTCTGGCTCCTCTCCCTCTCACGTCAGGATTTCTGGGACGCGACCAGAGACATCCTGGATCCCGGCACCAGGGAGGGAAACCACCATTCGAGACTCCTGTCTGCCTTCGCAAAATCGCCTGTCCGATCCCCTGTCTGTAGAGTCCCCAATTAATACTGCCTTCTCTTTTCCTTAGCCCTCTGAGTTACAGGGCCAGACTCTGCTCCAGGGACACGGCCACTGCTGGCTCCCCCAGGTGAGCTGTCCCTCCCCCAGCAGTACTAAGACAGGAGTATTTATTGTGAAGGGGCACGTCCACTGGGGTGCTTTCTATCACCCAAGCTTTCCCCTTCCTGACCATTACCCACTTGTCTGCCTCCCGTGGCCTCGGTGTGATCACCTGCTGGTACCTCCTGTCTATCACCTCCTCATTTTCCCCTAACCAGACGAAGATCCTCGAGTTGCAGTTCCAGTTCTCTAACACGGTCCCTTAGGAACCGCAGCTCAACATGCCCAGCACACCTCACACTCATAATTTCCCTTTTGTAAAGAATACAGAAAAAAGTAATTAAGAATTAAACTTACCCTGCCTTGCCCTTTTTGCTTAAGCCCGATGAGCCTAAGCCCTTTAGCTCTCACTCTGCTCCCAGCTCACTCCGCTGCCCGCTCTCAACACTGCCCGCTGTATAGAGTGGCCTGCTCTTTAAACTTCCCACTCACCACTGGCTGATGTCAGATGCCTGCACAGCCTCGAGGGGAAAAAAAAACTCAACCTTCTAGAATCCCCTGCGGCCGACTTCCGCTTCCCTTAGTTTAAAAGAAAAATCAGCGGAAAAACCCCGGAATAAATAAATAAAAAAAACACCAGTACTATGGGTACCCTCAGCACTCCTACTAAGAATCTCTCCCTCTCTGTCCTGCTGCAGCTGAACAAATGTTGGTTCTATGTTCAATGTACAGGGTTAAGGAGAAAAGGGCAGGAGAATGGCACAAAGTCACAATGCACTTTCAGAGAGCTGGTGCAGATACGATTGGCCAAATTGCCGCATTCTGCACTTTAACAATTTTGTGATTCGTTAATCTAACGGTTTGAACTAATCACTCCAAAAATGAGTTCGCATTCCACCACAGTAGTTTGAGAATTCTTATTCCCTGTCAGTTTTTTTTTGAAAAGCAATCAAGAGGCCATTGGATTATTGTAAATACCATACAGATTTGGGAAGGAAACCCATCTGATCAGGTACTCCGGACTGGAGTCATGTGTAGGTAATATACTTGTCTCTAAGTCCCAGTGAAGTGACTGGGCAAGCAAGCTTTCAGTTATGCCAAACCATCAAGCTTGGGGAAAATAGGGATAGGCAATGAATGGCGATCTGAGATTGAATTAAGCATACATGTTTAAAAAATTGCACAAATATACTCATCTAAGCTTAGTAATTATTAAACTTAAATAGATAACAAAAAATCATGTTCATGTTAAAACCTCTTTGTGCTTTTGGCAGGAGCCCATTTGCAGCTGGTGCCTCTGCCTATGAGGTTCTTGTACGAACAGTTGTTGCTGCATCACTGTGGTCTATATCTTTCATAACCACTCTTTGAGCTGTATGTGGGAATGGGAATTATTTTAAGAATGTCCAGTACCATCGAAATTGCAGAACCTTGATATTGATTATGTTACATTTCCTACCTGTATTCCTTGGTGCAGATGTAGGGTGGAGGGAGAGAGGAAAAACTGAATGGGTGGAGAAAAGGAATTGATATTCTTTTATATAAAAGAGAACTATAGTTCTATTTCCAGTACAGCAACCAATGAAAATTTCCTGTCTCCTGACCTTCTCTGAATTACTAATAAATTAGTTTGAACATATCTCAAGGCTTAAATTTTATTTTTACGGAGGAAATTTGATAGGTTTAACCTACCAAAACTTATTTCAGTCATTTTTACCCAAAGATATGTGAGCATTTGGAAAAAAGAGCTAGATTCATGTACCATAGCTGTGACCAAACTCCATATGAAAACTGTCCCTACATTTTCCATGTAACTGTCAAATTTTAAAAAAATCTTCCAACTATCATAAAATTTCAGTGTTTTTTATATTGTTTGTTATTAACGTACATTTACATCAAGAAATCAAATGCTTTCATAAAAATTAGTTGCTTACATCATCAACTGAGATCCAGCTTTTCTGTTTTTAGGCCTGGTCTACTTTGGACCTGGATGTTTCTATGACTCAGTTTTGTCTATCCACTTCATTGCTGTTTGCTGCTGCTGCTTTGATATGGGAGCTCCAATCTTTCACCTCATCATCTCTGCTGTGATCTTGACCATTATTCACTTTGCCCCTTTGCAATCTTCATAGTCATCTCCTCAGATGTCTTCACTGCGGTTCCCCCATTGATGTTGTTCATTTTGGGCCCCGAGGATCCTTAAGAGCTGATTCATGATTTCCTCAGATTCAATTTCACCTATCTTAGTCCTAGAAAGCTGAAGCTGACACGCAGAAGCATGAAAATATTTATCAACTAGCGTGGAGCTTTCAAAATAAAAATAATAAGCTAGCAGACTGGTCTAGAACATGAACTGTGTTGGACAGCCAGCCCTGCAAATTTATATCATTTCCACATTGCATGGGATATTATTAAAAGATGTATCAACTTTTTGGCATAGGATTCTTTCTTAGTAAATGTACTTTAGTTTGAATTTGTCCTGCTGATTTAGATATTAAATTCTAGGTTTGCTTTCTGTATCATTTACTTCTTGACATACCTTGCTGTCACTATTTGAGTATCTAATGCAGATTACCAAGCTTGCAACTGGTTTCCGTATGCAGGCCATTCACGTAAATAATGAACAATGAGTGGTCCAAAGACTGTCATTGAGACACAAGCCTGACAGTTATATTCTTGGCTGGAGTCCAGGTCCTCTCCTTTCTTAATCCAACTAACCAAATATTCATCCCATCACACTCCCATGTGCAGATCTCCTGTCCTCCCAATCTAACCCTGGTGGCATCTATTTTGTTCCATTTCAATTCTTTTTGTCTGTTGAACTGTCTAAAATTCCAATAACTTATTTCATTGTGAATTCCTCAATTCACATAAAATCCTGAAAAGAAGTGGGAGTATGTTGATCTTTTCTGTCAAAATCCACACGAGCTGTTTCATATTAAGCTATTGCTTTATCAATCCAGCCTGCTTTTTTAGAGTAGTTTGTATTAATTTATTGTTATTGACGTTAGGTTGTTTGGCCTGCAATTTCAGGGGTCAGATTTGTTCCCCCATCCCATTTTTTAAATATCACACTTAACATTGTCAGTTCCCTGCTCATATGCAATGCTGATTTGGAAATTACAGGAATGCAGCTCCTGATTTTCCATCCATTAATTTCAATGAAAAAATAGAGATCTGCATGTTTGTGACTTCCTGAGCATGATGTGCTCTTTGTTCATGTTACCCAATTGTCATTTTTTCTTTCTATTAAACCGATTCCTCGAAGTAATTATGACATTTGGTGACAGCCCATTCTCTGATCATTTGACTGTTATGACTACCGTTATTGTTATGTAGCTGTATTACTTAACAACTGTTAGCTAAAACATTGAACCATTCACTCCAGAGTGGGTGGGGAAATGACAAGAAACTTGGCCTTGCCTAACTTAATTGTGGATTTGTGTGGCTTTGATTACGTCATTTGACCTTCAACACGAGAGGAAATAAAGGACCATATTACTGGGAATGTGTAGTAAAAGTTTCCAGTAGTATCAGGAATCAATTGTTTTGTAGCTTAATATAGTGAGTTGGAGTTCAAAAGTAGTTTTCATTGTGATGGAAGTATCATGGATTTATAGAGATGCAAAATGCTACAATGCCTTGTTTGTTTCTGTTGCTGTAAGTAGTTAATGCTTTTTTAATTAGAAGCCAGCTGTGGGAAGAGGCAGGTTTAGTGGTTTAACTGGCAATATGCACCATTTGAATGTAATATTCAGAGTTGTTGAAACCACACGTAAAAGGGCACGTCTGACAATTACTGGTGACAATTACAATGATGTGGAGATGCCAACGTTGGACTGGGGTAAACACAGTAAGAAGCCTCACAACACCAGGTTAAAGTCCAACCAGTTTATTTGATAGTAAACCCACAAGCTTTCAGGGTTTGCCCCTTCATTGGGTGAGTGGAGAGTGGAAAGAACGCGAAAGCTTGTGGGTTTACCATCAAATAAATTGGTTGGACTTTAACCTGGTGTTGTGAGACTTCTTACTCGACAATTACAGTTACAGCAGAATGTCATTAATGTGGCAATGTTTTGATTGTTATATTGAAACTATTTAAAATAAAAATTACATTTCTTACAAATAAATAGATGTAAAGTAAATTCAACATACTTTGAATGTAAGTAGTTAGACTTTTGAACCTGGCCACAATTTATTTTCCAGAAAAGAGATTAAATTGGTATGTAGTCTGTGCTTTGGTGAAAATTGTTGCATGTACTCAAGTTACAAAATTGACACTCGCAGAATACAGTTTGTAACTCTTTTAACAATTCCATTGCACAGTGAGTTTTTTGGGGCTATTGTCGTTTCAAATTAAACAGGGCGTAATGTAGGCAAAGGAAGGCTTTGAATCAATTCTCATAGCCAATTTTAATCAAAGTACTTGAGTATTGTGTAGAGAGGGATATGATCTATTCAATTTCTCTGCTGGAGTAACTTGGAGAACTACCACAACCTGCATTGCATTCAGTTATGGCTGAATGCAACAGTTCATTCTGTGATATTGATTTCTGCATAAACTGCTGTTTATGCTGCATGGCACATGTATCATATTTAAGGATCTTGATTTTGTATGGATAATTGGATGAAAATCTCCAGTATCAGTATAAAAATTCTCGAATTGTAAGTAATAAAAACAAATTTATTCAGTCACTGTGGATCAGTGATCCTGGTTATGTGGTAAGCATTCAAGGTATTGCAAACATGCATAATGACCCTTGGCACTTTGAGAAGTCATTTTAATTCAATTGTTTGTATCTCTTTTCATATCTACTTTGTCAGTGCTGATAGTGCTGCATAACTTGTATTGCATATAAGACTTTTATTTGCAGTTGTTAAGAATTTTACTTAATTGCAGAAAACATTCACAATTAAACTGATAAACAAAATGTCTGCAATATTGATAAATCTAGAATTTTGGAATTGCAAGCTTTTTAAACGATTGTGTCAGGAATTTTCAATAAGCCAACCTTTTTTGTATTGAGCTCCCGCTTTAACTGGCAACAAAGACCAGCTGGATTGAATCAGTGTTGAGGTTGCAAGCTCAGGCGTTTAAACAATATTTAAACTTAGTGCGATGGTATGTATTTGATTTTTTTTGTGTGCATGAGAATACTTTTATGGTATTTCTAGCAATGGGTTCTTTCAAATTCCTGCAATATTTATATGGCTGATCCAGTTAAGTTTCTTATTAATGGGGGCCTCCAAAAAGTTGAATGTTCAGCTGATAGAACACACACACATTGGAGACAATCAAGCTTGGCACTGAGGTGGCAAGTAATTTTTGTGCCACACACTATCTCATACTTGAATGTTGTTTAGATCTTGCTGCAGTCAAAGACAAAGTAAGTATCCAACTCTTTTTTGAGTTAAACAATTCAACTAAATTAAATAGACCGAGGAACAAATTAAGAGGGGCAGCCCCTTAAACGGGAAACTTAGTATCCAAGGTGTTAGCAAATAATACAATCAAAGTGAATATGTCCAATTTTGATGTAAGGGTGATCAGTGATGAAGCAGCTGAAGATTGTTGGGCCCAGGTCACTGCCATGAGGAACTCTTAGAACAAAGTTTTGGGAATGAGCTGAATGAGCCATAGCAACCATTACCATCTTCTTTCTTCCTGGGTATAATTTGAGCCTGTGGGAATGCTTCCCTCCATTCTTATAGAGTCAGAGAGGGTTACAGCATGGTGACAGGCCCTTTGGCCCAACTTGTCCGTGTCGCCCTTTTTTTTTAAAACCCCTAAGCTAAACTCAATTGCCCGCGTTTGGCCTATATCCCTCTATACCCACTGTACCCATGTAACTATCTAAATTCTTTTTAAAGGATTAAAATTTTACCTGCCTCTATACTATCTCTGGCAGATTGTTCCAGACACTCACCTTCCTCTGAAAAATTTGCCCCTCTGGACACTTTTGTATCTCTCCTCTCTCGCCTATGCCCCCCTCTAGTTTTAGACTCCCCTATCCTTGGGTAAAGATATTGACTATCTACCTTGTCTAGTCCCCTTATTATTTTATAGACCTCTATAAGGTCACCCCTCAGCCTCCTATGCACCAGAGAAAAAACTCCCAGTCTGTTCGGCCTCTCCTTTATAACTCATTCCATCAAGTCCTGGTAGCATCCTAGTAAATCTTTTCTGCATGCTTTCTAGTTAAATAATATCCTTTTTATCGTAGGGTGACCGGAATTGAACACAATATTCCAAGTGTGGCCATACCAATGTCTTGTACAACTTCAATAAGATGTCCTAACTCCTGTATTGAATGTTCTGACTGATGAAACCAAGCATGCCGAATGCCACCTTCACCACTCTGTCCAGCTGTGACTCCGCTTTCAAGGAGTTATGAACATGTATCCCTAGATCTCTTTGTTCTGTAACTCTCTCCAATGCCCTACCTTTAACTGAGCAAGTCCTGTCCTGGTTCAGTGTACCAAAATGCATTACCTCACATTTGTTTAAATTAAACTCCATCTGTCATTCGTCAGCCCACTGGCCCAACTGATCAAGATCCTGTTGCAATTGAAGATAACTTTCTTCACTGTCCACCATGCCACCAATCTTGGTGTCATCTGCAAACTTACTAACTATGCCTTCTGTATTCTCATCCTGAACCTACAGCACATGGACAGCAGCAGTTCAAAATGTGGCCCATGACCTTCTCAAGGATGAGGAACATCCTGGGTTACCACTGACCAACCGTACATTGTGTCTACAAGAGCAAATCAGAGATTAGGAATTCTGCAGTGAATATCTCGGGTTCTGGCTCCCCAAAGCCTGTCCACCATCTACAAGGCACAAGTCAGGTGTATGATGGCATATTCTCCACTTGCCTGGTTGAGTGCAGCTCCAACAGCCACACGAAACTTGACACTATCCAGGACCAGCAGCCCCTCGTGATTGGCACAGCATCCACCACCTTCAACATTCATTCCCTCTGCCACCAATGTACAGTGAAACAGCGTGTACCATCTACAAGATGCACTGCAATAACTCACCGAGACTCCTTCAATAACTTTCAAACCCACGACCTCTACCACCTAGAAGGGTAGCAAATGCATGGGAACACCATCACCTGCAAGTTCCCCTTAAAGTCACACATCAACCTGACTTGGAAATATATCATCATTTGTTCAATGTTGTTGGGTCAAAATCCTAGAACATGTTTCCATACAGCAGAACAGTCACGCCTGCACCACATGGACTGCAGTGGTTCAAGAAGGTGGAACATCACTAATTTCTTGAGGGTAGTTAGGGATGGGGAAATAAATGTTGAATTAGCTAGTGACAGCAGCATCCCATGCATAAATTAAAAATGTTAAGCCAACATTTATTGTTCTTTTTAAGTGATGTCCACATCCCGCTAATTAAATTAAAAAAAATACTTTTGTCTTTCTCCGGAGAGCAGCTTAATGTCTGAGATGAGATTATAACCCTAGAATCTGTAGAGCGGAAGGAGGCCATTTGGCCAACCGAGTCTGCACTGACCACTATCCTCATCCAGGCCTTATCCCCATAACGCTATGCATTTACCCTAGCTCGTCCCCCTGAAACTAAGTGTCAATTTAGCATGGCCAATCCATCTAACCTGCACATCTTTGGACTGTGGGAGGAAACTGAAGCACCTGGAGGAAACCACGCAGACACAGGGAGAATATGTAAACTCCACACAGACAGTGACCCAAACTGGGAATCGAACATGGATCCCTGCCACTGTAGGCAGCAGTGCTAACCACTGTGCCACCATGCTGCCATAGTAAGGAGTTCAGTGCTGCAATGTATTGAAAACCATTGCTCATTAGTGCACATATATCAAAGAGATTTTATTTGATGCATGCATAATTATTCTTCATTGATTAGCTCTGATCATTTCAGAGGATATTATTACTAGTTTTAGACATTTGGCATGAAGTTCATGCAATAAAACCAAGTAGAACTGTGTTCCACCTATGTCTGTAAAGTACAAAATAGTTTCCTATCCCCTTTGGAGTGGTTGTGTATGTGGGTGTTTTCTGCAAAATCTTTTTATAAATCAAGCTAATCTACCATCAATATTTTTCTGAATATCAAAGGTAAGGATCCAGAAAAGGTTATTGTAAAATGTCACAGTGAGGAATTGAAATTAACTTGGGAGATTTCATTTAAAACAAACATTGGAGTAATCAAATCAAGTTTGCATTTGATGACTTTGAAAAGTTAAAATTGATGTTAATTAAATAAGAAATTGCTTTGTTTATAAAGATCATCTAAAACAGAAAATTGAAAAGTAGTTTGTCTCAGAATTATTTTGTCGAGCTATTTTAATATTGGAGAAGTTTGCTCATATTAAAGGTGTACTTGATGTATCTGGGTGTGCACCTTTGTACCTGGAGTATTATTATGATGATAGAAATATTGTGTTCCAGCATGGCACATTACCTGAAATTTTACTCCTCTGCCCACCACAGGAATTGGAGTGGGTGAGGGGCAGACCGTGGAAAGATCCATTGACTTCGGGTGGGGTTTTACAGTTTTGGGACTGTAAAATCCTGCCCGTTGTCTCCAACGATATTATAATGGTGTGCACAGTATTCACTTTTCTCTGTCCTCATCCTGTACATCATGCTTGGCTCAATTTTAATTTGATTTGATTTATTATTGTCACATGTATTGGGATGCAGTGCAAAGCATTATTTCTTGCACGATATACAGACAAAGCATGCCATTCAAAGAGTTATAGGGGAGAAGGAAAGGAGAGGGTGTAGAATATACTGTTGCAGTTATGTATAGGGTGAAGAAGTGTGCCTTAGCTGAGATCAGCGAAGCGACCATAAATCAGGAATTTGAGATCCTGAGGCACTCAATCTTGAATCTTGAAATGGTCATTAGGACACCTTTTAGATTAGGAGTTTGAATATGTTCATTTTGTGCTCAAGGAAAAGATGTGAATGAAATCTTTTCCGTTTTGGCTACCTGGTGGCAGCATCAAGAAGTTGTTGGTTTAGTGTTTAGATGGAAAACAAAACCTCAGTTATACAGAACATTGTGGGTCAGTGTTTGGTGTACCATTTTGTAGCCCCATATGATATCTGATTTTTCATAATTGTTTGATTATGGCTCCATGGTCATTGGAACTGGATTGCGACCACCAAGAAGAAGAGATGTTCTAGCCAGGAGATAGAAACGCCATTCTTAGTTACATTTCAACTCTGGTCCCTGAGATGAAAGTCCACTCATTCTCTTGGCATCACTAGCCCTCTAGATTGAAAATACTTCCAATGGCTTTGTGCAGCAGAAATAAGTGTAATGAATATTAACCATATCCATTGCAAGTCTTACTGCAGTGCAAATAATGTGACAGTGACACTCAAAATAGCTTAATACTGGCACACATTCAAACAATGTACATTCTTCATGGCAAGCAGATAAAATGGCCCTCTCTTCAGTCATGTTAAACTTGTTGACAGTTGATGCTAACCTCAATAGGAATGTTGCATTCTTGTGACAAGGCTTGGTTAATTGCCTCAGTTGTATTTTGCAGACTTTGAGGGAGAGACAATGAATGATGTCAATATGGTACAGTTAAACGCAGATACGTAGAGGCTAGTATGTGGAGTGGGCATGGCATGGGCTGGCCATTAACTCGGTTCAGTGGTTCAACACATTTGTACGTATGGATTTCCTGGACCATATGAAAACCTGAGAATACGAAAATCTAGTGTTGGCATGTTGAGATAAAATTTCAATTTTTGTCATTGTACTCTTTGTTTAGAAAATGATCCATTCTACAAATTGCAAAGTAGATAGTTACTGAAAATACTTTGAAAGAAGATAGCAAAATAAGTGGTTAGCATTGGTCGGCCACTCTTTTCCTTTCTGTTTTTCAAAAGATACAATCAAATATGGTCAAACTAGCTGCTTCCTTCAAAGATGATTTCTACTGAAAAGTGAAAATATTATGTTGTTTGAAAACTGTAAGTATGTTATTTTGTTTACTAAAATTAACCAATAGAGGAAAAATAACTGAAAAGCAAAGCCAACATAAGACCATGAGATGGATTTTTTTTTGCATTTTTCTGCTAGGTTTTCAACACAATTCTCTTGGAAACATCAACTTGCTGCAAATTGCCGTAACTGCTTTTAAACTCAACAGGAAACAATCTACTTGTTATTGCAAGTTACAGGCTCATTTTCCTTTGCAATTAGGGATACCAGCTTCTGGCTAAAATGTGAGCATTACAACTTCAGGAAAATTAATCTGATCCAGGCTGGCCAGATGGGATTCGTTAAAAGTTGTGCTTTCAATGATATCACTTTCTGTTTTTTGTATAGTTATGGAAACCCAAGCTCATAGAATAGATTGGTTACCTTAATTTAGGTTAGATATATTTTTGTAGCTCTTAAATTTTGTAGCTGTCAATATGTTTGAGAGGTATTGTAACTGAAGATATTATTGTTTTAAACTTTAAGTATTCATTTTTAAAATCTCCACCCTATATTCTAAGTTTATAAATCCATTTCATGATTCTCTGTGGTATGCAGAAAGTGAATTATAAATAATGTGCAAAGATATGTCTTATTAGGAGGTGGTGCCTTCCGAGTTGTCTGTTATAAAATTTGATAATACCTACCAAGGATTGCTAAAGGCACGAGAGTCATAAGTAAGTGGTTTACATTATTCTATAGTTAACACTGAAAACTAATTGCGCAGCATTCTATTATATTCGCTTTTCCAGTGTACTCATTCACTGGACAAGTTGAATCGACATTAATTCTCTCCTGGCCTTGCTTAATCCAAAATATAATGCATCAAAACTGTTTTTCAACATTTAACAGAAATTTAAATATACAATCTGTTTTAGTTGTAAATTTTTGATAAACTTTCACTCCTAAAAATGAAAAAAACCCTTGGTAATTCCTTTTAGGCATTTGATAGATGTAGGATTACAGTCAACCACAAAGCATTGATCCAAACCTTTGCATGATTGCAACAAACAAGTACTCAAAAATCATGAGTGGTTTGAGATGGTATTCATAGAATCATATAGTGTAGAAGCGGACCTTTGACCCATCAAGTCTGCATTGAGAGGTGTGAAACACCTGACCTCCCATTTACCAGCACTTGGCACATAGCCTTGATGTTGTGGTGTGTCAAGTGCTCATTCAGATACTTTTTAAAGGATGTGAGGCAACTCGCCTCTCACCCTCCTAGGCAGTGCATTCCAGGCTGTCATCACCCTCTAGTTAAAATAGTTTTTCCTCAAGTCCCCCTAAACCTATTGCCCCTCGAGACTGAATCTTCTACTAAAGGAAATAGCTGCTCCTTATCCACCCTATCCATGCCCCTCATAATCTTGTAAACCTCGATCAGGTCACCCCTTAGTCTTCCCAGCTCCAACGAAAACAACCCAAGCCTATCCAACCTCTTACTAATCTTACCCCCTACATTGTGATCTAAGTTGTTTATATTGTTGTTCGTCCATCATCGTCGATGAGGACTTCGACACTATTAGTCATTTTAAGGTTGGATGCAGTGTGTTCAAAGATGACTGATCAGGCCAATTTGGTCACAGAATGCCCTGGCACATATTGGACAGATTTGTGTAGGCACTATCGTTGTTGCGCTGCTGGCTCTGGACTTATGCAGCTCACGTTTAAGTTGTGCTTCAGCAATGCATCTTGCTTTGTAATCTTGACAGCCCTTGTGGATGAGGCAGTGCCAGATAGGGTGGTTTTGTGCTAGCGTTTCCCAGGTGGTCGTATCTATGTCAAGTGACTTCAGGGAGGCCTTTGTAACGTTTCTTCTGTCCTCCATGTGAGCGTCTACCTGCAGAGAATTCCCCAAAAAGGAACTGCTTGGATATGCGCTCGTTTGTCATATGGATGATATGACCTGCCCCCCTGGGTCTTTGCTCTCATCAGCAGTATGTAGACTGATGGTAGGCTTGCTGTAGAGAGAACTTAAGTGACTGGTACTTTGTCTTGCCATCTGATGGGTAATATTCTGTGAAGACAAGTCATGTGGAAATGATTGAGCTGTCTTGGTTGCCTTTGATACACAGTCCATGCTTCAGAGGCACACAGAAGGGTAATGAGTACCGTGATGCTATAGACCTTCAGTTTTGTTGCTGGGCTGATTCCTCGACATTCCCATACAGTGGAGCGCAGTCTACCGAAAGCAGAACTTGCCTTTGCTATTCTGAAGTTAACTTCTGTATCAATACTCACTGCTTGAGAGAGGGTGCTGCCAAGATAAGTGAACTGGTCCACTGCCTGTAGTTTCTGCCCTTTGATTGTGATTATGGGTTCTTTGTACAGTGCATGAGGAGCAGGCCGGTGCATGACTTCAGTTTTTTTAATGTTGATGGTGAGTCCAAAGATGTCACAAGCCGTGGAAAACTTGTCCATACTGACTTGCATCTCTGGCCCTGAGCCAGTATACAGTGCGCAGTCATCGGCAAAGAGGAAGTCTCTCAGAACAGTCTCCTTCTCTTTGGCAATAGTGAATAATAATAATAGTTTTGGTAATAGCTTGAAGTCTCCACAGGTTGAAGAGCTTCCCATCCACCCTGTACTTGAGGTTGATTCCGGCAACACACTCCTGGAAAGCATCATTCAGCTTGGCAGTAAACATCATGCTGAACACTGTGGGTGTGAGCTCACAGCCCTGTTTGATGCCATTAGCGACTGGGAATGCCTCAGAGGATTCTCCCCATCCAGTACTCTAGCCATTATGCCATCATGGAACGGTCATACCATCTGAATGAATCTGGGGGTGCAGCTGAACTTTGACATGATCCTCCACAATTCTTGTCGGCTGACAGTATCGAAGGCTTTCGTGACGTCAACAAAGATTGCGATTCTGCTCCTGACACTTTTCCTGAAGTTGGTGTGCAGCAAAAATCATGTCAATAGTCCCGCGACCTTTGTGGAAGCCACACTGTGACTCTGGAAGTAGGCCCAGCTCCAGATGAGTGAACAGATGATTTAACAGGACTTGGACTCTTGCAAGGGTTTTTCCTGCGATGGAGACTAGCGAGATTCCTTGGTTGTTGAATACTTGTTGGTTGCCCTTCCTCTTATAGAGGTGAATGATGGTGGCATCTTTAAGTTCCTGAGGAATGGATCCTTGCTTCCAAAAGGACTGGAACAACTTGGTGAGCTTCTCGATAAGTACAGGACCAGCAGCTTTGTAGATCTCTGCGGGTATGGCATCTGCCCCAGGGCTTTGCCACTGGATAGCTGGCTGGCAGCTTTCGTGACTTCAGCTACTACCGGTGGGTCATCCATGGCGCTGTTGACATAGACCTGGAGAATTTTGTCTATAGCCTCATCGTTAATAGATGACAGTCGGTTGAGGATGGCTTCAAAGTGTTCAGCCCATCTTGCAGGATCTGAGCTCTCTGTAATGAGAGTTGTACCATCTGTACTCAGGAGGGGGAAGTCCCGAGAGATTGAGGTCCATAGTGTTGAGGGCTTCATGGAACCGTTTCAACAGCTGTGGGGAGCCACAGGTGAGAGCTGAGTGCCAGGTGGGGACAAAGAGTGGACCCCCCCCAGTATGTACGACCCCTCCCTGACACCCCATAGATCCAAGTCGTTTATGTAAATGATAAATAATAGGGAACCCAGCACAGTTCCCTATTGTGTGCCATTGGACACTGGCGTCCAGTCACTAAAATAGTCTTCCTTCATCATCTTCTGTCTCCTACAACTGAGCCAATTTTTAACGCAAATCCTCAAATTACCCTGTATCTGATGTGTATTTTTTTTTATAAGCCTCCCACGTGGGACCTTATCAAGGAAATTGTTGAAACCCACGTACGTAGAATCAACTGCAGTATCCTCATCTACACACCTGGTCACCTCAAAAAAAATCAATCAAATTTGTTAGCTATGATCTCCCTCTTACAAAGCCAAATGGAATTTAATGTTGGCAAGTGTGAGGTGGTCCACTTTGGTAGGAATAATGGTAGGAAGGATTATTACTTGGCGAAAAACTGCAGCAGGCGACGGTGCAGAGGGACCTCGGGGTCCTTGTGCATGAGTCGCAAAAACCCAGCCTGCAGGTGCAGCAGGTGGTCAGGAAGGCTAATGGGATGCTGGCCTTCATAGTGAGGGGGATTGAATATAAAAGTAGGGAGGTCTTGCTGCGGCTGTATAGGGCATTGGTGAGGCCGCAGCTGGAGTACTGTGTGCAGTTTTGGGCGCCGTACTTACGCAAGGATATTTTGGCCTTGGAGGGAGTGCAGAGGAGGTTTACTAGGCTGATGCCGGAGTTGAGGGGGTTGAGCTATGAGGAGAGGCTGAATAAACTGGGCTTGTACTCGTTAGAGTTTAGAAGAATGTGGGGAGATCTCATTGAGACATATAAGATGATGAATGGGATGGATAGGATAGAGGTGGAGAGACTCTTCCCGCTCAGAAAGGACAGTAGGACTAGGGGGCACAGCCTCAAGATAAAGGGGGGGGTGCGGTTTAGAACGGAGTTGAGGAAGAACTTCTTCACTCAAAGGGTGGTGAATCTCTGGAATTCTCTGCCCGTTGAAGTGGTGGAGGCTACCTCGCTAAATATTTTTAAGACGCGGGTTGATGGGTTTTTGATAAGAGAGGGGATTAAGGGTTATGGGGAGAGGGCGGGAATGTGGAACTGAGCCACGACAGATCAGCCATGATCTTATTGAATGGCGGGGCAGGCTCGAAGGGCTAGATGGCCTACTCCTGCTCCTATTTCTTATGTTTTATGTTCTTATGTTCATGCTGACTATTTCCAGTCAAGCTTTCCTCTCAGTGGAAATTGATGCTCTCCTTCAGACTTTTCTCCAATAGTTTCCCTACCACTGATGTGAGACTCATTGGGCTTAGTTCCCTGTCTTTATCTCTATAGCTCTTCTTAAATAGCAGAACCACATTAGCAGTTCTCCAATCTTCTGCTACCTCTCCCATAGCCAGACAGGAATTAAAAATTTAGGTCAGAGCTGCTGCAATCTTCTCTCCTGCCACCCTCAGCAGCCTGGAACACAATTTATCTGGACCTGGAGATTTGTCCACTTTTAAGCCTCCCAACACCTCCAATAGTTCATACTTCCCTATATCAACTTGCTCAAGAACCTCGCAATTTCTCCCAGTTCCATCCCTTCATTCTCATGAAGATGGATGTGAAGTCTTCGTTCAACACCCTACCAAGTCCTCTGACTCCACCCACAGATTACTCCTCTTGATCTATAATAGGCCTTCTCCTTCCCTGGTAATCCTCTTCCCACTGATATACTTATGGAGTATGGATTTTGCCCTACTTTTACCAACCAGAGCTTTCTCATATCCCTTTTGTTTTGCTTTCTTAAACTCCACCCTCCACTTTCTGTACTTCACTAATGTCTCCGCTGATTTGCTCCACCTTGTACCTGCTGAAAGCCTTTTTCTTCTCACATTACCCCAAATATGTCTGGTCATCCATGGTTCTCTGGACTTACTACTATTTCTTATCGCCCTAGAGGGAACATGCTGGACTTGTGCCTTCCTACTTCTGTTTTGGATGCCCCCTCCCACTGCTCTTCTGTAGATTTCCCCACCATTAGCTGTTCCCAATCTACCTTGGCCAGGCCCTTCTTTATTTTTCATTTTATGAAACTCTACTCTCCTCCGATCCAAAACTTATTTTTCAACTGGTCAATTTCTTTGTGTGTAACAAACTTAAGTTATGCCATGTTCTCACTGAAATGCGCCCCGCCCCGCCCCGCCCCGCCCCATTTTGCATTTACTGGATAAGGCCAAAGTAAAAGGTTGCTTATACAAGAGCAGGTGGGCTTACTTAGCTAATGAGCTGGAAACTGAACGTCTGTATTTATGAGCTGTTCTTTTGGTTTCCTAGAATGAAGGAAAACTTTAAAATTAAGAGATTGTAATGTTCATTTCTACCTGGGAACAGGTTGTGTATGTCACATTTACATGGGGATAGATGGAGTTTAGTGACATTCTTTGTTTTGAGTTCACCTCTATGAATTCACTTAATGCATAGCCAGCAAGCAAGATTGATTGAAAGAAACAGCTATGAAGAGACAGCAAACAGGAAGACTAGTTAATGTTTGAAAAGTGGCTAAAGGACTGTCAGCTTTGTGTCTTGTGCAGCTCCTTGGAAGTTGAGAGGTAAAGCCAAACCGACACCGGAAGTAGACTAAATACTATGTACTATTGTCCATGGAGCAGCCTGTGATTGCTAAATGATATTCAGTATAAGACAGAAAACCGACTGGAAGATTTGCTTACCTGGAAGTCAAAGGATGGAACCTATAGTAATCCTCGCTGTGAAAAACAGCTAACCTTGTTGCAGCTGGAGTTCTGGAAGTCATCCAACTTGATTCCAGTTTGAGACAATAGAAGTGGCCTTTAGGAAATCAGGGGAGGGGATTGGTTTCCTGATAGGGTGTGGGTGGGGTTGTTGGTGCACGCTTAATGGGCTGAAAGGCCTCCTTTTGCCCTGTAGGGATTCTGTGATAATCTTCATTTCAATTTGTGGGTGGGGCTGACTTGAGTGAAATGATTTTTAAACTAGTGTTAAAGATTGCAAAAACTTGATTTATGCTTGAGGTAACTTGTGTTTAAAATTCCCTGGTTGGTTCAGACAATTTATGCTGATAAAGCTGGTGGAAAACATTTGCCCCATTGCTTCAAGCTGCTCTGTTTTCAAGGACGTTATCTTAATGTTATCGAGTACTGTGAAACTGCAGCAGCGATGTCTGAGTTCATTACTTATTCCTGTATACAATATAGAGGAAGAAAGATGAGGGGAATTGTCTGTTTGATCTTTTCATACAAACTGAAAAAAGACATGTGCTCTGGACAGTGGCCTTTTAAGGAAATGTGCAGCTCTCTAAATGAGACTGCCTTAAAAGGAAAACTTCTGGAGCTTGTTACTGTAACTTTTTGTACTCATTGTCTAGCTTGTAAATTCATTTTTCAGGCAAGTGAGTAGGATTCCTTTTGTCAGAAAATACATTTTAGAATTACAGTTGTAGTTTTTTTGCTTAGTGGAGCTGAAATTATTTTGTGCAAGTCCTTTTTGCAGCTAAAACAAATTTATGCTTGTGGAAATGCTAATCAAGATTGCAAGTTTGCATGCAACTATACATATGCAAATAATGCATCTAATTGGGAACACAGTAAATTCCAGTGAAATTGAAGCACATTTTTAACCTGAAATACAGTTTAATCGAGGTCCATCTTTCACGGCTTTTTTTTAAGGCAAGATGAATTTGTGGAATGGTTTATAAGAAAATTCATGGGGTCAGCTTCAGGAAATTGAGGAAATCATACTGTCGCAGATTCTCTCTTTTTTTTGCATAGTGAAACCCCTTTTGCGTTTGTAATTTATAGTAGTAAATAATTGTCATCAGTAACAACACTGCATTTTCATGTCCATTTCTATTTAGTCTAATTGCCATATAAGTAGAGGGTTCACACTCATCTATATTACTTCATCATATCTCATATGCTGTGTCCCTATCATGAGGAGTTTCTTATACATCTGCCAATGTTACTGCATTAAGCTTTTGTGGCTTAGTGATACCATTGTCAGTTAAAGAAGGCTGTACAATCTCCACATTACTGTTGGCTTTTGCTTCTACCACTGTACCCAAAAATCAACTCTAAATAAGTACTCTAAGTTTTCCAAAATTTGCTGTATACCAGTTTGATTCTGTGTCCTATTGCCTTTCTCTCTTGCTTAAGTTTTAAATTGTCTTCTGGATTTTCATTTTATAACAGTCATTTACTTTCAAAGCCCAGGTTTCTGCTGTTTTCGCATTTTCTGTGATGCAAGGCTCAATCGTATATGACAGTTCTTCACTGCTTCTACTGCTTCAATGGCTCCCTGGTATGCTGCCGAATACCTCCCTGATGTAGGCATTGTAGGGACAAAGCATACCATTTATAGAGTACATAGAGGAGAAGGGAAGGAGAGGGTGCAGAATATAGTGTTACAGTCTTAGCTAGGGTGTGGGGAAGGATCAGCTTAATATATGGTAGGTCCATTCAAAGGTCTGATGACAGCAAGGAAGAAACTGTTCTTGAGTTGATTGGTACATGATCTTAGACTTTTGTATCTTTTTCCAAACACAAAGTTGGAAGAGAGTATATCTGGGCTGCTTGGGGTCCTTGATTATGCTGGCTGCTTTTCCGAGACAACACAAAGTGTAAGACAGAGTTAATGGATGGGAGACTGGTTTGCGTGATGAACTGGGTTACGTTCACAATCCTTTGTAGTTTCTTGCAGTCTTGATCAGAGCAGGAGCCATACCAGACAGTGATACATCCTACCACCGAAAACGGGTCGGATCTCAAACAATGGCAAGACAGAGTACAGGAAAGAGATAGAGCATCTAGTGAAATGGTGCAACAACAATAATCTGTCCCTCAATGTCAGTAAAACGAAGGAGGTAGTCATCGACTTCAGGAAGTATAGTGGAGGATGTGCCCCTGTCTACATCAACGGTGATGAAGTATGACCGTGTGGCCACGGTAGTGAGCAGATCAGGAGTATAGTAAGGGGATAAGGACACAGCCTTGTGGGGCACTGGTGTTGAAGATAATCGTGGAGGAGTGGTTCTGTGGTGCATGTGTAAATTTGATGAGAATCAAAACAGACCTGCAAAATTTCCTTAGCCTTCTGACAAAGTAAAGCATTGGTGGGCTTTTTTTTAACTACAGCGTTGTTGGTAATCTGACACCTAGAAACACGAAGCTCTCGACCATTTCTACTTCATTCCTGTTGGTGTAGACGGGGCATATCCTCCACTATACTTCCTGAAGTTGATGATATTGAGGGAGAGATTATTGTTGTTGCACCATTTCACTAGATGCTCTATCGCTTTCCTGTATCCGTCTCGCCATTGTTTGAGATCTGACCCACTTTTGGTGGTGCCATCAGCAATGTTGAAAATGGCCACACAGTCATAAGCAAATCAGGATTATAGTAAGGGGATGAGGACACAGCCTCATGGGGCACAAGTGTTGAGGATAATCGTGGAGGATGGGTTATGGCCAACTGTTACTGATTGCGGTCTATGGGTTAGGAAGCCGAGGATCCAGTCAGAGGGAGGAGCATAGAAATTTGGAGATGAATTTTGTTGGGATAATGGTGTTGAAGACAATAGCAAATGAGGCAAATCTTTTACACCTCCCTCCTTCAAAATAGTTTTGGCAATAGGTTCTGAACAATGTATTTATTGTACTCTGGAAACTTCTATGTGAAGACCTTTTAATAACTGTGAAACAAAAATTATGTTTATTATCAAAGTGAAGCTGAGTTTGCACATTTCTTTTTCACCCATTGGGTATGGATTTCATACCAGGTTTTACTGTCCATACTGACACCACAGTTAAGAAAGTCTACCAATGGCTCCAGTTTCTCAGAAGTCTAAGGAAATTTGGCAATGTCAACTATGACTCTCTCCAACTTTTACAGATGCACCACAGAAAGCATCCTTTCTGGATATATCACAGCTAGGTATGGCTCTTGCTCTGACCAAGACCGCAAGAAACTACAAAGGGTTGTGAACATAGCCCAATCCATCACGCAAACCAGCCTCCCATCCATTGATTTTGTGTACACTTCCTGCTGCCTCAGCAAAGTAGCCAGCATAATTTAAGTTCTTACACACCCCGGACATTCTCTCTTCCACCTTATTCCTTTGGGAAAAAGATACTAAAGTCTGAGGTCACGTTCTAACTGACTCGAACAGCTTCTCCTGCTTCTGTCAGAGTTTTGAATGGACTTGCCTTGCATTAAGTTGATCATTCTCTACACTCTAACTATGACTGTAACACTACATTCTGCACTCTCTCATTTCCTTCTGAATGAACGGTATGTATTTTGCCCAAGAAACAATACTTTTCACTATGTATTAATATGTGTGACAATACTAAATCAAATCAAACCAAACCTCAGTAGGGCCTGCTAACTTTTAAAACAAAGGAATCTTCACAATGCTAAAGGAGAGAAAACAAATGGACAACATTTCCCTTTTCAAAACATTCACTGTAATAAACAAAAATAAGAACATAAGAAATGGGAGCAAGAGTAGGCCATCTCGCCCTTCGAGCCAGCCCTGCCATTCAATAAGATCATGGCTGATCTGAAACGGATCAGTTCCACTTTCCCGCCTGCTCCCCATAACCCTTAATTCTCTTGTCTATCAGAAATCTATCTACCCGTGACGTAAATATATTCAATGAGGTAGCTCCCATCACTTCAATGGGCAGAGAATTCCAGAGATTCACCACCCTTTGAGTGAAGAAGTTCCTCCTCAACTCTGTTCTAAACTGCCCCCCACTTATTTTGAGGCTGTGCCCTCTAGTTCTGGATTCCTTTCTAAGCGGAAAGAATGTCTCTACCTCTACCCTATCTAGCCCCTTCATTATCTTGTAAGTCTCTATAAGATCCCCACTCAGCCTTCTAAACTTCAACGAGTACAGGCCCAGTCTATTTAATCTCTCCTCATAAGCTAACCCCCTCATCTCCGGTATCAGCCTGGTGAACCTTCTCTGTCCTCCCTCCAAGGCCAACATATCTTTATGCAAATAAGGGGACCAAAACTGCACACAGTACTCCAGTTGCAGCCTCACCAGTGCCTTGTACAGTTGCAGCAAGACCTCCCTGCTTTTATATTCTATCCCCCTCACGATAAAGGCCAACATTCCATTCGCCTTCTTGATCACCTGCTGCACCTGCAGACTGGGTTTTTGCAATTTGTGCACCAGGACCCCCAGGTCCCTCTGCACAGTGGCATGCTGCAACTTTTCACCCTTTAAATAATATTCCTTCCTACTATTACTTCTACTAAAGTGGATAACCTCATATTTGCTAACGTTATATTGCATCTGCCAGGTCCTCGCCCACTCACTCAGCCTATCCAGATCTCTCTGCAGACTTTCCGTATCCTCCACGCAATTCGCTTTTCCACTCATCTTCGTGTCTTCAGCAAATTTTGTCACCCTGTAAATAATTTTGTGACCCTGTAAATAATTCTGATGTTAACAGACAAACAATACTTAAAATCAAAAGGTAAATTTCACTTTAAATAGTCAATATAACAAAGATATCCCTCACATAGTTAAAAGTCACTTCTTGCACAAATGTACCTTGTACAATGTACAATCTCGCATCTTTCCACCTCTTCCTGTGGTACGATAGATCTCTCTCACTGTCCAATCAATGGAATTGGGCCTTGAGTCACTTTCACCAGTAGCTGTATTTATCTGAGGTTTCTGTCTCTAGTAAAGGTTGACCATATTCATTTCCATGATTTTCTTCTTGGGATCTGGATGGCAGCTTGGGAGAGCATGTCCTGAAGTTTTGCCCACCTGCTTTCTAGAAACTTTCTGGACCTTTTGCTGGTATTGAATTCTTTGTCATTTTATTTAACAATTCTAACAATGTTACAGTCCTGATGACATAACTTTCCAGACTTCCTTTTCAACAGAACAACCATCATACCTATCAGACAGTCTGGTTCACTGGTACATTCCGCACACTCACTCGTTGCTTCACCAAGAGCATCTGGAGTTTAATTTTCTTTTCACTGCCAAACAGGAACTTGGTCTATTTGTAGAGTTCTTTACCTGCTTCCCATCAACTGTAGCTTTTGATCTACGCACAGATTATGTGCTCTGAAATGCAGGTTCTGAGATCAGTAGTAAATCTGCAATTAGCTGTCTACTTTTTAATTCATTCATTGGCTGTGGGTGTCACTGGCTAGGCCAGAATTTATTGCTCATCCCTAATTGCCCTAGAGAAGGTGGTGCCGAGCTGCCACCTTGAATCTCTGTAGTGGTGTAAGTATACCCTCAATACTATTAGGAAGGGAGTTCCAGGACTTTAATCCACTATTTGCTTTTTAACTTTCATCCCTTTAGCAACCTTGGTTCAATGGGCCCTTCTCAGAAGTCTAATGAACTCATACTCAAGAAAATGAATTATCCCCCTCCCAGATTTATCCTAGCTTCACTCTGGCCTTAAAGGGATATTTCACAAGAAGAAAGTACAGGCTTTTCCCTAAAACATAAGGGTCATCACACGGTCCAGACAAATATATTGAAACCCCATGTTTATGTGTATTAAGTACTACATAGAATAGATTTGGGTAATATGTAGTTGACCATGTGTATGGGGCCATCTGAAAGTTGTCCTTCCATGTGTAAGATCCGACTTCTTAACTACTTTCCCAAGGAAATTGCCATATGTTAGTCTTGAGTTATAATCTTCAAAAAGTTAATTTTTTGATATGTGCTTTGGGCATATGCTTTAATCATCTTCCCATGTAGAACCCCTCTGATTGTTGGACATGCCAAGAATGACCTTTCACACAATAAGACAGACCGTAAATTCCAGTACTTTGTCAAAACGTTCCTCATTGGCAGTGTAAAATTGCACCAGATAAGTTTTACGAAGACCTTGAGTGCTACAATTCAGTCTTGTATGGTGTGCTTGTTTTTTAAATTGGGGTTTCTACAACAGAGGTGCAACCACGGTGTTGTTAAGTCTCTAACTTCTCGCTGTTGGGAAAGAACTCTATTGTAGGGCAGGACTTTAAAAAAAAATTAAAAATTATTTAGACCGATCGTGTTGCTCTAAATAGAATTTCACAGTCTGATCTCTTAATCCCTTTAAAATTTGCTTTTGCGCACCAAGACTTCAGTTGCAGTTAAATAGTTGGTGGGGGTGGGTTCATGGGTTAAAACTTAATGTTTTTGTTGCTATTTCATGGCAACAGGTGTAAGTGTATTAATCCTCCTAAGACTGCATTCATACTCGGGAAGATGATTAATTCCATTAAAGTTTTCTTTCATTCAAGTTCTTTCACACACTGCCTTGATTTGAACAGTATATTTCTCATTTCTGTTTCTTCAGCAGAGATATTTTGGAACAAATGCAGATGCGAGAAATTTAAATTGTTTACCAGTGCATCTTAACTGGGTGCAATGTATTTTATATCCCTGGTGCCTAACCACATATATATATATATATATATATATAACCTTTGAAGGGCACATCAATTTGATTTTACTGTTGCACGTTTTATTTTCAGTGTGTGAATGTCAGCATTCTATAGACCTTGAATGCTAATTTTATTCGTCTTGGGATACTTAAACAGGGGTCACAAACTTCAAACTGTAGAAGATCATGACCAGATAACATTTCACAATCTATGACATCAGGTCCAACTGTGGCAGAGTGAACTCTGACCAGTGATATTGCATTCAAAGAGGAGTAAAATTGGAGCCAGTTTTTTTATATAGCATGAGGGCAGAAGTAAAAAAGGATATGGAATGCTGATGCCCTTATTGGTTACACAAGGTTCACTAAAGATTTCAGCACTTCAAATATATAGAGCAACAACAAGGTTCTAAATGGAGAAAGATGAATGGAATATGAAATCTGGAAAGAATAGCCTGAAATAAAACTTAAGAATAATGGATGTGTTATTGATGCATTTGAAATTGATTTGGGCCGACCTATTTTACAACATAATTTCAGTGAAAGAGAGCTTTATCCTATAACAAGAAACCATCAGCCCAGATGTACTTGCACGGTACTGATACTTGCTACATTATCCCTTTAAGAAGTTACCTTTTTTGGGGGTTACCATGAAGTATGACCTTTAACTCCTGTTAGCAGAGCATGGAGTAGGGCAAACTCTAAAATTTGCAAGTCTGTGGAGGGGTAAAGCAGTGACAATTATGAAATATATCCTACCAGGTACCAGATCAAGTTCACTTGTAATGTTTTTAAATTACCGTAGATTGTGACATATAAAGGCAACCCATTTTTGGTGCCAAAAGCTTTGTTTTTGTATATTCAGTGTTTAAGTTGACCCCCTTTCAGCTACAAAATGCTATGTCCAAATAAGCAGCCAGCCTCAATTTTTCACCTAACAAATGAATATTTTACTTCATACTTCATGTTTTATTTACTGTAAGTTGGCATATGGGATTAAACAGCTTGCATCGCGGAGATATGTCCACACAGAGCAAACTGTGTGTGATGAGGCAAATGATGAACAGAAATGGCTCCCCCATCAAAAAGAAAAGTACAAAACTATTTTCAAGTTAAAAGTTGTAAGATTTGTTAACTTGTCAAATAATGTCTTTTGGTGAAAGAATTCGATGTTCGTGGAAAAAATAGTGTGAGAAGGAATCTGCCTTTAAGATGACCAAGACCAAATATGCCGTCACCAGGGACCAGCCACTGGCCTGATCTTGAGAAGCAGGTATCAGAATGTATCTTCAAAAATCATGAACGGTTACATCATCACCAAAAACGTAATGCATAGATACATACTCATGTGAGCCAAATCAAACCAAATCCAGTTAAGATTTCAGACCAACAGTGGTTTCGCCATTTAATGGAACAAAAAAGTCCCGTGTTATGACAGAAGATCAATATAACCTAGAAATGATCAAAAGACCTTTGTCAAAATGACTGGCTTCTTGTGATTCATCATCAAACAGTGGCAGGAACACAAATACTCATTAAGTTACACCAGCAGCACACATGAAGCAAGCACCCAGGAATCAAATTATTGAATTGTGGACTGGAAAGATTCAAAAACAGTTCCAGTGAAAATGACAGGATGTGAGAGGACTAAATTCATGGTGGTAAAGCATGGCCAATGGAATAAAATTACAGCCTGGGGTAATTTTCAAACATAAAACATGTATAACATCAATTCCCTTGAGGAATTTTGTGCACAACCATGACAATAGTTGAATAGATTAGGATGGAATGAAATTGTGGGTTGATAAGGTGTGAAGAGGTGTTCTGGTGGCTGATACAAAGAATACAGCATATTCTTGTGGGATAAGTTCGAATCCCACTAAACCAATGAGGTCAAGAGGTGCCTGCAAGAAAATAACATCCACATTGCAGTTATACCAAGAGATCTAACATCCATTATTCAACCTTTTGGATGTGTGTCTCAGCAAGTGAGTCGAGTTTCATATTCGCACTGAATAAAATAGTTGGATGATTAGCATAGAAAAACCTTCAGAGAAAATGTGCATGCTGCCCTGCTGTATGTTTTATGTAGTTTCCTTATCAAATTGTGGGATGCTACGAGTGTGCTGAAAGACCATTAGATCATTTGAAATCCAATTCAGTAGATAAAAAGGAAGATGTGGAGGGATGACTCTGAAAATAAATATGCCAAACCTGATCCAGAGTTGGGTCTTTAAAATAATGCCATAGCCAAAGTGACTCTGACTGAATTCTTTAAACTCTGTGTCGGAACCAAATACAATGAATTTAATGATTTCAAAATGCTTTCTTTGTGGTTTAAGTAGTATTTTTCTTCAATTAATTCAGTCAGTGAACTGTGCCACATTAATTTCAGATAAATTACCTGGTACATGTTTCTTTTGGGGTCTTGGTCATAGAGGTTTCGAGCATGGAAACAGGCCCTTTGGCTCAATGTCCATGCTGCCCTTTTTTATTTTAATGACTAAACTAGTCCCAATTGACTGCGCTTGGCCCATATCCCTCGATAGCCATCTTACTTATCTAAACGCTTTTTAAAAGACAAAATTGTATCTGCCTCTACTACTACCTCTAGCAGCTTGTTCCAGACAATCACCACCCTATGTATGAAAAGATTGCCCCTCTGGATCCTTTTGTACCTCTCCCCTCTCACCTTAAACCTATGCCCTCTAGTGTTAGACACTCAAATTGCAAAATGGAGACGAGCCACACTTGATGTTTCACCCAAAGAAAAAGCCCAGCCTAATCAGCCTCTCTTCATAGCTGAAATGCTCCAGCCCAGTCAACATCCAGATGAACCTACTTTGCACCCTGTCAAGTGCAATCACATCCTCCCAGAATGCGGCAATCAGAACTGCACACAACACTGCAGCTGTGGCCTACTGAACATTTTATGTAATGCCATCAAAACCTCTCTGCTCTTATGTTCTCTGCCTTGGCTGGTAAAGGCAAGTATCTCATATGACTTCTCAACCACCTTATCTACTTCTGCTGCATTTTAGGATCTATGGATATGCACCCCAAGGTCCCTGTGGTCCTCTGTACTTCCTAGCATCCAATAGTTCATTGAGTATTCCTTTACCTTGTTGGTCCTTCCAAAATGCACCACTTCACACTTTAGGGTTAAATTCCATTTGCCACTTTTCTGCCCATTGATAAGCCTGTCTATCTTGTACTGTAATCGAAGGCTGTCCTTTGTGCTATTTACCCAGATAATTAATTTTTATGTCACCTGCAGACTTTCTGATCACATTGTCTCCTTTCATATCAAGATCATTCATGTCCACTACAAACAGTAAGGGACCTTACATTGATCCCTGTATTGCGCCACAGGACATAGGTTTCCGGACACAAAAACAACCTACAGCCTTTGCCTCATGCCACTCAGACAATTTTGGATCCAAATGATCAAAAACTCTTACCTTCTTGACCAGTCTCACATGTGGGACCCTGTCAAAAGTCTTACTGAAGTCCTTGTAGACTATATCAACTGCACCGCCTTCACCTACACACCTAGGCACCTCCTTGAAAAATTCAATCAATGCCCCGCCATTCAGTAAGATCATGGGTGATCTGTCGTGGCTCAGTTCCACATTCCCGCCCTCTCCCCATAGAATCCTACAGTGCAGAAGGCCATTCAACCCATCAAGTCTGCACCGACCACAATCCCACCCAGGCCCTATCCTCATAACCCCGTGCATTTACTCTGCTGGTCCCTTTAATGTTAAGGGCAATTTAGCACCACCAATGCACCTAACCCACACATCTTTGGATTGTGGGAGGAAACTGGAGCACCCAGAGGAAACCCTCGCAGACATGGGGAGCATGTACAAACTCCACATAGACAGTGACCCAGGCCAGGAATTGAACCTGGGTCCCTGGCACTGAGAGCAATGAAAGAAAGAGTAAAGAAAATAATGGGACCTAACGTAGACAAATCTGCAGGATCAAATGATTTCCATTCCAAGACATTAAAGGCGAGGGGGAAAAAAGGAGATCCATGATTTTGACATCATTTGTGGAGAAGTTAATGCAATTTACAATTAGTGGGTGAGTGCTTTGTCAAGTTTGATTAAAGATGAAACATGGATACAAGGGCAATTCATATCTAACTAATTAAGCTGAATATTTGGGAAGCTCACTGATGGAGCAGATGAAGGAGGGTCTGTCAATGTTGTCTATCTGGGGTAGGTTGGAATGTGGAGTTGAGGGCACAATCACATCAGTCATAATCTTATTAAATGTGGGAGCAGGCTCAAAAGGGCTGAATGTCCTACTCCAGCTCCTAGTTTGCACATCCAGAAATCATTCAACACCTACACAAGATATTAGCAAAAAGACAGAATTGGAGAAGACCTCAACATGTTGATAATTGGTTGAGAAATAAATGGTAGCCATGATGTGGAGATGCTGGCATTGGACGGGGGTAAACACAGTAAGAAATCTCATAATACCAGGCCAAAGTCTGACAGGTCTATTTGGTAGCAAAAGCCACCAGCCCCCGAAGCGCCGCTCCTGCACCAGGTGAGTCACCTGATGAAGGAGCAGCACCCCAAAAGCCAGTGGCCCCCGCCACCAAACAAACCCGTTGAGACTTCAACCTGGTATTGTGAGACTTCTTACTGAGAAATAAATGACAGGGAACGTCCTCCGAGGATGTGCGCTGACGCGTCACTCTTTGTCATAAGGATCAATAACTTGGATGAGGAAATACAGAGTAATTTGTAAACTTGGATATGCAGCTAAGCTATGAGCACAATAAGTTATATAGCTGAGAGCTGGAAGTTACAAAGGGACACAGGCATAATACAAGTGGTTAAGACAATGGCAGATGGAGTTCAATGGAGAAGTGCAAGGTCACCCACTTTGGGTCCAAGAAAGTCAAAACAAAGCATCTGTGTAAAGGTAAAATGAAGAATTGAGGAAGAAGAAAATAAGTTGTGCAGGAGAGTATAGAAATACTCAAAGTAATCAATTAGGCCTTGGATTATTGAACATTGCAAGGGAGCTGGAATACAAAGGGGAGAAAGGCTTCAGTTGTACAAAGCTTTCCTCACCCTAACTGAAGTAATGCATTCAATTTTTTGGCACCACGTGTCAGGAAGGTGAAGCATCAGCATGGACTGACCAAAATAATACTAGTGTTCAAAAGATTAAAATTTGAGGATAGGTCATTAAAAGCAAATACAACACAAATGTATTAACGCCCCCTGATAAAGCCATGCTGACTATCCTTGACTAAATCTTGCCTCTCCAAATGGAGATTAATTCTATCCCTCAGAATTTTTCAAGTAATTTTCCAAACATTGACACTAGACTTACTTATTAACAGGTTTATCACTACTTTTTTTTCCTGAATAATTACTACATTAGCTGTCCTCTGGCACCTCTCCTGTGGACAGAGAGTTTGAAAATTAGCGTCAGAGGCACACGAGTTAGAGGAATTTGTTTAGCGTTAAAAATATGTTCTGGTTGTGCTGTAGTTGATAGTGCCTACTTATCTCACAGCCTGGTTTCCTGTGTCCTTCCTGAGCCTGGAATTGTGGTGTAGCATAATACATGGTATCCTCAGACAATTGCTTTGCTCAAAAGGTGGAGCACATGGTTGTTTTGAATGGTATTTCACTTTCAGACAGCCCACCTATAGGTTTCTATTATATTGACTCGGGATTTATTTTTGTCTCAGATTCCAGCATCCGCAGGAATTTGCTTTTATCATAGGACTCAAATCCATTCCTTGCTTGCTCAAAAACCCAAAATCAAATTTCAGTTGAATCCAATTCATGGTCTCCACAAGAAAGACAAAAAAGATCCAAGCTAACAAGATTAGGCATTGCATCCCACCTTAGGCTTGATCTGACACTTGATCTTAGCCAAAAGGCCGAGAAGCGAATGATGAGAGAGTAATGGTGAGGCTATTTACCTTTCATTGATGTAAAACACCTGAAAGCAACTTCTGGGGTTAAGTCAATGCAGCTAAATCTGGAAGTTGCTGTCAGAGATGCACAGATGCAGTCCTCACTGGCACTGAAAAGATTGCAGAAGTCCTGCTTTATTTGACCATTCCTTCTGACTGGTATTTTGTGTCATTTGTAAATTGAGAAATTTGGGTAAAAATAGACTGACTTTTTAATTGAGTAATGTTTTGAATTCATAACACTGGAGCTCTAGCTATTGGTTAGAGGATGTGTATTTAACAAATACTGAGCTGTATTTGAAATTCCTCAGATGATGAAGCAATCAGTGTTTGCATGCAACAAGACCTGCACGATATCCTGGCCTGGGCTAATGTGGCAAATGACATGTGTTATTCCATGACCATTTCCAACAAACAAAAACCTAATCATCTCCCATTGCTTTTCAATGGCACTACCATCAATAAGTCCTCCACCTTGGAGGGCATCACTCACCTGCCACATAATTGCTGTGGCTGTTAGAGGAGATCGGGGACTGGATATTCTTTGAGTGTCTCACCTCCTGCTTAGCTGAAATTTCTCCGGCATTTACAAAGCAGAAGACAGTTGGGATGAAATATTCCCCACTTCTCTGGATGGATTCAGTTGCAGCAATACTCAAGAAGTTTGACACTGCAGAACAAAGCATTCCACCTAATTCATCCAATGTAACCCTCCCCACCAGCGCCATAATTTTGGTACAATCAGTATTAACTACAGGATACGTTGTACCGTTCAACAAGTCTTCCTTGGCAGCACCAAGAAGTACGAGGGTAGTTAGTGCATTAACTTGCTCCAAGTTCGCACATAACTCATGCTACGGCTGGACATATTCTGGGAGACGTCAGCAGAAGTGATGTCATGAAAGCTCCGACAGCTGATATCACAACTCTTGGAGTGGCACAGTTGTTAGCACTACTGCCTGACAACGCCAGGGATCTGGGTTCAATTCTGGCCTTGGGTGACTGTGTGTGGATAGTTTCCTCGTGTCATGTTCTTCCAGGGTTTCCTCTGGGTGCTCCAGTTTCCTCCCGCTGTCCAGAGATGTGCCGGTTAGATGGATTGGCCATGATAAATTGTCCCTTAGTGTCAGGGGAATTAGCAAGGTAAATACTTAGGATTGTTGTTGGTGCAGGTTCGATGGGCTGAATGGCTTCCTTTTGCATCGTATGTTTTTTATGGAAGTCATGGAAAGCTGGTAACATGACATGAAAGCTATTTAGAAGATGAGCTGCATCACGTATAAAAGCAACTTCCTTGAAATCTATCTGATAGTTCAATGCAAGAAATGGTGGTAAAGTTGCAATGCTAAGAGGTTTAAAAGTGTCCAGGAGGATATATACAGACAAGTGCGATTAAATTAGTCTGTTGTATATTGGAAGAAAGAGCTCCTCTTCCCTTTTGCTCGAGAGCAGAGTTCTGCCAGTCTTTTGAATTGGTGGCAAACAGGCACTCAACTGCTTTGGCTCAAAGCTTTGGAATTCTCTCCTTAACCATTTCCACCTCTATTTTACCTCTTCCAATCCACTGCTCTGTCCAAGTTTTAGTCACTCTGCATATCAGAGTGTTTCTTCATGTGGCTTAGGGTCACATTTTGTTTGACAATTGTTCCTGTCAGGTCCTTGCATCATGACTCAGGAACATTTGTCAATTTAACTGATAGTATCACCAAGTCTTGGTACTGTGACCCTGAATTTATTTCTATCTGTGTGGGCAAGATTAGCTTCTACAGAAAATTTCTAACTTTATTTGTTTATTTAGATACAACTATCGCCTCTGAAAATATTTGTGATCTATTTTGTTAACTTTTATTTTTAAGCAAATAAACTTCTTCCTTGTTGGTGTGTGTTTTCATAATCTTGAGTGTATTTAGCTTTTAGCTATGCAGTATTGGGTTGGAACCATGAGCATACAAAAGCTGAAAATGAATTAGTGGTCGTAAATGTTGCTAACTGATCAGTTTGCACATAATGCTTTTATTTCAAGGTCAAAAATATTTAACACCTAATTTTGATTGAAAATGATCGATTGTAGATGAAAGTAGAGTAGGAAATAGGAACCAGATGAGGGATACCCCAATCCTATTAGTATGGTGTGCCTGAAAGGCTTTTCTTGTGCAGGCAGTTTGCTCAGACTAATGAAGAATCTATTTATGTACGTCTCGGGCTGTTTAGTAATGTGTGTCAAGTATTGAGCCATCTTTATGTAGTTAGGTTGATCAGTAGAAAATGAGCTGTTTTCATTGTTAATGTAGTTTTTGAGATCAGTTTTCACCACTGTCATTTGAGTACACAATTAAAAGTTTTTCCAGTGAACCAAGTTAAGTTAAAATTTAAATTGTGTACTGTTTAAAAAAAAGTCTTTATTATTATTATTTCCCATGTGAACTGCTTCATTAAGCCACTTAAGGGGATAAAAGGGTAGATCGTTCAGAGATAGATTTTAAAGAATGCCCAAGAAGTGAAAGAACAAGAGAATTGCAAAAGCGTAGATATCAAAGAGGGTATGGGTTATAAGTTAGGAGGCACACAGAGGTGGAAGGATTTGAGAACAAGGAGAAGAACTTTAAAATCTAGTCATTGCAGAACTGGGAGCCAATGTAAGCCAGCAGGTACAAGGTTCATGGCTGTCTGGGACCAAACGTACATTAGAATGCAAACAGTGGAGTTATGGATAAGCTCCAGTTTATGGAGGGTGGGAGATGAGAATCCAGCCAAGTGTATGTAGGGATAGTCAAGTGTCCAGGTAACAAAAGGCATTGTTGAGAGCTTCTTCAGCAGATGAGGTTCAGCATGAAACCAGGACCACATGGATATCATCAGATGTACTTTTTTTAGAAATAACAACAAGACCAACAGATGGGTTAATTCTATCTTGAAATGGTAGGGCAAGACTAAATTATTGTATACAACGATACTATTTGGGCAGTCATCGTGTTATTGGTATGTTGGCCTTCTGAGTACTGAGAAGCAATGGTTAAAAGATATTTTTCCAAAGCTTGATTGTGAACTGCTCACCTCTTCAATTGAAAATATTCCGTTGCTTTGCTCACATTTGGACTTGTATGATGACTCAAGCGCAGCAAATGTTCCCAAGTTTTCTCACCGAGGTTACTGAGGGTTTAAAACATCTGGAAGTGATTGGAGGACCAATTAAGGAAGGTGAGATCCAAGAGATGTCTTTGAGGAGGCATTTGAAAATGTGTGAAGAGTCTCCATTTTTGAAAAAAAAATTGCTGGATGTGTTTGAGAGGTAATGAGTTAAGTGGTAAAATTTGCATATTGTCTTTATTGCATATTAGGTAGTAGCACTGAAATTAACACATTCCTGTGTGGAGAGGAGAGGCTCCCCCACTACTTTATGAACAAATTCTTGGCAGATAAGAAAAGGGCATTTAGCATTTGCTAGCCCTGAGTTTCCTTTCCCTATTCTCTATCGTGGTGTGATTGAAATAGAACATAGAACACTTCAGCACAAACAGGCCCTTCGGCCCACGAGTTGCGCCGATCACATCAACACCTACCAATCTATAGACCTATCTATAACCCCCAATCCCATAAAACCCCATATACTCATCCAGAAGTCTTTTAAAAGACCCCAGCGAGTTCGCCTCCACCACCACTGACGGCAGCCGATTCCATTCACTCACCACCCTCTGAGTGAAAAACTTACCCCTAACATCACTTCTGTACTTTCCTCCCCGCACCTTAAATCTGTGTCCTCTCGTAGCGACCATTTCAACCCGGGGAAATAGCCTCTGAGAATCCACCCGATCTATTCCTCTCAACATTTTATAAACTTCTATCAGGTCGCCTCTCAACCTTCGTCTCTCCAGGGAAAAGAGACCCAGCTCCCTCAACCTAACTTCATAAGGCATGCCTCCCAGTCCAGGCAACATCCTTGTAAATCTCCTCTGTACCCTTCTACGTCTTTCCTATAGTGAGGCGACCAGAACTGCGCACAGTACTCCAAATGAGGCCTGACAAGGGTCTTATAAAGTTGCAGCATTACCTCCTGACTCCTAAACTCAATCCCTCGATTAATGAAGGCCAGTGCACCATACGCCTTCTTGACCACCTTCTCCACCTGCAAGGTCGATTTAAGAGTCCTGTGGACCCGGACCCCAAGGTCCTTCTGCTCTTCAACACTATAAGGCTCCTGCCCTTGATAGTGTACTCGTTCATCCCGTTGGTTCTGCCAAAATGGATGACTACACATTTATCCGCGTTGAAGTCCATCTGCCACTTCTCCGCCCAGTCCTGCATCCTATTTATGTCCTGCTGCAACTTTTGACATCCTTCCAGACCATCCACAACACCACCGACCTTTGTGTCATCAGCGAACTTACTTACCCATCCCTCCACTTCCTCATCCAGGTCATTTATGAAAATGACAAACAGCAAGGGTCATAGAACAGATCCCTGGGGCACTCCACTGGTGACTGACCTCCATTCAGAAAAAGACCCATCCACAACCACTCTCTGCCTTCTGCAGGCAAGCCAGTTCTGGATCCACAAGGCCAAAGGCCCTTGGATCCCATGCCCTCTCACCTTCTCAAGAAGTCTTACATGGGGGACCTTATCAAACGCCTTGCTGAAGTCCATGTACACCACGTCCACGGCACTTCCTTCGTCAATGTGTTCAGTCACATTATCGAAGAACTCAATTAGGCAACTGCCTGTGTGAGGAACTGTAGGTGCTAATCCATTTCTAGTTGCTGTGTTGGACCTTGTATTGGAACATGTGTCTGTAATATGCTTTGTGAGCCCCCTTTGTTTGAGGGGATAACTCCTAAGTTGATGGATGTGAAAACAGAAACGCTTTACAGATTGAAACCAAGCTTTAAAGATATGGCAGAAATGCAGGAATGAAGTGCATTTTTGGAACTCTAATGGTGTAAAGAAGAATGATCGTTTTTGTGGGGGTGGGTGGGGGGGTGGGTGTAGTTAGGGGGTGAATGAAAATGTTGGAGATCGGAAATGTTAAAAGATTGCTTGAAGTATAAGCAGGATTCTTTTAACTAACATTTTTGTTGTGGATACTTTGTGAAAATGAGATTTTCATACAATTGGTAAATGAAACTAGTCTATGTAGTACTGTTTGCATAACTGAATATTCCAAAGTGGCATTGTAATTGGCTACTGCAATCTTGTTGGCACTTGAGGGAAAGGACAAGAAGGAAAAGAAGAACACACATTTATTTGAAAATGTACTTTGATTTCTAATTTTGTGTCAAAATGTTGAGCTGTGACTAGAACATCTAAACGATGCTAAATTGGAAGGTTTGGACTGCATTTTAAACTGGGATTGTTGCCATCTGATTATCTCATTGTTCATGACCAAAATTCCTTTTAAGTACAAATAATGTACTATAAATTACTGCAACAGGGAGGCCGTACAGTTAATGGAAATACAAGTTACTTGGCAATAGTGCTAGAATATTTATGCGGTTCTTTTCATGTAGTCTTTAGGAAAAATATCCTTGCACTTTGTCTTACTTCATCACTACATTTAACTGTCAAAGTACTGGTTTCATTTGATATGTTAGAAGTGTAGAATTCATGTTGATAACATTGTAAATAATGGGAAGCATTGGTAGTTAGAGTTGGAATTTGCAGGTATGATGATGCTGATTGTTGGGAATGGCGATGAGCTACCAAAAGAAAAACTCAGTGATTTGTGTCACATTCTCTGTGCATACTTGGTATGTGTTTGCACTACTGTGGATTCAGTGAAAATGAAGCCAAAAATGTTTGGAGTGGAGTAAACAGTTTACAAGGAAGTGAATATTGTGATACATTTTCACTGACATTTCCTGGTAACTTTTCCCCCTAGCTATTTATTAAATAGTGAGGTAGAGCTACAATGTATTCCTGACATAAACATGCCAGTTTTGGCTGTGCTTTCTTGTGGGATTATCAAAATAAAATGCAGGAAACATGTTTCACACCCTCACTTTTTGTGGGTGGGACCCAAACATGCTGGTAAAGCCGGCTGCACAGAAATCAGGGTGCGTTTTTAATTAGACCAAGAAATAACTAAATGATCTCCCCTCCACCATATAGATTTCAAGGGCTCTCCCCCACCCCAAGAACATTGGCATCCCTCACCCACATCAACACTGACATCTCCTCTTCTCTCTTCCTTCTTCACCCTTCCGCCCCCCCCACCCCACCAAAAGTCAATGCCAGCATCTCATCTCTTCTCTTCATACCGTCCCATCAACACTGGCATCTCTTACCCCACCCCCAGCAGCGGCAGTATCACTTCACAGCCATCTCTGGCATTTGCTCCCTCCTTCATTGAATACACTTTCCTTTCCCAACACACATACATGCTAACACCACTACCTCCGCCGCCGCCACCACCACCACCACACCCCCTCCCCACCCCAACCTCATGAAGGTCCTACTAGGGTGTATCCCAGTGCTGTCCCCAACACAGATTAACACCAATCTGTCCTGGGCATTGCCTAGCCATGTCCCATTCCTTGGGGGCTATACTCACCTTCACAAAACTTAAGTGAAGGGGGAAGATCTAGTGATGTTGTCTAATATTTATTTCAGTGGATGTAAATCAGGTTCTTGCCCATCATGGGTGTGAATCTCATTACATTGCTGGCAAGTGGAGGTGAAAATCAGAAATTGCGATCTCACTGGCGAGATTCACAATTGCTGAGTTTCACTGTATCTTGAGCCTCTATCGCTAATCCTGTGGGCGGTGAGTATGGGCTCAAGATCATGCCCCCATGTCTTTGTTATTGGAGACATCATCAGAAGTTTACATCTTTTAAGTCCATTGCATCAAGGAATGCACAATAGGAATGTTCTTTATAGCCATACATGAACTTTTGAAGAAGTTGAATATGAGTAGAACTAAGCTTGATGTTCAATCTTATACAAGCTTTCCATTAGTCATTGGCATGTGCCTTCCCATAGTAGATCGGATTTGATTATATGTAATTAAACAAATAGCTGAATGTTATTTTTGACCCATATGGTTGTACTTTTTGCAGCACTAAGTGCACGGGCAAAACATGAGTCTTTTAGCATTATTTGGTCAGGGCTATCTATTGTCCTACCCATAGTAATTAATCAGCTTGCAAGCTTTTGAAGAAGGATAGATTAATCCCTCTAACATATCACAGGACATAGAAAAGTAAATTCTTCAGTAGAAGCATCTGTGCTGCTCACCAGCATGGCAATGAGGGGGATCGTGAGACGAGAAATAAATAGCTTCATATAAGACCTGGCGATGAGCTGAAGGGAATAAATTAAAATAAAGCAGAAGTTTCCAGAGTATCTCCTTTAAAATTCAGGCCATGGTGAGATCATTCACATGCAACTCACTGCCCTCAAAGAATCATTTGAATTGGCAGGTAGTGTCTGAAGTCTGCTGCATTGACATATCTGGTAGAATCTCAGATTGGGAATTGTGAAGTGGCAAGCGCTTTGCTAGAGTAATCCAAGACTCCCATTGCCCCACTCTTTCCTAAAGTCCTTTTTCATCATTGCCATTTTTTGCATTTTTAATTCTTTTATTCATATTCCTCCAGGATCTTGTCCCTCTTTTCTGTAAATTCCTGCAGCCCTACAACCTAAGATCACTCTCCTCCAATTCTACCTTCTTTTGCATGCCTGATTTGAACCACCCAAAATTGCCAACATTACCTTCAACTCCTCTGGACTGAAGCTCTGGAATTCATTCCCCAAGTTCTCATTCTCTACTTCTTGATCTTCCTTAGAGCCTACCTTTTGTTCACCTGACTTAATATCTCCTTTATGTGGTGTAAAAGTTTGTCTGTTAATGCTCCTTTACATTGCCTTGGACATTATAGAGTGCTTCTAACACAGTATAAATGCAAGTTGTTATTATCTTGGTCTATGCAGTGGTCGCCTGCTCTAGGTAGAGGTCACTGTCATGACCATTGAATGATGTGTGTTGCAAAGTGGCTTTAGAACTGCTTGAGCATTGTGATTAAAATTACTTTAGATGTGTGGTGATTTCATGTTTTTATGCTGCACACCACTGTCGGTTTACCGAAAACATTAGAAGAGCTTACAAAAAGTAGTCTCTGGCTAATACACAAATGTAGTTTTCTTTCTGATCAACTGTTTTACTAGTTTACTCAATTTGACATCAGATGGCAGGCTGTTATGGAAACATTGCACCATTTGCTATTAATCATAACTTTACATGGCTCACGGGGGGAATTAAGTTTGCCTTAGACCCTTTCTTAATGTTGCTTCATAAGTACCAATTCAGTGGCCAAACTTCAAAAGCAATAAATTGTCTGAAGTACCCTGCAATGCTCTGGGGATATTTAGGGTGCTACATAAATGCAAATGCTTCCCCCCCCCCCCCCCGCCTATTTTTGTGATCAGAACACTTTCTATATAATGAGAAATTTGTTCTGCCTCAAGATAAACTGAAGGAAGCAAGAGAATTTGTAGCAATACCCTGAAGAAGCGAATTCCATAAGTTCATATTGATTTGGTATTTTTAAACACACATTTGGTGAACTGGAGGGCCAGATTCTCACGTAACATAAATGTGAAATGAATCATTGCTTGAACAATATATCAGATCTTTGTTTCTGATTTGATGATGATGCAAGTTAAAGCAAGGTTGCTTTTAAGATTGAAGCTCTTCCATTATTTCTACATCTGTTTATGTTAAAAGTCAACACTATCATGGCAATTTAAATTTGCAAATGCAGGGTGAACCTTTGCTCGAAAGATTGTGAATGTTTGAAAATCACTATCCCGTTGTGAATGCTCCGTAGTTGAATATATTTTGAGGCTTGGATGGACAGATTTTAGTGTCACAGAAAATTAAGAGATATGGGAAGTAGGGGGTGGAAATAGAATGGAAACCCAGGGTTAGCCATGATTGTACCGAATGGCTGAGTTGGCTTGATTGCCATACGATTTACTTCTGTCTTTTTCCGGTATGTTCCTTATATGCATCATATCTTTCAAATATAGATATTAAAATCTACTAATATTTTGCCATTTTAACTATGATAAAATTAATTCCTTGTCTTAATATTTAAGTTTCATAGTTGATTTGATGAACAGTCAATAGGAATTCCTTTTTTTTTGTTTACATCGAGGCATGGCTTTTATTAAAACAGAATGGTGGAATCTTCCAGCTTTTGAAGTTCATCACCTAGCTCACAGCAGTTATCCGTAGAATGCACGTCGTTCTCAACCCTGGACATGAAACACGTCAGAAGCCACTTTGCATTACATTAATTGAGGAAGCCCTTTGGTTCCAGCATATACATAAATTTCATGTCTCGTTATTGGCTCCCTTGCTGTGGTGTAAATGACAGTATCTCTGCATTCATTCCTCTGAATTATCACTCTCCTTAACTTGGTAGATTTCCCATTTTCATGGCACATTGCAAACCATGGAGCCAATAATGTACATCATGGAGCCAACAATTCCCATGCAATGTCCCAAAGTGAAATGACATTGATTACAAGTTTGTCTTAAAAGTGGAAACAATTATTGATATTTTAGTCCACCTTCCTAAATATATATCTCTCAAATGTATTTTGCATGTTCTTATTGTATTTTGCTGTAAGGGTGTTCGCTCCTCTGATTTTCCATTGTGGTTATTGTCCTTTCTCTTTTAATTTTGCTGTTTTGCTTTATAATTCTGTCTACCCAGACCAACAATTTTGCAACCAAGTAATTAAATGCATGTAATTTTTAAAAAAACCCAATTGCAGTAAATTTAAACAGTGCGAAAAGTTGACTATATAGAGTGTTGATCCAGAGGAATATTATGTAGAGAAGTGTTCATTTGAACGTACAAATTAGGAGTAGGCCATTCAGCCCCTTGAACCTGTTCAGCTATTCAATATGATCATGTTTTATCTGATTGTGGCTTCAATGCCACACTGTCTACACCACATAACATTTGACTCTTTTATTAGTGAAGGATCTACCTACCTCTGCCTTAAAAATATTCAATGACTCTGCTCCAACTCTGTCCAGGGAAAAGTGCTCCACATACTCATGACCCTCAGAGAAACATGTCTTCGCATCTCAGTGGGAGACTTCTTGTTTTTAATCTCTCCCACAAGGGGAAACATTCTTTCAGCATCCACCCTGCTGAGTACCCTCAGGATCTTGTTTGCTTCAATAAAGTCACCTCTCATTCTTTTAAACTCCTAATGGATACAGACACAACCTGCCCAACATTTCATCATAAGATAACCCCTTCATCTCTGCTGTCAGTTGATTAAACCCTCATTACATTGGCAACTTTCTTATTTGGGGGGAACAGTCCTATGGTGAGAAGCTAAGTAAACTTGGGCTTGTATTCTCGAGCTCAAAAGAATGAGGAGTGATCTCATTGAGATGTACAAAATTTGGGTGGGGGGGGGACGCTTGATAGGGATGATGCAGAGAGATTGTTTCCATCAATTGGGAAGTCTGAAACATGGAGGTATAGTCTCAAGATAAGGAGTCTATCATGTTAGGACTGAGATGAGGAGAAATTACTCAGATGTGAATTTTTATTGAGCTCCATTATTGTATACATTTTAAGACCGAGATGGACAGATTTTTGGTGTCTCAAAATCAAAAGATGTGGGAATGGGCAAGGAACTGGAGTTGAAGCCTAAAATCAGCCATCATCGTAGTGGATGGGGGGAGCAGGCTCAATGGCTCATATGGTTTACTCCTCCTATTTCTTGTACTCTTGTGTTGATTTTCTTACCAATGCCCTGTACAACTGTGGTAAAACATCCCTACTTTTATATTCTATTCCCCTGCAATAAATTCCCCTGCATTCCATTTGCCCTCCTAATCACTAACTGTACAACCATGCTAACTTTTTATGATTCATGTACCGGGACATCATCTCTGCCTCAGAGTTCTGTAATTTCTTGCCAGTTAAATAAAATGCTTCTTTTCTATTCTTCCTGCTAAAGTAGACAAGTTCATGTTTTCCCACATTATATTCCATTTGCCAACTTTTTTTTGTAGCTCCATGGGATGAGTGTAGTGTAATGGGGTGAGGAGTATATATGTGTCGTGGGGGTACAAAATCAAAAACAGTATTGTGCAGTAAGTTGAAACTCACTGAGTTTGGTTTTCTTGGAGGAAGTGCAAAGGACATGGATTTGGCCTGTGCTGTAAATTGATGGCAAATGTGTTTGGCATTACAATGCTTAGCTTCCTCAGTGGAGAATCTTCTCTGGCAGGCGCATGGAGCTAAATTTATGGTGCTGGTTTGCAGCTGTGCTGAACAAATGAGTGGTAAACCTTTTTTCCAGCTTATACTAAAGGTGTCACAGTCAATGACTGATGTTGACAGGTGGTGAGGAATAAATTATTCTAAAAATGTAGTCTTGTCTTTATGGTCTCAGTCATTCCATGTTGTACATCCTTTAGTAAGAGGATCTGCAAACCTCTGATATTTGCTGTTAATTTGGTCCATACTTGTGCAAGAGTTTAGAGTCACTGTGCTTCTGGGACAGCCTCTAAGATTTAAAATACCACCAATTCAGTCTTTCTTTCTTTCCTTTTTCTCACATGTATCAATGTTTCATTTAAAATTAAATGGGTTTTAAAAATCCTGCACACATTTTTAAGAAAAGAACATTTCTCTTTATTTGACTTGGTATTTTTCTAAACTTGTTCAGTTTGTGTACAATTTTATGCTGTAGGTTAGTAATTATTTTGATTATTTTAACTACAGTTCAGACTGTTTAAAACAATAAAGAGAGGAAATAAGAAAATTATGTGTACTTGCTTTGCATCTCATTTCTGCTGCTGGTCTTATCTCCCATGTTTTTGATTCACTGTTTAAACATTTCACCCTCTTCCGTCCATCTTGACTCCTTTATTAGGTACTGGTTATTTATGGGGCTTTGTCAAACCCATGGAGATGTTTTCCCACTGGGGTTTCTTCCTTTAATCATTGCACCAAACAAATCTTGATCCTTATTTCAGTTTGCACTCAGAACCTCCTTACCTCCTCTTCTCTGATATTTCTCTATTTTGAATCTCAGTGTAATCTGACCAACATTCACGATTACGTCTTTGAACAAGATCGTGTCACGTTGAAGCTGATTATTAACCAGATCATTTCAGATGACAGTATTCTCTTCCAATGCACTCTAAACTCATACCCTGAGCCCTTATTCCATTTCTGTTCCAGCTGCTCGTTCAGGGTGAATCTGAAAGTGCAAAACCTTGATGTCAGTTGTCTCAGATTTCACATCCTATCCGTCACCAAGCCAGCTTATTTCCACCTCGTGCTACGTGACTTGCTATTCACTCTTCTCCTCCCCATATGTTACCTCTAGTCTTGTAACATCTCCTCACTGTTATCAACTCTGCATACAAGTTCGACTTTCTTCATTTTGTCATGTTTATCTTGATTTTGCAGACATCTGTTAATTTTATTACAAAACATGTCGATTCAAGATCTTTGTCTTGACTTGAACAATACTTCCCCATTCTGCATGTCCCTGACTCCCCTCTCCCTCCATGCAGCTCTATTTCTGCTGCTGCTGTACCATTAGTGGAGGAATCTTTAGCCTGGTATTTCTTGTCTAGAAATTGCCTTTAAAAGCTATCTTTTTGGCCACACTTTTGATTTCCTGCCCTAATGCTTCTTGGTATCTGATTTTACTCTGTAACATTGGTGGTATACCTGCATTAGCATTTTTTTTAGTGTATCTTCAGACGGCATTTTTTTCCCTTTGGGGAATAGTGAGGAGATACTGGAAAGATTCCTGAGCTGATTTTGAGCCTGCGTTAGAGGTGTTATACAAATTATTAATCTACCACTCCATTGAAATTTGAAATTGACTGGGAAATTGTGTCAGAAACACCTTTAACCTTGGTTGTAGCCTGTGCATGTCAGGATTATAGCACTTCAGGTAGCCATCAACAGTATGGAGAAAAAAAATCTTGTTTTGAGGACCAGCAACTTAATATTTCTGAATGAAAATTATTCTCTTACACATGCCTATTTCAAGAGAACTAGTATGTTGTTGTGATGAATTTTACTCTGTTTAATGTGCCAAACTTCAAATTTGCAACCATCTCATGAATTGTTGCTTGTTCAGCATTTTAACACACTTGTTGATGTGCTGTTTTTGTTTAAGCCTCTGGGCACAAATGGAAATAAAGCCCTTGTTTGCCATGTTACCTGTTCAACTTTCTGAATAATGGTTTGACAGCGTAATAAGAAAAAAACACAAGAAACATTCTGGGAACTGTCTCTGCATTTTAACATGGTGTTGGATTTGAATTAATTGGTTCAGTTGATGGAAATAAATGTTTCATTCTGTGCCTTGTTAATGGCTCCTTCAGAAATTTGAAGAGATTGACTCATGTTATGCTGAAACAAATTAACTTTATCAATCTTGTCAATACTTTACTTTTGAACAAAGATCTCTGCATGCCTATTTTTTCAACCACTCCCAATCTTTTGGTGAAGAGAGACAATTGTCTGATTCTGCCTGTGACTAAGATCAAAGTGGCAGAGCTGGCTTGGTTTTAAGACAGTGGAACGCTGGGATGAGCTACACATGTTTCCTCTTTTTCTCCCTGCCCACTGTCTGAAATATGCCTTAGAACTTGAGAGAATGGTTTGAGAAACAAGATCATAATACTGACAACAAACAGGGGGAGCATTCAGCTCATCAAGCTTGCATCAATAACAATCCCACCCAGGCCCTATCCCCGTAACCCCACATATTTACCTTTCTAATCCCTCTGACACTAAGAGGCAATTTGGTGTGGCCAATCCACCTAACTCGCACACCTTTGGACTGTGGGAGATTGCAGAAGGTAAGGGGGCATGGAGTTGGGGGTAGGGTGTTAGCGTGGATAGAGGGTTGGTTGTCAAATAGGAGGCAGAGAGTGGGGGTCAATGGGTGCTATTCGGATTGGCGGTTGGTGACCAGTGGAGTGCCCCAGGGGTCGATGCTGGGGCCTCAGCTATTTACCATTTATATAGATGATCTGGAGGAAGGAACCAAGTGTATGGTGTTGAAATTTGCTGACGACACCAAAATTGGCGGAACGGCAAATTGCGCGGAGGGTGTGGAGAGTCTGCAGAAGGATCTAGATAGGCTGGGTGAATGGGCCAAGAACTGGCAAATGGAATTTAATGTTGGCAAGTGCGAGGTGGTCCACTTTGGTAGGAATAATGGTAGGAAGGATTATTACTTACATGGCGAAAAACTGCAGCAGGCGACGGTGCAGAGGGACCTCGGGGTCCTTGTGCATGAGTTGCAAAAACCCAGCTTGCAGGTACAGCAGGTGGTCAGGAAGGCTAATGGGATGCTGGCCTTCATAGCGAAGGGGATTGAATATAAAAGTAGGGAGGTCTTGCTGCGGCTGTATAGGGCATTGGTGAGGCTGCAGCTGGAGTACGGTGTGCAGTTTTGGGTGCAGTACTTACGCAAGGATATTTTGGCCTTGGAGGGAGTGCAGAGGAGGTTTACTAGGCTGATGCCGGAGTTGAGGGGGTTGAGCTATGAGGAGAGGCTGAATAAACTAGGCTTGTACTCGTTAGAGTTTAGAAGAATGAGGGGAGATCTCATTGAGACATATAAGATGATGAATGGGATGGATAGGATAGAGGTGGAGAGACTCTTCCTGCTCAGAAAGGACAGTAGGACTAGGGGGCACAGCCTCAAGATAAAGTGGGGGGGGGGGGTGGTTTAGAACGGAGTTGAAGAACTTCTTCACTCAAAGGGTGGTGAATCTCTGGAATTCTCTGCCTGTTGAAGTGGTGGAGGCTACCTTGTTAAACATTTTTAAGACGTGGGTAGATGGGTTTTTGATAAGAGAGGGGATTAAGGGTTATGGGGAGAGGGCGGGAATGTGGAACTGAGCCACGACAGATCAGCCATGATCTTATTGAATGGCGGGGCAGGCTCGAAGGGCTAGATGGCCTACTCCTGCTCCTATTTCTTATGTTCTTATGAAACTGGAGCACCTGGAAGAAAACCAGACAGACAGTGACCCAAGCCGGGAATCAAACCCAGGTCCCTAGTGCTAGGAGGCAGCAGTGCCAACCATTGTGCCACCATGCCACCTAGTGGCATTGCAATTTGTCTAACTGGTAAAAATTCAGAATAATTGCGGTTGTAGATGGTGGTAACAGCACCCTCAGTGTGTAACCTGGAGAGTTCAAAGAAAACTAGGAATTCTGGAAACTACTTATTTTAGTTACTCAAGTGATTATTTGTCAATCTACTCTGTCATTTGAAACTTGCGGCTTGGTTTAAACTGGCGATGCTGGCATGATGTTGTTTGAATCTCATCTTGACTTAAATTTTAAAAATTTGTTTATTGGATGTGAGCATTGCTGGCAAACCCAGCACGTGCTGTGTGTACCTAATTGCTATGGAGAAAATTCTTGTATTTTGGTAACGTTCATTTTTCTAAGCGTTCAACTCTCAACACAGTAGTAGTCATGGACATTCTGAATTAGGTACTAAACTGACTGTCTGAATGTGAAGTAAGATGCTCATTTGTAACAGATCTGACTTCATGTTTGGATGTTAACTCTCATTGACAACAACAGTGAGAAGATAATATCTGGTTTTCTTCTTGAAGATCAATGATCCTCTCGCATAATTTTGTAACTTCTAGGATCAGCAATAACCTCTGTGCATGAAACAGTTTGTTGAGTTGTGCAGTTGATAAAACAAGTGAATAGTGCACTAGACCAGCTTGAAGTAACTGGTAAATATATTTCAAAGTTCACCGGAAACATGAAACAAGATAAATTTACAGATACTGTTTGATGCTTCTAAAATTGAACAAAAGCCTTAAGTGTTAAGCTCAATATTATAAATCCTTTAGTTATTAAGATCTAGAGATAGGCAAATTCTATTTCGATAAATATATTCGTTCTAATCTGTTGGGCATCAGAGACATCCAGTCTGGCACATTTTTAGTGGTTTACTTATTGAAGGAGATGTTCAAGTGTTTATCAATTCCTGTGTAAATATGCTTAATAATGTTGATTTGAAAAATACAAAATCATGGTCAAAAATGTGAATATATTCTTTATGTTAAGAATTTCTCATGATCCAATCAACATGAACGTATGCCTGTGACAAATCATGAGGTATTCAGAGTTTCTGGACATTTCATTTTAGTTACTCAAGTGATTACAAAAATCCTCAGCATAGGAAAGTCAGATGTATTGCGATTTAAAACAGCAGCCATTTTTAAAAATGTCATTTGAGATGGGTGTGAGCAGAGATAACTTGATGAGATTCTACTCTGATGGCTCCAGAAAAGAAAAGCATTCAGGAATCTTTAATTTTACTTTTGAATAGTGTTTTTTTTGGCACAATCCACAGATGATATCTTAAACAGAAGCTGCTTAACTCACTAGTTTGTACTGCAGAGTTGATTTAGATATTGTAACTGTTTTAAATATAAATTAAATCAAAATTGATTTCAGATTACAAAGGGAATGCAACAGGATTCAATTTTGATATAAACTCAGATTAGATGTGTGGATGTGCTTTGATATCTTTCCCCAATTTTTTCAACACCCTCTCCCTTCTAACTTTTCAAAAAAAATTCAATTTTTCAATCACCATTCTTGGGAAAATTGCAATGGGAAATAGCATTCGAAACTGCCACCACTGCAGGTAAGCACACAAAACTAATCTGTGAAGATTAACATCTCCAAATCCTGCTGGAGTGTAGAGTATGTTTGAAATTTAAATTTGGAATAGGCTCCATGTCTTAGTGATAGAACAGCTGAAGTGTGTGTACTTGGTTCCCTGCCAGTCTCTCAAATTTGTAGGTGATGTGAAGGAGGTTGATCCTTGTGAAATATTGCAAATTTGTTGATTACTCTAACACGTAGTGAGTATAAGAGGTATCTGAATTCAGCAGGATATGTTCAGAATAAGCAAACAGCGTAATGAAAATCAGATATTTTTTAATAATTAAGTCTGTGAATGCACAACAAAAGTGCTTATGGAAAGTAATTTGGCATAGTCATCTGGACTCAAAACGTTAGCTCTTTGTTCTCCTTACAGATGTTCCCAGACCTGCTATTTTCCAGCACTTTCTCTTTTGGCATTACTCAACGTAAACTTAATTTTAAAAGACTATTAGGTTGCCTCTAGCGGGTATTTGATTTCAAATCAGATTATAATTTTTAATAGTTGCTTTGGAATATTGTGTTCCAGGTTTCATGTTTGCAAAAAGAGTTAGATGTGTTGGAGACAGTTCAGAGAAGGCTATTAGGATGATTGAGACTGACAGCTCTAAGTGAGGAAGGGACACTCCCTTCAGCAAGGTTTTTTTTAACAGACTGATTAGTTTTAGATCATATCTGCTTGATGGGGTTGGATAACATGTCGTTGAACAACATTATTTTATTTGGGTTTGGAATAGAAGGACATACAGGTAGTTGCTGGAGTCATGTTTGTGTCACTTTTGTAAAGCAACAGACTACAACTGCATCAGATTGATGTTGGTATCTGTCAGAATTCCGGAGTTTCCCTTCATTCATCTTTAGAAAGATAGGGTTAGGAAATTATTAGAAGGCTGGCTAAGTAGGGTAGAATCCATGTTGGATAAATTATACGTTTTTCCTGGCATGTGTAGATTTAATAGACCAAGTAGCTGTTTGTTGTTATGTTCTTTAAATGTTTATGGTGCTATTCTTTTGAAAACTATTAAGTGTTCTTCTTAAAGAGAAAAAACTTGAAAGAATCTACCAAAACTTGAGTATTAGCCTCAGATTGATTATATTGGCAAAATTGGAATTAAGGAACCTCAAAGACTACCTTCAAAGGAACTTAAGGATTATTCAGAATCTTTGTTTTGAAACAGAATTGTTTTGCATATGTGCGTGTGTGCACATGTGCGTTCTAATCAGTGTGCTCCTAATAGCACTATTGACACATTTATTATACTGACATTTTAAAATGTGACACAAGGTGCAAGACTATATAAATAAATTTGCATCTGTTGTGAAAATAACCAGTCACTTGGTGAAGCACAGTAGGTTAATGACTTTGATTCCAAACTGCGCAATTTACTTGAATCATCTTGCTATTCGATAATAAATGGATTTGATGTGTAAATATAGACATTTGTTAATTTGAAAATTATTTTTCTAAACCTATGGAAATGCACTTACCACTACTTGGGCAAATTTGACCTTTTTCTCCCCACAGAAATGATTCAAGATTCAGTCATATTTCAAGATTGTGTTTTTAAAACACAATTTCATAGGCTTAAAAAGCCACCAACTCTGTGCAGGGTATTAACTTAGCATGTTGATTCTGAAGCTTTCCAACAACTGGCGACATTAAGCAATTTATTATTTTGTCTTTGATGGCCAAAAGACATCCATGCCTCTTATGGTGGGGCTATTCTATTCATGTGACCCAGCATGATATGTCTGCTGAGAACATCTTCTGAGGAGAGGGGAAGGTTAGTCAGTTGACAAGCCTATTCACAAATCACTGAACAAGAACAGGGCTGGAGACACTGGGGCTGGCTGCCTTTCCATTTCCAACTAATGCAGAGCAAGACTGGTGCATCATCAGTTAATCACAATCAGGAAAAGTTAAATGAACTACTGTCATGGTGTGTTTCAATTTTTTTTAGGATTCTGTAGTTGGATCAAAATGGAGTTTGATTACAATCGTGTGTTTACTTGTCTGTAAAATAAAGCAATTTAATAATGTGTAGCTGGCCTTGTTTGCTTTTGTAATGTCCTCAGCCCTACAACTCTGAGATCATTGCACTCTCCCAATTCTCTTGCACTATAATGCTTTTCATTGAAGCTGTGTCTTCAGTGGCAAAGGAACTAACCCCAGAAATTCCTTCCCTATATTACTTTCTCTCCTTTTTAAGATGCTCATTAAAACTCATCTCCCTGACCAAGTTTTGGTAACTTATCATAAAATCTTTATTTTTGTTTGTGATGAAGCACCTTGGAATGCTTTTCCCATAAATGCAAGTTGTTTTTGTCTGCCTCCAGAAAGATTGGTGAAAAAAGTGATGCAAAGAATTTAATGATTGTCATCTTCCTTCCCTATTTTTGTCAGCAACCATTAATGTCAATGTAAGATGGAAAAGTTTGGACTGGTGAGTGATGGAAAGTGGTCAAAAGGCTCAGGGGAGACATTTCTATTGACAATCTATTTTACAAAATTTCAATCTGCACACTTTTTTGTCCCAACTTTTCCTCATGACTGTTTACTTGCAATATACTTGACTTTGAATGTTCTCAACATCAGGTGCTCCTCCAAGCTCTGCTTCCAATTCTGTTTTAAAACCAATTTTAAGTTGTGGGTTTGTTACCTGGGTCAGATAATTGCAATTAGGATTTTAAAGTTAATGTCTGTCCAATTACTCAAAATGATTGGAGGCCAACATAACAAGAGACAGGCCGGTTTATTCATTCTCAATTCAGGAATGAACCATGTGGTTGGCAGAAGGTTTTCCTAAAATCATTCACGTCCTTTGTGTGAACGTGAATGCAGTTGGTCGTGAGCATTTTGCACAGCGATGGGGGAGTATGGTGATAGCTGTTTGTGGTGAACGTTTTAAGTGACAATTTTTGTATCTGTTTCAGGTGGGGAAAGAGACAGTACAGACTACTGAAGATCAGGTCATGAAGAGGGATATGCCACCAGCCTTCATCAAGTGAGTGTTGGGTTACATTTACATATAATAGGCTTGTAATGAATGACTGCTCATATTGGTTGCATTTGTACTTACAAACAACCTTATTAATGGGTCTGTAATGGTTTTAATCATGTTGGATTCAATTGCTATAGCAGGGAAACAGTAAGAAGTTTCACAACACCAGGTTAAAGTCCAACAGCTTTATTTGGAATCATGAGCTTTTGGAGTGCTGCGTTTCCTCGGGTGAGACACCTAAGGAAGGAGCAGCGCTCTGTGAAAGCACATGATTCTAAATAAATCCATTGGACTTTAACCTGATGTTGAGAGTCTTCTTACCGTGCCCACCCCAGTCCAACACTAGCATCTCCACATTATAGCAGGGAAAGATATGGTTTCATTTTTCCTGGACTGATGACTTCCTTCTTCCTGTTAGCCCTCAGCCCCAACAACTGCCACATCGCCTTCCATTTTGTGACTTGATATTACTTAAGAGTTTAGCCTGGTTCACTGTTTTGCCAACTGTTCACATGTATTTGTAGGAAATCCTGAATATAAATACAGCTTTATGCAATCACTTAGTGACTGCTAACACAAAGCCAACAGCATGATTCCTGCATCAGGCTGACCCTATGAATGACGACCTGACATTTGACCTGCAATTTTTTTTTTATTGTCCTCAAAAGCTTCTAATGCATGCTATTTGATCATCTCCATTTCAAACTGGCAAACCCAGCTTCTGTGTTTTTAACTGCCTTTATCCAAGTGTAACTTGCGCTTAATTGGTGCCTTTATAACATCAGAAGATACCTCAATGGCAAGAGTGGAACTTGAGCAAGAACTCGGTGACTAAGGTGGGATTAATGAGATGGATGTTATGGGGTTTGAAGATCTTGACATAGTGATGGTGTGTAGCAAGAGAAATGCAAAAGTTTGAATAGGCTTTAGTTCATCATTTGAAGAGATGGTGCAGGCTGCAAAGTGGAGTTGCAAAGATTCCACACTTCATTCGGAACAAAGCCTTTGCTGTATTACCACATTAGGATGATCTGATCATTTTGAAATATAAGCATTGGGTAATGAGGAACCAATGGAAGGTGTGAAGGGTACCAGCAACGGATGCGTTGGTCTTTGCGTATGTAACATGTAGTGGCAAGAGTTTTGGATGAATGTCAGTTTGTATAGGATACGTTTATGGAAGCTGTTTGAGAGAGACCAAGTCAGTTTTTAATCAGAAGTAAATGTTTTTTCCTGCAGTCATGTGACTTGGATTACTGGTGATCAGAGTTGTGTTTCCACACACAGGTGAAATGCCAACTGATATTTATCTTCCAGTGGCTTAGAAAAAATGGCTTTGAAAGCTTAGGAACAGCTGTCATATCACATCTCTAGAAGGAGCTGGACTTCCTTCAATTCAGCTGATCCTTTCATTTCAGGACATCAGACCCAAATTCTGATCGTAAGCTTTCAAAATCACATGTTCTATATCAACTTCAGAGGCTTAAAAAAATCAAATATTTCCACATGATTGAAAGCGAACAAAATGGTGGCAGTTGGAGTGATTATCTGTGATCTTGTTGCAACTACAAGTACAAGTAGCATTTTGCACCTTCTCTGAAGGTGAAAGAAGTTCAGTTTCTAAGTTGTGGGCAATACCCTAAACCTCAATGTTTAAACACGTTTGTAAATGGGTTGCGGGAAAGAGGAGGTAACCAATGAATGTTCTCATGTCGCCTAGTTAGTTATCTGGATGCTTGTTGATTGCTACTTTAAAATATTTTCCAGAATCTTATTGACTTCATCTCCTACATGCCTTTTCTTCCATGTTCTTGTCAATTGAAATTTTAGAAACCATTTACGTGTTTTCTTTATTGATATTTTACGGAGACCTATACAACTGAAGAAGCTTGTAATGAACAAAACATGTAACCTGTGTATTTGGGCTTAGAGTATTCAACTTTTTTCAATGTGGTCATTAATTGCTGATGACTTGAATAACATTGTGCTGTCAGTTGTGGTGTCAGTCACGGTCTTGTATTCTCTGCATTCTCAAATACAACCAAATTAGGAATCCCAATTATTTTACAAGTCACACATGTACTGACCTTTTCTATACAATGCCTAGCTAACCATCGTTCAATGAGTAAATATTTTCACACGTTAAAATTAAATTTGTCAGTTCTGAAGCAGCTTTTGTGCCAAATTTAAAATTTTATCATAAAATGCAAAGTTGGTGTTCCACAGTTAGGTCTTATTATTTGCATTAAATTATGACTCAGAAAAAGTTTGATTCACAGTTGTCTAAGGTTGATGGGCATTTTGCATGTGCATTAGTAAATGATCCAATCAACAACCTATTAATGGCTGCCACAAAAATAGAGCGGTTAAATGCTCAATTTGTGGCCAGCATCCAGTGAATGCCAATGTTATCGAGAGTGACATTGAGGGAAGACCGTCATAATTACACTGCCACTTTTCTTTTGTTTTGGAATGCTGTGTCTGACATTCTAGAAATGAGAATGGGTAATTGCATGAGTTTAGGATCTTGAATCCAGCCTTAAGATTTAAAGAACAATAATTTAACTTTTCAGTCTAAGGATTTAAAATTGCCGTGGATGAACATTTCTGTTATCCCACAGTGGTAATCCAAGTAAAATTATGTATATTTTTGGGATTCAAATAAGAGGCGGTATACTGACACTTTGTAATGATTGATGTTGTTTCATATTACTGGGCACCACTGAGCAGAGAAAGGTATCTGATATTGTGCCAGCTCCTTGGTATTATGCCAGGTTCTCGGAGTAAGATCTTGCATTGGAGATTGACTGATGTTTAAAAATTGCTGAAGGGAGTACTCAGCTGTTGCATGAATCTGTTCTTAGCCTGGTGGTTTTTCCTAATGGCTTTCTTTGCTAAGTGAAATTGCTGACAGCACAGCTAGCAGAAAAATTTTGTTTACAGTTTTAAGGGACTGTTACTTCAAAGGGCAACTCAATTGCTTCTAAGAGGTGCAAAAAGTTTCCAAGAATAGCATCATGTAGCAAGTCGGTGTTTGAGTGGATTGTGCAGTTTGTAGTTCATTTGATGTGTGAAGTGGAATGTAGCTGTGCTCTTGTGACATCAGCTGAGGTCACCACAATAGAACGTATCTGATTTCTAGTATCGGTAGTGGTGTGTGTGACCTGTTTTCAAACTGAAAATAAATTTGAGTCTTCTGGAGTTCTTGCTGATTATTTCAAAACACATCTTAAGGCTGGCACAAAGCTGATAAAATACACAGGGAACTTAAACCATATTGAGAAAAGGGAATTTGAACTAGCATTGATCATGCTAATTTATGATTTTCAACTATTTTGAAAATTTTTTGAAAATATATCTGTTGCTTTGGCACCTTTACAATTTCAATTTTGCCTCTTAAACATTTGAAGCGAACAAGTTAGGTCATTGTCAACCAAAAGGATCTGTTTTGCTTCTAACATTCCTGACTTCTCATCTTCAGAGCCAAATCATAGGTTTGATATTGTTCTGTTCAAGTGTAAAATAACAATTACTGTAAACAGAAACTGGTTGAGCATTTATCTTAATTTACTGACTTATCATTCGTAGGGTCGAAAATGCCTGCACAAAGTTGATCCAGGCTGCACAGATGCTGAAAGACAATCCGTATGCTGTACCCGCACGTGATTACCTCATTGATGGTTCCAGAGGTATTCTCTCTGGAACTTCAGACTTGCTGTTGACATTTGATGAAGCAGAGGTATTTATTTATGAAAATTAGTTCCACTTTTCTTGGACAAAATGAGTATGGCTTTTGTTATGTCTATCTGTATATTAGTACGCTAGAGATTGATGTGCTGTGTACAACTTTTAAAAAATAATAGATTTGTGTATTTTGAAATACAATTCTTTTACCCCCCCAGGTCCGTAAAATTATCCGTGTCTGTAAAGGCATCTTGGAATATCTCACAGTTGCTGAAGTAGTTGAAACTATGGAGGATTTGGTTACTTACACTAAGAACTTGGGTCCAGGTTAGAAATTCAATTTTCTTGAAGTCTGAGTTATTTCTAAAGTGGATTTTGCGACTAAATAAAGCTGTTAGACTTTAACCTGTGATGTGAGACTTGTTACTGTTATTTCTAAAGCAACACATGCAAATTAAACTATTCTTGACCTATCTTTCTGAGAGATGTATTATTTTGAGGAGGTAAAGTGTAACTTCGGGCATGGAGGAAATGCTAATTCTGCAAAAGCAAAACCTCAAAGTTACTCCATCTCTTCCGCTTGACCTAACCATTGCTAGATATATCACTATGTACTATGGAAGAATCTAGTAGTATTATCTAACAGGTGCATTAAGAGATCTGAAATGATAGACATTTAAATGTAGAACTTATCTTTTAGCATGGATGACATTCTTAATTGTGTGCATTACATCATTTCATTTTTTTTGCATCATAACTACTTGCAATCTGAATATGCTTTTCTTTTTTCACATACTCCAATTGTTACTTCTCTTCTTTTGTGCTGCCTTCCCATCCCACCAAAATTAAGGAATGACTAAAATGGCTAAGATGATTGATGAAAGACAACAGGAACTGACTCATCAAGAGCACAGGGTTATGCTGGTCAATTCCATGAACACAGTGAAAGAACTTCTTCCTGTACTCATTTCAGGTATTTTTGTTTTCAGTTTGGAAACAGCCAGATCTCTTATGCTGTCATTGAATTAGACTTTTGCACTGGAAGCGCTTCATCGTATGACTAAATTATAGAAATGCTAATCAATTATGACATTTTTTATGCCTCCACTCCCCCTTTTGTAGCCTTCAATTTTGGTTGTGGTTATAATTCAAATCCACATTTATATGTCACTGACTTATTGCAATTTTAATTAAACCCAGATGAAGCTCTTGTTTGCATAAAATGCCATAAGAATGATGAGTTACATTTGTCTGCCCTCTGGTGAACTCTGGTCCAGTGAAGCATGGTGGGCCCCCCTGGCACAGGAACAAAGAGTAATGAATTAACACAACTACTATACAGCCTAGACAATAAATCACTTTGCAGATGGCCAGCATTGCATTTAATTTAAGAGAACTTTTCTATGTCAATCAGTTATATTTGTTTTTAACTGGTTGGATTATCCTGAATCATATCTGCCCAAGATTTCTATTTTCTATTTTCCTTAAGCTTTGGCTGCTTCTCTCATACTGTTTAGCATTCCAGCTCTATTAAACAGATGGCAGCCAAATTGAAAATTAACTGCACCTCTTTTCCAATTTTGAAAAGTCACACTCAAATTTTCTGTTCAATCTACAAACATTTTTTTGGCATTCCTCATCATTCTGTCAAAATTCCCCTGCCCAAAGTCCCCAGCTGGTTGTTTTGGCTTCAAGTAAGGAGGTGCAGACATCACAGCAGAGAAGAGAAACATTCAACATGAACTTGTGTTAATGCTAGCTCAAGTGAAGTAATCTAATCTAATTCAATTTCTTTATCATTATCCCATGATTTACACCGGTTTATGTCCACAGTCACTTGTGGCAACTTCCTCCATATTTTAATATTCTCTGTGTAAAAATAAATATTCTACCTTCAACCTTCCCAAACTTGAGTGCTGCTGAAATGAGAGACAGCTTTTCATCTTGAACTCTTTCAGGGCAAATGCAAGAATACCAAATTTCAAACCATCACAACAATTTATACTGCAAGTGAAAAAGGGGTCAGATTGATTGGCAAGTTGACTCTAATTGTCTTAGGCATTGTCATGGAGAAAGCAATGGGAAACTATCAGCTCCCATACTTCTGGGCAATTCAAAGAAGGCACAATGCTTGAATATACTCTTTTTGTTTGTGAACAACGGGCCCCTGTGTATGAACGCATGTCACTTTTAGTAAGTGTAAATAAGCTATGTTATAAGCTTTAGTGATTAACACACTCAGAATTGAAATTCCGATGGTTAAAAAGGACAGTAGGAAGAGAGGTAATAAGCCGTGGATAACGAAGGAGGTGAAGGAAAGTGTTAAATTAAAAGCGGAGGAATTTAGAGTAGCTAAGAGCAGTGGGCGAGAAGAGGATTGGGAAAGGTTTAAATGTCAACAAAGATTGACAAAGAAGTTGATAAAGGAGGGTAGGAGAAGCTATGAGGCTGGGCTAGCACTTAATATAAAAAAGGATAGCAAGAGTTTTTATAAATATATAAAAAGGAAGAGGCTGGCTAGGGTGAACGTTGGTCCTTTAGAGGATGAGAAAGGGGAGCTAGTGGTAGGGGATGGGGATATGGCGAAGGTCTTGAATAACTTTTTTGTTTCTGTCTTCACGGAGGAGGACGTGAATAATTTGCCGGGTGTTAGCGATGGAAAGGTGGTAGGAATGGAGGGTCTTAATGACATTACTGTTACTAGAGGGGCTGATTGTGGACAAGTCCCCAGGACCGGATGGAATGCATCCGAGGGTTCTGAAAGAAATGGCGGAGGTGATAGTGGATGCCTTGGTGGTTATTTTCCAGACGTCGCTGGATTCTGGGGAAGTGCCGGAAGATTGGAAAACGGCTAATGTTACGCCGTTGTTTAAGAAGGGTGCCAGGCAAAAGGCGGGGAATTATAGGCCGGTTAGTTTAACGTCTGTGGTAGGTAAAATGTTAGAATCCATCATTAAGCAGGAAATTGCGAGGCATCTTGAAGGGAATTGCTTGATAGGGCAGACGCAACACGGTTTCATTAAAGGGAAGTCGTGTCTGACAAATTTACTGGAGTTCTATGAGGATGTGTCTAGGGCAGTGGATAGAGGAGAGCCGGTGGATGTGGTCTTTCTGGATTTTCAGAAGGCGTTTGACAAGGTACCTCACAAGAGGTTATTGCAAAAGGTCAGGGGACATGGAGTTGGGGGTAGGGTGTTAGCGTGGATAGAGGATTGGTTGTCAAATAGGAGGCAGAGAGTGGGGGTCAATGGGTGCTATTCGGATTGGCGGATGGTGACTAGTGGGGTGCCCCAGGGGTCGGTGCTGGGGCCTCAGCTATTTACCATTTATATAGATGATCTGGAGGAGGGAACCGAGTGCAGGGTGTCGAAATTTGCTGATGACACCAAGATTGGGGGAACGGCAAATTGTGCGGAGGGTGTGGAGAGTCTGCAGAAGGATCTAGATAGGCTGGGCGAATGGGCCAGGAAATGGCAAATGGAATTTAATGTTGGCAAGTGTGAGGTGGTCCACTTTGGTAGGAAGAATGGTAGGAAGGACTATTACTTACGTGGCGAAAAACTGCAGCAGGCGACGGTGCAGAGGGACCTCGGGGTCCTTGTGCATGAGTCGCAAAAACCCAGCTTGCAGGTGCAGCAGGTGGTCAGGAAGGCGAATGGGATGCTGGCCTTCATAGCGAGGGGGATTGAATATAAAAGTAGGGAGGTCTTGCTGCAGCTGTATAGGGCATTGGTGAGGCCGCAGCTGGAGTACTGTGTGCAGTTTTGGGCGCCGCACCTGCGCAAGGATATTTTGGCCCTGGAGGGAGTGCAGAGGAGGTTTACTAGGCTGATACCGGAGTTGAGAGGATTGAGCTATGAGGAGAGGCTGAATAAACTAGGCTTGTACTCGTTAGAGTTTAGAAGAATGAGGGGAGATCTCATTGAGACGTATAAGATGATGAATGGGATGGATAGGATAGAGGTGGAGAGACTCTTCCCGCTCAAAAAAGACAGTAGGACTAGGGGGCACAGCCTCAAGATAAAGGGGAGGCGGTTTAGAACGGAGTTGAGGAGGAACTTCTTCACTCAAAGGGTGGTGAATCTCTGGAATTCTCTGCCCGTTGAAGTGGTGGAGGCTGCCTCGCTAAATATTTTTAAGAAGCGGGTTGATGGGTTTTTGATAAGAGAAGGGATTAAGGGTTATGGGGAGAGGGCGGGAAAGTGGAACTGAGCCACGACAGATCAGCCATGATCTTATTGAATGGCGGGGCAGGCTCGAAGGGCTAGATGGCCTACTCCTGCTCCTATTTCTTATGTTCTTATGTATTGGAACCAATATTCACGTCTCCACCCCACCAGCAATCTGTGTCAGCACCCCTCCATCCCGTCAGAATATCAGACCTCCATCTACGCAGCCATTGCTGGCATTGTGCCCCCTTCCTCCTGAGCTTCAGACCCTTTCCCCCACCCCCTCCAGCAGTTAGTGCCAGCACCCCTACCTTCCTACCGCCTCAAAAGGTTATTCCCAGAATCCTTGGTTCCCACATGCTGCCCTCCACCACATTGAAATGAAATCCCCCTTCCCCAATGAGACTCCTGCCTCGACTCAAGTTGGCACCTGTGCCAAGGGGGCATTTCCAGGACACTGCCTGTCTGTCTTCCCCGGGGGCTACAAAGACCTTTATGCACTCAAGGATCCCCATGACAGGTTCATGTCCAGGTGAACCTTTTGTAAAGTTGTGGTTTGAAAATATGGATTGGGCTCTGTATCGGGGTGGGGCAGTCTTTAGTAATGTGGTAATGTAGTGTAACATTTGTAAATCGGGTTCATAGAAATCATAGAAACCCTACAGTACAGAAAGAGGCCATTTGGACCATTGAATCTGCACCAACCACTATCCCACCCAGGCCATACTCCCATATCCCTACATATTTACCCACTAATCCCTCTAACCTATGCATCTCAGGACACCTAAGGGCAATTTTTAGCATGGCCATTCAACCTAACCCGCACATCTTTGGATCATTTTCATGGTTCATGCCATGAACCTGATGATATCTTTGGTGAGGGGTGGCAAAAATTGGAAGTCTTGATCGCTCTGGCGAGTTTTATGATTTTCGGGTTTCACCAGATATTGAGACTCTGCAGGCAATGCAGGTTCAAGATCCTGCCCTATGTGACACAGTTTTACATTTTCATTTTGCAGCTATTAAGATTTTTGTGACTACGAAGCAGTTTAAAAGCCAAGGAGTGGAAGAGGCTCTAAAGAACCGTAACTTCACTGTGGAAAAGATGAGTACTGAAATCAATGAAATCATTCGTGTTTTGCAGCTAACATCCTGGGATGAGGATGCTTGGGCTAGTAAGGTATGTCTGAGAATCTTGGTAAATCATAATGCAAGTACCATGGAAGAAGTATTTTTTGTGGTGAAGCTTTCATTTACTTGTCTATTGAAGTGTAATACAATAATGTACATTGTTTTCAATGGGGCAGTTATTGGTTGATTCTGGTTGTGTCCATACCTGTACAGAGGTGTCTGCAGTGTATGATTTATCTGTGACTTTTTTTTGGTTTTTTTTTACCGTTTTCACTTCTTGAATCTTGCTTTATCAGTAAGGAGTTGAGGGCCTGAATGAGATCATTGTCACTAGAGAGGTAGTGCTCGACAGACTAGTGGGACTGATGGTGGACAAGTCCCCAGGACCGGATGGAATGCATCCCAGGGTTCTGAAGGAAATGGCGGAGGTGGTAGTGGATGCCTTAGTGATTATTTTCCAAACCTCGCTGGATTCCGGGGAAGTGCTGGAAGATTGGAAAACGGCTAATGTTACGCCGCTGTTTAAAAAGGGTAGCAGGCAAAAGGCAGGGAATTATAGGCTGGTTAGTTTAACGTCTGTTGTAGGAAAAATGCTTGAATCTGTCATCAAAGAAAAAATAGCGAGGCATCTTGAGAAGAATTGTTTGATAGAGCAGACACAGCACGGATTCGTTAAGGGGAAGTTGTGTCTGACGTATTTATTGGAATTCTATGAGGATGTGTCTAGTGTGGTGGATGGAGGGGAACCGGTGGATGTGGTGTTTCTTGATTTTTTTTTTCAGAAGGCGTTTGATAAGGTGCCGCACAAAAGGTTGTTACAGAAGGTTAGGGGGCATGGAGTTGGGGGTAAGGTGTTAGCGTGGATAGAGGATTGGCTGTCAAATAGGAGGCACAGAGTAGGTGTCAATGGGTGCTATTCGGATTGGCGGTTGGTGACTAGTGGAGTGCCCCAGGGATCGGTGCTGGGGCCTCAGCTATTTACCATTTATATAGATGATCTGGAGGAGGGAGCTGAGTGTATGGTGTCGAAATTTGCTGATGACACGAAGATAAGTGGAAAAGCAAATTGTGCGGAGGGTGTAGAAAGGCTGAGCGAGTGGGCAAGGACCTGGCAGATGGGATACAATGTTGGCAAGTGTGAGGTTATCCACTTTGGCAGGAATAATAGTAGGAAGGACCACTACTTAAAGGGTGAAAAGCTGCAGCATGCTACGATGCAGAGGGACCTGGGGGTCCTTGTGCATGAGTCGCAAAAACCCAGCCTACAGGTGCAGCAGGTGGTCAGGAAGGCAAATGGGATGCTGGCCTTCATAGTGAGGGGGATTGAATATAAAAGTAGGGAGGTCTTGCTGCAACTGTACAGGGCACTGGTGAGGCCGCAGCTGGAGTACTGTGTGCAGTTTTGGTTGCCGCACTTGTGCAAGGATATTTTGGCCTTGGAGGGAGTGCAGAGGAGGTTCACTAGGCTGATACTGGAGATGAGGGGGTTGGACTATGAAGAGAGGCTGAATAGACTGGGCTTGTACTCGTTGGAGTTTAGAAGGATGAGGGGGGATCTTATTGAGATGTGCAAGATGAAAGGGATGGATAGGGTAGAGGTGGAGAGGTTCTTCCTGCTCAGAAAGGACAGCAGGACTAGAGGGCACAGCCTCAAGATAAAGGGGGGGGGGGTGGCAGTTCAGAACAGAGTTGAGGAGGAACTTCTTCACTCAAAGGGTGGTGAATCTCTGGAATTCTCTGCCCGTTGAAGTGGTGGAGGCTACCTCGCTAAATATATTTAAGACGCGGGTAGATAGGTTTTTGGTAGGCAAGGGGATTAAGGGTTATGGGGAGAAAGCGGGAAAGTGAAACTGAGCCACTTCAGATCAGCCATGATCTTATTGAATGGTGGGGCAGGCTTGAGGGGCTAGATGGCCTACTCCTGCTCCTATTTCTTATGTTCTTATGTAAGGCTGTTCTTATTTATTTCTTTGGGCCACAAGCAGTAGGTAGTTTCTGAATCTTTCTTATTTACTTGGATTGCTGAGATGAATAAGAAATTGAAATCAAATTTCAATGTTAAACTACAGCAGAAATCCAATTCATCCTTTGATATCGGCTGAAGTAATAACATATAATGAAATTCTTTTGCCCACGATCTCTGTGTGTTTCTCTCCACAAATGTGCCTGCCTCAAGACAGGGTGGTGTTTGTATTCTCATCTGTTGGGCATCAATCAGCAGGTCCTAAAATAACTTTATAAAAGATTGTGCAAATATGAGTTTGACAAGTAGCCAGATATACTGATTATATTTTAATATTTTTGGTAAGTATTATTGAAATTATGTTTCAAGCCACTGAAAATCTTTGATTGTAAATTATCTTCTGTGTTTTTTGTGGTCAAAACATTACATATTTTAGAAGCTTTCTTTTGCACTCTTTCTTTTGAGACCATTACAAGCATCTTATTTTTTACTTTCTTCCTCGTTTCTTCTTCATTCTTCCTTGTAGAAGGTAAGCTCACTTTTGTTTTTCTGTTTTTCTGCTCAAGCATGTCCTGAATGAATGCTGTTACCGCCTTGGTGTGTGGTGCAGTTTGCTTCAAATAACATTATGGCTAGCACATGCTGAACACTTCTTAAAATTCAACTTGCTGTTAGGTCACATGTTTGGGGCTTTTAAACCACAGGCCTCCCATAGTTTGAACATGCCTCTTAAAGCTTTTGAAACAGTGCAGATTATAACATGACCTCTAAAAATTTCTTCGAATAAACTTCTTTCCCAGTGAAAATAGAGGGAGTAAAGTTGGAGGGATAAGAAAGCTTGAACATAATCTCCACTAGGCATAAATTTCAGTGTCACAATGTTATTTTCAATACTTGAGCTGAATTACATTTAACAAGAATTAGGTTTTCTGATTCATTGGCTAACATACAACCTGGCATGGTGTTGAACCATATTAGAATAGCAAGTTTGTGTTTGGCTTTTTAATCAAGGCAAGAGTTGCTATATAGGTGCTGCAGTTAGCTTAGGTATCCTCAAGCTCTCCAAGCTGCTTGTGAGGAAACCGCTCACAGTTCCGACTGTTGTCTAGTGGTAACTCTTGGAAATGTGCTTGTGTCGATGTCTGCTGATAAAGGAATTGGATATGGGACTGGCACCTCCCACTGTTGAACATCCTGCTTGCTCTGACTGGACAGGCCTCCACATAAAAAATGGTCATATGTAGTAATTTGAGCATTGCTGATGCAAAGACAAATGTCTTGATATGATTCATACCTTAAAGAAGGTGATGAGGGAAAAATGTTTAGGAGTGGAGGAGAAGTAAATGAAAATAGTGCAGATAGTAAACAGATTAATGTGTGCTAGAATACAGTGGAAGATGAGTCAATGGAGTGTAATTACCCTTCCTGTGTATCTGGTCAACATTATTTTATTTGTCTTTCAACATCATTATCATAAACGAAACAGCACAGAGCAGGTCTTTTGGCATTGTTTACTGTGTCAGCTCTTTGCAGGTCTATCCAGTTAGTCTCATCTCTTTCCTCTTTCCTCCTAACCATGAACATTTTCCCACTTCAAAGATTTACCCAATTCCCTCTGGGTACTATGAATCTGCTTCCATCATCTTTTCAGTCATTGCAGCCCAGATCATCATTAGGTGCTGTATATTTTTTATCCTTGTGTCGTCATTTTTGACACCTGCCTTAAAACGGTTTCTCTATCTACCCTAGGATCAGGTAACTTTCCTACTTCGTAGACTGCCCAGCTTTTAAGTACCTCTTTTACCTATTATTATCCCATCCAATATCTCTACAATCCCCGTTTCCACTGTGACATTGACAGCATCATCTGCCGAGAAGACTCTGCAAGGCACCCCATATTCCTTTTGTATCTCAGCCATGCTTGTTGCCTCCACAAGGACCCCTCCTTTTTCACCGCTAATTGATCCAACCGTTCCTTTGACTATCCTTTTCACTACTTATCGGTCTATGTTTATGAGAACTCTTTTGCTTCTGAAGTATTGGAAAGCATAATTTAATTCATTGCTATGATTGTGCTTGGTTAGATTTTTTATGGTTTTGGTCCAATGGTTGTATTACCTTTCTAACTGAAAATATAAGTATCCAACATAAAGGAATGGAGACAGAAGTTGACTTTTATGTTAACCTACAACAGTGATAGAAATTGGAGTCAAATGATTTGCTCTGATTGCTTTGTTCACTGGTCATATCGAATAGACTGAAACTTAAATAGTTTATTACAGCATTGAAATACATGACTGATTTGTTGCCTGAATAAAATGCAGCCCTTCTAGATTTTAGCCAGACATTATTAAAACTTCCCAAGACATACAATTATTTAAAAACTTGTCATTGATACTTGAGGTGGCAGTGCAAGTGGAGAGTGTGGTGAAGAAAGCCTATGGTATGTTAGCCTTTATAGGAAGGGGTATAGAATATAAGAGCTGGAGTCTAATGTTGCAGTTGTACAGAACGTTGGTTAGGCTGCACTTAGAGTACTGCGTCCAATTCTGGTCGCCTTACTACCGAAAGGACGTGGAGACTCTGGAGAGAGTGCAGAGGAGGTTTACCAGGACGTTGCCTGGTATGGAAGGACTGGGGTATGAGGAAAGATTGAATAAATTGGGGCTCTTTTCCCTTGAAAGACGGCGACTGAGAGGGGATCTAATAGTGGTATATAAGATTATGAAGGATATAGATAGAGTAAACAGAGGTAAGCTATTTCCTATGATGGAGACACATCGGACAAGGGGCCATGGGCTTAAGGTGATGGGGGAGAGGTATAACACAGATATTAGAACATAGAACATTACAGCGCAGAACAGGCCCTTCGGCCCACGATGTTGCGCCGACCAGTTAAAAAACAATGACCCACTAACCTAAACCAATCCCTTTTCATCCATAAACCTATCCACGGATCTCTTAAACGCCCCCAAACTAGGCGCATTTACAACCGCAGCAGGCAGGGCATTCCAATCCCTCACCACCCTCTGGGTAAAGAACCTACCCCTGACATCCGTCCTATAACTACCCCCCCTTAATTTAAAGCCATGCCCCCTCGTGCTAGCTTTCTCCATCCGAGGAAAAAGGCTATCACTGTCCATCCTATCTAAACCTCTAATCATCTTATATGTTTCAATAAGATCCCCTCTTAGCCGCCTTCTTTCCAGCGAAAACAACCCCAAATCCCTCAGTCTCTCCTCATAGGACCTCCCCTCCATACCAGGCAACATCCTGGTAAACCTCCTCTGCACCCTCTCCAAAGCCTCCACATCCTTCCTGTAATGTGGGGACCAGAACTGCACACAGTACTCCAAGTGCGGCCGCACCAGAGTTGTGTACAGTTGCAACATGACGCTGCGACTCCTAAATTCAATCCCCCTACCAATAAACGCCAAGACACCGTATGCCTTCTTAACAACCCTATCTACTTGATTCCCAACTTTCAGGGATCTGTGTACACATACACCTAGATCCCTCTGTTCATCCACACGATTCAAAGTCCTCCCATTAGCCCTATACTCAACACATCTGTTATTCCTACCAAAGTGAATTACCTCACACTTCTCCGCATTAAACTCCATCCGCCACCTCTCGGCCCAGCTCTGCAACCTGTCCAAGTCTTAACAACCTGTCCAAGTCTTAATTAGAGGGAGGTTTTTCACACCGAGGGTAGTGGGGGTATGGAATGCTCTGCCAAGTAAGGTGGTGGAGGCAAACACGCTAGAGTCATTTAAGAGTAACTTCGACAGGCACATGACTGGGTTGGAGATGGGTGGATATAGGAGATTGTTTTAAATAAGGGTCATTAGCATTGGGGCGTCCCTGGTGAGGCAAATGGATATGGTACAACAATAATTTTTTTTCTCTTTTCATTCACAGGTTTTAAGTCGGTCCGCCTTGTGCCCAACAAGGGGCATACACGCGATGGGTCGTACTTGGGCTGCTCTTGGTTGTTCGAGATTGGCCTGGTGCTTCATGTCGTTAGTGTGTGCCTAAACTGGACCAGATGCTGGGCAACACGACAGCTCAGTGACTATCACTGTTTGCTGTGCAGACACGTGGATTTGGGCCGGTGTCTGTGGGAGTTTGCGCATTCTCCCCGTGCTTGCGTGGGTTTTCTCCGGGTGCTCCGGTTTCCTCCCACACCCCAAAGATGTGCTGTTAGGCTGATTGGCAGTAATAAATTGTCCCTAAATTAGTTTCCCTCAATGTGGATGGCCATAAAACATTAGACAAGGGTCATGGGTGGAGGGGGGGACTGGTGGTGTTAAGGTGGCGGCACGGGCTCATTGGGCAGAAGGGCCTGTTTTTGTTCTTTGAGTTTGTTAGTTTCTGATTTTACTGGATTTGTTTTTAAAAACCAGTATGTGGATACTGTATAACATTAAAATATGTGCCTTCAATCATGTGCAAAATACACTGCATCTCCTCTAATGGATTGGTTACAGGACATTGTTCTAGATGAGAGTGAACAGCCAGAGGTCCTGGTCCATGTTCATACTAATGATTTGATTAGAAAGAGGAAACAGATTTTGGGAAGCTAGGAAGGAGATTGAAAAGCAGGACCTCTAAAGCAGTAATCTCAGGACTACTCTCTGCCCCAAGTGCTTGTGAGTATGCAAATAGGAAAATTGAGCAATTGAACACATGATTGGAGAACTTGTGTAGAAGGTAGGTCTTCAGATTCCTGAGATGTTGGGACTGACTTTGGGGCGGGGGGACTTGTACAAGATGGACAGGCTGCATCTTAGCAGGACTAGGAACTGATCTTTGCAGGGAAATTTACGAGTGCTTTTGTGGAATGTTTAAATTAGATCAGTGGATGGGAAACTGTGAGGTTTGACGCAGGCAAAACTGGTAGAAGGAAGAAAAAACAAAAATAGAAGACAAATGAAGCATAGGCAAGCATTAAATAGGATCAGAATAGAACATAATTAAGGCACAAATTCCTAAAGGGAAAGGTAAACCATTTGTGGTTAACAAAATAAGTTAATAATTGTATGAAATCATAGGAAGTAGTTTATAAGGATACTAGAAAAAGTGGTAAGCCATAGAAACATAGAATCCCTACAGTGAAACTGGAGGCCACTTGGCTCATTGCACCTGCAGGAACTGTCTGAAAGAGCTGGGAGCAATTTGGAACCCAGCAAAAGATGTCCAAGAAACTGGTTAGGAAAACAAAAGGAATATGAATGCTGTTATGTATTTGGGGAGTTATTTTGCGGTGGCATGGCCTTTTGGACTGTCATGTGATCACTCCATGATGTCATCCGGGTGTCCACAAGCTTCCGGCAAATGGCTTATTGAACCCTCACTATGACCATCCATTAAATGAAATCTGTTTGCTGTTTCTGCTAAAACCCTTGCATACCTCCTCAATAGAACCATAGAATCCCTGCAGTGCAGAAAGAGGCCATCTAGCTCGTTGAGTCTGCACCAACTGTCTGAAAGGGCATCCCACACAGGTTCTCCCTTCCACCCAGTAACCCCACACATTTGCCATGGCTAATCCACTGAGCCTGCACATTTTTGGAGTGTGGCATGAAACTGGAGCACTTGGAGGAAACCCTCCAAGAGAAGATGCAAACTCCACACAGACAGTCACCCCAGGTTAGAATTGAATCCAGGTTCCTGGCGCTGCGAGGCAGCAATGCTAACCACTGTGCCACCATGCTGCCCTTCCAGTTATTGAGCCTCACGTGTTATAACAATGAAGCTTGTAATGAGGGAGGATCGAGAAAACATGGGTTAAAAAAATTTTTGCCCTACTTTTAAAACTGCAACTTCGTGAGGAGCTTGAACATCAGTGATTCAATTCAGAGGTTGACTAGGTTCAGCGACAGAGAGAAACTTGGCAATGTCGAGGGTGCCAGTGAGCTACAAGGAAGAGAAACAAAAACACAAATCCTTACTTGAAAATAAAGCGGTTGGGCCTTTGTCGACAGTGTGCCGCATTGAATAGAAGCCATGGAGCTTGCACGCAGCAAGGAGGAAGAAGAAAAATTCTGGCAGTAATTTCTGTATGGTGTTTAAATTGGGAGTTAGTCTGCAGTGAAATCTGGTTAATTTCTCAAATCATCCATCTAGCTAAACATAAGGGAAGCCACTGAGGGGAGTACTGCATAGTTCCTCAAGCCTGCAAGGAAAATGGCAGTGGTCACTTCAGCACCATAAACTCTTTTGATCAGGAAACTGAATGTTGGAGCTTCTATGTGGAGAGATTTCAGTATTATGAACAGATGAATAATATTCCAACAGAACTTGTGGTCCCAACCTTTCTTAGCGCTATTTAAATTCTCAATTTGGTCCAGTCAAAGAAGCCTGGTATCAAAACCCTTGATGAACATTAGTCGCTGAAGTTGCTGGTTATCACAGAACAGTTCAGGTTTCATCAAGGAAATCAATCAGAGAACGAGAACATTTCACAGTTTATAGGAGCTTTAAAGCATCTTGCATAATGTTGTGAGTTTGGTGAATCATTGGATTATCCTCTATGCGATTGCTTGGTCTGTAGGTTATGAAATGAGGCAATCCAGTGATGTTTGTTCTCGCATTAAATTTAAAAACAGCTCTGAAAGTACATCTTGATGGAACTTGCAGCTAGAGAGGGTTCACAGTTGGGAACAGGCATATGAGAGTGCATAGGATGGGCTCCACCCAGAGGAAGCCTGTTCAACTGCAAGCATACCGTCAGTGTACCAGAATGGGCCATAGGGCCAGTCACCGGCTGACTGTTAGAGCAAGATGTGGAGATGCCAGCAATGGGCTGGGGTAAACACAGTAAGAAGTCTCACAACACCAGGTTAAAGTCCAACAGGTTTATTTGGTAGCGTAATGTTGTGAGACTTGTTACTGTGTTGGAGCAAGGACAGCCAGTACAAGGATTGTGGCAAAGGTGGCCACTTTGCAGAAGTTTATTGGAAGGGATCAGGGTTCCCTGAAATGAATGGTCAGTAAAAGAACCCGGACACACACGAGACAAGAAAAATTCAGTAAAAAGAATTTCTCTGCTTTCTGTCCGTTATTGATCTTAATTGCATCATTTTCTTTGGATGTGGAGCTTCCATGATGGCTTTCATCTTGGTGCTTTATGTAGCCCTTTGTTATTGACAACATGGCTCAATATTGCACTGAAGTTCAGGAAAAGTCAGATTTTTCTTTCTTGGCATGCAGGCTATGTACTAGAAGACGTTACAGGATTGCTTCTAAGTTGTCAAATATTTCTGGGCACTATACCAGTAATCAAAATATCAAGTTAGCATTGTACACTGAGTAAACCAATAAAAATTTGGTCCATTGATTGCTGAAGTAACACAGGGGATTCCAAAGAATAATTGTTTGTACTGGAAAGTGCCTTTATGGGTAACAATGGTGAGCAGTGGCTGTGATTTGGTTGTGACCTTCATTTGCAGATAAGTTCGGGATAGGTCATTTTTACTGAACTCCTGCCTGTTGAGAATGACAGCAGTCGGGAGAAGACATTTCAGGAGCTTGGTGAGGCGCTAACTGTTAGCGGTTCAAGGTGAATCAGACCAATTTTGGGTAATCCCTACGCTGAGTGGACAACCAGTCAAAATGGAAGTTGACACAGGAGCCACCATATCCTTAATCCCAGAGATGACATATCAACAGATATTAAAGCATCTTTCCTTTAAAGCCAGCAAGTGCAATCTTAAGTACATATACGAAAGAAATTGTGCCATTGAAAGGCTACATTGTCAGGATGGAGCTGAGTGGACAAATTGCACAGCTGCCTCTTCACGTGATCTCAGGAAACTTCCTGGCTCTTTTTGGACAACCTTGGCTGGAGAAGACAAGCTGGGCTGGAGAACTGTAAACTTATTGGTCGATGCAAAGACCAACCTTCAGCACATCTTGAACAGATATGAGTGTATTCAAAGAAACACTTGGCTCAATGTAAGGAATGCAAGTGAAACTCAAAATCAAGTCAAATAGCCAACCAGAAAGCCTCAAGGAGAAAACGGTACCATATGCAGTTCATCCAAAGGTTGAATCGGAGTTAGTGAGTCTCCAACACTGGTGTTTTGGAACCTGTTACCATGAGTGACTGGGCTGCATCAATAGTGCCTGTCATGAAACAGGATGGTGTAGTTCGCATTTGTGGGAATTTTAAGATGACCATTAATCCGATGCGGATCAGTATCCACTTCCACAGATTGAGGATCTGTTTGCTGGCCTATTAGGAGGGTAGAAGTTCAGTAAAATCGACCTATCCCGAACTTATCAGCAAATGAAAGTCACAATCAAATCACAGCCATTGCTAACCATTGTTATACGTAAAGGCCCTTTCCGGTACAAACAATTACCCTTTGGAATCATCTGTGTTATTTCAGCAATCAGTGGGCCAAATTTTTGGTGGTTTACCCAGCGTACAATGGTAACTTGATATTTTGATTACTGGTATAGTGCCCAGAAATATTTGACAACTTAGAAGCAATGCAGTAACGTCTTCTAGTACATAACCTGCATGCCAAGAAAGAAAAACCTGACTTTTCCTGAACTCCAGTGCAATATTGAGCCATGTTGTCAATAACAAAGGGCTACATAAAGCACCAAAGAAGATGAAAGCCATCATGGAAGTTCCACATCCAAAGAATATGATGCAATTAAGATCAATAACAGGCAGAAAGCAGAGAATAGGAATAAATGCATCATTTTCAGGATGGTAGGCTGTTACTAGTCTGCATGGATCATTGTTAGGTCCACAGCTGTTCACAATGTATTTAAATGATTTGGGGCCAGTTGTAATATTTCCAAATTTACTGATGACACCAAACTGGGTGGGAATGTAAGTGTGAGGAGGATGCAATCAAAGCAGCATCAAAAAGACTTGGACAGGCTAAGTGAATGAGCATGATCATGGCAGGTGGAATATAATATGAATAAGTGTTAAGTTATTCACTTGGGTAGAAAAAAAACAGGTGCGATGGAAATTCACCAGATTTATCCTTGGAATGGCAGGATTGTCATGTGAGGAGAATTAGGGAGACTGGGTCTATCTTCTCTAGAATTTAGAATGAGGAATAATCTCACTGAAATGTATAAAATTCTTACAGGGTGGGAGAGGATGGATGTAGGCAAGATGTTTCCCCTGGTTGATAAGCCTAAAACCAGCGTAAGTAATTTCAGATTGAGATGAGGAGAAACCTCTTGACTTAGAGGATGCTGGATCTTTGGAATCCTCTAGCCCAGACGGCCGTGGAGGCTCAATCATTGAGCATGTTCAAAATAGAAATCAATAGATTTCTGCAGTGTAATGACATCAAGGGACATGGAGATAGTGCAAGAAAGGGGAATTGAAGTAGTAATCAGCCTTGATTTAATTGAATGGCAGAGCAGGCTTGATAGGCTGAATGGCTTATTCCTTTTCCTATGTTCCTAAATTAAATGGTTCAGACTACCACTAAACATAGTGATCGTCTTGTTTCCCTACTCCAACAAAAACAAATTGCTGCATAATCATATGCTTGTGCATCAAATATTTATACAAAATTTATTGTGCACCAAAAAAAGGTGTTCAGTACTCATGCAGAAAGCACTTTAAAAATCTTGTGTTTGCTTTGAAACAGCAGCATATAACATTGTGGGAGTATTTTCTGTTCATTGTTGTCACAGAGGAGAAATCAAATAATGTAATCAGAACAATGATCAAGGGTTTAAGACACTGTGTTAAGGATCAGGTTAATTCTCACCTAGCATAAAACTTCTTGTTATGATCTGGAATACACTGCCTAAAAGGGTGAAGGAAGTAAACTCAATAGTAACTTTCAGAAGGGAATTGGATAGATACTTGAAGGGAATTTACAATCATACTGTACAGGAAATATTTACAGGATCTTGGGAAAAGAGCAAGGTGGTAGCTCAGTCAAAGAACTGACACAGACACAATGGGCTGAAAATACTAAAATGTGGAATAGTGTTACTTTTAGGCAAGTTACTTTAATGTCTGTGCATAAAAGGTGTGAGCAGTTTCTATTTGATCTGTCAGTTGTCAAGTGTGCTCAAACTTCAAATTAATGTTTGGATTTTGCTGAAGCTAACTAAAATTGACTTCTCATTTAATTATAATGAAAAGAAAAATCATTAAAGTTCAAAATGTTTTAGAAATAATTAATCATTTTTAGTAAGAATTAAATGAAACAAAATGCAATTTCATAATTTTGTAAGCTCAGTCATTGTCCCTCTAGCACTCCACAATGAGGAATGCCAGCTGCTGCTCTCTATTTGTTGTTACTGCACATTAGGTACAGGATAAAGGTGATGCAGGTTTCTACTTCTTTAAATGACAATGTTTTGATCATTTTTTTCAACCCTGAGAGGCAGTTGTAATTAGGTCTCTTTACATTCTCAAATTGAAATACTGTAAGATGTTCAAAAAGTGGCCTGAGTGAATTTAGGTTGCATTTTTGGGAAGAGATCAAACAGTTTTTCCCCGTTTCACTCCACACAGAGCCTTTTAGTACAAGGGGCTCCTTGTACCATTTTGGTCTTTTGACTATACTTTCATCCACTCTTGAAACCCTCTAGTTTCAAGAATATTTTTTATTTTTAAAAAAAACCTTTAAAATTATCAAAGAATTTGTTAACCGTTTAAACTATGAAAACGTAGCTCTGCACAATAGGTACAATAACTTTTACACATTAATGTTGGGCAGGTATTTTGATGTTCGTTAATCAACATGCTTTTCTTGTAAAATTCTTTACTGTATTAAAATAACACTAAAATTGAAATATAAACTTTTTGGGAGAAATTAATGAGTGATGTTGAGTGGAATCTAGAATTACTTTGTTTTTATGCATGTGGCAATTAAACATACTAGGTGAGATCCTCCGGCCTCCCAGCCATGTGTTTCCCGCCGGTAGGATGTGATGCGTTGTTTGCTAGCAGTGGGATTCTCTGGCTCTACCACTGTCACTGGGAATTCCTATTGATGTCACCCCACACCAGTGGGAATGTGCAGGTGGGGGAACTGTCGGCAGAACCAGAAAATCCTGCCGGCGTGAACGACTGGAGAGTTCTGGCCACTGATTACAAGTGATTAGAATTAATTGAATTTACGTTCATTTCAACCGTCATGCATTTCCGTGAATTTTTAAAACCAAAACGATGAAATGTCTCAGGACTTGCCGCCACTATTTCTTACTGCCGGTCTTTTGCTAGTAGTGGCCACTAATTCAAGTCATTCCTGTCCCATTCCACCTGTCCTTCAGGCTATGTACAGTAATACAAACAATATCAAATTAAGGCATAAAGATATTACAAACTCTGTGCAACCCAAAATTGGATTAATTCTTTTAAAATTAGATAAATGATGTGCGCTAGTTTATAATCTGAACACTGCAGATTTGTTTTGGAGCAAAGATTTGCTAAAACTACATAATTTGTGTTATTAGCATCTATAAGCGTATTATTTTGTCCATTGGAAAAGAACCAGATGCTTTCCTGTGTTTTATTGCTGCTGCACATGTTATGCTTTCATTAAAAAGATGAGCACTGCTTTTATGTCACAGTGCAAGTTTGGTTGTGATGAATGGACTGGAGCTTACACCAGAATATTTTGCATGTTTGACCAAAGATGGTCATGCCTGAAAAGAACAGATACCACAAAAATGTCTGGGCCTGGTTTGTTTAATAATCACAAGATGAACTTTCTCCAAAATGCAATTTGCCTACACAATAATGAGCTACATTTCCTTTTGCTGCCAATGATACAGTGTAAAAATGTAATGAGATCTGCCAAGAGAGACTTCATGGGTTCCATTTAGCCTAAGTTTGGCAAATATTTAAGCTTATTTAAGAGAGCACAAAAATGATTTTTAAAAATAGCATTCATTGGTTATATTGCCAACTAAACTGATTTCCTAAATAATAAACTGTATGAAAAACAAATTGGCAAGCGATAATACTTTATATAAAAAGTGTTTCTTTTTTGTTATTTTTCTGTTTGATTATTGATATTGGGACATACTGAGTGACGTCAAATGCTTCTGCAGAACAAGATACGAGAAAATTAAATTGAATTAACCTGAAGAATATATGGATATTATTCCCCTTTGAGTTAATCTGCTAAGTTCTCTGATCTACTTAAACACGGTATATGAAGATTTGCCTAGTTTATTAAAATTTTGAATTAAATTGTCACATGAGGAATTTGAAAGCTGAAGCATTGCAGAGAATCTATGGTGCTAGAACTCATGCCTGTGAATGTTGTGTACACACAATACAAATTGCTAATCCACATTGCGTTTCATTAGGCCTGTGGATCTATTTTGTTCGTAGAACACTTTCAAGGGGCACCAATATTATTTGATGCAGTAGCTTAGTGTGCTCATCATTCTGCAGCTAATGATGTACTAACTGAAATATATCAGTATTTATTAAAATGTTTCATAATCTACATTGGCAGTAGTCATAGAATTCCTATAGTGCAGAAGGAAGTAATTTGGCCCAAGGAGCCTGCACTGACGACAGTCCCACGCTGGGGCCCTATCTCCTTAAGCCCACGTTTACCCTACTAATCCCCCTGACATATCCCTAACACTAAGGAGCAATTTAGCATGGCCAATCCACCTAACCTGCACATCTTTGGACTGTGGGAGGAAACCCACGCAGACATGGGGAAAATGTGCAAACTCCACACGGACAGTCAACCAAGCCAAGAATTAACTCGGGTTCCTGGTGCTGTGAAGCAGCAGTGCTAACCACATGACCATATTCATGCAGAACATAACTCAGAGCATTTCATGATAGAATTAAAAGAGTGACACGAATGATGGATTGGACATTTGAGGTTTGGTTTAGCAAAACACAAGGGAAGGATTTCAGAGGTGGGGAGCATGGTGAAGGAGAGATTTTGGATGAATGTAAAGTTGAAGTGCATGGGATTGCAGGTAACGTATTGAGATGGATAGAATGCAACGTAGCAGATAGAAAGGAATAAATAGGTTTTTTCAAATTGGCGGGCAGGGTGCTCCTGCTGTTTACATTCATGATTTGGACGAGGGAAGTAAATGTATTATCTCCAAATTTGCAGACGACCGGAAGTTAGGTAGGAGGGTGAGATGTGAGGAGGATGCAAAGATGTTAGTGTAAATTGGACAGGATGAATGAATGGGCATTATGCATTTCAGATGCAGTATAATGTGGATAAATGTGAGGTTATCCACTTCGATAGGAAAAATAGGAAGGCAGACTATTATTTGAATGGATGTAAATTGAGAGGGGAATACTCAGTGATTCCTTGGTGTCGATGTGCATCAGTCAGTGAAAATAAGAGTGCAGGTACAGCAGGCAGTAAAGAAGGCGAATGGGACGTTGACCTTCATAGTGAGAGGAATTGAGATTAGAAATAATGATGTTTTACAGGGCATTGGTGAGACCGCACCTGGAGTAATGTGTGCAGTTTTGATGTCCTTATCTGAGGAAGGATGTTCTTGCTATATAGGGAGTGCGGTGAAGGTTTACCAGACTGACTCCTGTGCTGGCAGTTGGGATTATATTTATTGGTTTTTAGAAGAGTGAGAGGGGATCTCACAGAAACTTATAAAATTCTAACAAGATTAGAGAGGGTAAATTCAGTAAGAATGCTCCCAATGGTGAAGGAGTCCAGAACTAGGAGTCATAGTTTGAGGATAACACGTAAACCTTTTAGGGCTGAAGTGAGGAGAAATTTCTTTACCTAGAGAATGATCAATCTGTGGAATTTTTCACTAATGGAAGCAGTTGAGGCCAAAACATTGATTTCAAGAAGGAATTAGATATAACTCTTTGGGCTCAAGGGATATGGGGGGGAAGCTAGATCAGCCATGATCATAATGAATGGCAGAACAGTCTCGAAGGGCAGAAAGGCCTACTTTTGCTTCTATTTTCTATGTATATTTCTATGAATATTCACACCTTTACTCAGGTATAATCCAGTGCTTGAAGAGTGCAGCAGAGATTGCTCATTAGATGGGGAATGGCTTTAGAGGGATTTTGTAAAGAGGTGGGGAACTTGAAGTCATGTAGGGATTTGAGCGATTTGACAAGACCAGCAGTAGGATTGTAGGGCTTTGTACACCAAACTATATGGGGCACAATTCACCAGTTGATAGTCTTAAGTGTTCCCCCCAGTGGGAAAACTGGGCTGTTTCCCACTGGCCTTAGCAGCACCCATCAGGTGGGATTCTCTCACCTTCAGCATTTAAATTTATGCATCCCAGGAATCACACCAACCAGCCTGGCTTTGCAGTGATCTTTTTAAAGGGTGCCCCAATCTCTGTGCTGACAGCCCCCGCGACCCCCTCCTAAAATGGACATGGCACCCCTGCTGGCGAGGGTAACAGCCCGAAACTCCTCAGCACAAAGGGGCAGTTCCCCCCCAAATCACGCACATGCAGACGTGAGGGTGACCCAAACCCCTCAGCCAGAGACCACAAGTCCACCCGTTCCACGAGAGAGACTCCCAGATAGGGTCCCCTCAGGACCCCAGTACCAAACTTGCATTGCCTCATGCTGTGACATTCAGACATGGCACTTTGTACTCTGGGGGAGGGCAAGGAGATAAATGACGTGCCCCTTTGCTGCTACAATGCTGCACAGACAGTGTTCCCCAAAGTTGCTGGGGATAGGACTTAACCTTGGGACTACCCCCTGCCAGGATTGAGGTCTAGCAGCTGCACTTATCCGTGATGCCCTGCAAATAATGTTGTTTGGTTTAAAGATGGTGACTTCTGACACTGGAATTGTGGGAAAGTTGCAGATGTTTTGTTCCTCGAAGACACGTCCATGGAGGTAGTGCCGGAATTGGTTTCGGCTGATTTGAAGCTTATCTGGAAGGCAGCGATTGGGTCACTTTGGAGGAGATATTGTCCATAGCCTGTTATTAAATCAGCTTACGTGGGGGGGGGCGGCAGTTTAGAATGGAGTTGAGGAGGAACTTCTTCACTCAAAGGGTGGTGAATCTCTGGAATTCTCTGCCCGTTGGTGTGGTAGAGGCTGCCTCGCTAAATATATTTAAGACGCGGATGGATAGGTTTTTGGTAGGCAAGGGAATTAAGGGTTATGGGGAGAAAGTGGGAAAGTGGAATTGATCCATTTCAGATCAGCCATGATCTTACTGAATGGCGGGGCAGGCTTGAAGGGCTAGACGGCCTACTCCTGCTCCTATTTCTTATGTTCTTAGATTTGGAAGCAGTTTGAAGGAGGCATGTAGCTTTATTTTTAAAATCACACTTGATATTGAGATATAATTAACTGGTAATTTCCAAAGGCAGTAGAAATATGTGCCCCTGTTTGCACAGTTCTATCTTGGGAAATGGAACCTGACTGTCAGCTTTGGTATTAACCTGTTGATTCTCAAAGGCATGCACACTTTATAATGTTATGACCATCTCCTGCTGATGATAAACTTCCTCTTCTTTGAAAGGTTATTGGAAATAAACTGATTTCCCTTCCTTATTGGTTCTCAGTTGATTCCTAGAGTTTTTAACAGACAGATAATTTGCCAATAATTTCTTTGTACGAAAGCTGATCCGGTTTCCAATTTATCATGGAGGAGATTCATCAGATGGAGCAATGTGCATTGTGTAATAAATTATGGTGATGCTTGTTGTCAATTATCTGCAGCATTTTCATATCTTAAAGATTTAGAAAATTGTTTTTCATGAAGTGCTAAAATATTAAAAATTCCCTGTTTATTATTGTATAACAGTGGTATGTTTACAACCTGTTTACAGTTTGGGACTGATGTTGATTTCCCTGGGCTCTTAAAATTCATAATAGTGTGTTGAATATAGTTGATGCCTTTCCCATAAACAAACTAAAATCGACACCTAACTATGCATCTTCTGTAATCTGGCTGTGCTCGTATCGTATGTAGTACGATGTTCAATGGAAGGGTCCCTGTAATCAGAAACTCTGTTATGCTTTAAAAGTTAGTTTGACAGCAGCTGCATTGGTTTGAGACCATTCATGTTAAGATTTATTCTTCCATGATAAGAAACACCTGTAACTTCAGAACTTACTAAGCCTGTTCATATTCTAATCCTGAATTAGAGTGATTTAAAAGAGCAATAAAAAAAACTGTTTAACTTGTAGCTTCTAGCCATAAAAAAGTGTTCAAGATATGTGAATCCATATTCTCATAGAATCCCTACAGTGCAAAAGCAGGCCATTCAGCCCATAACTTCTGCACTGACTTTCCAAGGGGCATCCCACCCCGACCCTATCCACATAACCCTCAGTATTTATCCCGCTAATCCCGATAACAAACATATCTTAACGTAAGAACATAAGAAATAGGAGCAGGAGTAGGCCATCTGCCCTTTGAGCCTGCCCCGCCATTCAATAAGATCATGGCTGACCTGTCGTGGCTCAGTTCCACATTCCCGCCCTCTCCCCATAACCCTTAATCCTCTCGCTTATCAAAAACCCATCAACCCGCGTCTTAAAAATATTTAGCGAGGCAGCCTCCACCACCTCAATGGGCAGGGAATTCCAGAGATTCACCACCCTTTGAGTGAAGAAGTTCCTCCTCAACTCCGTTCTAAACCACCCCCCCTTTATTTTGAGGCTGTGTCCCCTAGTCCTACTGTCCTTTCTGAGCGGGAAGAGTCTCTCCACCTCTATCCTATCCATCTTGGGGCACTTGGGGACAGTTTAGCAAGGCCAATCCACCCTAACCTGCACATCTTTGGACTGTGGGAGGCAACCAGACGAAACCCATGCAGACACAGGGAGAATGTTCAAACTCCACACAGTCATCCAAGGCTGGAATTGAACCTGGGTCCTGGCACTGTGAGGCAGCTGTGCTAACCACTGAGTCACCGTGCTGCCCATGTTTTTCATGTAAGGATATTGAAGACTAACCTGTGTCAGATTGAATGAAGTTTTTTTCTTTTTCTTTTGCTCATCAAACTAATATTGCATTATTAACTGATGTTCAATCCAACAGGATACAGAAACTATGAGAAGAGCTCTAGCTATGATTGACTCAAAGCTAAACCAGGCCAAAAACTGGCTAAGTGACCCAAATGCACCTCCAGGTAATTAGATTGTTTTGTTACTGAGATAATACATCAAGTCAAAATTCAAGATTTTGCCTTGTCCAATATCTTAAACTGTTCTTGTGTCAAATATGTTCTTTTACTGATAACGAGAATGTTGACTATCTATTAGGTTAAACAGATTTGTTGTGTGTTTTAGGTGATGCTGGGGAGCAGGCTATCAAACAAATACTGGATGAAGCTGGCAAAGTTGGAGAACTTTGTGCAGGCAAAGAACGGAGAGAAATTCTGGGCACCACCAAGGCTTTGGGCCAGATGACTGATCAAGTATCTGAGCTCCGCGCCAGGTAAATTAATTATATTGGCACGGCCAATGTCTGAATTTGTATTGAACGGAATGAACTCAGCAACGCATGCAGTTGAGTTCAGTTTTAATAAAATCATATTTGCCCAAATAGATGACATTGCTATCGCGTTCTTTCTAGGCCGAACTCTCTCATCTTTGTCTATTTCCACAAGAAACATATCCATGATTAAATGACATTTAACTTCCTACCCTTCGTATTACTTCCAATGAGAAGATGGTACATGCTTTTGGCTTCTCCTGTGTCTGTCCTGATGGATGCAAGATGAAAAGTTTTGATAGTATGTCTCTTTTATAGCCATACTCAAACTTCTGTCCTATCAAACATTTATTAAAATAAATTGTTTGAAGGCACTGTCAAATTAAAGTAATAAAACAATCCATGTGACAGATGTAACAGCAGTAAAGCAATCCATGTGACTATGAATTGCCAAGAAGCTGATTTAAGAGCTTTTATCTTTGATTTAGATAACTCTATGTGATAATATAATGAGCCAAGAATGTAGTCTGTAAGAACAAAGTTAATTACAACAGTGCATTAGGAACATTGGACAGGAGTAGGCCAGTTAGTCTGTTCAGCTTGGTCCACCATCCAGTGAGACCTTAGCTGACCTGTGAACTAACTCCATCTAGTTACTCATGTCCCACATCTCTCAATACCTCTGGCTAACAAAAATCTTTCAGTCTCACATTTAAAATTAGCATTTGATCTAGTATTAGTGCCATTTTCAGAAGAGAGTTCCAACATCTACCCTCATCCTCTGTGTGTAGAAATCTTTTTGAACTTCATTCCTAAAAAGGCCTGTTTAACTTTTTAGACAGTATCCCAAATTCACTTTTCACAACCAACAGAACGTTTCTGTCTATCCTAAGTTTCTCTTAATATTTATTTGTCTTAATATTTTTATTGGAAATTAGTTTTTGCCCATTTCTAATTGCCCTTGAACTGACTGGCTTACATACCAGAGAGCAGTTTAGAGCTGCAGTGTTGTGGATCTGAAGTCACATGGGCCAGACCAAGGAACAATGACAGCTTTGCTTCCCTGAAGGACATTGGCAAACCAGGATTGTTTGTGCGACTATCATGATCACTGTCACTAAAGCTAAGTTTGTTAAAATATTCCATTTTTAATGAATTGCAATGATAGTCTGTGGAATGATGGGATTTGAACGTGTCCCGGAGTATTAGCCGGGGCTTCTGGATTACTGATGTAGTAAGTTTGCTACCACTATGCTACATTTTCCCCACAATATCTTGAGAATGTCATAGAATCATAGAATTCCTACAGTGCAGAAGGAGGCCATTCAGCCCATTGAGTCTGCACCAACTCTCTGACAGAGCATCCCATTCACTGTAACCTCAGATATTTACTTCACTAATCCCTCTAACCTACACATTTTGGGACACTAATGGGCAATTTAGCATGGCTAGTCCACTAACCTCATCTTTGGAATGTGGAAGGTGATTGGAGCACCCAGAGGAAACCCATGAAGCTATGGGGAGGCTGTGCAAACTCCACACAGTCACCCACAGTTCTTGGCACCGAGAAGCAGAGTGCTAACCACTGTGCTGCTGTGTCAATCAGATTATCCCATAAACTTCTAGATTCCAAGGAATATTACTACCCAAGTTTGTGTAATCTTGACTTATTATTTAATTATTGGGGTAGATTTATACTGCACTGCACACACCCCCCCCCCCCGGCCTATATACCTTAAGGTGTGAGATCCAGACTGCTCACAGTGGTATAATCTTTAAATATAGCATAATTTCTACCCCATTTTATCCTAGTCACTTAGATATAAAAGCCTGCATTCCATTAACGTTTGGAATTATTTTCTGTATTTATTCATAATTATCTCAGTGCATAGTCCCCCAGATCTCCTTGGACCCTTGTATTTTGTATTTTCACAGATGTTAAGAACATAGGAAATAGGAGCAGGAGTAGGCCATCTAGCCCCTCGAGCCTGCCCCGCCATTCAATAAGATCGTGGCTGATCTGAAGTGGCTCAGTTCCACTTTCCTGCTTTCTCCCCATAACCCTTAATCCCCTTGCCTACCAAAAATCTATCTACCCGCGTCTTAAATATATTTAGCGAGGTAGCCTCCACCACGTCAACGGGCAGAGAATTCCTGAGATTCACCACCCTTTGAGTGAAGAAGTTCCTCCTCAACTCTGTTTTGAACTGCCCCCCCCCCCGCCCTTATCTTGAGGCTGTGCCCTCTAGTCCTGTTGTCCTTTCTGAGCGGGAAGAACCTCTCCACCTCTACCCTATCCATCCCTTTCATCATCTTATATGTCTCAATAAGATCCCCCCTCATCCTTCTAAATGTTGCCTGCTTAAAGCATGTAAGATAATAATATGTTTGTATGTGCATAAGTAAAAGGGAGATAATACTAATATTGTTGTTTAATGAGTAGAGGTCAAGGTGCCACTCCCATTGCCATGCAAAAAGCACAGCAAGTATCCCAAGGTCTGGATATGTTAACAGCTAAGGTGGAGAATGCAGCCAGGAAGCTAGAAGCCATGACGAACTCAAAACAGGCCATTGCAAAGAAAATAGATGCTGCTCAGGTAACTTCATTCAATTCTTGGAAAATATGTTACCTGACTGTTTGAACACAGATATAGATTTTTCTTAGCTATTTGTTAGAATCTTATGTTGACAGATTCATAATTTGAAGTTCCTTCTCTCTTGCATGGGGATCTTTTTCTTGTGGGATCTGTTAGAAAAGAAGAGCTGTAGTTCCTGGGAGATTGGTTCAGGTTGGGGTTTTTAAGAAATGCATAATTTGAAAAAGTGATGCTGGTTATTTTAAGTGAGGTAAATTTGTAAGCGAAGGTTTGGCCTGTCTTGAGTCAGATGTACATTCTATCTTTGGGAGTTTTCCATTGTCCTTTATTGGGGATGTGGCTTAAGAGCCAGGCACAGACTTCTTTCAACACTGAGAACATGTTGCATCTGATCTCCTGCTGTTGCCATTGGAGAATTTTTCTCGACTTTTATTAGCCTTATCTCTGAAGGACATGATTGTCTGGGAAACTGGGTTCTCTATGCACAGCCATTGTTTGGTGAGCAAGCTAAATTCCCTACAAGGCTACAATTTCCAGATTTTTGGCATACCTGATTTTTGCCCTGGTAGCAAACATCAGAACAAATTCAAACATCCATTTAGTGGAACCAGGGAAAACTGAACAAAATCAAAAATATTCTTACAAATTGAGGGTCTCAGAGGGGCAATGCAGTGAGATTGAAGTTGTTGGGATACACGATGGATGTGGGATTGCATTCCATAGACTGCAAGGTTAGTGGTTAAAGTAAAAACTGTTAATATTTAAGATAAAATTGGATAGATGGCTGAAGGGAAATGAGAACAGTATGGTTAGCTGTGATCAGAACTATTTATGCACATGGATTTTAAATACTGAAACAGACTGATTAGTGCTTGTTTTTGGGTTATGTTTCAATGTGTGTATCACGGAAGACCACTTGCCATTATGTTTTGTCAAATACCATGTTTCTATTGAAGGAGATTATAAGGTTGGTGAAATTGCTGCTATTGCAGTGTCATGTTTTGTAAAGTCTGTGTCTTTGATTTGATTTATTATTGTCACGTGGTGGTGTTCACAGATTGACGACCATCTTTGAAGCCTGTTAGGTCAGCAGGGAGTAATTTGGGATGTTGCTGTCCAGTCTGGTGGCCAGAAACATGGGTATAGGGAGAGCTGTGTTGGTTATTCCACTTGGCTAGCATGGCATATTTTACTCTTGGAATGTATTGTGCTTATTGAGTATTAGTTCAGTGTTCAGGCTGAGCGTTCCAAAATTCTAGAAGTTCGCTCAATGTATAAATAGCATAGGAACAGCATACTCTATGTTAAGATAGAGCCATAGAGGTTTACAGCATGGAAACAGGCCCTTCAGCCTAACTTGTCCATGCCAACCTTTTTTTTAAAACCCCTCAGCTAATCCCAGTTGCCCACATTTGGCCTATATCCCTTTATACCCATTGTATCCATGTAACTATCTAAATGCTTTTTAAAAGACAAAAATTGTACCCGCCTCTCCTATCTCTGGCAGCTTGTTCCAGACACTCGCCACCCTCTGTGTGAAAAAAAATTGCCCCTCTGGACACTTCTGTAGCTCTCCCCTCTCACTTTAAATCTATGCCCTCTAGTTTTAGACTCCCCTGTCTTTGGGAAAAGATATTGACTACCTCGCTGACCTATGCCACTCATTATTTTGTAGACCTCTATAAGGTCACCCTTCAGTCTCCTACACTCCAGAGAAAAATGTCCCAGTCTATCCAGCCTCTCCTTATAACTCAATCCATCAAGTCCCAGTAACATCCTAGTAAATTTTTTCTGCACTCTTTCTAGTTTAATAATATCCTTTCTATAATACACAGTATTCCAAGTGTGACCGTACCAATGTCTTGTACAACTTCAACAAAATGTTCCAACTCCTGTATTCAACGTTCTGACCGATGAAACTAGCGTACCAAATGCCTTCTTCACCACTCTGTCCACCTGTGACTCCACTTTCAAGGAGCTATGAACATGTACCCCTAGATCTCTTTGTTCTGTAACTCTCCCCAACGTCCTACCATTAACTGAGTAAGTCCTGCCCTGGTTCAATCTACCAAAATGCATCACCTCGCATTTGTCTAAATTAAACCTCATCTACCATTCGTCAGTCTACTGGCCCAATTCATCAAAATCCCATTTCAGTTGGAGGTAACTTTCTTCGTTGTCCACTATGCCACCAATCTTGATGTAATCTGCAAACTTACTAACCATGCATCCTATATTTTCATCATTATATCATTAATATAAATGACAAATAACAGTGGATCCAGCACTGATCCCTGAGGCACACCATTGGTCACAGGCGTCCAGTTTGAAAAACAACTCCCTACAACCACAGATGTAGCAAAGGAGATGGTACTTCATAAAATTGTGTAACATTTGTTCGGAATTTTGTTCATAATTGATAAGTATTTTACATGACTTTGACTTGCACATAGAGCTGGCTGGCAGATCCACATGGAGGTCCTGAAGGAGAAGACAACATCCGTGGTATTTTAACAGAAGCCAAGAAAATTGCAGATCTTTGTGAGGACCCCAAAGAACGGGATGATATACTACGTTCGATTAATGAAATAGGAGCATTAACAGCCAAGCTGTCTGACTTGAGAAGGCAGTATGTATTGAAGAAATGGAGAACTGAAAGACTGACTGATAATCATTGAGTTTCTTTACTTGAATCTATCAAATCTTACGTATTCAGCATGAAACTCTCATTTCAACTCACAAATGTGTGTTCTAAATCAGGTCTTCAAAGTCACTATCATTTGTTTCTCTTTACAATCTTTAAACTCACTCCTAACATGTTCCCAGTGTTGACAGTTCTGCTTAATTTTTCAACTATTTCACCTATTACCACTCTTTGGATTTTGTTGAAATTACTGACCAGCACTTAGCTTTATTTACTCAAATGCTGTTTGGTTCATGTTTGGTGTAGAGTTGTGACCCTGTTTCCTGTGCTTTGCAGAGGTAAAGGTGACACACCAGAAGCACGTGCATTGGCGAAGCAAATTGCGACCACACTGCAGAATTTGCAGACCAAGACAAACCGAGCAGTGGCCAATAGTAGGCCGGTAAAAGCAGCAGTTAATTTGGAAGGCAAAATTGAGCAAGCCCAGCGCTGGATTGATAACCCTACAGTTGATGGACGGGGTGTGGGTGAGAACACTTGAAATTCATTTAAACACAATCAGTTTTACTTAATTCTTTTGAATTCTTGTGTATATTACCTTACACTCCTGTTCACATTGGGGAAATAAGAGGTAAAAGCAATTTTAGTTGTGTCATCTCCACCCTAATTGCTATTAGATTAATGTAATTCAAGGAGTTCAAAATAGTGCAACTTTGTACTTGCAATCAAGTATGGAATTCTTGCTTGACACTTAGACTAGAATTTTGAGTTCCACGAAGAACTCTTACATTACGAAACTCCATTGGCTGGTGAGCAACTGAACTTTGTGCAAGTTTTAGATGTGGAGTGTACATTGCAAAAATAACAGAGACTATTGTTGTTTTATACAGTGGGAATGAAAATATAAAGGGAAGTACTTCACGTTTTCTTCTTTCATCCACATTATAGGTATTTTTTAAAGCAGATTTTAAAAAACTATTGCCTGCTCATGTTTTCTACCAAGACCTATAATTTTTGGCTCATTGTAATCCTGTTGGATTGCTTGTTGATTTGAGACTTTCAATGTAATAAACAAACTAACAGCACTATTGGCTAAAAGCAAAACTGACTAAACACTATCCAGGAAGCAATTATAATCTAAACTACAGAAAAGATTCTCCCATTTAATACTTAAAATGACCAAAAGATCCTTTTGTGATTATACTTTACTCTGTCTCTTAAGTGGACAGTTTAGTCTCCTGGAACCAGGCCAAAGTTATTCTGCTGTCCTCACAGCTTGCTTCCTTTATCTTTTTCCAGCCAGGTAACTACCAATTCCATAACTGACATTTATGGTGAGGGTTCCCTTGGAGATTCTTCTGTCGAATCAAAGCTTGGCAAATCTCCCAGCCTTGTTTAAATCATCATGAACTTAGTCCTTTCAATCTGAGAATGAACTCCCACGCATATTCTGCATGGTGACTAATCGAGACTGCCCTCTCTCTTTCCCTTCTCTCCCCCTCACTCTCCAACCCTGATCCTACAATGTCTTCCTGTGGCTGTCCCGTCTCAAAGTCCATATTAGAACCATGGAAAAATTATAGCACAAAGAGGTTATTCAGCTCATGACATATGCGTTGGTTGAAGAATAAAAAGTAATAAAAACCAGCTGCCCATTCTAATTCCACCTTCCAGCACACGGTCCATTGCTGTTACAGAACTTTAGGTGCATATCCAAGTACTTTTTAAAGGAAATGAGAGTTTTTGTCTTCATCACGAAACCATGCAACAAATTCCAAACACCCATCACTCCTGGATGATGTTGATTTTTTTTTCATGTCCCTCTTTTCCTTTTACCAAATCACCTTAAATCTGCGCTCCTTGGTAACTCACTTCTCTGTAATTGACCATCCCTGTGGCAGTGTGAATCATCTCTGCCTTGAATCCAAGTTGAATTGCTAATTAGTTATCCTTTCAACTCCCGGTCCATTCTATATTGAAGTAACTTAAAGTAAAGTTCAATGTGCACTCGCATAGGAAGTCTTTCAAGCTGTGTGGGCCTCAACTTGTGTGAAATCATGTTTATGATGTCCCAGAGATGAATACTACATTTGTGTGGTAGCTCCTGGGCCCGGTTGAGTGGCAGTACTCTGCTTCACGCATCCTAGTCTACCTAACAGCAATGTGTAGTATGTGGTTCTGCTGTCCCAGGTAGTACCCACCAGCTTCCATATGAGGTTCACTCTTGCCTTGACCTTACTTTTATGTTCTCTAGATGTTACCGGTAATGTTATGATCCCTGTAGGGAAAAAGTACATGAAATTTACCAAATGACCTCTCGATGAAAAAAGACAACTTTTTGTGACACTTTGGAACCAATGCATACTAAACGTTAACTGACAAATGATACTTCAAATAAAGAAGTAAATTTCACTTCAAACAGTCGAATCAACAAAGATACATTTTTATGCAACAGTAAACATTCCTCTTCAGTATATATGACATTATGTAACTACACAGTTCCACGATATACTGTTATTTATTGAGGCAACGTAGGTCAGTTTTCACCTCAGTACTTATCAGCAAGGCACACATCTATAAACACACTTGCCTTCAATCCTGATGGTGTAGCTTTCCAGAGTAGGTTTTTGACAGGGTCCCACCTGGGAAACTGATAGCAAAGGTAAGAACCCATGAGATCCAAGGAAATTTGGCAAATTGGATCCAGAATTGACTGAATGGCAGGAAGTAGAGGACTATGGTTAAGCTTGTGTCCAGTGGGGTCCCACAGGAATGAATATTAGGACCCTTGCAGTTTGTGACTTATATAAATGATAAAGACTTGAATGTAGGAGGGTTGACCAATAAGTTCGTGGATGATAAGAAAATTGGTAGCGTGGTAAATAGTGAGAAGGATAGCCTGAGATTACAAGTGGACATAGACGGGCTGGTCAGATGGGCTGATCAATGGCACATGGATAAGTGTGAGGTGATGCACTTGGGCAGGACAAATGAGATAAGGGAATACATAATGAGTGGCAGAACCCTGGGAAGCACAGAGGATTAGATGGACTTGGTATGCATGCACACTGATCCCTTAAGGTAGCAGGACATGTGGATAATGTGGTTAAGAAAGCGTACGGTATACTTGCTTTTATTAGTTAAGGCACAGAGTTTAAGAGCAGTGAGGTTATATTGGAACTATATAAACTAGCAGTTACACCAAAGCTAGAATAATGTGTGCAGTTTTGGAATCCACATTATAGGAAGGATGTGATAGCATTGGAAAGGGTGCAGATGAGATTCACCAAGATGTTGCTGGACTGGAAAGTTCTGGTTATGAAGAGAGATTGGATTGGCTAGAGTTGTTTCCCTTGGAGTAGAGGGGACTGAGGGTACATGATTGAGCATATAAAATTATGAGGCACATAGAATGGACAGGAAGAATCCTTTCCCCTTGGGATCAATGACTATGGATCATAGATTTAAGCTAAGGGGCAGGAGGTTTGGAGGCAAAATGAAAATACTTTTCACCCAAAGGGTGGTGGAATTCTAGAACTCACTGCTTGAAAGGGTGGTGGAGACAGAGGCCTTCACTACATGAAGTATTTAGATGTGTATTTACGATGCCAAGACGTACAACGCTCTGGATTAAGTGCTGGAAAATGGGATTAGATTGGTAGGGTGGTTTGCCTTTGACTGGCGCAGATGTGATGGGCCGAAGGGCCTTTTTCTGTGTGATTCTATAACTGTTTATAAAACCTCACGTTCATTACACCACCCTGTGAGACTTGTAGACGTAACAGTTTACCCAGTGTAAGCATAGATGCTTTTGCCATTGTCTGCAGGTGTGAATATCATGCACCTTCTTCCCAGTAAAAGAACCTTGGCCGTCCTCTTTAACCAAGCTAACCAAAATTCTTGTTGAGAAGGCTTCAGAGCAGTTCACATGATTCCTATATTCCTCCATTTTCCCCGAAATTAAACAGTCAGCTCAAAACATTATAATATGAATTCTGTTTGTTTTTTCATTTTGGTTAGATATTTTCTCCCTTCCCATTTTCAGCTCATCATATTGTACACCTTCCTCCATTGAGAGGATATGCAAACTTGAATCAGTGATGTTTATTTCTAGCCACTGGAAGGTGAGCCTTGTTTCGCCACCAAGACGCTCCTGCTTTCCACTCAGCACTTCTCACAATTCTGTCTGCCTTTCAAAATGTCCGAAACTAATGATGTGCCACTATTTGGCCCTTTTACAATGTTCTATTTGATTTAATTGAAGGAGTTTTGTTTTTTCTGTTTAGGTCAGGCAGCTATCCGTGGACTTGTTGCTGAGGGACGTCGACTGGCAAATGCAATGATGGGACCTTATCGTCAGGAAATGACTGGAAAGTGTGACAAAGTAGAACAGCTGGCTGGACAACTTGCAGAGTTGGCAGCTCGGGGCGAAGGGGATAGTCCTCAGGCCAGAGCAATTGCTGCACAACTGCAGGACGCACTAAAAGTAAGAAAGCTTGAAATATTGTGGACCGTTCTGGCTCCCACACAATAGGAAAGATATAAAAGCATTGGAAAAAGTACAGAAGAGGTTTACGAGAATTGTTCCAAGGATGAAAAACTTAAGTTATGAGGATAGATTGGAGAGGTTGGGACTCTTCTCTGTGGAGAGAAGAAGGCTGAGAGGAGATTTGATAGAGATGCTCAAAATCATGATGGGCTGGACTGAGTAGATAGGGAGAAACTGTTCCTGCACATGAAAGAATCAAGAATGAGAGGGCATAGGTTTACAAAAGAAGCATGTGATGTGAGAAAAAATGTTTTCACCCAATGGTTGGGATTTGGAATGCACCTGTAAGCAGGTTCAGTTCAGGTATTTCAGAGGACATTAGATGATTACTTGGAAACAATGTGCAGGCATACAGGGGAAGGGGAAAGGGGAATGGCAGTAAGCCACAATGCAATCACGATGAGCCAAGTGGCTTCTTCCTGTCTGTAACAATTCTGTGATGTGGCTATTTTGATTTACTAAATGCAAAAGCAAAATACAATGGATATTGGAAATCTGAATCAAAGTGGGAAACGTGGAAGTACTCAGCAGACCTGATTGAATTAACTTTTCCGGTTGGTGACTTTTTGTCAAAATGGTTCTGATGGAAGGCATGACCAGAAACATTCACCTTGTTTCTGTCTCCACAGATGCTACCAGACAGTTGAGTATTTCCAAAATTATGTTTTAATCTGCTGAATCTATTTAATAGCACATTAAAGGAATTGATGTTATTCACCATGCCTTTCACAACATTTGTACCATGTAATAATTCTAGGCAGTTTTAACTGTAGCAGTGCTTGACCATGATCTTTGAGGTTCGTGTGAGTAAAGCTTTTAATAAATATATTTCCATTTATTCAATGGATGGACAAATCCTTATGTGGGGAGCATTCACCAAGTGCATAATAAAAATAAATACTTTCTGCATCAGAAGGCTAAAATTATCAGTCTGCAAACTGTCATTTCTGTATGCTGATCAACAGTGTAGAAATCCCATAATTGTGAAAGTTGATTTGCTTTTTACCTACTTTGAGTCAAGATAGCATAGGAATTAGGCTTTCCATTCAAACTGTAATTTGTTTTTTAAATTCAAGAAACAATCCTGAGAATTGCAATTTGCAGTAAAGAAATGCTTTTAAATTAAAATCTTACATTTCAGTCAAATACTGTTACAACCAACTATCTGTGTAAAGTGAATATTTTCCACTAGGTGGGGTACTATCTCTGTAATGATGAACAGTGCTTTCTTGGAATGAATCCTGAAATGCTTTAACTTTTAATAAGACAAGAACACAAGAAATAGGAGCAGGGGTAGACCATATGGTCTGTCAGGTCTGCTATGCCTTTTAGTACAATCGTGGCTGATCTTTGGGCTTTAGCTCCACTTTCCTATTCATTCCCCATACTCTGACATCTTGAGAGATGAAATATTTGTCTATCTCAATGTGATACCGTCACAAAGCCCATGGGGAATCATTGATCTCACTGTGGGGCTCACTGAGAATAAGTCCCCCTGGTAACATGGTAATGACTTACGCAGCTCATTACCTAAGCCTTCCCTCAATGTGGAATGCCATAAGCATAGACAAGGGTCATGGGTGGAGGGGGGACTCATAATGTTAAAATGGCAGCGTGGGCTCGTTGGGCCAAAGGGCCTGTTTCCTGTGCTGTGTTGTTCTTTGCTCTTTATAAGGCAGACCCAGGTTGCAGAATTGCAGTTCCTGGCTGGGATTAATAAACCATGGTTGCAGCTTTACTTGATGTTCTGTAAATAAATAATGTTCCTTTCAAGTCAGGTTTCCTGTGTTATTACACCCATCCTTAAGCATATTCAATAGTCGAACATCCACAACCCTTTGAGTTAAGTAATTTCCCCTCATCTAATTTCTAACTGATCTTTATCCGAAATTAAAACATTCCTCCATGTTTTAGATTCCCCGACGAGTGGTAACAATCTCTTAACATCCAAGCTATCAAACTCCTTCAGAATATTTTACTGTTCAACAAAATCATCTCTCATTCTTGTAAACGCGAGAAAATAGAACTAATTTGCTTAGTAGATAAGTTAAAAATGCATCATTTCACAGTGAACATATTTTAAGTAAAGCTTGAGCGTTATAGTGTCTGATAATTTTAATACACTATATGGGGAAACCGTTTATGAATGCATTGATTACTTAGGAAATGCAAGTTGCTATTGTTCTGTACAAATTATAATTGGTCAATTAGGGAGAAGAGTAGTTGGCATTAAGGAATGAACTTTCATGCTGAATGAAAGTTCTTTGCAAATTTAAGACGTATGTGTTTGTGAATTCTTCCTCCCTTTCACCTTCCTCTTTTTTGGGATGATCTAGTCTCCACTTAGCACCTCTAAACAGTAAAACATGCCAAAGGCCAATTTATGCTGAGGGGGTTGCAGGCATGAATATATATCCATGATTCAACAGAACAGGACAGTAGCTCAAAGCTTTTGCATTTGTCTGTTATAATGTATCCATTTTTATGTTTAGTGGAGGCCAGTTTCAAATGAAGAGCTTACAAAGTATGGTGCTGTTACATGAACCTGAATCCTACCACTCTGCCACTGTGCTTTGGTGCTGACTTTTAAGGCTGTCAGGCCATCTATTTTTCACCAACACCATCATTTTGAGGACTAGTTTATTCAGTGCTCAACAAATTTCAGTCTAGTCAAAACTGAAAATCTGTTTTTTCTGCAAACTACATTCTCTTTTCTGTGCTGATACCTTGTGTCCCAGCAAAATAACTTCAAGACCTTGCGACCTTTAAAAGGAAGTCTCATTTTACTTGATTGATATTCTCAAACAGTACATTCCTGCTGATGCATTTTCTGTTTTTCAAATAATTTAGTTTTCCTGTATTTTTGTCTGTCTCTGCCTCAAAAGACTATCTTTACAAATAAAACGTTTTTATGCATTATTGTTATTCTCTCAAGTTAATTTAGCTTGTGCTTGGTATTCACCTATTCCCATTGCAAAGTGCCATTAAAAAGTTAATTTACATGAGGCACATTAAGATGCTAGATTCCTTTTAGGCAAAATATGAATATTTCATCACCTTTATTCTCTCTTAGGACCTAAAGGGCAAAATGCAAGAAGTTATGACCCAGGAAGTATCTGATATCTTTAGCGACACTACCACTCCAATTAAGTTGCTAGCTGTAGCAGCCACAGCTCCTCGGGATGCACCAAATAGAGAAGAGGTAAGTGGGAACTCAAAAAGATGTGTTTGTTTAGAAGAATGGCAGAAACAAAGTGATTGATGGAAGAGCAGTCCCCAATTACTAAAGTATCAAATTAAATGAGGTATGAAGGAACTAAACCAGGTAGAGAATCTTACCTGTATGTTAATATTACCAGTTGCAAAGGAGGATTATTGAAGTGGTAAGTTAGTTTGTTTGCCAATGAGGATTGTATTGAAGCAACAATGCATGGCATTGTGGAGTGATAGGATATAATTTTCACTTTGCACCCTTGAGAAACTATATCGTTGAATTCTCGATCTTGGCCATGTTGCTGTTGGAAAGTAGAATTAAAGAGGTTTCTTCATGGAAGGAAAACTGTTCCCCTAGTATTTTGTATCCTTTGACAATTGTTTCACATCGCTTTAGACTGAACTATAGGTTCCCTTTCAAATTTTTTGGTTGCAATAATGCAATATTGTAGCAGATGAGAAATACAGAGGGCAAAAAGAGGCTGCTTTTCCCTCAAGTCAAATATTATGACCAACAGAATCTGTACATTTTGTATTCATGTCCAAGTAATGAGGAAAATCACATTTATTAAAGATACAACAATGTTGCTGTATTGGTAGGTGTTCGAGGAGAGGGCAGCTTATTTTGAGAACCATGCTGCCAAACTTGGTGCTACAGCAGAGAAAGCTGCTGCTGTTGGAGCTGCAAACAAAAGCACAGTAGAAGGCATACAGACAGCTGTGAAGTCTGCCCGAGAGTTAACACCACAGGTAGGTATTGTTAAACACTCAAAATCAGAAGCTATTAAAAAAATCTGTTCTGATAACCTCCCCCAACCTCTGCTCCAATTTTAGCAACCTGACTCTGCTATTCATTTTGATTTCAATTTTTATAAAACATGTCGCTGACTCTGATTCTGACTTCAATGTAGTTGAGTCACTGCTGACTGAGCAATGCAGAAGCATGGCCATTCTCTGCAAGGTGAGATATCCCATCAAGTGGAATGACTGGAAAATGGATCAGGCTTTTTAAATCAGTTGCATGTGGCATTAAGTTTATGTTAGAAATGTTTTTCAATTTAAACATTTTAGCTTCATCCCACAACTGCCAGCCACATACTTTTAGCCCTATATTCGTAACTTTGGAAGGGGTTATTGGCATTGTCTTTGCTGCCGCAATAGTCAACTTGCCCCCAAGTCTCTCTAAATGTGCAGTTTTGACCATTACTGAATTCCTTGTCCAGGTGGTTTCGGCTGCTCGCATCTTGTTGCGAAATCCTGGTAACCAGGCTGCCAATGAACATTTTGAAACCATGAAGAACCAGTGGATTGATAATGTTGAGAAAATGACTGGTGAGAAAATTTTTGAGTAGATGCACTGTCCTTTTGATTGAAACTGTGAACGTCCATTGTGTAACTTTTGCTCTGCTTTCTTGTGTCATTAGCTATTCTAAGTAGCAGCTCTACAAAAAGCTGTGCTTTGAGCTTGAAGCCTTCTTGGTCTGAGTTATAAGGAGAGGCTGGATGGGCTGGGACTTTTTCCTCTGTAGTGTAGAAGACTTGGGGGTGAACTTATATAGGTCTATAAAATAATGAGGGGCATAGTTCAGTTAAATAGTCAACAACTTTTCTAAAACTAGAGAGCATAGGTTTAAGGTGAGAGGGGAGAGTTACAAAAGGGTCCAGCAGGGCAATTTCTTCACACAGGCTGGTGAATGTCTGGAATGAGCTGCCAAAGGTCGTAGTAGAGGTGGGTATAATTTTGTCTTTTAAAAAACATTTGGACAGTTATGTGGGTAAGATTGGTATAGAGGGATATGGGCCAAACACGGGCAATTAGGACTTTTTTTTATACATTCGTGGGACATGGACATTGCTGGCTGACTAGCATTTTTGCCCATCCCTTGTTGCCCTGGAGGGCAGTTGAGAGTCAACCACATTGCTGTGGCTGTGGTGTCCCTGTAGGCCAGACAAGTAAGGACGGCAGATTTCTTTCCCTAAAGGACATTAATGAACCAGATGGGTTTTTCTGACAATTGACAATGATTTCATAGTCATCAGGTGCTTGTAATGAATTCAAGTTCCATCATCTGCTGTGGCAGAATTCGAACCCGGGTCCCCAGAACATTAGCTGAGTTTCTGAATTAGTAGTCTAGCGATAATACCACTAGGCCGCCACCTCCTCTAAATTGGGACAACCGTAGTGATTTTAAAAAAAGAGCAGCATGGACAAGTTGGTCGAAGGGCCTAATTTCATGCTGTAAACCTCTATGACTCTTTGACTATGACCTACACTTGTGAAAGAGTATGTTGGCAAGTGGCAACAATTTTAATTTTTGTACTTTGAAACATTATCCAATAGGAAGATCCTCAGAAACAAGCTAAACCACTATATCAAATTTAAGGCTGGGTTAATTGATCCTGCATTCTCAACAGGGAGCAGCACTTGGTAGAATAGCTGTTCGAAGAATCTGCATCAAGTATTTGTAATGCAATCTCTGACTGATGCTCCCTTTGACCATGGGTCTCCTATAAATTTACTGAAATTACCCATTCGTCTTCACTTGAAGAGAAATTGCTTCAAATACTTCTATTTCCATGTCTGCTTTGCAGAGAAAGTTAATATTTGCACAAAGCACTCCTTTCTCCATTGTTTGGAAGTTTTTTTCTACATTTTAAATAAATGGTTGTCAGGTGGGGATTGGAGTGATAATATCATCTCTTGCAGCATGGTCTGCAGCCACTTATTGCTAATCTTGCAGTAAAAATGCTGCTATAATTTTGTGGGATGACCTGTATTTCTGCTGTTAAGGATCACTTAAAACAGTTTACTTCATCTTTCTAAATTGAAGAATTGTGTCTACCTTGAGCATTTAATATTGAAAAATGGCAATCTAATGAACTGAATTGGCAGTGTTTAAAAAATAGATTCCTGGCATGCTTTGCAAATATTAATCCAACTATTCCCTCCCCACCACTCTCCTAACTCCCTGTAAAGGAGTTGTAGGCCTATGTACCTTGTGATTAATTTGGTACATGGACTGCGTACTCTCAAATACCTGCTATTGTTTGTGGGAGAGCAACTAATGATGATTTTGTTTTTATTTTTTTCTACTCCATGCTGCACTTCTGATATCAGAAAATGACACCTGCATCCCTCTACTACGTGATTCAGACGCCTGTTATTTCACTACAACTTAAGAAATTGTACAGGTCTTTAAATGTGCTTGATGTGGCTGCATTCTTCCATTTCTGTGTCAACGCGATATTCCAAATTTCCAGCTGTACATACTAGAAACTTCTGTCTTAAATAAGATGAGTTTTTGTAACAGCCTAAAATTCAGAATTATATTTGTTCCATTTCATGCAAGTAATTCTGGGTAATGATTGTCATATATTTGTATAGGTTTGGTGGATGAAGCTATTGATACCAGGTCTCTATTGGATGCCTCTGAGGAAGCCATCAAGAAAGATATAGACAAATGCAAGGTTGCCATGGCCAATGTACAACCTCAGATGCTGGTTGCTGGAGCAACAAGCATAGCACGTCGAGCAAACCGAATTCTTTTGGTTGCCAAGAGGGAGGTTGAAAACTCAGAAGACCCGAAATTCCGTGAATCAGTGAAGGCAGCATCTGATGATCTAAGCAAAACCATCTCTCCTATGGTAATGGATGCTAAAGCTGTAGCTGGGAACATTTCAGATCCTGGTAAGATGCACTGAGGATTCATTGCACAATTTTTACTTTCACTAGATTATTGAATGTGCCTGTTTCATGTATTGAGGATTGTCTGCTTGTATTATTCCTGATTTTATCTGTTATATCACACATGGTTTATTCTGATAGTATAGTTAACATTATTAATCCTAGTTAAGCGTACGAGAGCTGTTGCCCTCCAACAATGGAGCTAAGGACCTGATGTTGAGATGCTTAAGATAATTTTTTTTACTTCAGGCACTGGCTCACCTTAATTTCCTTCTCCCCACAATAATTTGACATCATTTTGTTGAATTTTGGTGGTGCTTTGCATCTCAATTTAACATTACAGAGCCAGTTAATCTCGTTTTTAGCAGTCACTAAAGTTTAATTTATCTAAATGACAGCCTACATTAGTGCTATTTTGCTTCCAAGGTTGATACATTTCAAGTTTGCTATGGCCTGGGAGCGAGGGTAGTTTGCTTTTTCGAGTTAAATGGAAGTGACTGAACTGAACAGTGAGGGGTGATCTGCTTTTTAAAAAAAAGTTTATTTGCCATGATTTTATTTGCAACAGATAGGACATTTTTGTACATAAACAAAGTTGCCACCTGTTTTGATTGAGGGCGTGTGTTTTTCTGGTTTTTGATCTTGTCAATTAAATCATGAAACCTTGCCTTCAGCTCATGTGTCTTTCAACAATGTTGGTTTATTTCAAGTATTTTGCCAGTTCACTTTGTTTGCTGATCTATGTTGCTTACCATAGGTTTGCAGAAGAGTTTCTTGGATTCAGGATATCGAATTTTAGGTGCTGTGGCTAAAGTTCGAGAAGCCTTCCAACCTCAGGAACCAGACTTTCCTCCTCCACCGCCTGATCTAGATCAGCTTCACGTATGTCTACATTTGACATTAGCGTAACTGTGGAGGATTGATGTTTTGTTTTTGCTGATGAAATAAATTATATTCTGGAAAAAACTGTCATCAGGACATTGGGAAAATAATATATATCCATAATTTAAACAATTAAATATTAGCAGAATTCTTAAATAGTCAGGAAAACTTTACTGCCTTCTTTGTTTCATATGAACTTACTAATTACACATGGTACCTGGAGTACTGCATACAGTTTTGGTCTCCTTAACAAGGATGTACTTGCTATCGAGATGTGCAATAGAGGTCCACAAGACTGATTCCTGGGATGGTGGAATTATCCTGTGAGTAAAGATTCAGGAGACAAGACATATAATCTCTAGAGTTTAGATTAATGAGATAAAATAATTGAAACATACAAAATTATTATAAGTCTGAACAAGATAGATGCAGGAATGATATTCCCCTTGGCTGGGTTGTCTGGGACCATGGGAACAGTCTCAGAATAAGAGGTAGGCCATTTAGTGCTGTGATGAGGAGGAATCTCCTCAATCAGGGTGATAAATCTGTGGTGTTCTTTTACCCAAGAGGGCACTGGGTGCCGTGTCATTGAGTATGTTCAATACGGAGATTGATAGATTTCTAGATAGTAAAGACATCAAAATCAAGGGTTATGGGGATAGTGTGAGGAAAATGGCTTTGACCAGCTGTGATCTAATTGAATGGTGGAATAGGCCGGAGAGGTAGAATGGCCTCCTCCACTTCTGTGTTCCTGTTGCACTTGGGCTAGACTTCTCTTTAATTAATGCTCTTAACTGATTGGGTTAAGTATGCCATTGTTTCATTGTATTTTATTCTAAATGTTGTGTAGCTGAACCCAAGTATGAAGGAAAGATAATTTGAAATTTAGTATGGGGCATTTTTTTGCAGTTCGGTTGATCGTTATAGGGAAGTTTCACAAGTTCTCCATTGCACATTATTAAACTAATGGTGAGGGAAAGGAGAAACCAATGTGCATCATGTGAACTTTTTTCCATTAAATAATATGCTTTCTTTTACTATGTGTATTTCATCAAAGATGTATAGCAACATCTATATATAATAATCCCCAATTATTATTCAATGGAGTGTTTTGGATTTGCTTAACATTGGAAGTTAAACTGCTTGCGAGTTTTGCTTATGTACTACTAAACATGATTAATTAAAAATACAAAGTTGGGACAGATTACAATACTGTGAAATTTTAGCATAAGATCATGATATTTATCTTGTAAAAGCATTCCTTTTCCTATGCTTCAAGTAATTAAAGAGTAGAGGCATTATGCTGAAGTTTTCTTTATATTAAGCTTTCAATGTGTGGTTTACAGCTGAATGATGAACCTGCTCCCCCTAAACCACCACTTCCTGAGGGTCAGGTTCCTCCACCAAGACCACCGCCTCCTGAGGAAAAAGATGAAGAATTCCCTGAAATGAAAGCAGGAGAAGTAGTGAACCAGCCTATGATGGAGTCTGCCAGGCAGTTGCACGATGAAGCTAGAAAATGGTCGAGTAAGGTAAGGGCTTGACTGACCTAAGGAAGCCAAAGGCAAACAAAGCTGTTTTAATATCTATAGATATCTATTTCTTGCATACGTGGCCTCATTTTAAGTTCCTGTCAGACCGAAACTGAAATCATTTCTAGTTGAATGAACTATTTCTGTGAGTGCATCTCGATTCAAAACACATGCTGATTTTATTTTTATCCTTCTAGAATTGTTTTAGGTATAAGCATATTATTACAATAAGGTTGTTTTGCAACCCATAGAACATTTTATTATTTTCATGGCTTATGACATTTAGAAAACTTCTGAAATGTCACTGCACACTGAAGTTACTGTTCAAACCTTGAATACTAATTTAAGCTAATCAATTAAACTAAGATTAGTTGTTCCTGCAATAAAATAGGTAAAAACAGTGCTTTCCATTGAAGACAAACATGCATTTTGAGTGATCCATTAATGCACTGCATGATTCTCAGCAAAGTGCACATCCGCATTTGCTAGACTCTCTAAACTCTAGTTGTTTGGAAGAAATAATTTTATCCGGGCAAGAACATGAAAATAGAAAAGAAAGAACTTGTTTGGCCCATCTTGCTTGAATCATTCCCCTTGAAAACTAGAGTGACACTGATGGGTTTCTTGCAGAAATGCAATACCAAACTGATGGAAGTGTTTTGATAGTAGTAAGCCACAATCAATCAGGGCAAATTAAATGGTGAATTATATTTTCAAAATAAATTGATGAACTTTAATAGCATAATTGTCTTGAGCTCATTTTCAGGCCCTGTTGTACTGCTCATTATCGCTGTGGGTGATATGACAGTTGTCTGATCTATAAAACAAGGCAGTGTTCTGTGCAACAAAGCAATCAACTCTGCTCACCACTTAACTAGATAGATTAATTACTGATTCTGTCTGCAACCCACCTGCGTGACTTGTTGATCTATTTGAAGGTATTTGCATCATTATCTGAACTTCGGTTATGCATCAGCAGATTTTTGGGTCTCTTGACAATCACTAATATTGCTATTTCTCCTTGAAGATTGTCAACATGCTGGATTGTAACCTAGATGAATAATTGCTCTAGCAACAGATGTGAATTTTATTCCTTCCCTTTATTCCAAAGATTATCCTGAAGCTGTACTGGAACAAATAACAGTTATTGAATAACTCATGTAACAATAATCTACAAAAAAATCTTCCCACTAGATACAACCCAGGTACAACTTGAGCAGCTGGTATTGACAGGTCTTAAGGAGATTGTGGCATAGTGGTAGCATCCCTGCCTCTGAACCAGGTCCTTGAGGTTCAGGTTCCACTCTGGGACTTGATGACCAATGGAAGGTGCATTCATAATATGGCCATCAAATGCCCATGGCAGGCAATAAGAGTGGGAGTGATTCCTGGTTGGCCATGCGATAGAAAGAATTGGAACCTCTACAGTCACATCCCATAGTTCTAGGCTACCCTATGCATGTAAAGACCATAAGACATAGGAGGAGAAGTAGGCCATTCAGCCCTTCAAAGCAGCTCCGCCATTCAATGAGATCATGCCTGATCTTATATGATAATCCTCAATTCCACTTTCTTGCCTTATCTCCATAACCTTTAATTCCCTTGCTGATTTAAAAAAATCTGCCTGTCTCAGCCTTGAACATACTTAACAACTCAGCTTCTATAGCCCTCTGCAGTATAGAATTCCACAGATTCACCACCCTCTAAAAGTAGAAACTCCTCCTCATTTCTGTCTTAAATGTGTGATGCCTTATCCTGAGATGATACCGTCTGATCTTAGACTCTCCACAAGGGGAAGCAACTTTTCACCACCTTTCAAATCCCCTGAGTATCCAAATTGTCTCATTAAGGTTACTTCCCATATTATTCTAAACTCAAGGTTCAACTTGCAGAGGTCTATGTTGCCATAGCAACTTGGATTCCTTTTGGCGAGTTGGTTGGATGGTTGGTGTGGATCAGATTGGTACAAACAGCAAGCGGTTTGATCCTCATTCCAGCTCGGGTAGATTTGGAACTTGTCTCCTTGCACTACCCATGGCAGAGATCATGGCACTTTAGGTCAGATTTGCCTTTGGGCATAGAACTCAACAAGAGAAATCACTTCTCCAGGGGTTTTCTGCTCTCCTGGTTCATTTTAAAATAGCATTTAGGATGGTGTCCTTTTTAATTGTGGTTACAACTTCAACTAGAAAAAAAGTTCAGTGATGTTCCAATGAACGATAACTTCCTGGGATCTGAGACTCCACTAATCTTTGAATGGCTCCAACAGCTGATCACTGTTTGAAATTCAACTTAATTCATATATTTTTGTAGCAATGAAATATTTACCACATGTCTCTATTTTTCCCTCGAACCACTCATTTATTTTACAAGGCAACATGGAAAGTGAAGCCTTTCCACTCCTCCATGTCTGTGGACAAGATTTAATCCTGATTCTCTGTAATTTCATTTGTCTTCCCTGTGAACTTTTGGGTATGCAAGTCCTTGTCATGGAAAACTGCTTTGATGGTATGTGTGTCAGTTGGGGTCACAACTCAATACTGTATGGTATTCATGCTGTCCTTAAATATCAACCAATTCTTTTTGCATATAGTTATCTCTTTATTAAATAAAATTGATGCTTCCATGCTGAATTGAGGGATTGTGTCCATATGTGGAAACACGGTAGAGCTCTGACAGTCTACAAGAACTGCACAAAATCACTTTGTAAGTTCTTGTAAATGCTTCTGTTGTAAGACCAAGACCCATCGTCAAACAAAATAAAGTTTCATTGTAGAAATAGTGGCACGGAAGAAATTGTTCAGATTGCTGTATCTGTCACTGCTAGTTACTTTCTACTACAGTTTTTTTCTCTTTTTCCTACGTCACGTTTATTTTAAAAGCTTGCTACCTTTTCCTTATTTTTCAGATTGAGTTTTTGGGATATACTCATCATTTTTAGGTACTAGACTTAGCTCAGAGATAGCATTCCCATTTGTGAATTACTAGAGTAGTGGTTCAAACTTCACTCCAAAGACACAGGAACATACAGTAGAATGACAGACGAGTTTGCTACTGAGGGAGTGCTGCATTGTTGAAGGTGCCATCGTTCAGAAATGATATTAAACCAAGGCTCTATCTGTATCAATATAAAGATCTAATGGCATTGCTCAAAGATGAATTGAGGATGTTTACATGATGTCCCAGCCAACATTTGTCCATCAACCACAATCAGTGGAAAGCAACTTACCTGTTATGTATTTGAGGTCGTGCTGCACACGTTAGCATTTACCATTCTCTGCTTTGCAACCGTAATTAAAATCAAAAATATCTTTCTTATCTCTGAAGCACTTTGAGATGATGAGATTACATCAAGGTGCTAAGTAAGTGCCTTCCTCCTGTTCTATGCAATTCTTTGCATAACCTTAAGTTAGTATCTCTAAGTGATAGCATTTGCAAAGCTAAGTAATTCATGAACCTTCATAAAACACTATTTCAGTTGAAGATGTGAACTGCTTTACTTTGGCAGCTTTTATGTCTGCTCCTGCTCAGAGGACTCCATTGATGTCATTTTGGCTACAATATATTTTTAATTTCTATCGCGTGAGTAGGAACTGATAGTAAATACAAAAAAAAACACATTATAGGTTTTGAAGCCTCTTTCACCCACCATATTCCCATTCTGCATACCTGTTATTTGACATAGTCTCAATGCTACTTCCTTTGGGTGGAGGAAAGGAAAGGGATTTGTGGGGGTCGGATGGGAACTGGTATTTCTTGCAATGAATGGGTCCATTTATACTATATTGAGGTATACTGGGAGGGCAATGTCTATGTCCTGACAGACTGATATCATGGATAGCAAAAATGTCCAATCATCTGTGTATCATGTGTGGCATGCTTGTGTCTCCTGCCTGAAAAATAGAATATTTCTGTTCTTTTCTAACTGATTTTTGTGTGAAAGGTACCTTTATTCAAAGAATGAATGTGACCTTGTCAGGTAGGTCATCTTTCCTTTTCTGTAATCTCACTTGAGGTTGGTGCGGTGGGGAGACAGTTGGTGCACAATACTCATCCAGCCAAAAAACAGGGTGAGGACTGATCAATGTATACAAATTTTAGGGGCTTTTATTGAGCCAGTAATTCAGGTGATGAACTTTTGAGTAGTAGTTTAAAGATTAATTATTTAATAAAAATTGTACTTGCAGTGCAGTATGGATTTCCCTCAATAAATTATTACAAAAACAGAAATGAACAATATTTAATTTCATCTAGAACTAACTGATATGCAAATTTAACTAATTTGGTGGCTGAATCTACCAGTTTTAACTACTAAAGTAGATCTGAATAGCTGAAGGAGGTGCTCGTAATCCAGATTTTGTTTTAGAAGTACTATTTTTCGTATTTAAAACAAATATAAATTAGAGACAGGGTTATTAAAATTGACAGTTTTTCTGCTTAGAAGCAGTTTAATGAATGTGTTCTAATTTGATAATATTGTGGTCAAATTATATTTTTTTGGCTTCTGAAAATGTTTCCTGCACATCTTCCTTACTATCTTCTTTGACCTTCTGCTCTGGTTGGACGATTCAGAAATATCCTAGAGTGATAGAGCTGCCTTGCCTTGTGTATCTGATTACCAGGCTAACAAATTAAGATCTTGCTAGCTGAGCAGCAAATCCGATAAAGCTTCCCATACACAGGATGGGGAAGAGCACATCTCATGATATGAAGTGAATGCTTTGCTACTGACGCTGTCTAAAATATGGGCATAAATCTCACCCTAATGATTGCTAATTTTCCCAGTTAGAGGTACAGACTCAGAATTTCCTTTCTTCACTGCACTCAACCATGCTTGTAGTAAGCGTTGGGTATATGGGTATTAGCTCTCATTTCCAGTCTCCAGATAATATCTCCTGGTAGCTTGCTGTGTCATGTCTAAGTTTCCTCATGGACTATGAAACAGATTATCTACTTTGGCTGTGGTTGAAAAGTCTAAATTGGGCAATTTACATTGTGCCAATACACTACCTTATATCTCTGGATGTCCAAGTCAATTACTTAACTAACTTATCACCAACAGCTAAAGCTATGTCCTCGAGATGCTTTGACAAAGAGGTACGTTTATTGTGTGGCTCACCTTCCATCAAGGGTACTGAGTGTTGGGTTAGTGTATCCACAGTCTACCCTTCCAACACGCAACCGTTTTTCCTACCATTTTGCAACAAGTTCATTTCTCTGCTTGATCCTGAGATGGAGCTGCAAGGTTGGCTAGAGGATATCATTTTTCTACATGCCTATGTTTTCTGAACCATGACAATGAAGTATTTGGATTCTTGTCATACGCTGCAAATCCATTGAGAGAAGTGGTATTTCAAAAACATTCAGATTACAGTTGGAAAGATGAAAAATCCTAATTCTTATGAAGTATGATTTTTTTGAAAATGTAGTCTTGGCTGGCTTATGAAAACTAATTATGAACCACTAGATAAAAAATTTTCCCACCTCGTCCTGTTGTTTTCCTGCTCTGTGGGTCCTTCCCTTGTTTTCTGTGTTGAAAATAGTTTTAATTCCAAATGGTGGAATGTTTAACTTTCTCATGAATAAGACTTTTTGCTTTTGAGATAAAGAGTACCCTAATTAAATTTATTTACTTAAATTGTATAGCTGGGATAATATATAGAGGTACCTGTATAAGTGCAATTTTTGTATTTAAACTTTGGTCAAATTCTCTCCTTCTGAACTGTTAAGAATATTGTAAGGAAAGGTCAAACTGCTACTCCCAGACCACGTTATTAACAGGGAACCTAGGTGGGTGTGGAGAAGACTGGCAGTGGACAATGAATCTGACAAGCCCAGGATACAGCAGTCCTCTTGGTTTACTGGCAGGGTTTCATTTAAATGCCACATGAATTTCCTGCTTGTGAAGTGGAAGCAGTTAGTAACGACAGGAAGGTACATCTTGGGATCGGGGGTGGGGGGGATGGATGGAGCAGCCCCTGATAGTCAGCACCCCATCATTCTAATTCTTTCTGTTACTGGGGTGCTGATGGAGGTGGGGTGATGACAGAGAAAATGACTGGGGCAGTCAATAGATCTCCTTGTTGAAGCATTAGAAGCGTATTCCTGATCCTCCTGATCTATAATGATGAGGAAAAGGAACAGATCTTGAACCTCTGATCTTTCTCCAAGGATCTTACAGCAAATTAAATTAAAATCACAGCACAGATGTCACCAGGATATGACTTTTCATTAGTTCAGCGCCTACCTATTCTTTGTGAAAGTCTAGTAGCCTAATGTAGGTTTATTCAAAACTAAAAGGCTGGGAATGGGGGCAAGTTGCTTGGTCTTTGTATTTTGACACTCATCCTCATGTTAGTGAATGGAAATGGGGTGTTCTGGTTTGTAATAATTGAGGCCAAGGTGCTTAGGTGAAAATTTTATCTTACTCACTGTTCAATTCTACCTAGTCTAGAGTTACTTTACTTCACCAATTAACAAAAGGCTTTTCACCCTTGGCTTAACACCTTTAATCTTTAATTTCATCAGGTTTGGCAACATCTGTGGAGAGAGAAACAGAGTTGATGTTTTGACTTCTTTGAAACTAGAGGAGGGATAGAAACATTATGGTCTTATGCAGTTTAATAAAGGGGAAGAGTCTGATAGTACAGAATGGAAGGTTATGGATAGGTTAGAGGGTGAGGGAGATTAAATAACAGATATATCATAGAACAAAAAACAAAAGGGGTGTTCTGCAAAGCGATCACCCAGTCTACATTTGGTCTTCCCACTGTAGAGGAGACTGCATTATGCACATTGAATACAGTGTACAAAATTGAAAAAACCTCTCCATGTACTCTGCAGCCATGACCCTGACCTTTCAGTTGCATGCATTTCAATTCACCATCTTGCTCTCATGCTCACATTTCTACCCCTAGCCTGATGCAGTATTCCAATGAAGCCTAATGCAAGCTTGAGGAATAGCATTTCATCTTCCGATTAGGCACTTCACTGTCTTTTCGACTTAATACAGAGTTCAATAACTCCAGATTATGAACCTTGTCCTCCATTTTGAATTTTTTTTTGTCAAGTTTCTGTGTGTTCTTTTCATGTTTTGTGTTCATACAGTGCTGTCCCTTATTCTGCTATTAACACTTTGGACTAATGCTTTGTTTCTTTATTATAACTCTTCCCACTCCCTTTGCCTTTTGTTTCATGACACCTTTGTCATTTAATTACTCCTGCCCCCTAGCCAATCCTAGGCTTTCCCTTCTCTCCCTAACTTTTCCCTGCTCTTTCAACAGCATAAAACTCATCACATTTTTACCCCTTTAGTTCCAAAGAAGAGTAATATTGGACCGAGACATTAATTCTGTGTCTCTCTCCACAAATGCTGCCAGACTTGCTGAGTTTTTCCAGCACTTTGCTATTGCAGATCTCTAGCATCTGCAATATTTTGCTTTAATCTTTCATTTTATCATTGTGTACTTAAAATATTAGCATCCTGTATATTACCAGTGATTGGCAATCCATTTGATCTTTTGAGTTTGTATAATAATATCTAGCTTCCCATTCCCTTCAACACATAATTCGGTGATGATTCCCAGTATAACACTCCCTTATCCCATCATTCTACTTCTTTCCAGCAACCAATTTTGTATGTTTTTCATTCAGTTCCTTGTGCTGTGCATGCAGTCACTGATCCTGCTTCACTTCATTGTATAACATAATTTTTTTTTTGTCTTTGTCCTGCTGTTTAGTTGTGCAAAAGGTCTAAAGCTGACTAAGTGAATGGGCAGGAAAACTTTTCAGCTCTTTTTTCTGTAAAAAAAAAAATCCCTTTCTCCTCTTTCCCTTGGGCATGATTCATCTGCTTCCATTAGTTGGCTGTAAGTTAAGTCACAAGCTCAAGATAGCCAAATGTTTTCCCTTCCTAATTTTCCTACACACATATATTGTGCTTTCCTTCCCTACAGAACAAGAAGATACCCAATTACTAAAATAATTCCGTTCATATTCTCTCTCCTTTTGTCTCTCCTACTAACTCTTTCACTGTCTTTCCATCCTCTCCTCTGTACTCGCTACCATTAAAGCCTGATGTGACTGATGAGGCAAGTGAAGCAATTGAGGCTGATGTAGATGTGTATGATGGTGATGATGATGATGACGATGATGTTGAGTTGACTCTTCCCTCTGACAATGAAGATGAGTACGAGCCTGAGCTACTATTAATGCCTACAAATCAGCCAGTTAACCAGCCAATTCTGGCTGCTGCTCAGTCTTTGCATCGAGAAGCAAGAAAATGGTCTAGTAAGGTACTCCTCAGTTTTTCCCACTGGCTGTTGGTTCGTGTGCATCCAGTCGTTCAAAATATTGACCCATTTGCATCATTGTAAATTCTGGTTGGGTTTCATGAGCCTGAAGTAAAATGTTTGCCTGCATTCTTGAAGTACTGAGATTGGCTTCACAAGTTTCTCATCAATGTCAGCTGTCAATTTAAGAGTTGACTTTGATGCATTTGGAGGCATTTTGCTCTGTGGCAAACAGTGTGTGCCCACAATCCCAATTGTTGACATTGAACGTTGCATAGTCTCCATCACCTGTGAAGCCATAGATGACAGCTTCTGAATGACTTCCAGATTGAAAATAGATTTTTTACTTATTTTGTCTGTGCTGTTTTCTCCGAAGGGCTATTAATAAAATGGATATAAAAAGCAAAGATATTTGATCTGGCAGTGACTGTTAAAGGAAGACTGTCTGCAGAAAATATTACACTTTATGAATAATAGTTTGGACTTAATTTTCCATAGGTGGAAGATCTAGCACAATGTATGCAGACAAAGAATATCAAATTTGTCTGTGATTCTTGGCTTCAGCTGTGCTTGACATTATTACTATTAAGGCCTCTTCAAGGTAAAAATTTAATTTCATAGGCCTTAATCAATCATCTTCCATTTCATTCTAATAGTCTGAAATATTTGGCTATTAGGAATTTTAATTTTTTGAAAGAAATTTCCATTTTCTAAGTGAAGTAGACATTAAGCTGAATTATATCTTAATTGATCTTCACTATAATTGAGATTATCTGATTATAATTGAAATTCAATTATACTTGAGCTGTGATCTGTAATGAATGCTTATCTGTGGCCCAGTAGTTGTTGCCTTGCATTGGATAGAACTGTAAAAAGGGAGAGGGGCGGTTAATTTCCTGCTTTCCTACTAAAATCATTTCACCAGAATAATTGCACTCTTCCTCTGTTATTAATTTATGTAACCATCTAAAGACATAGAGGAAAATTGCGCTGTCAGATGCAATGACTTGTGGTAATGCAAACATACATTGTGCAATTTACAACGACTTTAAATTCCTGAAAGGTTTCTGTTTTTAAAATCTGCTGAACGGCTCAGCAATAAGGCAGTTTCTGGAATTTGAATAGAGGGTTGTTGTAATATTTATGGAAACTGAAAGTGTTCTTTGACATTGGATTCCTTATGATTTCTGTACTCTACAAATTTAATCATCATATAGATATTTAATTTCTTTACCTAAGTCTCCCCTCCACCACCCCAACACTAAAAGAACTGGAGAGATTTATGTAATGTAGAGAAAACATGGGCCTTTGGAAATCACCTTTGGTCACCCATCTGGGGAAAGAACCATTTAGAACTAATTTGTGCCTTTTGCAGCTGGGTGTTGATTAGGACCTACCTCATTTATCTATTAAGTTCTGATCCATTCCTCGGTCAACTGGCAGCTTGCCAGACACTCGGCCTTTTAGCTAAGATCAAGGGTCAGATCAAATCGAAGATCGGGTGCAATGCCTTTATTTGTCAGCTTTGAATTGGGTTCAACTTGAATTTGAATTCGTTTTCTTTTTGGAGAACAAGGAGATGGATTCAAAGCTTACCCTTTTTTGCAATTATATGAAGGGCATAAAAATTTTAAAAAAGAGATGCCAGTAGCCTCTTCATTTTGTATACACTTGCCACCTTTCAGAATGTCATTCCATCAGCCTATACAAAAGGCAAAAATTTTAAAAAATCCATTAATTTCAATATAGAAACAAACCAATGTAGGTTGATCTGAGTTTCTGAAAATTGACCTCTAAGACTAATACAAGGCAAGCATTAAATTTGAATATAAGCACTTTTCAGTGTTGTGCTAAGTTAAAGGTGCTATCTAAATGCAAGTGATTGTTGTAAATATAATGTCAAACATTGACTTTAAGGGATTATGCAACATAAATATGAATTTTGAACAATTGCGCAGCACATTTTAATCTAAAAGTTTTGCCTTTAAAATATATAACAGACAATCTTCCTTTCTAGATTGCAGCTTTACTAACAAGAACATTGTTGCTGCCATTGAATGAAGTTTTGTTTCTTGATTTAGCATCCACTAATGACATTTATCTGGTTGTATTAGAGCTAAAAGCTTTTCATTAACTTTCATAGCTCCAGTTGCATAGTTAATACTTTTCCTAACATTTCATTGACGTATTGCAGTTCTTGAGAATGCACAGTTAAATGCCTGATCTTGTTTTCAATCACGTTACATTTTAAAGCAAATATTTTGCAGTGTGTCTGTTTATACAATGTTAACATTTTTTCAAACACTGGGTATCAATCTAAATATAGTGATGACAGCTGTTGGGCTGTTAAAACATTTACATCAATAAACTTGAGTTGAAGGTTCTGTTTTTCTTTGCAGTCTGAACTTTTATTAGATCTACCTTTCTAAATATATTTTCCAAAAGGATGCTGCAGTGCAGCTGTCAATCCGATCCTTCAATATTAACATTATTTACCTAAATAGAAGAGTGCCAAACCTCAGTTAGGTCTAGCAATTGTATGTTTTGGTCATGTGGAGCTGGATTCTCCCATACCACTGCAGTGAATGAGAGGTTTGGCTGTGTTCCGAATTCTCCATCCATTCTGGCAGTGGCAGTGGAGCGTGAACTTTAGTTTTTCAACTTTGGAATAAATTATCGGTTTTCTTGAAAAGTGTCATCTTTGACAGTGCCTTCACAATATTGCTGTTGGTGGAAAGCTTATTTTGCAATTAATTAGTTTGAAGAGAAGAAAAGTTAACGTGGGAATTGGCAGTCAGTATTTTGAAAATGATGGGCGAATGTTATACACTAACAGTGCCTATGCAGGAGATACCATCCTGACTTCAGCACATAGCCAATGATAATAATTAGAGGAACTTTTTTTTCCACAATTACAAGTAGCAAATTAGAATTTTGTTTTTATATTGGGGAGAATGGTTGGGAGAGGGAATGCTTTACTGGGAACAGGAATGGAGGCAAACTAGCTTTTAAAGGCTGAAGTTGGTAAAATCAAAGAAAGAATTAGGCTTTGAAGCAAGTTTGGAGACTAATGAGAGCCAGCATATGTGACTCCTCATTTAACGCTTCTGAAGATAAATCAGAAATTACTACATACAGTTAAAATGAACATTGAGTTTTTTTTTGACCTGGTTTTTGGGATTTGTAGTATTTACTCTGTCATGGAGAAGTTTAATTCTGGAGTTCTACCTTAAATTATTTAGTGGAAGAACAAACTATCTAAATTGGGGATTTGAAAGTTATCACTTACTGAATATTAATCATAGATTTTTAAAAATCTGCTGTTAATTTTAAAGTTGTCCCAAACTGGCAATTTTTTAAATTATGCAGCTCCAAAAATTGAAGTGTTTTATGCTGAATACAATGAGAAAGTGGCCTTTATTTTATTGGATATATTCAGTACTCTTCACCACTTCAGATCATGAGCCATTGTGTCCTGAATACATTAACTTCCTAAAACTCATTATAGTTTTCCTTTTACAATATACGTCCCAACTTTCCCCAATGACTTGGTAACCTTACTAGTGAGTAGTTGAGTCATGCTAGATTTGAAGGTTCAGACTTTGATTTACTGCTGTTCTGATCTAAGTGATGTGGCAGAAGTAGGGGTGCTTCATATTGTCTCTGCACAGGAGACAACAGTCTCAGTTTCCAGCATCCAGTGGTCCTTGCTTGAAGTGGGTGAGATGAGCTTGGCTCTAGTATCTTGATGATTGAATGGCTTGCTGATCTTCATTGTCAAGGTACAAACCTGAAGTTTCCTTACTTTGAAATTGCTAACCATCACACCTGTTTTATTGGGCTCAAAATAAGGTGAAGGGGAGCAATTTTTGGTGGCAGTTGACTGCGTCCAATACAACCTACCGCCAAAAATGTTTACTTAAAGGGAACTGACACATGCTGCATTTAGTTTTCTCTGGGCCTACAGAGGCCCAAACAATGGCCATTGATATGACTGCTGAAGGTTGTGAGGAGGAGAAAAGATTTTTTCACTCACCTGAACATGCAAGAAAGTGAAATTTCTTCCTGTATCCATAGCACTGCTATGACCCACTGAAAACCTGCAAACTCCCACTTAGTGGCAACTCCTCCAGCTCCCCATCCTACCTACCTGATGTTCCTGCCAGTGTTACAGCCAGCTCAAATGTTGAATTCCAAACCACCAAGCTGCATCAGGATACTCCATCCTGTTCCGGATATTGATCATTAAATGCATTTGAGGTCTATTGCTGGATTTAGTACAGGTCTTGTGCTATCTTAGATTGGTATAGGGAGTGATCACTCTGTTGACTTGTCACCTGTTTTTGGTGCACACCGTTCTCACCAAATGACTCTTGCTGGGATAATATTCTGTCGATGCTAATTGTCCCCAGATTCCTTGCCAAATGCCACTATTGATATGATATGTAATCCTCAATATTGGAGGCTCTGTGACTGAAGAGCCCCTGATAATTGCGGTAAACTGATTTGACCTTGGTTTACGTCAAAGATGTCAGCTTCTTGCAGGGTGAAATGGACAATGTACAGAGATGCAAACTTGGTCACTTTTTTCCCCTTTAGTTAGGGTAATTAAGGCTAACTCTAACACAATAACAGTGCCATTAGTTAGGTGAGCTATTTTGCAAAGACTGGGAATCTGTGATCCTGCTGGTCTTTATGGTTCAGCTGATCAATCATAAACTTATGGAGCTGTCCAGGGAGTTGCAGTGTTTGAGTGAAATTTCTTAATGCAGATACTTTTAGATTTCAGGTATGTAGTTAAGTGCCTTTTATTTCTTGTTATGCACAATATAGAACAAGCCAGGCTACTTTACACCTGAATTATTTAATGATCTCATGGTAAAGGATCCTCCAAGCAACAGTGATTGTAAAATGATATAATTTCAAATTCAGTTTACAGGTGAAATTAATGCCTTAATCTGAAATAAAGGCATTTATATAGTTGTAAAGTCAAAATTGGCTGATGTGGATTTGCAAATAGTTAAGATGGTTGATAGTAAAGATGATATGGCTGCCATACAAAGAGATGTTTCAGAACTCAACACAGATATATTCCATTATAAGGGAAAGACTCTAAGAAGGATGAACAATCTGTGGCTAGCACAGGAACTTATGAATTGTATCAAAATGAAATAGAAGGTGCACAGTGCTGTGACTTCAAGAACGGGAAAGAAATTAGAATTTGACAGTATATGGCAAAAAATGTGAAATCAAGGCAGTAGAGTTTCTGCAAATATGTAAAAAGGAACAGGGGTGCGAGTAGCTAATATTAGTTATTCCTTCAAGGATCAGACTAGGGAATTGATAGTGGGAAACAGGGAATTTGTAGAGAATTGGAATAAGTTTTTCTGTGTATCTTCATAATAGAAGACACAAAGAGATTCCCAATAATAGAAGAAAATCAATAGTAAAAGGGTTGGTGGGGGTATTTAAAACAATCACAGCCAATGAAAAAGTGCTAGGTAAGCTAATGAAATTAAATCCTGACAAGTTGTAAGACCTGCATCCTAATGTCTTAAAAGAAGTCGCTGCAGGGATAGTAGATGCATTGATTCTAATCTTTAAGAATGTAACAAGCGGGATGGATAAATTGGAACCTGCTGATGCATTTGATTGCAGTTGATGCATTTGATTTCCAGAGGGCATTTGGGCGGCATGTTTAGCACTGCTGCTCACAGTGCCATGGACCCAAGTTCAATTCCAGCCTTGGTTGTCTTTATGGAGTTTGCACATTTTCTCTGTGTCTGCATGAGTTTTTTTTCTGGTGATCCAATTTCCTCCACAGTCCAAAGATGTGCAGGTTAGGTGGATTGACCATGTTAGATTGCCCCTAATGTCCCAAGATGTGTAGGTTGTGATGGATTAGCCATGGTAAATAGCTGGGCTTAAATGGAAAAGTGGGGGAGAGGGCCTGGGTAAGATACTCTGTCAGAAAGTTGGTGCAGACTTGATGGGCCCAATGGCCTCCTTTTGCACTGTTGGGATTCTATAATTTGATAAACTGTGTTTGTGCTGATATATTTCCATGGATAGAAGATTGGTTAATTAACAAGAAACAAGGTCAGATTAAATGAGTAATTTTCAGGTTGGGTTCCGTTTAAGACTAAAATGAGAGGAACTTTTTCTCTCAAGGATTTTAATCTTTGGAATTCACCACCCAAATGAGCAGCGGAGACTGGGTGAGTATATTGACGGTTGAGTCAGAAAGATTTTTGATTGGCAAGGAAGCTGAGTGTTATCAGGAGGGGGCAAGGAAGGAGAATGGAATTGAGGCCATGATCCAGTCAGCCAGAATCTTATTGAATAGAGTCAGCTTGAGAGGCAGAATGGCCTACTCTTGCTCCTATTCTGTTCTTAGCATGGCTGCAGCAATGTTTCTCTGCTGTTTTTGTAATAACTGAATTTATACAAGTTGAACTACTATTGTGCTCCACAATGGAATACATTGTAGTTGATTCATGTAAGTTGAGACAAAGCTGGGAAGTTTTCTAAATTACTAGTAAACAACTAAAAAGTACCAGTAAACAACTATGTACTTGAAAATGGACGATATTTCCTTTAGAACTTTTAGAAGTCTGGGTTGTAATGAGATTCAAAAGTCTTTCTATTACGAGCATTGGAGAGACAGTTTTAAAAACTGGGCTAAAATTAAGGTTTGAAAATTGTTTATGAAGCATAATCAAAAATTTGAATAAAAATAATGATTTATAGAATTAGAACATAATTTATTAAATTTCCAAACTAATATGTAGTGTGGAGCTCCTGTCGACTGAGTAGCTGCAACTAAACAATTAAGTCTGTCATAAAAGATACAGTATTTATTGGGACGACAACCTGGATTGAGACCATCAATTATTTTCTTTTTGAAAAAAGTAGATAAATAACCAAATTGATTTTTGATGTGACAAATGTTTAATCTTGGATGTGATATATTCATCAGGGTAACGACATCATTGGTGCTGCAAAGAGGATGGCCTTGTTGATGGCAGAAATGTCACGACTGGTGCGTGGTGGCAGTGGGAACAAACGTGCCCTTATTCATTGTGCTAAGGACATAGCTAAGGCATCTGACGAAGTGACACGACTGGCAAAGGAAGTTGCCAAACAATGTACTGATAAACGAATCAGAACTAACCTTCTGCAGGTATGGCAAATGAATTGAAGCAGTGAACAACTGAATGGAAATTTTGGGATAATAATTCTGTATGTGGCGCATTATATAAAAAAAATGCTTTTACACGCAGTCAGGTCACACAATCTGTATTGGAAGAACATGATAAAAAAAAGGCCAAAACCTTTCAAAAAGAAAAAAATCATTCTTGAATCTTACTAATATTCTGTTGACTGAAGCAGGGATTTGCAGTTGACATTGATGCTGTCATTCACCTCACAATCATGAACAGGAAAGAAACCTGAGAGCATTTGGTAGTTTCCTACTTATTTTCCTGTTGTTCAGGTGCTTACTTTCTTCTCTCGATCACAGGTGTGTGAACGTATCCCAACTATCAGCACACAACTTAAAATTCTCTCCACTGTCAAGGCTACAATGTTGGGGCGCACTAACATTAGTGAGGAGGAGTCTGAGCAGGTGAGCCAATCTTCAAATTTGTGAAACCATGACCAACTGTAGCCTGTTCATTTTAAAGTCAGATTTGGGAAAAATCCTTGAATAATTATTGCTTTGAACCCAAGCGCTGGTTAATACTTGTCTCCTAAATAAGCCAAGATCAGTTTTGTTGGTTCTTTCTTGACTTGTTGAGCACTGCACTTCCTGAATGAGGGTTATGGGGAGAAAACGGGAAAGTGGAACTGATCCACTGCAGATCAGCCGTGATCTTATTGAATGGCGGGGCAGGCTCGAAGGCCTAGTTGGCCTACTCCTGCTCCTATTTCTTATGAACGAAACTGAGACACTGTAAAAGGGACACTGAGACGCTGTAAATGTTTCTAGGATCAAGGAACAAATAAGAAAAAAACATCCAGCCAAATTGCTGTTAAAGTTTATTTATTAGTCATAAATAAGGCTTACATTAACACTGCAATGAAGTTACTGTGAAATTCCCCTAGTTGTCACAGTCCGGCGCCTGTTTGGGTCGATGCATCTGACTAGCACATCTTTCCAAATGTGGGAGGAAACCCATGTAGACATGGGGAGAAGGTGCAAACTCCACACAGACAGTGACCCAAGCTGGAAATCAAATCTGGGTCCCTGGTGCTGTGAAGCAGCAGTGCTAACCACTGTGTTACCATGTCCTCCAAGCCATTAGTAGGCAATGTGGATACAGATATGGAATTATTTGGTCAAATCATATTCATCACCTTGATCAAAAATTGGTGTGCTTTAAATTGACCAAATTCATTATTATCCATAAAAGCAGTTTAATTGGATTTTTCTTTGTGGTATAAATGGCGTGACAAAGTTGCAGACAAAAGTATTTTGTTAGACATGTGCAGTAATTTATGACTTAACCTATTGAACTTGTATTTGATTAAAATCAGATTTTTATCCATTTTTTCCTCTGATGATGTGGGATTTTTAACAACTTTAAACAATACTGAAGCTGGCAGGTATAAAAGCAATTGTGTTTTTCTTTGAAAGATTTAACAGCAAGCATATGTATAGTAGGATTAATCTGTGTAATTTTCAGAAGCTGTAATCTGTCAAAATCTTGTAGACTTTTGCGCATATAAATGATTCAATTTTTCCATTCAGGCTACAGAAATGTTGGTTCATAATGCTCAGAACCTTATGCAGTCTGTGAAGGAAACTGTGCGAGAAGCAGAGGCTGCATCCATTAAGATCAGAACAGATGCAGGATTCACGCTTCGTTGGGTTCGGAAAACTCCATGGTACCAGTAGACCAAGAAGTTTGCCTGGTCTTTTCCATTTTGGTGCAGTAACAGAGAATTTGTCTTGGATCAAGAATGTTCTACATCTACTGGGAGTGTAAAATGGATCAGAATGGCAGTGATATTTTAGTGTTAATGTAATTTTTCTAATCCACAGCATTCACTACTAACAAAACCTTTGATATTTAACAGTATATTCATCCTGCGTGTACAATTCTTTGACTAGAATTATGAAATGGTTAGCTGAATATTGAAAAATGGCTTAACTTCTGCTTCAGTTTCTCTAGAAACACACTTTAAGAACAGCATATTTCTTCAAAATCTGTTCCCAATTTATGCTGAGTAGGCAGAATGAGTTATACTTTTCATTTGACATACAACTGACATAGACAAGTGAGCTTTTCTGTGTCCGATCATACAACAGTCTTTTATACTTGTGAATGTCAATAGACAAAATGTATGGCTGCAACCTAATATAGTTTAATCTGTAACCTAGTTGAAACCTTTAATATAATACCAAATGTGCTTTTCCCAAATGGGTATATTGTGTAACATATTTTGGGGGCAACTTGTATACACTATTTGTCTAGGTGCCATAGGACTGATCTGTTTTGATCCTGAAAGTCATTTTTTGTTCAACACTATTATGTTCTTGCTGTGGGTGGACCTGGGTGGTTGAACAGCTGTACTGAGCAGAGTATGTGCTTAGCTGTTCGTTTCCTACTTCTATTAATGCAACTCCGGAGCATGAATTCACTTGCTATGCCAAAGACTATGTATGCTAAATTTCTTTGGTTAAGAATCAGTATATTTTATTGAGAGAAATATGCTACCAATCATGGAATATAGTCCATCATGTCAAATATATTTGGTCTGATAGGTCTTGAACACTAGTAATTGAAAAACACACGTGCTTTATTTAAAATTTACATTATTATGATCATTGGTCTGAATTAAATGTGATGGTTTATGAAAAATGATTGACAAATTAAAATCTGTTTTGCTAATCAATGAGAAAATTACAGAAATGTTCCAGAATTGTATTGTGCTTTTTAACATGGCTGCATTTAGATACAAGATAATGGTGTATAAAATGCTGTTGAGGAGCTAAATCTTGATGGGTCGGTTGATTTCTGTGCAAAGGAATAAGAGCAGGTTAAATCTTTAAGCTAAATTGATTGTTCGTAATATTCTTTAAGAACTATTGAGCCATTTACAAATTAACTTCCCAAGTATTCTAATCCAAAATATGTAAATGCACAATCACCTCACAATATATTGTTTAATTTTGCATTCATTCATACGTTCCATAGGATCTGAATGAGTGTTTTAAAACATAGATTGGAGCATGTATGTATTCAGTAAAATGTACTTTCCTGTATTGCCAATATACAGTTGTCCAAAATGGATATTACTTCCATACTGTAAATTGTCAAACTGTTGGAATATTCAACGGATTTAAAAACCCAAAGTATATTTCTTAAATTATCAATAATTACTTGCAAAATGTCAGCATTAGTTATTGAAAATTGTTATTTTCCAAAATAAAACTTAGCAGCCATGGACAAAAAATAATTGAATCAAAGGTGTAGAAAAACATGGAAGACAGTTTTAAGAAATATTAGGTTGGTGATATCTAGACTTGTTTAATTTATGTACCTGCATATTTTTATGATTGGCCACACCGATAATTGATTTTTCACACATATGCAAATTATGGCCTTAGTTTACAAACACATTTTCAAAAAGAAAATCACAATGAAAGGGATGAAAAGTGAAACTTGCTGCTTTGGCTGCAATTCTTAAGGAGTTGACACTTACTTATCTTGCCATAGTTGGCTTTAAGAGCAGGTTAAATATAGACCATTATTGCAATTGCATTACAATATTTTATTGTCCTGAGAGGATCAATTCTGCAGAACGCAGATGCTTTGTTGTTTGATAGTTTGAAAACTGCAGCTACTTTTTTTTGTTGTCAAAAGCTACAAACTTCTCAATTTCACTCGCATAGCATTTTTTAAAAACTCTTATGGAATGAGAGTATTTCTGGCATGGCCAACATTTCTTGCCCATCTCAAGTTGCCCTTGATTAAGTGGTTGTGAGCTGCTTTCTTGACTTGCTGCAGTTCATATTTTAAATCTTTGAACTATCATTATCCCTGATTCTTGTTCCTGCACATCAGATGGCAATTGTGAAAATCATATGACTGCATGTCATACATTCACATTAAAGAATCATGGGTGTAATGAAATGTACTGTATCTAATGAGTAAGCTTGATCTTCTCTAAGTAGCAGATAGTCTTAATGCATGCTATTACTGCAGCTTTAATGTAAATATGGAAACCTTTACAATACTGAGAAATTTATGTTCAATGGTGAAGTCATTGATTTTATTGAAAGTTATCTTTTCAATTGAATATTTATTCCTCTGTTTATTTGGCCATTTGAATGATCAGAGCATTGAGATTCTGGTTGACTGTGGACTCACCATTTTATTATAAAACCTTTCCAATAAATACATGTCATGGCATGTGATTTTTATTTACACTGCATAATGTAAATCCTTAAACATATTAGATCTAGTTTTGGAACTAGGAAATATGTTCAGATTTGTCCAGTTTTAGTGAAAGTCATTAAAATGGAGGTAAAACTGTGTAATTATGATAGTGTCTTTTGCCATACAATTAATATTAAATATGGTGATAAGGTTTTCACTGGAAGTGGCAAATTATATTTAATGTTGGGGCTAGATTTTACATTCGTTCAATATCACTGATTTTATAATTAAGATGCTCCAGTAATCCAATAAGTAATAATAAAGTGAGATATTTCAATAATTGGCAGAAGAAAAAAAGCCATGCAACAAAAATGATTGAGTAGAACTTGGCCCAATAGTACAGATACCTAAAATTGAATCAAGAATCATAAACTACTTTCACCAGCGAACAGTATTTATAAAACAGAATACTTAACTGTATGGCATTCTCTCCCATCTTGTGAAGTTTTATATTTTACAAAGAAAATGAATAATCCAGAGAAAAATATTCATTGGCTACAACCAGAATTCATAATTGTTTGAACTAAATTTGTTATTAGCTGCATTATAAGTACCTGCATTTTTAAATAAAGTATTTTATAACATTTTGTTTGTTCATTGTCACATCCTTCAGTTGAATACAGTATGTTGAATTAAAATCCAGCAGCTGTTTAAGATGCATAACTTAATTCATAAAAGGAAAATATTAGCTGAATACCAAGAACAGTACAACACAGAACAGGACCTTCGGCCCACCAAGCTGCTCTGATCATGTCCTATCTAGACTGTTCGCCAACTGGTTGGAAATAAAGCTGAATCTTGATTTCATTTTGTAGAGCTTTAGCTCTACTTGCTTTGAAATTTAAACAAAATTCTTCAATGAATACAGACATAAATGTTAACTGGTTAAGCCATTGTGAATCTAGGGTGGGATTTTATGTCCTTGCTTCTCTTGGAATCGTAAAATCCCACCCAAGGGCAATGGATCTTTCCATGCTCCACCCCTCGCCTGCTTCAATTCACAGGGTAGGTTAGGGGGCAAAATTCCAGCCCGACTATTTTGTTTGGTGAAACAACAATGGCATAACCTAACAATGCAGCAATCTGCAAACAGACCAAAAATTAAAAAAGTACTTGCATTATTGTGGCTGTGATAGATCAGGAAACCTGGCACTAGAACCCTGTTGCCTTGACCACTATTTAAAGTTGGATGTAAATTCTCCAATCTAGTGGTGACTACTCCAGATATCCTTTGAGTGCATACAAATCATCATGCAGAATCTGTTCAAAGCCTATTTTTAATGTAAATCAAAGTTACTGAATAATTAAAAGTTAGATTTAAAGTCTGTAACTTATATTTTCCCCATACTCAGTACAAAAGCAGCAACAGCCAAATTGAAATGTAACTAATTTTATTGAGATGATCATACATTCAAAAGTACAAAGTGTGACCAAAGATATTAAGTACTAAATCTATTCTTAAACGCTAAAATTAACATTTTATGCTACTGGGTACTTGTTCAACTCTTAAAAAAGTAGCCTACCTGCATCAATAGTGTTAGTATTCTTATTTAGTAAATGGAGTCAGGCACATAAACATTCACAGGCTTGAAGTGCAAGATGGTATAGTCAGCAATTCCATTGGTCTGATTTGTTTTGAGCCATGTTGAAAATTGTAGTCAAGGGAGAGCTTGGTTGGCACATGAACCGGCCCTACTCTGATTGCTCTATACATGTTTGAGCATATCAAAGCACTAACTTGTATTTAAATAGATTTCCTGGCACAACTTGGCATTGCTAGTTCATAATTACTACTATGCCATATTACAAGAGTTCAGACATTATCTTTGGGCTCTGCACAGCACAGGATAAAAACATCTTGCATAACTAAAGTATAAAATATAATGTTTAAGTGTGCATATTCTGCTATGAAGAAACAGTTTTTGAAGAAACAATACCCCTCTTTTTAAAAAAAACAAAATTCAATTAATATTAAAGCCAATTTGTTTCATCCAACTGTCAAAACGTTATATTGTAATTAAGGCAGTTAATCACAACATACCAGAGAAATAATTCCCATCATGTTTTCCCTTTTCCAATTAAAGCATTCCAATTTCAAAGTTTGAGACAAAGTATTACATTTTCACAAAATAATTCATTTGTGGCTGAGTATGAGATTAAGACTTGGAAACTGCATAAATTATTTATTTTCTCTCCTTCATGTTCTGACTTGAAATTTTCCTGCTTTGGTGACGTATTTCACACCTTTAAATGGTTTGTATCTTTCTCCATACATGTCCAATCGATTCACTTTTAAACCTAGGAGGGAAGCAAATGAATAATAAAATTCCCACCACTTTTACAAAAGTATCTTTTAACTTCTAAAATTAAATTGATGTCCATCTCTACTGAGAAAAAGCAATGCTGACAAAGCTTTGTCACCAATACTCGCTACAAGATACATAACCACAGGTGAGGATGATGCAAAAGCATTAGCAAGATTTTAGTCGTCAATGATTTTGTTTTGTAAGTATTAAAACCCTAACATGTCTATTAGAGTGTAGTGTGCATAAGTGATTAGATCAAAGGCATTCCCATTGCACATTAGATTGTCTCCAGTCAAGGAGAAAATCAGTCAGATGGGCACATTGTTATATTAAAAAGCATAAGTTGGTTAAGTTAGTAATGAAATTCCACAATAGTGTTGCCTATTCATTACAACCACATTGTAATTCTCACCCTATCTTTACTATATGACTGCAAACTGATATGAGAAAGTGGTTTATATATCAAAGATCAACTGCCTACAGTTATGCAGCCTCTGGTGTAGGCCTAAAAGGAAATGGCTACAGGCTGTTGAACATAGAACATAGAACATAGAACATTACAGCGCAGAACAGGCCCTTCAGCCCACGATGTTGCGCCGACCAGTTACAAAAACAATGACCCACTAGCCTATACCAATCCCTTTTCGTCCATAAACCTATCCAGAGATCTCTTAAACGCCCCCAAACTAGACGCATTTACAACTGCAGCAGGCAGGGCATTCCAATCCCTCACCACCCGCTGGGTAAAGAACCTACCCCTGACATCCGTCCTGTAGCTACCCCCCCTTAATTTAAAGCCATGCCCCCTCGTGCTAGCTTTCTCCATCCGAGGAAAAAGGCTATCACTATCCACCCTATCTAAACCTCTAATCATCTTATATGTTTCATCTTATATGTTGAAGGAAACTTGTCACGGCATGTCACCTTATTCTAAAGCACTGGCTCGTAATCTGTTTCTAGCTAGTCCAGCCCAGACTTTAAACTTGAATGGACAATTAACTAAAATATTACTTTTTAATCTATTTCACAATTTCAGTAAATTCCCTTACTACTTTTGATCCTCTTATTTACCATGCTGTTTTTACTATCCTCCACAGATTTCACCACCATTCTACCAAGTCCTGCATCTAAAAATGATGATTACAGATTTAAAACCTCAAATCTATATAGCTCACATTCACAACTTCAGGATGTCTCCAAGCATTTTTACAGTAAATATTGTATTTTATGAATTGTATTCATTGTGTTGTAGAAAACACAGCAAGCTCCTACAAACAGCAGTGTGATACGAATTGATGTTGTTTAGTAATATTGAGGGATAAGCATTGGGCAGGATAACAAGAATAACTTTCCTGCTCCTAAAAGATCGGACAGCACCATTTCTATTCCAGAAGACAGCTGCTCAGAATTCAAAACTGCCTCTGTAGTACACTGAAAAAAATCAGTTTAGTTTATTTTGCGGTCAAGTCTGAGATAGACAGAAGCAACTGCAAAACCAGAACCTCATTGCCCATTAAACCTGCCCTTTGCCTCTACTCTCCATTACTTCCCTTCAAACCAGATTCAAATCCAATTCCATATTCTACCCTCTTCTGTTGCCTGTCCACAGGTGTAAAACAAAAACTGATCCATTCAGAAGGCAAGTCTGAAGCCCTTGACAGAAGGGAAAATAGAGGTAATAGAAATTACAATGCGTTTTTATTATACATAGCAACAAAAGGCTAAACATGGCTGCTGCTCCTTTTTCAACGTGATGAGGTCTTTTTTTAGATGTTTCTGTAAATTTTGAATTTGGACTCATCAGCATATTTGAGATGCACGCCATAAGTTTTTTTTAAAATCAGTGTACAAGTCAAACCTACACATAAATAAAATCAAAATACAGCAGATGCTGAAAATCAGAAATAAAGACAAGGATGATGAAAACCTCAGCAGGTTTGGCAGCATCTATGGAGAGACAGACAAAGTTGAGATTGAGTACAGTATGACTCTTCAGAATCCTAAAGACATTTTTTGCTGCTACTTCCAGAATTCTGGTTTTTAATGTAAATAAACTATTCTTCTCACCTGATACTGCAAGTTGCTGGATCCTAAACTGAACATTGATTGTTGGATTCTCTTCTGGTTTGGGTGCCGTGGATTGTAGGTTAATCAATCCCTTGAGAGTTGGTAACTTTGGCAAGGCAATTTTTCCAATGTCCCAAATTAAAACCTAAGAGCCATGAGAGAGACCACAATTGAATAATTAAATCTATCAATTATCCCTTTATTACTGAACAAGAGGTAATTTTAAGGATCATCTTTTAAGATTTTCATAGCAGAAATCTACAGTATTAATGTTTAAGCAATATTAAATAATGCACTTACTGCTTTGCAAAAGAAAACTGAGCAACAGGCTCAGACTTACCTTAGTGACTGGATCAAATGTATAAGTGCCCTGTGCTGCAGTAAGGGTCATATTTAGTACACCTTTGGGCATGTGAATGATCATTAGAACACTTTCCACTGTCTTTCCCATTGTCTGTTTTGGTCCAATTGTTACATCAAATCGCCCTGTAGACCCACTTTCTCTGAAGCTGATGTTGTGTTTCACATAAACTGGTATGGCAACCAAGCTGAAAATACAAAAATTGATGAGTAGTTTCAAGTTCAAAATTTCTATTCGATATTATCAAGCATATTAGCCTAAAACAAACTAGATGCTTTACATATATGACTGCTTAAGCACAACTGCATCCTTCCCCGCCAAATTATTTTTTTATTCCCCAGTCAGATTTCCTTGGGTCTTATTCCCAGTTGTCAGGCCAAACAGAAAACTGTTTTATATCTTTCCCATTATTGTTATTCAGTGGTCTCTTGATAAAAAATGAAGGTAAAGTCACCATAGCCCCACATGACCACAGGCTGACTGGTGGTGATTTAACCTGAGGGTCAGCACACCTCAGGCCAAGGGGAAGGCTGAGAAGACAAGGCTTTATTCATGGCTGAATAATCTCAGCCAGTACGGGAACTGAACCAATGCTGTAGCACCGCTCTACATTCCTAACCAGCTGTCTACCAACCGAGATCAGCGGTATTTCTTTTTAAAATCTCCAATCAAAACGGCCCCTTAATCTTCCATATTCCAGGGAATACAAGCTCAACTTAAATTGTACCTGTTACATGATAAAACAGCACGAGGCACTTAACAGGACCTTTATAAAACAAAATTAGACTTCAAGCCATGTGAGGTGATTTTAGTGCAAATTGCCAAAGGTTTAGCAAAAGAAACGAATTAGCTTTCAGCTGCCTCGTCTCAAGACTTTGCGACCTTTCTCCAACTTCAAAACCTCAAATTCCCATCTTCTGCTATAATTGTTTTAATTACCTTCCTAATATTCCCTCCTGGTCTGGTATTTTTTGTACCTCTTGCTCGGATGCTACAAAATGACACTCTATATTCTAAGTCCCAGCTAACACGCAAGGTTGCAGCAATGAGAATAGAGGATAAAGAAATGTTGATGCCCATCAGAAGGGATGAAGAGTTTATGATATTGAGCTAATCTGAAAAGCCACTTCAGCCAAATACTCAGTTGGCCCAAGGTTTAAAAAACTCAAATCAATTGCAACCATATATTGAGAATGCAGGATTATTTTTTGTTACTGGTGAACTGACCTAAAACCTCGGCCGTTTGATATTCTAATGCTGCCTGCCATTATGTTTAATTTATCAATATTCAACATTAGTTGGCAATTTTAAGAATGTAAAAGCATAGGCAGCAATTATTTGAATACTACATCGTATCTAGCGCTTTCCTATTTTGAGCAATGAATTATTTTACATATTTGTTTCCTATTTATTATCTCAGAGTGAACTTCCACTTGTTAGAATTTTTAGAAAAGGCAGAACGTCATCTTACTTTTGTGAGCTGACGTGATAAGACATCAAACGGAAATTTCCATCTGGAGGAATGAATGAGAGAACTCGCTCAGATTCCCACCTTTTAAAGCGAACACATGGATGGAAGCTGACATCATCGAGCAGCCTTGGATTCTACCATTGATGAGAATTGGAGTTAAGGCGTGCGTAATTGGCATCTGAACATTTAATGTAGTTAATGAAGTATAAATTTCAGTCATATCTGTAGTTTAAGTTAGCATTATATAGATGCATAGTTAGTAAAAATTGTGCAAAATGAACAAGTGCATTACTTACCATAAAGGAAAGGGTGAGGTCTGGCATTCCAGTTAGCTTAATGCATGCATCAATCACACCTTGGATCTCAGCAAAGACAGTTGATCCTGGCATTAAAAAACTAAAGCCATTTAAAATGCAAACATCAGGAAGATAGTGGCATAGCAGTATTGCCACTTGACAAGTAATCCAGATGCACAGACCAATATTCTGAGGACATGGGTTCAAATCTCACTGTAACAGTTATTAAATTCAATTATTAAAATCTGCAATTAAAAGCTAATGTCAGTGATTGGAACAACGAAACTAATTGTACAACTCTGATTCACTAAAGTCTTTTGGAAAGGAAATTTGCTATCCTTACCTGGTCTGACCAACAAAATCCACAGCAATGTGGCTGAGTCAAAGTGTCCCCTGAAATAGCCCAGAGAGGTACTCAGTACAAGGGCAACTAGTATAAACAACAAATGCAGCCCTCTGCCAGTACCACTCACATACGAGGAAAGGATAAATAAAAGCTTATGGAAACAAAAATTAACCTGTAGCCTATTTAAGACTTATCAAATGTCCAGATAGGGAGTGATGGTACTGAAATTGTTTTTTTGATAATAGTTGTAGGATTTGTTTGTCAACAGAGGAAATAAGGTTGCAAAGTAAATTATTACCTGATTTATCAATGATGGCATCAATTTCTTCTGTAACATCAAAATAAGCTTCATTATTTGTATACTTGACTCCTGCTCTTCGCCAAGGGATATTAGATAGTTGTCCAGTGGGAAGTTGATCTCCTACGTTACTGCTACCTAACAATCAAAAATTTAGAAATCTATAAATTCAAGCAATATATAACTTCATACATTTCTTATGATAGAGTCCTTTAATATTGTACATAATTTTTTGTTAAGAGTAATTCTACAACTGTGTGGATTGCTAAACAATGGAATCTACTTAGCGGTGAATTTCAATATGTAGTTCTATGTTTTCCAACATAAATCAGAAGGGATGTTGAACCTAAAGGACTTGTCTTTCTACAAGTTTTTGTTAAAATAGAGCTAGGAACAAGGAAACCATTGTAGAAACAGTTAAGCATTCTTTGACTAGTGATCTCAACAGCAAAGACCACTGGAGGCCTGAACTACAACGTCATCCCCTTCCTCTTTCACTCATCCATTTGGACCAATGATGTGTTAGCAACAGCTCAACCAGAGAAGCAGACTGATATAAATTACATATTTGCATTCACATTGCCAGTTATGGAAGGACAGATAGACGAACGGTCTCAGAATCACTGCAGTGCAGAAAAACTCCTTTCAGCCTATCCTGTCTGTGCTGGCTCCCTGAAGGAGGAATTCACCTTGTGCCACTCCTTTGTAACCTTGCATATTCTTTTCCGATAATCATCCAATTCCCTCTTGAAAAGTTTTGATTAAACCTGCTTCCACTACACTCAAGCAGTGCAATCCAGATCCTAATTACAGGCCAAGTAAACAGAAGTTTGTCCTCCTGCTGCGTTTTGTCAATTACCATCAATCTGTGGCTTCTGGTTCTAGATCCTTTCACGAGTGGGAACAGCTTCTCTCTACCTATTCATGATTTTGAAAATGTCTGCCAAATCTTAACTCAAGTTCCTTATCCCTGGAACCTTTCTTGTGAATCTTTTCTGCTCCCTTATTAATGCCTTCATATCCTTCCTAAAGTGTGGTGCCCAGAACTGGCCAAATCCTCTAGCAGAGGCTGAACCAGTGTTGAACATAACTTCCTTGCTTTTGTACTTCATATCCTTATTGATGAAGACAATATGCTGTATGCTTTTTTTAACCACTCCCTCAACCTATCCACACACGGACTCAGGTGGAGGTCTTGTACCGTAGAAGTTCTGGGTTTAAGTCCTGCTCCAGAATTTGATGGCCAAAGAAGGTGAGTTCGTTATGTGGCAAAACAGATTGATTACCAGTATGTAAATCCTTCTGATAGAGCGATGGCAGGTGCTAAGATTGGGAGATTCTCCTGGTCAGCCATACTCGAAGTGGAATGGTGCCCCTCAAGCTTTAGCTTCAGGTGACAGGCTAGTGATTTGTTGCAGCAAAAACTAGCTGTAGAAAAAGACATGCACATACTTCACCTGCCTCATGTGTCTTTGCGCACAGGAAGACAATGTAGCAGAATATACCAAAGTCCAACCTCACCCTATCTATGCTGTCGTAACACATTCTCCACTTTGATTTTGATGCAGGGAGGTGGCACAGTGACTAACACTGCTGCCTCACAGTGCCAGGGACCTAGGTTTGATTCTGGCCTTGGGTCATTGTGTGCAGTTTGTACATTCTCCATGTCGGCCTGAGTTTACTCCCACACACCAAAGATGAGCAGATTAGGTTGATTAGCCATGACAAATTGCCCCTAAGTGTCAGGGGGACTAGGAGGGTAAATATGTGGGGCTATGGGGATTGGACCTAGGCAAGATTGTTGCTGATGCAAGCTTGATGGGCCAAATGGCCTCCTTCTGCACCATAGCTTCTATGAACTTATTCTTCCCACCAAAATAAATCACTTCACACTTAATTTCATCTGCCACTTGTCCACCCATGCCCTTTTGAAGATCGACACTCTTCTCCTCAGTTCAGGATACTTGAACATTTTGCATCATATGTAAATTGTGCCCTGTACAGCAAGGTCTTTGCTATGAATGTATTTCAGGAAGAGTAGGGGGTCCTAACATCAACCCCTGGGGAACTCTACTATAAATATTCCTCTAGTTCAAAAATCTTTTGTTTCCTATCATTCAGCCAATTTCATATCCGTGTTGCTGCTGTCTCTTTTATTCTGAGATTGAACTTTGCTCAGTTGTTGTGCAGTACTTTATCAAATACATTGTATATGGACTTCCAAAAGGTATCAAAAGCGTTATCCTCATCAACCTTCTGATCTCATCAAAAGCTCAAGCAAGTTAGTTAACCTGTTTCATTGTTTGATGGGCCATTTAAGATTGCAGTTACAGTTGTGCACTCAATTTACATTGTGCACCATCAAAGTTGACATGCAAATGTGACTTTGGAATCAGTAATTTGCAACACTGAAGGAGATAAGTAAGCCTATTGTGCTGTTTTTTTTTCAAAATTCCTATCTGATTTAGTTTTTCTCCAATTGCCCAGTAAATTAGTCCTCTTCAAGCGCAAGTCTAATTGTACTTTGAAAATTCCAATGGAATCTGTTTCATCAAAATTTCAGGTATTATGTTCCAAATCATAACATCCCTGTGTGGAAAAAAGTCCTTTCATTCCCCTCTGGGTTTTTTGTGTTGCTACAACATTGACAGACCACCAGAATGTTTCTGTATTGTAGGGGTTATCTTGTGTGCCTAACATGTGAAAGGTCCCTGGTTTGAAAACTCCAGGCCAGCCAGTCTAACGTCAGTGGTGGGGAAACTATTGGAAACAATTCTGAGAGACAGAATTAATCTGCATTTGGAGAGGCAAGGACTAATCAACAACAGTCCACATGGTCTTGTCAAGGGGAAATCATGCTTGACTAATTGATTTGATTTTGCAGAGGTGATGAGGAGTGCAGATGAAGGCAATGCATTTGACTTAGTCTACTTAGATTTCAACAAAGTTTTTGATAAGGTCCCACATGAGAGACTAATAGCGAAAGTAAGAGCCCATGGGATCAAAGGAAATTTGGCAAAATTGAATCCGAAACATACTGAGTGGTAGGAAGCAGAGGACGATAATCAAGGGGTATTTTCTGACTGGAAACTTGCATCCAGTGGGGTCCCACAAGGATCACTGTTGAGTCCCTTGCTGTTTGTGATTTAGGCAAATGATTTAGACTTGAATCTAGGAAGGTTGATACGAAAATTGATGGGGCAGTAAATGTGAGAAGAATCACCTTAGATTACAGGAGATATAGAAAGGCTGGTCAGGGTGGATCTGGGTAAACTAGTCTTTCGGAGAGTTGATGCAGACTCAATGGGTTGAATGGCTTCCTTCTGCACTGTCGGAATTCTATGGGTATGCAGGTCCCTTAGGGTAACAAGACACACGAATTAAGTGATTAAGAAGACATATGGTATACTTGCCTTCATTAGCCAAGAAAAAGTTTAAGAGCAGGAAGGTTATGCTGGAACTGTACAAAATGTTGGTTAGGTCACAGCTAGAGTATGGTGTGCAGTTCTGGTATCCATATTATTGGAGGGCTGTGATAGCACTGCAAAGGGAGCAGATGACATTTACCAGGATGTTGCCTGTGCTGGACAGTTTCAGCAATGAAGATAGGTTGAATAGACTGGGATTGTTTTCCTTGGAGCAGAGGAGACTGAGGGTGGACATGATTGAGATGTGTAAAATTATGAGGGAATTATTAGTAGGCAGTAAGAAACTTTTCCCCTCAGTGGGGAGACAAATGACTTGGGGGCATGAAGTTACGGTAAGGGACAGGAGGTTTAGAGGAGGCGTGAGGAAAAACATTTTCAATTAAAGGGTGGTGGGAGTCTAAAAATCACTACCTCCAAGGGTGGTGGAAACAGAAACCCTCATCACATTTAAGTAGTATTTAGATGTGCACTTGTGATGCCAAGACACACAAGACTATAGATTAAGTCCTGGAAACTGGGAATAGAAAAGTTAGGTGGTTGTTTTTAACTAGAGCAGATGCGTTGAGCTGAAGGGCCTCTTCTGTGCTTTTGACCTTTCTGGCACTGCAGCACATAGCATTTCATACTGAATGCCTCTAAAAGCATATCCAATGTATTCCATCTCTAAATGCCAGAGCTAAAAAATAATTACCGGTCTACATGGATAACCAGCAATTAAAGCATGATCCCAACTCAGACTGTGACTCTAGATAAGGCTCTGTCCTTCGGGGAACAACGGAAGAAATCAGCAACATAGGTCAAAACCAGAAACAACTTACTAACCAAACTTGTTGGATCTATCTGGGATGTTGCTGTCACAACATAGGCGAGGGGATTAAGGGTTATGGGGAGAGGGCGGAAATGTGGAACGGAGACACAACAGAACAGCCATGATCTTATTGAATGGCAGGGCAGGCTCGAGGGGCTAGATGGCCTGCTCCTGCTCCTATTTCTTATGTTCTTACAACACTCTCACCCTCAGCACTTGCTCTATTATACACAGCAGCACAGTACTTGCACCCATCTGACAAAGGCCATCACATGCACATCCTGATGACACTCAATTGAATGCCATAATCTGTATCATAATAGGAACCTCTGCTCAACATCCCTCCCTGGCTTCCTGCCCTCACTCCACTACATATCCCCCAATGGACGAAAACTGGTTGAAACCATTGTACTGTGCACTGCACTTACTAGTCCATGATGTGTTAATGATGATGATCATGTTCACCCCACCTATGTCAGTGCCCAACATGAAGAACTCTTCCTGAGCAAGATCCACAGCAGACATAATTTGTATTAACAAGTTGGAAACATGGGTTCACTGACAAGCTCTGTGACAAATTTGTCAAGTATCTGTCAGCAGTGGTCCCTGTTAAACAGGTTTAGAATAGGTCAAGGCCCTTGTGCAGTCAACCACCACTGCTGAGCCTCAGTATTAACCCCTCTGCACTCGGGGAGACGCATAAAAAAATTCTACACATGATTGAGGAGTGTCCCCTCTACAGACGAAATACCCTAAACTCAACAAACAAGGAGGCTATCATTTGGTTTCAGGGGTTAGTGTTTGCTAACTGAAATAAAACTTTTTAGTAAATATTTGAATTCTTTACTGATTACTGATCCACATGCCAAAAGAAACAATTCCTTCCTCCTTGCTCTGTCAAAACCTCTCACACTTTTGAACATCTGATAAGGTAGGAGAACTGCTTCTTACCTGTAATAGTGTTAACAACGGAACGAAGAATTGTAGGAGGTTTAATGAGTTCTTTTAAGATATTGGATTCAGTAGCCAATGGAAAACCGTTATCCAACATCTCTTCCAGGAGCTCGTACACAATCACAACATTATCCTTAATTGCAGCCTCAGAGCATTCTCCAAAATAGTCCTGAAGAACAATTAGTCACAACACAATTTCTTAACTAATCTATCAGTGCCATACTGAAGATTTTGAAATTTATTGCACCTTCTGGGCATCCAAAGCACTTCACAGCCGACGAAGTACTTTGAAATACTGTTACATAGGAAATGCAGCAGTGATGGGCAACCTAGGCTACCAAATAGGCCGTGAATGATTCTCCTTCATCTTGGTGGGCGGTAAGATCGTAATTATGTGCATTAACCAGGCATAAGATTAAATACATTTAATACACACCAAATATTTCATAACAATTACAGAAAATGTTAAATCATTCATATATTATTAGAATCATCATCAACTTAAAATGGCAAAACAGAAATATTTATGCTTACCTTTATTAAAATAAAAAAGTAACATTAAAAAGTGCATTCTCATCTTCACTGATGTCATAACCAAAATGGTCCCCCAGAAGGGGCAATTCTGCTAACTAGGCTCAAGTACCCAGAGTTTGCAGGGCATGCCAACTGAACTGTAGTAACACTTTGATAGGATGCAGAGAGAGCACTCAGCTCTCAGTTACTGTGGGCAATCGACATGCATCTCACTTGCTTTAAGTGTGTATCACTTTAGTAATATCTACAGGGAAAAAAACTACAGCAGAATCTGCTTGTGTGCAATAGTCAACAAAACATTTAACAGGTCATACTCAGAATCCTGATGGGCCACAGCTTGCCCACCACTGATCTACAGCAATATGGTAATAATGGTGATGAAGGACTGGAACACCAGGGATAACTATCCTGTTCTTTGAGATAGTGCCATAGGATCTTTATGTTTGCCTGAAAAACAGACAGAACCTTGGTTTATGCCTCATCTGAGAGGGAATTTCTCTCTGACAGTGCATGTATCACTCCCTAACTGTTCTTGGGCTCTCGGGGAAATCAAGGGGCAATGGGGACTGGGGTAGGAAAGCGAGATTGCAGCCCAACATCAGCCATAATCATATTGAATGGCTATACTGTCTACCTTCTGCTCCGATTGTGCCCTCCTGAGTTCTTGTATTCCACTGTCAATCTTGTTTTAGAACAGAATCATATAATGCAGAAGGAGGCTATTTGCCTCATTGAATCTGCAACAACCACAAACCAACCCATGCCCTATCTCTGTGACTTCACGCATTTACCAAGCTAGTTACTGTGTGTAGAGTTTGCACATTCTCCGCATGTCTTTGTGGGTTTCCTCCCACAGATGAAAGATGTGCAGGTTAGGATGACTGGCCACACTAAATTGACTCTAGCGTCAGGGAGATTAACAGGGTAAATATGTGATGTTAGGGGAATGGAGCCTGATTGGGATCATGCTTGGTGTAGGCTGAATGGCCTCCTTTTGCACTGGATTGTAGAGTAATCCCCCTGATACTAAGGGGCGATTTAGCATGGCCAATCCACCTAACCTGCACATCTTTGGACCACGGGAGTAAACCTTGAATAACGTTTTTGTTTCTGTCTTCACGGAGGAGGACGTGAATAATCTGCCGGGTGTTAGAGATGGAAAGATGGTAGGACTGGAGGGTCTTAATGACATTACTGTTACTAGAGAGACGGTGCTCGACAGACTGGAGGGGCTGATTGTGGACAAGTCGCCAGGACCGGATGGAATGCATCCGAGGGTTCTGAAAGAAACGGCGGAGGTGATAGTGGATGCCTTGGTGGTTATTTTCCAGACGTCGCTGGATTCCGGGGAAGTGCCGGAAGATTGGAAAACAGCTAATGTTACGCCATTGTTTAAGAAGGGTGCCAGGCAAAAGGCAGGGAATTATAGGCCGGTTAGTTTAACGTCTGTTGTAGGTAAAATGTTAGAATCCGTCATCAAGGAGGAAATAGCGAGGCATCTTGAGGGGAATTGCTTGATAGAGCAGACGCAGCACGGTTTCGTTAAAGGGAAGTTGTGTCTGACAAATTTACTGGAGTTCTATGAGGATGTGTCTAGGGTGGTGGATAGAGGAGAGCCGGTGGATGTGGTCTTTCTGGATTTTCAGAAGGCATTTGACAAGGTACCTCACAAGAGGTTATTGCAGAAGGTCAGGGGACATGGAGTTGGGGGTAGGGTGTTAGCGTGGATAGAGGATTGGTGGTCAAATAGGAGGCAGAGAGTGGGGGTCAATGGGTGCTATTCGGATTGGCGGATGATGACTAGTGGAGTGCCCCAGGGGTTGGTGCTGGGGCCTCAGCTATTTACCATTTATATAGATGATCTGGAGGAGGGAACCGAGTGTATGGTGTCGAAATTTGCTGATGACACCAAGATTGGTGGAACGGCAAATTGCGCGGAGGGTGTGGAGAGTCTGCAGAAGGATCTAGATAGGCTGGGCGAATGGGCCAGGAACTGGCAAATGGAATTTAATGTTGGCAAGTGCGAGGTGGTCCACTTTGGTAGGAATAATGGTAGGAAGGATTATTACTTACGTGGAGAAAAACTGCAGCAGGCGACGGTGCAGAGGGACCTCGGGGTCCTTGTGCATGAGTCGCAAAAACCCAGCTTGCAGGTGCAGCAGGTGGTCAGGAAGGCGAATGGGATGCTGGCCTTCATAGCGAGGGGGACTGAATATAAAAGTAGGGAGGTCTTGCTGCGGCTGTATAGGGCATTGGTGAGGCCGCAGCTGGAGTACTGTGTGCAGTTTTGGGCGCCGTACTTACGCAAGGATATTTTGGCCTTGGAGGGAGTGCAGAGGAGGTTTACTAGGCTGATGCCGGAGTTGAGGGGGTTGAGCTATGAGGAGAGGCTGAATAAACTAGGCTTGTACTCGTTAGAGTTTAGAAGAATGAGGGGAGATCTCATTGAGACGTATAAGATGATGAATGGGATGGATAGGATAGAGGTGGAGAGACTCTTCCCGCTCAGAAAGGACAGTAGGACTAGGGGGCACAGCCTCAAGATAAAGGGGGGGCGGTTTAGAACGGAGTTGAGGAGGAACTTCTTCACTCAAAGGGTGGTGAATCTCTGGAATTCTCTGCCCGTTGAAGCGGTGGAGGCTACCTCGCTAAATATTTTTAAGACGCGGGTTGATGGGTTTTTGATAAGAGAGGGGATTAAGGGTTATGGGGAGAGGGCGGGAATGTGGAACTGAGCCACGACAGATCAGCCATGATCTTATTGAATGGCGGGGCAGGCTCGAAGGGCTAGATGGCCTACTCCTGCTCCTATTTCTTATGTTCTTATGTAAACTGGAGTATCCAGACGAAACCCACGCAGACACAGTGAAGAACATGCAGATTCCACACAGTCACCCAAGCCAGGAATTGAACCCAGGTTCCTGGTGCTGTGAGGCAGCAGTGCTAATCACTGTGCCATTCCCTCAAATCTCTGAAGGGGGCAACTTGAATCCATAATGACTGACTTAAGAGGCCAGATTGCACATAAAAAAAAATTGGTAAATTTCACCAATTCATTCATAGAATCCTACTTTGCAGAAGGAGGCCATTCAGCCTATCCAGACTGCACCCACTACAATCCCACCCAGGCTTTAATCGCTATAATCCCATGCATTTACCCTAGCTAGTCTTCCTGACACTAAGGGGATATTTAGCACAGCCAATCCACCTAACCCGCACATCTTTGGACTGTGGGAGAAAATCAAAACCTACGCAGACATAGGGAGAATATGCAGACTCCACACAGACAGTGAGTGACCCAAGACCAGGAATCGAATCCTGATGCTGTGAGACACTGTGCCATCCCTCAAGTCTCTGAAGGGGGCACATGAACCCACAATGATTTGATTCAAGAGGCCAGACTGCACATGAAAGCATTAGAAACTTCATCAATTTATTGTCTCTGAAGGCAAGGGAGGTGGGAGAGACTTGAACCCACAATGATTTCACTCAGGATGGCAGAGTGGCACACTGGTTAGCATTGCTGCCTCACAGTGCTAGGGCCCTGGGCTCAATTCTGGCCTTGGATCACTGTCTGTGTAGCATTTGCACATTCTGCCCATGTCTGCCTGGGTTCCCTCCAGGTGCTCCAGTTTCCTCCCACAGTCCAAAAATGTGCGGGTTAGGTGGATTGGCTATGCTAAATTGCCCCTTAGCATCAGGGGGACTAACTAGGGTAAACGCTTGGCCCTTTCGCGACGGGTGGGGGATTAACAAGGTGGGGGTTGCAGGGGATAGGATGGGATTGTTGTGGATGTGGGCTGAATGGTCTCCTTCTGCACCGTGGAGATTCTACGACTCAAAGAGGCCAGACTGCGGATTGGTGAATATTACCAAATAATTAACATGGGGGTTTAAATGCAATTCTTCTGAAGTGAACGAGAAAACAAACAGAGGGTGTGGAGATGTTTTGAGTCATTTTCCCCCACCCCCCGGCCCTCACTCACCTGCAAAGTTTCCGCCACCCGATGGAGGAACTCGATGACGAACAGGGGGGGCACCTCGGACTGGATGACGGCGACGAAGAAGATCTTGTGGCGGTAGGTGCTGAGCAGGTAGTGGTGCGGGGTGGGGATGACCGGCGGCACATTGTCCGCCTCGCCCGCCTTCTCCTGCGCCTCGAAGAAGTAGTCGCAGACCGAGCGGCTCACCACGCTCTTCCAGTGCTTCTCCAGGAAGATGTCGCCGCTGGAGTTGATGAGGAACAGGCTGTGGATCATTTTAAACCCCGGCCTGGGTGGCGGGGGGTGGGTGACCTGTTTTTCTTTTACTTCCGAGCAGCGGATCCAGACGGAGCGGCCTTCACCCTCATTGAGTCAAACAGCAGCCTCCCAGCAACATGGCGGCCCTGCCGGAAGCAGCTGCTGCTCAAAGAAACCGGCATCAAAACAAATCAAATATTTATTAAACCAAACAGACTGAAACCCCACTTATAAAACAGCAAGACACATTGTGCCCACTGCAGACAGTGCACATCTTTATTTTACATTGTGTCCCATAAACTTAAAGACACTACATTGTAAAAGTTTATTTATTAATGTCATATTAACACTGCAATGAAGTTACATTGAAACTGTAGCTTTCACCAGTATAAATGTGTGAATATTGCAATATATAATAGTAACTTACTGCAGATGCTGAAGAGACAGTGCCGGAAAATCTCAGCAGGTCTGGCAGCATCTGTAAGGAGGGAAAAGAGCTGTTTTGAGTACAGCTTTGACAAAGGGTCATCTGAGCTGAAACGTCAGCTCTTTTCTCTCCTTCCAGATGCTGCCAGACCCGCTGAGATTTTCCAGTGTTTTCCTTTTAGTTGAATATTACAAAGATGTCTTTAACTTCTCTTGCTAAGCCTGCACGTATTTAACATTTCATCACAACTAACCACCCCTTTCCCATCTACTTTCAATTTTTACAAAAAATTATGAAATAATGAAAATAATACTTGTTTTTAATCTTCTTCAAATACTCCATTCTGCACCCTCTCCTTTCCTTCTTCCCCTATGTACGGTATGTTTTGTCTGTACAGTACGTAAGAAACAATACACTGTATCCAAATATACGTGATAATAATAAATTATATCAAATTTATTTTGGGTTGCTCACTAGTATATCAGGGCGTTTAGTTTTAATGCCTAGAAAATTTCATCCTATCTCTGAATTTGGCAAACCTACATTTGAGCTCATGTCTTAGAGTCAATTATTTGTAATGGGTGTACCCAGACTATCAAATGTAAAGATAATTATTTTCTCTACCATATTGCACTTTATGCATAAAAGTTATAAAAGTGTATTGCAAAACATTCCAATTTCAAAATTAAATGAAGTGCTGTAAAATTCAACTTGTCTCCAAAGAGCATATTAATACTATTGTGGTGAATCTGAACAGACAGCCCTTGAATGTTCATGATGGCAGTTTTCAGGACCAGGTGGAAGGGGCCATTGCGGCCCCACTACCAATCAAAAACTGAAGAATCCTTTAAAGACACGGTGCAATGTTGGTCAGAGGAGTTGAATGATCTCCAACAGGGCTGCTTCGAGTCAGTAGACTGGTCAGTATTTAAAAACTTTGCAACCAACCTGAAAGAGTATACCACACATTTTTTGTGTGTAGTAGTAAGTGTGTAGAAGACTGTGTGCCAAAAATGTAAATCCGTGTGTTTCCCAACTGGAAACCATGGATGAATAGGGATGTCCACTGCTTGCTGAAGTCCAGGTCTGAGGTGTTCAAGTAAGGTGACCCTGACCTATACAGAAAACAAGATATAATCTACGGAGATCAATCAAAGATGCCAAAAGTATCGGACCAAGTCAGGGTCCCAGGCTAGACACACAGACTTCTGCCAACTATGGCAAGGTCTGCAAGACATAACAGGCTACAAGATGAAAGCATGGAAAATCGCTGGCTCCAGTGCACCCCTTCCCCAACGGACTCCATGCATTCTAAGGCCATTTGGAGCAAGAGGTCAGCGAGGGCACACCTTCCATCTCAGAAGCCTGACAAATCTGCGTGGTCACAGTTGCAAACGTCAGAGCAGTCTTCTTGAAAGTCAACCCACGGAAAGCTTTTGGCCTGGATGGGGTATCCAGATGAGCACTCAGATTCTGCATAGGCTAGTTCGTGGCGGTCTTACCAAATTTTACAGATGCATCACCGAAAGCATTGTTGTATCACAGCTTGGTATGGCTCCTGTTCTATCCAAGATTGCAAAAAACTACAAAAGATTGTGAATGGAGCCCAGTCCATCACACCAATCAGCCCCTCATCCATTGACTCTGTCTACACTGCCTCGGAAAAGCAGCCAACATAATTAAGGACCCCACGCACCCCGGACATTCTCTCTTTCATCTTCTTCCACCGGGAAAAGGTACAAAAATCTGAGGTCACGTACCAACTGACTCAAGGACACATTCTTCCAAGCTGCCATCAGACTTTTGAATTGACCTACCTTGCACTAAGTTGATCTTCCTCTACACCCTAGCTATGACTGTAACACTACATTCTGCTTGTACTCGTTAGAGTTTAGAAGAATGAGGGGAGATCTCATTGAGACATATAAGATGATGAATGGGATGGATAGGATAGAGGTGGAGAGACTCTTCCCGCTCAGAAAGGACAGTAGGACTAGGGGGCACAGCCTCAAGATAAAGGGGGGGCGGTTTAGAACGGAGTTGAGGAGGAACTTCTTCACTCAAAGGGTGGTTAATCTCTGGAATTCTCTGCCCGTTGAAGTGGTAGAGGCTGCCTCGCTAAATATTTTTAAGACGCGGGTTGATGGGTTTTTGATAAGAGAGGGGATTAAGGGTTATGGGGAGAGGGCGGGAATGTGGAACTGAGCCACGACAGATCAGCCATGATCTTATTGAATGACGGGGCAGGCTCGAAGGGCGAGTTGGCCTACTCCTGCTCCTATTTCTTATGTTCTCCCTTCTTTCTCTATGAACGGTACGCTTTGCCTGTATAGTGCACAAGAAACAATACTTTTCACTGTACACTAATACATGTGACAATAAATCAAATCAGAAATTCCCCCTCCACATCTGCAGCCCCGCCCCCTATCAGCAGCCATTGAAACCCTGCCCGCTCCAGCTGCTTAGCATCGCCCTCTTGCCCCGTCCGAGCACAGAACCGCTCTTTGTCCCGCCCCTCCTTGCGTCGCTAAGCCCCGCCCCCGCGACGTTCGGCACCTTCCCGCCGTTCGTTAGCCGCCACGCTTTCCCGCACGTGGTGGCTCCGCCCCTTCCCCGGCTCACGGCCTCTGATCGCCTTCTTCCCCCCCAGACGTCGTCGGGTGCCCCGCTCGGCCCACGGCCATGAACCCCGCCCCCTTCCCGACTCGCGGCTGGGAGCTCCACCCCCGCCCGGCTCGCGGTCGGGAACGCTGCCCCTTTACCTGCCCGCGGCCAGGAGCCCCGCCCCCTCCCTAAGGTCGCGGCCGGGAGCTCCGCCCCTTTCCATGCCCGCGGCCGGGAGCTTCGTCCTTTCCCGATTCGCGGCCGGGTGCCCTGCCCCCCCTTCCTTCCAGCTCACGGCCAGGAGTCCCCGCCCCCTACCGGCTCGTGGCCGGGAGCCCCGCCCCCTTTCCCTCCCTGGCGCGCGGTCCCGCGGCGGAGTCAGTTGGGGGAAGGATGGCAGCGGACGGACCTCAACCAGCGAAAAAAATCAAACTGCAACACAATCCCCTCAGGTAAAAGAAAGCAACCATTCCCCCTCCCTCCCCCACACCCACCTACCTGACAAAGAAACATTTGTTAACATGGTGACTGTTACTGAATTTAAACGGTGACTTGCTACCGGTTTGATTTGATTCTAACCGTCCCCAGCGCCTGTTGAAAAATTGTCCTCATTCATTGCCGGAGATGAAAGTCGGCGAGATGTTTAAATGGAGTGTGCGGCACACCATGCTTTTGCAGCAGTTTGAGACAGCCTGTTCCTCAGAGAAGCATTTTAATTTTCTGAAAGTATTCGCCTCACGAATCAGTTTCATTTGAGGGAGGTGATGTGCCTTTGTGGTTGTTTAGTGGCCAGAGCTGCTGATTTTGTTTCTATCGTCCGTGCTTGTGGTTTATTGGAAACCTGACCGCGTTGGCCAGAAAGATAGACTTTCTCTGGTCCCCTTGGGAGCCCGGACTCTTGTCTCCAGCACCCCCTCCCCCCTCCGGCTTCACTCAAGGTCACCCAACAAAACTTCCCACCCCCCAAGAAAAAACTTTGAATTTCCCAAAGTATGAAATAACCTGAACACTTTGGGGAGCTACTGAAGGAAATTCACATTTCTGTCCTTTGGATTCTGTGTCGAAAATGCAGCTCATGAAACTTGACTAGTCGCCGAATGGTAGTAATTGAAAGTATGCCGAGCCAGGACGTAATTGCGGCTCGTCATGCCAATTACTCCTGAACAAATCAGACTTTTGACTGACTAACGTTGCAAGTCGATCTAATTAAATCCCTCCTCAAGCAAAAAAAAACCACTCCCGGTTCCACAACCGCTCGATGTAAGTAAATTAACAACTCCACAAAGATCATGTTGGATTCACCATTTACCTCAGCGGATATACTTTTGAAAGTACGCTGGGGGAATTGTAGAAAATTATTGAGCCCTGCCTGCCCACAAGTTGCTAACTCGTGATCTCCTACAAGATCTCTTCATGCGTCTCATACTTAGTTTTTGATCTTCAGTGCATTATACCTTGTTAGTTTCAAAAACAAAATAGCCCGAATTGTTTGTTGAAACAAAACTAACTTCAGCATTACGCAACGTAGATTGATTACATTTGGATGTTTTATAAGAACGGGAAATTTTGTTTATAGTTTCTCTGCTGCACGGGCCTAGGGGATGAGTTGGTTTACAGACATGCAGAGTATCATCGTGAGCTGAAATAACAGATTGTAACAATGAAACAGTTTATAATCTCATAAATTGAAATAACCTTAAATATGATTCTGCCACAGTTTTCTGTTTTTTGGTTATGTTTGTAGGATTTTATTGATGTTACGAAAATGATCTTTTATTTTAAGCGTGAGCACTGGCAACATAATTTCTATCATATATATGTATCTGCAACGTGATGTAGATGGACTGGGTGAAAACCTTGCAAATACATTTTATATGCGGAAGTATGTGAGGTCATGCACTTCGGTAGGAGGAATCAAAAGGCAGGGTATTATCTAAATAGAGACTGCAGGTGACTGAAGTATAGCGGGATCTTGGTGTTCTCGTGCATGAATCAAAAAAGCTAGCAGGCAGGCCTAACAAGCAGTTAAAGCAATGCTATTTTGGCTTTCTTGCAAAGTGGTTGGAATTTAAAAATAGGGAGATTTTGTTCCAATCATACAAGGTATTCGGGAGGCCTCATCTGGAGTACTGTGTACAGTTTGGTCCCTTTGCGGAAAAGAAAAGGATATTCCAGAGGAGATTCACGAGAGGGTTGTCCACTCAAGAGAGACTAAATAGCCTGGGTCTGTATTCCTTGGAGTTTAGAAAAGCGGGAGGTGACCTCATTCAAATAACTAAGATCCTGAGGAGGCTTGACGGTGTAGATGGTGAGATGCTTTCATCAGTGGGAGAGTCTCTCGAACAAGAGGACATGGATACAAGATAAGGGGCTGGTCATTTAAAATTGAAGTACGTAAAAATTTCTTCTTGCAGAGGGTGGTGAATATCTGGAATTCTCTGCCCCAAAGGGTGATGGAGGCTAGATCATTAGAAATGGTTAAAGTAATGGTGGATAAATATTTGATCACGAAGCCAGCCTAGATCAGTCGTGATCATATTGAATGGCGGGGCAGGCCTGAAGGGCTTGATGACCTCCTACTGCTTTTTCTGATGTGTATATTTTCTCATTTTTGTTTACTGTTTCTTCCTTATGCTAATGTTGAAATTGTACAGGCCTGTAGTTTTACAGTCCCCTAAGTACTGCGTTCTGTTTGATCAATATTCAAGGAAACTATTTAAGTCCTGGAGGTTGAATTGTTGGAGGTAAAAAGGGACTTTTTAGCCTCAAAAGGAACAAAATACGGAGTAGATTATTCAATCCCTCGATCCTGCTCCCCCATTTAATAAGATCGTGGCTGATCTGATCATACCCTCAAATCTGCAATCTGCCTACCTCCAATAACCTTGCTTACCAAGAATTTATGCACCTCTGCCTTCAAAATATTCAAACACTCTGCTTCCACCAGCTATTTCAGGAAGAAACTCAACGACCCTCTGACAGAATTTTTTTGCCTCATCTCCTTTTTAATGGGCAATCCCAAAAGTGACACTGAGTTATTCTCCACCCCATCAAGACCCCTCAGGATGTTTGATGTTTCAAACAAGTCCTGTCTTACTCTTCTAAACTCTAGCAGATACAAGCTTGGTCTGTCCCACCCCTCCTCAGAAGATAGCCCACCCATTCCAGGTATCAGACTGGTAAATCTTCCCTGAGCTGCTTCCAATGCATTTATGTTCTTCCTTAAATAAGGTGACCGGTATTGTACACAGGATTCCAAATGTGGTCTCACTGGTGTCCTGTACAACTGAAGCATAATCTCCCAATGTTTGTATTCAGTTCTGCTCACAAATGATATCAAAGAACAACACAGCACAGGAAACAGGCCCTTTGGCCCTACGAGCCTGCACTGCCCATTTTAACACTGAGTGCCTCATTCCAATCCTCCTCCGACCTACGACTTCTGTCTACATCTCGTGGACTCCACAATAAAGGGGTGCAAATGTAAAGAATTATATGTGCGCCAGATTAAGGGAGATCCAATTTAGGGACAATTTATTAACACCAATCAGCTTAAAAGCACGTTTTTGGGGTGTGGGAGGAAATCGGAGCACCCGGAGAAAACCCACGCAAGCACAGGGAGAATGTGCAAACTCCCACAGATGCTGACCCAAGCCAGAGATCCTATCCGGGTCCCTGTAACTGCACAGCAAACAGTGATAGTCACTGAGCTGTCGTGTTGCCTGTCAATTGGTCCAGTTTAAGCGTACACTAACGACATGAAGCACCAGGCAACTCTTGAAGCAACATCCAAGAGCAGCCCTCATGACCCAGCGCGTGTATGCCCCTTGTTGGCCAACAAGGCAGACCAAATTGCCTGTGGATGTAAAAAAAAGACATCAATAAACATACAACAGCCTATACAGACATTAATGGAAGATCCCCAGTAACTCCAACGTAAGAGACAGGTGAGCCATAAAATATGTTGGACGGCCCATAGGTATCTATTGATTCTCAGGAATGTCCTGAGGCTCTTGATCCTCAACTAAACATTCTTTTGTATCCCTCTATCTCTAGTCTGCTCATGTGCCTATCTCGGTAAGGCTTAAACAACTCTAACGTGCCTGCCTCCACCACCCTACTTTGCAGTGCATTCCAGGCCCCCACAACCCTCTGTGTGAAAAACCTCCCTCTAACAACTGAATTATACCTCGCTCCTCTCACCTTGTGCCTGTGACCCCTTGTGATTTTTGCATCCAACCTGGGAAAAAGCTTCCCACTGTTCACTCTATCTATACCCTTCATAATCTTATACACCTCTATTAGGTCCCCCCTCATTCTCCATCTTTCCAGGTAGAACAATCCCAATTTGCCCAATCTCTCCTCATAGCTAAGACCCTCCATACCAGGCAGCATCCTGGTAAACCTCCTCTGCACTCTCTCCAAGGCCTCCACATCCTTCCAGTGGTGCGGCAACCAGAACTGGACTCAGTACTCCAAATGTGGTCTGACCAAATGTGCATCTAACTGCAACATTAGACGCCAGCTTTTATACTCTATACCCCTGCCTGTAAAGGCAAGCATACCATATGCCTTCTTTACCACCTTCTCCGCCTGTGCTGCCACCTTCAAGGACTTGTGAACTTGCACACCTAGGTCCCTCTGTGTTTCTGTACTCTTAATGGTCCTACCATTTATTGTATACCCCCCTACATTATTTCTTCCAAAATGATTCCTTCCAATATCCTATTAACTTTCCTAATTACTTGCTGTACCTGCATACTAGCCTTTTGCAATTCATGCACTAAGGCACCTCAGAACCCTGCTGTCAGCGTTTAGATAATATGCTTCTTTTATTCCTCCTGCCAGAATGCACAATTTCACATTATGCTCCATTTGCCAGGCCTTTGTCCAGTCACTTAACCTATTTGTATTTTTGTAGCCTCCCTTTGTGCTCTGTACAACTTAATTTCTCACATATCTTTGTGTTATCAGCAAATTTGACAACCATTCCTTTCAATCTCTTCATCCAGCTAATTTATATAAATTATAAACAGTTAAGGTCCCTGCAGTGAAGCTTGTGGCATTCCATTTGTTTACATTTTGCCAATCTGAAAAAGGCTCATTTATGCCTACTCTGCTTCCTATTAGGTAGCCAATCCCCTGTAACGTGAGCTTTTATTTTTCCACAATAACCGTTGATGTGCTTATCAAATGTTTTTTGGAAACCTAAGTACAGTAAATCCATTGGTTCCCCTTTGCCAATAGTGCAGGTTGCTTCCTCAAAGTAGTCTCATAAGCTGGTAAAGCATAGACAGGAAACCTTGGAGATAACAGAAAATAGAATTAGGAGTAGACCATTTGGCTTTTCAAGCCTACTCCACCCTTCATTTTGATCATAAAATTCAAAATCCTGATTCTGCTGCTGGCTCCCCCTCCCCCTCCCACCCCATTTCCCTTGATCCCTTTAGCCCCAAGAGCTGTATGTAATTTCTTTTTGAAATCAGACAGCGCATTGACCTCAACTTTGTGGTGGTGAATTCCACAGATTCACCACTCTCTGGGTGCAAAAATGTCTCCTCACATTAGTCCTAAAAGATTTACCCGTTATCCTCAAACTGTGATCCCACAATGAGAACATTCTTTCTGAATACCCTGTCTAATTCTGTTAGAATTTTGTAAGTTTCTATGAGATCCCGCCTCATTCTTTAAACTCCAATGAATATAATCCGAACTGACTTGGTTTTTTTCTCAAATGACAGACTTTCTATCCCAGGAATCAACCTGGAAAACCATCTCTGTACTCCTCTGTAGCATGAGGTATTATGATGGCTATAATATTTGAACGGCATAGAGAAAGTAAATTCAAAAGTGCACCATGAAAATATGGCAAGGTTACACAGATTTAAATGGAAGGCAGACCTAGGATTGGTTTTGGGTAGCTTTTCATGAAAAGAGTGATTAGAATGGATTTCTATGTAGGGTTGTACACGTAAAAGCATTGTAAGGCTTAAGACATAATACTTAAGCTAAGTTTTTCTGGATGATTGGGCAAAGTAGATCTCATTTGTACTTGTGCTGTGATTTCTCCTGGAGCAGAGAATCAAAGAATCCCTACAGTGCAGAAGGAGACCATTTGGCCCATCAACTCTACACCCTCCACAATATTATCCAGGTGCTACCCCCGTAATCTCACGTATCCACCCTTGCTAATCCCTCTGACACTAAGTGGTAATTTACCATGGCCATTCAACCTAATCCACACATCTTTAGGCTGCAAGAGGAAACCAGAGCACCTAAGGGAAACCTACAAAGACACAGGGAGGACGTGCAACCACCATATAGACAGCAATCCAAAGCTGGAATTAAACACCTGGGTCCCTGGTGCTGTGAGGCAGTAATGCTAACCACTGAGCCACCATGCTGTTTGTTCCAATGTCCATTGTGTCAAATGGATTGAGTCAATGGGTTGACTAACTGCAGGAAAGTTTCGCAGTGGAGTCCAAATCTTCCAGGGAGGTGGTTGGATGGTGCTTTGTAACAGAGTGCCTGCCAAAGTTTAATTTATCACCCCATGGTGGGCAATTGGAAATTCTCTGTACTAGCTAAACTGAGTTCTGTTAGTGAGCACCAGGAGATAATTCAACTTCAGACTTTGGTATGATTCAGCAATGTGCTTTTTCTAATAATGGTATGTGGAACTAGTGGTATGAGTTCCATTGAAGGAGGAGTAGTGCTGTAATGTGCCATTAGCGATGTTATTGAACATTGTGTTGTGCGATTGTGATCATTGTCTTTTCCTCTGGTTAATTGTCATATTTCACAACTGTATAAAATATGGCTTGATTGAAAAACAAATTTTTTCACTTGTGACACAAATAATTAAACAACAGAGTAAAGATGGAAGTAAAGATTGAATGCCCTTTCCTCAAGGGCATTAGTGAGCCATATTATGACACTCATTATATTATGGTCTCTTGTACTAATACCAGCCTTTAGCTTCTAAATTTCTAATTATCAAATTGCTGTCATGGGATTTGAACCCTTGTTCTGTGGATTTTAATACAAACCTCTTGATTTCTAACACATACAGCAATATGCGCAATTATAATGTCTTATACTGAGCTTTGGTACAGCACATGCTTTTATTACTACACAATCAATATTAAGGCGTCTTGAAAGAGATGGTCCATTAGCTGAATTAGCTTTGTGCTGAACTTTTCTGGGTTAAACAAAACTAAAGACCTTGATTTTGCATGGTGTTGATGGTAAAACTTTCAGTTTTTACTGTCATTACTTCACTGAAGCTGACAGCAACTTCAAGAGTTTGCAAATGCAGTCAATGAGGTGGACATCTGGAAGTTGCTGTCGGCATTACTACTCTCCTCCAGAGCATGTGCCTTGGTGGCAATCAATGGAAATCAATTGATGAGGACTTCTACTCTTGTGCTCTTAGCCTCATTGTAAAAACCTTGAAAAAGTTATACTTTGTTGAATGAAATGAAAATACAAACTTCATCAATTATTATTAAATACCCCTGTGGCCCTGAAAAGCTAATGTCAATGGCCAAGACTTCAGAAGACATTCTCTGACTTGGCACCAGATTTGAACCATCACCATAGAGACTGTTAGATCTTTGTGACCATCTTTTTTCCCAAAGTCACCGGCCTTACTTTGCTGGCCACAAAATCTGGGCCATTTTTGTTGCGAGATATCAGGTGAAGTTGTAATTGGTCATTGTTGGTGGTTGATAGGTTGTGATATTTTGAATGTAAAGCCTGAATCCTTGAAGAACAATGTAGAAGATTTCAGCCCTGTTTCTGCATCAGGCTGTAATCGGAATTAAATGTGCAAAAAAATACCTGTTTAAAGAGTTGCAAAGAAAATTGCTAGCAGTGCACAATTATGTTAGCATCTCAAATGAAAATAGATAGGTAGGTAGAAGGTAGACTTCATCTGAAAGGTCTATATCTGAACAGTTAACCAGTGGACCTGCTGTGTATTACCAATGTTTTTTGCAAAATATTTACAGTTCTGTAACTGTTCCTTGTTTTGTTTAATGCTTCTGTCATTTCCCTATTCTCTGTTGTAATTTCTCTTGTTTCAGCTTTGAATGGACCCATATTTACTTTGGTTATTCCCTTTTTACATAATTGCAGAAGCTCCTGCATGTGTTTTTATATTTTTAGCTGGTTAACCTCATACTTCATTTTCTCCCCCTTTTATCATATTTTGGTGATCCTTTACTGGTATTTAAAACTCTTCCTATTCCCAGGGTTACTACTCCAGTTGGCAATATTATAAGCCTGTTTTACCAATGCTATCCTTAACCCCTTTGTGGATTTCTTCCCTGTGGAATTTTTAATTCTCAATGGAATATAGATCATGAGAATCATGATTTTTAAAATGCTTGCCATTATTTGTCTACCATCATACTTTTTAATATGACTTCCCAATCTATCTCAGCCAACTTGCCCCCCATATCTATGTAATAGACTTTAACTAGTTTTGGATTTGTATATTACTGTCAAGCTCCAGATGAAATTCTGTAATGATTACTCTTTTCCAGAGGATCCATTTCTATTGAATTATGAATTAACTCATCCTCATTACACAAACAAAATCTTGAATAGTCTCTTCCTGGTCAGTTCCATGACACATTGGTCTAGGAAATTGTTTTGAATGCATTCATGAACCAGTCCTCCTAACTCCTTCAGTTTGTGTGAAGATTAAAGTCCCCTATGGTTTTTGCATTGCCTTTGTTGCAAGTCCCTCTTATAGCTTCTGGTCGGGGATCAGTAAACAATACTCACCAATGGTTTGTGTCACAGTGGTTAGCACTGCTGCTTCACAGTGCAAGAGACTCAGGTTCAATTCCAGTCTTGAGTGATGATATGGAGTTTGCATGTTCACCACGTGTCTTACTCCAGGTGCTCTGGTTTCCCCTTTCTGTCCAAAGATGTGTGGGTTAGGTTGATTAGCCATGCTAAATTGCCCATTAGTGTCAGGGGATTAGCAATTAATACATGCAATTACCGGAATAGGGCTTGGGTGGGATTGTTACAGGTTCGATGGGCCATATGGCTGCCTTCTGCGCAGGGATTCTATGATCTTTATTACTTCTGATTTCTACCATACTAATTCGACTTCCTTTTCTTCCATGCTAAGATTCTTTGTCACTTGTGTCCCCATGTCAACTGTTACCTTCACTCCTTTTCCATTTTGTCTTTTTTCAAAACATCAAATACCCTGGAGTATTTAGTTCCAACCTTAGTCACCATGCAACCAACTTTCTGTAATGGTTATTACATCAAACACATTTAACTCTATTTGTGCCAGTAATTCATCTAGCTACTTACAATTGCTTTATGCTTTCAGGCAAAGTACATTTAGTTCTAACTTTTTATATTTTTCACAGATTTGACACTCACTGCATTATTACCATTGAACTTTTTGTTCCTTCCTGGCACTCCTCCTACCTTTATCCAAATTTCTCTGCTGCCTTCTAACTTTGACTTTTTTCATTAGATTTATAAATTTCCCCTCACTTGAACACACCTTCCCATCCACCCACCTTTAAACTTTTTAGTTTAAGGTCCTATCTTCAGTCTTAGTCATATGATTTGCCAGGATACTTATCACAGGCCAATTTGGGTGGAGCCCTTCTGAGAGGAACAGCTTCTTCTCTCCCAGTAATGTTGTCCGTGCCCCACGAAACGATTTGTCATCGGGTCCTATATTGATCATGATAGTTGGACCCTCCCCCACTTTCCTCAAAGCACTCCTCCAGCCACAAGAGGTCCTTAACCCTGGCACTGCGAAAGCAATGATTGGAGATGCCGGCATTGGACTGGGGTAAACACAGTAAGAAGCCTCACAACACCGGATTAAAGTCCAACAGGTTCATTTAGTAGCAAATGCCACTAGCTTTCGGGGCTCTGCCCCTTTGTCAGGTGAGTGGGGAGTTCTGATCACAAAGAGGGCATATAAAGACACACTCAGTTTACAGAATACTGATTAGAATGTGAGTGTTTACAGCTAATCAAGTCTTAAAGGTGCAGACAGTGTGAGTGGAGGTAGCATTAAACATAGGTTAAAGAGATGTATGTTGTCTCCAGACAGGACAGAAGGTGAGATGTTGCAAGCCCAGGCAAGTCATGGGGGTTGCAAATAGTGTGACGCGATCTGAAGATTCTGATTGAGGCCATCCTTATATATGTGGAACTTGGCTGTCAGTCTCTGTTCAGCGACTCTACACTGTCATGTCGTGAAGGCTGCCTTGGAGGATGCTTACCCAAAGATCAGAGGCTGAATGCCCGTGACTGCTGAAGTGTTTGCCAACAGGAAGAGAACAGTCTTGCCTGGTGATTGTCGAGCAGTGTTCATTCATTTGTTGTCATGGCGTCTGCATGGTCTCCCCAATGTGTCATGCCTCAGGACATCCTTTCTTGCGGCTTATCAGGTAGACGACGTTGGCCAAGTTGCAAGAGTATGTACTGTGTACCTGGTGGATGGTGTTCTCATGTTAGATGATGGCATCCGTGTTGATGAGCTGGCAAGCCTTGCAGAGGTTGCTGTGGCAGGATTGTGTGGTGTCATGGTCACTGTTCTCCTGAAGGCTGGGTAGTTTGCTGAGGACAATAGTCTGTTTGAGGTTGTGCAGTTGTTTGAAGGCAAGAAGTGAGGGTGTGGGGATGGCCTTGGTGAGATGTTTGAATTCATCAATGACATGTGGAAGACTCCAGAGAAGGTGTAGCTTCTCCGCTCTGGGGAAATAGTGGATGACGAAGGGTACTCTGTCCACCGTGTCCCGTGTTTGTCTTCTGAGGAGGTCGGTACGATTTTTCACTGGCACGTCAGAACTGTTGATCGACGAGTCAAGTGTCATATCCTATTCTTATGAGGGCATCTTTCAGCATCTGGAGGTGTCTGTTGCAATCCTTCTCATTTGAGCAGATCCTTTGTATACGGAGGGCTTGTCCATAAGGGATGGCTTCTTCAACATGTTTAGGGTGGAAGCTGGAGAAGTGGACCTCATGAGGTTATCCGTGGGCTTGCGCTACAGTGAGTTGCTGAGGTGACTATCCTTACTGGAGATGCATGAATACAGCAGATTCCGGAGAGTAATCCATGCTGAGTCTGATGGTGGGATGGAACTTGTTGATGTCATCATATAGTTCACCATGAGTCCAAAGGAAGAAGCCAATAGTTCATTCACCCCGCACTCTTTACCCTTATCCACATCAACAGCAACTCTGAATGTGTTGAATAATGGTAAAAGCTGGGGCTGCTCCAGCATTGCATCATTAAAGGTTCTAATTTATTGAGTTAACTACATCAGACAATTTTTATTGTACTTCACATTACGTTTCATCTATGGTAGATTGAATCTTGTGTATTTTGGTTACGATACACATGTTTAACAGGTAGCTAGGTGTGTTCTAAGAGTATTTAAACATAAGGGCAATACTGTACAACTAAGAACATTTATTGACTGCATGGATTCCAGTACATTGTGTTATAGGTTAGGAGCTTTTGGTTGATCAAAGAATATCATAAATTTTTTCTTCCCCAGTTTATTGTGCAGCACTCTCAACTGTTTTGCTTCTGAGTACCCCACCTCCATCTCGATTTTAAAAAAAAAACCCCAATAACCAACTTTTTTTTCTGCATAAAAATTAGCTATATACTTAAACATATTATTTTGGTTTTACTTAATATGAAGCTTGTTGCTGGTGCTGTGCAACATTTCTGTTAACATGTCCAAAGATGTGTGGGTTAGGTGCATTGACCATGCTAAGTTGTCCGTTAATGTCCAGGGGATGTGTAGGTGACAGGGATTAGTGGAGTGAACATGTTGGGTTACAGGGATAGGGCCTGGGTGCAATTGTTGTCAGTGCAGATGCGATATGCCGAATGGCCTCCTGCACCGTAGGGTTTCTATGATTCGTACGGAGATATCGTCTATGAAATGATTCATGAATGGAAAACGATTCATTGAAAAAGCCAAAGAATGCATGCAGAGACCAAGTCTGAAATGAGAAATGGTTAATCAGAAAACAGCAAAATGATTGATCAAAGAATTATAAACAATATTCAATGTTAAAGTCTGAAAAGGGAAATGGTAACTGGAAGATAGGGAAATGGGAAAGGTACACAAATGAGTAAATAGTAGGAAATCATTAACTGAATAAAAAATACTTGCAAAGACCAAGTCAAAAAGGCAAATGATTAATGAAAAAATGGGGAATTGAGCTATAATATGCAGAAATTAATAAGGCGGATGATTGGGGATGATCAATAAAAAAGTTTAAAATAATTTTCACACCAAATATGAAGCCAGGTGCTTTGTCGATGAAGAGTGCTGCCCTCTGCAGGTAGGAGCCGGTAGTTAATGATTTCCCATTGTGTACTTTGTCTGCTTTGTGTGCCAGTGATCAAATTTGTTTTGTTCTGGAGTTCTAAGTTTGATTTCCTCCAGGAATGGCTAATCGGAAAACAAAATAGTTGCTACATGCTACTTTGCTGCACTCACCACAATCAAGCAAGGTTAAAATAAAGTTAATTTATGCAATGAAGTTACTGTAAAAATCCCCTAGTTGTCATACCCTGGCACCTGTTTGGGTACACTGAGGATGAATTGAGCATGGCCAATGCATCTAACCAGCTGGTCTTTGGTCGGTGGGAGGAAACCGGAGCATCTGGAGGAAAGACATGCAGACACGGGGAGAACTTGCAAATAACACCAGAGATAATGAGCCAAGCTCGGAATTGAACCCAAGTCCCAGGTGCTGTGAGGCAGCAGTGCTAACCATTGTGCTACTGAAGGAAAGTGGGTAAAATAATGAATCTGCTACCAGCTGGGTGTACCATGGCAATCTTTTCAGTCATAACTTTGGGATGGAATATTATATCTCTTGCGGTTAGTAGCAGGTAAAGGGAGGGCTTCCTGTGCTTGAAAGGGCAATATCAGGTTGCTATGGGTATGCATTCACTGGGAAGAGTGCAAGTAGTAAAGCAAAAAAACTGCTCGGCATCTCGGCCTTTTAGCTAAGATGCAAATTAGATCAAGCCTTGGAGGAGCTACACCTACTCCAATCAGCTTGGATCATGTAGATCAAGCCCAAGACAGGAGGTGAGAGCCCTGAGTTGTCAGCTTGGATCGGGAATGTCCCAACTTGTTGGGACTCTGAATTGGCTTTAATTTGACTTGATTGGATTGGAATAAAGTAAACAAAAAAAAACTGCTTTCTAATTGATAAATGTGCAACTACCATGTTTTGGGTGGCTAGCCAGAGTGAGGGGGGCATCCAATGACATAGGAACCAATGTTTTCAGTAATTCTGAAACGCCATTGAGGCTGTCCTGCTAAAATTGCGGGAATCAAAGAAAGAAGTATTGAAGTATTTTACAGCTACTGAAATACTTTTGAAATGCAGTCACTGTTGTCATGCAGGAACAGTAAGAAGTCTCACAACACTAGGTTAAAGTCCAACAGGTTTATTTGGTAGCACAAGCTTTTGGAGTGTTGTTCCTTCAGGTGAGTGAGGAGTTGTGTTCACAAACAGGACATATAAAGACACAAGCTCTATTACAACATAATGGTTGGAATGCGAGTCTTTACAGGTAATCAAGTCTTCAAGATACAGACAATGTGAGTGGAGAGAGGGTTAAGCACAGGTTAAAGAGATGTGTATTGTCTCGAGCCAGGACAGTTAGTGAGATTTTGCAAGCCCAGACAAGTCTTTGAGATTACAGACAGTGTGACATGAACCCAAGATCCCAGTTGAGGCTGTCCTCATATACGGAACTTGGCTATCAGTTTCTGCTGAGCGAATCTGCATTGTTGTGTGTCATGAAGGCCGCATTCCAACCATTATCTTATAAACTGAGTTTGTGTCCATATATGACCTTTGTGAAGTCAACTCCTCACTCACCTGAAGGAGTGACACTACCAAATAAAACTGTTGGACTTTAACCTGGTGTTGTGAGACTTCTTACTGTGATGACCCCAGTCCAACACTGGCATCTCCACATAATGCAGGAAGCACAGCGGCTAATTTATGCTCAACAAGTTCCCACAGCAGCAATGTGATAATGACTAGATAAGTTATGTTTTGAAGTTTATTGAGAGATAAAATATTGGCCAGGGCAGCAGGAATAACTCCCCAGCTTTTCTCCACAATAATGTTATGGGATCTTTTATATCCACCTGAGCAGGTTTAATAGCTTTTTGGAAAGGCAGCACCTCTGATCATACAGTGTTACCTGAATTATGCACTTGAGTGTCAGCTGTGGGTGCACAAGTCACCTTTTGCTCAACAATTGATTTTCAGTTTACTAGTCAGCACTCTGGGTTTCTGAGTCCAACTTGCAGGCTCCTACAGAATTGCAGACCTCTGTTTTCAAAACCCTTGTTGCCTGCAGTTTTCTAATCTCATTGATATCAGCAGTACAAATGAGTTTATGGTTCAGTAAAAGAACCAGAAGTTACAATAAAAATAAATGACCATGTTTTTTCCCTTCACCCAAAAAAAAATCCGTGCATGATTATTTCAGCCCAGCGCCTGGTAACCACCTGGCTTCTATACAAATTTGGTTTATGTTTAATAATCTAACAGTATCTCAGTGTTAAGTATGATGCATTTTTATTGGGAAGACGTGTTCAAATATACCAATTTCAGAATTGTCTAACGATGGCTAGACCCATGAAAGGCGATCTGACCAAGGGTCATCCAGATTCAGAACGTTAGCTCTATTCTCTCCACCAATGCTGTCAGACCTGCTGAGATTTTCCAGCATTTTCTGTTTTTGTTGTGTGAAGGCAATCTGCTATTGTAATTGTATGTTACGCTGTACTAATTCTGTCAAAAACAGAATTTCAAGCAAAAATAGTTAACAAAAGAAATCATGGAATTGATGGAAGAAAAAGAGAAAAGTGAAATAATCAGACTATAACTAAGTGAACTGAGAGATAAAGAGGAAGTGCGTAAAGGAGAAAGAAAATTGGCTGCATGACATATGCATTTCAGTTGAGGCGATAAAATCTCAGCCCTCATCAACTTTTACTTGTTCATGAAACAGCTTGTGGCTCCAATCGATGTTTCAAAGCAAAGGATGGTTCAATTCTAATAGAAAAGGGAAAGATGGAATAAATGCATCGAAGAATTGTATAATGATGACAAGGGACCTCAACCATCAATCAAAAATGAAGAGAGACCCAGAAAGTTTGCCAGAAGTGGAACTTGCATTGAGGAAATAGAATGAGAAAGCACCAGGGACTGATGAAATAACAAAAGCGGTTATTGAGGGAATAGCAGATTAGGAACTAAAATACTGACAAAATCTACAACACTGACATTATCTCTGAAGATCTAACTTTTTATGACTTTTCCAAATAAACCTGGTGCAATAGAATACAAGATGCATCAAATTATCAGCTTCATGAATCATGCAGAAAAGGTACAAAATATTATGTCTGGTCAGTAATGGCTTATGTATATGAAACTTGGAGCATTGGGAAGGAGAAAGGAAAGAAAACGAACCTTTTGAAGCTTAAAAGGGATTCTAAGATGAAGCTGGGTTGAGAAAGGAACTAACAAAGAAGTACTGAATGAGGCTAAAAGAAGAGGAGAATTCTTGAATAATATCAGAAGAAGGCAAATTATTTAGCGAATGCAAAGTCCCTAAGCCAAGCAGTTTTTTTTTGGTCTTTCTGTATTGTCTGTGGATTAGACACTTCTATAACATGGTGCACATTTTGCTGTCAAGGCACATGGGGACTGGCACTTATGCCCCATCTGTGGAGGTTGGCCAAGCAGGTGTTGTGGCTGGTGCTGAACCTGTTGAGGGTGGTCCAGTCTCTTTTCTTGCAAGGTTGATACCTGACAGTTGTTGGGTTAGGTTTGAGACCAGGTACTAGTTTGCCATATCCAATGATTCCCATTCATTTGTCCAGGTGGAATTTAGGTTAAAGATCTTAATTTAATAGTTTAACTTGCATTGAAGACCTGTGTGGGAGATTTTTCCAGATCAGTCATCTTGATGGGAGTTGTACCTTGGGTGGGCTAAATAAACTAGCATGAAGTGGCAGGTGGGGGATGTTGGTAAACTTTCTATCATTTTGAGTTGTTGCAAGTTGGTGGATATGTGGAGTCAGTACCTGCTGACTTGCAACAACCCACAAAATGATAGAAAATATTTGCAAAGCCCCCCCACCTGTCACTTCCTGCTAGTCTATTTAGCCCACTCAAATACAACTCCCATCAAGATGACTCCCACATAAGACTTCCATGTAAATTAAACTATTAAATTAAGATCTCTGATCTACTCAGATTTTCATTCTGCCAAGACAGAGTTAAGGTAGTGGTGTTGAATATAGCGTATGAGTAATGATATGCATGGTAGCATTCAGCTGGGTGTCAACTCTGTGCATGTGATGATTTTGACCATCACATGCATTCTGCTACTGAGTATGCAAGTGCTGAGGTTCAGAGGATGGTTCTAGCAGTATCCCATGTTGAGCTGGCAAGTTTGGCAATCATGATGTTTCTGGACTTATCCTTGATTTCAGTTGTCTTTAGGTGTTGCTGGAAGGTCAGTATCCTATCTTGGGGCACTTTGAGGCAAATGGAGCTCTTGGACACCTTGTTTGTGCAGAAGGATTGGAATGCCTAACCATCACTGGAAGGATTTACGAAAGAACAGCAGTCCAATAGCAAAAAAAAGCATTAGACAATATTAAAGACTGCCTTAACCAGGACTTCAATTACAAGGTCATCTAATATTGCTGTGATCAGAAGGTTTGGAATGTCTGTGCCACTTGGCATGCCGTACAGACGACAGTAACTAATTCTGGGTAATTCTGTTGAATTAAAAACTGAAATAAAAAGTTGTAAGTTCAGCTGAGAATTCAAAGAAGGAATTATATATATTTGTTAAACTCCTGCCTGCCAGTTGAAGTAGAAGTCAAGTTTTACTCTGTTTTAGATTAATTCAAAGAGACATTATAAGTGTATAGCTCATAATTTCACTTATCCACCACTGTCAATAAATGTCTCTTCGTATATGTTCAAGCAATCATCCAATCAATGCTGTCTCCACCAGTATAAACATAACCTAAATTTATGTAATTAAAATGAAGCAAGTTACTTTAAGAGATAGGATGATGATGCCTGACATTATTTCTTCTTAAGCAAAGCTCTCTGCAAACTCTCATTTTTGAAGATTTTGTTTCACTGTTCGGAACTTGATAATGTTTGTGACGATTGGTAGTATCCTGCAGGCATTTTCTGATTTTTTTCACTGATTGAAGTTTGGTTCAATTTTTCCTTAAAATGTACACAATCAACAATCCACCCAATTAACTGTTTTTCTTTCATATAGCATGATATTTCCACCCATTAATATGCCAAATTTTTATATGGCAGTCTGTTTAATTTTGCCTTTTTAATGAGATGGAAATATTATACCATAATCTGCTAAAATAGAGCCATATTTAAAAACTGCATAAGTTTTCAGGTTTATTTTAACTCTTGAGTTCTCAGAAATGTATTCCATTGGTCAGTATATAGGGGGTGGGTGTCAGTTCCAGGGTGATACATTTTTAGAATGTGTGTAGCCATCTGGCAGCCCATCAGTGGATGAAGACTGCATACATCGTGCAACAGAAGACTGCAAAAGCAAGGTCATAAATCCCACTCAAAGCCCAATGCTTACTGCAGATAAAACAAAAATGACCACTGTTTTAACTTCTGGTATTAGAGAATGCACAAACACATGCTTATTTATCTATTGCCTATTCTTGAAGAAACATTCTTCAAGTTTATTCATGTTTCATTGTATTTTGTTACATTCTTCCTTGGTATTCAGTCCAAATAGGTCCACAAATTTTCAAAATGTGCAGCTGCTTCTTAAGAGTAAACTATTAAAGTTATTTGTGATGCCAGCGCCAATCCCTGTGGAAACTACTACCTATCTATTATCAGCCTGACCAGCTATCTTGCCTGTTTTATGTTTAGTAGCCAGCTGGCTATATATTCTGATTTTGTTGTCCTTTTGACATTCTGATGCTAATTATATGCATCAACTTGGTAGTACCTAAGCAAAAGGCTGCTGAAAATCCAAATGTATTTGCTACTGCATTACCCTTGATTAGTCTTTCCCTTACATCAGTAAATTTGGTAAATATTTCAATATTTTTGTCATTTCACTGTCATTACCAGAGTGTTATCTTGGGCACCCTTTAGTGGGCATATCCCTATCTTGATTTTTCATTTGTTATTGCTATGCTGGCAGAATGCTTTTAATAATTCCTTAATAATTTATGTGCATCTTTCCTCTTTGTTTTTCTAATTTTTTTGCTATAACTTCTTTAGTAGCCTCTTTTATAAACCTTTCCTTTATTGTCTGTTATTTATTTTGGCTTTGGTTTTAGCTTTTACCTTATCGGTTAATTCGTCCGTCGTTTTTATTGAGATGGAATAAGTGGAGATTTTATTTTCAGTTGCCATGACCCAAGGCTCAGAGTGCTGCATACCATCAATGTTGGAAAAGGTGAAACTGAAGATGAAGTAAAACAGGAAGAAGTAGTTATAAGATTCTAGTGGAGGAAATGCTGAGGGTAGGAACTGGAGGTTGTTCGCAAAATGATGAGAATGATAAGTAAGAACCAAACAGAGTAAAACATTGGACATTAGATTTGGAGAGTAGGGGGAGTATAAGCAGAATGATCATGGGAGACAGCTACTGTAAGTGAATTGATGAAACTGAGGAAGCAAGAAAGTTGCCAATGGGAAACAAGGAGATTCGGAGCATTTCACAGTCGCCAAAGCTTGGATGCTGTCCAAGAGTGTAAGGGATATGCTCAGAAAATCTGGAAGAATAGTAGGAGCTTGCCAGTCTCTTTCACGAATGGTAATTGGTGCAAGATCAATTGTTAATTTTGAATCTGAGAGTGATAAATTTCTATTAACCAAAGCTATTAAGAGACATGGAGTAAACTCAGGCAGGTGGAGTTAGATGACTGATTAGCCATGATCTCATGAATGGCGAAACAGCCTTCAGGGTCTAAATGACCAACTTGTGTTGCTATCTTTCAAAAAGCAGAGTTGAGCTCATGGTGAGGGTTCCAGATAACTGATTTCTTGGTGGGGGAACAAAGAAGAGGAAATTAATTTGGTTGAACCAAGGCTTGGATTTGATTGTATACTGTCTATAACTTGGAGAAAAAACTTTGATTTAATGGTACATAGAACTATAGAGTTCTTAGTGTAGAAAGAGACCATCCGGCCCACCAAGCCTGAGCCGATACGTTCAAGGAGCATCCTACCCTGGTCCTTCCTTCCGCTCAATTCCTCTAACCCTGAGTATTTACCGTGGCTAATCCACCTAACAAACGTATTTTGGGACAATAAGGGACAATTTAGCATAGCCATTCCACCTAACCTGCGCATCATTGAATTGTGGGAGGAAATCGGAGCACCCAGAGGAAACCCATGCAAACATTGGAAGAGTGCAAACTCCACACAGTCATCCAAAACCGGGGTACTGGCACTATGAGGCAACATAATAACTACTGTACCATCATGAGCTGATGTGTTGTTGCCTGTGAGCCATGGACAGTTCTGAGTCCGAATCACTGCTCTAATGTTTGAGTGAATGTGGAGTTGTGTTTTGCATGCTCTGTCATTTAAGATGAATATTCTGCTACTTTCTGGAGAATATTTTCCAAGAGGCATATTTAAGGTCAATTTGACACTAAATATTAGAAGGATTCTCTAAATTGGCAGCTGCTCTGAGAGATTGGGTGTGTAAGAAAATGACTCACTTTTATTTTTCATACTTGAGAGAGCTTTGAAGTTTAATAGACAAATGGTTGGTGTTAGTCTTTTGTATTTAGACTAGTACTTCCAAGGTCCTGCTCACGGTGAGTCTGACAGCTAAAAGGATTTGGAAAGGTTTGTAAGAGAATGCTCCATGGTTTTTTGCTTACTCTGGAAATAAGATTTTCCTTTTCACTGTGGAAACTATATATTGTACATAAATTTGTGCCTGCATTCTGAAGAACTGGGCAGTTAAGGGGAAAATAACTTGCACAGAAACCATTGGACATTCAGTTCCTTGATTCTGTTATCCAATTCAATTTGATCATGGTTGATTGGTACCTCAACTATAATCTGCTTTATTTCCAAATTCCTTGATACTATCAATGAATAGTTTTGTTGATCTAAGTCAGGGCCATGTGGTTACAAAAGGGCAGCACGGTGGTTAGCATTGCTTCCGCACAGCACCAGAAACATGCATTCAATCCCAGCCCTGGATGACTGTCTGTGTGGAGTTTGCACATTCTCCCCGTGTCTGCATGGATTTCCTCCCACAGTCCAAAGATGTGCAGGTTAGGTGGCTTGGTCATGCTAAATTGCTCCTTAGGGTCAGGGGAACTAACCAGGGTAAACGCATGGGGTTACAGGAATTGGGCCTCGGTGGGATTGTGGTTAGTACATTCGATGGGCCGAATGGCCACCTCCTATACTGCAGGGATTCTACGATTATCTATGAAATGTTTGACTGACAGATTACTGTACTGATGGTGATAAAATAGGACTCTGTTCAATTGTGATCAGTTTTGAAGAGAAAACGGAGGGTGGTTACTAGCCCCAGACATTTAAACCTGGGCCTGCAATTCAAGCACAGAATTGTATTCCATGGAGAAATGAAAGGAAGCTGCCTTTGAACAATACACAAACATATAGCTGTCTAATTCTTAAATTACGTGTGTTGCATATTCCAATTAAAAGTCCCAAGTTTTTATACTGGAAAATCCCATAATAAAATGTCTAAATTGCTGTTATTGTTGTGATACACTAGATGGTGCTGATTGGCGTTTCAGTGAAAAGTCAAATCTTGGTTGTCATAGCAGTGTGTTCTACAGGATCTCATATATACATTTTCTCCACAAATCACGATTCTTTGTGAAAATGATTCATTCATTGTTTTATCTTTCAGTAACTGACGTTTATAGATATTACACACCATGATTAAACATTCCAATTGAATTGGCTTTTGAGTCTTTCAGTGTCTTCATTAAATGCTTATTCTCAGCCCCATCCAGAAAATATTGAAGTCCAACTTGCAGACATGGAATAGTGGCACAAATGTGCATGTTACTAGTAGGAGGGCCAAATATTATTATTTGGTCAGGACTTATTTGTCTATATATAAAGATCCCCACATATTTCAGAAATAAATTAGGTGCTGAGTTAAGTTTATTTATAAGCATAAAACACTTCTAAAATTTGCTTTGCTTTTTTTTATTACATTCTATCGTTACCAAAAAAGCAATTTGCAAAATCTTAATCCTGTCCTTTCATAGCAAAATAATTTTATAGAATACTTGCAGTGCAGAAAGAGGCCATCTGGCCCATCATGTTTATACTGACTCTTTGAAGAGACTCACACCCAGGCCCTCCCTGCCACCCTATCCTGTAACCCTGCACATTTATCATGGCTAATCCACTTAATCTACACATCTTTGGACATGAAGAGGCAATTTAATGTGGCCAATTCACATAACCATATCCTTAGATTTTGGGAGCACTAAGGGGAACGGGGCAGAACATGCAAATGGCACACAGCTACCTAAATGTGAGAAATGTGGAATCAAATGTAGGTCTCTGGCACTATGAGGCAGCACTTCTAACTATGTTGCCACCCTATTGCAGCACTCAGAGAGACTGGAAGTCTATTATTATGTACCGAGTAACAGAAATTGATGCATTCATTCACGTTCCTGATGTCCATCTCTGGTTGAGTCTGGTGGGGAGAAATGCCAAACAGCTTAAAACACATATTGCTTGTATCTATGGATGTTAGTATGGGATAGCTGAAGGAAAATAAAAATGGACTTCCACCAGCAAATTTTTAGAAAGCAAATTAATAATTATATTTTCATCCTGGGTCTCCTTATCTCTTGAATCTGGTACATCACCTCATTTATACTTCAATACCCCTTGCAAAGTTGAATGAATGTGTAAACAACGTGTTAATGTTCACCAAACATTTATGATGTGTAAAAATTAAGTTTTTTTCAAAATCTGGATCCTTCATGGACTAGTAGATCTGTGTAAATGTTCTTTCCAAATGAAACATTGAAGTGCCTTTGGAGGTATCACTGTGAACTTGATGTATATCCTTGTAGAAACTCAAATCGGTGTCAGGCCTCTTTAGAGGTGTCATGACTTCTTTCGCGACAAACAGGCCTTTGCATCTGCACAACAATGACAAATACATTTGCAGAATTAAGTGTTTTGTTCTGTGCTCTGCTACCATCATCAGCTTTCACTGACGTTATAAAATAAAACTGTTCAAGAGAAAAGCATAACTTTCTTCCTTGTACAACTCTAATTTTCACTGTCAAATTTGTGGTTGCCTTCCAAATGAGAGGGGAGAGAATTTGGGAAAGTTTATTTGTTTTTCACTGCACAAAATCGTACAGAATAATTTCATGCTAATGCTTACTTTTAAACATTCCTGTTGGCGTAAGGGTGAATTTTGGGGACACAGACATGTGCTTCTTGAATGTTTTTCACTGCATCATTGAAAACATGTTTTTGCTCTGAATTTTAAAAGAAAATCTCCGGCTCGGTACTTGTATTGGAGCGTCTCTCCAAATACCCCGGAGGATTTTCATGCTTTCGCCTGTAAACATCTATTTGTATGAAAGTTGTAAGCAGGCTTTACCATTCAATGGTTTGAGGCCACATGATAGCCTCGCGTGAGACTGCTGAAATATGGAATTTTCCATACATTTTGATGAGCGACCAGCCTTTTCTGTCATCTGGATGTTTTGTTTTTTCCACGCGGGGTGAAAGTGAAGTAACGTTTAATTTGATCAGGCTTGCGAGGAGCTTGTTTTTCAAAAAAACTGCAAACAACCCCAGATCGTTCAAGTGGAAATGTTCGAGGGCGTGGAATTGATTGGACGGGAGCCCTGTCAATTCACTCAGTGTCAGGAGGCTGCGATGTTGTGAATGGAGGCTGGGGATGAATGGGCAGCAGCGGGGGCGGGGTTTCCGGTTCCAGGTTAGTTTGATACATTTTCACGGATGTCAGTTCGTTGAAACACACGAGCTGGAATCGCCAAGAGCCGCTGAGGTGTGTTTTATTCATTCAGACTGTTTTCATACGGCATCCAGCAGCCCGATCAACCATGACGTGCTTGAGGTAAATAGTTGTTAATTACATGCGCGCAATTAATTTGGTCGGTGTTCCATTTATTTGACAACATTTTTTGTGTCTTGTGGCCTTTCCCCCTTTGAATGTTTGCAGTTGCAGCCAATATCAGTTGCTGTGAATGCAGTTAGCGAGTGAGTGGACACACACTTGATTAAATATTGCAGCAACCACAGTCGGTGTATTTTATGCGCAGTCTCATGTCAGGCATTTTTGAGATGTATGCCTTAAAGCACCTGTTGCACAGAGGAACGATCCCTTTGCATACTGATAGTGACAGACCATGATGAAAATCATTGAAGGTTCCACATGTGTCAACTACCCTACGCTACTCTTCTCCATGTGGGTAGAAGGGTTAGGTTTCGCTGCGCACTTTTCACAACTTAGTGATTCCTCCACTGGGGGAATGGCATCTCCAAGTTCTGCAGGGTTTGCTGCTCAGGGGACCTCTCTTTGACGGTGGAATCATTCTACATTGTCTTTTCCTGCATCTTGGCCATACTCTTGCAAAGTCTAAATGCCTGATCAAAACGGGATCCGAATTCCGAAATTGCATGCTTAAACATAACAGTTGTATCGTAGAGATGTTAAACTATTTCCTCATTATCTTGGGTTATGTTCACTTCTTATGGTTTTGCTTTCTTCACTCTGAACTCGAATGTCTGTTCCGTCCTTTACCACGGCCTCCCACCCCCCGTGAAGTTATATCATGTTGCGCTACGATGTGCTTTTAAAGCTGGTTATCTCGTGGCTTCCGAAGTTTAAAAGCTGATCTTTCCGCTGTAACTTTTGGTTTGGAAGAGATCCAAATGGCGATTTTTAAAGGTTACAGTTGCTGTTCCATTAAAGTGTGCGATTTGAAGGAACATCAATGTTGACCAAAACGAAATTGTTCTGTTACTGTTGTACGATGTTTTAATTTTCAAAAATGCAGGACATTGTTTTAAGCAAGATATCCGAATTTAAAATTCATAACTTGTCTGAGTCGCTTTAAAGAAACAGTTGGTAAACGGGGCATTCTGATATCCATAATATGAAACTACAAAAGGTCCTGAATGTAGTTTAATCCATCTCACAAACCAGCCTCCCGTCCATTGACTCTGTCTACTCTTCCCGCTGCCTCGGCAAAGCAGCCAGCATAATTAAGGACCCATGCACCCGGACATTCTCTCTTGCACCTTCCTTTGGGAAAAAGATCAAAAAGTTTGCGATCACTACCAACCGATTCAAGAACAGCTTCTTCCCTGCTGCTGTCAGACTTTTGAATGACTTGCCTTGCATTAAGTTGATCTTTCTCTACACCCTAGCTATGACTGTAACACTACATTCTGCACTCTGTTGTCTTCTCTATGAACGATATGTTTTGTCTGTATAGCAGGCAAGAAACGATACTTTTCACTTTGTTAATATGTAACAGTAATAAATCAAATCAAAATGATGGCACAGAAATTGGGAAGTTATCCTGTGGAAAGACAGTCCCTGTCTAGTGAGTGTAGAGCAGTAGTTGCTTTTGAGTTGTGTTTTTTAATTCAACTCCATCACACCTTCACTCAAGAACTCCTCTGAAATTATTTCCAGCCAAAACTATGGGAAAAATGTCCAATTCATTAATGCAGCTAGTATCACTTTAAAATAAATCCCTGAAGCTGTGTCAAACAAACAAATATATTTTTAAAGAAAGTCGAAATATTGCGATTGCTGGAATTTGTCAGGGGGGGTGGAAACAGGGTGGCACAATGATTAGCACTACTGCCTCACAGCGCCAGGGATCCGGGTTCACTTGGATCACTGTCTTTGTGGAGTTTGCACGTTCTCACCGTGTCTGTGTAGGTTTCCTCCAGGTGCTCTGGTTTCCTTCCACAGTCTGAAAGACATGCTGATTCGATGCATTAGCCATGCTAAATTCTCTCTCTGTGTACCTGAACAGGTGCCGGAGTATGGCGACTAGGGGATTTTCACAGTAACTTAATTGCAGTGTTAATGTAAGTCTACTTGTGACACTAATTTGAAAAAGTTTAAACCTGCTGAGTTTCTTCTGCATTTTCTGTTTTGTTTGTTTGTGTGTTATAATTTGAAAGACCTGAACATAACGCATTATACTTAAGCTTCTTAAAATATTTCAATCCTTTTTAAAATATAGTTGTGGATGGCTGTGATTTTTTGAAAATATCAATGACTCTTTGAGATCAACTTACTCCACTTTCAGTAGAATTTTCAACTCTGAAGAGACGTTGAAAATATTGCTTCAAAGCAGTGTTTAACTAAACAATCGCATATTGCAGAATGTAATGGTTAGTTTAAAAGCTTGCAATGGATTTGACATTACGTGTTATCTGTGGAGTGATAGCATCATGATTCCACCACCAGTCAGCTAAAATAAAAATCCTTAGAGAATAATGGATGTGAGAATGATTGTGCTTTTGTAAAGGTCAGTTGACGTATTGTTCTACAACAGCAAGCTTGAATGGTTTCATAGATTGAATGCTTCTTAAAATGTATTGACGTATATTTTAAAATAGCTTCCAGTGTGGAGTTGATGTGAGCAATGACTCCTCTGTCTTAGTGTTTGACATTCTTGTTGTTAATAATGTGGTGGCACAGTGGTTAGCATTGCTGTCTCACAGTTCCAGGGACCTGTGTTTAATTCTGGCCCTGAGTAACTATGTGGAGTTTGCACATTCTCTCTGCGTCTGTGTGGGTTTCTTCTGGGTGCTCTGGTTTCCTCCCACTGGCCAAAGATGTGCAGGTTAGATGGATTGGCCATGTTAAAGAGGACCCAGGTAAGATAATCTGCCAAGGAGCTGGCGCAGATTCAGTGAGCCAACTGGTCTCTTTTGCACTGTTGGGATTTTATGACAGTTGAACTATTATCTGTTGTTTTATAATTCCGTAATAAATAATTATAGTTGTGATATTAGGGCTCCATTTGAATTACCTTGTGTGTAGAGTAGATTGTCAAAAAGAAATTGATTTAAATTTTTATAAAATCGTTCAAAAAGAATGTATTTCCTGCTATCTCGGACTTCAGTTTTAAAGATTGGAGACTGTTGAAGCTTTTTACTAATTTGACTTCATGAATAACTCATGCAGATGAGTACCTTGGGCAAAAGATGTTCCTGCGAAAGATACGGAGTGATGCAAATTCATAGTGAATTTTTCCAAGCGTCTCAAATCCCAACAGTGCTTTACATAAGAACTGTACTGAGCAATGATTTGATGTCACGTACCATGAAGGGATGGGACATTGCTCTGCGATTCCCAATACAGTACACTTATGATTTAATTTGTTATATTGGTTAAATGCCATGCAGCATTCCACTTTTAGGTCTGGCAACATACCTATCTAAGATCATTTCCACACATCTCCTAATGGTAAGCTAATATCAGTCCATGAGCAGGGAGTGGTACACGTTAGGATATTAGAAGAGCAGCACTTAAAACTACACCGACTATAATTTGCAATCTAAATCTTTTATTTGTTTGAAGTATTTTGATGGACTGTGTTTAAGCTACAATCGTATAAAGAAATAAACATATTTGTCCCAATTTTCCACTGGCTAAAGACTTAACCATCATCAGACCATTTCTTCTTGTCACAATCAGATAAATTGCCAGTGAAAACTCAAGATCTCTGTAGATCTTTAGTCATCTGTACTGCCCTTGATAAACACAGTAATTCAGGCAAGTCGTGGGACAATCGCCAATTGACAATAACCAGGCAAGACTGTTCTGTTCCTGTTGGGGAACACTTCAGTGGTCACAGGCATTTGGCCTCTGATCTTCAGGTAAGCGTTCTCCAGGGCAGCCTTCATGACACACGACTGCACAGAATCATTGAGCAGAGACTGATAACCAAGTTCCACACATGAGGATGGCTTCAATCGGGATCTTGGGTTCATGTCACGCTATCTGTAACCCCCATAATGACTTATCTGGGCTTGCAAAATCTCACTAACTGTCCTGTCTGGAGACAATACATATCTCTTTACCCTGTGCTTAATGCTCTCTCCACTCACATTGTTTGTACCTTTAAGAGTTGATTACCTGTAAAGACTTGCATTCATTATTTTGTAAATTGAATTTGTTTTTATATGCCCTGTTTGTGAATAGAACTTCCACTCACTTGATGAAGGGACAGTGCTCCGAAAGCTAGTGGATTCTGCTACCAGATAAACCTGTTGGACTTTAACCTGGTGTTGTGAGACTTCTTACTGTGCTTACCCCAGTCCAATGCTGGCATCTCCACATTGTGACTGTCCTTGATAATTCATTATATCCAGAAAAGCTATTGTGAACGTGACATTCAGAATGAGAGCATTCCTGTCAAAACATTTGATGCCAATTTGTTTACCATCAAGGGCCTGTTGTTCCAAAGTATATTTACAAAGTTTTAGTTGAACAGGCATAATCAAACATCGTGTATCAGAGGAAAAACAATAATTACGTGATTTAAATCAAATCAATATCTTCTGTGTATGTTTTTTGTGCACAAATTCCAAATATAGGCAGCAAAGTTCTGGGTAAGCTTAAGTTTTCTTCTGAATAGAAGGTGAGAAATCATTCTATGTTTTTATTTTCTCTTTAGCTTACAATTTTACCTTTCTTGCTGTTTTTCCCTTCTCTATTTCCATTTCCTATGCTTGGTCTCTTTCCTGTATTTACTCTGCTTTTTCTGCCTCTCTTTCTCTCGCTGACTCCTTCTTTCTCTCTCATTCTGCCTCTTTTACTCCCTCCATTTTCCTCCTTTTCTCTTGCCTCTTAACTTCCCTTCCTTTGCTTTGCAGCTCCAAATGTCAAGGCAAGTAAAGATGATTTAATCACGCAGCTGACTTGGTTTATAGGTCATGAATAGGTTTTGAATAGTTGAGCATTGTTATACACCATCTTTGAGAGAAGATTGATTTGATGTTTCATCCAAATTGTATTACCTCTGCAATGGGCACTTGGCTCAGCTCTGGAACTTCAGTCTACGTTGTGTGTTTAAGCCCATTGCAAGATTTCACTTACCCCATAAAGGTACAACCAACTAAAGCTAATAACATAAAACTGCTTTGTTAGTAAGACAAAGTTCCTAAGTTGAAGATTTTTTCAGTTTATTTTGACTTACTCATACTTGTGGTGCCTAGTTTGCACAAGGTGTGTTAATTGGGGTATGTGCTCAAGTAGTACTGACATTGTTATAATACAAGTAATAGCAAAGGAGCTGCAAATTCTTGTGAAGTTCTCTGAATGAATACTTGTTCTACATATCAGCCTTTTGGCTGATAAGATGATGATGTATAAGATGATGAAAGGGATGGATAGGGTAGAGGTGGAGAGGTTCTGCCTGCTCAGGAAGGACAGCAGGACTAGGGGGCACAGCCTCAAGATAAGGGGGGGGGGGCAGTTTAGAATGGAGTTGAGGAGGAACTTCTTCGCTCAAAGGGTGGTGAATCTCTGGAATTCTCTGCCCGTTTGAAGTGGTGGAGGCTACTTCGCTAAATATATTTAAGACGCGGGTAGATAGGTTTTTGGTAGGCAAGGGGATTAAGGATTATGGGGAGAAAGCGGGAAAGTGGAACTGAGCCACTTCAGATCAGCCATGATCTTACTGAATGGCGGGGCAGGCTCGAAGGGCTAGATGGCCTACTCCTGCTCCTATTTCTTATGTTCTTATAATGATGATTCCATCTCTGCATTTTTTTTTACCGAACTTCCATTGGAATGTTAGAACTGACTCTTGTTTTCAAAAATGCAATGACCTAAATTTGAAATGAAATGTTTTCAGTTTCTACCAAATTAATCATCTGTTCTACCATCCTTGTGCCAGTTAGCTCCACAACATCCTCCAAAAACAAAAGTCTAAAGTCGTGATTGAGTTTATTTGGCATAGTTTAGTGAAAAAGACTGTATTTGCTTTAGTAATAAATTGACAATGTAGCAAAGTGGAATGATCTTATTTGGTTAATGTCTGGTTCAGAGTCATGATTTCTGTAATGGTCAGTAACATGTTCTGTAACAAATTTGCGTAAAGATGATGTTGACAGTCAGGCACTACAGGAAAATGTCAAAGCAATTTGCAGGAACCTGTATTTATTACATATACTGTTATATTTGTTAAGGTTTCCTCTGAATCAGACGTTTTTATGCTACAATTGTAGGAGCTTTATTGATGGATTCACTTGCTAATGTTTTTTCTCTTGTTAAATTTTGCCTAAATGTCATTCCTAGATGCCAATTCTTAGTGTTAACGTTAACCTTTTTCATTTTAAGTGCTTTGCCTTTTTGATGGTCTAAAAAATGGACCCATACCAACCAATTCAATTAGAAATTGGATGGAATTGATATTTAAATGATTTAACATGCAACAAGATTGTATTGAGCATTCTAAAGCCAGTGCAACTGATTACTCCCAAGGGCAAAATGGTGTTTTTTTCCAAAATAGTAATGTGATGTAAAATGATTAATTGTGATGAGGGTTTCTTCAGAGACAGTTCCCTGTGCGGGTGGCCAATAAAAATGTTTCCTGATCAAGCGTTTCAATAGATAAATTGGGAATCCAAGCAACTGCCAATTCTGATTTTTGGAGAAAGTTACGAGTGCCTATTTCACTGTACTGTGATAGCAAACTTATTGTGACATTGTGCATTGTTTTCAGACAAAATGCGCTATTTGGAATGGGAAACCCTCTTCTTGACATCTGTGCTGTAGTGGACAAGGATTTCCTTGATAAGTAAGTTTTCAAGATATCTTGATTGTATTTTGAGTCAACAACATCATTTGTGGATCATGTAAAAAAAAGTTATGGATTACAATTGGATTTTGAAATTGGAGTCTAGCGCCTGTAAAGTGAATATGAAAATAATTAAAAATTATACATTACATTAAAGCAGATTCAATGGATTAAAGCTATTCATTTCAAAAGTATCCAGAGAACTTCCTATCACCGGAAAACCTCTAACACATTCTCTCCACCTTAGCGAATTTATTAGACATCATATGGATCAACAGTCATATCCTTATGAAATAATATTGCGTCCAAATTATTTAGAGTAATACCACAGGATATCTTTTCAAAATATTTCTTGGTTATAGAGTGAAAGAAATTAATAAAGGCAGAATAAAATATCACGATTCATCATGGCTTTTAAAATCAAATATAAACGTATTAAAAGCAAGAGTCGGCCCCTTGAACCTTCTCCGCCATTCAGCACCATCATGGCTGATCTGATTGTGACCTCAATTCCACATTCCTGCTTGCCCTGACAACCTTTCACCTGCTTGCATATTAAGAATCTAGCTCATTAAGCCTTAATCCTTAGACTCTGCTTACAAGGTTAATCATTTTAACAAAGGGCAAAAAAAGTGTGGATGTTGACAACAGAATTCTACGCGAAACTTAGCATTACGCGAAACTTAGCATTACGCGAAACTTAGCATTACGCGAAACTTAGCATTACGCGAAACTTAGCATTACGCGAAACTTAGCATTACGCGAAACTTAGCATTACGCGAACATTCAGTGAAGTTTCAGTAAATTTCAGTGAAGTAAAATTTACAGCTACAGTTGAGTTTATGAATTTTACTTGAGTAGTGCATTTACATTTCTGCGCAGGAAAGCCCTCATGAATGCCGGAAGACTGCGCAACAGCTACTAGGTTGATATTTTTTATAATGTGGGATGTGTAAAAACAAAATGTTGCAATAGAATATTTCATTTGGAGATTTTTGTGTGCTTTCATGCTTTGAATCATTTCTGGTCTTAATAATTTCTATGATATAAATTGATGAAAATGATGGTCATTTGTATTGAAGTTTTGTTTTATTTTTTAAATCAAATTATAAATAGTGAATAGGTTCTGTAAGAGATGTGTGTGTTCTTCTTTTATTTCATATTTATTGAAGCGAACTTAATTATTACAGTTCAGAAGGCATTAGGAGCATGGGAACTAGCAATAGAAGTCAGTAAATTCAGCCCTTCGAGTCTGCTCCGCCATTGAATTAGATTGTGGCTTATCTCACACTGATCTCTCATCCACCTCCCCACCTGTTCTTGGTATCCCCTTATCCTTTTTTAATTAGAAATGTATCTACTGTAGTGTCATTTGTGATGATACTGTGTTGTTTTGAGATACATTGTGTATGGTGGGGCTGCTTTAAGAGGTAGTGTTTTGATACATGGGTCTGGGAAACCATGCAGCCCAAGTGCTGAGAATGCAGGATACTGTTTTTATCTCGGAATGTGCTACTTTGTAGAATTAATGGATCTTTTGCTTACTTATGTCCTCCTGGCATTTCAGACTAGGTATGCAGAGTCATGGGACGAGCAAAGCTTGCAGGAAAGCCTAGTTTCATTTTAATTTTAAAGTGCAAGCAATTGCTATCTAGACCTACCAGAAGAAAAGTCTGTCTCTCTGTTCTGTCGGCCCCCCACCCCCGCCCGCTCGCCCTCTGTCGGCCCCCACCCCCCTGCACACACAATTGCTATAGTCCATTATCATAGCACAACATTTGTAAAACTGTAGTATAATCAGAAAAAGTCAACATGGATTTACAAAGGGGAGAAATCATTCTTGACAAATCTATTGGAATTCTTTGCGGTTATAACTGGTCTGCTTGACGAGGAGAACTGCTGGATGTGGCTTGTTTTGACTTTCAGTAGGCTTTCGACAAGGTTTCATGTGTACTACTATGTAATGTTAAAGCGCATGGGATTGGAGGTTGTGTCTTGAGGTGGATAGAAAGCTGGTTAGCAGATAGGATACAAAGAGGTTTTAACTTGATTTATTTTTGTCACGTTTTGGGATAAAGTGAAAAATATTGCTTCTTGCATGCTGTACAGCCAAAACATGCCGTTTGTAGAGTATATAGGGGAGGATGAAAGGAAAGGGTGCAGAATATAGCATTGTAATCATAGCTAGGGATTAGAGGAAGATCATAATATATGGTATGTCCATTCAAAATTCTGATACAAGTAGGGAAGAAACTTGGTACGTGGTCTCAGACTTTTGTATCCTTTTCCTGGTAGTCTCTTCCAACTTCTTCTCTGTCCTGGGTGTGTGGGGTCCTTAATTACACTGGCATAAATATTTTTTTCCAATTGACAGGCAGTGACCAGCAGGGTACTGCAGGGACCTGTGCTCAGACCCTAACTATTTACATTACATATAAATGATTTGGAAGAGTTATAAAATCTTCAAGTTCACAGATGATAGAAAATTGGGTGGGTGAGCTGTGCAAAGGATGCAGAGATACTTCAGCATGAAATGGGCAGGCTGAGTAGACATGGCAGATGCAGTATCATGTGGCTAAATGCGAGGTTATCCATTCGGTAGCAATAATAGGCAGATTACTATTTGAATGGGTGTACGTTGAGGGAGGTGGATACTCTGACACCCTGGCATCTTCGTACACTAGTCACTGAAAGTAAGTGCACAAGTACAGTGGGCAGTAAAGAAAGTGAATGGTATGTTGGCCTTCATAGCGAGAGGATTTGAGTATAGAGATAGGGATGTTTTGCTGCAATTGTACGTGATGTTGGTGAGGCCACATCAGGAGTGTTGTGTGCAGTTCTAGTGTCCATATCTGAGGAAGGATGTCCTTGCTACAGAGAAGGTGCAGTGAGGGTTTCCAAGGATTCTTGGGGTGGCAGTTCTGTCAGATGAAGAAAGGTTAAGCCAGTTAGGATTATATTAATTGGAGGTTAGAAGAGTGAGACGGGATCTCAAACTTATAAAATTCTAACAAGATTAGGCAGGGTAGATTCAGAAGAATGTTCCTGATTGTGAGGGAGTCCAGAATGAAGGGTCACCTTTTAGGATTGAGGTGAGGAGAAATTTCTCCACCCAGGGATTAATGAACAGAATGTAGTTGAGGCCAAAATGTTGTGTGATTTCAAGAAGAAATTAGATATAGCTGTTTGGGCTAATGGGATCAGGTGATATGCGGGTGGTGCGGGTGAAAGGCAAAATCAGCGAATTGAATTTGATGATCAGCCATGATCCAAATGAATGGTGGAGCAGGCTTGAAGGGCCAAATGGCCTACTACTATTTTCTATGTTTCTATGTATCTCTTAATTTGTGTTTTTACTGCATGAAACATCAACTGCTAACATGGTGTTTTGGAAGGGCTGCCCATGGAAACTTACTCATTTCCTTGTGGTGAAGTGACTTATGCTCAAATTTTGTTCCCAGAGTGTTTTTGGCAGCATATGGTACAGTTCTATTTTTGATTTGGCACATTGGTTTTGTTTTTGTGGTTTTAAGCTTGTGTGAAATTCTTTTCAAGGGAGGTGTATTAAAATGTAAATTGAAAATTAATACATTGAACAGTAATGCTTTCAGAATCCAACTTGGGATATCTTCCATTCATTTTTTTTATCAGTTTATTTTCTTTATCCCCTTCCATTTCTCCTTTTCTCTCCCTATTTTTTTCCCTGCACCTTTAATGTAATTTTGTCCCCTTTCTTGACTTCTGTGCTCTCATTTATTTCTCTTGAAATTGTGTTTTCACTTTAACGTCCTGCTATTCATCTTCCTTGCTATTCCACCATCTTCCCCTTATTTTCCCACACCCCAGTTCCTGTCCATTTAGGTACTTGCAATGCAAGCATGTTTGCACATAATAAGGTCATACAAGTAACCATGAGAGCTTCCTCCTTTGAGTAGTAATATGGAATCTTCTACATTTACCTCACCAGATCTCAGCTGAAAGCTAGTACACAAAATACTGCACTGATGTGTCAGTGTGAATTAATGAGAACTGTGTTCATTATTTCTAGTCTGCTTGAAACATCATCTTATTGGTTAAGATTCTACATGGATTTGTCACAATTTTATCTCTGACAACTGGATCAATTTTTTATTGAAATATGGCAGCTTGCATCATCAATTCATGCATACTGGACTGTAACTTCATGGATTTGAATGCCAATGCTTTTTCATTTGTGCGTCATCTTTACAGGTCAGTTGTCTTGGAAATAGGATACTGCTGATGTACTAGAAAATATATGTAGCTGAAGCTGCTGTTTCAGGGATTTCTTGATCTTATTTGTATCAATGAATAGATGTTTTTATGTTGATTTACTTTTATCTGGACAAGTTCCAACTATATTTCTCTGTGTGTTTAAAGGAAATAAAACCAGATTTTGGGAACTATTAATTACCAACATTAGCTGTAATTTTATCACCAAAATTAACATTAATTTTATGAAAATTAGCATTAGAATTAATACCTGCAATACACATTAGGAATGTATTGCAGTTATTGGCCCTTGAGACATGTTTTATGCCATTAAGTTGTGAAAGAACGCATCAAAAAAAAGCAAAATTGAGTAGTTATTTGGGAATAAATTGTATGAATACAAGGTGCTATGGATTCAAGCTCCTCCTCCTTCAGATAACATGACTGAAGGAGGGCATTGATGACCATTAATCCAATGGACTTCCATTGGATTAGTCCCTGATTATCTTGGCAAAATATTGCAGCAGTTTGCCACAGTTTCTGCAGTGGTGGACCAGGAAACTCTCCCATTCTGATTGCCTGTGTAGGCATTTGGAAGGATTAACAGGCTGATAATCAACCTGTGTGGCCACTTCATGAAAGAATCTATGTAGCCATCAAGTCCTGAAGTTGAACTTTAACTTAGAGCATCTGGCCCAGAGGCAGGGATGCTACCCATTATGCCACAAGACCTCTTGATTCGAGATAGTGAAGGACAAATATAGGGCTAAGATTTAAAAAAAAAACCCTCAGTGATTAATCAGTTTCCAAGTTGAGGCAGAAACTCAGCAAATATTGAAGAATGAGTGGATACTGTAATGGGTGGAATTTGGATATTGGTGAATGAATTAACTGTAGTGAATCAAATGGCTTCTCTCAACTTTAGTTGTATACTTAAGATTTTTAATGAATCAATTTAAACATTGATGAACAAAGTACTTGAATATTGTCAACTTCAGTTTCTAAACTCTTTTTGATAAAGTAGTTCTTTTTAATGGATTGAGAATAAAATTGTCACTGTCATTTGAAAGAGTTCAAACTGGAGCCCAGTGACAAACAGATTGTTTTGAGAGTCTGTGCTCGACCCAATATGTTTTAAAAATATGTGCACAGGTTGTTAGTGAGGGGGATATTAGTAAATTGCAAGGCCATGTAAATAGAACAAGTGGATGAACTTTGACAGTTTTATCTCATTTTATTTGATTAATGGCCTCTTGGAATCCAGTCATGATACAAGTAACCAGTTTGCCAAACCAGAATCTTCATATAATGAATAGGAAGGAATAACTGAAACTTAAATAATGATGTGATTAGCTTACTTTTGTAGTGACTGATTCGTGTGTAATTTTTGATTTGGCAGATTCAAATTCTCACATATTTGTCACCCATTTGAAGTGGGAGCTCTGCAAACATAGTTTGTCTGGTGTACTTGGGGCTAGTACAAGTCATTTGAATTCCAGTTCGTTTGTCTTCGGGGACAGTTGAAATTCATGTTGCAGCAGGTGATAAAAGTAGCTGAAACATCGATGTAAGCAAGTTAGCCTGATGCTATCAGAGGCCTGTCTACATTTACTGGATGGCTTTAAAGTCTAAGTTATTTATCAACTCTGTCTCCTGCCAATGCAAATTGTTCAGAAAGATGGCCACAAAAACATGCCTGTGCATCGCAATGGTCCACAGAGGTACAGAAAATCAGTGACGAGAGCCTGGTTTAAAAAAACATTTCGTAAGTAAAACCATATATTGCAGACCATTTGTATCTGTTAATTTAATGGAATAAATGGACCAAAGACAAGGCCTTGTTCATTGCACTTGATGGATTTAAGGCATTGATTCACTTGGAAGGTACCTTGTTTTTGTCAAGGTAAGTTCCATGCAGGATTTTAGTGAACGATTCTTCCCTATAATTAGGGGTGGCATGATGGCTCAGTGTTAGCACTGCTGCCTCACAGCTCCAGGGATCTGCGTTCGATTCCCAGCTTGGATCACTGTGCTGTGTTTGCACATTCTCCCCATGTCTGCGTCGGTTTCCTCCAGGTACTCTGATTTCCTCCCACACTCCAAAGATGTGCGGGTTAGCTTGGTTGGTCATGCTAAAATGCCCCTTGGTGTTCTGGGATGCATAGGATAGAGGGATTAGCAGTGTAAGCATATGAGGTGATGATAGGGTCTGGGTGGAATTTTTGTTGGTGCAGACTTGATGGGCCAGATGGCCTCCGTTGCACTGTATGGTTTCTATGATTTCTTCTACGATAATGCAAAAAAAAGTAAGGAAGTCTGGCTTCGTAGATTTTTAATTACCTTCAGTGAACCTTAGTGAATTGTTATTTATAATTTGTTTTGTATTCTTGTATCCAATTAGTGTGTAAGCATTGCTTTTTTTGTTTGAAATAAACAATTCTCTGGGCTGTGGGGGCTAAATTTGATAGGCCTAGAAACTGGTTGGAGGGAGTGGCAGTAGGGGAATCATAAGCACAATTTACCTGCGCTCATTGGTTGCAATGCAGGCAATATGCCAACTTAGTGCTGCCTGTTGTAACACGGTTCCAGAATCCAGCCAGTGTTAGTCATGCCGCTTCAGGTGTCTAGTCAATATTGTAAGTGGCTAGCACTAGTTAAAGCATCCTGCAGTCATTGTGGCCAAAGTAGCTCTTGGAAATCCTTTGAGCTGACTCTGAGCTGACGAGAAAGACTGAGGGGACATTGTGGGAGCACATGGGCTCCAAGTTTTCACATGTTGTGCTGAAAGCATTGATGAAGAAGCTGCAAAGGAGGAGATACATATCTGCAGGGGATCACAAAATCCTCCAGATGCCTGGTAAAAAGACAGTGCGAGCAGACCTACAGAGGCGACAAGCTCTTGGGAACTGGATGCAATGCTGCAACAAGTTTGGAAACCTCACGAGTAGTCAAGATCAGTAAATGCATTTTTCAAATACTATATCCTACCAAGCACACCTCTACCTTCTGACATTGCTCAAATCACAATAACCCATTACTCACCTGCCAATAATCTAACAATTGTGATTTGTACCCACACTTCACCCTCACACACTTAGCACTGCTCCAAGCCTTACACTCAGTCTCATGACTTGCATACACTGCTTTTTCGCCACGGCAGCCACAGTAGCCAAACAAATTGGACAAGACTCACTGACACAAAAGTAAACGACTGCAACGCTGAAAATATGAAATAAAAAACAATGTTGGAAACTGTTTCTCCTCACAGATGCTGCCTGACTGCTGAGTATTTCCAATATCTTTTGCTTTTATTCCCTGACACACTTCATTCTATCTTGCATGGCAAGATGGTGCACAATCAAATATAATAAGAGCTAACTGGAGGGATCAGGCATGTCTGCATACTGTGATCCCTATGGTAAGTGTAGTAGTGCTGGCCATGATTGGGCCCAGTAAGAAGTCTCACAACACCAGGTTAAAGTCCAACAGATTTATTTGATAGTAAACGCCACAAGCTTTCGGAACACTGTTCCTTTGTCAGATGAGTGGAGAGTTCTGACAAAGTTCTCACCTGACGAAGGAACAGTGTTCTGAAAGCTTGTGACGTTTACTATCAAATAAATCTGTTGGACTTTAACCTGGTGTTGAGACTTCTTACTGTGTTTATCCCAGTCCAATGTTGGCATCTCCACATCATTATTGCTGAGGCCATCTCCAGCAGAGGGGCTGAAGCCATCAAAGCTGACAGTATGTTCATACTTATCCTCCTTCTCACGACCCATCTCCTTCATTTCCTACATCATCTTTGGATTTGCAGATTGTGGATCGCGTTAGTTTCCCCCATCCCTACACTCAACCCTGTTCATGTGTATCTGAAAGGAAAAAGGCACAAGAAGTGCAATCTAGTCTGACTATGAAAGAAGCGCAAAAAGTTATAGGCGATACAGCATCATCGCTTGATTTTACACTCAGCTACCAACTTCGACACAATGTTGTGTGTAATTTTCAGGATAGCTTAAAAGCTGGATCTGCACGTAATGAGAAAATGGGCAAAAGTAAACAGCAAGAGCAGCTTGCGATCATTTAAACTCAGACTGCTTCCAGCATGTAAATGGGTTGCAGTGTGCAAAAGAGGCTTAGTGTATCACAGCAAGATTATTAGAATCGCTGAGGCACTGTCTTAAAGGAACAACAGCGGATTGTGACCCTCTTTCAGGAAAGCAGAATTTGCTCTCACACCACTGCCACACTCACTGCTGTTGCTTTCTAGCAAGCCTAAATCATAACACAATGAACACTATACTTGGAAATATGAAGACTTGTGTATGAAATACAACTGAAGAAATAATTGTAATGAAATTTTGGAGGAAAGTAGTCTCAGAGTGATCTAATTTTTGCTTTTAGAAACCTGAAAGAATTGCCTATAGTTGATTTAACTAAGCTTATCAAATAAATAGCGATAGTTGGAATAAAATGAAACCTATAGAAATATTAACATACAGCGGGATCTAGGCGCATATGTTCCCTGAAAGTGGCGACACTAGTGGATAATGCATGGCATGTTTGCCTTCATCAGCCAGGGCATAGTTTATAAAAATTGGCAAGTCATATTTCAGCTGTATAGAACTTCAGTTAGGCCACATTTGGAATACTGCTTACAGTTCTGGTCGCCACACTACCAGAAGGATGTGGAGACTTTGGAGAGGTTTACCAGGATGTTGCTTGGTTTGAAGGAAGTTAGCTATGAGGAGAGAGTGGACAAACTTGGTTTGTTTTCACTTGTGTCAAAAGCTGAGGAGTGACCTGATAGAAGTTTACAAAATTATGAGACACATGGATAGTTGGAGTCTTTTTCTCAGGATAGAAATGTCATTACTCAGGGACATTAGTTTATGTTTACAGGGAGGAAGTTTAAAGGAGAAGTGAGAGGCAAGTTTTTTTACGCAGGGTGGTAAGTGCCTGGAATGCACTGCCCGAGGAGGTGGTAAAAGCATTAACAACATTCTTGACAGAATAGGAGGGAATAGAGGGATAGGGACTATGTGGAGGCAAAAAGGCCTTTAGAAAGGCGTCATATGTCAGTGCAGGCTTTGTGGGTCAAAAAGCCTGTTCTTGTGCTGTACTGTTCTATGTTCTATAGGTTATGTGGGCAAATGAGATACAATAGCAGCAAGTATTTATTTTGAAGCTTGTCCTATGGACTATCCTACTGTTTGAGGTAATAAGTATGTGTGTACTTTCAAGAAGGCATTTGTTAAATTACGAATTGGGAAGGATATTGCGACATGTATTGATTGGATGTGTTTGCTGATTATCGAGTCTTGGGTCTCCTGAAGTTATAGGAGACTGAACCTTTTGTGGGGAAATGGTTCCAATTTATTTTTTTGTAAAAGGATTTTTCCTGCTTACATCTTTGTCTTTTAAGAACCAAAAGGTTTAAAAATCTTTTAAAAGGCCCCCAGTCTGATTCCAAAGCTCCGAGTTCACTTGTAAAGAATTGGACCCCTGACACACCAGCCATGAGTGCTTAATTTTATGACTTGCCGAACATTCCTCTCTTAGAATTAGTCTCGATATCTGATCCCCAGCCGTCTAAATTTACCTGAACTACAATCCAAGAGTAAGAAAAGCTTCCTGTTTACTGGACACACAAAGACACTCAACTATTCTTTTGGTTTAATGCTTGTTGATTCTTTAATTGTGTTATCTTTAATTGTAGCTTTTTTGAGTATGTAATGCCTGACAGACCTAACATTTAGATATTTTAGGGTTTTGTGAATAATAATCCTCTCTGTTTAAACCCGTGAAAGTCTGGTTCTTGTGCTTTTTGAATTAAGCGTTTTATTGGAGGTTTAGAAACGCAGGTCTATCTTTTCAAAGAAAAAGCACACTGATCACAGACAGAGGGCAAAGGAATTGAAGGTTAGTTTATTTTACCTCCCCTGTCTGCATCACCTTTTGTCACCATTAACCATATTCGTTTTTAAAATTTGTCACACCTTTGTGTAGTTCTGAATTTCATTTTTATCACAATGTTGTTTTTTAATGACTCGGTTGGTTATCATAGAATCCTAAAAGGGCCCTGATTTTTCTTTTGACCTCTGTCAACAGTCTGCCAGAGTATAATGTGATTATTGCTTTAGTGCTGCTGAGAGTGTAAAATGATTGCTCGGGTTCCCTTTTCTAATCATTATCTAACCACTCTGCTGGAAAGTTCATGTGTTTATGGATGATCAGTGAGAATGAGTTCAGACTTGGTTCTTACCCTATGTTTCACAAACACAAGCAGTTGACTAACATTTCAACTTTTGAAGAAAAATTTTTTTTTGGTTTGAATTATGAAAATCCAACATGTTTTGAATTTGATCCAGTGCTATTTTGTTTGGAGCATTTGAATCCAAATTGATTTTTACATTTTCATTTGTTTGCTCTCATTGCTTTAAAATAGTTTACTTCATCACTTAACTACCCTATTTCACAACCAAATGAGTATTCAAAACGAAATTATCTTGAGCTACCCACAGCTTGTGAGCTGTCAAAATTTTATCACCTGTGTCTTGGAGACCAATGAGAGGGAAGACTATAAAACCGCAAGCCATTTAGTCATAGAATTCCTACAGTGCAGAAGACCACCCTTTGGCCCACTGAGCCTGCACCAACTTCCCTCTATGAAACCCCAAACCTATATATCTTGGGATATATACGTAAGGGGCAATTTAGCATTGTCAGTCAACCTAACCTGCACATATTTAGATTGTTGGAGGAAACCCACATGGACATGGAGAGAACGTGCAAACTCCACACAGACAAGGCTGGAGTTGAATCCAGGCCCTGACACCACAAGGCAGCAGTATTAACCATTCCTTTTAGCCCTCCATTTTCAAGACACACTGGTTAACTGCCGCACCTTTTCTTTGACACTATTTTGGAAACCTGAGAAAAGAGCAAAATCCTGCTGATCAGGCTTTGTAGGGCTTTTTATTTGAAAGCTTTTTTGTTTCTTGCTCAGCTACAAGAAACCACTGATCCCTGGATCAGACAACACACAAAAACCTATAAAAACTTTACGGGCAAAAGTCAGTGAGTTTTTTTTGTTCTCTCATAGGATGTGGGTATTGCTTCCTTGAACCCATTTAACCATTCAATGAGATTATGGCTGATCTACTTATTTCCATTAACATCTTCATTCTTTTACCTATGTCCTCGTCACATATCTACTAGCTTTGGTTAACAAAAAAAAATTATCCATCCAAGATTTAAAATTAACAACTGAACTGGCAGCTATCCAAATGTCTAACATCCTTTGCATGCAGAGTTCTTCCCTACTTTCACTTCTGAAAGCCCTGCTTTTTTTTTTAAAAAAAGCATAGTCATAGACTTTCCAACCTATCCTATCTGTTCCCTTTGATATCTTGAAAATTTTGATCACGCTACCCCTTAAATTTTTTAATTTCAGAGAATACAATTCTATGCCATCTCTCTTTGTAATGCAATGTACAGTGTAGAAAATGTTGACACAAAGTATGAAAGACATTATTTGTTTTAAGTTAAAATACCTTATCTGCCTCTCGATTTATATTCTCTTGTATCCTACGTGTTTTGCACACGCTTCTTTTCTCTGCCGTACCACCTAAATCAGAACGTTCAATCTCAACCTTATTGGAATCCACTTCCTAAGCCTCTCTGCTTTTCCACCTCTTAAACTTTATTAAAATCAAACATTTGTAACCAAACTTTCTGTTCCCCCCTGCCCCCCCAGTTGTTCTCTCAATGGCTTGATATCTACTATCTTGCATAAAATACATGTCATTGTTCAGTCAAGGAACATAACTACAAATGAATTAAAAGGAAATTCAGGATTCATGTCAGAACTTTCCTCATGCAAAAAGAGTGAGTAATATCTAACAAGATCCCTGAGCAGGGCAGTGTAAGAAAAAATCCTAGGATCTTTCAAGAGGTGATTTGATACTTCAATTAAAGGATCATAATTTCAATGGAAGGATCAGCTGAAAGACCATTTTTGTTTCGGTTTCTTTCTGATCAACATTCTGTCATAATGACAATGATATGATGTGTGCTTATGTGTATTTGCATTTGCTTGACTGTTGCCATAATGGAAAATTAGCAACTGTTAGATGCAATCAGTGCTGCCATTCCAAGGTATTCACTTCATAGAACTATAAAAAGTTCTCAGGATACATTGTGTTTTTTAATTCATTCATGGGATGTGGGCACCTCTGGCTAGGCCATCATTTGTTGCCCATCCCTAATTGTTCTGAACTGAGTGGCCTGCTTATCCATTTCAGAGAGCATTTAAGAATCAACCACATTGCTGTGCATCTGGAGTCACATGTAGACCAGGCCAGATTACAGCAGATTTCCTTCCCTAAAGTTCATTAATGAATCAGTTGGATTTTTACAGCAAGTGGCATTGATTTCATGATTATCATTAGACTTCTAATTCCAGATTTTTTTATTGAATTCAGATTTCAGCATCTGCCATGGTGAAATTTGAACCCAAGTCCTCGGAGCATCATCCTAGATCTATGGATTGCTAGTCCAGTGCCAATGCCACAATGCCATCGCCTACCCCTTGCTATTGTGTGTATGCCCATTCTGTGCCAGATTAACTTTGCTGCTCTTTCCATTTCACCCCATGGCTTGTTATACTTCAAATGTTTCCTCCTCCTCCTTACATGGTCTCTGTCTCAATTATACTTTCATACATTTTAGCAAATCTCAGTGTGAATAATTTATATTGCCGAATAAAGACTTTTTGTCAAAGCTTTTTGTCTTGCACTCATCAGGACAATTTGCTAGAATATCAATGCCATGGAAAACAACAAATGTGTGTTATGAGAAGAGTGCTGATTGGCTGGCAAGTGGACTATTGTACACCTCTTTCAAAATAAGTGACAGCTAGTTGCAGGTTCATTTCTCAGGGCAGTGCCTTCAGCAATGAGTCAAATAACTTATTAAATTTCAAGAGATGCTTGGCAGTTAACTGTCAATTACCATAAACTCGTTCATCCTCCATGGCAAGGCTCTCGCAACGAGCGTACACTTGCCAACCAATCGGCACTTTCTTTTATAGTAAAAATGCATTGTTTCCCCTGACATTGGTGTTCTTGTGAATTATCCTGATCAATGCAAGACCACAACTTTGACAAAAAAAACTCAGCAATATTCAAGTTCTGTACTATCAAATGACTATTTGAATAATTTATCCTAACCTTTCTCTTAACTCTTGGTTGGAATTTTAATTTGATCCCCAACTGGATGAAAGATTTTCCTCCTCCTTCCTTTCAAAATTCCTTAAATGTCTCATTCAGAATAAGCCAATTGGATTCTTACAGTGTTAATTGTTTGTCTTTTGTGTTAAATCCTAAATTCTGGAGTTCCTCCTGAACCTCTTTTCCATTCAGTGTTCTTAATTCAAAGGTTTTGGCCACCTGTCCCAATATCTAGTATAATTAGACGTCAAATTTAATTTGATAATCGCTCCTATGAAGTGCCTTGAGACGTTTTACTATGTTAAAGTGGCTGTATATATGCAAGTTATTGTCTGAAGTAGTAGGACCTAGGAAGGATTTGAGACTTCCCTAGAGGCAGAGGATGTGTGAATCGTGACCCGTAAATAGCTTTCTGGTGCCCGTGCAGTTTGAATTAAAAATGGGCTGCTGTGTGGACAGGAGGACTGAAAAGTGAAAGAAATACATCTCTCAGATGTACATAAAATCTATATTCTGGTATATTTCAGAATTTCCGAAAGTAAAAACCTCTATGTGCCATTTGTGTCTGTGAAAAAGCTTCGAATGAATAAAGCTTTCTCTGAAAATAAGTAATGCAAATTTTAACCTAAATTGGTTAATTTTAGATAAACTTCAGTGTCCTGATTGCAAACAATAAAAGGTTACAATGCGTAGAATAATTCTGCATAAAATATGCAATATTAGAGAATCTGTTATGATTCCAGCGTCATTGAATCATAGAATCCCTACGGTGCAGAAGGAGGCCATTCAGCCCATCAAGCCTGTTTTGACTCTGACAGAGCATCTTACTCAAGCCTTATTCCCATGCATTTACCCTGCTAATTCCCCGAATCGACACATCTTTGGACACTAAGGAACAATTTAGTGTGGCCAATCCACTTAATCTGCACATGGTTAGACTGCAGGAGGAAACCAGAGCGCCTGGAGGAAGCCCATGCAGACACGGGGACAATGTGCAAGCTCCACACACAACCACCCAAGGCTGGAATTGAACATGGGTCCCTGGTGCTGTGAGGCAGCAGTGCTAGCTATTGTACTGTCCCAACTATTGTACCATCCTAGGCCCAAGTTGTTCTTTGTAAAAGAGAATTCATAGCAACAAGTTCTTTCTGGAAGCTGAGGAGTAATATTGGAACTACAATTATACAAGGCGTTAACCATACTGAGCCAATGAAGATGCGTTGCCTTGGTTATTAAGCATATAAACCAAATGATTATTTTAAGTAATGATGAGCGCTGTGAAAAATAACCAGTTTCCCACCACAAATCGGTGAATGATATGGTTCAGCTTCTCCAGTTTGCTTTGGGACTACTGTCTTTTGGGTATTATGCCTACAGCCCTTTAATGAACATGCTTGCTGTTGAATAAATCATTTTTTGGTCTGATGAGTTTGAATCACTCTTGACATTAGTGTAGAAAATGTCATAGTTTAAACTCAACAAATTCTTTACAGTCAATGAACTTTAACATAAAGCCCTTCCCGCCCACCCCCATCTCTGTATTAGTGAGCTGATTCTTTGTGACATGTTGTTTTATGTTTGCATTTTCTTTATTCTTAAATATTTTATTTGACCTTGCTGTAAGACGTGAAGTGGGAAGGTCATAAAATTAGATGCAAGTGCATATAGTACATATTTCAGATATCTTTCTGAAAAAATCAATTCGGAACAGCTGGGTAAATTTCTCTGCTTGATTTAGTTATCCAGAACAAGGCATTGATATTTAATTCATCCTTCACCAGTTAATAATTGCAGAGACACTCAGTTGTTTACTTGTGCTAAGTCCTCATGAATGATAATGCTGATCACAGAATTTCTTAACCATTGTGGAGGCCAAAATACTCGGTCATTCTAATTCTTATGTTAGCTTGAGTGTTTTCTGAGGTTTTACAAACCTTAAAATATACATTGTGCGAAAATAGGTCGTGGGTATTTTTGGGTATTGAGTTCTTGTTTGTGTCTGGATTTTGCTTCGCTAGTAACTAATTGGCCATATTATTAATGGGTAAAACTGACAACGTTTGGGTTCCATACATAAACTGGTAAATGTGGAAATGTATAACTTGCTGACAGTAATATCCTGATGTTCTGCAGGCAATAGTTGTTGCAGTCTTCGTTTAGGAAAATATGCAACAATCACTGTGCAGGGCCTCAAATCCAGCTATCCAGAAATTAGTGTCTAAAAACACTGACATTTCATGCTGTGCATGAATTTTAATTATTACGAGATGAGTGTAATTTCATCCCAGCTGGTGCACCTGCGCGCTACATTAGCGCAATGGTATGCCGACTAGTTATTGGCTATGCGTGCTTTGTCTTTTCCTGTGCTCCCATTGGTCTTAGTGACCTGTAACCTGGCCTGAATCACTAGACCCAAAAACCGACATGGGGTCTCGATCCTGAAGCTGCAGGTTTGAGACACTGTACCTGTAATGTTGTGAACTTGGCACATTTGCCCACTAATTTCACTGCAGAGACAGGTGGAAAAGTTTTGGCTGTATTATCGAAAATAATAACATGTAATAGCAAGGTAAGTTGAACTACTTTGCTGACCATGAAAACTGAATTTTACAGGCATATTATCTCATTCCTTCATCAGAAAACTAACTTAGATGTTTGAAAAAATGCTTTTTCAAAAAGCTTTTTTTGTTTTCATTTTTCATGTTCCATCTTCAATCCCATTTGTATGCCCCAATCTTTATTTCACTTCCTGTGCAATGATTTAAATGTTATATTTCCTGTTTTGCAATCTGTGTCTCTCAATGAAGATTCTTCAATTGGGTGGATTGAAGAGCTTCCCTGAACTTGAACTGCTCACAGATGTCCCAGATCATTGTGTGGAGAGCACTGCATTGGATCAGATGCTGCAAGTTAGAAATCCCTGCTAACTTGGTTGTGAAAATTTACTGGGCAACTGTATGTGATGTGAAGAATGAAAGCTGTTCCTTTGCTATTTGTCCAAAATTGAGGCTTATGTGTTCACTTCCACTTGATGACTTTCAGAAGTCTTGCTTACTATATGCCATAGTTGACGACAACATAATATTAAAGACAAAGAAAAGGATTGTGTTAGTTTTGTTGGAGCAATTATATTGGTGCTCCACAATTCTTCAGTACTGGGTGCCATCTGTGGGAGGGGCTGTGGCTTGTATCTTCTGCCCAATAATTAGATAAATTGGTTTCATGTGCAAAAAATATATTTAATGTGTCACACAAGGAATATCATTTAATTTCCTAGTGAGTGCGCAGAATTCTGCCACGTGCTCAAGTTAATTCCTGAAGGGTGAAACTTTTGGCAGTTGTTTTTTATATAACGTTTCCTTTACTTGATAACTTCTATCATGAAATAAGCAATTCTCAGTGCGTGGCAGATTATTTTGTACGCTCAAACTTAATATCTGAATATTGACAATATTAAGAGTATTCTTATGAGGAACTCAACAAGGGTCCTTAGATAGCACTTTCCAAGCCGATGATACCATTTAGAAGGAGAAGGGCAGCAGACCATAAGATATAGGAGCTGAATTAGGTCATTTGGCCCATCCAATCTGCTCCACCATTTAATCATGACTGGTAAATGTCTCAACAGTATTCTCCTGTTTTTTCCCCATAACCTTAGGTTCTTGATTGTTAAGAGAATTAATCTGTCCCTATCTAAAATATACTCAAATGACCTGGCCTCTCCTGCCTTCTGTGGCAGTGAATTCCATAGATTCACTACCCTCTGGCTGAAGAAATCTCTCCTTATCTTGGTTCTAAAGGGTCGTCCCTTTATTCTGAGGCTATAACCTTGGATCCTAGTCTCTCCTACAAACAGAAACATCTTCCCAGCATTCACTCTGTCCAGGTCATTCACTATTGCTTCTGCTCTATTTGCTTTTTCATTTTCCTTTTACTCTATCCAGGCCTTTCAGTATTCTGTAAGTTTCACTGAAGACCCTGTTATCTTTCTAAACTCTGAGTACAGACCCAGAGTCCTCAAATACTCCTGTCACGTCAAACTTTTCATTCCTGGGATCATTCTGACACAGAAGGCAGCCATTTGACACATTGAACCCAGTCCATTTCGCCATCGAACAATCAAACCAGTCTAATTGCCCTGCTGTATCCTCATTGAAAAATAATGGAACAAATGGCCTTCTTTTGTTTTGTACCATTCTGTGATAAGTACCACCCCTGTCCATACTGAGTACACTTCATTGTTCTGATTTATAAATTAGTTTTGAAGCAGCTGGAAAAAGGAAAGTTAGCGAGAAAATATATTAGTTTTCTCATTTATAGTGCTCTCCTGAATTTAGACCTCACTCTGTTAGTTAAGAATGTTATGTTCTGGTTTCTGTTGTGTTTTAGAACTCCAAACACAGGTATTTACTAAAAGAATGAAGCTACAAGGTTCACAGCTCAAAACAAAGGAATTTTACTGCAACCAAATTAAAGATCATGAGTACTAACAACTCCCTGCATCTTAAAGGATCAGTTAAGTTGAAGATATTAAAAGTACAGTGAACACAGATATTTCCTTTTACATTCATTTTGCTTAACCCCTACATTAGCTCAAATCAGATACTTAGTTGTAAGATTAACTTCTTTGTCTGAATACTACTTTGAACATTCACGTAAATATTTCTTGCTTTACTCTTCCAGAAAACTGAAAAATGGCCACTGCCCATTGGGTATGGGGTAGTGCCAAGATGATAGAACATGCAAGGGCTGGGGCCTGATGGGGGTGATCAGTGGGGGAATGTCCCACTGCTTAGGGATTGATGGGGGGATGTTCTGTTGCATAGGGATTGGTGGGGGATGTTCTGCATAGGGATTGGTGGGGGAAAGAGGCAGGCCAGTGATTTTGGGGGGTTGGGGATTGAGGCGGGCCGGGAATGGTTGCTGGGATGGCAGCGATTGGGCCATCAGGGGGTAGGGGGAGAGACGGTGTTGCAGGGGTCGTGGGCCTGGCCAGTGATTGAACTTGCCAGCAATCGGGAGGCCAGTAATGCGGGACTACTGCACATGCACCAAGCTCAGCACTGACAGAATGGCACAGCATAGTGGCCTGCTCCCTGAAATTTAATGATATTCATGCTGGTGGCCTCTGCAGTGCACAGTGTGGGTGATTCTTCTCTGAACTCCCACTGAAAAAAACTAACATTAATTACTCCAGTTTTCATGCAAATTCGCACTTAGAATTTTTTTGCGAGAATTAGGCCATTAACCCTGTTTTCCTCCATAGTTGCTGCCAGATTGAGGTTTTCTAGCATTTTTTTCCAGCATCCACAATATTTTGCTTTTACTTTGATACTTCCTGGGGATTGCATTTACTTCTAGGAAGGCTGTCCTTTTAAATTTCCTCCAACTATCCAACAGTTGCAAACTTTCTATTCAATATAGGCAACACTTGCATCTTAAGCATGTCTTGGATCAGAACTCCCCTGGTTTTAATATATTTTAACAATTGCTTGTCCATACCAGAAATTTAGTTCACTAGTAGTAGATTTCTTCAATTAACAGAAATTTTCATCCTTGTAACAACCTAAATTTGGCTGAAAGAGATGTTCTATGTATCCAGCTTATTCCAAGTTCAACTTCAAATCAAAAAACCTGAAAAGTATGTTTGAAACTGAATCGCACCCACAATCTACTCGATTCTATAATTGTTGACCGTTTTTTCTCCTGTTTATCGCCAAGGCAAATTGGTCACATGATCAATCACTGGAAACAAGGTACTTTACCAGAAATCCTATCTTAGGGAAGCATAGCTCACAAAGTGCTATCTCCTCAACATTAGATATTGACTTTTTCTACAGAAGCATATGGGTCATGACAAGAACGAACTTGTTCCAGACCAAAAAATGTATCCTGCCTTCATGAAGTACTTATTTTAGCCAAGAATGTCAGTTTTTGTTGTTTCATGCATATGAGAAATATTAATGATGTATAGATTTACTCAGTAATGTTTGATATTTTCAATTTTATTTAAAGGTATGGATTGAAGACAAATGACCAGATCCTGGCTGATGAGAAGCACAAAGAACTGTAAGTTCCACTTTAACTGAGTTACTAACTATATAGTCTGAAAAATTCCTCTGAACCTCGAACAATGAACTTCTAAAAAACTGGGCTGCGCTGTTTTACCCGTGGATAGGTCATGAATGATACTGAACAAATAAGTCGGGGAACTTGGTCATTTTGTTTTGGACGGAAGATCTTCAGAACTTCTGGTGATCCAAAGAGACAATATTCTCAGTCCACTGCGGTGAGAGGGATTGAAGTGTCGTACTTGTGCCATTTGGCTCTAAATGCTGCAGTCCATACAAAAAAAAATAAGAAATAGGAACAGGAGCAGGCCTTCAACCCCATGACTTTGCTCTGCCACTAACACTGGCTGATCTTTGACTTCCAATCCAATCCCCATTGCTCTTGTCCAAGAATCTATTGATCTCCACTTCATGTCTACTTGATGAGTGAGCACCTACAGCCTTCGGAGTAGAGAAGTCCAAAGATCCACAGCCCTTTGAGTGACCCTCTCTGCAGTCCTACTTGGTTCTTGATTCACTAACTGGGGGAAGCAGCCAATCAGTACTGACCCTGTCAAACCATCTCAGAATCTTTTATTCTGGTTCTGCATTTATACTGTTAAGAAATAGTTTTGATGACAGTGCTCATAAATCATATCAATAGTATAATTTATGGTGTTTTTTGAAGCAAACAGTATATTTTGTGTAGGAAATTAATATTGAAAAAAAAATGCATTTTCTGAGCTAAAGAAATTTTCCATTCCCCTCTCATGGAAAACCTGACTGTGGAATATGCATTTTGTGGAGCAATTGCTCAATGGTCAACTCTGTTGAGTGAAAGTTTACTTTGAATCTCATGTTTCCAAGACTAGCCTGTGAAAACACTAGTAAATAATTATTATCGATTTTTTTTGTTAACCTTGGGTAGTTACATTCAAAATAAATCATTTATGGAGTAGTGGTTTCAAGAATGTATACTGAAACAAATTTTGCTGACTTAAGTAACAGAAACATTTGAAACAAAATAATCTTCATAAAGTGACACATTGTAGCTGACCCTTTTCAATCTGTCACAGCTGAAAACACGAATTAAGAACGTATCCACTTACTGTTTTGAAGGCGCAATTGTTTGGAGTGGCTGGATGTTTCCAGTGATTGAGGTTCTTCGTTTTGCATAAGACCATCAAGTCCCAAATGAAGAAAAGATATTTGGTTGATTGAGTCAGCCTCCCCCAGCATCCATATTGTAAATGTATAACTTTTTCATCATGGATAGAACAAGCATGCACCTGTTGGACCGCAGCACTTTGCCTTTAACTTGCTGAATTAAATTGTGCAAAAGTTCCTTTTGTTTATTATGGACCCTCTTATCTCAGTTTGAACCTCTTCCCTGAGATTCTTAACTTCACTAAATGCTGAAACGGTGCCTCCCCAACAATTGCTGTTTATCCTCCATTTATTCACTTCCCTCTTTCTTTCAGCTGTTTAGGTTAATGTAACAATTTTCATTTCACTGACATGTCTGTAGAATATTTAACTTGATTGATATTTGTTGAAATCTCTAAGTCTTCATTCCTTTCCTCAGCCTTCCCAAATTCTTTCCTTGTTTTATTCTACTCTCATGTCAATTTTATTCATGCCTGCTGACCCTGTGTGCTCCCATCAATTTTGTTTTATTTTCTTGTCTCGATGTTTATCCATGACATCCTGAAACTTGAATAAGCCTAATTTTTAATGGAGCAAGTTTACTCTTGAAAGGTTTAGTGTTTTGAGGTATAAATGCCTTTTAATTAAAAAATACCCTTAAAGTCTGAATTTTTAATTTCTAAGATGAGGGTTTTCAGTTGTGTTTGATTTACAAGGTGAGAATAACATATTTATGACTGAAGTAGAATTTATTAAGCAAGATTTTACATTTATTTAATAAGAAGCAGTGAATACAACACACACATTTCTCATCTCTCAAGATCCCAGGATCTCTTGGTGTTGTGAGCACTGATGATGTCCCTCCTCTTTGTCTTTGAATGATGGTGAACTGTGTCCAGAAGTGTCATGCCCCAGAAGCCATGGTACCAGTGTACCAACAAGGATTACAATTTCTCAACTTTAATCCCCAGTCCACCCTCCTTTTTTGGAAATGGTCCAAATTCACTCTTCCTATTGGTTAAAGGAAGCAAGTAATCTTAGTTCATCCCACCTTTGCTTTATGCATTGCAAACTGAAACACAATTCACCAGTTACTTCCTCAGACCCTGGAAGAAAGCATTCCATTACAAACAAATGCTCACTTCTTTCCAACTACAGATAAGTCATAAATAAAGTCACATTTTCATGTCAGTATATCTTAACCCAAGCCCTATACTGAAGTGATTAAAATCAACAGTTAAGACCACTTCCTGTCATAATATTAAAGAATAAAGTCAAAACTGAATCACTCTGCGACTTTAAAAATATACAATCCTGGGGAGCTAAGCTTGGGAGCAGCTGTGTTTTCACAAGCTCTAGCACTATTAAACTTTTAATCCTTAAACAAGTGGAGGATACATTGAGTGGGGGAGTAGGTTGCCTTCCTCCGAGGTGTTGCCTTATGGGAACTTTTGGACTACTCCTTGAGACTTAGTTCCCCTAGGGATTTAGTACCCTATTGACTGCAGGGCTGGAATGTGAGTCGAAGTGCTTCAGTTCAGCATTGTTAGTATTTTTTGGTTGGAGATTAGATTGGGTGGAGGAGTAGGTCACCCTCCTCCAACTCGGCTTATTTAAGGATCACATCTGGCAGCTATTGGCTAATTTTTGGTATTTCCTTTTTTGTAACAGGGTAAATGAGGTGCTAATACATGCTCTGATTTCCGAAATTCTATTCTGGAGGGTTTCCTTTATCTTGACGGGAGGAGGGGAATTGTAACTCACCCCAAGATGTCCCCTTGAAGGATATCTTGATGATTTTTCTTCTCCTCATCAGTAGGGTTTTCTTGGTGAAAAGTAAATTAATTTTTTTCTGGTGACGGTAGAGCCTGAAAGGTGCCTCTGACGTAGCTGAAGAGGAGTGAGTCTGTTGTGTTGCAGGTCTTGGCATGATGTAAGAATTCTTGGCTTACTGTTTCCTGTAGATGAGAGCATACACTACCATAGCAGGTCTTGTACTGATGGTGATATCCTGATGTTCCCCTTTGGGGTGCTGAGTTCACTCAATTGGTTGTACTTTGCCCCATAAAATATGTAGCCCTGTCTTTGTAATCCTCTGGAGGAGGGTGTGCACCATAGTGCCATGTGCCCTTGGCTTTATCCTAAGATCCCCACTCTTTCTGGTATCCTTCCTTTATCTGTATGAATGGAGATGCCGACGGCAAAGATTGCAATGCTTGATGCTTATTTGTCTGATATTTGTTGGTCTTTTCTGTATGACTATGTGGAATAATGATCACCACTGATTTTGTGAATTTGTGTCTTGTGGTAAAATGGAAAACGCTCAATATATACATTCATTCAAAAAAAAATGCAATACTTTGTGCTGATTTGTTGTTCATTCTCTAAAATCTGTCTTTTCAATCTGCTACCCTTGATTATCTATCAACTTTTACCCATTTTACTAGTAGCACAAGTTCTGTCCATCCATGTTGATTTATCTACCTGCCCTATTTTGTTAAGCAAAAGTGGCAATGTTTCTCCTCCAGTGGCCCTTAACAAGATTTGGAATTCTATTCCCTTTTCTTCATTTACTCCTTACTCATCCTAATTGGTGTATTTCATCTTCCATATGCCTCCACTAATAATGGGTACAACCCTACTAAGGTAAAAATTTCTTCTTAACTTGGATATCTTAACCATATTGCTGTGTACTTGTATTCCTTGTCCCATATTCCCTCGCATTAAAAGCAGGGATGACAGTTTGGAAGCACTTAATTGGTTCTGAAATGCTTTGAGATATTCTGAGCTTTTGAAATAACACTATATGGCCAGTCCTTCCTTTCTTTTGTTCCTTTTCACAGTGGTGAATGAACAATTTTGTGTATAGTATGCATTCCTTCCATCAATATTGCCATTCTAGTTTGTAGGCAGCTTTCTGAAAGCGCTGTTCACTCTACAATCTTTCTGTGGCATTGTTGTTTCTAATTTCTTCAGTTTATTTCCCACGTTTTGAGCATTGTGATGAAGTATTTTAGCATTCAGTATTTAATGCTCTTTAGACAAAAAGGAAAAAGTAACACATCATTTCACGTCAATCTTTATTTCTAACTGGATTTTCAAACTTAATTCCTCCTGATTGCCATCTTTTCTGCAAAATTATTTTAAATCTGTATACTAGTCTGCCATCTCTACTAGCTCTTCCTAACTAAACTGAGTTCATAATTATCCGCTGAGCCATTTCAGGTTTTTGAATACCGTTTTAATCTATTTGGTCATTCAATCAGTTATCATTCTCCTCTCTCCTCCTCCTCCTCCTCCTCCTCCTCCTCCTCCTCCTCCTCCCCCCCCCCCCCCCCCCCCCCTGGGGAGCCAGTGCCTCAGACTTGGTAGGGGGGATGATTTGCTCCACGTTTTCTTGCTGTAGAACGTTTCTTTTCATTTTCCTTGGCCTGTGGATTATCACCTTCCTTTCACCAGCTCCCTATATTTTTGCATGGTGACTTTGCTCATAAACTCAAGCCCCAAAAACGTCTCCACTGTGCAGGTTTGTCAGAAAGCTCAATTCTGCTTCAAGTTCTGAAGATATAAGCTCAAGTAATTTAGTTGGACAAACTTGGATAAGCTGTAGATGTGTTAATATAAGTTAACATCTTCTATTCAAAACTCCCCAAACTCCACAGTAACCACATACACTACCCTTCCCTGTGCTGTCCTTTTAAGCTATTATTAACAAACTTGCCATTAATTTTGAAAATATTCTTTTATCTGTTTAAATTTAAATTAAACTACAATGCCTCCTCGTTGAGTTGAATTCCTGGTGGCACTAAATTTTCATTTTAAAACTATTGCTTTGGCCTTGTTACCCACCTCTTTGAATGACTAGGTCACTGGTGTCATCTCTGCTTGAAGTTGAGTTGTTACTTACCCTGTTTTTCCGGTCATAACTGACTGTGCGACAGATGGGAATGATTATGGTCTTGTGCTCTGATATTTTTCCAGAATCAAAGTCCAATTTCTCATCCAAGCATAAATGTGCCTGATGGATTATTTATATAATCTGGAACTATTTACTACACCAAAGTAGTACGTAATTAACAATTTTAGACAGTGACATTGACTGTTGTGAAAGAATGAGCAAGTTTTTAACCATCATTTGAACACTGAAGTTCAATTGCAGGCTAGAAATCAACCCCACGTATTTGTTTCTTTTAAGTTCAGAGTGCATGGAGCCAGAGTTTTGATCTGATTTCTCGGGAGCTGTAGTGTAACTGGAATGCTTGCGAGTTGTGTTAATGGCCACTGACCATGATTCTTATAAAATTTAGTTGCAACAGTGATGCTTTCAGTCTAATAGCAACACTGACACTCTGCTTCACTGTTACTGTTTCTCTCTATCCAGTGGCTGTCTTTTCTTTAATTTTGGCTTCATGATGCGGATGATACTGGTAAGCCTGTCTCTATTAGTTGCTCCAAGGAGATGGTGGTGAGCCGTAAAGCTTTCAATCTTTGAGGTAGATGGTGCCTTGGAACTATGCAACTTGCTAGGCCACTTCAAAAGACATTGTGCCAATGGCTTTGTATGTTACCTAGCCTGAAGAATTTTGGTAGCTCTGTTGGATTTTTATGACAACATGGCAACTTTTAAGTCCATTCTGGTGCTTTTTTGTAAATGATTAGATTTATTGAAGCCAGTTTTGTAACTTGCTGTGATGAGATTATAATTCACAAGTTATACACTGTATAGAAGTAGAGAAGATTGCCAGACTGGCATATTCCCAACTGAGGCTTTCTGCTTTGCCACTCCCATTCATGGTTATCTGTTTCTCACTGGTTTCTCCCCACTCTTCTATCCTCCTTTGTTTAAGAATCTTTGCTCCTTATAGTGCAAGTATTGTGTCCAATTTTTGAGCATCGCACTACACTCCAGGAAGGACTCAGAGAGGTTATAAAAGTGGTTTACTAGAATGGTTCCAGGGATAAGTGATTATAGTTCAAATGGATAGACTGGAGAAGCTGGGGTTGTTCCATTTCCATTTCCATTTAAGATGGAGAAAGCTAAAATCAGATTTGACTTTTTTTTAAAAAAAAACCCATGAAGTGTTTGAATAGAGTAAATAAAATGAAACTCTTTCCAGTGACTGAAAAGCCTCAGAGGACGCAAATTTCAAGTGATTGGTAAAAGAACCTAAGATGACATGAGGAAAACTTTTTTTCAGTACAAGCAGTTAGGATTTTCAGTGCATTGCCCTGATCAGGAGTCAATAATAGTCTTCAAAGGGGAATTGGATTGCTAGTTCGGAGAAAAAATTGGAGATGTGGGGAAATGTCAAGGGCATGGGACTAACTCAGAAGAAGCTGGCTAAACTTGATAGCCTTGTTCTCTGTTGTACTATTCCTTATTAGGTTCAGTTTAGCCTCAACTATAATTTAAACCTGTATACAGAATTCACAGTCCATTCTTACCCATTAGTTTTCAGTGCCTGGAGCCCTGCTCAAATTCATCTACTGAATTGCATTTGTATGTCTTGGTCATGTCATGGTTCAACTCTGGTACTTGAATTGTTTTATGTTTAATGTAACTTGCATCCCCAACCTGACTTTGAGTTTCAGGATTGTATGCCTGTGCACTGGAAGTTTCTTAACTTTACTCTGTTGCAGTCCCTGGGCTCACATCTACTTATCTTGGGTTGAATTCCGTATCTTTAGCTTCCAGACTTACTGAAACCTCCACCGTGCCATTGCTTTTCACTGAGATAATATTTTCTGCAAGTCTGCCTCAATTTCACTATCTGAACTGCTTACGCTAGATTAGTTTCTGCTGCTACACTGGAACTCTTCATTCTATCAAAAGCCAGCTTCTAGCTATTCCCACTGGTTTCCATCCTGTTCTGGATTTTGCTGCTTTATTTCTGAATGATCTTCATTGCTAATTATTTGCTTCCGGGTGTCACTTTACCCTTAAAGCTCTTCCATCACCCATCCCTTCATATTAATGTTGGACTGGATTTAATTTACTGTTCTATCATCAAGAAAACCAGATTAGAATTGCCAGAGAACAAACCATTTCTAATGGTATTTAGGTTTTCCCATTTTGGTAGATTCCTTTTAGCTGTCTTGTCAACAGCAAAACTAAACAATAACATTACTGATTCTAAAGCATAGAGTAAATATTTGGAAGGACTGGACCAACCCTTGAGGTCACTTAGCGACAAAGATCTCCTCCTAAGCCTATGCCAGTGAAGCATAATGGGGGCATTGCAACTCTAGTGTTGTAACTTGGTGTAGTGAGTCTGTATGCAGCTATTTGCAATGGTTGGCCTCCATACTGAATAAAACCTGAATTTTAAACATCTTCAACTATCTAACAGTGACTGAAGTCCACTTAGTGTAATGTTCATAGGTTCATTGGTTGAGGACAAGACAAACTTTTCAGGTTAACCTTGATAAAAATTTGACGTAAAACATTTACCATTCACTGGAATTGTTTAGCAGATAGATGGAATGAACAAACATCAGAACACATATATTGACAGTCAGGTAGAACATTAGTTAACATTTCTTGCGAAATAGAATTGTATTGGAGACTTATCATGGTAGATGTTATTCAGTTGCTTTGGTCTTGTGATATATTTTAATTTACAGCGCCCATAACTATTTTGGGCAATATTGACTGTCCTCTGCTTATTACCTGTATTTTTAAATTTTTTTTAGCAGTGACTATTTTGCTGCCATGAGACTGAGTGTCTGATATCTGCCAAAATTAGTTGCTGAATATTTGAACTCAAGTTTTTTTTTGTTTTTGATGTGATTTTTGTGCCGTGTAAAAGAATTATAAGCTGCTCAAGTAGTAGCATATGGTGCTTCTGATGCAATTTATCTTGTGTTTTGGAGAAATAGTACCTGATACATGGGATTAAAAAGGATGAAAGGGAAATTACAAATGAGTGGAGCTTCTTTTTTTTCCTGTGACTCGAGGCTTGTATAACAATGTCGCATACTGAACTGAAATGGTGCCAGTATCATGCTGGTACAAATGGTGCAACTGGAGCATTGCACAAGTTAGCATTTATTGGTCAAAATATTTTTATCTCAGTAAATCACTTGTACAAAAATGTTGAGTCCTTTACAGTTGCATATAATGGCATACTTTCAATGAGAGCAAGAACATTGAGCATATACCATTAGTCTGCTTGTCTCATGTAAGCACATAAATATTTTATAAAAATTGTATTTTCTACATGCTGCAGCCAATTAATTAAATCACTATGATTTTATGACTTTTATATTATGTTTCTGGACAATTATGGAGTCCTTGTGTCCTGTTACATTTTATCTTTGCTTTCTGTCTTTGCCCTTTCAGGATTATAGTCTTTGGATGGCAAACATTTGTACAACAATCTCCTGTGATCTTTATGGTATCTTTCTTACACTGGAGTAATTTCCTCCATTTACATGGCAACAGGAATAGACCATTTAGCCCCACGATTGTTTTCCGTTACTTCTGGTTTCATTCCTGAAAGGTTATTTTAAGCTATGCTCAAATCCTAAACTCGCCAACTAGTAGAAATAATTTCGCTGCATTTACCATCTGTTCCCTTTAATATGTATAATAACTGGGTAATACAACTAGTTTGTAACCTCTTTTCATAATTTAATCTTTGGGGTCCAGCTATCATTCTGGTAAATCTATACTTTTAGAACATAGAACACTACAGCACAAACAGGCCTTTCGGCCCACGAGTTGCACCGATCACATCAATACCTACCAATCTATAGACCTATCTATAACCCCCAATCCCATTAAATCCCATATACTCATCCAGAAGTCTTTTAAAAGACCCCAGCGAGTTCGCCTCCACCACCACTGACGGCAGCCGATTCCATTCACTCACCACCCTCTGAGTGAAAAACCTACCCCTAACATCACCTCTATACTTGCTTCCCTGCACCTTAAATCTGTGTCCTCTCATAGCGACCATTTCAACCTGGGGAAATAGCCTCTGAGAATCCAGCCTATCTATTCCTCTGAACATCTTATAAACCTCTATCAGGTCGCCTCTCAACCTACGTCTCTCCAGGGAGAAGAGTCCCAGCTCCCTCAACCTATCTTCATAAGGCATGCCTCCCAATCCAGGCAACATCCTTGTAAATCTCCTCTGCACCCTTTCAATAGCTTCTACGTCCTTCCTATAGTGAGGTGACCAGAACTGCGCACAGTGCTCCAAGTGGGGCCTGACAAGGGACTTATGAAGTTGCAGCATTACCTCCTGACTCCTAAACTCAATCCCTTGATCAATGAAGGCCAGTACACCATACGCCTTCTTGACCACATCCTCTACCTGCGAGGCCGATTCAAGAGTCCTGTGGACCCGGACCCCAAGATCCTTCTGCTCCTCAACACTGCTAAGACTCCTGCCCTTGATAGTGTACTCGTTCATCCCATTGGTCCTGCCATAATGGACCACTACACATTTATCCGCGTTGAAGTCCATCTGCCACTTCTCCACCCAGTCTTGCATCCTATTTATGTCCTGCTGCAACTTCTGACATCCTTCCAGACCATCCACAACACCACCGACCTTCGTGTCATTGGCGAACTTACTAACCCATCCCTCCACTTCCTCATCTAGGTCATTTATGAAAATGACAAACAGCAAGGGTCCTAGAACAGATCCCTGGGGCACTCCACTGGTGACCGACCTCCGTGCAGAAAAAGACCCATCCACAACCACTCTCTGCCTTCTGCAGGCAAGCCAGTTCTGGATCCACAAGGCCAAAGGCCCTTGGATCCCATGCCCTCTCACCTTCTCAAGAAGTCTTGCATGGGGGATCTTATCAAACGCCTTGCTGAAGTCCATGTACACCACGTCCACTGCTCTTCCTTCGTCAATGTGTTCAGTCACGTTTTCGAAGAACTCAACTTGGCTCGTAAGGCATGACCTGCCCTTGACAAAACCATGCTGTCTGATCATGCTAAACCTCTCCAAATGCTCACAAATCTTGTCTCTCAGAAGCCTCTCCATCAGCTTACCAACCACTGAGGTCAGAAATTTCCCGGGCTATCCCCGTTCCCTTTCTTGAAAATAGGAACCACATCCGCAATCCTCCGGAACCTCTCCCGTCTCCATCGACAACGCAAAGATCATCGCCAGGGGCTCTGCAATCACCTCCCTCACCTCCCACAGTAACCTGGGGTACATCCCATCTGGTCCCAGCGACTTGTCTATCTTGATAGAATTCAAAAGTTCTAACACATCCTCTTCCTTAATATCCACATACTCAATCTTTTCCATCTGCTGCAAACCTGTAGCAAAATCTCCCAGATCAGTTTCCACAGTGAATACTGAGGCAAAGTACTCATTAAGCACCTCTGCCATTTCTTCTGGTTCCACACAGACCTTTCCCCGTTTACCTTTTATAGGTCCTATCCCTTCTCTTCTCATCCTTTTACTTTTCACATATTTGTAGAAGGCCTTGGGATTCTCCTTATTCTTACCCGCCAAGCCCTTCTCATGACCCCTTCTGGCTCTCCTAATTTCCCTGTTAAGCTCCTTTCTATAATGCTTATACTCCTCTAGATCCTTAACATCTCCTAGCTCCCTGAACCTTTTGTACACCTTTTTCTTCCTGACTAGGTTCACCACAGCCTTCGTGCAACATGGTTCCCGCGACCTACCAAAACCTCCTCGTCTCATTGGAACGTTGTCGTGCAGAGCTTCAGACAAACATTCCTTGAATATCCGCCACCTTCCTTCTGTACTTTTCCCCAAGAATGCCTCCTTCCAGTTTATTTGTCCAATTAACTGCCTGACGTCTTCATATTTCCCCTTACTCCAGACAAACACCTTCCTAGCCTGCCTGATCCTATCTCGTTCCAATGCAATTGTGAAGGAGATAGAATTATGATCACCATTCCCAAGATGCTCTCCTACCGAGATCCGTCAGCTGTCCTGGTTCATTCGCCAGTACCAGGTCAAGTACAGCCTCTCCTCGTAGGCTTATCCACGTACTGTGTCAGGAAACCTTCCTGAACACACCTAACAAACTCCTCCCCATCCAAACCCCTTACCCTTGGGATATTCCGATCGATGTTTGGGAAATTGAAGTCTCCCATCACGACAACTCTGTTATTTCTACATCTCTCTAGGATCTGTTTCCCTATCTGCACCTCAACTTCCCTGTCACTATTGGGCGGCCTATAGAATACACCCAGCAAAGTTATCGACCCTTTGCTGTTCCTAACTTCCACCCACAGAGACTCCGTAGACAGTCCCTCTATGGCATCCTCCTTCTCTGCAGCCATGACACTGCCCCTGATCAACAGTGCCACTCCACCTCTTTTGCCTCCCTCCCTGTCCTTCCTGAAGCATCTGAATCCTGGCACCTGAAGTACCCAGTCCTGTCCCTGAGACATCCAAGTCTCCATAATGGCCACCACATCACATTCCCAAGCAGCAATCCACGCCCTAAGCTCATCTACCTTATTTACTACACTCCTGGCATTAAAATAGATACACTTTTCTATACTTCAATGCAATATACCTTTACTAGATATAGTATTCAGAACTGCTGTCAGTAATAAAGTTGTAATCTAATGAGAGCTTTGTATAACCAAAACATGATTCCTATCACTTTAATATTTGGAGGGCTAGAATACAGAGCAACATTTTATTGGCCTGTACTTGTTTGTGACACTTAAAATGGTTTTGGACATCCACTGTTTCTAGCTTTTCCCGACTTAGATAATGCTCTACTAAATATTTTAGGTCAACTTTTGCTTACATTGAAATCCATTTGTCACAGTTCTGGCTGTTCACTTATTCTATCTTTCTGCAATGTTATGCTCCTATCTACGTTGCTTAGAATGCCATTTATCCTCCTGTCATCAAAAAAATTGGATCTCTCTCTCTACCACATTGAGTTCATTGTCTCAATGGAACTAATGTCGCAGGAAGCAAAGCGATGTTTATGGATCGCTAGCTTGTCTGGTAATCCACCCAGGAGGCAACTTTACTAATATTCTAAGTGACATCTCTGGGAGTTAAGCTTTTATGGGCTGAATCTGACCTTATAACAACAATACAACATGGACTAAAATAAAATTCCTTCCAATCCAATTAGATACAAGCCCCAAAATGCCACAACTGACCTTTTAGAAAGTCTGGCAGTAATACCTCGGATGATGGGGCACCTGTATGTTGAGGGATTTGGTCATATTCCAGTATTAATGAGAAGGCGAAAGTTGATCCAACTGAGGGGCTTAAAATAACAAGAAGGATAAACAGTAAAACTTGGATATAAAGGGTACCAGTAAAACTTGTCAGAATGGACTTGCCTTAAAATGGAATTCTGGTGTTACTGATGCCACCAGAACCGTTTGTTTTTTACTGGGTTTTGGATGAGTTTTTCTTTCTCCAGCAGGGAGGGAATGGATCAGATCCGTCATGATTTCATTGAGTGGCAGGGCAGACTTGATGGACTGAATGGCCTACATCTGCTAAATTAAAATTAAATTCATTCATGGGAGGTGGGCATTGTTGGCTGGGCCAGCATTTATTGCCCATCCCTGAGGTCAGTTAAGAGTCAACCATATTGCTGTGGGTCTGGAGTCACATGTAGGCCAGACCAGGTAAAGTCAACAGATTTCCTCCTGAAAAGGACATTAGTGAACTTTTATGACAAATATTCTGTGGCCATCATTAGACTTTTAATTCCAGATTTTTATTGAATTCACATTTTATCATCTGCCATGGTGGGATTCAGTCCTAGATCCCCAGAGCATTATCCTGGGTCTCTGGTTTACTGGTCCAGCAACACTACCACTACGCCACTGCCTCCCTCTAGCAGCAGAACCATGAGAAAATGGACACTGGAAAGAGGCGCATGACATGCGTAGGCAGCTGGGATCAAGTGAATTGAAGAGTATAGAGGGTGTAGGAGTAGAGTTGAGAGAAATCAGAAGGGCAAAAAGGGACACAAGATTGTTTTGGCAGATAAAGAAAAGGAGAATCCAAAGAGTTTCTACAAATACATAAAGGGCAAAAGAATAACAAGGGAGACAGTATGGGCTCTTAAGGATCAACAAGCTCATTTATGTGCAGATCCACAAGAGATGGGTGAGATCCTAAATGATTTCTCATCAGATTCATCTGTTGAGAACAATATAGATGTTAGGAAACTTGGGAAAATAAATGGTGATGTCTTGAGGAGTGTACATCTCACAGAGAAAGAGGTGCTGGAAGTCTTCAAGCGCATCAAGGTAGATAAATGCCCCGGACATGATGAAGTGTACCCCAGGACACTGAAGGTCCTGTAGCCATGATATTTGAATCAACGATAGTCACGGGTGAGTGAGGTGCCTGAAGTTTGGAGAGTGGCAAATGTTGTGCCTTTGTTTAAAAAGGGCTGCAGGGAAAAGCCTGGGAACTACAGGCCAGTGAGCCTCTCATCTGTGATAGGTAAGTTGTTGGAAGGTATTTTGAGAGACAGGATCTACAGGCATTTAGAGATGCAAGGACTGATTAAGGACAGTCAGCATGGCTTTGAGAGTGTAAAATCATATCTCAATTTGATTGAGTTTTTTGAAGGGATATCCAAGAAGGTAGATGTGGGCAGTGCAGTTGATGTTGTCTACATGGACTTTCGCTAAGCCTTTGACAAGATACCGCATGGTAGGTTGTTGCATAAGGTTGAATCTCTCAGGATCCAGAATGAGGTATCTAAATTGATATAACGTTGGCTTCTTGACAGAAGCCAGAGAGTGGTTGTAGAGAGTTGTTTTTCAAACTGGAGGCCAGTGACCAGTGGTGTGCCTCAGGGATCAGTGCTGGGCCCATTGTTATTTGTCGTTTATATTAATGATTTGGATGGGAGTATAGGAGGCGTGGTTAGTAAGTTTGCAGATGATACCAAGATTGGTGGCATAGTGGACAGTGAAGAAAATTATGTCCTATTGCAACAGGATCTTGATGAATTGGGCCAGTGAGCTGATGAATGGCAGACAGAGTTTAGTTTAGGCAAATGCGAGGTGATGCATTTTGGTAGATTGAACCAGAGCAGGACTTAGTCGGTTAGTGGTAGGGTACTGGGGAGAGTTACAGAACAAGGAGATCTAGGAGTGCCTATTCATAGCTCCTTGAAAGTGGAATCACAGGTGGATAAAGTGGTGAAAACATTTGGCATGCTTGATTTCATCGGTCAGAACATTGAATACAGGAGTTGGGACGTCTTGTTGAAGTTGTACAAGACATTGGTAAGGCCACACTTGGAATACTGTGTACAGTTCTGGTCACCCTATTATAGAAAGGATATTATTAAACTAGAAAGAGCCCAGAAAAGATTTACTGGGATGCTACCTTGATGGTTTGAGTTCTCAAGAGAGGCTGGATAGACTGGGCCTTCTTTCTCTGAAGCATAGGAGACTGAGGGATGATCTTGTATGGTCTATAAAATGAATGAGGGATGCAGATCAGCTAGATAGTTAATATCTTTTCCCAAAGGTAGGGGAGTATAAAACGAGAGGGCATAGGTTTAAGTTGAGGGGAGAGATACAAAAAGGTCCAGAGAGGCAATTTTTTCACAGAGGGTGGTGAGTCTCTGGAACAAACAGCCAGAGTTAGTCGTAGAGGCGGGTACAATTTTGTTTTTTAAAAAGCATTTCGACAGTTACGTGGGTAAGATGTGTATAGAGGGATATAGGCCAAATGCGGAAATTGGGGTTAGTTTAGGGGTTTTTAAAAAAAAGGACGGCATGGACAAGTTGGGCCAAAGGGCCTGTTTCCATGCTGTACACCTCTCTGACTCTATGACACACTCTCTCTCTCTGTCATGAATAAATATGAAGTATAGTGAATTGTTGAACGTAGTGCTGTTAAAGGACTAGGTACAGAGTTCCAGGATTTTGACCCAGCAATAGTAAAGATACAGGCGGGTACCGTTCTAAGTCAAGGTGGTATGTGGCTTGGAAAGAACCTGCAAGTGCCGGTTTTCCTATGCATGTGCTGATCTTGTTCTTCTAGGAAAGAGGCCTGCAACCTGCTACTCAGTAAGGACTCGTAATTCCCCATCTTGATTGATCAAACTCTTTTTTTGCAATATCAATTTTTAGTGAATACTTACTGAATTGTGTTCCTAATTTTTAAAAAAATCAAGTATCTAAAATGAAGTTTAAAGTTTATTTATTAGTGTTACAAGTAAGTTTACATTAACACTGCAATGAAAGTACCATGAAAATCCCCATGTTGCCACATTTCGGCACCTGTTCAAGTACACTGAGGGAGAATTTAGCATGGCCAGTGCACCCGAGCAGCGCGTTTTTCGGACTATGGGAGGAAATCAGAGCACCTGGAGGAAACCCACGCAGACACGGGGAGAACACCCAGACTCCGCACAGTCACCCAAACGGGGAATTGAACCTGGGTCCCTGACGATGTGAAGCAGCAGTGCTAACCACTGTGTCACTATGCTACCTCCTTTGATGGATATTTTAATAGTTAATGTTGAACATGTGAAATGTTTAATCCCAAAAATGTGAAATTCTGTTTAACCTGCTTGGAACACAATTCGTAAGAGTCGCATAGTTTTGCCAAGCAAAATTACACCATGTACCATTGTGTCACGGCCTGCATATAACCTGCAAATGTTGACACGTATACACTTTGATGAAGGAACATTGGAAAACGGGAACATGGGGGCACAGGAGCCAAGAGTAGGCCATTTAGCCCTTTGAGCCTGTTTCACCATTAATTGAGATCATGGTTAATCTGGTTATGGTCTTGGCTCCACTTTGCTACTCCGTCCCCAGATCACTCCCTCTAATTCTGCCTTAAATAAATCGAATGACCAAGTCTTCTCTGGGAATAGTATTTCACATACTTATGAGAGAAAAAAAAATCTTCTTATCTCCAGCTTTAAACTGTAGACCTCCTATTCTTAAACTATGTCCTCTGCCATAGGTTGAAACATCCTACTGGTATCTACCCTCAGGGCCTTGCATGTTTCAGTGAGATCACCTCTTATCTAAACACCAATGGTTATGGGGCCAACCTGTTCAATGTTTCTTCAAAAAAAAGCCCCTAAACTTTGGAATGTATCGAGTGAATCTTCTACACACTGCTAACCTAATTTTGTCCAACTCTTAAGCTTTAGAGTCATCCAGTCTGCTATTAATTTCCCCACAGCATCCTTGAGATAAGGTAAAATACTGTATGGTGGATTCTTCCTTTGAATTTCCCGAATAGACATTGAGAAATATCAAGTCCTGGTAGTTTATTTTATACACATGCATAAATTGTGGGAAAGATGTCTGCAGCATCTTACCTTGCAATCACACAATAAAAGAGAGATAAGGGAAAGAAGAGGAGCAGGGCAAAGGTCACAACAAAATAAAAATTATATTTCCACATTAGTCCAATGGTGCATTTTTCTACAGAATTTAGCTGGCTAAAGCCAATATTGGGTCATCTGCTTTTCCAATAGCATTGACTGCCACAATGCAAGAAGGCCTTTGAATCAGTCTTGCAGTAAGTACTGATACAGAAGTTTAAATTTGCAGGTAGAAAACAATGTCCATGAGGACCAGACAATTTAAACCATGACATTGCTCTGTTTTTGTTGCTGCTATCAATGGAAGATGGCAGACAGAGCAGGCTGCTGATTTGGAGTCCTCATTCTTTTCTAATGTTAAACAGTGTCTAACTATAGAACCTCAAAGCTGTATGATTAAAGCAATTCAAATAGCTCAAGTCTCAGTCATGTGATGGTGCTTTTGGGTTGAGCTATTCAGCTAATGAGGCCCCTTGTTAAAAACCCATTGTGTTTTGAGCAGCTAACTGTAGAAGATCAGCAGTGTTGGAGATGAGGGGTCACAAATAGCTCGCACTGTATCCAGAGCTGGCTGTCTTGTCTATTATCCATTATTTCCTTGTTTGGAGGGATGGAAGGTTTAGACAAGCAAGGAGTGTTAGGTTTCAGGAGTTGGATGAATTAGGCTCAAACTTCGAGAACTGCCAACATGTGGTCAGCTGCATCTATTTTCAGTCCAGCTATTTGTCCATTTAAAAAATAATAGTTTTATGAAGAAGTTAGGATGATACAATCATCCTTCAGGTCCACTGGATCTGATATTTCTCAATGTTCTTCACTCTATTTTGAAAATTCAAAGGAAGGATCCAGCATTCAGCGGATTTGTTCTCTGGTTGATTTGTCATAGATATTTGTATTTTTATGTGCTGTGCAATATTGATAGATGACTGTCATGACATGCACCCTGGACATTCTCTTCCATCTTCTTCGGCCAGGAGAAAGATACAAAAGTCAAAGATCATGCACCAACCATCTTAAAAACAGATTCTTCTCTGCTGCCATTGGACTTTTGAATGGACCTACCATATATTAAGCTGATCTTTCTCTACGCCCTAGCTATAACTAAAATGCTACATTCTGCATTCGCTCCTTTTTCCCCTATGTACTCTAACAATATATTTTGTTTGTACAGCATGCAAGAAACAATACTTTTGACTGTATTCTAATACATGATAATAAATCAAATCGAAAAAGACTGGACAGCAGCTTATTGAACTTTTAAAACCAATTTAAAGATATTTCAAAACCAGGAAATTAAACCAGTCTCAATCATTTTTTAAAAAAAGACACTTCACGAAACCACTTTACATAGGAGCATAGTAATTAGGAACAGAAGCAATTCCAGCCTGTTCCACCATTTAAAGTGATCACGGCTGATCTTATCCTAGTCTCAACTCCATTTTCCTGCCTGCTCCTTTATCCTGCTTTTTGTCAGAAACATATCAATCTCTTTCTTGAATCCACTGCATTGATTCTGCCTCCACTGCAGTGTGGGGCAGTGAGGTCCACAGATTCACAACCTTCTGAGAGAAGTAGTTCCTGCTTCTCTCAGTTTTGAACCTACCTCCTTTCACTCTGTGTAGAGCCTCTTGTTCTAGAATGTCCCACAAGGAGGAAAACCTGTTCAACATCCACCTTATCAAACCCCGCTTGCGTTTTATATATCTCCATCAGATCCCCCTTTATTCTTCTGAACTCCAGCAAGTACAAGCCCAAGATGTTCAACTGCTCCTTATATGACAGTCCTTTCATCCCTGGAAAAAATTTGGTCAATCTCTTCTGAGCTGCCTGCAGTGCCATCATATTATTCCTCAAGTAAGGATATCGAAACTGGACACAATACTCCAGGTGTCATCTCACTAATGCCTCGTACAATTGTAATAACACTTTACTTTTGAAGTCGAGTCCTTTTGCAATAAATGCCAAGGCTCCATTTGCCTTCCTTATTATGTGTTGCACCTGCATTACCCACTTTCTGCAATTCATGCACAAGGACACGCAGATTCCTCTGCACTGAAGCACTTTGAATCTGCTTCCCATTTAAATAATTTGCCCTTTTAGATTTCTGGCCAAAATGCATAATCCTAGTACTTATCTATATTGAACTCTATCTGCCAGATTCTGGTCCATTCTCCTAGCTTATCAATATCCATTTGTAAAGTCTTTATTTCCTCTTCACAGCCTGCTTTCACACCTATTTTAGTATCGTCTGCAAATTTTGTTATGTTGCAATCTGTCCCTGCTTACAAATCTTTATATCGATTGTAAATAGTTGAGGCCTGAGAACTGAACCCTGTAGCACTCATAAGAACATAAGAAATAGGAGCAGAAGTAGGCCATCCAGCCCTTCGAGCCTGCCCCGCCATTCAGTAAGATCATGGCTGATCTGTCGTGTCTCAGTTCCACATTCCCGCCCTCTCCCCATAACCCTTAATCCCCTCGCTTATCAAAAACCCATCAACCCGCGTCTTAAAAATATTTAGCGAGGCAGCCTCCACCACCTCAACGGGCAGAGAATACCAGAGATTCACCACCCTTTGAGTGAAGAAGTTCCTCCTCAACTCCGTTCTAAACCACCCCCCCTTTATCTTGAGGCTGTGCCCCCTTGTCCGACTGACCTTTCTGAGCGGGAAGAGCCTCTCCACCTCTATCCTATCCATCCCATTCATCATCTTATACGTCTCAATGAGATCCCCCCTCATTCTTCTAAACTCTAACGAGTACAAGCCTAGTTTATTCAGCCTCTCCTCATAGCTCAACCCCCTCAACTCCGGCATCAGCCTCGTAAACCTCCTCTGCACTCCCTCCAAGACCAAAATATCCTTGCGTAAGTACGGCGCCCAAAACTGCACACAGTACTCCAGCTGCGGCCTCACCAATGCCCTATACAGCCGCAGCAAGACCTCCCTACTTTTATATTCAATCCCCCTCGCTATGAAGGCCAGCATCCCATTTGCCTTCCTGACCACCTGCTGCACCTGCAGGCTGGGTTTTCGCAACTCATGCACAAGGACCCTGAGGTCCCTCTGCACCGTCGCCTGCTGCAGTTTTTCGCCCCGTAAGTAATAATCCTTCCTACCATTATTCCTGCCAAAGTGGACCACCTCGCACTTGCCAACATTAAATTCCACTTGCCATTTCTTGGCTCATTCGCCCAGCCTATCTAGATCCTTCTGCAGACTCTCCACACCCTCTGCGCAATTTGCCGTTCCACCAATCTTGGTGTCATCAGCAAATTTCGACACCATACACTCGGTTCCCTCCTCCAGATCATCTATATAAATGGTAAATAGCTGAGGCCCCAGCACCGACCCCTGGGGCACTCCACTAATCACCAACCGCCAATCCGAATAGCACCCATTGACCCCCACTCTCTGCCTCCTATTTGACAACCAATCCTCTATCCACGCTAACACCCTACCCCCAACTCCATGTCCCCTGACCTTCTGCAATAACCTCATGTGAGGTACCTTGTCAAACGCCTTCTGAAAATCAAGAAAGACCACATCCACCGGCTCTCCTCTATCCAACGCCCTAGACACATCCTCTTAGAACTCCAATAAATTTGTCAGACACGACTTCCCCTTAACGAAACCATGCTGCATCTGCTCTATCAAGCAATTCCCCTCAAGATGCCTCGCTATTTCCTCCTCGATGACAGATTCTAACATTTTACCCACAACAGACGTTAAACTAACCAGCCTATAATTCCCTGCCTTTTGCCTGGCACCCTTCTTAAACAATGGCGTAACATTAGCCGCTTTCCAATCTTCCGGCACTTCCCTGGAATCCAGCGACATCTGGAAAATAACCACCAAGGCATCCACTATCACCTCCGCCATTTCTTTCAGAACCCTCGGATGCATTCCATCCGGTCCTGGGGACTTGTCCACAATCAGTCCCTCCAGTCTGTCGAGTACCGCCTCTCTAGTAACAATAATGTCATTGAGACCCTCCAGTCCTACCATCTTTCCATCACTAACACCTGGCAAATTATTCACGTCCTCCTCCGTGAAGACCGAAACAAAAAAGTTATTCAAGACCTCAGCCATTTCCCCATCCCCTACCACTAAGTCCCCCCTCTCATCCTGTAAGGGTCCAACGTTCACCCTAGCCAGCCTCTTCCTTTTTATATATTTATAAAAACTCTTGCTATCCTTTTTTATGTTAAGCGCTAGCCCAGCTTCATAGTTTCTCCTACCCTTCTTTATCAACTTCTTTGTCAATCTTTGTTGACATTTAAACCTCTCCCAATCCTCTTCTCGCCTCTCCACTTGTTACAATTCTCCATCCAGAGAAGGACCCATTTATCCTGACCCTCTGATCTTTGTCAGTCAGCCGATCCTCTATCCAAGCCAATAGTCCACCCCCAACTCCCTGGGATCTAATCTTCTGGATCAGTCTTTTATGAGGCACCTTGTCAAATACCTTCTGGAAGTCTAGATATATCACATCCACAGGATCCCCATTATCCACCTTGCTGTTTACATCCTCAAAGAACTCCAAGTTTGTCAAGCACAAATAGATCTTCATAAAACGGTGCTGACACTGCTTAATTGAGCTTTGTTTTTCCAAGTTTTTCGTTATCTCCTCCTCAATGATTGACTCCAGTGACTTCCCCAACACAGATGTTAAACTAACTGGTCGAGAGCTTTCCACTTTTTGCCTCTTTTTTATTTGAATAACGGTGTCATATTAGCACGTTTCCAATCAACTGGTACATTTTCAGAATTCAGGGAATTTTGGATTATCATAACTAATGCATCCACTATCTCCACTGCCAGCTCCTAGGGTGCAGGCCATCAGGCCCTGGGGACTTATCTGCCTTTAATCCCATCAGTTTATCTACACCTTCTCCCTAATTAGACTAATTTCACCACATTTCTCTGTAGTAACTGCAGTTTTTGGGAAAAAAATCTTCCATTGTGAAAACAAAGAGAAAATATGGGTTTAGTGCCTCTGCCATTTCTGAGTTTCCCATTAATACCTTACCATTATCATCCTCTTAAGGACCAACATTTACTTCCAGTTTTCTGCTGGTTTCCTTTCATAGTTCATCTTAGCTCCTTTGCTTTTGCTTTTAGTCACTTTTGATCGTTAAGTCACTTTTGATCATTACATTTGACTCTAAGAAAACTCACACTACCAGGTTAAAGTCCAACGGGTTTATTTGGTAGCACAAGCCACAAGCTTTCGGGGCACTGCCCCTTCATCAGGTGAGTGGGGGTTGTGTTCACAAACAGGGCACATATAGACACAAACTCAATTTACAAGATAATGTGAGTCTTTACAGGTAATCAAGTCTTAAAGATACAGACATTGTGAGTGGAGAGAGGGTTAAGCGCAGGTTCAAGAGATGTATATTGTCTTCAGCCAGGACAGTTAGTGGGATTTTGCAAGCCCAGACAAGTCTTAGGGGTTTCAAGATCTTGTTTGAGGCCATCCTCGTGTGCAGAACTTGGCTTTCAGTTTCTGCTCAGCGAGTCTACGCTATTGTGTATCGTGAAGGCCATCTTGGAGAATGCTTACCTGAAAATCAGAGGCTGAACGCCTGTGACTGTCTGTGACAATGGATGAATGAACACCGCTCAGAGATCACCAGGCATGAGTGTTCTCTTCCTGTTGGGAAATACATCAGCAGTCGGCCTCTGATCTTCGGTTAAGTGTTCGCCAAGGTGGCCTTCATGACACACGTCAATGCAGAAACTGATAGCCAAGTTCTGCACACGAGACCCGCCTCAACCAGCACCTTGGGTTCATGTCACACTATCTGTAACCCTCACTACTTGCTTGGGCTTGCAAAATCTCACTAACTCTCCTGGCTGGAGACAATACATATCTCTTTAACCTGTGCTTAACACTCTCTCCACTCACATTGTGTGTTACCTTTATGACTTGATTACCTGTAAAGACTTGCATTCCAACCATTATCTTGTAAATTGAGTTTGTGTTTATATGTATCCTGTTTGTGAACACAGCTACCACTCATCTGATGAAGGGGTAGTGCTCCAAAAGCTTGTGGTTTGTGCTACCAAATAAACCTGGACTTTAACCTGGTAGTGTGAGACTTGTTGCTGCGCTTACCCTAGTCCAACGTCGGCACCTCCACATCATTCTTGACTCTGCCAGATTAATGCACTTTGTTTGTTGCTGTGTTCTGACCAATATTTATCCCTTGATCTCAGCCAGTTAAAAATCTGCTCATTATCACAGGGGTTTGTGGGATTGTCTGTGATTCCTACATTACAACAGTAATTTGTAATATAGTAACAGTAATTTCCTATATTTCAGAAATATTTAATTGGCTTTCAAGCATTTTGGGATTTCTTGAGTTTGTGAAATGTACTAAATAAATGCAAATCATTTATTTTGTTCTTTCTGATCAATTGCATAGATAATGTTACATGAAAATGCGCTGATCAGTCCAACCAGTCCGTGTTGGTGTTTATTCTTCATGCAGGTGCCTATCCTAGCACCATATATTTTGTCCCACATGATTCTTCCGAAATGATGACACAATCTCTGTTTCATTCACTAATGTAGGCAAATCCAAAGCCTCACAACTCTGTCTAAAATCCTTCCTTGATCCCTGTTCTAAATATCTTGTATTTGGTCTTTTATTGTAAAATGAGAATACCGAGAGCTGACCTATCAGAGTTCTTTAAAATTATGGAAGATGTTGTGGAAGTATCCTCCTATTTTTGAAGAAGCGCATAACTAAAGGTCACCAATATAAGTCACCAAGTGTGACATTAGCATGCCTTTTACTTTCTTCACAAATCATGTTCTTTGCAGTTGTAAGCAGGACTTTTTGGATTTATTTTTCTCATTGTCGCCAGGCCATCAGCTAGAAATCTTTTTATTGCTACTTCAGTAAGTAGCTTAAATGGAGTTTTGTTTATTTTTACTCTGGTATCTTTTATGACTTTGCATTGTGAGGGGGATGATTGATTGACAAGCCAAAGTTAGGTGGTTCCTCCCCAGGGAAACAATCGAAGGGTTAATTTTTGGTTTTAGTTTAGAAGAGGGTGGTTGTCAGATCGAAAGCAGTGTTTCTGTCTCTCTCCCTGGTATTGTAGAGTCTGCTGGCTAGCTTGCCTAGAGGCTTTCTCTCTAGTTTTGGAAATTCTGCTGTTAGCTGGAAGCAAAGTGCCTGTCCTTCCTGGAGTAGAAAATCTGCTGTTGATGATTGGCTTGATGCGAATCTCCCTGGCATTTTGGGAAGCTGTTCTGACTCTAAGCTTGTCTGTGGATGCCTTAAGCAAACTACAGCTTTCAACCAAATGACTCAGTTCCAGTATCATGTGAACATTAGCCTTTGCTGTGTTAAACCTGTGGCAAAGGTTTGGTTTATAGGATTTGTTTCGTTGGACCTATGTTTAGCTGCTAAGGTTTATATAATATGATTGTTTTTTCCTTTTTTTGTAATTGGCATAAGTTATTGCTAATTTTTTTCTATACATGCTAACTATATTCATAAATAAACTGTTTGATAAAAGCCCCCTAGTGGATCATTTGAACCATACCTGAAGCGAAAGGTATCATGCTTGCCCTCGCCAAATTCAAAATGCAAAAGTTATGATCCAGGCAGATTTCATAAAACACTTTAGAGTTTCTGGCCTGAATGATAACACCAAGAAATCAAATAGGGAATTTGTAAACAACCTTTTACTCAGGAAGAATAAGAATTGTGGTAGTCAGAATACCAGATAAGTGTTTAGAGGCAATAGCATAAATGCATTAAGGGGAAACTGGATAAGAAGATGAGGGAGAAGGAATAGGGAGTTATGTTGAATGAATTAGATAAGAAGTAAAGGGAGAAGACATGAATAGAGCATTAAGGCCAACATGAAATCGTCAGTCTGAATGATATGTTTCTGTGCTATATATTCTGTGTAATCTTTGTTGATCATTCAGGACCCTATTGGCATAGCCTGTTTCCATTTACTCCATCCTATACAAGATTCCAAATCCCCTTGTTTTCTGTTTCTTAATGGAAAGAGCATGTTAAGTTTTTCTTTGTATTTGTATTTCCCCATGTTAAGCAGCATGCTCATAAATCTGCGGTTTCAGCTCCAGTTCCTGAACATTTTTCACACTGTGGAGCTCAGAACAAAAGCCCAGTACTCCGATTATCTTGTTACGGTTTTAAAGAAGTGATTGCACTTCACGTTTTCTATTTTGCATCCTTTGGGGAAAAAACAGCATTCCATTATCTTTTTAAAAATTGTTTATCCACTTGAGTTGCAGCTTTGATAAATTGTGAAACTGAACCTCCAAGTCTATCTGATGCAGATTTTTAACTGTTGCTCCCATTGTTTTGGGAAGCCGCTGTTGGCAATGATCCTGCCACTTACAACTGCTCTGGATTGATCTTTTTGTTTCTTTATCATTGTAACCACCTTTTTGTCTTGCACCATCATCCCATTTGTCTCTCCTGTCCTCCTTACTATCGCAGACATATGCATTTATTCTTTACCCACTCCCTCCACCCGCCTACCTCCACTTATTCCTGCTCAGTTCCTTCCTTAAGGCACATATTCCATTGGAAATTCCCATTATCAGCTTGGTCACTTGCAAATAAATCCCTGCATTATTTCCCATTTACTGACATTGATTTTCGCTTTTTGTTGTCATTCCACCATCATATTAATATTCTCATGCGGCCTTATCACAATCCCTATTCTTCCAATGTGAATATTGTCTGTAAATTCATTCCTCACCTCCTGTATCCAAATTGTTGATGCGTGCAGCACAACCTATCACAGAACAAAGCTGCATCCCTCAGACCTTGTTATGTTGTGTCAGCCTTGCAGGCCAAATGAACCCACTTGCAGCATTGCCCCAATCCATGCCAACAAACCTCCACCACATTGTTAACTCAACATTCCTACAATTAGTGTTAACTTGAGGTGTTTCCCTGCCTAAATGGTATTGTGTAACCACAAGTCTGAAAAATAAATATTTTTATCAGACTCTTCCATTTCACAGAAGAGGCTTCCAACCAACGGCATCCAACAATCTGCTTTAAAACTGCAGCTCATATTTTGACAACTGTTATACATCCTAAAACATTCAACGACATTCTAAATCAAACAACCCACAACATTCTTTAAATAATTCAATCTCCCAATGTGAACAGATGCTTGAAAGAAATTTCTGGGAACTGGATACATGTCTTAGCTAAAAGCTGATCTTTTGAGCCATTTCCTATCTGTGTGCCAAGTTTCTGTTGAAATTTGTCCATGAGTTTTGGAGATGTTTGTTTGTAAACAAACATTATCTTTGCCCATCTTTAGTGGTGGGGGTAACAAGAACACGTGTCCCTTAAGCACAAGGATCAATATGTCATTTTGTTTGAGGATTTAATGGAACATGGAACAACAATAGTTGCATGCATTGGTTTTATCTCTAAATGCATACGGAACGAAATGATTAATTTTTAACAGCATTAAGATGAATCAGCTAAAGTAATTGTTTTATTGGAGTGCATACTGTTGACACTTCCAATCATTAATCATATTTGTAGGTGGAGTAAGACAGATTGCAGCCATTAGCCACAATATATTGGATGCTGGAAATCTGAAATATAAACAAAGAGCTGGAAATATTCAGCAGGTCAGATAGAATTTGTACAGAGACACTGAGGCCAGTTCTTCTGGTCTCTGGATAATCGTACCCCAGAGGTACCCTGGAAGATGCACGAGGGGACCCATTAGAAGTCAAACACAAGCACTCTGCGGGTGTTCTCGTGCAAGCTTCAACCCTTGTCGGGCAATCACCCTGCATCTTTCTATCCTCTGTGAATCCACACAACAACACCGCCACCAGCAAACCCCACCCCCCCCACCCAACCATAGCAGCCATTTGCCTGAACCAAGGGTTTAATTGGCAGTGGGATGAAGGAGATCATTGTTCACAAGGGCCTCAAATGGCCTGCTGATGAGTGAACACCCAATGCCATCCCAACTGCTGGTATAATTGTAAAGTGTGGGGAAGGGGAGTTAGGAAGTGACAGGCCACATACTGAATTTAGCAAGCTTCCCACTTTCAAATCTGCTGATAGGGACCTTAAAATCCAGTTAATTAACACTCATTCTCTCAGATGCTGCCTGCTTTGCTGGGTATTTTCTGATTGGTTGTTTAACAGTTTGTAAGCTAGCTTGGCTCCTTTAAGACCAAGCCAGAGCGCATGAAGCATGAGCACATGAACCTAGCCAATCTGGAGGGAGGGCACGTATCCCTGGGGCTGGAAGTCAGCAATTTAAAAAGTCAGGGCGTTGTTGGTAGTCGACCTATATAGCTGTGCCGTTAAATATATAATTGTAAATAGTTCATCGTGTGCAATAAATCTTGTAGTTTTTTAATTGCCACATCGAGTTGCCTTGAGTTATTACAGTGTGGATATCACACATTAATTGCTAAGGGCCTACTGTCTCTTTGTCTACCCGTGACACTTATTTCTGGCACAAGAATAATCCGAAGATGACCTCTTTTAATAGTTCATAATAGTTATAAACTACTTGAGGTCTTTTGCTGCAGCTTGTAACATTTTCAAAACACTTGTTGAGGCTTGCAGCCTTGTAAACATAAAGCTGTTCTTTCTCATCAGAATATCCTGAAATGTCCTTTTCATGACTCATAATGCCTCACGTTGTGAAAAACCATTGACGGTAATAACTGCAAGGTTTTGGGGCTGGTTACCTGATGTGTACTTCAGAATAAAGCTGAAAGCACGGGTTTGATTCCTGTTCCACCTGAGGTAGACCTGGGACCTGTCTCCTTGCCATGCCCCTGAGGATGGAAGGCCACCAATGTCAAAAAGCTGCCAAGAAAACAGTTCAGGATGAAAAACAGCAGATAATGAGCCAAGGACCCGTCTTCAGTGGAATGCGTGAATGTTTATAACACAATCATGGCACTTACAATTCTAGCTATTGATATGTTTCAAATCTATCTGAAATCCCCATTACCTCTGCTGTCTTAAGTAAATGGATGGTTTTCTATATTAGTATTTGAAATCCGAGCAAAGACTCCAAAGGTGTGTAGCTTAGATGGATTACCTATGGTAAATGTGTGGAGTTACAGGGATAGAGTGGGAGAGAGGGTCTGACTAAGATACTCTGAGTTGGTGCAGACCAGAAGAGCCGAATGGCCTCCTGCACTGTAGGGATTCTCTGATTTAAAAGATGCATCCAGTAATGACATGAAAAATATGAGAGTAGTTATGGTACAGTAGTACAAAAACCCATTGATTTTCTGTGTTTGTACTTGTCACGTACCATGCTCTCAGTGATCGTGGATAAATAACTCTATTCACTGCTTCCAATCAGAAATAAATTTTTGCTACGGCGTTCCTTGTTATCCAATTAGTGTATATAAAGCTGCAGCTGTAAACTCTTTTGCAGTATGAATCAAATGTTCCACAGGCAACTACAGAATGAATGTTCACTGTTTCTGGTTAATTGTGGGCAGATTATTGTAATTTTGATGCTGCCATTGTGGAGATTCACTTTGATGGAAATGTAGATTAGAGATGCATTCGAAACACTGTGATGCAAAATCTCCAGGTTGTGCTTCTGCTGAGTGAGATTTCCTTGTTTAGATACCTTTGCCGTGGGCAATGCTGAACATTATGTTCAGAAATAAATGAATATGGCAGTGATGTACATTTCTATTTGAGTTATGTGGAAGTTGACCAGCAGCTCTTCCTACCAGAAAGAATTTGCTATAGTGTCACGAGCAGAAGTGCCCTGTGTTCTTCTAAAAACAACTTCCATTGAGTTTACAAACAGGAAAACTATTTCACCATATCAGGTGTGAACACAGAATTGTCGTAATGGGTTTTTTAAATTACATATTTACTTAGGATAAAGATAATTGCTTCAATTTGGGAGTGCTGTTCAACAAATTTCTTCTGATTTGGCCCAGTGCTGCTTCTCTGCCTTGCTCTGAAGGGAAATTGGACTTCGATGTATTACTCTTTAAAATCTTAAAATTGACTTCATATCAATAAATATAGCCTAAACCAAAAGTCCCTCTGGTCAAATGGCCAGGAAACTTGGAATGTAACATTTGACACAGAGGAAGAGGCTGATTTAATTTACCAGTGTCACAAGTATGTTTACATTAACACTGCAGTGAATTTGCTGTGAAAATCTCCATGTTGCTACACTCTGGCGCCTGTTTGGATGCACTGAGGATGAATTTAGCATGGCCAGTGCACTTAACCACCATGTCTTTTGGACTGTGGGAGGAAATGGAGGAAACCCACGCAGAAACAGGCAGAACGTGTAGACAGTGACCAAGTCTGGTTTTGAACCCAGGTCCCTGACACTGTGAGGCACCAGTGTTGTCTCTGCCATCTTGCCGAGGCAGAAAAGTTACTTTGGGGAATGAAAATCGATTTTATAGGGTGAGAAAAAGAAATTGAATCATGCTTTTAGAAAGAGAATGGGGCAGAGATAGAAATAGGGATATAAACTGGAAGACACTGTAGCACAGAAAAAAGCAAGTTCACAGAATCACAAAATTGTTAGGTGCAGAAAGAGGCCAAAGACTGAAAGCAGCAATAAAGTTACTATTTCGATGAGAAAGCTCTCAATTATAAAGGAGAAAAAGACACAAGCACTGACACATATCCTAACTTTTTGAAACGTCTGTTTTGAATTTGAATTTCAGAAACTTGTGAACTAGTCCTGCCACCTTTTGGTTGAATTATAAATTGCAATTTTAGTTAAAAAATTGAAATCTTTGTGTTAGAAGTGTTTTCAGTTATGTCCCTCCGTTGGAACGTGTGTATTGAAGGTACAGCAGGATTGCACATCCTACTTGTGAAAATAATGAAAAATAAAATGCTGCAATAAAAGTGGTCAACTGCTGGAAGTACACAGCACATCGGTTAAGTATTTTGGTGGAATTGGAAATACAGGATATTCAAAATGCGAAGGAAGCGAAATACTAAATAAGAGAGCAAGGATTACTAAGTTCCAGAATAGAAACCGTTGAATGATTCTGAAGATTATTCTGTGAGGCAGTGGCAACTCATTAATGAAACAACAGAATGTGCAGATAATCGAGTCAGTCCACCAATTTCAGGAAAAATGAATCATTCCCTTTACAGAATGATTTCTGTGAAACGCTCTATAGCTGAAATGTCTGCCTATCTTTTCTGCCAGCAGGCAGCAACAAATCCCAGTCACCTTCACCCACTTTTTAATGGGATTCATCCCTCCAGGGCACGATCACCCCAGTTCCAACTTTCCTTGCTGTGTAAATCCAGCATATGTGATATCTACTCCCATATGATGGCACAGTGGTTAGCACTGCTGCCTCACAGCACAAGGGACCCAGATTCAATTCTGGGCTCAGGTTACTATCTTCGTGGTGTTTGCACGTTCTCTGTGTCTGCGTGGGTTTCCTGCGGGTGCTCTGATTTCCTCCCACAGTCCAAAGGTGTGCAGGTTAGGTTGATTAGTCATGATAAATTAATCCTAGTGTTAGGGGGATCAGGAGGGTAAATATGAGGGGTTACAGGAATGGGGCCTTGGTGGGATTGCGATCAGTGCAGACTCGGTGGCCTATATGGCCTCCTTCTGCATTGTAGGGATTCTATGCCTGTGAGATAAATATTTCTGCATACTTCCTCATCTTGTATACTGCTTTACTTCTCTCACTATGCTCTTACCTGCGTTTTGAAAATTAATGAAGTGACTGATTTTGCTAGATGGCTCTGTTCTGTCAGCAGGTTTGACATGGACCTTCCTGTGGCCTGTCCTATACCTCACCTGTAGTAAAAATCAGTCTGTTTTAACCCTTATACGGTGGACAAATAACTTTGAGTAGACGTCTTATTAGTACAAACAATATTTATTTAAACCCACACAATCAATAATCACCCACCCGACCAACAATAAGTTATCTTACAGAAAATACTAGAATTCAAGTACAATACAAGACCTTGACTTAACTTTGTGTGACTGACAAGTCCCCAAATAGATATAGGCCTTTATCTCTGCACTGGTCTTGGTAGTTGTCTGCGTAGTTTGGTCCTTTGCTCTGGCCTGGCATTCTGGCTGTAGCCTTTTTTTCTTCCTTCTTGGGTGTGGTGGCTCTCCTCTTGCTGGCGATGTTTTTTTTCCAAAAATATACTTTATTCATAAAAATCTCAAATAAACCATTGCAAATCTACATGTCTATGAATTGCAAACAGTGCAGAATTAAAACTTTTTACAGTTCTATACAAATTACAGTCATAACATTTCTAAACTTAAAACTATATACATGCCTCAAAAATTACTGTGTGCCATTATTTCTCAGATTGGCATGCAGTTACGCAGGTTGATGGTATTCTGCAGTTCCCGGGCCCTCGGTCTGCCTCCGTTAAAAGGCCTTTCCCAAACCACCTTTTTTTCCAAAAATATACTTTACTCATAAAAATTTCAAATAAACCATTGTAAATCTACATGTCTGTGAATTGCAAACAGTGCAGAATTAAAACTTTTTACTGTTCTATACAAATTACAGTCATAACATTTCAAAACTTAAAACTATATACATAACAAAATGTTTTTTTCCAAAAATATACTTTATTCATAAAAATCTCAAGTAATCTATTACAGTGTACAGGGCTTTGAGTAGCAAAACAATGCGAAATCAAAACATGTTTGCAGATCTGTCCAAATTACAGTGTCTACATTTCAATACTTAAAAAAAAAACTATATGCATGTCTCAAATATTTACATATTTGTACTAATTACAAGAATTACATTTCAGTTCTTATGTATACATGCCTCAATAGATTTCTGTGTGCCGTTAGTGCTCAGATTGGCACACAGTTACGCAGGTCGAGGGTATTCTGCAGTTCCTGGGCCCTCGGTCTGCCTCCGTTAAAAGGCCTTACAGTGTGGCCTTTCCCCATTGTGCCTTTGCGGCGGCTGCCCCAAGCTTCAGCCCGTCCCTTAGCACGTAGTCCTGGACCTTGGAATGTGCCAGTCTGCAACACTCGGTCGAGGACAGTTCTTTCAGCTGGAAGATCAGCAAGTTTCGGGCGGACCAAAGTGCGTCCTTCACCGAGTTGATGACCTTCCAGCAGCAGTTGATATTTGTCTTGGTGTGCGTTCCCGGAAACAGCCCGTAGAGCACAGAGTCCTGCGTCACCGAGCTGCTCGGGACGAACCTCGACAAATACCACTGCATCTCGCTCCAGACCTTCTTTGCAAAGGCACATTCCAGAAGGAGGTGTGCGACCGTCTCGTCAGCCCCGCAGCCGCTTCGAGGGCAGCGTGCGGTGATGTTGAGACCTCGAGCGTGCATAAAAGATCTGACGGGGAGTGCCCTTCTCACCACCAGCCAAGCCAGATCTTGGTGCTTGTTTGTCAGTTCTGGTGATGAGGCGTTCTGCCAGATGACACTGACAGTCTGCTCAGGGAACCATTCGACAGGATCCGCCGTCTCCTTTTCTCTCAGGGCCCCAAGGACGTTACGCGCTGACCACTGCTTAATCGCCTTGTGGTCAAAGGTGTGTTTGCGGAAAAATTTCTCCACGAAGGACAGGTGCTGCGGTACGGTCCAACTACTCGGAGCGTTCCGCGGCAGTGTGGCCAGACCCATCCTTCGCAACACTCGGGACAGGTAGAACCTCAAAAAGTAGTGGCACTTGCTGTTGGTGTACCGAGGATCTACGCACAGCTTGATGCAGCCGCACTCTCCTCTTGCTGGCGATGTTCACCATTGTTGTAGCTTGTTCGTGGGGTCAGAGAGAGAGAGATTCCTGGTTGTGCAGCATCCTTTATACCCCATCGATAAGAGTCCAATCAGGTGCTACCACACTGATCTCTGGGTGTGTCCCCGGCGGCCATGCATGTGGGTGTTGTAGGCACATAGATCACATACCTTCCTCCTAAATAAGGATTCACGGTGCCTTTACGTCTGGCACACAACCCAGTGTGACCAGAAAGTCTCTTTCATCCTGGAGGTGGCCCATATCCTGTGTATTCACTCATCAGGGTTGCAGCCTGTTTGTCTGTCTTTAAACTGCAGCCTGTCAGTTTAGTTTCTTGCCCAGTTGTCCCAGTGTGCTTTACAAAACGCCATTTTAGATGGCCTGTTTGGCTACACACCCTTTGCCACGCTGACAAATTTTAGGAATGGTATCCATAGTATCTTCCTCCATAGTGTTACAACCCTTAGGGAGATAAATAACTTCAAAGAAGAAACTTGAATTTCCAATGAGTAATTTGCTGGATGATGTTTGAAGTTTTAAGACTGCAAACTAAAATCAATATTGGTTAAACACTCTTTCTGAGATGAATTATACTCCAAACTACAGGAAATGCTGGAAAATCTCAGCAGGTCTGACAGCATCTGTGGAGACAGAATAGAGCCCACCTTCTCCGTCTGGGTGACCCTTCGTCAGAGCTTAGGGCTGAGAAGGTGAGGAAGGGAAATACAGACTGTGTAGGTCAGCGAGGGAGAGAGAGGTGGCCCGTGTGGGTCAATGAGGGAGAGAGAGAGAGAGACTGCATGGGTCAGCAAGGGGGGGGAGAGAGAGAGAGAGAGGGACTGTGTGGGTCAGCGAGGGAGAGAGAGAGAGAGACTGCGTGGGTCAGTGAGGGAGAGAGAGAGAGAGACTGCATGGGTCAGCAAGGGAGAGAGTGAGAGGTGCCAGTGGGTCAGCGACAGGGAGAGAGAGAAACTGCGTGGGTCAGCAAGGGAGAGGGGGAGAGAGAGACTGTGTGGGTCAGCGAGCGGGAGAGAGAAACTGAGTGGGTGAGAGAGAGAGAGGGGGACTGCATGGGTCAGCAAGGGAGAGAGAAAAGAACCAATTTTTCTTGATCATGAAAGGTCATTTTGACTTGAAACATTGGCTCTATTCTCCCTCCACAGATGCTGTCACACCTGCTGAGTTTTTCCAACATTTTCTGTTTTTATTGCATGAGAGAGTGGGAGACTGCGCGGGTTAGTGAGACGGGGCTTTCCATTTGAATGGCAATGAAATACATAATTAAATTTTCACCTTTCATCTTCAGAAGTGCCAGGTTATTTCTTCAAAAGCTGCTGAAATAACGCATCAGAATGTGTCATTTCAAACTAAATATTTTAAAATCTCAACACCCTGAGAGGGAGGAGTTGTGTTTTTCTAATTCTCCCCCCCACCCCCCTATTCACGCTGTCCTCCTGGTCACTTCGCTCCTCATTGGTCTCAATTATTTTTCAGTTTTCCAATCACATTCATAGTCCTGAAATTAAATAGTTTAAAGGTTACGCAGTCCTTGACTTTATGACATTCAAGCTACAACTAAAGACACCCATGACGTTTAACAATTGACACTTGGTGTGAACTTTACGATGTCATGTCAGTAAACAAATTCAGCATTCATACGTGCACATCTGTGCACCCCCCCATCTCCCTGACTCAGGGAGCTCAGCTGCTGTTCCAATGCATTTTTACTTAGAGTTTCCAAACTTTATAATTTATTGGTACATTACTTTTTATGATTGATTGAATGCAAGATTCTGGTTATTTTGGTGAAAATAGGGTATCAGGCCTTGGTTCAGGAACCAGTCTCTGATTTATGATGTTCTTAAGGAAAAATTGATTTCTACTTGACCTTTTGACTTGAGCAATTTTCAGGAACCCATTGTATTGTAAGTTCAAGGACTGCCTCTGTAACTGTTCATAAATCCTAACATCCATAACACCTTCCTGGACTTTAGATATTAACAGTTGGTTCATCCTCAGCACAGGTGTTTCTCCCATTATTTCTAGGCATGAATAAGGCACACTTTCTTCCCAGTAATCCAACCTGGGCCCCATTAAATGTTTAACAACTAGCTTACCCAGGTTTACTGCTAGCAGAATTTGGAATTCCCCTTCATCCCAGCATTTTACCCTACCCTAGATTAAAGACACGGCAGGATTTTACAGCCATGTTCATCCTAAAACCGGAAAAATCCCTCCTGAGGTCAGTGGACCTTTGCGTGGTCCACTCCATCACCTGCTATGATTCCTGCGGTGGGTGAGACAGGAGAACTCCCCCCAACGGTCTCAAAACATTGCAATCTTATCAAACCTTGCATTTGTAACAATAGCCATTTGGCCTGAACATAGTCTTTGGCTCCGTAATTGCAGGTGTTTTGGGTGCTTGTTCTACTGTTAGTGGGAGCAGAGGCAAATTGGCATGTGTTGGGTATAAATCTTGTTAGACTATGGTTCTAGCAGTGGGATGTGAGGCTTGTGTCCAGGGTGTTAGCCTTTTTGTTGACTTGCAGATACACCGTCTGTGTATTTTCAACATTTTCTATTTTGGGCCTTCACTATCTTACTTTATTTCTCCTTTCCCCAGTTTGTGGGCTTGACTGATTGGTTTAACATCACTTGGATTGAAAATCCACTGAGGCAATGATGTTGAATATTCTGTGAAGGAATGTTACCGCCTTATAGATGCCCTTGTCCTCATGTGTAGAGCGGTACAATGGTTAGCACTGCTGCTTCCTGAACTGTAGGGATTCTGTATATATAATTGCCTATGTATGAGTTTTCTCTGAGTGCTGTGGTTTCCTCCCACAGTCCAAAGCTGTGCAGGTGAGGTGAATTGGAGTGCTAAATTCTCCCTCAATGTATCCGAACAGGCGCCAGAGTGTGGTGACTAGGAGATTTTCACAGTAACTTCTTTGCAGTGTGAATGTAAGCCTACTTGTGACAATAAATAAACTAAAACTAATGTATGTTCTGCACACAAATGTTGACCTGAAATTAATGTAGAGGCCTCTGTGATTGTTTGACCTCTACTTCTGTATAATTGGACTTCATTGAGAGTTTGGCTGGCTGCCTTCAGTTCCTTAGTGGCCAAAACAATGTCAGATGAGTGATGTTTGGAATTATTTGCTTTGTTTGAAAGTCATCCACCTTGATTCAGGTCATTTTGCCCTTGCAGAGAACATGGTACTGTTTGAGAGAACACCTCACCAGTCAGTATTGCATCTTTAAAGGTGTGAACATCAGTGTGTTACTAAATATATATTTTTAAAAGCCATTTATTTTGTAAGAATAAATTACGACTGACTGTTGTTAAGTCGTAAACTTGGAGAAGTTTCATTCATTTAGATCTTTAGTCGAGGCGTACACCGAGAAGGTGATTTACCCTATAATTATACAAGCAGCTGCATGGAACTGTATGCATATTTTAAAAATAAATGCAAGTTTAATAAGATGACATTGTACTGTAAAAGGTTTTAAATAGTTATATTAGAAAGTATGTTCTCTAATTCAATTAGTCACATCTCTCCATCCATTCTATAAATTAACTGGAATATAGAACATTACAGCGCAGTACAGGCTCTTCGGCCCTCGGTGTTGCACCGACCAGTGGAACCAATCTAATGACCCTCTAACCTAAACTATTCCAATGTTATCCATATGCCTATCCACTGACCATTTGAACGCCCTTAAAGTTGGTGAGTCCACAACTGCTGCAGACAGGGCATTCCATACCCTTACTAACCTCTGAGTAAAGAACCTACCTCTGACATCTGTCCTATAATTACCACCCCTTAATTTAAAGCTATGTCCCCTTGTGTTAGCCATCACCATCTGAGGAAAAAGGCTCTCACTATCCACCCTATCTGACCCTCTGATCATCTTGTATGTATCAAGATATATCAGATCCATTCTATCCTGTGGAACAATCCTCAGGGAAAGCTGGTCAGTTAACAAGTGTGCATTGATGTTTAGTTATGTTCTGTTATGGATGTCCTTGCGGAAAATGGAAAGTGCACAACAGCATGCATGTAGCTCTGCTTTCTTTGGCCAACTGGTTGTTAAATCGAAGCATTGATGAAGGGTCATCCATTTTGGAAAGGTTAGCTCTGTTCTCTATCCACAGATGCACTCAGACTTGCTGAGATTTTCCAGCATTTTGAGTTTTTGTTTCAGATTCCAGCAGCTGCAGTATTTTACCTTCAGATTTCAATACTACTGCCAGTAATTAAAAATTTAACTTTTGATATCCGCTAAATGAAAATATTCCAGCATTTTGCAATCTTGTTGACCATTTCCTGCACTAGCCAGAACTTGCAGTCAAATATAGCACAAAAAAAACTTGCCCTGAGAACAAAGAATCCCTGCAGAATGAGGTCATTCAGCCCATTGAGTCTGCACCAACCTAGGCTCACTCACCTGTCCTATCCCACAACTTTGCAATTGACTATGGCCAATCTACCTAAACTGCATATCTTTGGACTGTGGGAGGAAATCAGGGTATCCAGAGACATGGGAAGAATGTGCAAACTCCACACCATCACCAAGGCCGGAATTGAACCCAGGTCCCTGCATCGTGAGACAGCAGTGCTAACCACTCTGCCACCACGCCACTCAATTTTGACGTGGATGAACATCAGCTGACCACAGATTCCCAATGCAGTATACAATGTAAAAAATATTGAAATGGTAATTAAAGGATATCGGATAATTGGAACAGGAAAGGTTTTGTAAATTATTTAGGCTGTTTTGTCTTTTCTACTTTCTTTCAATCTTTATTTTGGACTAAAAGTCCTGACTATGCTAATCTTATGAAAATGTATACTTTTCTTGGCAAATCTGGATATATATCCAACAGATATATATTAAGTATCCAAACTTAAATTATTATAAACCCATTAAAAAACATGATTTTTATTATACCTAGTTGATGAATAAATGGCTATCTCCAACACAAGCAAAAAAATTGCTGAAATGAAAAGCCCATCCAATGTTGCTTTATTTAAAAGGATGAAGTAATCACTTGGGTCTAGCTGTAAATTATTATTTTGAGTCATTGAAGGATTTATATTTATTGTGGGCAGAATATAGCTTCTCAGCCTTTTAGCTAAGATCAAACATTGGATCAAGCCCAAGATGAGGAGCTACGCCTTAAATGGTCAGCATGGAGGTTGTTTGTTTCCCTTGTGGAGATCATGAATTGGATTGAATTTGAATTTGGTTTTTGGAGCAAGCAAGGAATGGATTTGGGTTTGCCCAGCCCATTCTGAGCATTGACTTTGTAACTTTGAGTAGAGTAACTTTTTTTATAAGTATGTAGCTTTATTAAGACAGGAAGGATCTTAAACCAGTGAAAATACTTTGTGCTTTTCCTGTGGTTAAATAGGCACACTTAATATTTCAGCTCTTGCCAGAGCGTAGAACATCCCATTACTTTGTGGGAATCACAAGCATCTTGGGAACCATATAATTATTGTAAACAGTAATAATATGTAAAATATGTTGGTCCACTTTGTTTATAGTGATGTAAAGTAGTATTCGGAAATAAAATCTGATTCGTAGTTTTTAGAACTAAAATCTGTTGGTACAACAAAACAACTGGATTGTTTCATTTAAAAAAAAATAGCTTTTATGTATTTTTACATAGTCTTGTTTTTCTTTGAATATTATTTTGCTTGCAGTTAGATTGGATTTAAGATGCATCTTACTTAGCTTGTAGTTAAATATCTCTGCTTTGGACTGTTTTATCCGATAGTTAACTTGGACTGAGTCACCTAAATCTTAGTTAACTGACTTTACCTTTTCACATTTTCTGTCACTTTTTTGTCTGTCTGTTTATCATCTCCATGTAGGTTCTTTACCCAGAGGGTGGTGAGGGATTGGAATGCCCTGCCTGCTGCAGTTGTAGATGCGCCTAGTTTGGGGGCGTTTAAGAGATCCGTGGATAGGTTTATGGATGGAAAGGGATTAGTTTAGGTTAGAGGGTCATTGCTTTTTTAATTGGTTGGCGCAACATCGTGGGCCGAAGGGCCTGTTCTGCGCTGTAATGTTCTATGTTCTATTTATGTCTTTTGTCTCTCGCTGTAGCATGCAAGTTTGTAATTTATGTTCAACTTTTTTTCATTCTTTAATTGTCCGTGCTATTGTAAGTCTCATTTATTATCCATCTGTCTCTCTTTTGTATGGCCTATAACATACAAATAAAAAGCAGGACTAGGCCATTCAGCCCCTTGAGTCTGCCCCTCTATTCAGTAAGATCATGGTTGAATAGATAAGCTCAAAACTGTATCCTGCCTACCCCCAATAACCTATCTACCTTGCTTACCAAGAACCTATTAACTTCTGTCTTAAAAATATTGAAAGACTCTGCTTCCACCACTTTTTCGTGAGAGCTCCAAAGGTTCATGACCTTCTAAATGAAAATTTTTTTGCCTCTTTTCAGTTTTAAATCGTGGCTCCTTATTTTAAAATTGTGACCCCAAATTCTTAATCCTCCCACAAGAGGAAACGTCCTCTCCACATCCACCTTGCAAAACCCCTCATGATCTTGTATGTTTCAATCAAGTCACCACTTACTCTTCTAAACTCCAGCAGATACAAGCCTAGCCTGTGTATTTTTCCTCAGAAGACAGCCCACCCATTCTGGACTTAGTCTGGTAAAGCCTCTCTGAGTTGCTTCCAATGCATTCGCATCTTTCTTCAATTTAGCTCAGTTGGCTGGACAGCTGGTTCATGATGCAGAATGAGGTCAGCAGCATGGGTTCAATTCCCATACCGGCTGAGGTTATTCATCAAGGCCTGCCATCTCAACCTTGCCCCTTACCTGAGGCCTCACCTGGCCTCACTAGGGAAGCACGGTGACGCAGTGGTTAGCACTGCTGCCTCACAGCTCCAGGGACCCAGGTTTGAGTCCCGGCTTGGGTCACTGTCTGTGCGGAGTCTGCATGATCTCCCCATATCTGCGTGGATTTCCTCCAGGTGCTCTTTCAAGCCGAAAGATGTGTTTGTTAGGTGCATTGGTCATGCTAAATTCTCCTTCAGTGTACCCGAACAGGCACCGGAGTGTTGCGACTAGGGAATTTTCACCTCATTGTGGATTAATGTAAGCCTACTTGTGACTAATAAATAAACTTTTAAAAGGTATGATGACTCTCAGGTTAAATCACCACCAGTCAACTCTTCCCCTCAAAGGGGAGAACAGCCTATGGTCATCGAGGACTATGGTGACTTTTCTATTACGGTATAGATAACAGGATTGGGGCACGTATAGACTCAGCTGGAAGAATCTAGAAGATTATTTCTTAAATCACAAATTAAAAGAGTATTTGTTTTGGGAATACTTGTGAGGAGGAGTGGAGTTCTGATTTTTTGGCTCTATTAGAGAGGATGTGGCACCTGTTTCCCCTCCCGGTATACTCCTGTGCTATTCTGGGAATGTTGTTAAACTAAATATGCAACCTAACTTTTATTTTCTCGAATGTCAGTTTGGAAGACATTCTCTCTTCAATTTTTTGATCTTTCCTCAAACTTGACTCTGCCATCTATACTACTTTTCTGTTAGCTAACATACTTAGAAGTTGGATTGTCTGGGATCGTTTTCTTTATAACGAGGAAGGCTAAAGGGAGGCAGAATTGAAGTTCATAATATTACGAGCATTTTCATGTGGATGGAAAGGAATTGTTACCCAAAGAACGGTCAATAGCCAGGAAGCATAGAATTAAAGTATTGGCAGAAGGATTAGAAGGGAGTTGAAGATAAATGTTTTTCACCTTGAGGGTGGTGAGGATCCACAACACATGACCTGAGGAGATAGAAGCAGAAAACGTTAAACCTATGCCTGCTGGAGGAGCTATGACATCTTCTCCGGAGCCTTCAACATGTCGTCGATGAAGACGAATAACTCGCCAAGGCCATCCTCACACCCCTACTTCTTGCCTTCAAACAACCTCACAATTCAAACAGACCATTGTTCACAGCAAACTATCCAGCCTTCAGGAGAACAGTGACCATGACACCACACAACCCTGCCACAGCAAGCTCTGCAAGATGTGCCAGATCATCGACACGGAAGCCATCCTCTCTCATGAGAATATCATACAGGTACACGGTATATACTCTTGTGACTCAGCAAACGTTGTCTACCTGATACGCTGCAGGAAAGGGTGTCCTAAGGCATGGTACATTGTGGAGACCATGCAGACACTACGACAACGAATGAATGAACACCTCTGGACAACCACCAGGCAGGAGTGTTCTCTTCCTGTTGGGGAACACTTCACAGTCACAGGCATTCAGCCTCCAATCTTTGGATAAGCATTCTCCAAGGAGGCTTTCACGACACGTGACAACGCAGATTCACTGAGCAGAAACCGATAGCCAAGTTTCATACACATGAAGACGGCCTCAACTGGAATCTTGGGTTCACGTCACACTATCTGTAACCCCCATGACTTGCCTGGGCTTGCAAAATCTCACTAACTGTCCTGGCTGGAGACAATACACATCTCTTTAACCTGTGCTTAACCCTCTTGCCACTCGCATTGTCTGTACCTTGAAGACTTGATTACCTGTAAAGACTTGCATTCCAACCATTATCTTGTAGATTGAGTTTGTGTCTATATATGCCCTGTTTGTGAACACAACTCTTCACTCACCTGAAGATAGAATGACACCCAGAAAGCTTGTGCTATCAAATAAACCTGTTGGACTTTAACCTGGTGATGTGAGACTTGTACAGCAAGGCCATAGGTCCCTGAAGTTTCTCAATATTCCCTGGGGACTACCATTGATTGTGTATATTCTACCCTTATTAGACCTTCCAAAATGCATCACCTCACACTTATCAAGATTAAATTTCATCTGCCATTGCTCTGTCCAATTTACCAGCAGATTAATATCAGTCTGTATCCTCAGACTATCCTTCTGTCGACAACACCAATTTTCGTGTTTTCTGTAAACTTACAAATTATACCTTCGACATTCACAATAAATGCACTTCAAATTCTTTAAGGCCACAGACAAGAATTGGAAAGTGGGATTTGGCTGTATGGCTGGCTCTTGACTGTTGTGAACAATGGGCTGAATGGTCTCCATCTGTTGTGTGAATCTCTGTGATTAACATTCTTGTACAATGTTACTCTTGTAATTGCGATCTGGTGCGTTATCATCTATTGTCTTGGTTTCTGTCCAGCAGCGATGCTTTAAGCTCATTAGTATCTCCTGTTTGGACTGGTATATTATATTTTTGGGCAATAAACTATGCTCTTCTGCAATCGTTTTGTCGTTTCTGGAAGAGACACTTCCTTTTTATGTCTGCATTGGCAATAACAAATCTTTTCATATGCAGTTGGACCTATTGTTTAGCATTCTCAGTTTTTATTTCACACACAAGCTTATTAATAATTAAATTTAAGCAACCTTCCTTGAATCCTAACTGTGGAAACAACCTGAAATGTTAACATTGTCTCTCTGCAGAGGCTGCTAGGCCTTTTGAGGATTTCCAGCATCATTTTCTGCTTAATATTGTTTATTGTATATACAATGTTTGACCAATAGATGGTGTTTGTCCCCTTAAATCTGTAACTGAATAGCCACGTGTATTACTACACTAAAACTTTTAAGGGAAAAATCTACCAAATTAAGTTGCCAGATGAGCCTCAAGAATGCAAAAAAAGGTTTCTTCAAATATTCAGGTAGGTTCAAATGAACACCTTTTAAAACCCATCTTTCCAGAATATTAATTGACGGCCTCCTTATTACAGCAACAAATCTTGAATCGTGGTTTAATCATTTAATGAGCCATGTTCTATAGAAAGGTTAAATGGATTTGAAACCTTTGCTCTTTCTTTCTTCACAGATGCTACCTGACCTGCTGAGTTTACCCAGCATTTTCTGTTTTTATCTTGTGGGAACAGTTCCAGCTCATTCTCTGAATAAAGAAGTACTTCTTGATGTCTGTCCTTGAATGTGTCTTTACACATTTCTTGTTCTGTTAACATATCTAAAACATAATCTTGGACTTATTTTGTGTGTCCTGGCTTGTTTTCTTTCTCATGCTTTAATTGCCTATTTTGTTCAGTACCCTACTTCCTACATGAAGTCATATTTCAACTTATCCGCTCTTCAGTATGATACATAAGAACATAAGAAATAGGAGCAGGAGTAGGCCATCTAGCCCTTCGAGCCTGCCCCGCCATTCAATAAGATCATGGCTGATCTGTCGTGGCTCAGTTCCACATTCCTGCCCTCTCCCCATAACCCTTAATCCCCTCGCTTATCAAAAACCCATCAACCCGCGTCTTAAAAATATTTAGCGAGGCAGCCTCCACCACTTCAACAGGCAGAGAATTCCAGAGATTCACCACCCTTTGAGTGAAGAAGTTCCTCCTCAACTCCATTCTAAAAACCCCCCCCCCCCCCCCCCCCCCCCCTATCTTGAGGCTGTGCCCCCTAGTCCTACTGTCCTTTCTGAGCGGGAAGAGTCTCTCCACCTCTATCCTATCTATCCCATTCATCATCTTATATGTCTCAATGAGATCTCCCCTCATTCTTCTAAACTCTAACAAGTACAAGCCTAGTTTATTCAGCCTCTCCTCATAGCTCAACCCCCTCAACTCCGGTATCAGCCTAGTAAACCTCCTCTGCACTCCCTCCAAGGCCAAAATATCCTTGCGTAAGTTTGACTCCCGGCTTGGGGTCACTGTCTATGCAAAGTCTGCACTTTCTTTGCATGGGTTTCCTCTGGGAGCTCCGATTTCCTCCTAGAGTCCGAAAGACATGCTGGTCAGGTGCGTCGGCCATGCCAAACTTTCCCTCAGTGTACCCGAACAGGTGTCGGCGTGTGAAGACTAGAGGATTTTCACAGTAACTTCACTGCAGGATCAATGCAAGCCTACTTGTGACACCAATAAATAAACCTTAACTTTTCCTTGACAACTTGCTGATGGAACGGTTGGATCTTCTACCACTTAGCCCCAAGGCACGTCTCCACAGCCAAACAATCTGGCTCTTAATTCAAAGTAGCAGAGCTGGAAGGGTTGTGGAATCAGAATGCATCATCAAGCAATTTCAGTAAATTCAATGAGAAACCAGACTGTGTACATCTTCACTTACTTCAACTGACTCGTTCTCCTCTTCCAGATAATCAAGTTGCTCTTCTGCCACTTTTATCTCTTCAGATATTTCTCCAAGAACTTTTTGAAGATTAATCTTTGGAAAATTGTGAAATGCAGTTATCTTGATTAATAACACACATAACAGGTTTTCTTGAGTCAGTCTGTAAACTTAGGCGTCTACTTTCTCTCCTCTTTGTTCATGGACTAGCTACTGAAGAAACCATTTGCTTTAAAGATAGAAAATAGGAGCAGGAAGCAGCCATTTGGCCCTTCGAGCCTGTTCCACAATTCATTACGATCATGGGGCAATCAAGAATTTGGGATCATCTGAAATTGCAGCGAAGCCAAGCAGCAGCAAACTCAAAACAGTTTTCTAAAACAAGGCAATAGGAATTTGGCATCTCTCCAGCAAAAGACTGTGGCAGTTGGAGCTTTCAATGCTGGGATTAATTGATTTTCTATTAGGCATATTTCTCAAGCAATAATAGAGCGAAAGCAGTGAATGCAATTGATCAGTCTACTGACCTAATTCAATGGCAATGCAGGCTTAGAGGAGTGAGTAGCCTGCATCTGTTTCCAAGACTCCTCTAACCTGGATCTCACCACCTTTCAGTCACAAGGACCTGAACTCAGCCAATGCTCAGAAACTTTCAAAAATCAAATGGTTCCAAGTTAATTTGGCTTTGGCATCCACTTGAGAAAAACCAAAATAGGAATTTTGGGTGGCACAGCAGTTAGCACTGCTGCTTTGCAGTGCTAGAGACCCAGGTTCAATTCCAGCCTTGGGTCACTGCCTGCGTGAAGTCAGCACATTCCCCCTGTGTCTGCATGGATTTCCTCCAAGTGCTCTGGTTTCCTCCCACACTCCAAAGACGGGCTGGTTAGGTGCATTGGCTGTGCTAAATCCTTCCTCAGTGTACTCGAACAGGCACCAGAGTGTGGTGACTCGGGGATTTTCACAGTAACTTCATTGTAGGTTGACTGGCCATGCTAAATTGCCCCTTAGGGTCAGGGGGATTTGCAGGGTAAATATACGGGGTTACAGGGATAGAGCTGAATGGCCTCCTTTTGCACTGTACTAATTCTATGATTTCTAGGAATGACAGCAATCTGCTCTAATCACAGGTAGCGGCCCAGTATTTTCATCTCTTGTCTTTTGTTCCTCTTCAATTATTTTTCTCCCCCCCCCTTCACCATTTTTTTAAACTAGCAATCTTTACACCTGTTGTAATTCCTGCCTGTCAACACTGCAGAACAATCTTTCCATTTAACTCGTGTCCATAGAACATAAGAAATAGGAGCAGGAGTAGGCCATCTAGCCCCTCGAGCCTGCCCCGCCATTCAATAAGATCATGGCTGATCTGTCATGTCTCAGTTCCACATTCCCGCCCTCTCCCCATAACCCTTAATCCCCTTGCCTATCAAAAACCTATCAACCCTGGACCTGGATCCTGGACCGGTAGAAGGGCGCCGCAACAGCTCGGTGACTAGCACTGCTAGCTGTGCAGATACATGGATTTGGGCCTGTGTCTGTGGGAGTTTGTGCATTCTCCCTGTGGATGCGTGGGTTTCCTCCGGGCGCTCCGGTTTCCTCCCACACCCCAAAGATGTGCTCTTAGGCTGATTGGTTTTACCAAATTGACACTATTCTCCCCTGAATCTGGCTAAGTGGGGGGTTTTATTCGTAGACACACAGGGTAGAATAGGTGTAGGGTGATGTGGCGGCGCGGGCTTGTTGGGCCGAAGGGCCTGTTTCCCGTGCTGGTTTGTTCTTTGTTCAACCCGCGTCTTAAAAATATTTAGCGAGGCAGCCTCCACCACTTCAACGGGCAGAGAATTCCAGAGATTCACCACCCTTTGAGTGAAGAAGTTCCTCCTCAACTCCGTTCTAAACCGCCCCCCCTTTATCTTGAGGCTATGCCCTCTAGTCCTACTGTCCTTTCTGAGCAGGAAGAGCCTCTCCACCTCTATCCTATCCATCCCATTCATCATCTTATACGTCTCAATGAGATCTCCCCTCATTCTTCTAAACTCTAACGAGTACCTGGAATCACTCTCATTTCTATCTTCTCCACTGCTTCATGATGATCATTTGATTGCCCTGTGACCAGAACCATAAGCAGAGTTCTTGGTGTGGTCTGAACACGCACTGTACAACTTCACCATCACATTGATTTATTCCAATTCCAATTCCAATCAACACGGCAATGTGACCTTGCATCCTGTTTGCTTATTTCATTGCCAGCTCAATGTTTAGATGTGGCTGGTGACAAGTCACAACGCCTCTTTTAATTTGCCAGGTTTTATCCCACAATTTAAATACTTGTGCCTATTTTTACTTTATTTGGCTTACATTGGAAGAGAACTTAATTTTCCACTGATCAACTCTCATATGAAACTCTGTGGCTGTCCCTGAATGATCTTGGCATCCTCCTGAGCACTTTGTCCTCCCACGTTTTTCCCTTCTGTCTACTTTGGTGTCATCTGTATATTTGAACTAGTCTGCATCAAAGTTGTAACTCCAGGTTATTCCAATACGTCCTCCTCTCCTCTGATGTTTTAAACATTCACGCTCAGCATTCTCCCTGTCTCTCTTGCCTTTGCTATCCCCAGATGTTCATGTTCCCAATAAACCGTGAAATCTTTGTCGTGGTGTATGTCATCACTCAAATAGAGCATTCAGCTCTTGCCGTCCAGAAGCACGGGGGAAAGGGAGCATTGGGAAAGACAATAAAGTAATTGTCGCACACTAGCAAAATAACATCATGCCATTGGATCTAAATAGTGGAAACTTATTAAAATATTATTGGCAGTTTACTTTTAATGTTGCAAATTGTAATCAAACTGCTGGCATGAGTGATGGGGTGGGGGTGGGGGGAGCGCGTGGTGGACTCGGGGCTCAGGAGGTCACAGGACTGATACTGACATGACTTGATGGTTGCCATTCAGTTGGTGAGATGAGATGACCCAGGAGGCTAAATTGATGGTGTTGGGAGAGAGAGAGATAAAGGAGTGGTGTCAGCAAACTCTTGGAACCTTATCAAGAACCCAAGATGAGAATCTTTGGTAGAGAGGTTTAAGGACAGTGTTCCAGAAATTTGGGAAGAGACGGCTGAGTGTATGGTTGCCAAAGGTGGGAGAAAGGAGTGGTGGATGCACAATAGGCTATAAGAGCAAGAACACACAAGTCCTTGGAGGGTTATAATGCTGGAGAAAGTCATGATTAAGAGATCATGACGTAAACTCACCTACTGAGCATAATGTGCAGACGTGTGTGTCACATACAATCTGCATGTTAGGGAAGTGAAATCCCTTCCTGTTCAGATTGCTCTGCAGGTTTTCATTGGATGTTTTCAGATCTATGAGTGTTCCATCAATCACTCAAGCGCTTCGTAGCTACGTCATAGAAAGCAAATGTCCATGGTCTTTAATCATGTCAAATTAAATAAATTTGCCCACTTTCCTTAGTGGGGTGCTTAGGTAGGCAGGGAGAGAACCTCAGAGCCAAGAAATAAAAGGTTCTGTAGCAGTGGATGAAGAAAATCACTGGAAAGGAGTACGCACATTTTGTAACTCTGGAACCAAATCTGATGAATTGCAGGAGAAGTGCAGATTAGTACATAAATATTCATTAATTTTAGCTTTGGAATGCACCACAATGGAAAACAAAACAAATCTGAAATAAGTAGCTCAGTATCAGATTTCCAGTGAGAGAGATCTTGAGATGTTTTCAAAATAGTTTGAAAGATGGCGATAAAAGCATGGCCACAATTTTAACAATGGTAAAGTTGTCAAAACAATGATGGTAAGGATGTAAACAAGAGTTTTTGTAATTGTGAATGTATAATTCAGATGTGTAATTTCTTTCCTCTTTCAAAATGTATTTGGGGTTGCATTTGGTCAAGTGTAGGAGAAAAAATCTGAAACAAAGCAGTGGGGGCAAAATTAGTTGGCCTTAATTAAGCAGCGAGGAGTGATCGCAATGCTGGAATAACCCATGCCCATTCTTTCCAACACAGGTATTATGCAAATTTCAGCAGGAGCTCAAGTTCATGCGAGATGAGCACCACTTAATGCTAGCCTGCACTTTATAAAGGCAAATGCTCATAGCATCAGTGTTACTGACTTACCAAAGTGGCATCTGCAAATGCCATAATGCTAAAATGGTGCTCGATTCTGAGGTTGAGATCTCCTTTCATTATTGGCTAAAAGTTACTGCGTTGAAGTTTAACAATATAAATCTGTCTCTAAATCCAATAGTATCATTAATTTTATAAAAATGTGGATTTGAAGCTAAATGATGCTATTGGTATTGTATTCCCAAGGGAAGAATGACGTGCTAATACAATGTTTACTACTTCATTAAGAAATTTCTAAAGCAAAACCAATTAGCTGAATAACATGTACTAATCATTACAACACTATTCCCAGTTATATTTTGCAACCCACTTAATATGTTCTGGCTCTCATTATGCTCACGTTTCCTTGTTTGCACCCAAGTGGATTTGCCCAGTGGATGCCACGTAGGAACACTGTACAAATGTGAAATTGTGATTGAGTTGTTGCTATGAATTCTTATCCATGTTGCAACCACCATAGTGTAGTTATATCAGAATCATGTTCGTTGCCTGTACATGTTGACTGAGAATTAAATACCATTCACAGCCGGAACAAAACTCCAGCCATCGACATGAAAGGCGTCAGGAACGGTTGCATATGTGCACTGAGCCTACATTTCAACCATTGGCACATGTGCATATTCAGAATTGTACCTCATAACTTTTAGAAGCTGACTCGCGTTGTAAAGATAGCACAAAATAAGCTTTATACCTTTGCTTCTGGAGGCAAGAAATTGAGCTCAATTAATTTGGGTTAACTTCCTGGACATGTGATTATGTTTCAAGAGTTATTGATTTCACACCACCCGTACCAGCATTATTTTTCTGGTTGAATATGATTCAAACCTCATTTGTAAATGCCCTATAACTGCTGTGGTACTTATTATTGTTATTACCATCATCACTGTGGGTAAGATTATGTTTTGACAAATATAAAGCCGATAATCTGTGAAAAGTCCACGACCAATTCAGAAAAGCTTGTCCAAGGAGTTCATACATAACCTGAGTAGCTCAGTTGGCAGATAATAAGGGCTGTTGATCTCAGGATTATGGCTTTCATGATGAATTGTTTCATCCATATTTTATTCAAAGTTTTGAATTTTTGCCAAAACTGTCCATAAACTAAATGGTACAATCAATTCTCCATATTGGATATTGGGAAATTTCCTGATTATATATCTTCATCATTTACTGAACTGTCAGCAGCATTTTTAAAGAGGGAATTGGTAAGAAATAATGAGCAAACTGTAAATGGGGCTGCACAGACCTGAACATGGGTAATTTGAATTTTATTGTTGGTCTGTCTCAAGCTAACTTGTTTGTTTTAATGCTTGTTGTTCGTCCATCATCGTCGATGAGGACCTCGACACCATTAGTCATTTTGAGGCTGGATGCCGTGTGTCCAAAGATGACCGATCAGGCCAATTCGGGCATGGAATGTCCTGGCACACATTCAGTGCAGTTAACTGACAATGACCAAGGCACCACATCTGTGTATGTGCTCCCTCTAGTGTTGCAGCACAAATAAACAGCCAATATGAAAAGTCGCACTGCTGTGTATAATTTGTCCATTTGACAGCTGGTAGTTCACCTTTAGTGGCAGGAAACAAACCCTCCATGCCAAATAGCCTTTCCCATCTTCAGAGGCATGTATATATTGCCTTATTTTTAATCCATGAATGTAATATTTTGCATTTTAAATGCACGTTAATGTTAGAAGTAGTGTAGTAGCTTTTGCTGCTATGCAATCTGCCTTGTTAAAATTTGGTGTCTTATGCTTTTTTTAAAATCATCAATATCTCAATTTTCAAATAACTAAATCCCAAATTCTATCTGCTTTTAGACCAAGAAGGATAGAAGCGTGGCAAAAGACTCAATGAAGCCCCTCTCCTCCCTAACCCCAAAACACACAGTAATCAGCCTCTCTCCTATCACTCCACTGTTTGGTCTAATTGTGGTGCTTGCGAAGCATAGTTGCCAGACCAGGAGCAGAAATGTAGTAAAGTTTGAAGAAGCCACACTCATTCTCAGCTCAGCTGTAGAATCTCCAGTTTTTCTGCACATAGCCAATCATCGAGTTATGTTTGCATGTCTCTGCCTGCTCCAGGCCAATGCACAAACATCATGGGACCGTTCTGAGGTTAACAAATCAATTGGGCTCACTGCCCGGTCCTTGCAGTTTGGCAAATAGCGGTCAGAGAGTCCAGTGCTGTTCTGTGAGAGTCTTCTGCCCACAGTCTCCATTGTTGTCTCTGAAGAGGGTGGGGAAGCTTGTGAGGCTGGATCGGAGATTGTGACCCACAGTTTTGGAACCCGTGACATAGATGTGTCTAAATAGCCTTCACTGGAATCAGTTGATTGTCAAATCCACAACATTAAAAAAGGCAGTCATTTGAAACTCTAATGGAGTTTATTTAGAACTGTACAGCCATTCAGTCCATTGAATCTACACTGCCTCTTTCAGAAAGCAACCCAGTTGGTCTTTCACCATGTCCTTGCAACTTTCTCTCCAAGTATTTACACCTTTTGAAAGCTATTATTGAATTTGCAAAGATCATTGACACAGTCAGTAGGGAGACCCTAAATACAATCCTGGAATAACATGGTTGCTAAAAAATTTGTCAAGATTGTACAATTGTTCCATGATGGAATGATGGGCCAGGTTCTTTTAAGTGGTGAAATTATCAGCTTTCTCTAAGATCTTGACCAGAGTGAAGCAGGGCTGCATTCTAGCACCAGTCGTTATTAACCTGTTCTTCACTTGTGTCCTTACCCATGCTGTCACAGATGCCAAAGAGGGAGTGTTTCTCCAATATTGTCTTGCGGCTCACTCCTAACAACAGCTCAGTGCTAAAATTAAAACTTATAAGAAACTCATGAAGTCCATTTCACTGATGACTGTCATAAAAGCTCACAAAATGGGAGATCTGCAGATCATGGTTAATGGATTTTCAGAGGTTTGAAGCTTCAAATACCTTGGAACCATTATCTCCGATGACAGCTCATTTGAGAAAGAGATAGCAGTTAGGATCAGCAAGGCAAGCTCGGTGCTTGGAACACTTCACTTCAGAGTAATGAAACATCGCATCATGAAGATCAGGATGTACAACACTCTCTTGTTATTAATTCCTTCCTCCAGTTGAGTGTCCTGGACTTCATACTGCAAACACATATGGCAGTTGGAACAGTTTCATATTCTTTGCTCCATTCGCTGGCAAGGCTGCATCATAAACCTTAATTTTCAACTGAGCCCAGACAACAACTGTTGAGACAATGTCCCTGAGAGTCCAACTGCCCTAAGTAGGGCATGGAATTAGAGTGGAGGAACCATCACATTCCGAAATAGCTGTTGTCTGGAGAGCTAGCATCTGGCAAAAGAAGCCAAAGTCAGTTGTGCAAGCTTTATTAAGATATAATTAAAAGAAATCTAAAATGGTGTGGCATCAAGTCTAATGAGCTGGAACAATTAGCATGAGAAGGCACTTGCTGGGGAGCCCTGATCCATCAAGCTTGTATCATATTTGGAAAAGATCAAAGTCAAGTCCTTTATTGTTGCCTGTGAATAACATGATAGAGCAGCATCTGTCCATGGTGCAGCACAAGTCCCAGTACCCTAATTGTCTCCAATTGTGTATGCCCATTATGAGACTATGTAACCACCTCTCTGGTCATCTTTGAGTCTGCACATCCGTTGTCGTCTTTGAATGCTGAGGGCAACCAACCCTTAAGACTGTGAGTTCCAGACCCCTACTTGGTGAAAATGCTTTCTCTCATTTTCCATCATTTTAAATCTGTACCCTAGTCACTGATCTCTCTACTAAAGTCAGTAGGCCCTTCCCATGTACTGTATCCAGGTCCCTCTCAATTTTGGACATCTTAATCTCTCCTGATACTCTGCTGTTCTAAGGAGAACAACCCCAGCCTATCCAAACTTTCATCATAGCTGCAATTTTCCAGTACTGGTAACACCCTCTTGAGTCTCCTTTGTACCCTGTCCAGTGTTTTGCCCTTGAACTCTGATCAACTGGTGCCATGGATAAAGGCACTCAAATTCTTGAATTATTGTACAACAAATCTTTATTGTACTGTACCAAGTTACTGCAAAATTGCACCAGGCATCAAACTTCATTATACACAAAGTATATTAACATCAGTCTAGCTTCTTTATACACAAAGTAACTAACATCTAACTTTGTTAGACACAAAGTAACTGGACTTTGAACTATTCAATTATACACACACATATTCAAAAGGTATCAAAACTTTACAACATATGCAAACTCATGATCTAAACTTAGGGGTACCATTTGTAGTGAGGCAAACTGATCAGGTTCCCCTGTTGATGAGTTTTATTCTGATGAATCCCAGGTACTGCCGCTTGCTTCTACTGTGGTTGAGGTCTCTGTGTCTCTTCCCTTGACAGAGATCCTGCTGGCACTTATCATATTCCAGGTACATGCTCCAAGGACAGACACTAATCAATCACCACCTTTTCAGTCATGAATATGGAGAGTCATGCCCCTGTCAAGAGGTCGAAATTCTCTCAGGAACACCACACAGGGATCTGTGTTCACTGTCTGTTCAAGATGTAACAACAGCCACTGTCCAATCAATTCCATGGCTGCACATCCTGTTCTCTGATGCTCCCACAGTCGTTAGCCTTTTAACCATCAGGCTTTGCTGGTGTTTTTGTGAATATCCATCAGGCTACAAGTGCAATTACAACAAAAACAGAAAATGCTGGAAAATCTCAGCACGTCTGACAGCATCTGTGTCATCCTAATGTGAAGTGTGGCCCTATTCTCTACCCACAGATGCTGCTAGACCGGCTGAGATTTTTCAGCATTTCCTGTTTTTACTTTGGATTCCAGCATCCGCAGTAATTAGCTTTTATTCAAGTGCAATTACATTCTTTGTGTAATAAAGTGACCAGAACAACACTGAGTCCTCAAGTTGTGGTCTAACTAATGATTTATGCAGTTCCATCATACTTCACTCCAGATGCCTTCCTAACCAATTTATTGACCATAAGGTATAGAACAAACTTAGGCCATTTGGCCCATTGAGTCTACACAGCCATTCAATCATGGCTGATAAGTTTCTCAACTGCCTTTTCCCTATAACCTTTGATTCCCTTACCAATCAAGAATCTGCCTATCTCTATCTTAAATATACTAAATAACCTGGCCTCCACGGCCTTCTCTGGCAATGAATTCCATAGATTCACCATTCTCTGGCTGAAGAAATTCCTCTTCTAAGGAGTGGTCCCTTTAATTTCAGGCTGTGCGCTCAGATTCTAGTCTTACCTACTAATGGAAGCATCTCCCCATGTCCACTCTATCCAGGCCTTTCTGTAAGTTTCAGTGAAGCCCCCCCTCCCTGCCCCATTACAGACCCAGAGTCCTTAAGCACTCCTCAGATGTCAAGCTTTTAATTCCTGGGATCATTCTCATGAACCTTGTCTTGACGCTCTCCAAGGCCAGCACACCCTTAGGTACAGAGCCCAAATTTGCCCACAAGATTTAAAATGTGGTGTGACCAGAGCCTTTTAAAGCCTTAGCAGTACACCCCTGCTTTTGTATTCCAGTCTCCTCAAAGTTAATGCTAACATTGAATTTGCCTTCCTAACTACCAACTCAACCTGCAAGTTAACTTACGGAGAATCCTCAACCAGGACTGCCTAGTCCCTTTTGTACTTCTGATCCTGCTACCTTCAGGGAACTGTGGACATTCACTCCAAGATCTCTACCTCTCCAAATTCTCCCATTAATTGTGTAATCGTTTGTGTTGTTTGACCTCCTCAAATGCATCACCTTTCATTTCACTGGGTTAAATTCCATTTGCCACATTTCTGACACTTGAACAGTCCATTGATATTCTCCTTCAGTTTACAACTATCCTTCTTACTGTCAATCACACATCACCCTACCTGAAAACTTGGACCGAATTTGGTACACAATGATGTTAACCTGCTCTTGGGTGTGATACTCTGCATTTAGAAATTATTTTTAAGTCACGATTTGGTTTAACAAATCTTCCTGGCTTTTGTTCTCATTGTGTGTGTTTATAAAGCCCAGGCCCTCAAATGCTTTATAACAGCTTTGTGCAAGAGCACCCCCAAGTTTCTCTTTCAGCCCTGTGAAAATTGCAGCTTTAGAAATTTGAGGAAAAGTAACACTTAATTGCCATCTTGTTTATTCTTTGCGTGAATTACATTGATCTGCTATTGAATTATTTTTGACAACTTGTCATTTATATGTGAATGATTCATTGATAGTTTGTAACACGTGAAAAGTCACCTGCTTTAAAGATTTTTGAGTTTTTAAGCTACAGATGGTTTAGAAAATAAATCCAAGTGTCAGTGCAAAGCAGGCTATGTTCTCTCTGCAGTAGATTAACCATAAAAGCAATGTAAAACAACAATTAAATCTTGCAGCTGCTTGAATGATTAATAAATTGTTCCTTTACTGTTAATAATTAAACATGACACAGTCAGCTTTTTTGATCATTATCACTAATGCACAAGACACAGAAACCTAATTCTCACAGCAAAATACCCATGGGATAAAATGATTCTGTCAGAATGTTCTGGATTGTGGTTAACACCCACAGGAGTGTTATGGAAACTGCGGATATTGCCAAAGAGTATATTATTGCATCATGTTTCTAGCATTGCCACTGCTGTAAGCTGGAGGTTTTAAATGACCCAGCAGCAATTCAGTGGGTCAAATTAGAGGTGTGACAGAAACGTAAGCTTTGAGCAGTCTTCTCACTGTCCACTCAAATCATTGTATGAAGCAGATGATGAAAGAAATGACTTTAGCTATGATTTATTTTTGTACAGATAATTAGATTATTTAGCAAAACAATAAATGTTGCTCTTTAAAAGTAATCCTCACTGCATTTTCTGGGTTTGTACAGTTACTATCATAATAACAATGAAATGTGCACATGAACCAGGGAGTAATTGTTAAATCATATTTTGGCATTGAAAGCCTTCGGAGATTTCTACACCAGAGGGCAGCAATGGTGTGATGCTGAAAAGCACTGCAGTTTGAGCAACCATATCCTGTTAACGCGGTGATCACTACCAGCCTGCGTTGTCGGCTGTTAGGCATCCCAGCCAATCAAAGCTACATTTTAACTTGCATAAATGCAGTAGTCATTTTTTTGTTTTTTATTTTGTTTAACATTTGACCTCATTATTTGCCCTCGGCTTACTTCACTTTTGCATGACACTTGAAGGAAAGTATCCTCCTCTCTTCCTTTTAGAGTTCGACTCGGGTAATATTTACTAATAATATTGATTTGTAAGTATCTCTCAAATTTTAAATGCCATAATGCTGACTTTGCTTGCCACCATTTTAGTTTCAATCTTTTTCAGAATAATGACTCCCGCAGCTTTCCATCACAAGGCTTTTTCCTCATCTTTTGTTTGGGTCTGATTAATTGTCATGATTGGCTGAAAATGTGATCCTTATTGTATGGTGCAAACCCTCAGGACAGTGGAAGAAAACAAGAGAAGCTGCAGGCTTTCTTTTTGATCTAGAACTTCTATTTCTTTATAATCTTTCTTCTCTATACTTAATATTCAGCATTGATAATTTATTTTTCATTTAATATTATGACTGACATGTATGCTGGATGACAAATCATCTGATTCATTATAGAGAGCAGTTAAGGGATGACTTGATTAAGCCTACAGAAAATAAGGTTTTTCTGGCTTGCTTGTAGTAATACCAGAAAGATTATTTATCAGGAAATATTTAAAATATTAGTAATTACTTTATTATCACAAATATGATGTTTTGATGTTTGAGTTTACAGGAACCAAGGACCATGGGAACAGGAGGAGACTATTTAGCCTCTCAAGTCCGTTCTTCCGTTCAATATGATCATGGATGATCTGTCGCCTAGCTCTACATAGCCACCTTGCTCCATATCCTCTAATACATTTTATTAACAAAAGTCCATCCATCTCAGATTTATAATTAGCATTAATCTGGCATCAGTGCTTTTTATGAAAGAGTTTCAAGTTGTTTCCTAATTGCGCTCCTGATAGATTTGGTTCTAATTTTTAGATTACACCACTGAATCCCAACCAGCATAAATAGTTTTTCTCTGTCTACCTTATCTGTTCCTATGAATACTTTAAAATCTTTGGTCCAGTAGTCCCATAATCTCCTAACTTCCAAAGAACACAGCCCTGGTTTGTGTAATCTCTCCTCATAATTCAATCCTTAGACTCCAGGCGTCAGTTTGATAAATCTACACCACGTTCCCTTCAAGGCCAGTATGTTCTTCCGATAATGTGTTGCTTTAAACAGGCTTTGGGCTTTATGTTGTTTACATATGACTTCTGCCTCCTTTTTATCTAATCCTTTAATTATAAAGGCCCCCATTCCATTCAACTTTTTGGTTATTTTCTACACGTGTTTGTGACATTTTAATGATGTGTACATCCAGACCTCCAAAATCTCTCTGAACCTCCACATTCTCTAGCTTTTCACCCTTTAGAAAGTACCCTGTTAGATGGGGAGGCAGTGGCACGATGGTATTGTCACGAGACGAATAATCCAGAGACCCAGAGCAAGTCTAGAGATCTGGGTTCATATCTCATCATGGCAGATGGTGAAATTTGAATTCAATAAAAATGGTGATGAAACTTGTTGTTTGCTGTAAAAACGCATCTGGTTCACTAATGTCCTTTTTGGGAGGGAAATCTGTTGTCCTTACATAGTGTGGCCACTATGTGGCTCCAGACCCTTAGCAACTTAAGTTGTATCAAACCGTTACAAAGTCAATAAAAAGGAAAGAAACTGGACCACAGGCATCGGAAACAGCAATAGCTAACCCATTCCTGTCAACATGACAATGTCTTCCTTGCTAACTTCTGGGGGCTTGCACCAAAAATGGGAGAGTTGTCTTGGAAACTGGTCAAACAGTAGTCTGACAGTCATATCTTACAGATAACACCCTGTCCCACTGGTGGATCAACTGAGCAGAGATGGCAACATTTGATATATAGTTGGGAAGGAGTTTCCCTGGGAGTTCTCAGCGTCAACACTGGATCCCATGAAGTCTAAAAGCATCGTCAGACATGAGCAAGGAAACTTCTGACTGTCTACCCCATCTTTTCTCCCCCAAGCTGATGAGTCAGCACTTCTCCATATTGAACACCACTTGGAGAAGCAGAGTGTGACCTTGCCTTGTGGTTTGGGGACTTCAATGTCCAATACCAAGTGTGGTTTGTTAACTCCACTGCAGACCGTGCTGGCCAAATGCTAAACTGCTAGGATGGGTTTTCATCTGGTGGTGAGGGCATCAACAAGAGAGAGAAACATATACTTCATCTCATCCTAGCCAACCTGACTGCCACAGATGCATCTATCCATGACAGTATCAGTAAGAGTGACCACTGCACAGTCCTTGTGGAGACAAAGTCCCAATTTAAAGAATATAAGAACTTAAGAACCAGGAGCAGAAGTAGGCTACCTGGCTTCTTGAGCCGCCTCCGCCATTCAATAAGATCATGGCTGATCTTTTCGTGGACTCAGCTCCACTTACCTACCCACTCACTATAACCCTTAATTCTTTTACTGTTCAAAAATCTATTTTTGCCTTAAAATCAACGAGGTAGTCTCAACTGCTTCATTGGACAGGGAATTCCACAGATTTGCAACCCTTTGGGTGAAGAAGTTACTCTTCAACTCAGTCCTAAATGTGCTTTCCTTTTATTTTGAGGCTATGCCCCCTAGTTCTAGTTTCACTCGCCAGTGGAAACAAACTCCCTGCTTCTATCTTATCTATTCCCTTCATAATTTTGTGTGTTTCTATATTCTCCTTTATTTTTCTAAATTCTGATGAATGTTGTCCCAGTCTACTCAGAGTCTCGTCATAAGCCAACCCTTTCAACTTCGGAATCAATGGAGTGAGTCTCCTCTGCACCAGTGCCAGTACATCCTTTCTTAAGTAAGAAGACCAAAACTGTACTCCAGTTTTGGACTACAGTATTCCAGATGTGGCCTCACCAGTGCCTTATGCAGCTGCAACATAACCTCCCTGTTTTAAACTCCATCCCTCCAGCAATGAAGGACAAAATTCCATTTGTTGTCTTAAGTACCAGCTGCATCTGCAAACCAACCTTTTGCAATTCATGCGGGTCTATCTGCACAGCAGCATGTTGCAATTTTTTAACCACTTAAATAATAGTCCATTTTGCAGATATTCTTGCCAAAATTAATGATCTCTCATTTACCAACATTGCACTCCCTATGCCAGAACGTTGCCCACACGCTTGAACTATTTGTATTTCTTTGAAGACTTTGTCCTCTGCAAACTTTGACACATTTGGTCCCCAACTCCAAATCATCTATGCAAATTGTAAACAATTGTGGTCCCAACACTGATCCCTGAGGCACACCACTAGTTACTGCCAACCAGAAAAACGCTCAATTACCCCCAACTTTTTTCTTTCTGTTAGTTAACAAATCCTCTGTTTGTGCTAATACATAACCTATAACACCATGTACCTTTTTCTTATGCAGCAGCTTTTTGTGCAGCACCTTGCCAAATGCCTTCTGGAAATCTGGTTACACTGCATCCACCGGTTCTCTGTTGTCCACCATGCTGATAATGTCCTCAAAGAATTTGAATAAATTTGTTAAACATGACCTGCCTTTCATGAACCCATGCTGCACCTTCCCAATGGGATCATTTCTATCCAGATGTCTTGCTACTTCTTCCTTGATTCAAGCATTTTCCCCACTATAGAAGTTAAACTAAACAACCTATAGTTACCCACCTTTTGTCTAACTCGTTTTTTTAAACAGTGGTGTCACATTTGCTGTTTTTTAATCTGCTGGAACCGTCCCAGCGTCAAGCAAATTTTGATAAATTACCACTAGTGCATTTGCTATTTTCCCTGCCATCTCTTTTAGTACCCTGGGATGCATTCCATCAGGGCCAGGAAACTTGCTTGCCTAACACTAATTCTTCAGTGATAATGATCGTTTCTAGGTCCTCACTTGCCTTGGTTGTCTTGTCACCAATTTTTGGCAAGTTATTTATGTCTTCCACTGTGAAGACTGACACACAATACCTGGTCAAGGCCTCCACCATTTCCTCATTTCCTGTTATTAAATCCCCCTCCTCATCCTCTAAAGGATCAATGTTTACCTTAGCCTCTCTTTTTCATTTTAAGAACATAAGAACATAAGAAATAGGAGCAGGAGTAGGCCATCTAGCCCTTCGAGCCTGCCCCGCCATTCAATAAGATCATGGCTGATCTGTTGTGGCTCAGTTCCACTTTCCCGCCCTCTCCCCATAACCCTTAATCCCCTCTCTTATCAAAAACCCATCAACCCGCGTCTTAAAAATATTTAGTGAGGCAGCCTCCACCACTTCAACGGGCAGAGAATTCCAGAGATTCACCACCCTTTGAGTGAAGAAGTTCCTCCTCAACTCCGTTCTAAACCGCCTCCCCTTTATCTTGAGGCTGTGCCCCCTAGTCCTACTGTCTTTTTTGAGCGGGAAGAGTCTCTCCACCTCTATCCTATCCATCCCATTCATCATCTTATACGTCTCAATGAGATCTCCCCTCATTCTTCTAAACTCTAGTGAGTACAAGCCTAGTTTATTCAGCCTCTCCTCATAGCTCAACCCCCTCAACTCCGGTATCAGCCTAGTAAACCTCCTCTGCACTCCCTCCAGGGCCAAAATATCCTTGCGCAGGTGCGGCGCCCAAAACTGCACACAGTACTCCAGCTGCGGCCTCACCAATGCCCTATACAGCTGCAGCAAGACCTCCCTACTTTTATATTCAATCCCCCTCGCTATGAAGGCCAGCATGCCATTCGCCTTCCTGACCACCTGCTGCACCTGCAAGCTGGGTTTTTGCGACTCATGCACAAGGACCCCGAGGTCCCTCTGCACCGTCACCTGCTGCAGTTTTTCGCCTCGTAAGTAATAGTCCTTCCTACCATTCTTCCTACCAAAGTGGACCACCTCACACTTGCCAACATTAAATTCCATTTGCCATTTCCTGGCCCATTCGCCCAGCCTATCTAGATCCTTCTGCAGACTCTCCACACCCTCCGCACAATTTGCCTTTCCCCCAATCTTGGTGTCATCAGCAAATTTCGACACCCCACACTCGGTTCCCTCCTCCAGATCATCTATATAAATGGTAAATAGCTGAGGCCCCAGCACCGACCCCTGGGGCACCCCACTAGTCACCAACCGCCAATCCGAATAGCACCCATTGACCCCCACTCTCTGCCTCCTATTTGACAACCAATCCTCTATCCACGCTAACACCCTACCCCCAACTCCATGTCCCCTGACCTTCTGCAATAACCTCTTGTGAGGTACCTTGTCAAACGCCTTCTGAAGATCCAGAAAGACCACATCCACCGGCTCTCCTCTATCCACTGCCCTAGACACATCCTCATAGAACTCCAGTAAATTTGTCAGACACGACTTCCCTTTAATGAAACCGTGTTGCGTCCGCCCTATCAAGCAATTCCCTTCAAGATGCCTCGCAATTTCCTCCTTAATGACAGATTCTAACATTTTACCTACCACAGACGTTAAACTAACCGGCCTATAATTGCCCGCCTTTTGCCTGGCACCCTTCTTAAACAACGGCGTAACATTAGCCGTTTTCCAATCATCCGGCACTTCCCCGGAATCCAGCGACGTCTGGAAAATAACCACCAAGGCATCCACTATCACCTCCGCCATTTCTTTCAGAACCCTCGGATGCATTCCATCCGGTCCTGGGGACTTGTCCACAATCAGCTTGTAGAAGCTTTTCTTATCTGTTTTGATATTCTAAGCTCATAGCTTTAATTTTCTTTGTAGCTTTTTTTGTGGCTTTCTGTTGACCTTGAAGGATTTCCCAATCCTCTAATTTCCCACTTATCTTTGCCACTTTGTATGCATTTTCTTTCAGTGTGGTACCCTCTTTTATTTCCTTTGACATGCATGGCTGATTATCCCTTGTTCTACAGTCCTTCTTTATCACTGGTATTCTTTTGAAGAGCGCTGTGAAAAATCACTTTGTGAAATAGCCTTCACGTTTAAGTGTGCCCTCCATTGTATTGTGTAGCATTACCACTGTGCTAAATGGGATAGACTTTGGACATATCTAGCAACTCCAGTCTTGACATCTTGACATCACTGTTGGCATCAGAAGCAACGGAATCCTGCTCAACCAGAATCTGTAACCTCGTAGCACAGCATATCTCTCACTCTACCATGACCACTAAACCAAAGGATCGACCCTGATTCAATGAAGAGTGCAGGCGAACTTGTCAAGAGCAGCATCAGGCATAACTGAAATCTGATGAAGCTATAATTACAGGACTGCTTGGCTGTCAAGCAGCATAAGCAGCAAGAAATAGATCTAAGCAATTCCACAACCAACAGATCAGATCTAAGCTCTGCAGTCTTGCCACATCCAGCTGTGAATGGTGGTAGACAATTAAAGAACTCAAATATCCCCATCTTCAACAACAGAGGAGCCCAGCACACCAGTGCAAAAGATAAGATTGTTGCAGGTGCTTCAGCCTTAAGCCAAAAGTGCTGAGTGGATAATCCATATCAGCCTCCTCTGGCAGTCTCCAGCATGATGTGGGTATGCCAGCGTTGGACTGGCGTAAACACAGTAAAAAGTCTGACAACACCAGGTTTTAGTCCAACCGATTTATTTGATAATAGACTCACAAGCTTTCGGGGTTAGTCCATTCACCTGACGAAGGGACTAACCCCGAAAGCTTGTGAGTCTATTATCAAATAAATCGGTTGGACTAAAACCTGGTGTTGTCAGACTTTTTACTGAGTCTCCAGCATCACAGATGCCAGTCTTCAGCCAATTTGATTCACTCCATGTTATATTAAGAAACAGTGAAGCTCTGGATACTGCAAACTCTATGGGCCCTGACAGTATTCCAGCAATATTACTGAAGATGTGCTCCAGGACTTGCCACACCCCTAGCCAAGCTGTTCAGCTACAAAACTATCATCAACCCAGCATTGTGAAAAATTGCCAAGGTGCCGTCTCCCTAAAAAGCAGCACAAATCCAACCCAGCTAATTACTGCCCCATTAGTCTACTCTCGATCATCGATAATGTGATGAGGTCCTGAATACTGTTTCAAGTGCCACTTGCTTTGCAATAACCAGCTCCTTGATGCTCAATTTAGGCTCTGCCAGGGCCCCTCTGCTCCTGATCACATTACGGTTTTGGTTCAAACATGGACAAAGGAGCTGAATTCCAGAGATAAGGGAAAGTGCCTTCCCCGCCCTTGACATTAAGGCAGCATTGCATCAGGAGCTCTGGTGAAACTGAAATCGATGGGAATTGTTGTGGGAGAATCACTCCACTGTTTGGAGTCATACCTAGTATAAAAGAAGATGATTGTGGTGGTTGGAGGTTGGTAATCTTAACTCTAGAGCATCACAACAGGAATTTCTCAGGATAGTTTCCTTGGCCTAACCATCTTCATCTGCTACACCAATGACCTTCCTTCTGTCATCATGTCAGAAGTGGTGATGTTTGCTGCTGTTTGCAAAATGTTCAGCACTATTCACGACTCAGACACTGAAGTACTCGATGTCCAAATGCAGCAAGATCAGAACAATACTTAGGATTGGACTGACAAGTGGCAAATAATATTTGCGCCATATAAATACCAGGCAATGACTATCTGCAACAAGAGAGAATCTAACCACCTCCCCATGACATTTAATGACATTACCATTGTTGAATCTCCCACTACCACCATCCTAAACAGAAACTGAACTGGACCAGCCATTTAACGACTATGACAATTAACTCACCACCTGACTCCCCAAAGCCTGTCCCCCATCTACAAGCCACAAGTCAAATGTGTGATCAAATATTCTCCATTCGCCTGGATGAATGCACCTCCAAAGATACTTCAGAAATTTGACGTCATCCAGGATAAAGCAGCTTGCTTGAGTGGCAGCCAATCCACCACAATGAATACTTACTTTTTCCATGGTGGCAGCAATGTGTATCATCTACAAGATGCACTACAGCTTCTCACCAAGGCTTCTGAGGCAGCACTTTCCAAGCCCATGACTGCTACCACTTAGAAGGATAAAGGCAGCAGATACATGGTGCACCAACTCCTGGATATTTCCTGCCCAACTCACTTACCGCCCTGACTTGGAAATATATTGTTGTTCCTTCTGTTGCTGAGTTAAAATCCTGGAATTTCCTTCAGATCTGCACTGTGGGTGTACCTATGCCACATGGATTGCAACAGTTCAAGAAGGCAGCTCACACCTTTGTCAAGGGCAATTAGAGAAGGACAGTAAATGCTAGCCTAGCCAGTGATGCCCTCATCTTGTAAATGTGCATATGTGGCTTTCTATCCCATCATCTAAGTCATTTATAAATATGATGGAGTCCTAACTTGAGATACCATTAGTCGCGTCCTGTATATTAGCCCTACTGTTGTCTCCTGCCACGCTGCGAAGTTCCTAACCAGGTCAACCACTTTTCTTAATTCGACTAACTTCAACTTTAGCTAACAGTTTCCTATGAGGGGCTTTATCAGATGCCTACTGGAAGTCTGTATGAATGACAGCCTAGACTTGCAAAAAATTCAATCCAGTTCAGAAAGAGATGTGGTGTGTAAGGTCATCTATAGATGTCGTTAGGAACCCCAGTATGTTATCCAATGAATTAAGGTTGAATTGTGACTGCAAAATCTTATGTCTATGTATAAATTCTTTGGTGGGTCTTGGTTATTGACTGTTCCCTTGTATAACTTGAAAGAAAGTGCAGCTTTTTTGCTGTTGAAGTTTCTGTTCAAGAGATTTCTTGAATTATATTTTAGCCTTTAAGATTCTTGTTCACCCTTGTACTAATTCACACATGCCTGAAAAAGAACATAATTCACATGGACCATAGTTTGCTGTTGAAAACAGTTGAGCTGTGGCATATAATTTCTGCTGATTTGCATGTGATGTATTTGTTTGGACTGGGTCACCTTTGGCCGGTTTAGAATGGTACAGTTAGTAAACTTCTTATGGTTATTAGTTATATTGACAGATTTTCTAATATTGGTGCTCATTCCAAGTTGGCTGAATTGTGATAGTTCTTTGGGTATCTTGTTGATTAACCGCCATCCTGCTTTTTCTATATGTTGCTGATTGAATTTGACTGCTAAACTGGACGTGCATCTTTGCACAACTGTTTGCACCTCTTCTGTCAACGGCAACTGGATAAGCTTGCCCTCCTAAAGAGAACCATTGTCAGGGTAAACTGCGCTTTAAGTAGAGCACAACCAGTTTCTGAATAATACACCCATGACACAAATTTTCAAGGTTGCATATTCACAGGGGTTGTATTTAAATTTCACTTTTTTTTGCTTTTCTGTAGATGCTTACCCTGTTGGTTATGGAACTTAATATTATTCAGAAAAAGAGGCCTTATTGTATCGTTAAACTACTTTAGAGTTGCACTTTTTTTTACACACAATTTATCACCTAAATGAAGGTTCTCAAAACTGGAGACCAAAATACAAAGAGAGAATTAACTACCTGTCTCATTTATTAAAAACAGCTTAGAATGGTACAATTAGTAAACTTTTTATGGTTATTAGTTGTATTGACAGATTTTCTAATATTGGTGTTCATTCCAAATTGGCTGAATTGTAGTAGTTCTTTGGGTATCTTGTTGATCAACTGCGATCCATCTTTTTCTCAATGCTGGTGATTGAATTTAACTGCTAAACTGGATGTGCACCTTTGCACAATTGTTTACATCCCTTCTCTGAATGGCAACTGGATAAGCTGGTGTAGTTGTACATTAGTGGAAGGTATCAACAAGATAAGTTGCTTTTTTGTGATATGGAACAAGATCATGTGAAGATGAATTAAAATAATATAATTTGGATTTTTCTTCAGCCTTTATCTTAGTTTGTAGATGGTAATTCAGTTTGTAGATGACCTCTCCTATCTAAACTTAAGCAATTGACATTGTATTATGTAGAATTGTATAAAGTGAAAAATAAAACTGGATTTTACACATTTTTCAAATAATTTTTAAGATCACAGTAATTGACTTGAGTTAATTTGATTAACATATCTGCTTGACATGTTTAACACTATTTCTAATTCAATAAAGGTCAAATTAGTTTGTGCAGTAAATGAAATAGTGTCTAGGTAATGGATTTTAACCACATCATGATTACTGTATTTGTCTTTAGTTGACAAATTTGTCTTTCCACGTCTGTTTTATAACAAATGATAAGAATACAAATTTCCCATAAAAGCTAGCAATGAGTCTTCTGAAACAACGATGGATCATTTCTATGTTTAGCACTGGGAGAAATAGTTTCATAAAATATTAGAGAAGTGAGTGAAATATTTCAGTGTTCCTGTAGCCAGAATCAAAACATCAATGTGTATGACACCATGTGACTTGCTCCAGAATAGGGCAATAACTCATGAATTTAAAAGCTTAACTGACTATTAGTGTAGGAAAATGGATTTTAACATTCTGCATCTCTGCTCATTTAATATATCCCAGCCTGGGTGGGTTAGGTTGATAAGTTTTCGAGGAAATATTTTGATTCAACATTACTATTTTCAACTCCAAAATAGGGTGTCTTTGAGCATTGCAAAAGCTTAATATGTGAATTTTCCATGACATATTAGCAAGAAGTTAGAAAAAGGCGCAAGAAACGGAAACATAAATCCAGTCGTCCAAGGTTACGTTTTCTGAAATGTCCAGATAAAATACCAGATGAAGAATACATATTGCTTTATTTAAAAACCAGCATTGATTCAAAGATGTTCGTGGATTAAACTAATGATTTGGATTGAGCAACCTTTTGAATTGATGAGCAGGTAAGCACCTTTTATCCAGGATTTCAGCTAAGATCGTAGCAGTCGGAAAGAAAATTCCCAGAGGATCTCCATCTGCATTTCTAACCTCTTCACATGAGAAAATGGTTCATTTTCTGAACTGTTTGTACTTATTTTGTATATTAAACATAGTTTGAGTTTAAATTTAGTATGAAATGGAGCAAATTACTTTCTTCCGACACTGAGCACAACCGTGTGAATTCTGTATCATTTCAGGGAGAATAAAGACTATGAAATTGTTCAGCTTAAAATCGTGCCTACATACGAAAACAAGTGCAAGTTGAGATGCAGGGAGCAGAGATCTTGCTGATCTCTCCAGAACCATTCATTCTTGAACTGGCGAAATATGTATCTGGAAGGCTGGTAATCAGGTTACTGCAATATCCCTTCGAAATCAGCTTATGAAATGGCATGATCAGAATGTTCTTCAAGGCCTACCTTTTCTTTAGCGAGCTATAAAAGACTACACTGCTTTGGAATCAGCAATGAAGGAAACTATTTTTGTAAGACTTCCTTTGGAGCAAGAAATGGGAAAGCTAATTATTCTGGCCTCAGCTTCCACAGAATATATCTATGTGTCCACATATCAGAAAAGTAATTTGATACTTAACATTTTGGAATTTGGAAGGGCTTCCATCCTAGCTGTTAGTGTGATAAAGATTGGTGTATTTTTCTGGAAACTGTATTCGACTTGTGGAAGAAGATCTTTGTTGTTTGACATGTAGTCCGAAAATAGGGATTCTGCCATTGTCTTTTTGACAAGGTAGTTATGCTGCTGGGGATTAGTGAAAAAGTGAGCATTATTTGATTCATTCAATACCAAAGCAGTAATTTAGGACCACCTATATGGCTCAGTTGATAGCTTTGTTGCGCATCTAGTCTTTGAAAAAATGTAATTAGACGTTTTTATACTTGCCTCTATCTGAAACAAATTTACTAAATGAGCCGAATTTCCACCTTATATTCTTCAGTGACCACCAAGGATTCTTACTTTAGCCTTCTGAAACTATTTTGAAAAGTCTACCATGCATTAGTTGATGAGCTTTCCCATCTTTTGCTTCAAAAGAAGTCTTACAAAAATAGTTTACTTCATTGCTGATACCACAGCAGTGCACAGTCTTTCATAGCTCCCTAAAGAAAAGGTAGGCCCTGAAGAATATTCTGACGATGCCATTTCATAAGGTGATTTTGAAGGGATATTGTAACGTTGGAAAGTTGGCCTGCCCCTCCCAAAAAAAACTTACTTCATTTTTTTCCATTTTAATTATGTTTTACCAAGTAACTTGGTTGAGTACTGGTGGGTGATTTCACTGGTAGGTTGTAAATTCAGTTGTCAGCCTCAAGATAAGACTCATCTGTTATAATATTGTTATGCCATGTCATAAAGATCAAAAGTGCCACTTACTGAGCTGTTTGTTGCTGCAAATTTAATTTTCCATGACTTCTGGCATTTCTAAACAGGGGAGTGTACATGCACGCACAAAAATAGTTCAAACAATATTTTCTTGTCAGGAAACTCATCCGTTCCATGTCAGCAGTAATAGCTTCCTGAGTTATTTCTTTGTCTAGCTTCACTGGGCACAATATTTCAGGTTACAGAAAAGGCAAGGCGAATATTGGATGTTAATATATCCGGATAAAGTTTAGAAAAATGTGACCAAATCCAATTGATGTGCAGGGAAGAATTACAAACTTGTAACAATATTAAAACTGCATAGTAATCTATGAACTGCCAAAAAAAATCAATTGTGCAATTAGACTAGACTATAACAAGTTCCGGAGAAGTTACTATTACTATCTTCACATGTATTGCTATTCCACAACAGTAGGCTGTGAACAGTAGATGTATAATACAGGAAAGCACAGTCCACTCTAGACTCAATTTCCATGTTCCTCTCTCCCTCGTTCTTCATACCGTCCTCCATCCTGCCTCCTTTCTACCCCCTCTTCTCTTCTTCCTCCTCATCCCTCACCCAACCCATCTCTCCTTTCATGCTCCCTTTTCCAACCTTTCCTCTTTCCTCCATTTTCCTGTATTATAATTATCATGGTAGCATAAAGTAATGCCTTGTAGAAGGGGATAGGGGGACAATGTTGCCATGTCTCACCAATCAACACATTTGTATTAATTAAGTACAGTCAGAGGTCTCACAACACCAGGTTAAAGGCCAAGATTTATTTGGAATCACGAGTTTTTGGAGCGCCGCTCCTTCAGGTGAGTGGAGAGTTGCGTTCACAAACAGGGCATATATAGACAAAGACTCAATTGCACGATGATGGTTGGAGTACGAATTTTTTCAGGTAAACAAGTCTTCACAGGTACGGACAAGAGCATAAGAACATAAGAAATAGGAGCAGGAGTAGGCCATCTAGCCCTTCGAGCCTGCCCCGCCATTCAATAAGATCATGGCTGATCTGTCGCTGCTTAGTTCCACTTTCCCGCCCTCTCCCCATAACCCTTAATCCCCTCTCTTATCAAAAACCCATCAACCCGCGTCTTAAAAATATTTAGCGAGGCAGCCTCCACCACTTCAACGGGCAGAGAATTCCAGAGATTCACCACCCTTTGAGTGAAAAAGTTCCTCCTCAACTCCGTTCTATACTGCCCCCCTTTTATCTTGAGGCTGTGCCCCCTAGTCCTACTGTCTTTTTTGAGGGGGAAGAGTCTTTCCACCTCTATCCTATCCATCCCATTCATCATCTTATACGTCTCAATGAGATCTCCCCTCATTCTTCTAAACTCTAACGAGTACAAGCCCAGTTTATTCAGCCTCTCCTCATAGCTCAACCCCCTCAACTCCGGTATCAGCCTAGTAAACCTCCTCTGCACTCCCTCCAAGGCCAAAATATCTTTGCGCAGGTGCGGCGCCCAAAACTGCACACAGTACTCCAGCTGCGGCCTCACCAATGCCCTATACAGCTGCAGCAAGACCTCCCTACTTTTATATTCAATCCCCCTCGCTATGAAGGCCAGCATCCCATTCGCCTTCCTGACCACCTGCTGCACCTGCAAGCTGGGTTTTTGCGACTCATGCACAAGGACCCCGAGGTCCCTCTGCACCATCGCCTGCTGCAGTTTTTCGCCCCGTAAGTAATAGTCCTTCCTACCATTCTTCCTACCAAAGTGGACCACCTCACACTTGCCAACACTAAATTCCATTTGCCATTTCCTGGCCCATTCGCCCAGCCTATCTAGATCCTTCTGCAGACTCTCCACACCCTCCGCACAATTTGCCTTTCCCCCAATCTTGGTGTCATCAGCAAATTTCGACACCCCACACTCGGTTCCCTCCTCCAGATCATCTATATAAATGGTAAAAAGCTGAGGCCCCAGCACCGACCCCTGGGGCACTCCACTAGTCACCATCCGCCAATCCGAATAGCACCCGTTGACCCCCACTCTCTGCCTCCTATTTGACAACCAATCCTCTATCCACGCTAACACCCTACCCCCAACTCCATGTCCCTCGACCTTCTGCAATAACCTCTTGTGAGGTACTTTGTCAAACGCCTTCTGAAAATCTAGAAAGACCACATCCACCGGCTCTCCTCTATCCACCGCCCTAGACACATCCTCATAGAACTCCAGTAAATTTGTCAGACACGACTTCCCTTCAATGAAACCGTGCTGCGTCTGCTCTATCAAGTAATTCCCTTCAAGATGCCTCGCAATTTCGTCCTTAATGACAGATTCTAACATTTTACCTACCACAGACGTTAAACTAACCGGCCTATAATTGCCCGCCTTTTGCCTGGCACCCTTCTTAAACAATGGCGTAACATTAGCCGTTTTCCAATCATCTGGCACTTCCCCGGAATCCAGCGATGTCTGGAAAATAACCACCAAGGCATCCACTATCACCTCCGCCATTTCTTTCAGAACCCTCGGATGCATTCCATCCAGTCCTGGGGACTTGTCCACAATCAGCCCCTCCAGTCTGTCGAGCACCGCCTCTCTAGTAACAGTGAAGTCATTAAGACCCTCCAGTCCTACCACCTTTCCATCGCTAACACCCGGCAAATTATTCACGTCCTCCTCCGTGAAGACAGAAACAAAAAAGTTATTCAATACCTTAGCCATATCCCCATCCCCTACCACTAGGTCCCCTTTCTCATCCTCTAAAGGACCAACATTAACCTTAGCCAGCCTCTTCCTTTTTATATATTTATAAAAACTCTTGCTATCCTTTTTTATATTAAGCGCTAGCCCAGCTTCATAGTTTCTCCTACCCTTCTTTATCAACTTCTTTGTCAATCTTTGTTGACATTTAAACCTCTCCCAATCCTCTTCTCGCCCACTACTCTTAGCTACTCTAAATTCCTCCGCTTTTAGTCTAACACTTTTCTTCACCTCCTTCGTTATCCACGGCTTATTACCTCTCCTCCTACTATCCTTTTTGACCATTGGAATAAATTTCTGCTGAGCACCAAGAAAGATCTCCTTAAAGATCCTCCACTGCTCCTCAACAGACCCTCCCTCCAATGCGCTCCCCCAGTCCACATTCGCCAATTCTTCTCTCATCCTACCGTACTCCCCTCTATTCAAACAAAGGACGCGTGTCCGGGAACCCACTTTCTCCTCCTCCATCTGCACCAGAAACTCCACCATACAATGATCACTCTCCCCAAGAGGATCCTTCACCACAAGGTCCCTAATTCTACCCGCCTCATTACATAGCACCAGATCCAAGATAGCTCGCTCCCTCGTCGGCTCCAACACACACTGTTCGAGGAAACTATCCCGGCAGCATTCCAAGAACTCTTCCTCGAGCCCCCCGCGTCCAACATGGGTCGACCAATCAATATGCAGATTGAAATCCCCCATAACTACTGCCGTCCCATTCCTGCACGCCGCACTTATTTGCGCGTTAACAGCCCGCCCCCACCTCCAGATCATTATTCGGGGGCCTATAGACGACACCCACCAGTGTCTTCCTCCCTTTGCTGTTCCTAATCTCCACCCACAACGATTCCACCCCCTGCTCCTTGGCTCCAATATCATCCCTTGCTACCACCGTGATGCTATCCTTAATCAGCAGAGCTACGCCCCCCCACCTTTTCCCTCCTGCCTATCCTTCCTAAACACTTGATAGCCCTGTACATTCAGCTCCCAGTCCCTGTCACCCTGCAGCCACGTCTCTGTAATGGCCACCAGATCGTATCCATTTGTGTCGATCTGCGCCACCAGCTCATCCACTTTATTCTGAATGCTTCGTGCATTCAGATAAAGTGCTTTCATCCCAGCCTTCACCTGGACCCTATTTGCCGTAACGCCACCAACCATACTCACGCCCCCTACTCCCTCTATTATTGGGACATCCTCGGCCTCTTCCCTTACCTGTACCCTCTCCTTAACTTTAGACCTCGTAAGGTCACCTACCCTCACACCCTCCCCCCCCCTAATTAGTTTAAAGCCCTGTCTACAGTCCTCTTTACTCGATTCGCCAGCACTCTGGTCCCAGCACGGTTCAGACCAACCCCATCCCTCCCGAACAGGTCCCACCTACCCCAATACTGGTGCCAATGCCCCATAAATTCAAACCCATTCCTTCCACACCAATCCCTGAGCCACCCATTCACTTCCTTAATCCCGTCAACCCTACGCCCGTCTGCACTTGGTTCAGGCAGTAGCCCAGAGATGACCACCTTGTCGGTTCTACTTTTTAATTCCATTCCCAGCTTTTCATACTCCCTCCCCAGATCCTCAGTCTGCATTTTGCTTACGTCGCCGGCACCCACATGTACCACAACGACTGGATTCTCACCCTCCCACTCCAGGTTCCTCTGCAGCCCAGCTGCGACATCCCGTACCCGAGCACCAGGCAGACAACATACCCTTCTGTGCACTTTGTCATTGTGACAAAGGACAGTGTCAATACCCTTCACCCCACTACCCCCAATAACTACTACGTTCCTTTTCCCCTTCTCTTTGCCTATGTCCTGCTGCAGCACTGTATCGTGTGCAGTCTGCTCACCAACCTCACCTGCCTTGTTCTCGTCCAGCCTGGAAGCAAGAACCTCAAACCTGTTATGCAGATTAAGAGGCTGAGGCCTCCGCTCCTCACCCCCCTTCCTCCTCCCAGCAGCCCCCTCTTGTCCTTGACCCTTAGAGTTAGCCAGTCTAGGGGGGGTGGATGTCACTTGCACCCCATTGACAATGGCACCCTCTCTCCCCTTGATGAGCCTCAGTGTCTGTAGCTCAGAGGCCAGCTCATCCACCTTGAGCTGGAGCTCCTCCAGCAACCTGCACTTACTGCAGATATGGTCACTGGGATGGACCCTGGAGTCCACCAGTTCCCACATCATACAGAAACCACACATCACATGCCCCTCCATTATTCACTGTAGTAGTTTTGAAAAAAATTTTTTTTTTTTGTTTTTTTCTTGTTTTTCAAACGAACTCACCTGGCCTTTTTTCCTTCAAGCCCTTTTTGATATTAAGCCCTAGTAGCTCACTCTGCTTCCCACTCACTCCGCTGCCCGCTGCCTACACCAGGCCTCCTTTTAAACCTGGCGCTGATTTAAAGCTGATGTCCCACAACTGCCTGCTAACCACTCCCTCAGAATTTTTAAAGCAGTAAATACAATAAATAAATGCTTTAAACAGTTCTACAAAAAACAAAGTGCTTTAAACTTATTTTAAACAGGTTTTTAACAGGTAAAATCTTAGCTCTCTCTCTGCTCCTTCACTCGTCTGCTCCAGCAAACAATGGAAGACTTCACCGTGTGGTCAGTTGATATTTAAAGCTGATGGCCCACAACTGCCTGCTAACCACTCCCTCAGAATTCCCTCAGACAATGTGAGTGGAGAGAGTTTTAATCACAGGTTAAAGAGGTGTGAATTGTTTTCAGCCTCTCTCCACTTGCATTGTCTGTGCCTGTGCAGACTTGATTACCTGTGAAGACTCGCATTTCCAACCATTATCTTGCAATTGAGTCTTTGTGTACATATGCCCTGTTTGTGAACCCAACTTTCCACTCACCTGATGAAGGAGCAGTACTCCAAAAGCTCATGATTCCAAATAAACCTGCTTGACTTTAACCTGGTGTTGTGAGACTTCTTACTATGCCCACCCCAGTCCAATGCCAGCATCTCCACATCATATTGATTAAACAGGTCACCGTTTTGATTAAGTTTCCAATTTCTGTAAGATGTGAAGAATTAAGTCGAGTGGAGGGTAGATAAAAACACTTGTGTGACTACTCAGTAGTGCAGCATAATAGGCACCATGTGCTAAAATGAATAAAAGTGACTATTCCTTTACTGAAAATTGAATAATGTTTGTAACTTGCATTCATTTCTGTGGCCAAAATCATACATTTTTGTAAATGACGATCAGAAGATTAAGTAACAAATATGACAGGAAGAATAAAAAAATGAGACATTTTCTTATTCACACTGCTGGATTGGGAAGGTGAACAGATGAATTTTTGCCAGTAAGTTAGTTTTACCTCGTGACATTCAAGGTTGAAGGAAATGGCTGATTGTCTAATGAGTTATCAGGACGATACTGACCTCTTTCATCTTTTAAGAGCCTAATGATTGAAAAATGAACTTTAGCAATAACAGAATGGTGAATAAAAGCTAGAACTTCTGGGATCCTGTATACCAAAAAAAAAATTGTGCCATGCCAGATGCCATTGTCATTGATGGAGGATAAATTCTAAAGAAGCATTTCTGTTCTAATACTCTCTCTAGTGCGAAAGGGAATAACATAGCTTGAGCAACATTTTTTGCCAACATACAGCTGGCAGATGTGGATCTTTTCATCACTTTGGGAGAAGATGGTTGTATTCACTGAAAGGACTTCATAGAATCACAACTTTTACAATGTAAAACGAGGTCATTTGGCCCATCAAGTCTGCATTGGCTCTCTGACTCCTGCCTAATCCACCTGCCCTGCCTTATCCCTGTAATCTTGCATGTTCCGTCTTTTCAGACAGCAGTCCAATTCCCTTCTGAACAGCTCTATATCGAATCTATCTCCACCACTCTCAGGAATTTCATTCTCGTCTCCAACCACCCTCTTGATGTTTTAAAAAAAAAGCCTTGTCACTTTAATTCCTTTTGCCAATTAGTTTGACAGTCTAGTCCTTGATGCTCTCCAGTGGAAACAGTTTCTCACTATCCTGTCCATATGCCTTAGGAACTTAACACCTCTCTCAAGCCTCCTTTCAGCCTCCTCTTCTTCAAGGAAAACAGGCTCCCCAATCTATTCTCAGTTTCAGTTCTTCCTCTGTGGAATCATTCTTACGAATCTCTTGTGTACACTATCCAGTGCCTCCACATTCTTCCTGAAATATGCTGCCTAGAACTGGACAGAATACCCCAGGAGAGGCCCAACTAGTGTCATGTACAATTGCAACATGATCTTACGTTTGTACTCAGTGCCCCTTTTAATATAGCCTGAGACACCACATGCATTATTGATTGCCCTCTCAACATGCCTTGCCATCTTCAATGACTGAAGTAAATGTGCACAAAAGTCCCTCTTTTCCTACATCTCTTTGAGTTTCTCCATTGATTTCATGCTGTCTCACCAAAGTCCTTCTGCCAAAATGAATCGCCTCTCATATTTCTGCAAAGAATTTCATCTGCCACTTTTGTGCCCAATCCACCAATAGGCCTATGTCCTATTGAAATTCAAGACTGTCTTTGTCACAGCTTCCAATCATCTTATCATTTTCAACTTTTGAAATCATGCCCTGAACATCAGAGCATGGCCCCCAACAGTGATCCCTGGAAGCCTCCACTGTAAATCTTTCTCCAGTTTGAAAAACAACCAGTTATTACTTAGAGGAACAAATTATGCAGATCAGGCTCCTTCGTCATTTGCGGGACCAGCTTAGCATATCAGGCTGCCTAACGATTCAACCACCATGTGCTGCTGACTTTGTTTCGCACAGTGGGACACTAACGGATGTGAAGCCCTTCTCACCAGCACTATTTAAAGAGATCATGAAAGCTAATTGCTGTTTGACTTTTGACCACTTCTGCTTTATTTTAGCACTCTCCAAAGTTTACTTTGTCTGCACGGAGAGGAATTTGGCTGCTTTCGCACAGCTGTTGTTGTTTTAAGGGTACAATGCTCAGCAGGTCCAGCAGCATTAGTGGAGCAAGAATCAGAGTTAATGTTCTAGGTGTGTCAGAAGTTAAATTTTTCTCTCTACAGATGCTGCCAGACCTGCCGAGTGCTTCCAGCATTTGTTTTTATTTGATATTTTCAACATCTGCCGTCATTTGTTTCTCTGTCTATATGTGGGTGGCCTGGTAATGCTGCCTTTTAATATCGAGTACAGTGGGGATTGGCAAGGAAGACGACACAGAGCGGGGGAAGCTGCCAGAAGAGAAGGGCATGAACAGGAAACCATATGCACAGATGGTCTTCAAAGATCACTTCTCCAGCTTCAGCTTGGCAGAGGAGCAATGTATGAAATAGCTTCACTTTCGCAAGGAGGCTGTTACTGAGCTACTGCAGCCATAACTCCCAATTTCAAATCGGGGTAGAGAAAATACTGTCTTTGACTATCAGGCAGAGAATACTATGAGAGGACATAAAATTGTTGCATACTTCACCTTGTAAAATGCCATTGACTGCATGTACACTGTCCTATATATTCCCCCCCCATCAATAGGCCAGACTACTTATCAGTTTGAGGGGATTCCATACCTTCAGAATAAAATTCGTTTGCAGCTGCGGGCCACACGTCTTGCAGGTTTGTGCCCACTATCCTGTGGACAGTCATAACTCTTTCATTCTGTGCAAGTCCTCTGTGTTGCTATTATTTCAATGAGGCTGTCAAGATCCAGGGGGGCTATAGGTTGACAAGGGTCAAGTGCTCCAGGCATTGCTCATGACTCCAGTTAGGAGACTGTACAAAGGAGCGGGCAAACAGTTGTTGGCCTCAAAAATAGCTTCCACTATTCTGAAATACGGAGGTTGTATTGAGATTTGTTTTTTTGTGCAGTACAGCCTTGCTGTCATAGGAACCAACCCATACCATCTTTTCTAAACCAGCAAGTTCACTAAGAGGAGAGGCAGTGACCATGACAGCCCCATCTGGCCAAGCTCTTGGGGACCAACTCATCTAGGAATTGCTTCTTGGCCTTTCGGCTAAGATCAAGTGTAGTATCGACGTGCTGTACTTGGTTGAAGTCATTGGGTTACATTTTAGCTTCATCTGAAGCAATTTTTTCAAGCGGCACCTTGGCCTTCTGGCTAAGATGCAAATGAGATCAAGTCTTGGAGGAGGAACTATACCTACTCCAATCAGCTTGGGTCATGTAGATAAAGCCCAAGACAGGGGGTGAGAGCCCTGTCTTGTCAGCTTGGATTGGGAATGTCCCAACTTGTTGGGACTCTGGATTGGATTGGATTTGATTGGATTGGATTGGAATAAAGTTTAAAAAAAAATCTCCCATTCCCTATTTTATCAGCAGTTTCAAATTCCTAAACTGTCTTCCACAAATTTCCTTCAACCAGCCTTCCTACACTCCACACTTAATGGTCTTTCTCTCAATTTGTTGGAAAGATAGATACTGTTTCGGTGAAGAAGGAGTTTAATTTAAAACAGCCTTGATTTCTTCTCTCACCACCCATAAATGAACGGGTTTTTTTTTCAGTTTCCCTTTATAAGCGGGTGTTGCATTTTCCTCCAATCTTTCAGTTTTGCAGTGATCAAATCCTCCTAACCCAACAGCAATCTCCAGGGAGCATTAAGATTAGAGGTTTAATTTACTTTACATACACTCAAAATGTGGAAGAGGGTTCGCAACATCCCCTTCTTTTTGCATTCGTGCAGTGAAAAGGGGGGGGGGGGGGTAAGGGAAAGAAAGAGGAACAGGGCAAAGACCTGAGACAAAATAAAAATTATTTTTTCACATGAATCCAGAGACCATAATCAAAAGTCCAATGGTATATTCCTTCAGAAGGTTAGGTTGGCTGGCTGAAGCTGATTTGGGGTCATCCACTTTTCCAGTAGTGCTGACTTCCCTATGAGAGAAGCTTGTAGAGATAAATAGTTTTGTAGTAGACACAAATGCAGAAGTTCCAGTAGAGACACTGCAGCTGAAGGTCAGGTAATCTAAACCTGAGCAGAGCTGTGGTTCTGCTCTTTCTCATCTAATAAGTTTGCTGGAAGTTTCAGGATCCTTTGTACTCTGAAATGCATAGTCTCCATCGGCCAAGACTTTGCCTCAGAAATGGAAGGAGTCTTTGCACATTTCCTAAGAATTTGATTTCTACGGTTGAAATTCATTTTGTGTAAATCGTAGCCAGTCTTGGCTTTGGTCAGTGTAAAACCTTCGTCCAAATCCAAATGTGAAATCAAATTTATTCACCCTTGTGTATTCCCTTCATGCCTGTCTTGCTTATTCCTTTCTGTACTGAGATGGCGAAAGTGGGCATGGAATTGTTTTATTTTTCAAAGAAATTTTCTTCTGTTAACAGGATATGTTTACAGTATTTTCCATATTTGTTGGATCATGAAGTGAAACTATTAAAAGATCATACAAAGGTGGTCTGTTTCTCGTACCCAATTTAATGAAAATGAGAATTTGCATTTGTATAGTGCCTTTCATGGCCAATTAGATACAGTTACTGTTGTTAGATCAGTAAATACAGCAGCCAATTTTTGGACAGCAAGGTTGCACGAATGTCAGCATTGCAGAATGCGCATTGTATAAAAAGCTTGATATAAAGTAAATATGATCAATATTATAATGGTACTAAACATAAGTAATACAAGTTGACCATTATGCTTGCTGCCACTGGTTTAACCTTTAGAATGTGTGTGCAGATGTACATTCTATTCATGATTACAAAACAGTCTATGACAACTTGCTCAGCGCATAATGAGGATGAATTTCTTGTCCACCATCAAAAAATCTTAAGTGTTTGCCTTTGTTGCTTCCAGTTAATCAAGCCATTGCAATATCTGATTGTTCTTCTGGATTTTCTTGCAGGTTTGATGAACTTGTAAAGAAGTTCAAAGTGGAGTATCATGCTGGTGGCTCTACACAAAATTCAGTCAAAGTAGCCCAGGTTTGTCTTTATCCAGCAATACTCACAACTGATTAGATTATTTCCAATTCTCGTTCAACTAAGAAAGATGATCTGCTTCTAGCTAAAGTTGCTTATTCTATGTTTATTGTGCTGCAACTCCCACAGCCTTATAGTGTTTGTAATAAGATAAATGAGGTGACAATATCACCTCGGGAGGAACTGTGATCAAAATGATTTTCTTATTTTCTGGAGAAAGCAGTGCTGGAGTTTATTTTGTGCACATGTAAAGGTTGGATGTGTGGCTTTCCTGTTCAGTAGCTGCCATTAGGTATAGTACTGGACCAGGTTTGCCCAACCTTTCCATGTGAGGGGTCACATTTCAGTTTTTTTCTCACTCAAGGGCTGGTGAGGAAAATTTGAAAAGATAAGTTTTGGCACAACATTAAACATGGATTTCAATAAGACACTGAGGCATGAACAAAAGAAACAACTTACTGAACAAAAATAAAGCAAAAGCAAAACAATAAATCATTCATTCAAAATTGAATAATTAATAAAGGTGACAATTAGAATGCAAAAGGGTCAAATTGTTTTCACCTCACTGTCAGTCTGAGTAGTTATTAACTCATCCTCACCCAAGGCATGAGTAGGTGAGTTCGTTGGTGCATGGCAGCCCACACACAAACACACTCTCTTTCTCTCTCAAATGCGTGCACTTTCAGGCATGCACATGCCGGCTCAAATTGTCTTTCCCACATTAACTCACACTCTCTCTCCCCCTCGCGCCCGCCCGCCCACCCACCCCTTTCCTGCTCGCACTTGCGCTCACCCACCACCTCCCCCCTCGTGCTCACGCTCGCGTCCGCCCACCCCCTCGCGTTCGCATCCACCCCCTCCACCCTCGTGCTCGTGTCTGCCCGCCCCCTCGCGCTCGTGCCCGCCCACCCCCTCCCCCCTTGCACTCGCCCCCGCCCAACGCCTCCCCCCTTGCGATCGCGATCGACCCCACCCCAGCCGCCTCCCCCGGCCCTGCATCCAGTGCCCTGCCTCGTGTGCCCTCCCCCGTGCATGCGTGCCTGCTCCACCACTGTAGTAACCCTGTAAGGTCCTTAGATAGCACCTTCCATGCCAACAACCTCTACCAGCTGAAGAGGCAATGGTAGCAGAAGTATAGGAATATCACTTAGTTTCCCTCCAATCACACACCATCCTGACTTGGGGTTATATCACTGCCCCTCTTGTTTCGCTGGGTCAAAATCCTGTAACTGATCTCTTGACAATAGTGAGGATGTATCTATGCACAGAGTACAGCAGTTCAAGAAGGCAATTTATTACCACCTTCTTCAGTGCAGTTAAAATTAGGTAATAAAGGCCAGTCTAACTAGAGATGCCTGCATCCAGTGAAGGAATAAAAAACAAAAAATTGTCTAGGATGCTCAACCTCACCTTGGGATTTGAAAACTTGAGTGGAAGCAATTTTAAATTCAATGTTTAGAGTCTGTTACCACTCTTAGTGGTCACTCTTGGTCTCAGTTTAGCACTCAGTGAAGTGACAGCTTGTCTTGGAGCATTGTCTATTCCTCTAGCCTTATCCTGAATAGTTGGGATGTCAGTGGTCTAGATTGTCACTGACATAGTTTGCAGTGATCTGACACAGGCCTTTCTCAATCAAGTCTACAAGTCAAAATGGATCTGCTCTTTTATAGTTTCTTGGTTCCAGTCAATCTGGACATTATGCATTGCCTGCTGCCATTATACTTCAAAATCTAACAAGTGTCTTAAGGCCCTGCATATTAAAAATAGCAACCATTATTGTGCTGTTGGATTAACAGTAAATGCAGAATTATTACTGAGAAATGAAACTAAATCTAAATTAGGGAAACAATTTATTGAAACTACAAGTGCTTTGTCTGCTTATGTTCGCCACTCCAAAGAAGTAAGTCTGACTGCCACATTCATGATTTTTGTATCATGGGACAACATTCCCATTGTAGAGAACAATGAAAAAGGTAATCTATATTAGTTCAAAAGAAATCAACGGTAAAGTATAATAAATGCCAATTGAATAGTTAGCTTGAGTCATAAAATTGAAATAATGTGTTCTATGCTTCTCCAGTCAGCCCACATTTATGTTGAGAGCTGCGTGGGTGGAAAGTCATGATTTCACTTCTAGTGACATGCTTGACAGTCTAGTTCTTGGCTAAGTGGGTAGTCAGCTTCATCTGGAATTCCGCAGCCTATCAAAATGAATTGAGATTTTGTTAAAAAGTTTTCATGTTAGGAATTCAGGCAAAATGTAGTTGAGAGAAGGTTACTGACCAACATTTTGATTTGAAAAGCATGTGCCTCATTTACCTTTTCTATAGTGAAATAAAATTTCTGTCCTCTGCATTCTCCTTTACTTTTTGCACCTCCCAGTGAACCTCCTTGTGTTTCCAAAACAATTGCAGATAATTGCAAGTATGCTCCCCATGTTTTAGCCAACTGTGCCACAGTGACAAACCAGTGTGCTGCATTACTGATAACTCAATTTTATAAGAAACAGGTACTCTTTCCTTTCCAAATGTTGCAGAGCATTATACAACAGTTTCCGATTATCCATTTCATTTTAATCCCAAGTGGAATTTGTTGATAAGAATGGTCATTCTATTAGAAAGTACAGCTTGCAGATGACCAAGCCATAATGAGGATCAGCCGCTTGGAATGTGCTCCGATGATTACTATGTGCACAGGAATACTTCAAGTTATTGATATGTGCCTCCTCTCCCACAGCCTCCACTCAATTGTCACTGTTTTCTAATCTGACAATTGGCCAGCCTGTCAGCTTGGCTGACTACCATGCAGGGAAAGGAAGAAAAAGGTTAGAATAAGGTTCTACTGTTAAGTTTGTCAGGCCTCTGCGTTCCAGGCCTCTCTGCATTCCCTGCTGTTTGCAACCCTCCATGCTTCCTTATAAGTACTAGAATCCATTATTTTAGAACAGACAAGCAATAAAACTTCTGTGTTAATATTCAGTTCTTAATGAACATGAGGCTAATGCAGCAACGTTTCTAGCTTTACCCTTTTTGATTCCTGTTATGCCATTGCAGCAATGGTCTATTACAGGATTAAGAGCTTAATCATAGGAAATAGAATCTAGAATAGAATAAGGGACCTTCATCAATTCAGTTTTTCCTATGCTGTCATCTATCAATAGCTTTTCATATAATCTTTGCAATTTGTTTATCCCTAACCTACCTCATTTTAGGTTTGATATGAACTACAGAATGTTTAGCTTGACATTTTTATAGAGTAGAAATGATTGAGCAACATCTTGGTGATCTTTTTCAAAAGATTTTTTAAAGTAATGCACCATTCAGCTGACAACTGCTATTATATTTCAGCGTGCAATTATTCTACTGCTGCTTACTTTCAGATCGGGATTCAAGTTCTTGATAAAAGATAGCGTCATCGGCAAAGAAAAGGTTTCTGATGGTATCTTAGGCCATTAAAGATGAGAAACTGAGTGGAGCCAAGAGTGCTTCCTCAGAGACCTTTTGTGTAGACACTGCAATAAGATAAACTTCCATTAATCTTGTTTGTTATAAATTAAAGTTATCAGGCTTTGAGTTGGTGAGCTGACAGTGTTTAAAGTAGATATATTGCTTTTGGCTGGTGGTTAAACAATGAAGGATGCAAATCAAACTAAGGAAGCCAGGCTAGCGAACCATACTTGCAGGAAGTAAGGAGAATTTATTATTGTTTTACAACAATTTTGTCACAATATACCTTCTCAAACTCGGTCAACAGGATTTAATAAAAGAGGAAAATCATCAAATGGGTTCAAAATCTTCAGTATCTGCAGTATTTTGCTTTTGTTTTGTTTCAAGATCCTCAACACAGTTTGATAATAAACACCTGAAATTGTTAGATGAGCCAAGTATCATGGAAAATACTGAGGTGTACTTAAGGTTTGTCAGAATACATCACGTGTATCAATTTGTGGTAATTCATGGTATTTAATAAATCATCAAGTGGGCTAATAATTGTAAATATAGGTACAATAATTGCCAGAACAAAAGTATTCAATGAATTAATAGCAAGACAATTACTGGTTGGGCAGGTTGACTATCTTGGCTTGATATGTACTTTATTGCAGTTCCACTGCAAAGCTAGAGATATTCTTCTTCTGTCAGCTGATTTTAGTTATAATATAGGGATGAGTGTCAAGCAGCGATCCTCTGCTTGATGCTTGCGTCTGTTTTGCCCTTGGTGTTTTTGTGTGCAAGATTTGTGAATTAAAGCAAAGATAAATTACTAAAGGAAAGGTATTGTGTGGCTTTTCTTTGCACTGTGTCTAGGCCTTCAGTATCTCCATGAATACAGAATTCAGGTTATGGGCTCTGCAGTTTAGGCATGATTTCCTGTGTACTGAACTGTTTGAACCATTCAGCACATAGAACGGCATGTAAACAGCCTTGTTGGTTCATAGGATGTCGCACAAGGTGATTCATTGGACCATGTCAAAACCTCCAGCCAAGAGCATAAGCAGACTGTAGCTTTCCAACGTATTTGCTTGGTGTACTGCATTAGAAAGTTGTACATGACTTAAAAAGATGATATCTGAAAGGCCAGCATTCTGTTTATACTTTGTAAAATGGAAATGTAGCATTGAATATAGTCAGTTATAGTCTGTGGACATGAAGAAAACTTAGAAGATCCTAGCCAAAAACAACAGTATTTGAACACTACTCTCAAATATCTTGTACAGGCCAAAAGTAATAGACAATTTTGGAAAAGTTTATAACATGTTTTTCCTCCAGTTGCCACAATTGTTAAATAAATGTGAATTAAATTATCAGCACAGTTTCTTTAAATATAGGTAGATAACAATACTTCCTCCTGTTTGTTATAATATTGTCCACTATAGTCTTAAACTGATAAATTTGCTTTGGCGTAGCAAAAGTAACAATGAATCTTTCAAGTCTATCGCAATATCCAATATTGCCGTGGAAACAATAAGCAGTTCCTTCGCCCATTAGTTATATGTCAGTTACTCATTGTTGCTAGAAATTAATGCATCCATTCATGATGAATTTCAAACCATACTGGTCACAGTATATGTTGTTTAAAGAGCAAAACAAAAATAAGAGAAACAATGACTTTGGAATGCAAACTCCTTGTAAGAACCAAGTGTAGCCAGAGCAGTGAGCAGATTCTTGATGTGGTATTGGCTTGTTATTTCTCTTCAGAACTGGCAGCATTTTCTGCTTTAAGAATTTAGGAAATATGAGTAAGAGTAAGTTATTTGGCCCCTTGAGCCTGCTCTGCCATTTAGCTAGATCATGGCTGATCTCTGCCATTGTCCTGCACCATTCCTACATCCCTTGATGCCTTCACCAGCCCCTGAATGAAGAAATTCCTCTTTGAATAGCGTACCTCTTGATCTGAGACTGTCTCCTGGTTCTCTAAATCCTTTTGAAACCCCTTTCTATCCTCCTCACAACTCAATCGTCGACAATAATATTAGGATTGATCCCACATCCAAATCATTGATATAGATTGTGACTAGGTGGGGCCAAACTTTAATCTTTGTGGTACCCCGTTAGTCACAGACAGCCAGTCTGAGAGACCTGTTCATTCCTATTCTATTTTCTGTCTTAACCAATTCTCAAATCTATGCCATTATATTACCCTCAATCCCATGTGGTCATTTTTAAAATCTTAGATCTGTTGCATTTATAGATTTCTTCTCTCTTTATATCTTTCTTCTCTTGCGTGTTTTCTTACCCCCTTGCTGTTTCCATACTTCATTGTTCTTATGTCTTTCCATCATCTGTTTTGTCATTTAACAGCTTTCTGTTGAGTTTTCAGTATGGTCGCCTTTGTCAATCCCTATTTGGGGGTATCTATTTAATTCTCCATGCCTTTTCCCCCATTGAGACAAATATCTCTTTTCAAAATGGAATTTGAATTGAGAGAGAAAAAACTCAAAGTTCAAACTAGTCTGATTATTTTGTTTAACTTAAAACCTTTTATTGCCCTTTTGCCTCAATTGCAGCTATACGTTTTGAAAGGAAGAATGAGACACAATTTAAACAAAATTTCAATGTGGGTGCACAAGGAGAGGGACCTGAGGCTTCACATTCACAAAACTTTCAAGGTGATTCAAGGTGTTTAAACAAAAGGCTGCTTGACTTCATTAATTGAGCCATGAAGTTCTAAAACAAGGGAGTTATGATGAGCCTTTATAAATCACGGATTAGTCCTCAGCTGGAATATACCGTATGTCAGATTTTAGACACCGCTCTTCAGAAAGGATATATGTGGAGAATCTAAAGAAGCTGAGATTGTTCTCCTTTGAGCAAAGGGAGATTTAATTGAGATGCTGAAAGTTATGGGATATTTTCTTAAGTCCAGGCAGGGAGAAACTGTTTCCACTGGTTGGAGGATCAGTAATTAGAGGATGCAGATTTAAGATGACTGCAAAAGAACCAAGGTGATGAGGGGAGATTATTTTACACAACAAATCAACATGACCTGAACTGAACTGCTTGAAAGTAGGATGGAAGCAAATTCAACATTGGGAATTGGATATATATTTGGAAAAGAAAAAAACTGAAGAGCTTTAGCAAAGAGCGGGAATATGATTAATTGGTTAGCTCCTTTGTGCATAGACACGATAGGCCAAATGACCTCTTGTCTACTCTATGATTGATTTGTGGCCAAGAATCTGTTATTTTATATGCATTTGTGATGCGTTGCTTTAACATGCTTCGCTAAAGATCAAGTGACACCAATTAAACCACGAGCTTTTTAAAATTGGCACTTAAGGTTTTCCAAATGGTGAATTGTTGCCATAGGACCAAATGGAAGCCACATACTGAGCCTAAAGAAAGCCACTGAAGTTTGGGGTGTGCTTCAAAAGTTATTTCTAAAATAATTGTGATTAGAATAACTGGAGAGTGGGTTCTGAGTTTGAGGGAATGCCTCATGTTGTGCATAATTCTGAGTGCTTTGGGTGCTGCTGAAGCAAGCCCTTTGAGATCTTAAGCCGTGTTGTTAATATTGTGGAAGAATATCTGATCTGTTCAGCATTTGACCTCTGCAATTTAGAGAGGAGGTTCTGCTAGATCGGTCCTGTAAATTTTCTGTGGAACTCAAGTGAGATAAATTGACAAGCTTTTTTGTTGAATTTTAGAGATTTTCTTTTTAAATTCTATAACATGCATTATCACTTGCAATTATCCAATTTTGTTGCCTTGACTTAGGTCTCTTTTTCATGGAATATGTGCAACGACTGGTAACTATAAATGATGTGGTCAGCGGCTAAGTAATCAATTACAATCGAGCCTCAAATAATCTGCTCTTGTATTAGTGACCCAAAAATAAATTGCTGATGAAAGCAAATTAGGACTGGTGGAAAACCAAATAAAAAGGAAAATATAGTGTAGAGTAAAACAGTGATATAAGTGAAGATGAAATAAAAACTGAGGCAAGGGGTCTGTCTGCCACTTTAATCAAACCTTTCTTGAGAGGGAGATCTCAACCTTTTTCTAATGTCTGAAATACTATATATTAAGTATTGCAGAATCCCGTGCAGTCTCACTATTGAAGAAACCACCATGTTTAAATTACTTACAGCTTTAAGTCTCTGTTCACGTCAGTTGAGCTTGCAACAGTAACCACTTCAGTATCTGTTGAAGCCCATTAAGGCCAGTGATCATATAAATTTTGTTGTGGCCCATCGGATGCAAGTGAAAGCACCTAGTTATTCAACCCCATGACAAGAAACAGTTGGTATTTGCAATGTCATCATTTGTTAGGTTAAGACTGTTTCGGCTTTCTTGGTAGAGTTGTGATAATTCATAAAACGTAGCCTTATGTAGCAAATACATTTTTCAGAAAATATTAAGAATAGAGTCAGCTTTAAAGTTGGAGATGGGTGGAGTCGTGCATTTGGCTTTATGCTTTCTGTAGTTTGAGATCTGACTATTAAGGGCAACATGATTTGAGTGCTGGAAATGCACATCCGATTAGGTAGCAAATGTGGAGAGAGAAACAGAGGCCAGTAAAGGAACTGTTTATATTGTCACATAACTGCATGACCTGCTCAGTATTTCCAACATTTCTCATTTGTATAACAGCATTAATGATTTGATTTGATTATTGCCATATGTATTAGTGTACAGCTTAAGTATTGTTTCTTGCATGCTAAATAGACAAAGCATACCATTTATAGTGAAGGAAAGGAGAGGGTGCAGAATGTAGTGACATTCAGAATACAAGAGTAACTTTTAAATTGTTGACTTCTGGTTGTTTGGCTTAAAATTCAACCTGGCACATGATCATAATCAATATTTAATTCATTTTTTGTGGTTGCCCTTGGAGCACTAAATTTGTAGGATCCATGAATCAGTATACTTGATGATTGCAGATAATATTTAAGAACTGAAGATCATTAAAATGGATTACAACACAACTTAGATGTTTATATCTAATTATTAAAGGTGAGAAAGAAATGATCTTGTAGCGTTCCAATGTATTTGTGAATTGCTGTAACATTTGTTCATGGGGATTTGTATTCTGGTGTACGTTGTACTTTGTTATCTCAAGCTGTGAAATCCGACACTTAAGTTGTTACTGGGTTTCTTTTAAAAATGGGATTGTTGAATATTAATAGGTCTCATTCTTGAATCTGAAAAGGATAAAGTTTCTTCGATAATAAACTTTAAAATATTCAATAAGGGTTTCTACAAGGCTGATTGAGTGCTTACGTGCCATCAGATAATTGGTACCTTTCTAGAATAATCGCACTGGAAACCACATTTATCTTTTTGCATATCCTAAAATAGTCATCCTGTGGTCAGAGTAACTTTGTAGATTGTGCAGGAGGATACAGTTGCTGGAGTCATAAAATGGAAAATCAGTAGGTGGAAGAGAGCCTGTGTGTGTTGAAGACGTGTGTTTGAGCATTTGTCCTGAATTAGTGTCATTGTGGAAGCAGAATCTCAAATGATTCAAGTATTTGGTGTGGTTTTTGCAAGGAACCTTCTCCCTTTCTCATTGTTGTGTGGCATCCCATCTGATTGGTTCTACTTTTCTTTCCTTTACTCTGGAGAAGTACCAAGCCTCTACTTAATGCACATCTGTGTATAAGTGTATAACAAGCAACATTAAAATCATAACATTGTTATATTGAAAACAATAATAGCTAGCTTTGATACTTCCTTTGTGAAGCTATTTAACTCAAATTGAGTTTTTTTTACACATAAGAAACACACAATTATGATTTAATTTCAGTGGGTACAGCCCTTGAAAAGCAGAAAGCATTCCAGGCTGGTAATTTAACTTGTTTTTGACTGGTTACTTGCCAGCCTTTCGCAGCATGGGCAATATGAGAAAGGAAGAAGGTACCTAGATGTCTGTTGGGAGGAGAAAAGGGAGTGCAAGTAGATTTCTTGTAAATGTTGAAGAATTTAGAAAACTTGTGTGTAGTTGCCCCACTGTAGGTTAGATTACAGGGAGGTGTGTCATATCTCATAATTGGCATTTCTGCTATTTGCTGCTGAAAAGTTTAGATATATTACAGAAGCATGCTCTGCTGTCTTTAGAAGAGAATTAAGTTATTGAACTAGGCTGTTAGAATTAATATTTGAGTTTCAGTTGACTGCAATAATCTTTTAACAAATTATTATTAGGCTAAAGTGTGCTTTGACTTATTGGATACAATTATGTGGTAGTCTTCCAGTACGTCCAAGTGTTTTTGTGCTCCTGGTAACTGAGGGTCAAATTCATGGAGCAGTTATTCTGTGTCTGGCTGCAGCCTGTGAATCCACATTCCTTGAATAAAAATTGCATGTTTTGATTGATGTGTTGGCTGAACTGATCCATCATATCACCAGCAATTCCAGAAGCCATGAAGTGGTTATAATGGCTAAAGTCAAAGCTTTTGATGTAAAAACATTTTCCCTAAAATAATTATGGATCCTTGCATTTGAACGTCTTTTGAAAAATAGGTGCTTCATATCATGACCTACAATCCTAATTGGAAGAACAATCAGGTGCAGCTATACAAATTTATAGATTATGATGATTTCCATGGGGAAACGGTAGACCAAAGTTTACAGAATGACCACCTCAAACCTGCAGATAAAGGAATTATCAACAAAATTTAATTTTTATAAATTTTACTTTTAGACGAATTATAATTAATGTAAATTAAACAAGAATTAACAGACAAAAGATCTTTCAGGTAAGACAAATTTAGTTTTAGTAGATGATACCACAAGGATCTGTCTTACAAAACCTTAACTCCCTGTATCATGTTCCAAAGGTTCCCTAACTCAGCCTTTGGAACTTCGGATCTCTCATTTTCCCAGACACAAACCTGTAGAACCTCCTTGGCTAGATTTACAACAGAGATTCTTCAGTGACTTCTTTATCTATCTTTTTAATAAATCCTGTTCAATGGTCTGGTTGGCACTCGCAAAACTGGGGCAATTACAGCAAAATTCTTGAATTCGCTATCACCCATTCTAATCACATCTTCATTTTTCTGTCCTGTTTAGCTGTTACACACACACATCATGTAATTGTGTCTTTTCTGTTCTCCCTTCTGTTGCAGCCCCCCTCTGTTTGCAGCAATAGCTTATTTGTTGTCTTTTGTGTATCTGGCTGCGTGGCTTTTTTTGTTGTAGCTAAACTTCCTTCTTTTTGGTACTGTTTGCAGCTCAAGGATCACCTTGTCACATGAACCAATACTTCTTCTTATCCAAGGTGAATCAGTTTCCCCTCTCACTCCCACATTGGGATTTTATGAACATTGCAACTGATTCCTTTACAATTGGTGCAAACCCTTAAAAATCCCTTTCAAACATTCTTATAAGCAATTACTGATTCCATAAACATTTTTAAAGAAATTTTTTTTGTATTGTACTGCTTTGGCTGACAGGTGGTCACAAGATGCACTCTATAACTTACATTTTTTAATATGTTCATTTAGAATTCTTTCAATTTCATGCAAAGGTTCACCAAATATATTTAAAAAAACTTCCCCTCAGTCTTAAATAGAAGACCGCTAATTTTACTGCATTCTCAAGTTCTGGGCTACCCCACAAGGGGAAGCAATCTCTCTCAATCCAGTCCTCAGAACGTAATTTGTTTCCAGTTGAAACCTCTGCCTGTTTATTGGTCCATTACGTTATGGCGGTTATTGCTGATCATTTTCATTTTTGGCATAACAACATTCTTCTGTAAGATATGACCCAGAAAATGACTTGAGTCAAGTCTTTCATCTCCCCAGATTTCCCACAGCACATCAAAGCAATTGGATTTGTCTATTTTTAGTATTGTTGATTGAGGGCTAAATGTTGGCCAGCACACTGGGAGAAATACCCTGCTGTTCTGCAATAGAATCTACAAATTTTTAAAATTTAACCTGAACAGGTAGACTGGAGCTCAGTTTCAAATCTCACCAGAAACGTGGCAGTCAAAATGTGCACCTTTTCTCTTGGAGCACTTATTGAATGCTAAGAGTAACAACTGTTCTTGGCATGCTGTCAGAAACTGGCAACTACTGTTTTCTTTACGATATCATTTATGTGCTGGCATGTTTCTTAACCATAGCTTTTTACTTAAACCAATCTTTTGCCAAAAGTAGTTGATTAAAAATATCTATTTATTCAAAAGCTGTGGTAAACAAAAGAGCTTCCAAGCCAGTCAGGAGTTTAAAACCAGTAAGAAAAATATTTAACTTGTTTCTCTCATTTTGCAAGACTTAGTTGGTCATAGTGCTATATGAAATGTTTATTTCTCTCAAATTCAAAAGTGAAATAAATCACTGTGGGTTAAAAATTCTCAGCTCAAATCATTTTGATAAGGAAATTACAGTGTAAACTTAACAAGTGGAGATACTTGATGTTTGAAGTGACCTTCCTATGATATTTTCATGAATAAGTTGCACAATTTGTTCTCTGGATTTAACATCATTCATGGTTTACTTAACCTTCTAATTAGTAGTGATAAATTATGAAATGTATAAAAAATGAGAGACTTGGATTAAAATCTGGACATATGAATTTTTTGTGGGCACTTAAGCCAAATTATTTTATTTCTGCTTACTTTTAAAAACATCAGTTGCCTAGCAATGCTTCGAATCGGTTTTACCAAATTTCTATAATTGTGAGCTTACATTAACACTGCAATGAAGTTATTGTGAAAATCCCCTAATCGCCACGTCTGACACCTATTGGAGTACATCAAGGAAGAACTTAGCATGGCCAATGCACCTAACCAGCATGTCTTTTGGACTGTGGGAGGAAACTGGAATACCTGGAGGAAACCCATGCAGTCACGGAGAAAACATGCAGGCTCACGTAGTGACCCAAGTCGGAATTGAACCTGGGTCCCTGGTGCTGTGAGGCAGCAGTGTTAACCACTGCCATCATGTCTTGTATCTTGGATGAGCCAGTTTCCTCCAGGTGAATACTGGAAAGACAGAAGCTATCACCGTCAAACCTCAGTATTTTTAGTCTACCTCCCAGCTGCTGTATCTGGCTGACACAGTAAGAAGTCTCACAATACCCAGTTAAAGTCCAACAGGATTATTTGGTGGCAAAAGCCATTAGCTTTTGGAGCACTGCCCCTTCATCACTAGAATGGGAGTTGTATTCACAAAAGGGGCATATAAAGACACAAACTCAATTTGCAAAATAACAGTTGGAATGCCAGTCTTTACAGGTAATCAAGTCTTAAAGATGCAGGCAGTGAGTAGAGAGAGCATGAAGCACAGGTTAAAGAGATGTGTATTGTCTCCAGACAGGATAGTGAGATTTTGCGAGTCCAGGCAAGTCGTGGGTTTGTGAATAGAAGTTTGTGAATAGAACTTCCACACACCTGATGAAGGGGCAACACTCTGAAAGCTAGTGGCTTTTGCTAGCAAATAAACATGTTGGGCTTTAACCTGGTGTTGTGAGACTTCCTACTGTGTTTACCCCAGTCCAACGCCGGCATCTCCACGTCATATCTGGCTGAACCATACTGTTTGAAGTATCAGCATCCTGCTAGACTGTGAACTGAGCAACCCATCATATATGTTCTGTATTATTAAGATTGCCTGTTTTCATCTCTGTAAAGACCTGCATCAGACCACTTGTGCAGCTGAAACTTTTACTCATGCTTTTGTGGCTTGGATCTCATGCTTTCATTGCCAGCCTCACATCATCCACTCTAAATAAATTTTAATTAATTCAAAGCTTTTTGCTCTCTACATGAAGAAAGACTATTATTTTTAATATTTTGGGGTTTATTGCGTTATTCTCTGAAGTAGACACGATTGCCTGAGTGTGACTAATTTAAGTATACTGAAGACAGTTGGACTGCAAGGCTTTTGACATCAAAGATGTGTAGGTGTGAAAGACATGTAAATATGGACAAATTGAAGTTCCTGCAAGCAGATAAGCCATAGGTAGCAATTTACATCTGAAGATAAGAATGAATTTGGATTTTTAGTTGTTAAATTTCAAAGGGAAATAAAAGGGTTTATAACTTGGGCGAGGTCAAAACCAAATAAGGCAAGATTATTTACTTTAATTTGACCCGAAAGTTTGGACAATTAAAAGAATGTGAATGATATTCATATTCTGGGAAAGATAAGTTTCAAGGAAGCAAAAGGACAGTGGAATTGTGATGAAAAAGAAAAGAGACTACTTAAGAGATGTGAGAACTGTTGGAAGTGGCCAGGTAGGACCACCTCAAGTGCTGCTGTGCATTGGGAAAAGAACTGTGAAAAGGCAAAGTGAAGCAGTTTGCCAAACAACTCAGAAGTGTCTATTTTTCTTTGGTTAATGCTCTAATATTTAAAATTCCCACAAGTATTCAGTGGAATTTTGTGGCTTCTGACTTCATCCACTTTCATGGTTGAAATATGAAAAGAAAAGAGTTGTGGTAACCTTGCCAAGTTTCCCTTTGAGATTTGCTTTGCGTGGCAATTACCACTATTTGGATCATAATATCTATCTTGTCTCATTTTTAAAGTTTTGCACACCTATAATTCCTCTCCATTTAAAAATCTCTAGTGTGGAAATCCCTTCCAAGTACATGATGATTACTATCTCTGATGAGATCAACCATGATTTTATTGAATGGCGGAGCAAGCTCAGTGGACCAATTTCCTCATTCCCCCTGTTCTTTATGATCTTATAAAAGCAGCCAGATGAGGTCTGCCTTGTGTGGAAGATTTGTTGAATTAGAGTTGATCTGAATGTGAATGTGTACTTACACAATGTCTACCCATAAGCTACGTAAATGAAAATACAAATACTTCAAAGATTTTCTTTGAGGAAAGTGGTGTCTATTGAAGAAACTTAATTCCTGCCCATCAGCTGAGCACAAGTAACAAAGTAGATTCTAAAGGATCAAACTAGTTGGGTTAAGTGTGCTGATTCTGTGCTGTTTATTCAATGTACATTGGTGTTGGGAAGCAAGAATTCTATTTGTCCAATGTCATTTGTAAATTTATAATTCCAGTAATACTATATTTCTGGTTAGTTTTGTTGATTATTGTTCCATTTATGCAATATAGAATTAATTTATGCAATTATGGATTTCTAAATAATACTTTTTTTAATTGATACATGATTTTCTTAAGAATTGAGCTTTCTAGATCTGCAAATTTATTCTGGAATACTTAGGACAATATGGAAATTAATCACCATTGGCTGCTGTATAATTGAATCTCTCACTCATTCTCTACGCTGAGAGCGATCTGGTATGAATCCATAGATAATGCGTTGCGCTAATGAAACAGGAGGCATAGATGGCAGGCAGCCATCAGAACAGACCTGTTCAAGATACCATACAAATTGAAACAGTTGTGGATCGTAATGCTGCTCAAAAGGAGCTAATTCCAGATTATCAGCCATATGTGCAACCCTTATGGAGAGGAGCACATATCTGCACCATTACTAACTATGCATGAAATTGCAGTGATGGTAGATGTCGTCCAGATGTTGTATTTGAAAACAGCTTATCCTTTCCTTCAGCTTCTTTAAAAATCGATGCTTGTTTTTGATTTCCATCACACTGATTAACAAAAAAAACACTGAAGATCTTTTACAACAGCCTAAATATCTGTTTTAATTTTGTTGATGGATTTGTAGACAAAACTTCATCTTCATGGTAAGACCAAGATCCATCTTGCACCTTTTTCTTATTCTTTCATGACACGTGGGTACTGCAGGGAAGGACTGCATTTGTTGTTCATCCCACAATGCCCTTTAGAAGGTGGTGGTGAGCTACTCTCTTGAACTGGTGCAGGTATACGCAAGATGATATTAGGAAGAATTCCAAAACATTAATTCAATAGTAATGAACGAACAGCACTCCAGTTCCAAGTCGGGATGAAATGTGGCTTATAGATGTTCCCACATTTTAAAAAATCTCCTTTGTATTTGTTTTTCCAAAAATCTGTAATGCTTTGGCACGTTTCAGTTGCCAGACAATGACCATTTCTAACAACAGAGAATCTCAGTGACGTCAGTGTGTAACGTTTACAAAATGCACTGCAGAAACTCACCAAGGCTCCTTGGACAGTACCTTCTGAACCCTTGACCTCTACCACATAGAAGGACAAGGGCAGCACATGCATGGGAACGCCCCCACCTGGAAGTTCTCCTCCAAGCCACACATGGCGGCCCATCCTGACTTGGAACTGTATCACCCTTCGTTTACTATCACTGGGTCAAAATCCTGGAACTCCCTTCCTGACAGTTCTTCTGGTATACCTACAGCAAATGGAATTCAGCAAGACAGTGACTACCACCACATTCTCAAAGGCAATTAGGAGATGGGAAATACATGCTGACCCAGCCAGCTCCACCTACATCTTGTGAAAGGATAAATTAAAAATCAAGTTTTTGTTGTCAAATTTCGGTCATGTTTATGGTTAAGAAATGCCAACTCACTTTTTACAGAGAGCCACCTCCTAGTTCTTGACAGGCCATCAGATGGACATGGCTTTGTTGCAGACATGTCGTTTTTTCCAACAATATGGTTGGCCTAATTAGTATTTTGCGTTCCCTTTGTCTTAGTAACCCATTGTCCTGTGAAGAAATTGGCAAAAAATATTGATTCCTAATTTTCAAAATCAGGATCAACTTGGTTTAGTTAGTAGGTTCTGGCTTCAAACTTTATTTTAAGACTTGAGCACAAACTTTAGGCTGACACTTCAGTGCAATACTGAGGGCCATCTCAGCCATCACATTAAACCAGGATCTGACCTGTTCTTGGACTTAAAAGTGAATTTAAAAGAACTTATTCGTTCAAGAAGTGTTGAGAACTCTAGCCTTGGCCATCATTTCCCCCTTAACAATCACCACCAAAACAAATAAAATTGTCATTTATGGAATCCGGTATATAAATTGCCTCATATGTTTATCTGACAAATAACTCCTTCAAAATCAAGGCCTTCGGAAGGGCAGTGAAGTAAAGAAACCTATTAGAGAATAGGTAATGAGGGCAGGAAGCACCAGAATTGGGAAAAGAAGCTCATTTATACAAAAATGCTTGCATTTCATATTACACAAAGTGACCAATTGTGCCTGATGTTATTGAATCTGTTGCTTTAGAGAATATCTTTCAGACTAATTTGTGATTGTTTGAGGTTTTCATCTGTTAGCGTTCTGGGCATCCTGAAGTAAAAGATAAGTGGAACATCACTGTATTCCACCAAATTCTTCAATTTTTTTAAAATTGAAATGTTCAAGACTTTTATAATTGTTTAATTGAAGCCTTATTTCAATTTATAATGTAAAAGAGAAATTACCACTGTATCTTGTCCTTCCCACTATAAGTAAAAATGTTAGTCCTTGGATGCAAAATTGGGATGAGTTGTTTGGGCACTGTATGTGTTGTTTAAGATCCAAAATGCTGTCCAGTGTGCAAGCATGCTTCTGTCACAAGTTGTGCTGGGTGCCATCTTGGTAATGGACAAACCAGGAATGTTTCTGTGCTCACATCTGAAGCAGCTGTCAGTCAATTTTAAAGTGCAAATAAGGATTCTAATGCTTGCTTCTGGCCCCGACTGCAAATTTGATTTGCCTTGAGTGGACAACACCAGTATTTAGCACGGTCGCTGCTGCACTCAACCTCCTAGCTCCTTCACGCTTTACCCCACTTCTCCAATTACCCCAGAAGTCTGTGATCTTTGTGTACAATCCTCTACCAAACCCCAATTATGGTCTCTGAGGCCCTTCTTTTCTTCCTCCAGAATCCGACAATCCAATCCAATCTCTTAACTGGTAATTGAAGCACTAACCTTTGTAGGCTCTTATCATAGCACCACCTGCGTTGTGTTGAGCTGTTCAGAACTCCCATCTGCATGTGGGCTGTTAACGTTCAGCATCATGGCTGAATTCCTGGACCCTAGACTCTTCTTTAGCAACTAGAATACACTCAAATGTCAGGTTTTCAAAAAAAGTAGTGTTAAATTTGAGAACCCACTTTTATGACTTCCTTCTGTCCTGTCATATTTACAGTTTATTACCTCTACAATGTGTCTGCAGCAGCTGGGAAATCTCCAAATAGAAAAGCTTCATTTTACTATAATAATGGATGTTAATGGACCCAGATGCAATTTTCCATCTGTCAAATGGGCAAAATGCCCCATAAACAAAATGATTCTTAAAGGGATAGAGGCATTTTAGCCTGTAGTTTTTTTTAAATCTCTTTTTTCCTGTAGTGTTTTTAAGAACTTTTTTTTGTTCTTTATTCTTTGGCATCAGAACATGAAAGTATTAAGTAGAGCCAAATGATTTCATAACTCTGAATATTTGGCAAGTTGCTTGCAAACAAATGTTTCCTTTTCAACAATATTCAACAATATTGTCACAGTCCTGCTGGTGTGGAATGCGTGTACAAGGGCTGGGAAGATTTGTAGTGTAAAAGCTTTATCTTTATATGATATGCTCAGAAGCCTCTGGGTGAAGCATTGAAAACAAAAAGGAGTTTGCAGAGGAATAAAGATTTTTATGACTGATTATTTTTCGTTGTCTTTCATTGCTTTTGCGATCATTTGTATTTTTGGCATTAGAACATAAAGTGAATACTTACGTAGAAACAAAAATAATTGAAGCACTTACAAGAGTATGGAAGATCAAAAAAGTCATTATGGAAAGGGCCTATGAAAGATGGCGCTCACGGTACCAACTTTCACTGCAAGCTATCCAACAACAAACTACAGTGCTCCATGTTGGATGGCAAATCAAGTTAAAATTAATGATGGGATTTGTTCCTAAAGAGAGACTGATTTGTGACTGATATGGTACAGAATAAAAGATGTTAGGGTGATCAATTATTACAAAATTGTACTGTCAGGATCTGTCAGAGCCATGAACTGTATCTGCAAGTCTGGGAATACCTGCTTGGCAAAGACTGAAGGCCAGCAATCTGCACACTCTTGAGTCAGTGTGCAACCATTTATTGCAAGGACACCAGCAGTGAACTTTGCCCCTTGGGATGAGTCACAGTTACAGAGTTGTCAGCGAGTTTTCTACCTCTGTATTTGCTTTGCAAGGCACTTAAGTATCTTTGGAAAGACTGTCAAAATGAATTCAGACCACTGGCTCTGTTTGAATATCCAACTTTAGTTTATCTGGAAGATTTTAATAATTGGCTATTCTCATCTCAAATAAGCACAAAGATCCTGAACTCCAAGTGGGGCATGGAAAATAGTTGGGTTGTTCATGGTTCAAGATATAAAATGATTTCATGCTGTTTTATGATTTAATAGTCTTTGGTAAGAAAGGTAGGATTTTGGAGGAATGTAAAAGTTACCAAGATACTTGAGAATATATTGGCTTGTTATTGTATTTGGTTAGTTTTAGCATTGATCAGGTCTTATAAAAAGGGGAGTTAATAAGAACATAAGAAATAGGAGCAGGAGTAGGCCATCTAGCCCTTCGAGCCTGCCCCGCCATTCAATAAGATCATGGCTGATCTGTCGTGGCTCAGTTCCACTTTCCCGCCCTCTCCCCATAACCCTTAATCCCCTCTCTTATCAAAAACCCATCAACCCGCGTCTTAAAAATATTTAGCGAGGCAGCCTCCACCACTTCAACGAGCAGAGAATTCCAGAGATTCACCACCCTTTGAGTGAAGAAGTTCCTCCTCAACTCCGTTCTAAACCGCCCCCCCTTTATCTTGAGGCTGTGCCCCCTAGTCCTACTGTCTTTTTTGAGCGGGAAGAGTCTCTCCACCTCTATCCTATCCATCCCATTCATCATCTTATATGTCTCAATGAGATCTCCCCTCATTCTTCTAAACTCCAACGAGTACAAGCCTAGTTTATTCAGCCTCTCCTCATAGCTCAACCCCCTCAACTCCGGTATCAGCCTAGTAAACCTCCTCTGCACTCCCTCCAAGGCCAAAATATCTTTGCGCAGGTGCGGCGCCCAAAACTGCACACAGTACTCCAGCTGCGGCCTCACCAATGCCCTATACAGCTGCAGCAAGACCTCCCTACTTTTATATTCAATCCCCCTCGCTATGAAGGCCAGCATCCCATTCGCCTTCCTGACCACCTGCTGCACCTGCAAGCTGGGTTTTTGCGACTCATGCACAAGGACCCCGAGGTCCCTCTGCACCGTCGCCTGCTGCAGTTTTTCGCCACGTAAGTAATAGTCCTTCCTACCATTCTTCCTACCAAAGTGGACCACCTCACACTTGCCAACATTAAATTCCATTTGCCAGTTCCTGGCCCATTCGCCCAGCCTATCTAGATCCTTCTGCAGACTCTCCACACCCTCCGCACAATTTGCCGTTCCCCCAATCTTGGTGTCATCAGCAAATTTCGACACCCTACACTCGGTTCCCTCCTCCAGATCATCTATATAAATGGTAAAAAGCTGAGGCCCCAGCACCTCTTTTGACAGCCAGTACTTTTTGTTGTAATCAACTGCTACGTGCATTTTAATGTGACCTTTAACAAAGAAGATCACAAAGAACTTCACAGAAGCATAAGGCAAAAATGAATGTCAAGCCAATAAGGAGGGTTTTTGGGAAAGGCGGTCAAAAGCAAAGTTGAAGAGTTAAGATTCAAGAAGTATTATAAAGGAGGATGGGAAGGTGAAAGGCAAAGGAATTCCAGAGCATGTAACAAGACAGCTGAAGAAACAGCGCCAATTGATTCACAAGTGGCTAAAGTCTAGAAAAAAAAAGTGGAGGTGGGGGGATTTGAGGAATGTTGTGGAGATGGTGAGGTGGCATGTCATGACAGTATTTAAAGAAGAGTATGAGTGTATTAAAACTGAGATGTTTTGGGACCAGGCACCAGTGTGGTGTGATTGGATATGGGCAGCGGAATTTTCTATAAGGTAAAGTTTATGGAGGGACTGAAATAGTAAGCTGGCCAGGACAGCATTAGAATAGTAAGTGACAGAAGAAGAGACGAAGGTTTCAGCAACACAAGCTGAGAATGTAACAAATTATGCAATTCCGTGGCAGGTCCTTGGTGATTATTCGCCAAACCCACGGCCAAGTTCCAGGATTCTTTAATAATTGGAAACTCACCCTAGTATTGAATAGGACTTAGAGGTTTTAAGCAGCCTTGTTTGAATTGAGATGACTGTGATTGAAAGGGGCGGCAATGGTATAGAATGTGTGGTAGATTTGAAAATGATGACCTTCTCTTCCCACCTTTGAACTGAAGGAAATTGGGCTACAGCAAGTCAGAATCTCAGTCAAGTAGTCAAACAGCAACAATGGAGCAGATGGCAGATACAACAGAGCTGAGAGTCCACAACATTCGTGTGAAAGCTGACCTCATATCTTTGGATGAAAAGATAGCATGCAGGTGAGGGGTGGGCAAAAGATAGAATCTTAGAGGACTCTGAAGGCAGTGGTGCAGGACTGGGAAGAGAAATTGTTAATACTTTGACTACAGTAGGATAAGAGTGGAGGAAGCAACTGAGCGGGACAACAAAAGAGCTTTGGGAATGATAGCGTGGTTACAGAATGTCTCGAATTAGCTTTTTTATTTTAAATTTCCAATTACAATTTAGACAATGTTCCCTTTTTTTAATTACAGTGGATGATTCAGCAACCTCGTAAGGTAGCAACTTTCTTTGGGTGCATTGGAAAGGATAAATTTGGTGAAATTTTGAAGAAGAAAGCCGAAGAAGCCCATGTCGATGCCCATTACTATGAACAAAATGAACAGCCAACGGGCACTTGTGCTGCCTGCATCACCGGTGACAACAGGTCAGCGACTCCTTTCAAGAAACTTAGTTTAAGGTTAGGATACTGGTTTTTATTAAATAAAGCAAATGCAAGCTAGACTGTAGTACAGCTCTCCAACTAAATTGGCCCAGTGGCCTCCTCTACACCACATTATTGATGGATTTTACAAAAATCTTGATTTATCAAGTCATACCTCAGCCCTTTGTACTCCAGTGCAAAAGAGCCAACATCCTGAAGTCTTTCTTCAGATCTCTCACTTTCTGATAACATCCCTGATAATCTATGTTGTTTTTCTATCCTTCCTAAAATAGGTACTTAAGGTGGGATTTTGCTGTAGCATGCTTCAGACTCATTACTATGGATTCCAGTACCCTTTTTAATGGCCTCAACTATATGTGCAACTTTTAGTTTGTCATGTCCACGCATTAAGACCCTTCTCCTTGAGTACATTTCAGATCTTAGCATTTAAGGTGCATCCTTGTTTTTCCTTCCAAAACACACAATTTTTTTGTACATTAAACTTTCTTTCCATGCGATATTTCATTCTTCCCATCACAATTTACTTTTCCCCTAATTTGGTATGATCATCAAATTTTGATATTCCATTAATCTTATCTTATTTCATTAAGTATGTAGAAATAACAACAGCCCCAATACACCACAAAACAACAGACGTAACACATTTCCAGTCCAAGAAATTTCCCTTTGCATTCTGCCCGCCAACGATCTATACATATGGCCAAATTCTCTTTAGTTCATTGTACCACATTGTCTTTGCTGTAAGCCTCTGATGTGGCTGTGATTTCAGCTACCTTGGTCCTCAGTTTTGGAATTCCCTGTCTAAACCTCTCTGTTTCTCTGTTTTAAGATATTCCTAAAACTTAACTCATTATCAAGCTTTTGGTAATTTTTCCTGATTTCTCCTTCAATGGCTCAGTATCACAAAATTTCAAATTGTTTTTCTGCTTATTTCCTTGATTTATTCTCTCTTGTGTTGCTTCAAAGAATTCTATGATTATTAGTCAAATATAGCCAGCATTTTAGAGATCCATGCCCACTTCGTTGAATCGTTCATTGTAACCTCAATCTTTGTTACAAGACTATAGTAGAAGATTAATTAGGATATAATTTCCTAGTTTATCCCTGTTCTTTTTTTGACAGGGGAATTGCATTTCTCCATCTGAGGTTTTGGAATGTATATGATGTATGCTCACTATATTTTAAGTATTTCTCGTTGTTGGTCTATTATTTTCTATCCAAAATTTTCTTCAGTTGATTTAACCGATTTTTTTTCTGATCAATCATGCTCTGAACCAAATTATGTTGTGGTCCCTGTTTCACAAATGCACATTTGTTTTTTAGGTTACCTATCTGCTCTGTTTCATTATGGAGGACCAGTTCAAGAACTGTTTCATTCCTTGTTGGAGTAGCAACTGATAAAGCAATTAAAGATGCGATTTTGTATTCAGTCACTTTAATAATTGAATCAAATTCTTGATCTCCTAAGATCTTGGATTATTTTGGTTGATATTTGTTAGCTCATTCTCTAAGAACCACAAAGTTTATTGTGCAGTTGGAGGCAGTTTGACCCATTGACCAGAATTTCCCCGTCCTGCCTGCCATGGGAATCTCAACAGGCAAGACACGGACCACAGAAAAGTCCATTGACCTTGGGCGGGATTTTCTACCCATGGGGCGTGTGTGGCTGGAAAATACCGCACATCATGTTTCTTCTGATCCTTTGATAGCGCAATCCAAAACTTATTCTACCCTCATTCTATCTCTTCACGGCCCTGTATCTTTTTCCTAATTCAAGTATTTATCTAATTCCCAGTGTCCTAGACTAACCCAGCCAGAAACCTCCCCTTTAACTTCCTGATCAGTGGATGGGAATAGTCCCCAATCTCAGTCGAACAGGGACAATTCTGGAGATGATTGGTGTGTGCATGGCAGGGCAAGGGAAACCCTTTAATGCAAAGCCCAGAGCTTTCTAGATTGAAGTATAAAACATCTGCCTGGATGTCTTGGTCCATATTCTAACTCCCCGCCGCAGGCCAGGCCTGCTGGAGTGAAGATCACTATTCGTATCAAACCTTCAACATACTGGAGTTGGGTGTTGAAGGGCCACTGCAAGTTAACATTAGGGTGTGGCAAGGTAGCAATGAGATTGGTGAGGTTGTGATTGCCTTCTGTTCAAATGTCTGACTTCTGTCAGACAGCAGGAGTTAAAATCAAGACTGGATCTATGTGCTCCACAAAGCCTGGGAACCTGGAAGCTAATTATAACAGTTGTTATCACATTTTAGATTTGAGCCGTTAGTCACAGTAAGTCAGCAACTAACCCTATGCGTACACTTTTCTCCTTGTACCCGTCTTTTTCCATCTCTACCTATCCACTAATGTACCCATAAAATTACCCAATAATTTTGGGGGTTAACTGGCATTTGTTTCATGATGGAACTCATCTAAATGCTGGCTTACGTACACAGTACAAAAAGAAACGTTTGCATAATCCATGGTTTTCAATCATAGGAAAAAATTTTGAATGCAAATGTTTAAAAGAAAATTTGATTGGAAAAGCCACGTGTCCTACTCATTAGGAACAAGGAGTCTAAAAATAACTTGGAGTGGTAATGATTTATTGTTTGGAACTAGGGAGGGATGCAGCTGGCAGAATAGGTGATTCTTATTTTAGCTATCTCTAAGATGATATTTGCCAATTGCTATCCTCCCAGCTTTACTTGCTGTTGAGAGTACAGTGAAAGTGAAAATGAAGAGCACACAAAGTGAAGGATTACAGTGTCGCTGCTAACCTTGTGCAGTGGAATTTTTCTCTCTCATAGTGGTAGAAATAGTTTTGGCTGTAAACATAGCCTAAAATGTTGACCTAATGCTGCTGGTCTGTACACATTGTCTTGATTAAGTGTGGTATATTAGTAAATTGGTGTGGTTGTACCAAAAAGTATTTAAACAATCAGCACGTTATCTTTCCTTAAGTATTGAAATTTTTTACTAAATGTTTGTGAAATTACATATAACTTGAGTTCTATGTATAAATTAGGTTTTCAATATTCTTCATGTCTGACAAAATGCTTTTCAAGAAATTTTTAATTAATCCATAATACTTCCACTGAGATGAATGGGGTTTCTGAGAAAAACGAACATTTGGAGAAATTATTGAAGTAACTTGCAGAATGAAAAGAAAATTGTTTGAAGCTTCTTTGATGGCTGTGACTAAGCATAGCATTGGATGTGCACTAAGTAATACTAATTATAAATATTCCATATTTCATCTCTAGTCTGAGTTGAGGTAGTTCACCTCAGCCAGAGCAGCAGCAGATGCACACTATTAGCTTTGTTATCCTGGTATTCAGAAGGGAAAATATCAGTCAATATTCTAGTCCTAATCACTGTCTGTGACCATGGTAGAAAGTTCACATAAATAGGAACCAGTTGGTTAGTAATGGAATGGAATACTGTTGCTCCCCATAGTGAATATAACTTGCTGTCATTCATTGCCTGGGTACTTGTACAAAGCACTAGCTTTGTACCATTTCACAGGGTGAGTTAATACGTTGAGAAAGAGGCAGTAAATCACAACTTACTGAAAGTATACAAACTTATAAGTTGACCAAATTAGAGTAGTCCAAACATTCCAACCAGTTTTCACCAGTACATTTACACACATAACAAAACTTTTATCTTGGACACAGACAGGCCTTGTGCAAATTCGAAGATTTCTCGAGTTTGCTGAGAGTTTTTCTATAGTGCCTTATTAATAGTGCATTCCACCTCCCCCATCCTTTTCAGTGGGAATCCTGAGGAATCTCTTGCCCTTTCAACCAGTGCACCACTGAGTATCCTGTAAAAGCTGTTACTTAACATCTTCTGGCAGAACTAATCACTGTAAATCGGTAAACAACTTTATATTGTTACACATCAGTTAAAAAAAATTCTGCTGAAGTTACTGAATATTGCATGTTCTGTAAAAAGGATAATGTGTTTTGAAAGACTGTTTTCTATCTAAAGTGTGACAAATAATGAGCCAACTAACTTCATTTGGCTATTTTAGGTCTCTTGTCGCTAACCTGGCAGCAGCAAATTGCTACAAAAAGGAGAGTCATCTGGACCAGAAGGAAAACTGGCAGTTGGTGGAAAAGGCCAAAGTATATTATATTGCAGTAAGTACACTTTACTAAATATGCTTTACAGACATTGTCAAAGGTTTGTTACTTAAAATGGAACACTTCACCTGACTTATTCTGTGTATCTGAATTTCGCTGTAAATCAAAATCAAACATTGGGAAATACAAGTGAGTTACATTTGCAGTCAGTGATGACGACAACTAAATAAGGAACAGAGCCATATATCTAGACAGTTTTGTGTGAACATACAAAATGATGGACAGGTAAAGACCAATTGGCCCACCCAGCCTTGCTCAAACAGTTATGGTTCCTCCTTGAGCATCATATTGAACAACAACAACAACACCCCTACCTTGACACCAGCAACAAATTAATCAGCTGGAGAGACAAAACAAAACAGACTTTAAAAAGTAAATTCAATTTAGGAGGAAAAATTTAGTCTTTTGACCAACTTAATGACCAAGGCCAATGCCTGAGACAATATTTGCCCTGATTCATAACACCTGGGATTCCACCTGGCATTTGTGTTCTGTGATGTCTGTCGCATCCAGAAACAGCTTCAGCCCTCTTTTGAAAATGTCTAGCAAATCACCATGTGAGCTAGCAATTTAGTTTCTTAACTAACTAGCCCATGGGGGAGAAATAACTTTCATATACACCTAACTCAGTTCTACCCTTGTATCACACAGGCATGACCCTGAACCTCCCCAACCTATTCAATTGAAATGATCTGTCACTGAAGACTGTCTTGTTTCTATTACTTAAATAGCTTGAACAGGTCACCAATGCACCAATACATCTCTTGTCTTGGTAAGGAAGTTTGAAAATGGGCATCATTCTTATGACCCCTCTTTGATCCTTTTCCAATGTATCTGTTACACCCATTATGAGAAGGACCCAGAAGTGGACACAATCTAAGACCTGGCTGCCCAAAGCCCTGTAGAGGACAAATTGGTGTGTCTTATTTTGTGTATAAAATTGTCCTGACCAAGCAACCTATTACACTATTTGCTTTAGCTAACACCACAGCATCGTGAACCTTGAAAGAATTATATACCGTAACACGGATCTATCTTTCATAACAGACTTCAGTGCTGAACTCTGAATGTTATAAGTATTTTTGGTGTTGGTTCTACTCACATGTGTGACGCTATATTTAACCAAGTTAAATACCATTCACACAATGTCCATTGGTCATCTCATCAAGATCCATTTGTAGCAATATATTTGTGTCCACAATCCTCACACTTGCAAAAATCTATATATTGTCCTCAAATTTGTGGACCATTGCCCCTACACTTACCTTCAGCCCATTACTGAAGAAAGCAGCACAGTGGTTAGCACTGCTGCCTCACAGTGCCAGAGACCTGGGTTCAATCCTGGCCTCAGTTATTGTCTTGCACATTCTCCCCATGTCTGCATGTGTTTCCTCCAGGTGCTCAGGCTTCTTCCCACAGTCCAGAGATATGTGGGTTTGGTTGATTGGCCACGCTAAATTGACCCTAGTGTTCAGGAGATGAGCAGGGTAAATAATGTGGGGTTACGGGAATAAGGCTTGGATGGGATTGTGGTCAGTGCAGACTCAATGGGCCAAATGGCCTCCTTCTGCACTGTAGGGATTCTATGATAACAAAGCAACTCCGCTGACACTGATCCCTACAGGACATTACAAGTAGCTAATCTTCATGGAGATCTACAAGAATTAATAACAAGTTCCTGCCTATGGAAATGCTGTCTTAATCCACTGACCAACATAAAGAAGTTTCTTCAGACCCAAGGCATATTACGCTTTCCAAGAATCAAATAGCCTGTCAAGCATGCTGATCAGTTTTTCTTATATTTTGTGCAAAAATTGAAACCTGAACAAAACCTTGTAATCTTGCACCTTGGGAAACTTAGGAAATGTAATGTAAAAATTAATCTGTTTTGCCATGCCTGCTCTCACATTTAGGCACACAGAAGGCTAATCATATGAAGCTCACTGACTAATGAAATAATCAAAGATGTTTTATGTTGTTTTTTTTAATAAAAAGTTCTCGTGTTCGTTAGACATGCAGCTAAAAGTAAATGCTTGCATTTCTGTAGCTTAAATTCATGTTCAAATGCCCCTAAGTATTTGTGCAAAAAAATCCTTTACAATGCTGAACTGCCATTATGAAAAGAAATACATAAATAGCTACTGGGTTGTTATATCAAGCTGAGGCTACTCTTGCCTAGCTCCAGCAGTACTTTTTGACAATGGAAAGTTTTCATATATCTATTTAAAAATGTGATCAGGTGTAACAGTAGCAGTTGCTTTCAGAATTAAAAATCAACAGGCTATTTTATACAAATCATGGTGCTGCTGAGGAGGTTACAGGTCTAGAGCGACAATCAGGGATGGTTTAAACACAACGATGCAAAGTTGAAGTTTGAATGGCTGGCCAAAAATCAATAAGGTTGGGCAAATGGGTTGAAGTGAAAGCCTCCCTTTGTCATGGAGAGAATATTGAGTTGGAATTGAGTTAGGATGTTGGAGCTTGGAATCAATCTGATTCTGTCTAAGTTAGTTACTTGGGATCAAATCAGTGGCACGGGTAAAGACCACGTATATATCGGAAGACGATGCCTTTGACCTTCCCAATCTATAACAGGGAAATTCTGGCAAGCGATGTCAGCATGCAGAGGGTAGCAATAGGTGTCGTCCATGTACATTTGAAAGCTGTCCATATTTGTGAATGACCTGGCTACAGGAAAAGGAGAAAAGGATCATGGATGGGTCTTTGTTGGTGGTGGGAACAGAATCAGTATTCAAGAACCTGCTATTCTATGTGGATTAAGGGTGGAACCAATGAAGGTGATCCCGTTCAGCTGGTCATCAGGTGAGAGATGTCAGGGGAGGATGGTATGGTCAACCATTTCAATAACTGCAAAGAGACCAGGGCAGGATTAATGCATTGAGGCCACAGTTTGAGATTAGGACATGATTACACAATTTGAAGAATCTGTCTACATTTTTACATATGGAACCACAATCTTGACACTTTGAATTCATAATTTAGTGTAACATTGTTGTATAAATGTTCATAGCTGCTTCAGTTGTATTGTATATCTGCTTTCCTTGGTAATAAACCACTAATTTGCAAATTGGAGAAATAACCAAACAGTCAAACAGTAAAGAAAAAATGAAAGACTTGCATTTAAAAGCAACTTTCACATTTCAGGACATTCCAAAACACTCTTCAGGCAAGGATGTACCTTTTAAAATATTGTCATTGTACCATAGGAAATGGGGCACTAAGTAGCACACAGCAAACTTCCCCAAAGAATAATGTGATAAACACCAATTAATTTGTTTTCAGTGTTGTCGATTAGGGGATGAATAATGACCAGGACGTGATCTGGAATGAAATTTCTATGCCCTTACTGCTGCAATGCTTAAATTTAATTTGCATCAATTTTTTTATTTAATCCATTTTTCTATTGGATTTCTAATACAGGTTTTCATGTATATGATATTTCTAGTTCTTATTTTCTGCCTTTCATCTATTTTAGCTCAGGTTGTTGATCCTTTATTCTCTGTATCTGTACATTGAGATTTAGTCCCTATGTGTTTCAATGTTGCTTTTGACATGTGATTACCACTAATGTACTGCAAAGTACAGTTGCTTCCTTGAGAATCTTAATTGAGGCCTGTTAATTACAAATCCGAAATCCAAGATTCAATGTCGATGTATAACCAAAAAGAAAATCCAATTTGGTTGATGTCTATAGAGAGTTACCAATAAAAACAATTGACTTTGGAAGTACTATCCCATCAGAGGATTATAATGGATCTTAAACATCTTACAAAAAGGTTTGATGGACATGTTGATTTGTCTGAGTTTTCGTTAGGCACAGTAAAGTTGCAACTGGTTCAGCTTTCTCAATATTGAGACTTGTTCAAGAAATTTCATATTCAGTGACTGTTGCCGGCATTGTCACCTTGGTGTACAGCATCTTGAAATTGAGACTTGTAGATCTCTACCTATGCTTGTTAGTGAGGTCAGTTCTGAAATACTGACTACCAATTTCTACATCGCACTTGTAGCTGAAACAACTTCTTGCCATCAAGGCAGCCCTCCCTTTCTGTACAAGTCTTACTCACTGATTGAGTTGCTTTCTGTGAAGCACGTGTTCCAAATCACCTAGGCCACATATGCTATGTTTTTATAACATGATGGATAAAAATTCTACATGGTCTTTACCCATGCCACTGATTTGATCCTGGCTTGGGTCACTGTCTGTGTGGAGTTTGCACGTTCTCCTCGTGTCTGCGTGGGTTTCCTCCGGGTGCTCCGGTTTCCTCCCACAGTCCAAGGATATGTGGGTTAGGTTGATTGGCCATGCTTAAGTTGCCCCTTGGTGTCCTGAGATGTGTAGGTTAGAGGGATTAGTGGGTGAAATATGTAGGGATATGGGGGTAGGACCTGGATGGAATTGTGGTCGGTGCAGACTCGATGGGCCGAATGGCCTCTCTCTGTACTGTAGGGTTTCTATGGTTTTTTCCTATGGTTTCTAAAGGAGACCCTTTGTGAAGCACTGTCATGCAAAGGACCATTGTCCCTTTATTTTTGAGAATGTTATCCTCGTTACTTGATAACCTGTAGGAACTTTATTAACATCTCCCTTGAGCATAAACATAAGCTCCCTGAAGCTTAATCTGTTTACTTTAGGTAGGGTATCCAATATTACTTTATTCAGACAAGTAGCCTGATTAAAATGTGTTTACCAGGAAGCAGCCTTCCCCTCCTGCTGATTTCATTATGGTTACTAAATAATCCGTGAACAACTCGCAGCCAGTAACATTTGACTGTTCAGAAATCCCTTTGGAAAATCTGTCAATATATTGCACATAAGGTAGAATTTCTAAAAAGTGGATTGTCTGACCTAATGTTCCAGTGAAAAACAGCCATATTGTTCATCAAGTCAACGGTTTGTGCCACTATGAATTTAATTGTCTGCTGTAGACAATTGCAATATCCATCTGTATCTCTTAGTGAATGAATTTCATATACTAAATGTTTAGATGCTTTTGCCAGGAATTACACTGTTACCTACCTGATTCCTTCTATGTGCCATTCTTCAAGTTGACATTGATCAGTTTTCTGTTGCTGTGCTCTCAAGTATCTGCTTGGTCTGTTTGAAAATCCACTCAAGTCACTTCATAACTCAAACATCTCACAAAGTAGGTTGCACTCAACCATCTCAGTTACCTGAAACCTTTCACTGTTGTTAAACACACTTTGGGGTTTTATAGAGTTATATTCAGGAAAGTAATTCATTTTTACAGGAAATATTTCTGCCCATTCACTAACCTGTTTGTATCAGTAAACAAGTGAACCATTTTTGCCTTTACACAGGATCTTCTTCAGCAATCATGCGCTTATGAATATGATTGTCCACCTAAGAAACTCTGTGTCACTGGTCATGGATTCTGTGGGTCCATGCATGGCTGATGCGATTCCAGGGTCAGCACATCTTCGACCACACGCTTGTCAGTTATTTCTGGGAGATAGAATTGGTCTTTGACTCTAGGCCACTGGCATTCTCTTCTCAGGCTTCTTTTCTGGACCTCTTGTCAGATATCCTCAAAGAATTGTGTCCTTTCAAACAGAAGGTTCCTCCAAGCAGTTTCTTTTGAGAAGGGTCTCCCTGGCATTGATATCTATGTTGCATTTCTTGAGGTGAGCTTTCACATTGTATTTAAAGAGCTTCCTATGTTCCCCTGTTGTTCGGGCGCCTCCTTTGACCTGGGCCAAGATTTGCTTTGGCAGTCAGGAATGTTGCATCCTAAGTTGTGGTTTCGGATGAACATGGCACTGATGCTGACGCTCTTGGCACCTTCATGGACACTGATGTTAGTATGTCTGTCCTCCCAACTGTAGTGAGGCATCCGTCTCCAAGGCCTTGAGATGGTGCCTGTATGCAGTCCAAGTTTGTGAGCTGTAAGAAGAGTTGGGAAGATGACTGTCATGTACGTGAGGATCTAGGATCAGCATGGATCAGTGTGTGAAGGCTAAAATGGTTCGCTTGTTTACAGATACAAACAGGTTTGTGTATGGGCAGAAATATTTCCTGTAAAGATGAAATACTTTCCTGAAAATAACTCTATAAAACCCCTAAGTGTGTTTAACAACAGTGAAAGGTTTCAGGTAACTGAGATAGTTGAGTGCATCCTACTTTGTGAGATGTTTTGACTTATGAAGTGACTTGAGTGATTTTAAAACTGCCCAACTGCCGTCAAAGGCTCTCAACCTTGAGAGTCCGTGCTGGTGGATTGGATACAATGTTGGATCACTGCATCACCTCAGGTGACAGGTGGCTCCCCGGGTAGGGGAAATGTTCCATGTTTAGGAGGGTTTTTTCATTGATCTTGATGGAAGGAGAGATGGGATCTTGCGCTGGGACAGGTTGCTAGAGGGCTTAATAGAATGTAGGTCCAGTTTCAGTAGCAAGGAAATCTCGATAACTGGGTGTCTTCCTCCCTCCTCCATAACCTTCACCCTCCGTTACACCATTGATATCACACAAGTATCTTCTATTTGATCTGCCATTGAATCTTTGTTTTGGATTGCACTTTGTCTGGTTCCTCTCCTCCAACCATACCGTCATGGGTGATTCTGCCAGGAGTTTAAGATGGCATCACTCTCAGGATCAACAGAACACTCGAGCCTTTCCACTATGGCAAGGTGGCAATCCTTGGAAAAGTACACAGAATATAAGGAGTAAGAATAGTAAAGGAATATCGCTCACTGTTTTGTTGACTGAAAGGCTTAGAAAGGAAGATATCTGTTCTATTAACATTCTTAATGGTCCCTATGCCCCAGGTGCATCTTTGGCAGACCATTAATTGCATACAGATTTGTGGCAGGATGGAAGGGTAATGGGCAACCTGTTATGTTAATTCCTGCTTTTTTGAAAAATGCCCTCCACACAAACAGATCCATCACTGCTGCTCCTCACTTAGGTTGGTGTTATTTGAAAAAGAACTGCCTATTGGAAAGCAGCAGGTATTTTGGTTTCTCCTATAACTAAGTCAGGAGTTGCTAGACGAATTCAAGCATGTAGGTGCACATCTGAGGCAATGAAGCATTTTCATCTGCTATTAACTTGGTTAGGTTTTCAGAATCGCATACGATCTGTTTTAGGACCTCCTTGTCTGCTGAAACACTTTCCCGGCCTGTGAATCTAGCTTGTCATAAGAACAATAATAATTTAGAACTCCATCTTCTCAAACTAGTTGAGTTTAAAATACAACAATTCTCGTACAGGATGGCAGCAATTTCCCCATACAGATATCTTACACCCTTGACTCTGCTCTTGATGAGGTTCTGAGTGGAGGCAGGTGCTTTCACACAGGAAGAGGGAGAAAACAATAGACCATTCTTGTGCATTTCTTATTGGTTGGTTGAAATTTGTCAGACATCCAAGAGTAAACTGGTAACTAGGAAGTAGCTTGTGTTGCAGAGAATCAAAAAAGTGACAAGAAAAGAATGCTGATCTTTCTCTTAACCACAAACTGAGATTTCTAGTCAGTTGGAAGAAAAATACATCAGTTGATAAGTAGTTGAAAGGATTATAATCAAAGTTACCAGTACATCAAAACTTGAATATGTCTTTAAGATTTGATTGCACTAGTGATGTGGAGAAATTAAATCAGTTAGCCATGAAGCTTATGCAATATAATAGCATAATTGCTAGTTCTTCACATGCCTATTCAATTTATATAAGTGAACTTTTATTTCAAATCAACTGTTTTTCACTACCTGCTCCATCTTATTTTAAATCTGGCTACGTCACTCTTCTTGCTTTAAATTAGCCACAGCTCTGCTTAAAATAATGTTCCAGAGACTCATTGGAGGAACCCAGTCAAGCTGGACAATGGCTATTATGCCAATATTCAGTAGCCCGAAACTGTCAGAGCAATTGAATGATAACTTGTTGGGAATGTAGGCATTTGTTCATTACTGAAGCTAGCTGTTGTGTTTGTCAGTGGTGTTAAGAGGTATTAATGCCAAATATTTAGAGGGAAGAAAGCCGCATTCCTGTGAAGAAAATAAACCGCACCAGATTGCTGTTTTTCAATCATTTGCTTCTCTATTAAATTAATTTTGACATGGAAATGGTGTGGAAGGTTGGCATCCTATGCTGTCCTTTCCAGGCATCATCCACTAATTATCTTATTGTGTATCTTGGTAACATCTGCTTCAAATCCTGTTTTTGCATGGTACTGTCATATGATGTCAGGCAGTGGGAGCTCCTGTGGCACAATAATGTAAAGTGCAGTCAGGGAGAATTATATATAACCTCAAGTGTCATGAATATATCTTAGCATGATCTAAAGATAGAGACTCTGACACATCTGGCAAATACAAAGTGCGAGTGGTTATAGTTTTGAAGCTGGTCTCTTTGATTGTATGCTCTTGTGTTCCTTCACTGCAGCAGAGCTACTTGATCATTGAGAATAGAGCAGCTGGTGTTAAGTGTGACAATTGATTATACAGTTAGTGAGTTCATTGAAAATAATGTTTCAGTTTCTTTCAGCTAGAAGACCACAGTGTTAATGTTTTCTACTGCCTGGAGCTTGTTAATGCTCACTGCTGTGTTCTGGACAACCCTAATCGATCTTGGTATCAAGAGGGCAAAAGAAAAGATTGACACTTCAAAACTGTCAAATATATATATATAGAATCAGACTGTTGTACATGCATCTGCAACCGTTGCTTAATGTCCCCATCTCGACACACAGATAACCAAATTATTTGCAGCTTCTTTTACAACACAATTTGGGATAAAATGGGATTTAATATATTGGCAGATAAAGCATTTCAATGTGTTAACAAAGCATTAATATAGATAATTTTCCTCTTCAATCTGCAACTTGCCACCTGCACTGCAACAATCATTTTAAAGCTCCTGGTATTATTTATTTTCTGTCTCACATCAAATCATGTGAAGATACAAATTTTGTATTTGCAAGTTTGCTGGAATAAATAATGTTACCTCTTGAATTGTTTGTTAATGTTTTGCGATATCAGTGAAAGAATGCAGCCACCTTGGTTTTTAGTCTTCGGATCTGCTTACAGAATAAACTGCTTTGGGTAGATGATTTATGCTGCTTGGCAGCCGCACTCTTGGTGCCTGCTCCTATATCATGTGATTGTGGAAACTGCATTATTAGAACACTTAGCCAATCTAGCAATAGCACAGGCAGCAGCGATGCTGTTTTTCAAGAAAAAATGTTGAACTGGAGCCAAAAGTGCAGTGGCAGGCTGTTGCCAGGGAACTGTAGTCTGAAGCAATTAATGAAAGAGCTGGTAATATAAAAGGGGACAGACTTGCCTGTTTTCAGGAACAGTTTGCATTATTGATATCATAAGTACAATGTATTCATTAAAATGACCAATTTTACAATTGAGTTTTTTGGAGGTTATGTTGTGATTCATCTTCTGTCAGAATGTCTTCCTCCCCCACCACCGTGTATGCACGTAATCTGTGCTGTGCTGCAGGCTCTTTTCTCTAACCATCTAGGAGTAAGCCTTGTAATTTGATACTGGCTGACAGATGCGTTTTCTGTTCTGCCACTCTCTATTAACCTTTTAGGTCCCAAATTCTTCCATACATTATTCTACTTTTTGCTGTGATTCATTGAGAGACATTTGATGGAAGAAAATACATGCCAGAGCATTTGCTTTTTTTAAAGAACTTGGCCTCTGTTCTACTACTGTCATCATTATTATCCTTCAAAAATAAGTGTATGACAAATAATTTATATGATATCTGAACCTGAGGCTTATATGGTGCAAGTTTTTAAACCGAGGGGAATAACCTTGCTATTGATGCTGAATACTTATTCAGTAGGGTGAAAGGAAATAATGAAATCATTCTGTTTCATTATTTAAGAATCAGCAAATTGTGATACAGTAGAAGTGTTAGCAGCAATGATTTCAAGAAGCTTGCTTTATTGTCAGCAGGAATGCTTCACAGTTAAAAGCAACAAGCAAAGGATGCATTATTAACAGTCGAAACTTGATTATTCCTGAGCCTCAATTGGGCTTAATAGCGTGGGGGGCAAAAAAAATGACTTGGAGATTGGAGCTTCATTCCATTGTTGAATGAACTAACTAAGTTGTTGAAATTAGACGTTTGAAAATTGAGCAGGTACATTAACTGATGTAGGATTTATTTGTTTCAGAGCTGTGGAGATGATGCCATAAACAGTACCCATTATTTTCCCCTCTGCCAAAAAGCAGAACTTTTGATGAATCATGCCATATTAGGAATATAGGAAATAGAAGCAGGAGTAGACCATTTGGTCCATCAAGCGTGCTTCACCATTCAAACAGGTCATGGCTTATCATCTATCTCATGCCATTTTTCCCCACATCCCTTGACGTCAGAGGACTGACTGGATCCAGAGTTTTTAAAAATGCCTGTTTCTGTGTAGCGAACAGAAGGAGATCACAGATATTCAAGTGCGACTGAATTTCTAGTCTCAACTTATAGAATCAAACTCATGAGTACTGAATGGAAAAGACTTGACCGAACGTGACTGATTTTGTGACACTGGATATCAGGTACTTTGACACGGCTGTAAGTGCACTACAACTAAATGAGCTTTCTACAATTTGACCTCAAGTTTATATGAAGGCAACAAAGGCTGGTGGTACAAGAGAAGGACCAGTGCTTGAGGACTTAATATAACACCAGCCACTAACTTAACATATGCCAAAGATTTCTTCCTCAGTGGATGAGGTCACATGGTAATGCAATCTCATCATGCAGTACAAATTATACATTAGCTTGTTGGATTTGAAATTACAGCCTAAGCTGACTACAAGAATCATAATTGCTGATGAGTAAAAAGATGGGATTACAATTTTCAGAGAAAAATAATTACCAGAGATATGGTATTTAATGCTATGGCATCAGGGCAATGACTGTAGGCCTTTGTATTAAAGGTAAAAGATTTGGGCATTTATAAATCAGTGATTGTAATTTCAAAAGACAAAAGCACAGAATGAGAACCTCAGCTGAAATTGAATGGAATTACAGAATGAGATTCCCAAACAGTTGGTAAAAATCATGACAAAAATCCAAAACCCATTTAATAAAAGTGGAATTTGAGTCAGTCATTGGTGTACAGGATTCTGTTATCCTCCCATTGATTGATGGTATGTTCAGATTATTGAAGGGAATAGGCCTACTTTATGTTCATACAAAACTTGACCATGAGATGAAGACCTATTAGTCTATCCAGCTTTGCCTATAAATTATGATATTTTATATTTTGAAAAGGACAAGGGGCCATGGGCTTAAGGTGAGGGGGGAGAGGTATAACACAGATATTAGAGGGAGGTTTTTCCACACAGAGGGTAGTGGGGGTATGGAATGCTCTGCCAAGTAAGGTGGTGGCGGCAAACACGCTAGAGTTGTTTAAGAGTAACTTAGACAGGCACATGAGTGGGTTGGGGATGGGTGGATATAGGAGATTGATTTAAATAAGGGTCATTAGCATTGGGAGTCCCTGGTAAGGTAAATGGACATGGTACAATAATAATGTTTTTTTTCTCTTTTTCATTCACAGGTTTTAAGTCGGTCCGCCTTGTGCCCAACGAGGGGCACACACGCGATGGGTCGTACTTGGGCTGCTCTTGGTTGTTCGAGATTGGCCTAGTGCTTCATGTCGTTAGTGTGTGCTTAAACTGGACCAGATACTGGGCAAGACGACAGCTCAGTGACTATCACTGTTTGCTGTGCAGACACATGGATTTGGGCTGGTGTCTGTGGGAGTTTGCGCATTCTCCTTGTGCTTGCGTGGGTTTTCTTCGAGTGCTCCGGTTTCCTCCCACACCCCAAAGATGTGCTGTTAGGCTGATTGGCAGTAATAAATTGTCCCTAAATTAGTTTCCCTCAATGTGGATGGCCATAAAACATTGGATGAGGGTCATGGGTGGAGGGGGGGACTGGCGGTGTTAGGATGGCAGCGTGGGCTCATTGGGCCGAAGGGCCTGTTTCCCGGGCTGTTTTTGTTCTTTGTTCTTTATTTACATATTAGTCTTTACAACATATCCTCAACTGTCAGCAAAACTGGTGTTACAGATATGAGGTTTATTGGATTATGTTTTCAGACTGTCTCATTAATTTAAAACAAAATAAAGGAATTAAGGGGGTCATGTGCCCTCTGAATGCTACCTGACAACAAGTCTGGGTGGCTTGGCTGCTCTGTGGACAAAGAGGGGCCTAAGTCAAGAGACTTGCAAAAAAAGTTCAAGATGTTCACACCTGTAGACAATGGCAAGAGTATCTGTGCTGATTGTGTTAGATTGTTAGTCTTCAAGTCTCTTGGAGGTGTTAGAAGTGTCAGGTTTTATAAATGGTTATACTTTAAGTTATTTAATTAAACGATAGAACATAATTGGTGGCCTAGAGGATAGCTAGGTAGCATTTCGAAGTGATACAAAGCCCATGTGATTCACATTGCCATAGAGACAGGCTTTGAGAGGTGAGGCATACATGGCAAGTCAGTGTAATATTGGCTTATAAGATTTCCCAAGAGATCACTGAATCTTACGGACCCAGATCAGGCTGCAAGAATCTGAGAGACTGCAAAGAAATGGAGGCAGCTAGCCCCCCAAGTGAAGCAGAGAAAATGCTTACTCTTGTTCACCAAGCAGAGTGCTCATGTTCAAATTGAAGAGATTGAATTTGTGAAAATTTAAAGGAGGCTGAAAGATTTGCCTAGCTTGGGGTAGAAAGAAGGAATCTCTGAAGTAACTCTTGTGGTGAAAAAACGATTAGAAGTTTCAACTGGAAAAGGCAAAAAGAACGAAGCCATTGGGAGTTGAAAATAACTTTGGACTGGTACTGGGTGAGTTAAGTGTCCACTTAAGGGATTATAACCATGGAGTGAGATTTTAATTTGTCTAAAGTCACAGAGAATCTTTTCTGTAGTTTAAAGAATAAGTTACCCACTAAATATGTGTTAGACAATGTTACTTTTAGTTTGTTTATTACAGGTAGAATCTTCAGTCATGAAATCTTGTTGCGTAATTCTTTTGGTTGGTTACAGGAAATTCAATTTTTAAAAGAAAGTTGGTAGTCTCTAAGGGGACATGACAAGGGTTGTTGACAAACAGACACAATTTCTGCATCAAATATCTTGCCTCCAAGATGGGGTTGAGACTCTAGACATATATCTGAAGACATTCTCTTTAAAATTCAAAGTTTTGTCTTGGGGTTTTGTGTTAGCACATTGACCTTTCATTGGGGCTCAAATGTGAACCTAGACAGTACGGATGGCAGTCTGTTTTCTATAAATATTTTGTTTTAAATAAGTGTGTGCAGTCATTGCAGGGCCACTGAAGAAAAACTAATTTACCATTAAATGCACAATCATCTCACACTTAGTCCGCAGCATGGATAGCTCAAATTGGAAAGGCAAAACGAATATTAGCAATCTAGGTATTGTTCTTAAAATGTGGCTAAAGCAAATTACAGGATGGGGGTGACTGTTCTGTTCACTGTATCTGGCTACTGGGTAATACAGAAGGAATATATTTACCAGAAATAACGTCCACTCCTCACTTTCACAGCACAAAAAAACCTTGAAGATTTTGAATGCTTTTCCCAAAGAAGCATTATATGCTAGAAATTGCTTTTCCAGCATTCGCTGTTGCTAGTTTTTGAAATTCATTCACGGGGTAAGGGCATCACTGGCTTTGCCCATCCCTAATTGCCCTTGAATTGAGTGGCTAAGCCTCGGGGGGCATTTAAGAGTCAACTACATTGCTATGGATGGCAGATTTCCTTCCCCGAAGGACATTACAACAATCACCAACGGTTTCATGGTCATAATTAGATTTTAAATTCCAAATTTTTTATTAAGTTTAAATCTCTCCATCTGTTGTGCGTCTCTGGATTACTAGCCCAATGACAATACCACTACGCCACCACCTCTCCACAGTTTAACTCATTAACTATTGATCGGCAGATTCTCCACTTAATGATTCAGATAAGTGTTTTAATTTCCTGATGAGAAGAACATTATCCTGAAATAGAATTTGATTGTCATGTTTTTTTTAAGTAGCATGAACATGTGTTTTGAAGTATGTGTTCAAAAATACTTTAAACCAATAATTTGTGTAAAGCAGTTCTGAAGGGTTACTGTTTCTTCAATTCATGCAGGAAAATGAACACTTGAAATTAATATGTAATTTTTAGTACAAAATTAAACTGTTCCAGCTTCAATATTGGACCAGCATCAGTGATGATCTTTTTAATAGACAAAGAAGTGCATATACATCAAAAAATCTAATATGTAAGCCACAGAAGAATTCAGCCAGCTAATTAAGTCATCACTAAATGACAGGAATAGAGTCACATGATATATTCAGGTAGCGATTTCAGCGAGTGCAGATATAATTCATTCAAGACACTTAAAGCATTATAGTTCTATTTGTCCTTTTTAATCTTAAAACAATTGCTTGCATGTCAGTTTTTGAAGTCTTACAATTGGGTTTCTTCCTCCAGTTGTGTGAACAATTGTGCATTCTAAAGTGTATTTAAGGAGCAGTGAATTATATTAAATCATGCAAATTACTTCTGTTATAATTATTGCTAAATATATTTCAGTAACTGTGTTTCATAAACATCCTCTTTATAATTTCCCATCCTGTTCACTTTCATTTTCTTGTCTAAAACCAACCAATCTCTGTTGGTGTCACTCTGAATTGGCTGAAAGGAGTTGTGAAAATGTGACCAAGAATAATTGTGGCTCCATTCACAACACCTTCCCTGCAGGCAAGCCTGTAGCTGCTACTGAATTCATTCCCACAATAGTTAGGCTCAGATCAGCAACTCACCATCTGTGGAGATTATAGATGCAAATCTGTGCTGTGTAAACTAACAAGATATGTATAGCATAGTTGTGCTGAATGTTAAAAGGAAAAATCATGTTACCAATGCAGGTTTGATCACCATTTCACTCAACTGCTTGCTTGAATTGCATAGGAATTGCATGTGAAGGAGTTGTAGTTTTTCCAAAAGGTCACTTGGAACACAAGTTCTCACTGGGTCTCTGTTGCGTGCCTCCAGGCCGCTGACAGAATAGGATAGATCTTGGAGTGGTTACCCACTTGCTGCCTTATCCCCAGTCACAGAGGTATTGAAGGAGTTGGGGGTGGAGAGGTGGAGGAGCCCTTTCTACTCACCAGTGCTGCTTCCTGGTAGATTGATGGTGCTGATTAGGCTCAAACAAGAATTGATAGTTTTCACATTGACATGCCTGTAAAAAAAACACAAATGTTGCAAATTTTTGTAAATAATGTATTGGTATCCTCGGGTTAATTCTATTGCAATCAGCCGCAGGGTCAAGTTCCTTCCATTAGAAGAGGATTCCCATTGGATCTTAGTAACATTTTTATTCCCCATACTAGCCACTTCTGTGTGAAACAAGGATGAAATATTTAGATATGTGTGTAAACTGGTGACGTTTACAAATTGGGCCATGATTACCCAAACCATCTTAGTGGGAATCCTTACCACCTCACAGAGGCATTAAATAATGCTTCTGGAGATGTATTTTTTTGTCAAAAGGCAATGTACTTAACCAATTTGCCACCTAGGTCCCAAACGTTTTTATGTAATTAAATGCATTTAGTATTCATAGAATCATACAGCGCAGAAGAGATCCTCCAGCCCATCAAGTCTGCATCGACACATTAGACATACCTGAACTCCCACCTACTCCCATCTGCCAACACTTGGCCCATAGCCCTGAATGTTATGATGTGCCAAGTTCTCATCCAGATACTTTTTAAAAGATGTGATGCAACCTGACTCCATCAATCTCGCAGGCAGCGCATTCCAGATCTCCTCCACCCTCTGGGTAAAAACATTCTTCCTCGCACCCCCCCCAAACCTCCTGCCCCTTACCTTGAACCTTTGTCTCCTTGTGACTGATCCTTCAATTAAAGGAAATGGCCGCTCCTTATCTATTCTGTTCATGTCTCTCATAATCTTGTTCACCTTGATCAGGTCACCCCTCAGTCTTCTCTGTTCCAAAGAAAACAACCCAATCCTATACAGCCCCTCTTCATAATTTAAATGTTCCATCCCAGGCAGGATCCTGGTAAATCTCCTCTGCATCCCCCCAATGCAATCACATCCTTCCGATGACGTGGTGATCAGAACTGCACACAGTATTCCAGCTGTGGCCTCATCAAAGTTCTATACAACTCCAACATAACTTCCCTGCTTTTGTAATCTGTGCCTCAATTGATAAAAGGCAAGTGTCCCATATGCCTTTTTTACCACCTTACTAACATGTCCTTCTGCTTTCAGAAATCTGTGGACATGTGCGCCAAGCTCCCTTTGTTCCACAGAACTTCCTAGAGTTCTACCATTCATTGAATACTTCCTTTTCAAATTACTCCTTCCAAAGTGTATCACCTCGCACATTTCAGGGTTAAATTCCATCTGCCATTTATCTGCCCATTTGACCATTCCGTCTATATCATCTTGTAGCCCAAGACACACTGCCTCACTGTTAACTACCACCCAGTCTTTCTGTCATCTGCAAACTTACTAATTCTACCCCCTACATCATCATCAATGTCATTTATATAAATTATGAATAATGGGGTGCCCAACACCGATCCCTGTGGTGCGCCACTAGACATTGACTTCCAGTCACTAATGCAGCCTTCTGTTGTCACCATCTGTGTCCTACAACTTAGCCAATTTTGAATCCATTTTATCAAATTACCCTGTCTCTTACATGAATTTACCTTCATTACAAGTCTCTCATGTATAACCTTGTCAAAGGCTTTGTTAAAATCTATATAAACTACATTGACTGCACCACCCTCATCTACACATCTGATCTCCTCCTCAAAAATTCAATTCAAAATTATTTGTCGTGTTTCTGTTCTAAAGGTTTGCAGTATTTCCAAGTTTAAATCTGGAATTGCAGCAGCTTTGCAATATGTAAAAACATACAAAAATATCTTGCATGTTGTAAAAGATGTGCTTTTACATAGCTTTCCTACTGTTCATCAGAGGCAATGGTATCTAGCAAATTTAAGAATTGGAACATATTTCCAACATGTGTCATCCCTCTGCATTACACACGTGAGCTAAATCTTACATACCTTTTAATATCAATAATTGACATAGGCTCTAAAAAGTGGTGTTGTGCATACGAACAGTGTGACATTAGTGTACCTTTAAGAAATGTTTATTTTAAATTATGTTCTCTGCAGCTATGAACTGTTTTGGTTTCATTGCTGCAGGGCTGTCTGCTAGAAGTTTTGTTACTTGTTTTAAATAGAGTTGTTTGTTTTTACTCCGGGATATTTTATAACCCTGCATTGTTAGGAGGAAGGTCATGTGTTTTGACAGATTTTTCTTCCTAGTGAATTTAAGGTTTCATTTTCTGTTTTGGTTGGCTGTAGTTGTTAGTTTTAGAAGGGAAATCAAGCTTAAAAGAAGTGTTTCTCTCTCCCTGGTTTTGGGAATTCTGCTGGTTCACTGAAAGCAAAGCTTCTTGCCTTCCTGGAATAGAACAATTGCTGTTGGCAGCTTGGCCAGATTCTCTCTCTGGTGTCTGGGAAGCTGTTATCACTGTTCTGGGTGTGTCCAGAGGGCTGCTAGAATTTACAAGGCTGAGAAATCAGGATTTTCAATTCTCTAGCAAAGGACTCAGTTCCAGTATCACGTGAGCAGTAGGCTTTGCTGTGTTAAACCTGTGGAAAGGATTTTTTGTCTATGGGAAGTTTTTGTTTGATTGGAACATGCTAGATATATTTGTTAAGGGCTATACATTATCGTGATTGTTTTAATTTTGTTTGTAATCGATAAAAGTTATTAATTTTCTTACTATACATGTTAACTGTAATCTTAAATAAACTTTGTTTGATTAAAGCTTCCCAGTAGGTTATACCTGAAGTAAAACATACCATGCTTATCTTAGCCAAATTCAAAGTGCAAAACTTATGATCCATGCGGGCTTCATAAAACACTTTGGAGTCTCTGATCTGAATTATTACAATGGAAAGCATGTTTTGTTCTCTGACATGGACTAGACTGTAAGACCACATTTATTGCCCATCTCTATGGCAGCTTGGTGGCAGTGGTTGGCACTGCTGCCTCTCAGTGCCAAGGACCTGGGTTTGAGTCCTGGCATGGGTAAATATCTGTGCGGAGTCTGCATGTTCTCCCTGTGTCTGCGTGGGTTTCCTCTGGGTGGTCCGGTTTCCTTCTGGTCTGAAAAATGTGCCACTCAAATGGATTGGCCAAGCTAAATTCACCCTCAGTGTAATTGAGCAGGCATCAGTGTGTGCCAATTCGGGGATTTCCACAGTAACTTCATTGCAATATTGATGTTAGCCTACTTGTGACAATAAATAATAATTAATAATCTTACTACTAAACGAGAGATCAGTAAAGAGTGTGTGTATTTAATGCACATTAAAAGTAATATACAGAAATACTATTTTTAATTTTTCTGATTATGACGATTTGTTTTAATTGCTCATGGTACTTTAACCCTACGAAATAATTATGAAATAATTTTTTTACTAATGTACAAATGAAAGAAAGATACCAGTAGATATAGAAAAATCGAGCTGTTCACATTAAGGATGGAATATACTTACAGAAAATCATGCAGTTAGCACAAGCATCTAAGCACTTGATATCTGCATGAAGCCTATGCAGTCATCCATAAAATGAATGTATGTCATGGCCTTAAATTGTTTTGCATAGCTGTGATTTGTGCCTGAATTGCTCCATATTTTCCTAATTCTCTCATTAGCTTGAAAACTTGCCCAAAATGTGAATCCTGCAGTAGGATTGCAGAAAATTGTGTATGTGTAATCTTTTCAGTTAGTTTTTGCAATGTGCTTTCAATCGGGTATCTTTTAAAAAAATCCATACGATCTAATAAATGTTTTAAGGTATTGAGAAAAACTGGCTTTGGATTCTATCTAATTGATGTACAAAGAGCTAGAGAGAAACCGTGAACTTTGGCTGACTTCCCTGTTCTCCCTGCCTTGAGCTAACGGAAAGTGCAGTTAAATGTACTACCCTAGTCCATCCACAATTAAGATCATTAACTCTGCACAGATCAGCAATCAAAAGTAGGAGCCAAATGGGGTCTCCTGCTTACGACTATGCCATGCAGTGCTTTTACACTGTCCATTCGTCAAGCAAATCCTCCTTTAGTTTTCCTTGTTCTTGTGAAATATTGTACTGCTGTGGTGGACAGTTGACGAGTAATGAAGTAGATTGTTTTCTGCTAATCCTGACAACTGAGTAGACTGAAAAAGTTGCTTCATGTTCTACTTGAATAAATTATGCAAATGAAATGTTAAATAATTTATGTTTGTGTGTCTACTTATTTATTTTTATCTTACTTTATATATGCAGAGGAAAGAAAAGCAATCATTTTCAATAACCTATTAGAAAATTGAAATGATTTATGGCCGGGGCTTCAGATCTTGTCTTTGTTCTGACAATCCAGGAAGAGCTTCACCTGTTGCATACTGTCTGGTTATAAATACTGAATATAGCAGGAGTCTTCATTAATAAATAAAATTTACTTTACAGCCATGTCTCAAGACCTTCACATTCTATTAATTATCTCTGAATTGTTGTAGTGATTATGTGCCCATGCATCCCCGAAACAAATATGAGATTTGTGGAGTGTTTTTGTCCACCTGAACCATGAGGAGAAATAGACAGGCATTTAGTTTAACACAACCTGCTTTTATATAACACTAACACAGAAAAGAAAATCACATAATCAGAACTAGACAGAGTCCAAGTGAAATGCTTGATAACGGGGATTTTAAGAAAGAAAGGGAGATGGATGTGTGAGAATTTGACAAGGGAGTTCAAGTATGGGACTTAGACAGCTGAAGAAATGTCGTTCAATGTTGGCATTTTCAGCAATGGGGAATATCTGCAAAAAAACAGAGGTGGAATGACCAGAGTTCACATGTGAGGGCAGTGGGTTGTGGGGGGGAAGTTTAGGCTTGAAGGAGGTTAAAGGTAAAGTACCCAAAGCTGTGAAAAGACTTAAATGCAGGTCAGAGTTCTAACCAAGGCATTGGAAATGACACTTGGAGTTAAATTGGATGCCACAGCTGTGAATTCTCTGATTCTGAGACCATACAGTGAGAGAACAGAGGATGGCTTCTGTCTTCTCAATGTTTAACTGGAGAAAATTGCAGCTTCTCCAGGACTGAATGTTGGGCCACCAGTTTGACAACATAGGTGAAATGACGGGGTAGAACTTGGCCTCCTTAGCATATATTGGTGGAAGATCCTTTTACATTTTGTTTAAAGTAGATGAAGGTTTAGATTCAAGACACCTGCTGTTGGAATAAAGCCACAAGATTCCATGGGTTTCAAACAAACCAGAACAAACTTTACTGTACAAGTTCAGAAAGATTACAATTAATACTGTAACATTCAGGGTAAGTATGATGTACCTGGGAGTTAACAGACAAACTGTGGTCGGATGCAACACAATACAGAGTAAATGACAGTGCAACAAAAAAGTCCGATTCAATTGATTTCTTAACAAATTACCCAGAGGTTTGACACACCATGATTCAGCGAATCTCACTGAAACTTTTCTCATGAGGGTTTCCAATCTCCACTTTTGAAGATCTCTTGGAATTCTCTCCAAACGTCATTCTCACCTGAACAATTTTTAAAAATGGCCCACTCCCCACAGGGTTTTAGTACCGTCTTCCGAGATTTCTTTCCCTGGTTTGCTGAGTTCACAAACACCAGCTCACAGGCACACTTTCAGACCTATGCTAATGCCAAGCCAAGTGCCACTGCTTCACAGGGCTATCTTTGCCGCAATGGCCCTCTTTAACTTTAAGTCTGCTCCCCACAACTCTCTAGGTAACTTGACCGGCCTTTTTTCCTTTGTGACACTTGTTGGCTGGCAGTCTGCCTCAAATTGTAATTGCCTCAGGAAAAGTGGTTCACTGACCTTTGAACTGCTCTGGTGACCTATCAAAACACCCCCAGAGGGCCCCATCTTTGTACTAGGCAGAAACAAATGTAACCATATTGCAACGTCCAGTACCTTAAATGTTACAATCTCCACAGATGTGAATTTAGTACCCAGGGGAACACAAATCATTGGGTTTCATGATGTCGGTAATGATGACCATAAAACTACTGGATTGCTGTAAAGATTCACAAACTTCTTAGGGAAGGAAATCCACCATCCTTTCCCAGTGTGGCTTTTTGTGACCCCAGAACTGCCAAATGTGGATAACTCTTAACTGCCCTTTGAAACAGTTTAGCAAATCATTGTAATATTCAAAGTGGCAACTTGCCATCATATTCTCAATAACAGCGATAGCCAATGCATGCTAGCCCTGATCCAGCAGCTCCCACATCCTCTGAATAATGAAAAAATGTGGAAGCTGACAATGTCTTCTTGAAATGTAATTGGTACGAGTGAAACCAAACAAGTGCAGTCCTAAAGAACTGGACTGTGAAAGATAGACATTGGAGATGGAGATTGCCGTCAGCCATGTTGAAGTATGTAATTTGTGCCTTCAGTTAAGCCCATTTCAGTCCGATGGCAAAGGTGGAAACCTGATTGGAGAGATAAGCACACATTTGGGAGGTGAGTGGAGAAGAAAGGAAGGTTGGAGGTGGGGTGATAGCTGCAAGGACAAGAGGGTAAGTTTCTTAAGGCCGGTGGTGGTGCGAAACTGAACTTAACCAACCAAAGTCAAATTAGTTTGAGGCTGGCTGTTTGGTGCCTCAGAGCAATTCTGCTTCATACTGGTTATTGTGTAACTTAAGTGATAAGCTTTTTTTTAAAATTGTAAAGCACAAGTAATTCTTAAGTACTCTTAATTTTCATTGAGGCAAAGATCCCTTGAATAGTTAAACATGTCGCCACTGTAAGTATTAGTCACACCTGCGCCATACTCTCAATCTCTCACTGTCCCATCCTTGAGTGTGTCGCATGGCTGGCAACTCAGTTGCTGGATCTTGCTGCACCAAATCTCAGCGTCAAACTCATATTTGCAGGATAAAGATGGTATTTAATTTTTAAAAATAAAGCTGGAGGCATTTTCTCCCAATAGATAGCTAAACACAAAGCTTGATAGATAATATAGTAATACATGAAAAGAATTTGAGGGGATTGTAGTAATGATAAAACAAAATTTTGTTTGCAATTCAGTCCTAATGAATCCTCAAATCACAGATGTGCTAATCAGGATTTTTTTAAATATCTCATGTCTAGGCAGTTTCTTAGTTTCCATATATAGATTTTGATAATTTACAGCTGGTTGGAAAGGTTCAGACTGTATTCCTGGCAGCAGGCATGGTTCATTCTTGCATAATCTAGCTTATTGGTCTGATATGTTAATCTCTTGGGAAGCTTATCATGTCCTAAGCAATTATAGCCTTTAAGCAGGTTAGTTATGAAATTTTTTTTGAAAAGCATTGCATATTTTTTTCTCCATTACGTGCTGTGTTGTCTGTCCCCTGCCTATCTCACTTCATCACCAGTTGTTGTATGATATCTGAAATGAGCCTCCTGGTGATACTTTAAAATCATAGCCTCCTTCTGTACTGTAGGATTCTAATCAGGCCAACGAGTCTGTACTGACTGTCTAAGAGTGATCTTACCCAGGTCCTAATCTTGTAAACCCATATATTTACCCTGCTAATTCCCCTAAACCTATACATCCATGGACACCAATGGGCAATTTACAATGGCCAATCCACCTAACCTGCACATCTTTGAGCTATGGGAGGAAACCGGAACATCCGGAGGAAACCCGTACAGATACAGAGAATGTGTAAACTCCACACAGACAGTCACGCAAGGCAGGAATTGAGCCCTTAACATTGTGAGGCAGCAGTGCTAACCACTGTCCCACCGTGCTGCTTTGCCTCTACAAAGAGAAAATGCCTGGCTGTTCACTGCTCCCGAGTGACTGTTCAGAATGAACACTTGACTCATGGGACTAAAAGCTGAATATTTACCATTCATGATACACTTTATTTGCTGTCATACTTGGTATGATCACTATCAGTGACTTGGGGAATTTTCTTGTGAACATGATATTTAAGTTTTGATCAGCTAAGTACATAAAATGGAGAAGCATTTATTGTAATAATTTTATCTTTTTTCAGTAGTTCATAGATATATTTTCATTTTGGTTGAGACCTTTTGAAATCATTCTATATCTTTTCTTGAACGTCATGTGGAAATTAGGAAACAGGCTGTGATTTTAAAAAGACAGCTGTAACTGGCTATATTTTCAGCATCTAATTTTAAAAAGTAACAGTTGTCATTTATATAGCACTTTAAACCTCATAAGGTGTGATGTTGTTCATCCATTGTCATCGATGAGGACCACGACACCAGTAGTCATTTTGAGGCTGGATGCGATGTGTCTGAAGATGACCAGGCCAATTCGAGCACGCAATGTCCTGGCACGTATTGGACAGACTTGTGTAAGCACTGTAGTTGTTGTGCTCGTGGCTCTGGATTTGTGCAGCACATGCTTAAGTTGTGCTTCAGCAATGTACCTTGCTTCGTAATCTTGACAGCCCTTGTGGATGAGGTAGTGTCAGGTAGGGCGGTTTTGCACCAGTGTTTCGCAGGTGGTCATGTCTATGTCAAGCAACTTCAGGGAGGCCTTGAGTGTGTCGTTATAATGTTTTTTCTGCCCTCCATGTGAGTGTCTTCCAGCAGAGAGTTCCCCAAAAAGGAGTTGCTTGGGTATGCGTTCACCTGGCACACAGATGACCTGCTCAGCGAGTCTGAGCTCTCATCAGCTGTGTGTGGACTGATGGTAAACTTGCTCTAGAGAGAACTTCAATGTCTGGTACTTTGTCTTGCCATCTGATGCACAATATTCTGCAAAGACAAGTCATGTGGAAATGATTGAGCTGTCTTGCATGCCTTTGATACACAGTCCATGTTTCACAGGCATACAGGAGGGTAGTGAGTACCACAGCGCTGTAGACCTTCAGTTTTGTTGCTGGGCTGATTCCTCGACGTTCCCATACAGTGGAGCGCAGTCTACCGAAAGCAGAACTTGCCTTTGCTATTCTGCAGTTAACTTCTGAATCAATAGTCACTGCTTAGGAGAGGGTGCTGCCAAGGTCCACTGCCTGTAGTTTCTGCCCTTTGATTGTGATTATGGGTTCTGTGTATGGTTCATAAGGAGCAGGCTGGTGCATGACTTCAGTCTTTTTAATGTTGATGGTGAGTCCAAAGTTGTCACAAGCCATGGAAAATTTGTTCATATTGACTTGCTGCTCTGGCTCTGAGCCAGTATATAGGGCACAGTCATCGGCAAAGAAATCGAAAGCCTCCTTCACTTTGGTAATAGCTTGAAGTCTCCTCAGGTTGAAGAGCTTCCCATCCACTCTGTACTTGAGGCTGAGTCCAGCAACATTGTCCTAGAAGGCATCATTCAGCAAGGCAGTAAATATTACGCTGAACAGTGTGGGTGCAAACACACAGCCCTGTTTGACGCCATTGGTGACTGGGAGTGCCTCAGAGGATTCTCCGCCATCCAGTACTCTGGCCATCATGGAACTAGCGTACTATCTGAATGAAATTGGGGGGGGGTGGGGGTGGGGGGGGGCAGCCAAACTTTGACATGATCCTCCAGAGGCCTTGTCGGCTTACAGTGTCGAAGGCTTTTGCAAGGTCAACAAAGGTTATGTAGAGCTCGCGATTCTGCACCTGACACTTCTGCTGAAGTTGGTGGGCAGCAAAAATCATGTCAAAAGTCCCACGACCTTTGCAGAAGCCACACGATGACTCTGGAAGCAGGTCCAGCTCCAGATGAGTGACCAGACGATTTAGCAGGACCCTTGCGAGGGTTTTTCCTGTGATGGAGAGCAGCGAGATTCCTTGGTGGTTGTTGCGTACTTGCCGATTGCCCTTCCTCTTATTGAGGTGTATGATGGAAGAATGTTTAAGTTCCTGAGGAATGGATCCTTGCTTCCAAAAGGACTGGAACAACTCGGTGAGCTTCTCAATAAGTACAGGACCAGCAGCTTTGTAGATCTCTGCAGGTATGGCATCTGCCCCCTGGGGCTTTGCCACCGGATAGCTGGCTGGCAGCTTTTGTGACTTTGGCTACTACTGGTGGTTCATCCATGTTGCTGTTGATGTCGACCTGGGGAATCCTGTCTATTGCCTCATCGCTAATAGATGACAGTCAGTTGAGGACAGCTTCAAAGTGTTCAGCCCATCTCTGCAGGATCTGAGCCCTCTCTGTAATGAGAGTTGTACCATCTGTACTCAGGACGGGGAAACTCCCGAGAGGTTGAGGGCTTCATAGAACCGTTTCAAGTCGCTTCTGACAGCGTATCCCTGTATTTCATCTGCCTTGGTGCTCAGCCAGACATCCTGCGTTTTACGCAGTTTATTCTGGACTGTCCTGCAATCACTGGTAAAAACACTTTTTTTAGCATCTGATGGTGGGTCGTTCTGACAGGCCTGATGAAGACAGTGCTTCTCAACAAGTAGAGCCTGTGTCACCTCATCATTCTCATCGAACCAGTCATGCTGCTTGCGGGTAGAGGGCCCGAGCATCTTCGGTGCAGATGAATGGACAGCATCCCTGAAGCGTTCCCAGTCATCCTCAGCGCTGCTTGGTGTGATAAAAGAAAAATGAATGCTGAACCAGAGGAGGAACGATGGTCAAGAGATTGGCCAAGGAAATATTTTAAGGACAATCATTTTCTTCCTTTAAGGTCATGAGAAACTGACATGGTTAGGGTGTACTTCTAGTGCATGGGACCAATTTTAAGACCTGGCGATATGCTGGACATGAAGGAACAGGAATTGTCACAAGATGCTGGAGTTTAAGAATAAGGACAAGCTTGGGATAAGTTGTAGGAGTGGAAGAGTTTGAAAGATGGGGAAAAGAGCAGCTATGAAGATTTAAAATCTAAAGCACTCAGAGGACTGTAGGCTTAATGTCTGCCTGCCAGCATAGGTTTTATGGACAAACATGACTTGATATTGGAAAGGAAAAAGGCAGAATTAGCTGGAATTCAGAGGGTGGAACGTAGCTGGTCTGTCAGGAGATCATTGGAAAAATCAAGGCTGGATGCAAAACGAATGGATGTTGATTTTAACAGTAGATGGCTGTGGCTGAGACTAGGACTGTGGTGGTGTGAAGTTGCAGGTTTGGAAGTTTCCATTACGGAGGTTATGTTCCTGGGAGTTTCATACAGTTCCACTTAGTGATGGAGAGAGGGCTGGAGTTGGTATAACGTTATAGCATTTCATGTTGGTGCCAGAGACAGCGGCCTTGGTCTTCTAACTGTTAAGATATTCACATCAGGCAAGCAGCCCAAGTTTTCTATTCATCAGTTTGTATTTAATAGCCTTAATGTTCAGGTATTTTATACAAATGAAACATGGTGGTGGAACGGCAAATTGCGCGGAGTGTGTGGAGAGTCTACAGAAGGATCTAGATAGGCTGGGCGAATGGGCCAGGAACTGGCAAATGGAATTTAATGTTGGCAAGTGCGAGGTGGTCCACTTTGGTAGGAATAATGGTAGGAAGGATTATTACTTACGGGGCGAAAAACTGCAGCAGGCGACGGTGCAGAGGGACCTCGGGGTCCTTGTGCATGAGTCGCAAAAACCCAGCTTGCAGGTACAGCAGGTGGTCAGGAAGGCAAATGGGATGCTGGCCTTCATAGCGAGGGGGATTGAATATAAAAGTAGGGAGGTCTTGCTGCGGCTGTATAGGGCATTGGTGAGACCGCAGCTGGAGTACTGTGTGCAGTTTTGGGCGCCGTACTTACGCAAGGATATTTTGGCCTTGGAGGGAGTGCAGAGGAGGTTTACTAGGCTGATGCCAGAGTTGAGGGGGTTGAGCTGTGAGGAGAGGCTGAATAAATTAGGCTTGTACTCGTTAGAGTTTAGAAGAACGAGGGGAGATCTCATTGAGACGTATAAGATGATGAATGGGATGGATAGGATAGAGGTGGAGAGGCTCTTCCCGCTCAGAAAGGACAGTAGGGCTAGGGGGCACAGCCTCAAGATAAAGGGGGGGGGCGGTTTAGAACGGAGTTGAGGAGGAACTTCTTCACTCAAAGGGTGGTGAATCTCTGGAATTCTCTGCCCGTTGAAGTGGTGGAGGCTGCCTCGCTAAATATTTTTAAGACGCAGGTTGATGGGTTTTTGATAAGAGAGAGGATTAAGGGTTATGGGGAGAGGGCGGGAATGTGGAACTGAGCCACGACAGATCAGCCATGATCTTATTGAATGACGGGGCAGGCTCGAAGGGCTAGTTGGCCTACTCCTGCTCCTATTTCTTATGTTCTTATGTTATCTGCAAGTTGATTTTTTAAAAAATGTGAGTACCTTTCACTAATAGTTGGAATTATTAATATCTGTAACCCTGGACACATTTGATTACTCAGAAGCCAGATAAAATGGAACAGGGATTACAAAGGTAACTAATTTTTTTTATATGTTTGTAACTAATAAAGGAAACTTCAGCTGACCATGATTACACATGTTCTGAAAATGCAAAATGCTGCTTGGATTCTTTGCCCTTTTTTCTGAAGGCGTTAATTCTTTCCAGGATTTAGTTCCATAACTGCAATCTTACCTTGATGTTCTAATTACCTCTTCTTCATGTGTGAGCTTATCCTGCGAATGTTAGCCACTTGAGTTTCAGACACATTACCAGCTAGGCACAATCGTGTCATTTGCACACTTTTAAATTGGAAACAGTCAAGTTAATGACATTTTGTGATTCTCCTGCTCCCATTCCTAGGAGTGTTGAGGCCAATTATATCACCCCTACTATTAGCTCAATTGAGGTTAATTTAACACCGACCAAGAATTGAGCAGCATCTTTCTGCCATGCCTGTGTCAGTACTTGCTGAATCCACTGAGTCTCGGGAAAGCTTTTATTTATTTTACAGCTAATTCTGTTCATTTACACAGCAAAAAAAATTGATTTTTATATTAATGGAGGAATGTTTTTCACATTAGTTGAATTAACTTAAGCATTTATTTTTCACTGGTCGTTGAGGAATGGCACGATGGTTAGCACTGCTGCCTCACAGTGCCAGGGCCCAGGTTCGATTCCTGGCTTGGGTCTCCGTTTGTGTGGAGTTTGCATGTTCTCCCCATGTTTGCATTGGTTGCCTCCAGATGCACCAGTTGCCTCCCACAGTGCGAAAGTCATGCTTGTTAGGTGCATTGCCGTACTAAATTCTCCCGCAGTGTACTCAAACAGGTGGCGGAGTGTGGCAGCTAGGGAATTTTCACAGTAACTTCATTGCAGTGTTAATGTAAGCCTACTTGTGATACTAATACATAAACTTCAACATTTTAAACTAGCCCAAAACTTGGCTGAAAGGCTCTTTGTTAAAAATCATTTTTCGGTATATTGCTGCTTCCCCGTTATTGCATTGCGTTATCAAGGTTACTTTAAATGTCATCTTATTCTATTGGGTCATGTAGGGGGAGACATGTGGTGTCGTGATAATGTCACTGAGCTAGTAATCCAGGGGCCCAGGCAAATGCTGTAGGGACAAGGGTTCAAATCCACCAAGACAGCTGCTGGAATTTACAAAAAAAACAAATCCGGAATATAAAGTTAGTGGTGACCATGAAACAACAATCATTGTTGTTAAAAAAAACCCATTTGGTTCACTAATGTCCGTCAGGGAAAGAAATGTGCCATCCTTACCCAGTCGAGTTTACAACGGACCCTAGACCCACAGTTATTTAATTGACTCAACTGCTCTCTGAAATGTTTAAGGACAACTAGGGATGGACAACAAATGCTGACTTTTCCAACAATGCATGAAAGGGTAAAGAAAACATTAATAATTTAAGGTGCAACAGCATATGCTCAGAGCTTGTTGATCTGCTGTACATATGTATACATCAAGGGATTTTTAGAAAACATTTTCATGACAAGCATTCAGCAATTTCAGAGCCCTATTGTATGCAAATTGTACAATAACAGTGATTAGGTCTATAGTAGAGCGAGAATAGAACAACTTTTTAAATGTTATTTCTACCATGGGTAGATTTGAATGCTTACCCAAAATTAGGGGTCTCCAAACTCTTTATATTCTTGTGCTTGATGCAGCTGTCATTACAAAATGGAACTGAAAGGTTTCTATGTACTTGGAATATTATCTCAAGCTTCTTTAACTGTCTCTTTCAATATTGTTTACATAGAATGTCTGAATTAAAAGATATTCTTTGAAAATAATTCAAATGAGAGCTGTCTGGTGCACGATTACACACATAGTTTAGTTTCCCTTAGATGACCATTTATTTCGATTTAAAGATGGTTGTAAAGCTAAGAACTGTGATTATCTATTGCTTTCAGGTGTTTCACAATACTAGTTCTGAATAACAAATCAAATTGGAGTGTATTGTACAATATGTGATACTTTGAGCAAAGTACAGTAAAGATGAACATAGAAACATCAGTGTGCCAGAATTTTTGCAATGTGGAGTTTTCTTAAAGTTTTGCAACATCAGAATAACTCCAACAAAAATCACCAGACTTGTGTACAGACATATCAATTGTGCAATTTAAAAAAAAATGTAATGAGTTTGGGCCAAGAATACCAGGGACGCGAATGGTGGTAATCCTGACATTCTTTTAATGTAGAGATGGGAGGTGTGCTGTTGTTTTGGGCTTTGAGTGTCCACACAGTATGAATAGCAGCCAGTTTACAATGCAATTTGTGGGGAAAAAAGTTTGAAAATCACATATTGACTCTAGTCCTCCTATGCATGATTTGCCTAGCTTGGATGGGGTGGGGAGGTGGACCAAGGATTTTTTTTTAAGTTTTGCAGCGTATTTCTTCTGTGGCTTTTAAAATATGTGGTGGTTTCCTCTTTAAAACTAATTGGAACATTGGAATGCTGCACAGAATTACAGAATCATCAGTTTCTTATTCTGGTGAAATTTTAATCAATGATGAAGAACTATCAAACATACATGCCAGCTGAAATTTGGAAGCTACAAAATAAAGTTGAAAACATTACTGTTGAGAATGCAATGCTAAACATTAGTACATATTAAAACAATGCCCTGGACAATCTGGAGCAATGACTTAATTGGGTGCCCCAGTTTCTTCCCATAGTCCAAAAGTATGCAAGTTAGGTCAATTGGCCATGCTAAATTGCCTCTTAGGGTCCCAAGATGTGTAGATTAAATGGATTAGCCATGGGAAATGTATAGGATTACAGGGATAAAAGTGGGGTAAAGGGCCTGAGTAAAATGCTCTGTCAGAGACTCGTTGCAGACTTGATGGGCTGAATGGCCTCTTCTGTACTGTAGGGAATAATTAATTTTTATGGAGATCCCTTAAAATGATCCCAAGATGTATTTAATGCTTCACATATGGTTACATCCATTGGACCCAATATTTCAATGTTCTTGTCAAAAGTTTCTGGTTCTACTTCAAGCTGTTTCATTTATAATTGTTAAATACTATAGTGGAAAAACTTCCCCTCCCTCTATTTTCTGTATTGCAAAGAATTACTGGCACTTCACGAGTCATGTGCTCACTGTCCCTGTTTGCTTGTAACAAGCTGCAGTTTCACCTGTTGCCGTTTGAACTTTTGAATCATTGTGTCACTCACAAAAAAAGGATCTGGCTTTCTCCAAGAGAAAGCCAGATCCTGCAACGTTACATGACTCTTTGCTTAATGTTTGGATAAATATGTGATTCACAGTGCTCAGTATTGTTTTAGCCTACTCAACTCTATTTGGCAGAATATGAGCAGTGAGAACCACAATTTCAAGCTGACATTTAAGAGTAGGGAAGAAAAAAAGTAGCAGATATGATCTGTCATCATCCACTTACGATGCACCTGAACAGTATGCTGTGTCAGGAGTGTCATTGAATAATACATTTTGTGGGCAAAAATGTCTCCACTAAATATAATACCAACTTCACTCAGTGAAACATAGGCTATGGTATAACATTAGCTGATAAACTGAACAATATTTATCATACATATTTTGCTCAGTCTTCATAAACAACTCTCCTTTAGTTCCAGGCTTTCTGTATGACGCCATGTATTTATAGCACTTTCCATTCACTTTGGATACCTTTAGACTCCAGTCCCACCATGTTTTGACCATTCTTCTGAGTTTCTACAGTCTGCCTAAATGGTGTGAAAGATAACTTCCAAAAGCAATTATGTAATTATTTCCGTAGAACAGGTTGCTTGTGTCCATGTTGTTGACAAAAATTGCTTGCACCAAGCATTTTTCCCATTTTTATGTGGCATAGGATGCTAATTACCAACTGTTGCACATTTAAATCACTGCCAAATTACCAGCTAAAATTAGTTTGACAATTTTATTTTCTTGCTAGGAAGTCAGTTACTTGTTTTGCATCTGAGGGAATTTTTTCAGTTTCATTGTCTGAGAAAATATTTAGTGCAAAGCCAAAACTTCATGTACCTCCAAATTATATTAAATGGCCTGGATATTTTAGTTGACAGCCAAGGAACAAATCTGCTTGTTCACTCAGGAACAGTTGCCCACAAAGTTTTGACTGGTTTTCAAGTACAGACTTCCTCTAATATAGCATCTGTTCCAATGTGGCACACTCTATTGGGCATTTGTGGCATTTTTGAGCAAAGCAAGAAATAGGGCAGCTCTTCAACTAGTCAGGTTGAAGAATCCAAATTGAAACATTCAATCCAAATCAGGAAGTATAAAGCAGGAAACAACAATTTAAATTACCTACAGAAAGCAAAAAGAAATTGGAAAATACAGGTGGCATTAAGCAAGAGAATTTAAAAGGATAGATTTAAAGTAAAACCATTTTTAAAACATCTCTAACGCTAATTTTCTTCCGAAGAAATGAGACTCCACAGTTGTAAAGTTGACTTTTCATGGCCAGAGAGGTTATTCAGAAGTAATTATCATTATAACACCATTAAAAATGTACGTGCTCCTGAATTTGCCATTCTTAACTTTTTCAGTCATTAGGGTGGTATGGTGGTTAGCATTGCTGACTCTCAGCACCAGGGTCCCGGGTTCGATTCCTGGCTTGGGTCACTGTGTGGAGTTTGCACGTTCTCCCTGTGTTTGTGTGGTTTTCCTCCAGGTGCTACGGTTTCCTCCCACAGTCCAAAGATGTGCGGTTGATTGGCCATGCTAAATTGCCCCTTAGTGTCGGGGCTAACTAGGGTAAATGCATGGGTTACGGGGATAGTGCCTGGGTGGGATTGGTGACTAGTGGAGTGCCCCAGGGGTCGGTGCTGGGGACTCAGCTATTTACCATTTATATAGATGATCTGGAGGGGGGAACCGAGTGTATGGTGTCGAAATTTGCTGATGACACCAAGATTGGTGGAACGGCAAATTGCGCGGAGGGTGTGGAGAGTCTACAGAAGGATCTAGATAGGCTGGGCGAATGGGCCAGGAACTGGCAAATGGAATTTAATGTTGGCAAGTGCGAGGTGGTCCACTTTGGTAGGAATAATGGTAGGAAGGATTATTACTTACGTGGAGAAAAACTGCAGCAGGCGACAGTGCAGAGGGACCTCGGGGTCCTTGTGCATGAGTCGCAAAAACCCAGCTTGCAGGTGCAGCAGGTGGTCAGGAAGGCGAATGGGATGCTGGCCTTCATAGCGAAGGGGATTGAATATAAAAGTAGGGCGGTCTTGCTGCGGCTATATAGGGCATTGGTGAGGCCGCAGCTGGAGTACTGTGTGCAGTTTTGGGCGCTGTACTTACGCAAGGATATTTTGGCCTTGGAGGGAGTGCAGAGGAGGTTTACTAGGCTGATGCCGGAGTTGAGGGGGTTGAGCTATGAGGAGAGGCTGAATAAACTAGGCTTGTACTCGTTAGAGTTTAGAAGAATGAGGGGAGATCTCATTGAGACGTATAAGATGATGAATGGGATGGATAGGATAGAGGTGGAGAGACTCTTCCCGCTCAGAAAGGACAGTAGGACTAGGGGGCACAGCCTCAAGATAAAGGGGGGGCGGTTTAGAACGGAGTTGAGGAGGAATTTCTTCACTCAAAGGGTGGTGAATCTCTGGAATTCTCTGCCTGTTGAAGTGGTGGAGGCTACCTCGCTAAATATTTTTAAGACGCGGGTTGATGTGTTTTTGATAAGAGAGGGGATTAAGGGTTATGGGGAGAGGGTGGGAATGTGGAACTGAGCCACGACAGATCAGCCATGATCTTATTGAATGGCGGGGCAGGCTCGAAGGGCTAGTTGGCCTAGTCCTGCTCCTATTTCTTATGTTCTTATGATTGTGGTCGGTGCAGACTCAGTGGGCCAAATGGCACTGTAGGGTTCTGTGATTCTTTCTATTCTGTAATTTTTACTGGGGTAACAGTGGGCAGGTACATCAAGTTCATGCCCTCGCATTCATTTCAATTTCAGGTGACTCAGCAAGGATAGTATCAGCACATGGTGTGGAGGAGTGGATTATCTCTGATAGATAGAATGTAGAAAAACTACACCACAAACAGGCCCTACGGCCCACAAGTTGCACCAATCATATCTCTACCTACTAGGCTTACCTATAACCCTCAATCCTATTATGTCCCATGTACTCATCCAGAAGTCTCTTAAAAGACCCCAACGAGTTCACCTCCACCACCACCAACGGCAGCCGATTCCACGCACCCACCATCCTCTGAGTGAAAAACTTGTCCCTGACATCTCTGTACCTATTCCCCAGCACTTTAAATCTGTGTCCTCTTGTGGCAGCCATTTCAGCCCTGGGAAAAAGCCTCTGAGAGTCTACCTGATCAATACCTCTCAACATCTTATACACCTCTATCAGGCCACTTCTCATCCTTCATCTCTCCAAGGAGAAAAGACCGAGCTCCCTCAACCTATCCTCATTAGGCATGCCACCCAATCCAGGCAACGACCTTGTAAATCTCCTCTGCACCCTTTCAATGGCTTTCACATCCTTCTTGTAATGAGGCAACCAGAACTGAGCACAGTACTCCAAGTGGGGTCTGACCAGGGTCTTATACAGCTGCAGCATTATCTCCCGACTCCTCAACTCAGTTCCTTGATTGATGAAGGCCAGTACACCATACGCCTTCTTAACCACATCCTCTACCTGCAAAGCTGACTTGAGAGTCATATGAACCTGGACCCGAAGATCCGATCTTCCACATTGCTTACCCTTAATATTATATTCCTTCATCCCGTTTGACCTGCCAAAACGTTTATCCGGGTTGAAGTCCATCTGCCACTTCTGCGCCCAGTCTTGCATCCTATCTGTGTCACGCTGCAACTTCTGATATCCCTCCAAACTATCCACAACACCTCCAACCTTCGTGTCATCGGCAAACTTACCAACCAATCCCTCCAATTCCTCATCCAGCTCATTTATAAAAATCACAAACAGCAAGGGTCCCAGAACAGATCCCTGGGGCACTCCACTGGTGACCGACCTCCAGTAAAAAGTCTGACAACACCAGGTTTAAGTCCAACCGATTTATTTGATAGTAAACTCACTAGCTTTCAAGGTTTCCCTCTTTGTCAGGTGAATGACCATTCGCCTGATGAAGAGGGAAACCTTGAAAGCTAGTGAGTTTACTATCAAATAAATCGGTTGGACTTAAACCTGGTGTTGTCAGACTTTTTACTGTGTTTACCCCAGTCCAACGCCGGCATATCCGCATCATGACCGACCTCCGTGCAGAAAAAGACCCATCCACAACCACACTCTGCCTTCTGTGGGCAAGCCAGTTCTGGATCCACAAAGCAACGTCCCCTTGGATCCCATCATCACTTTCTCAATAAGCCTTGCATGGGGGACCTTATTGAATGCCTTCCTGAAGTCCACATAAACCACATCAACCACTCTCCCTTAGTCAGCGTGTTTAGTCACATTTTCAAAAAACTCAACCTGGCTCGTAAGGCAGGATCTGCCTTTGACAAAGCCGTGCTGACTACTTTTGATCGTACTATACTTCTCTAAATGTTCATAAATCCTGTCTCTCAGGATCTTTTCCATCAACTTATCAACCACTGAGGTTAGACTCACCGGACAATAATTTCCTGGGCTATCTCTACTCCCTTTCTTGAATATAGGAACCACATCCGCAATCGTCCGGAACCTCTCCCATCTCCATCGATGACGCAAAGATCATCACCAGAGGCTCAGCAATCTCTTCCCTCGCCTCGCCTCCCACAGGAACCTGGGATACATCCCATCCGGTCCCGGTGACTTATCTATCTTGATGCTATTGAAAAGCTCCAACACATCCTCTTTCTTAATGTCCACATACTCAAGCTTTTCAGTCCGCCGCAAGCCTGCACTACAACCACCAAAATCCTTTTCCACCGCGAATACCGTAGTATTCATTGAGCACCTCTGCTATTTCTACCAGTTCTATACAAACCTTCCCATTGTCACATTTTATAGGTCCTTTTCCTTCACATCTCATCCTTTTACTCTTCACGTATTTGTAGAACGCCTTAGGGTTTTACTTAATCTTACCTGCCAAGGCCTTCTCATGACCCCTTCTGGCTCTCCTAATTTCCTTAAGTTCCTTCCTACAAGCTGTATACTCTTCTAGATCCCTAACGTTACCTAGCTCCCTGAACTTTTGTACGCTTCTCTTTTTGACTAGATTTGTTACAACTTTCGTGCACCAGGGTTCCTGTAACCTACCAAAACTTCCCTGTCTCATCAGAACATTATCGTGCAGAACTCCAGACAAACATTCCTTGAAAATCTGCCACCTTACTTCGGTACATTTCCCCGAGAATACCATCTTCCAATTTACGCCTCTAATTTCCTGCCTGATGGCTTCATACTTCCCCTTACTCCAGATAAACACTTTCTTAGCTTGCCTGATCCTATCTCTCTCCAATGCTAGTGTAAAGGAGATAGAGTTATGATCATTATCCCCAAAATGCTCCCCCACTGAGATCTGACACCTGTTCAGGTTCATTACCCATTACCAGATCGAGTATAGCCTCTCCTGTTGTAGGCTTATTCACATGCCCTGTCTGGAAACCCTCCTGAACACGCCTAACAAACTCCTCCCCATCCAAACCCCTTACCCTAGGGATATTCCAATCGACATTTGGGAAATTAAAGTCTCCCATCATGACAACTCTTATTCTTACATCTCTCCAGGACCTGTGTCCCTATCTGCTCCTCAACATCCCTGTTACTATTGGGTGGCCTATAGAAAACACCCAGTAAAGTTATTGAACCCTTCCTGTTCCGAATTTCCACCCACAGAGACTCTGTAGACAACCCCTCCACGGCGTCCACCTTCTCTACAGCCGTGACACTATCCCTGATCAACAGTGCCACTCCCCCACCTCGTTTGCCTCCCTCCCTGTCCCTCCTGAAACATCTGAAACCCGGCACTTGAAGTATCCAGTCCTGTCCCTGAGTCATCCAAGTCTCTGTAATGGCCACCACATCACATTTCCAAGCAGCGATCCACACTCGAAGCTCATCCGCTTTGTTCACAACACTCCTAGCGTTAAAATAGACACACCTCAAACCTTCGGTCTGAGTGCTCCCCTTCTCCATTACCTGTCTATCCTCCCTCTATCGACAATCCCTCTCTATTTGCGAGCTAACCTCCTCGCTCCCAGTCACTTCATTTTGATTCCCTCCCGATGACACCAAGATTGGGGGAAAGGCAAATTGTGCGGAGGGTGTGGAGAGTCTGCAGAAGGATCTAGATAGGCTGGGCGAATGGGCCAGGAAATGGCAAATGGAATTTAATGTTGGCAAGTGTGAGGTGGTCCACTTTGGTAGGAAGAATGGTAGGAAGGACTATTACTTACGTGGCGAAAAACTGCAGCAGGCGACGGTGCAGAGGGACCTCGGGGTCCTTGTGCATGAGTCGCAAAAACCCAGCTTGCAGGTGCAGCAGGTGGTCAGGAAGGCGAATGGGATGCTGGCCTTCATAGCGAGGGGGATTGAATATAAAAGTAGGGAGGTCTTGCTGCAGCTGTATAGGGCATTGGTGAGGCCGCAGCTGGAGTACTGTGTGCAGTTTTGGGCGCCGCACCTGCGCAAGGATATTTTGGCCCTGGAGGGAGTGCAGAGGAGGTTTACTAGGCTGATACCGGAGTTGAGGGGATTGAGCTATGAGGAGAGGCTGAATAAACTAGGCTTGTACTCGTTAGAGTTTAGAAGAATGAGGGGAGATCTCATTGAGACGTATGAGATGATGAATGGGATGGATAGGATAGAGGTGGAGAGACTCTTCCCGCTCAAAAAAGACAGTAGGACTAGGGGGCACAGCCTCAAGATAAAGGGGAGGCGGTTTAGAACGGAGTTGAGGAGGAACTTCTTCACTCAATGGGTGGTGAATCTCTGGAATTCTCTGCCCGTTGAAGTGGTGGAGGCTGCCTCGCTAAATATTTTTAAGAAGCGGGTTGATGGGTTCTTGATAAGAGAGGGGATTAAGGGTTATGGGGAGAGGGCGGGAAAGTGGAACTGAGCCACAACAGATCAGCCATGATCTTATTGAATGGCGGGGCAGGCTCGAAGGGCTAGATGGCCTACTCCTGCTCCTATTTCTTATGTTCTTATGTTCAACCGTTCTGGTTTAAAGTCTCCCCAGTAGCCTTAGCCAACCTTCCCGCCAGGATATTGGTCCCCCTGGGATTCAAGTGCCACCCATCTTTTTTGTACAGGTCACACCTGCCCCTAAAGAGGTCCCAATGATCCAGGAACCTGAATCCCTGCCCCTGCTCCAATCCCTCAGCCACACATTCATCCTCCACCTCATTCTATTCCTGCTCTCAACCTCCTGCCAGAAGTTGCTGTCTTATTTTCTCCATGATAATGGTGAGTTCTGATAGCCTCACCATTAATATTAGCACAAAATCTGGGCCATTATTCTTTTATAACATAATTGGAGTACCTCCTATAAGCAATCAAACCAAATGTGTTTTCACAATAAGGTAATGAGAATTTGGTGAATATGATCATATTATCATTTATTATTAACATTACTGCTCCTTAAAATTAGCAAATTAAAATGATTTGGATGAGGAAACCAAAAATAATATTTTCAAGTTTTTTGGTGATGCAAAAATTGGTGGGAATGTGAGTGGTGATGAAGATGTTCAGAGGCTTCAAGGTAATTTCAACAAGTCGAATGAGTAGGCAAATAATGGCAGATGCAGTATAACATGGATAAAAATATCTATTTTGGATGGAGAAACAGATTATTTAAATGGTGATAGATTGGGAAATGTTACCGTACAAAGGGACTTGGGTGTCCAGTTACACTAGCCACTGAAAGCAAGCGTGCAGGTACAACAAGCAATTGGGATGGCAAATGGTATGTTGGCCTTCATTGCAAGGGGACTTGGTACAGGAGCAAGGATGTCTTACTACAGCCTTGGATGTCTTACACATCCAGAGTATTGTTTGCAGTTTTGGGCTCCTTACCTAAGAAAGGATATAACTGCTATTGAGGGAATGAGATCAGGGTTCACCAGACTGCTTCCTGGATGGCAGGATTGTCTTATGAGGAGAGAATGAGCCGATTGAGCCTGTATTCACTGGAATTTAGGGAAAAGGAATCACATTGAAACACAGACAATTCTGACAGGGTTGGAAAGGCTGGGTGCAGGGACGTTGTTTTCTCTGGCTTGGAGGGACTGGGCCAGTGGCAGATTAACTATTACGCTGAGTAGGCTTAAGTCTAGAGGCCTAGAAGGGAGGGTGGTCTGAGAGCAAAAAAAAATTGGTTTAACCCTTTTAAGGGTGAATAAATTTTCATAACTACACTCCGTGGGTGAATTAATGTAACAAATACGTTACAACAAACATCACTTTATTTTATTCAACGAAAGGTGGGACGGGGACAAAGTCAGGGGGCCTTACTAAAGCTCAGCCTAGGGGTCCAGGCAGTAGTTAATCCACCACTGGGCGGGGGTACTAGAACAACGGGTTACTATCGCAGGGTGCAGCTTGGCCATCTGGAGTAGAGACGTAAAATTTATTCACAGAGTGGTGAACATGTGGAATTCTGTTTTACAGAAGACTGTAGAGGCCAAATCACTATATATTGAAGAAGAAAACAGATCAACTTATAGACTTTAAAGGTATCAAAAGAATGGTGAGAGCTTGGGGCTATGGTGTTGAAATCGAGGATCAGCCATGAACATGTTGAACAGCAGAGCAGGCTTGAGGAATCGAATGGCCTACTTCTGCTCCTTTTTCTATATTGACTTGATAACCTCAAAGGTTTGCCATTTGGAATTCTTGCTTTGTGACAGCTCAACATATTCTGTTCAACCTCAGAGTAGCTTAACTGCAAATAGTAAGCTTCTATTCCAGCTCATAGAATCCTACAGTGCAGAAGGAGGCCATTCAGCCCATCAAGTCTGTACTGACCACAACCCCACCCAGGCCCCATCCCCACAACCCCATGCATTTACCATAGCTAGTCCCCCGACACTAAGGGGCAATTTAGTATGGTCAATCCACCTTAGCTGTACATCTTTGGACTGTGGGAGGAAACCAGAGCTCCTACTGGAAACTCATGCAGACACAGGGAGAACATGCAAACTCCAACAGACAGTGACTCAAGCTGGGAATCAAACCTGTGTCCCCAGTGCTGTGAGGCAGTAATGCTAACTTCCGTGCCGCCGCTTTGCTATTGCACTACTTTTTGTCAGTGGAGCAATTTGGGCAGAATGGAACAATTGAGATTTGGAGGGAAGGGAAGGATAAATTCTTACTAATTTAGACTACAAAATTTTGATGAACTTAATTTTGTGATTAAATTCAGAGTCATTAAATACTGTTTTCAATAAATAACTGTCAGTTTAACTCAAACATCTGCAGTAGTTTGCTTTTGTATGGATATGACTCATTTATCTTGGTTAAGAGCAAGGAGATTATCTTCATTCGATTGTACTGGTTTCTGAGGTTAAAGAATAGTTAGGATGGTGGGGTGGAGATGCAGCAGTTTAGTAACTTCACTCCCTGAATGCTCACCTGAAAACTGGACCTTGCTGCTATTAAAGGCTGCTACTGTGCAGTTCAGCTTGTTTGTACAGGTCAGGTTTTGTTTTGCACTTGCTAAGGAACATTATCATTTTTCTATCTGCTTCATCCTTTTCAAAGTGCAAACTAGGATGTTGTAATGAGTATCAGTGAGTTGTCCTGCGCTGTGAAATCTCTTGTGCGATGTAAACCCTGCATAACATTTGAAGCCTTGAGTAAAATTACAAAAAATTAAGATAAATTCACACTTGGATTTGACACAGTTGTACTGAATGTGCAATTTCAGAACTTGCTGAAATGTTGGAGAAGATGAGAGCTGGTGTGCTTTTGGAAGAGACTGTATGCACTACCAAGCTCAAAAAGCCTTTTAGAACAAAATCTCTTAAAACTTGATGATTCGTAGGCAAATCAATTGTCTTAAATACAAATGACAAATCATATATTTTGTTGTGTTACCTTGCTGGCTGGCTGTTCTGAAAGTGTGCCCCATTTTGGTTAAAGCATGTCTTTGGAACTGATTTTTTTTGCAACCTGATAAAGCCAAAAGCTCAGTATTACATTATGACATGTATTACATAAAAATATATTATCAATGTTCCAGCAGACATGAATATATTTAAATGCAATCAAAGAAAAATATTCCTGTTTATTGATTCAAGCAACCATGAGAACAGCACTTCTGTAAAAATGTTCTGTTAAAATTACAACATGTTATTTTCAGTACTACAATCCGCAATTGTTTTATAAATGTAAATGGCTTTCACAAATGAAACATCACTGCTAAAACAGGTTGTAAATCCAGATACTCTTGTTAAATATTTTGTGTTTTACAAAATTTATAGTTACGACAGGTCTTAGTGCTATTAACAGTCTGTAAGTTTCATTTAACTGGTAATATAACTTAAACAGACTTACTTTTAGTTAAAGTGTTTTGTTTTCAATTATATTTCAAATAAGAACATAAATGTAACAATGAAGTTCTGAAAGTTAGAAGGTTTTTGAGAGATATTCTTGATAATACAGTATTATTTGCTTTCTCCAATGCACTTCTTCAGCAGCCAGTATTTACACTTCTGCAAACTAATTTGTGACCTTCTGATGGAAAGGAAATCTGCCATATGTCATTCCTTTGCACCTGACTGAAACTCATGCTATTTTATCATGAGTCTGTGTGGCGTTTCCACGTTCTCCCCATTTCTACGTGGGATTCCTCCAGGAAGTCCAGTTTCCTCCCACAGCCCAAAAATGTACAGGTTAGATTGATTGGCCATGCTAAATTGCCCTTTAGTGTCAGGATTAACAGGGTAAATATGTGGACTTGTGGGGAAAGGGCCTGGGTGGGAATGTTGTCAGCGCAGACTAGATGTGCTGTATGGCTTCCTTCTCCATTGTAAGGTTTCTATGATTTCCTCTATCTAAATTTCCTCAAAGGAGTTGATCAAATTAAGACTGTTTATGATCTGTTATCTTACTGAACAGCTTCCATACCTCACCTTACTGCAATAAAGACTGAACTTTCAGTAATAATTCAGATCATGTTCTGCAGATGAATTTACATCTGTATCAAGTTATCATATTTAGAAGGAATAATTTATAATAGATTTAGTGATGTGTGATGGAAGTATCCTTGATCGCTGGTTATAAGAAACTATGTAACGTAGATTCGGACAACCTTGACCACATTTCCAGTTGAGCATAATTATCTCACATTATGAATCAGAGAGGCTATAGGTTGGCTGGTATGGAAAATGTCCTACTTCTGATGTTGGCAACGTTGAGGCACATTTTTAGGCCGATCTTGTGTGCTGTGTGCGAAACTGGATTCCTGAGATGGAAAGTGATTATTTTTTTTCCCTCAAAGTACAGGCAGTGAACACTTGGTCTGGAGTAATAGAACATTAATCTTCGAATTTAGTAAGAAGTCTCACAACACCAGGTCAAAGTCCATCAGGTTCATTTGGAATCATGAGCTTTTGGAATGCTGCTCCTTCCTCAGGTGAGTTCACCTGATGAAGGAGCAGTGCTCCGAAAGCTAGTGATTCCAAATAAACCCTTTGGACTTTAACCAGGTGCTGTGAGACTTGTTACTCTGCCCACCCAGTTCAATGCCAGCATCTCCACATCATAGAATTTCATAAGAAGCAGGAACAGGCCATTCAGCCCTTTGAGCCTGCTTCCCTATTCAAGCAAAAATCCTGAGTTTTCACCCAACTGTAAAGCCACACAACTGTATATTCATGATAGTTTGTCTGTTTGGAAAAAAACATACTGCTGAAGGTTGTTTTAGATGTGCATTTGTACTCTTGCTAAAACAGCCTTGAAGTCGTTCTTAATTTAAGCTGGCACTTTTCTGTTTCTGATTTAGGCTGGAATATTTTACATTATTCCTTTTCACAGTCATTGTTCTCACTTCTTTTCCCTCATTCCTCTCCTTCAGTTTGTAGAATCAGTCTTTCTTGTTTGCCTTTCATTGCCACTCATGATTCCCAGCAGTGGATACTGCTCCAATAGGTATATAAGAGTTAGATTGCCTGGCAGGTAACAGGCAGACTTTGGGAGTTGTAAGTCAATTACCAATAGATGGACTTTTAATAGCATATTGAAGGTGAAAAACTTTGAATTCGCAACACAATTTGATGCCATAATGTAAAGCTTGCAAATCCTTTTGTGATTGATGAACTTTATGGCTTGAGCAGTTCTCCTCATCTGGTTTATATTCTTAACCTTCTGAAACTTGTAAACAGATATTTATACACGTTTGAAGGAGTTAAAAACTGCAGCAGGCGACGGTGCAGAGGGACCTCGGGGTCCTTGTGCATGAGTCGCAAAAACCCAGCTTGCAGGTGCAGCAGGTGGTCAGGAAGGCGAATGGGATGCTGGCCTTCATAGCGAAGGGGATTGAATATAAAAGTAGGGAGGTCTTGCTGCAGCTGTATAGGGCATTGGTGAGGCCGCAGCTGGAGTACTGTGTGCAGTTTTGGGCGCCGCACCTGCGCAAAGATATTTTGGCCTTGGAGGGAATGCAGAGGAGGTTTACTAGGCTGATACCGGAGTTGAGGGGGTTGAGCTATGAGGAGAGGCTGAATAAACTAGGCTTGTACTCGTTGGAGTTTAGAAGAATGAGGGGAGATCTCATTGAGACGTATAAGATGATGAATGGGATGGATAGGATAGAGGTGGAGAGACTCTTCCTGCTCAAAAAAGACAGTAGGACTAGGGGGCACAGCCTCAAGATAAAGGGGGGGCGTTTTAGAACGGAGTTGAGGAAGAACTTCTTCACTCAAAGGGTGGTGAATCTCTGGAATTCTCTACCTGTTGAAGTGGTGGAGGCTGCCTCGCTAAATATTTTCAAGAAGCGGGTTGATGGGTTTTTGATAAGAGAGGGGATTAAGGGTTATGGGGAGAGGGCCGGAAAGTGGAACTGAGCCACGACAGATCAGCCATGATCTTATTGAATGGCGGGGCAGGCTCGAAGGGCCAGATGGCCTACTCCTCCTATTTCTTATGTTCTTAATCCACATAAGCGTGAACTTTTGTTTGAAGGCAGTTCTGTATATTCACCACTGCACGTGCACACATTTGCTCGCAGTGGTCATGCTGAGTCTTGCTTGGACGTGACTGTTTTTTACTCATGATCCCTAGTTTTGTAACCAAAGACAAAGTAATTTAGTTACTTGCTATATCCATTTCTTAATTTCTGAAAGCCTAAATCGTAACTATGGAAATAAGGTCAGATTTGAACCTCTGCAATTTAAAAACATCAGTCCAAGAATGAAATCTGTTACTTTTCTCCAAAAGACCAATATTCCTTTGAATATTCAGTGTTCAAAACTGCACATAACGTACTGAAGATGATTTTTGCCTATGTATAGTACAATGTTAAAATAACCTGTTTGAATTTATAATCAATTATTTTTCATGACTCTTAAGATTATTTTCACTCCCTTCTTTCTTCCCCCTTTTAATGTGTGATTTCTGAAAGAAGTAGTCTGAATACATTTGTTTAAGGAACACAAGATGAGCAAGCAAAACCTTGGCTTGATTCTAGGCCTCTTGCTGGGGTGAGTAGGACTTCCACGCAGGTTTCACAGCAGTTGAACTTGAGCAACCAATAAGATATGTTTATTGGAATGTAATGCCAGTTGAGTGTTTGGTGTGGGAGGAATCTACTCTGATTGCAAAATTGGTTGTGTAAGACAGAAGATCTATTTTGGGGTGCTGTTATGGTCAGAATACTGAAGCTTAAAGCACTGGTTATTTGTTAACATAAGAAGTTTTCTAGAACAAAATAGTAATACAACATTACATACACCATCAGAAAAATAATGTTTATCTGTATACCTAGCTTTAAAAAAGAAAAACAATTTGCAAAGAAAGTTAACAGAATCAGAATAAATTACAGTCCCATAATTGGAATTGCAAATAGGTACACCTTTGCATTACAGCAAATATTTAATCATGGTGGGGTCTAAAGTTAAGGAGACGGTACAGGTAAGGATAGAGGCCGAGGATGTCCCAATAATAGAGGGAGTAAGGGGTGTGAGTATGGTTGGTGGCATTCCAGCAAATAAGGTCCAGGTGAAGGCTGGGATGAAGGCGCTTTATCTGAATGCGCGAAGCATTAGGAATAAAGTGGATGAGTTGGTGGCGCAGATCGACACAAATGGATATGATCTGGTGGCCATTACAGAGACGTGGCTGCAAGGTGACAGGGACTGGGAGCTGAATGTCCAGGGGTATCAAGTGTTTAGGAAGGATAGGCGGGAGGGAAAAGGGGGGGGCGTAGCTCTGCTGATTAAGGATAGCATCAGGGTGGTCGCAAGGGATGATATTGGAGCCAAGGAGCAGAACGTGGAATCGTTGTGGGTAGAGATTAGGAACAGCAAAGGGAGGAAGACGCTGGTGGGTGTCGTCTATAGGCCCCCGAATAATGATCTGGAGGTGGGGCGGGCTGTTAATGCGCAAATAAGTGCGGCGTGCAGGAATGGGACGGCTGTAGTTATGGGGGATTTCAATCTGCATATTGATTGGTCGACCCATGTTGGACGCGGTGGGCTGGAGGAGGAGTTCTTGGAATGCTGCCGGGATAGTTTCCTGGAACAGTGTGTGTTGGAGCCGACGAGGGAGCGAGCTATCTTGGATCTGGTGCTATGTAATGAGGCGGGTAGAATTAGGGAACTTGCGGTGAAGGATCCTCTTGGGGAGAGTGATCATTGTATGGTGGAGTTTCTGGTGCGGATGGAGGAGGAGAAAGTGGGTTCCGGGACACGCGTCCTTTGTTTGAACAGAAGGGAGTACGGTAGGATGAGAGAAGAATTGGCGAATGTGGACTGGAGTAGCGCATTGGAAGGTAGGTCTGCTGAGGAGCAGTGGAGGATCTTTAAGGAGATCTTTCTTGGTGCTCAGCAGAAATTTATTCCGATGGTCAAAAAGGACCGTAGGAGGAGAGGTAATAAGCCGTGGATAACAAACGAGGTGAAGGAAAGTGTTAAATTAAAAGCGGAGGCGTTTAGAGTAGCTAAGAGTAGTGGGCGAGACGAGGATTGGGAGAGGTTTAAATGTCAACAAAGATTGACAAAGAAGTTGATAAAGAAGGGTAGGAGAAACTATGAAGCTGGGCTAGCGCATAATATAAAAAAGGATAGCAAGAGTTTTTATAAATATATAAAAAGGAAGAGGCTGGCTAGGGTGAATGTTGGTCCCTTAGAGGATGAGAAGGGGGACTTAGTGGTAGGGGATGGGGAAATGGCTGAGGTCTTGAATAACGTTTTTGTTTCGGTCTTCACGGAGGACGATGTGAATAATTTGCTGGATGTTAGAGATGGAAAGGTGGTAGGACTGGAGGGTCTCGATGACATTACTGTTACTAGAGAGGTGGTGCTCGACAGACTGGAGGGGCTGATTGTGGACAAGTCCCCAGGACCGGATGGAATGCATCCGAGTGTCCTGAAAGAAATGGCGGAGGTGATAGTGGATGCCTTGGTGGTTATTTTCCAGACGTCGCTGGATTCCGGGGAAGTGCCGGAAGATTGGAAAACGGCTAATGTTACGCCGTTGTTTAAGAAGGGTGCCAGGCAAAAGGTGGGGAATTATAGGCCTGTTAGTTTAACGTCTGTTGTAGGTAAAATGTTAGAATCCGTCATCAAGGAAGAAATAGCAAGGCATCTTGAGGGGAACTGCTTGATAGAGCAGACGCAGCACGGTTTCGTTAAAGGGAAGTCGTGTCTGACAAATTTACTGGAGTTCTATGAGGATGTGTCTAGGGCGGTGGATAGAGGAGAGCCGGTGGATGTGGTCTGTCTTGATTTTCAGAAGGCGTTTGACAAGGTACCTCACAAGAGGTTATTGCAGAAGGTCAGGGGGCATGGAGTTGGGGGTAGAGTGTTAGCGTGGATAGAGGACTGGTTGTCAAATAGGAGGCAGAGAGTGGGGGTCAATGGGTGCTATTCGGATTGGCGGATGATGACTAGTGGAGTGCCCCAGGGGTCGGTGCTGGGGCCTCAGCTATTTACCATTTACATAGATGATCTGGAGGAGGGAACCGAGTGTAAGGTGTCGAAATTTGCTGATGACACCAAAATTGGTGGAAAGGTAAATTGCGCGGAGGGTGGTGAGAGTCTACAGAAGGATCTAGATAGGCTGGGCGAATGGGCCAGGAAATGGCAAATGGAATTTAATGTTGGCAAGTGCGAGGTGGTCCACGTTGGTAGGAATAATGGTAGGAAGGATTATTACTTACGTGGAGAAAAACTGCAGCAGGCGATGGTGCAGAGGGACCTCGGGGTCCTTGTGCACGAGTCGCAAAAACCCAGCTTGCAGGTGCAGCAGGTGGTCAGGAAGGCGAATGGGATGCTGGCCTTCATCGCGAAGGGGATTGAATATAAAAGTAGGGAGGTCTTGCTGCGGCTGTATAGGGCATTGGTGAGGCCGCAGCTGGAGTACTGTGTGCAGTTTTGGGCGCCGTACTTACGCAAGGATATTTTGGCCTTGGAGGGAGTGCAGAGGAGGTTTACTAGGCTGATGCCGGAGTTGAGGGGGTTGAGCTATGAGGAGAGGCTGAATAAATTAGGCTTGTACTCGTTAGAGTTTAGAAGAATGAGGGGAGATCTCATTGAGACGTATAAGATGATGAATGGGATGGATAGGATAGAGGTGGAGAGACTCTTCCCGCTCAGAAAGGACAGTAGGACTAGGGGGCACAGCCTCAAGATAAAGGGGGGGGGCGGTTTAGAACGGAGTTGAGGAGGAACTTCTTCACTCAAAGGGTGGTGAATCTCTGGAATTCTCTGCCCGTTGAAGTGGTGGAGGCTACCTCGCTAAATATTTTTAAGACGCGGGTTGATGGGTTTTTGATAAGTGAGGGGATTAAAGGTTATGGGGAGAGCGCAGGAATGTGGAACTGAGCCACGACAGATCAGCCATGATCTTATTGAATGGCGGGGCAGGCTCGAAGGGCTAGTTGGCCTACTCCTGCTCCTATTTCTTATGTTCTTATGTTAACATTCAGAATTATGTGTAAAGAATAGAGGAAACAAAGAAATAGTTGCAAGCCAGTAGTCAGCAGAAGATTGAATGTTCTTTAAAGCAAGTACAGAGGGCTGCTGGCAATCAGATGAGTTACATGCTTCTTTTAGCATGATGTAGTTGCTATTTTGCTGGGTTTTTTTAAAGAGATAATTTTCTGGCTTTCAAACTATTCCATGACTACAGTTTGTTCTTTATGATTTTAAGGTCATTTATTAGTGCTCTGATGTATAATGTTGGGAAATTTTGTTTGATTGGAAGAAGTTTGAGAATGAATGCCACATGTACAGATCTGTCAGCTTCATAAATCTACCTCTTCTACATCAACTTATGCAGTTTCTATTTCAGAACTTTTTTTCTGAAATGTTTTTATTTAATATTATGCTCTAATTTTCTTTTGCCATTATTGACAATAGTAGTGGTCGTCTCAAGATGCCATGTTGAAAATAACCATTTCCTGTTGTGATGTTGCATTTTATCTTGCATAAATGTAGTGTCTTACATAGAAAAATATTCCAAGGCACTTCACAATCAAAAAAATGGACACAGCCAACGAATGAAATGTTGCCACCAAAATTCTGGTCAAAGAATTGGATTTTTGGGAGCATCTTAAAGGATCGGAGAGGTGGAGAGACGGGGCCTCAATTCTTACACCACAAGTACAACATTCAGTACGTAATGCGTACAAGTTTCCTCCAAGTAAATATTGGAAAGGCCATTGTCTTCAAACTCCATTTCCTAGCCACCAATTACATCTCTGTCCGTGAGAAATGTCTGATGTTGAACCAGACTGTTCCCAATCATTGTGTCATATTTGACTGCTTCAGCCAACATAGCCATGCTATGTCTGAGACCGTCAATTTCCATCACCGTAATACACCTACCTCCATTCCTGCCACAGCTTATTTGTTGCTACAACCTTCAGTCATGCCTTTGTTACCCGTTGACTGTTTCAAATGCACTCCTGGTTAACCTCCTACTAGCCTCTTTCTGAACTTGAGATGATCCAAAGTCCTGCTATGCATACGCTAATTTTCACTTCGTTCTGTTCACCTCCATGCTCATTGACCTTCATTTGCCCTAGCTATGAAATGCTTTGACTTTAAAATTCTCATCCTTGTTTTCAATCCTTCCATGGCCTTTGCTTCTCCATCTCTGTTTTTTTCAGTCTTTGAGATATCGGCACTCCTCCAATTCTGACCTCGAGCATCCTGAATTTTAATTGTTGCACCATTGGCTGCCAAGGCCATAAGCTCTGGAACTTTCTCCTTCAATCCCTTAGCTTTTTTCTTCTTTAAGCCATTCCTTTTGGTCATCTGCTTAATATTGTTTGTCAGTGCTCCTGTGAAGCACCTAGCAATGTTTAATTAAGTTAAAGGCACAATATAAATACAAGCTGTTTTGTAGGGATTGAGTTTGAGCATAGGGCCTTGGCAACTGATAGCATGTCTCCCAGTGAGACAGAGGGATTGAGAATGCACAAGGGACAGAATTAAAGTAATAGCGTTTTCAGGGAAGTTGTGTAGGTCAAACGATAGAGACTAAATGGTTAAAGCATTGAAAGGATTTAAGTGAGAGTAAAATCTTTAAAACTGAGACACTGGGAGATGGGGTATTAACAGGGAGGCACTTTTGTTACTGTATAGTACTGCAGAGACCCGGGGTAATGCTCTGGAGACCCAGGTTTGAATCCTACCATGGCACATGGTAGAATTTAAATTCAGTAAAACTCTGAAATTAAAAGTTTAGGGATGACCATGAAATTATTGTTGATTATTTTTAGTAAAAAAACCCATCTGATTCACTAATGTCCTTTAGGGAAAGAAATCTGCCTCTTTCCTGTTGTGGCCTACATGTGACTCCAGACTACCGAAGTGACTATTAAATACCCTCTGACATGGCCTAGCAAGCCACTCAGTTTAAGGGTAATTAGTGATGGGCAATAAATCCTGATAAACCAGTGACCCCCACATCCTGCAAAATGATTTTTTTTTCTAAATTAACTGGTAAGGATGGGATGATGGGTAATCTGGCTGATGTATGTCAGTATATAATTAATATTGTTTCCAATGAGATGAAGTTTACAGAGGGCAAAATATTGGAGGCCAGCCAGGAAAGTGTTGGAGTGGTTAATGTCTCTGTGAAAGAAAGATATTAAATCTATACAAGTTGCAAGAAGTTCTTCCTTGTGACTTTTTTCTTCTATCTCTGATTGCAATTTTGGATAATCATATTCTGCTATTAAAGAATTATACCTACAATTATGATTATAATTCTAAATTCCAGAAACTATAATAGTGCCAAGTTACAATTAAAGAACTTAAGTTCATGAAGACTTGTTTAAAGCCCAAGAAATCACCTTAGGCAAGAGGCTGGAAAAGGGGATAAACTGTTTTCAATCCAACTTGGAAGAGAGCTTTGTAGACTGTGGCATTACTGTCAAGATATGGCTTTTTTGATGGTTATATGTTTATCCCCTCAATCAGAAAGAGAAATCTTAGCGTTGAAACCTGTGGAGAAGAAGGGGTATAAATGCATCTGTCAGTGGCAGAAAGAAAAACAGCAAAACAGAGATACACATTCAGTATCCCCAGTCTCTGAAATTTCTTTGATGAATTCATTGTTAAAGCTGAATTTTTGAAAATGCTTGTCTGTCAGTGCCCTCCCTCGAGTGTTTCTATGCAAGACCATACAGGCCATCATAAAGGCAAGCCTTTCAAACATTTGAGTTGTTTGTGATCTTAACATGTATTCTATTATTAAGCATTGTTAACTTATCTTTCTGTTCACAAGTTTACCTTAAAAAATTAGGAAACTGTTTTAACTTATAAATAGAGATGTGTCTACGTGCTGAAATGAAAACAGAAAATGCTGGATAAACTCATCAGGTCTGGCAGCAGCTGTGGAGAGAGAAACGGAGTTAACATTTCGAGTCCTGTAGCAGAGTCAGAGTCCACGGATGCTGCTAGTTCTACTGAGTTTATAGAGCATTTTCTGTTTTTATTTCAGACTTTCAAACACCTGCAGTATTTTGCTTTTGTTAATTGCTGCTTGTGTTAATTGTTAGTGTCAGGTCAGAAATGCATGTTAAAAGCATTGGATTCCCAAGTGTTAGCTAGCGGTATACTTCAACTTTCTTTGGGTTGTGCCTGTTTTGCTAGTCTTACCCTCATTGACTGGCTTTCCACATTGATGAAACAATCTTCAGTTGCTTAACTAAGTGATAGCACTGATTCCAGATGTAGTTGGAAGCATTCCAATAGAGAATAGTTAGATGAATATTGAGAGACAATTTGTAGGTTGTACTTGTCAATTATACTCCCTGAAATGAGATTTTTGAGCTCTGAGTGATTTCATAACTCCCTTGTGTATGTGGAGACAAAAATGTTTCCACTGTGTTGGATTTTAGTTTGTAAAGAATTTTGATTTTAAGAAGAGTTGCAACAGAGAGCTTGTGGATTTATGACGTGAAGAATTATTTTTATATTGTGGTGATTGGAAAGCAAAGCTTTTTATTGTGGTATGATGGCATTGCCATTCAAATGAGTTCGTCTTGCTTGCTGTAGGGCCAATTTTGTTCATGATCACAATATATCCCTGTTTTTTTTATTTGATACTTTTCTACACATTGGTTTTAGTCTTATTTTCTAAACATGTGATTCGTGGAGTGACTAGCTTAGATTGCGATGAGTTTTCAATTTGAAATTCGATATAATTGATTGACCAAAGGAAAAAGTCACATTTGATATCAGCGTAACAACTTGGATTAATAAAAGTAGCGATACTTTAAAATGAAAATACTATAAAAATGACAGGCAGAAAAATAAATTGGAAAACCAATGATTAAATTGTCAGGTATGTCATGCAGAGAAAAAGAGATTGCCGTTAGTCGTGCTAATAGCCACAGAACAAATTTGTCAGCAATAAATAGATTAAAAAGAGGTTTCAGCTGATTTGTTGTAAAATTTATAATTATTCATGATTTCCTGGTAGATTATTTTTAACCATTGATTTAAGGACTGACAACTGCTGAGTAAATGACAGAAATTTGTTGGCTGAGCTATTCTATTATGCTAATCTTCCAGTCAGCTGTATTAATATGAGATTAGCCATAATGAATCCTCAAACCATTGTAAATATAATATTCATCAAAAGGGTTTTAATATTGTTGTAGACAAATACAACCCAAGTATGCTGTAGGGATGAAAATATTATGGCAGTATAGCAGAGCTGCAGAGATATCTTATTCAGGTGCCATATAACTCATGAAGACAACATTTTTTGAAACAACTTTGTAATGCATGGCAAGGGGTCTTTGGGAATTTTTGGTTGCGTGCTGAATAAAATGCCATGTACCTGACAGAAAAAAGTTGGTGAGCAATTAAACAAAACTCAATTGTGCATGTTGAAATCTTTTATGTATTCAAATTTGTAGAACCTAAATGGCAGTAATTAGTAAGGTTTTGATTACCTGATTTCCTTTGCAGTGTTGAAAATATTAATTTGCCACTTGTAGACAATTGTCAACAATCAAAAAATTAGAGACAATCAGGTGCTCGAGATAATAGGAAATGTTTCTCATTTTGCTCGAAACTGTTATGAAGTATAATTATTGAAGTGCTTACCCGAGATGAATCAGAAACCCAGAATGAGAACCAAGTAAATGTGGTGCTTTCTGTGGGAGAGGTTGAATTCAGATACTAAATCGTGTGTTATATCATATCAGCAAATCTGGGAACTGGTTAACTCCAGGCTGTTGTAGAAAATTTCTGATAGCAATCAGCTGTGTGTTCTGAAAAATCGGTTGACAGTATCACTTGAACTACATCTGTGTGTACAAGATCACAACATGACAAACTGAGGAAATGGACTTTAAGCATTAGCATATAGATGATACACTCTTGGGAATGGTGAATTACTCAAGTTTGTTCTATGAGTGAACTGTGAAGGTCGTCTTTATGCAGGAATAAACTAGATATTTCAGTATTCCCCATTGTATATGTTGATGGATTATTTGTACTGGATTGTTTTGGAACTCTGTTCATGTGTCACCAACTACATCATTTCCTTTATGACTGAAGCATTCATGTTCGTCAGAGGGGAACAGAAACTATACACATCACAATTTCTGCCACCACTGTAGAATCAATTTGAAAATGCTGCAACCTTAGCCATACCAAAATACCTTCTGTGAGTTTGCACTGTATTTTCTGCCTTTCAATATATTTTCTGCTTCCTTTATTACTTTTTCTGCCTTAAGACTGTGTTGAATGTACAGAAAGCACTGTTTCTTTCACTTTCAGCTGCCATTGTTTCTTCTGTGGTCTCTGACTCCTGTTTTTTTACATACACAATTCCATTGCCAATGTTCTGCTATCATAAGTCTGCACACAAGCATTAGTTCGGTGTTTATTTTGTTCTACCATGATTAAATGACTACCCCTTAGATTGCTGCTGATCAAGAACATAAGAACATAAGAAATAGGAGCAGGAGTAGGCCATCCAGCCCTTCGAGCTTCGAGTTCTGAAAGCGAGCCTTTTCTTGATTCTCATAAAACCCAATCACCAGCAAAATATTTTAGTCCTTTAGTTTCAGTTCTTCGTCACCTGACATTTTGGGTCTCACCATATTCCCATTGCTTGAATGGGAACTCCAAGAGCTCCACCATTTGGATGTCAGAGGTAGGTTCTTTACTCAGAGGGTAGTAAGGGCATGGAATGCCCTGCTTGCAGCAGTTGTGGACTTGCCAACTTTAAGGGCGTTCAAATGGTCAGTGGATAGGCATATGGATAACATTGGAATAGTTTAGGTTAGAGGGTCATTAGATTGGTTCCACTGGTCGGCGCAACATCGAGGGCCAAAGGGCCTGTACTGCGCTGTAATGTTCTATGTTCTATCACTAACATTGAAAATCCTGTAGTTTAAAAACAAATTCAACTTCTCAATGGTCATTTCTGCTGGCACAGTGGTTAGCACTGCTGCTTCATAGCCCTAGGGACCTGGGTTTAATGGCTGTCTGTGAGAGTTTGCACTTTTTCCCTGTGTGTGGGTTTTTTCTGGGTGTTCCGGTTTCCTAACATAGTCCAAAGGTGTGCTAGTTAGGTGAATTGGCAGTGATAAGTTGCCCTTTAGTGTCCAAAGATGTGTAGGTTAGCTGGACTAGCCATGGGAAATGTGTGCAGTTATGGGAATAGGACAGAGGAGAGGGCCAGGGTAAGAAACTCTGTCAGAGAGACATTGCAGACTCAATGGGTCAAATGGCCGCCTCCTGTACTGTAGGGATTCCATGATCATCATGCTGAAAGTTAATTAAACTCCAAATTGGAAATAACAATGTAAATTGCACATTGTGCCACTCTTTAAAGCTCCGTTTACAAGTGTTTTGAAATGCTGTTATTGAAATTCTAAAGGGCTACTGGTAAGATGGAGCCGCGGCTTTGCAAAGTGTAGAAACAATTGTTCTTTTGATAAATAGAAATTCCATTTGTTATGTTGATGAGGTGCTATAGGAAATATATCAGTGCATCAGCACTTGTATTTAAAGCCGTGTGACTTCCAAGGATATGTGAGAATTATGGGTCTTTCACAATAACATATCCTGCTGATTATATTACACAATAGTAATGTAATGTTAGTTATGTTTGAAGTTCCATCCTCATATGGAAATTAATTAAGAGTAAATTGAAACATAAACCTTTTGTAAGGCTTGTACTGAATGCAGTTAATAGCTGTATTATAATATTGTCTTTGTCCCAGGATTCGTTTGTGTTTGTTAAAGGCAAAGGTACTATTTAATCTTTAACAAATTTGCATGGCCATTTCACACTGCTATAATGCAGTGGCTGTGCAAGTGATATGTCCCACTAACAGGATGCTGCCATCAGTCCAAAATGACATTCTGCCTACCACGCAATTGAACAACATTTGTGTAAGAGGACCAGCTATATGGGTGTTAGGTCCCAATAATTGGCTGATCGAATAAACCAGCATATGCCTTTGTTCATAATGGACAGAGTACAGTCTGTGCTTGCAAAATGCAAAATAAAATGTCCATTGTTAGATGTGATTCCACAATTTAGCATCTCTAACTGAACAATCCTGAATGTGCTAACAGCTACATCAACAACCAATTTAGGATAAGCCTGTTACGTGGCTCATTTATGCTTGCTAGAAGTGACATACATTCATACACAGGGACCTTTTTTTCTGCAAGCTAAAGAAATGTATTCAAGCTTTGCATCTTTTTTGAATTTCCCATGAACTTGGGGTGCCTATAGTTCCCTTTTGTTTTCTCTATGGCCACACCCCAGCCAATCAGGAAACACCCTTTTCTCCTTTCACATAAAGTTTTGTGATCATTTGAAATTTGGCATCTTGTGTTGGATGAGTGCAAAAGAAAAAGCTTCAACAAGATGCCTTTCTTTTCAGCAATAATTTGAATTAGCTTTTCAAGTACTTTTGCAAATTGTCTTTTATGCAAAATGTGGGAAAATCAATTTGGATTGAATTTAATCTGAATGTTAGTATAAACAGAGCTGAAGAGGTGCTGCTTTACATACACATTAAGATAAGATTGACAACCGAGTGTAAACTGGCATGGATCCAGTGAATAATACTTGAAGTGTGTAGAAATTGAGAAGCATATCTTAAAAACATTTTGTTGTTGAAAATTATTTAACTCGCAGAACATCCAGTACAGAAAAGTCAGCAAAGCATTCAATAATGAGTTTACATTCAAATTTATTGACTTTAAAAGATTATCACCAGATCTCAGCTTTGTACCAAATGAAGGTTTCGCATTCTCCAATTGTGGGATTGCAAATCAAAGATTGAATTACAAGATTTTTCTCAAAAGCCTTTTGGCTCTTCGGGTCACCGTGCTGGAAGGAAGGGGATACATAAATCTCAACTCAACTCAAGTCAATTATATTGCACAGAAAATTATGTTGAGGGATTTTGACCTCATGAATAAAATTTGAGGGAAAACAATTGCACATATCACAGAAATGGGACAGTCCAAAGAATGTTATGGCCATTGAATTTCTTTTGATGTCTAGTCATTGTTAAGTTAACCAATGTGACAGCAAATTTGACAAAACAGTCCTACAAACAGATTTATGAAATGAACTTTTTTTTTAATGAGTGCTGATTGAGTGATAAGTATTCTTTTAATATTGGTGTGGAGTCTTTTATGTCCACTTAAACACATAGACAGGGTTAACCGATGCATTGAATGATAACATTTCCAAAATGCAGCATTTCTACAGTTTTGCACTGAATGTTGGTTTAGATTTACCTATGGCCAGGGATACCCAGTTTTCTGGGGGTGAGCATTCCATCACTGAGCTAGCCTTGGAATTTGAATGAGCTGTATATCGGATCATTATAACCATTATGTTACCATTCCCTCTCTGCATTTTTAAGAATGAGATCATCTGACATTTAAACACTTAAGTATGCATGTACAGAGCTCTTCTTCCCTCTATCTGGTGCAAGGAAGGCAACATTTTTTGTAGAGCTTGTTCACTTAGCTCTCAATAAAATAACCATTCAATCAATTCCTATATTTCAAGTACTCGTATCAAATATTTAGACTAAAATGCATTTATATTGTTGCAGAACTGCAAATATAGTGAATATCTCTCAGATGCATAAGCAAAATACATTCTTGTTACCTTCAAATATTTTTAAAATTAAAGCCACTATGGATGTTAATTACCAGAATAAATAGATTACTGAATTGTCCTTCAACTGTATCTTTGAATATATTGTTCATAAATTGAGACAAAAAATGTAGAGCAGTTGTTATTGTACTTAAACTGGCCTGAATATGTTTTGTATTAGAATGTTTTTTGTCCAATATCAAAACTGTGGCCCGGATTTTCCTCTCTCTGACATCACAGCAGCTTTTGTCGTTCTAGGTGAGGTGATGGCCTAGTGGTATTTTCGCTAGATTATTGTCATAAAAACCTATCTGGTTCACTAATGTCCTTTAGGGAAGAGAATCTGCTGCCCTTACCTCATCTGGCCTACATGTGACTCCAGAGCCACAGCAATCTGCCGTCGAGCAACTAGGATTGGGCAATAAATGCTGGCCATGTCCCACAAATGAATAGAAAATTAATTCACCTTGCACACAGTTGCTTATAGACTTTGAATGGGCTTGTCAACTGAGATTTCTGTTATGGCACCCCCATCAGGAATCTTTGGCACCTGTGACCAAAGCAACACAGGGGCTCATCAACCAATCAGATTGAAGAATTGTCATTGTGAACAAAGTTTAAAACCAGAAAGTCAAAAATTGGAAATACAAATTATATTTAAATAGTGAACAGGGAGCAGAATAAAGATTGGGAAATGCAGATGGGATTAAGAGATAAAGATAAAGAGCAGAGGAAAAAGTTTATATTTCTAAAGTTTATTTTAAATCTCCGGCATGATCTGAGGTAATGATACTCAGCATGTGTACAATTTATTTTCTTTAGGGCCAGAGTGGTTGTTCAAGAATTGTTAAGAGTTTTGCATTTTACTGCACATAAAATTGTTAGATTTATCCTCTAATAATGGAAGATGGCCTTCCATTATCAATCCAGAAAAACCCTGGCTAATAGTGTTTAAAATGTAATGATATAGATACTCATTCATTTATAAAGTGTTTGATATCACTTATTGCATTCATGATAGTTTCTTGCATAAAATGTTTCAAATATGTTTTGCTACAGCCAGTAACAATGTGCATTTTTTGTTCTTTTCTAGGGATTCTTTATTACAGTGTCAACAGAATCTATTCTGAAAGTGGCAAATCATGTTTCTGAAAACAATAAGATCATGGGTCTAAATCTATCAGCCCCATTCATCTCGCAGTTTTTTAAGGAGGACCTGATGAAAATTATCCCCTACGTTGATGTCCTGTTTGGAAATGAGACGGTTTGTGTCTCTTTAGTAAATTTGGTTGACTTAGCTAATAGCACAAGTTAATGGAAAGCCAACACTCATTACACTGACAAAAATAGTTATGCTTTCTTTACCAATTCCACACTGAGCTGGACTGTTATGTGTTCAGAATAATAGCAACATGCACTTATATAGCATCTTTATCGTGAAACTTTATTGGTATGTTTTATATACCGGCACTTACACTTTGAGAATTATATATTTGAATCCCAGTTTTTTTTTTAAACATCTTTCCATTAAGTTTGTGCTCCAATTCCCAGTTTTTCTTACAAGACATTTTGCTTCAAAAAATTTTATCTGCACATTCCACTAATTGTTTTCCTAACATATTGGTTGCCAAAATTTTCTGTTTATCAAATAAATTTCTACTTCTGTTACTATATTTCTTGTACTGTACTATATGCCTGAATGTTTTGTAACACATTTTTTCTAAAATTGATCAAAAGCCTTCTGAAAATACATGGTGAACCATATATATTGCAGTCTCTATCTGTTCTTTTACTTAAAAATAATCTCTTTAACTTCGTCAATGCAACTTACCTCAAGTCAACATGAAATGGTTATCAAACGTTCTCAACATTTATTTGCAAAATAGCAGTGTTTTATTTCCTTTTGTATTGACGATTAATACCATTGTATGCAAAAACTTGGAGTTTTTCTAACTTATAGTGTGGTAAGACTAATTATAATCACTTAAACATCAAGAAAATATCAAATATATTAATATGTTGGTGCCTTAGTCATTGGCACATTTCGTGAGCTACTGGGCAAATGAAAGGAAATTAAATTAAATATTGTTCTTTAGATCTTAGTACAGCAAATTCTTATGATTGTCACTTTCAGTTCGATGACCATAAAAATGTTGCTAAATATACAAAGCAATAACAGGATCTGAATCCAGTTTAATACATGGTTGAGAAATAGTCAAGCTTTAGTGATAAAACTGCTGTGAAATTATAAACTGTCACTGGTGCTGCTTCAGTTTTGTGGGGACCTCGATTTCATTGACAATTAGATAGTGATGTGTACTCTTGCTACCTGAATTGTGTGACAAGGAAAAAGTGTACATATGTAAGATGTGGCAAAGGGAAGGAAATGATGTAACATTTTCAGACATTTAAAAACATCTGGAATAAAATACTAATGCAAGAGATGACTGTATACAGGAATAACTTAGTTGGTAACATTAACTATAATGTTAAAGATGTGTTGATACTGTGCTATTTTGATATATTTTCTGTTTAATGTGGGGCTGCTTTGAAAAGTGGTGTTTTGTTACAGGAGTTGATTTGTCTGGGAAAACATGCAGTTCCAATTCTGAGAGCTTGATAATTGATTTTAGCTAGGAATGTGATACTTTGTAGAGTTAATGGACCTTTTGATTAGTTAGGTTCTCCTGGGATTTTAGACTAGGTATGAAGAGTCATGAGTTTTGTTTAGGTCAATTGACAGGGACGGAGTCATGTGGTTAAAGGGAGGAGCTAAACTTGCAGGAAAAAAAACAGTTTCATTTTCATTTTAAAAGAGTAATTGCTGCCTGAAGCTGGTGAAAGAAGACCATAAGACATAGGAGCAGAATTAGGTCACTTGGCCCATCATATCTGCTCCATCATTCAATCATATCTGATATTTTCTTATCCCCATTCTTCTGCCTTTTCCCCATAACCTCTGATCCCCTTATCAAGAACCTGTCTTGAAGACACAATGACCTGGCTTCTGCAGCAAAGAGTTCCACAGATTCACCACCCTCTGTCTGAAGAAATTCCTCCTCATCTCTGTTTTAAAGGATCGTCCCTTTAGCCTGAGGTTGTATCCTCTGGTTCTAGTTTTTCCTATTAGTAGTAACATCCTCTCCATTTCCACTCTATCCAGGCCTCTCAATATCCTGTAAGAAAGATGTCTGTGTGTGTGTGGTGTGTGTCTCTCTCCAGAGGTTTTCTGAAAGCTCCAAGATTGTTAACCCAGGTTATAAGCGAATATGCCTGTGTTTTGCTAACAAATTTTAAAAGGAGGTTTAAGTCTATAAGATATTGCTTGATTGGAACTTAAATGAATGGTTAGCAGTTAAGAATTGTCTCTTGCCATGTTTAATTATTGTTCAATTGTTAGAAGTTAAATTAATTCATTTGTTATTGTTAAACTGTTGTTAAATAAAGTTTGTTTTCATAGAAGTTCCTTAGTTATCAGTAGAATTGCACCTGGAGTGAAACATCTCATCCTCACGTTAATGCCAAAATAGAAAAATTGTTGGGGTCTCAGCTCACTCCAGAATATACCTTGGGATTTCTAATCTGCTTGCTAACAAAAACAATGTTTTCAGAAAACATTTTCAGTTTATAATGTTATTGCCCATCTTGATAGGAAAATAGGTGGCATGCTGATCATATTAATTCTTCTTTGTTTTAATTCAGTTGCCATTCCACTGTGCTGTCGTGCCTGTTTATTACTTAAAATGTCTCCTCTTGAAACCCCAATCATAGTTCAGAAGTTGCAGTATAGAATCATGCCATTGCAGTTTAACACTAGGCCATCATTAAACGTTCATTGTATTTAATATAGTTTAACGTCAGGGTTCATGGAAGCTTGTGGGATAGATCAAATTAGTTGTTGGCACTTGTGAAACTTATATCGTGTTTATTTAATTAGTCATAGCTCAAATCATCATAATACTATTCCCAAAAGGATTTACTTGACTTAGCTTGATATTGTACAAGGATTCCTGCCGTGATTCATAATTTGCAATGTGAGTCATTGTTTGACTCAACAATGTACTTATTAGGAGAATCATCAGAAAAGAAAATCGATTGTTGGATCCAGGGAGCTCAGGGATTTTTGAGAGTAGTGTAATGACTCAGGAAGCTCAACTGGAAAGGAACATCATTTATTACAGAATGCAAAGTAAAACAACTACTTTGATGTACACACACTAGTTCCTGCCTGAGACTACAGTTCAGCAGGCTCAGTCCTGGGCCTGCCTTATAAAAGGCTCAAGTAATGAGTGCCAACTGGGCCAGCCACCGCCTGTTACCAGGGGAGCACATATTCAACAAGCCCCACAGGGAGATCAATCAGTGATTTCCCCATGGACTCCGTGGGAGTTACCACAAGTCGGTTCATCCAGAGTATCAAATTTAATATGTCACGTGATATGTCAGATATATTGGTTAGCAATATGATCTGTAAGAATTGTTTATTTGAGACAGTGGTGTGATAAAGTTGCTACTTTTCTTGAGTTCCATTCGCTGACAACTGAATGCCAATTCAGTTTTAATGTTGTGAGCCAGCTATCCCATTGCCTTTGTTAATGCTGATAAATAAAATTCCAAACTGATGACATCTGAGCTGTCACTCTGTGATAGCAGGCAGGAAGTCAAAGCAAATAAGACTGAAGATGATCCTACTGATGATTTATATGATTTTTCACTCAAAAAAATAGCAAATTTGACATAATTCATCACAATACAGGCTGCATAATATATCGGCCTTTTCATTGCAATTAATATATGTGCAATACAGAAGCTTAGATAACTAGATTTATTAAATAAGGAATTGCCCAAAACGTCATTGAGAGAATGATAAAGTCGGCAGTGACTTAAATCCTACTTAATAGCTGTACCTTTTGACTAGTACAGTTACAGGTTGCTGAAATAAATTGGAGTGTATTCATCAAACAGGCAGCACTGAGTCCTTTAATAATATACAGCAAATAATGTTCGGAATTGCCTTCAAGTCGTTGTATGTCCTTGCATTTCACATCTTTACAAGACATCATTGTTAGCCTTCATCGTGCAACACCGCACTTTATTTTTCTGTGCAGTAGAATTGAATAACCTGACGTTGAAGAAGGAAGGTATTTATATGTACTTCTTAGAGATATTTGAAATTCTAGAATTGCCATAGAAAGTATTATTTTGCATAGACATTAACAAACACCAAGCAAGATTTGAGATGAGAGGGATTTGGTCCCCAACATGGTAATTGATGTACAAAACAGACTTTAAATGTCATCATCCAGATTTCATTAAAGTTTAAAAGTGGATCAATGAAATTCCACACTGAACCCACTCGAACTATGAAAAAATTTACTTGACATAAATGACATTTTTAGAATTTGTTTTCAAACTTGAACTGTGTATGGAGGAAACATATTCATCTTTATAATACTGTTGCGGGAGAGAATTTCAGATGATAGATTATGATCATTGCACTGTAAAGTGTATGGACTTAGTCAGATTTTTATTGCACAGACTATCAAATAAACCAAAGACCAACAATGGACTCCTAGCTAAAGCAGTGAATGATTTTTTTTCATGGGATGTGGACGTCACTGCAAAGTCCAATATTTGTTGGCCACCCCTAATTTCCTTTGAAAAGGTGGAGCCACCTTCTTGAACCACAGCAGCCCCTGTGTTGCAGGTACATCCACAGTCCTGTTTGGAAGGAAGCTCCAGAATTTTAACCCAGCAACAGTGAAAGAACAGCGATGTAGTTCCAAGTCAGGTTGGTGAGTGGCTTAGAGGGGAACTTGCAGATTGTGGTGTTCTCGTGCATCTGCTACCTTTGTCCCTTAGATAGTCGTGTCGCAAGTTTGATGTGTGCTTTCGAAGGAGCCTTGTTAAGTTGCTGCAGTGCATCTTGTAGATAGTACACACTGCTGCCACTATGTGTTGCTGGTGAAGGGAATGAATGTAGAAAGTAGTTGGGTGCTAACCAAGTGGGCTGCATTGTCCTGGATGCTGTCAAGCATCTTGAGTGTTGTTGGAACTGCACTCATCCAGGCAAGTGAAGAGTATTTCATCTTTCCTGGCTGGTGCCTTGTAAATGGTAGACAGGCTTTAGGGAGTCAGGAAGTTAATTACCCGCTACAGGATTTACAGACTTTGAGCCGCTGTTGTAGCCACAGTACTTATATGATGGTCAATGGTAACCTCCCCCTCCCCCTCCCCCTCAGAAGTTGATCGTGGGGAATAAACAATGGTGGTGCCATTGAGTGTCAGAGAGAAATAGTTACATTCTCTCTTGTTGGAAATGGACATTGCCTGGTATTTGAGTGGAGCATATGATGCTTGTCATTTATCATCTGATGAGTGGCATGTATCATATGCTCCACTCAAGCCCCAATGTTGTCCAGGTCTTGCTGCATATGGGCAGTGTCTGAGGAGTCATGAATAGTGCTGAATGTTTTGTAATCATCAGCAAACATCCTCATTTCAGACTTTGTATTGGAGGGAAAGTCAGGATGACAAAGCTGAAAATAGTTGGGACACCACCCTGAAAACCTTGTACAGTAATATTCTGGGACTGAGATGATTGACCTTCAACAACCATAACCATCTTTCTTTGTGCTAGGCACGGCTCCAACCAATCAAGCATTCTCCCCACCTCCACTCCAATTTTGCTAAGGCTCTTTGATGCCATACTTGGTCAGATGTCACCTTGAAGTCATGGACAGTCACTCTCACCTCACATCTGAGGTTCAGCATTTTTGCCCATCTTTGAACCAAGGCTCTAATAAAGTCGGGAGCTGATTCGCCGTGGTGGAACCTAAACTGAGCATCTATGAGCAAGTTATTGCTAAGAACTTGATAGCACTGTCAATGATGCCTTCCATCATTTTGAAGGTGGTCAAGAATAGACTGATAAGGCGGTAATTGGCTGGATTAGATTTGTTGTCCTTTTTGTGAACAGGACACACATGGGGGCATCTATCTGGCAATTTTCCACATTGCCAGGTAGATGCCAGTGTTGCTGTTGTAAGAGCTTGTCTAGGGGTACAATCACCAGTAATGTTGCCAGAATGTTGTAGGGGCCCATAGCCTTTGCATGAATCCGATGCTTTCAGCCCTTTGTAGATATCGTGTGGAGTGAATCGAATTGGCTGAAGACTGGTATCTGTGATGCTGGGGACCTCAGGAAAAGGCCAAAATGAATAATTCACTCAGCACTTCTGGCTGAAGGCAGGAGCAAATGCTTCCGCCTTGACTTTTCCCATTATTGAAGATGGGGATATTTGTGGTGTGCTAGTTTTAAGCTACCTGATCAATATACCACATAAATGTTAGAAGTAATTCAGGAGTTAAAGAAACATGGTTGCGTTTAGTTTTCTTGCATTCTAGTAGTTTTTTTATTGGTGCCCTCTGACACAGAGACACAGGACTAAGTGATTCACCCTACAGGTGAGGCTGAGACTGATCTGTATCCCAACTCCATTACCTGCCATGGCTCCATATTCATTTATCCCCTTGTCTAGCAAAAGCCTACCAATTTGGAATTTTCAATTATTGAACTGCTGTCTCCTTTTGTGGAAGAGTGTTGCTCACTTGTAACATAGGCATAAAGATGTATTTCCTAACCTCTGAATGGCCTGGTGGCACAATGCCAGGGTCCCAGGTTCGATTCTGGCCTTGGGTGACTGCCTGTGGAATTTGTACACTCTCCCCGTGTCTGCATGGCTTTCCTCTAGGTGCTCTGGTTTCCTCCCACAGTCCAAGGATGTGCAGATTAGGTGGATTGACCATGCTAAATTGCCCCTTATTGTCCTAAGATGTGTAGGTTAGGAGGATTAGTGGGGTGAATATGTGGGGTTAAGGGGATAGGGCGGAGTATGAGCCTGGAGGGTTTGTGCAGACTTGATTGGCAAAATGGCTTCCTTCTGCGCAGTAGGGATTCTATAAATGTTAAATCCCCTTGTCCTAGATTCTCCCTGCTAACAGAAATTGTTTCACTCTATCTATGCTATAAGTTCCTTTCAAAGTTCAAAAAACTCAATCTTATCATTTGAACCTTCCAGCTTTGCTTATTAGATCTCAATTTAATACTTGGAGCCTTAATACCATGCAAGTGAATCTGCACTGCACACCTTCTCAGGCCAAACAATATATCATTTCTAAAGTGCAGTGCCAAGGACCGTACACAGTTTAACCAGGGTAACAAAACTTCCTCCCTTTTACATTTGAACCCTTGTATATAAAAATGAACATGCCATCAGCTGCCTTCATTATTTTTGGTATTTAACCATTGCGTTTCAGTGATCAATTTACATGGACATGAAAATTTGTTTGAACCTCCAGTGTTCCAAGCTATTCATCATTTAAATAATACTTGTATCCATACATTTAGCTGCATTGAAATCCTTGTGCCAGTTTTACCCACTCACTTAGTGTTGGTTTTCTTGTCATTTATGCTTCTTTCTCCAGTACTTACCTTGTCTCCAATCTTTTATAAAATTGGATATGGCTCTCGATTGCATTATCGAAGTAGTTAATAAACGTGATGAATAGGTGAGCGCTGGCACAGTTTTTATGGGAAGTCACCTCCTAATTCAAGGACATCCATTATCCCTGCTTTCTGATCTCCGAGCCTAGTCAATAATCTGCATTTATTTCTAAGAGTTTTATGTGTGGCTAACAGTTACTTATGTGGAATTTTACCCATGCTTTCTGGAAGTCCATGTAAACTACATACACCACCTCTAACTTCCCCTTCAAGTCGCACATCATTCTGACTTGGAAACACCTTACCATTCCATCATTGCTGCTGATTCAAAATTCAAGAACTCTTTACCTAATGACACTCTCAGCATACCTTTACCACGAAGACTGCAGAGTTAAAGAAGGCAGCTCTCCACCATCTTCTCGAGCAATTTGGGGTGGGCAGTGTGTACCGCCCTTGCCAATGAGGCTTACATCCCACAGACAACCATCAACATTCCCCTGTCTACTACTTTAGTCCCTTTTACAAATCTATGTCAATTCTCTAAGTGCTCAGTCATTCTGTCCTTAATTATAGCTTCCAATGACTTCCCCACAACAGATGTTATACTAACAGGTCTATAATTTCCTGGTTTCTTTCTCTCACTTTTCTAATGTGATGGATTTGCTTTGCAATTTTCCAATCTAAAGGGGCAATTCCTGAATTGAAAGAACTTTGGAAAATTATGGCTAAAGAATTTGCAATATTCTCAGCTACTTCCTTTAAAACCCTTGGATTTGTCAGTCTTTATTGCCGTTAATTTTTTAAATTTCTCTCTCTTGCTTGTGTTGACCTGAGTAAGTTCCAGTCCTTGATTTGTTATTAATTTCCTTGGAATAACAGGCATATTACGGGATTTTCACAGTAACTTTATTGCATTGTTAATGTGGCCTATTTATGACACTAATAAACTTTAAAATTTATATTATCCTATTCCTGTAATGTGGGACTGAAACAAAGTATTCACTCAGCAGGTCTGCCATTTAATTTGCAGTCTTCCCCACATCTGTTTTTAAGGAACCCACATTACCCTTGGTGACGTTTTTCATCTGGTATAAACAGAAAACCCTTTTCTGTTGATTTTGATATCTCTTGCAAGATTCTTCAGCAGTATCCACAGCTAAAAAAAAACTGGCAGTGATAGTGTAAGGATTGTTACCTTTAACAACAGTAAATACCTTTATGATACAAGCAATTGTTTTATCATGATCGAGTGCATTCTGGAGTTGATTAGGCCACTGTAACTTTAATTGCGCTTAGAAGCTGCACAATAAACTTCCAGCAGAAATTTGGCTTCAGATTTTCATACGCTGTAAACTAAATTTTTTACGAGCCAGGAATCTCTGGAAAAGTGTAAAACAACTACCAGTATTGCCAACCATCACAATTTATGATGCATGTAACCGTTTAGTATATTTGTAATCTCATTACTTAACCTTGTGGTCTAATTATTTTCTGATTCTCAGACATTCATCTGAGCAAAAAAAGTTAGTGCACTGGAGTGGAATATTCTTTTCTTGTTTTCATGGCGGAGTACAGTATTGACATCACTGTTCCATTGCCAGATGCAAACAAAATCTCCTTGTAAAGTGCTCCCAAAATGTGATTTAACTCCAGTCCAAGAGTAGTTCCTGTGATATCCAGTGTGTGACATATTTTAATTTTTCATCTGTTGCTGTCATCTGAGTGAGGTTGCCAATGTGTGACACTCCTCAGCACAAAATAAATAATAAAGCTATGTACAGTTGAAAGCTTTGTATGTAGAACATGGGAAAATGCCTGATATGTCCATAGGTCTCAAAGCATGTTTATTGGCGTTTTCATTCAGATTCTTATTCACACCTCACAGGCCATTTCTGCGTAATTTCGGACCACATCCATATTTTTCTACTTTCCAATATGCGGCATCATTATTTAAATCCTCCATATACTTAAGAAAGAACTTTAGGTCACTTTTCTGTTTGAGCTGAGATTTAGATTTTTCTTTTTTATTTCAAGAGCAAAAGTCGAGATCCTTGTTTTTCAGTATTCCACAGACACCAAAACCTAGAAATTACAAAAAGGGATTGTGTTGGGAATTAGTTGTCAGAACAGCTAACCTCAATCATGGCTTCAACATTATACCCAGTTGAGTCTATGTGTAAACAGTGACATATGCTAACCCGGACAAGCTTATATACCAGTCAGTATGGCCTGAGGGAACTGTGCTTTTTGGGGGGAAAAATCATATTCTGATTTTTATAATGTAATTCAGTATCTTACTTTTTAAACTGCCTTTTTGAAATAAATTGAATACTTGAAGAAAAAGAAACAAACCTTTCCTGTATCTGAGCAGTGGAGCACTTGTTAAATTAATTGGCTTCAATAAACAGTGCCTCAGTATACCTAGATTGTAGCGTTATTTTCAGCAGTCTCGACAGCACTTTATAATTAACTGCTCATTTCTTTTGCAGGAGGCTGCCACTTTCGCTCGAGAGCAAGGCTTTGAGGTGAGTTGACCCTCAATTGCACACTAAACAGATCCTAAAGGATTTTGCTGATAATGAAGTTCTTTGGACAGTGATTGATGTGCTATTATACTCTCCAGCCCTTGCAGTTGTTACTATGGTTACCTGGCAGTCATCCTGGTTTCTTTGTTCTGCCAGCATGATGTATGACGCACTGTGCTAGGCCTGTACCCAACATCTCTTACAGATGTTATTCACTGAATTTTGAAAAGGCTCTTGGGAAGTTACGAGGTTGGGCACTGGTTAAGGCTTCCTTTGCAGATAAGGTGTCTGTCATTTCAAGTATTAAATAGCTACATCTTCCACTTAATTTTATTGTGTGAAGGTTCTTTTGCAGGCAGAGCAATTTGCAGACTATTGCGGAGAAAATTAATACCAATGACTCACTTCCTACTTGAAAGAAGCCTGAAAGGAAAGTGGTTCTCTAAATGCACAAAAGAATTAATGTCGTAACGTGAGACAGATGCCTTTTTGGTAGCTGTGTACGGTGAAATCACTCAGGAGTGTGAATTATGTTTGATGCTTATTTTGGGCATTAGTCTACATAATGCCAAGATCATTGATACGTTCAACTATAGGTAATGAAACATATGCAGCAACAAAATTGATTAGCATGGAGCTCAATGTAAAATAAGCAATAAAATGATTAGCGGCCTTGTGATAAATTAATATTGTTCATGATTGAGAAAAGAGACTGGAAATGGATTGAGTGTTTGGTATAACTGCAGACATATTCCTTTAGCAGAACCTGATCACAGATGGACACTGAGTTTAATTTTGTAATATGAAACAATTGTCCCGAAATATGGGTAGGATCTACTGCATAACTTGCTGTGTGTTTCACAGTGGTGCAAGGTGGCCCGCCAGTGGCTAGATCTTCTGGACCTGCCATTGTCAATGGGGTTTCCCACGGAACGCCTTGTGAATCCTGCAGCACGGTGTGTGCCGCAGGTTGGACCAGAAGATCCCACTGGTGTGAACAACCGGAAAGTTCTGGCCATGTTTGAGATGTATTCATCTATCGTAGTCTCATCTTTTTGAAAACTTAAGTCATACTGTTTATACAATAGTTGTCACTTGAAATAAAATGACACTTACCTACACCTTCCTCATATATGTTACCTTAATTATAGCCATGTGTGGCTGGAAATTTTTTCTAACTTTATTGTACAATGGTTCCTCTCTGTAAGGCTGCCTTTGGGAATCATACATTTTCAACAAAAGTGTGTTTATGTGGCCTCTCTGTCCACTATGTATTGTGTTATTGAATATTACAGTGAAGGAGTAGTGTGTTTAGCACATTGTTACTATTATTGCACGCACAGAAGTTGAACCATTTGGGGTATAAAAAATCCTTTTTTGGTCCATTATTTGTACTACTTTATATACTCAAGTAATAGTCAATCTCATGCAATCTCAACCACCGACATCTCAAGGACACTCCTCTCCAACTAAGCTGCTCCACTCTATGTTCAAAGTAATACAACAAAGACCAGGATTTGAAGCAGGAGCTTTCTGACATTTCCGCATCAGATCTCCCCACTGAGATATCAGGAAATTTAAGCCAAAGTTTAATTTTTAGTTGAAATGACAGGGGAAAGATTGAGACAAACTGCAGCGTCAGTGTGCAACAGCCCAAGAGGTATCTCTATGGAGTAACCAGGTGGTGGGGTGAGCCATGAGTATCAGTAGTTGAAAGTAAACCCCTGGAAAAGAAATTGGAACAGAGACTGAATTGGTTCGAGTGGGGGGAGAACTATGTCAGATAGCTATAACTGGTGAAAATTAGCTGGTAAAAATATATATGAGCAAGTCATTCTCATCCAATATCACAATAAAGGAAATTATGATTGAAATTGTTTGTTAGTGTTATTGATGTGTGCATTACGCTTGTTATTTCATAGAATCCCTACAGTGCAAAAGATGGCCATTTGGCCCATCTAGTCTGCACCAACTCTAAAGTTTAAAGTTTATTTATTAGTGTCACAAGTAGCATACAATACACTGCAATGAAATTACTGTGAAAATCCCCTAGTTGCCACACTCTGGTACCTGTTGGGATGTATTGAGGAAGAATTTAGCATGGCCAATGCACCTAACCAACATGCCTTTTGGATTAGAATAGAATCCATACAGTACAGGAGAAGGTCATTCAGCCCATCAAATCTGTACTGAGCACATCCTACCCAGGCCCTTTTACCGTAACCCTGCTAATCCCCCTGACACGAGGGTCAATTTAACATGGCCAATCAACCCAACCTGCACATCTTTGGACTGTGGGAGGAAACCGGAGCACCCAGAGGAAACCCATGCAGACATGGGGAGAATGTGCAAACTCCACACACACATTGACCCAAGGCTGGAATTGAACCTAGTTCACTTGTGGGAGGAAATTGGTGCACTCAGAGGAAACCCAGACAGACATGAGGAGAATGTGCAGACTGCGCACAGACAGACTCCAACAGAGCATCTTACCCAGGCTCACCCCCCTGCCCTATTCCCATAACCCCACGTATTTACCCCCGCTAATTCCCCTAACCTGCACATCTTTGAATTATGGAGGAAACCAGAGCACCTGGAGGAAACCTATGCAGACATGAGGAGAAGAAGCAAACTCCACACAGATAGTGACCCAAGGCTGGAATAGAACCTGGGTCCCTGGCGCTATGAGGCAGCAGTGCTAACCACTGTGTCACACAGTGTTTTACACTACTGCTCAAAATAACAAAAATAATAAATTAATGATTAAATTGCTGGAATGATTTCTGGAAAGAACGTTTAAAAATTTTTATGAAGATACTTTTAACAGAGGCTGTCTTCCTCAACAGCAATTCTTTGCAACTTCTGTTTTGGCTATATCAACAACCATAAATATTTCAAGTTCAGCCAGTGTATCAATCATTAGGGCCCAAGTTGAAACTTCCCTCGATCACTATTTGGATTTGGCATTCACATTGAGGAGATTTTTTGGAATGAGAGTACTTCCCTCAAATGGGGGAAAAGAAATGTCTGAATGATTTTGCCCCAAAATAAAGCACGTTATTTTGGCACAAGCTCTGGTCTGTGGCTAAAAGGATTTTGGTTGTTTAGGTCAGTTTTTTTCTCATTTTAGACAGTATCTTCTGGAAAAGAATGCATGAAGGTGGAAGAATAGAGCAGAGAAATATTTTATGTATTTATCACGTTATCAATAACAGATGGACAAATAAGCACACTCTCATTTTATAAATTGCTGTGACATCTTGGTGATAAAATGGTGTTCATTAATTTTCCAAGCAATATCTCTGCCTTTAAAAAAAAAATCTGGTAGTGAAATGTGAGCTATTAATTCATGTAACCTTGAATTGTATATAAGTAGTGTTCATTTTCACTAATCTATTAGAGTTCACACATTAATGTACACTATCTGTCTGAACAATACTTTCAGAATTTATACCAACCGTTATAATGTACAGTGACTGGATTAAGTTCTTAAATTAGTTCACATGTGTCTAAATAAAATGATTATATGACCCCATTTACTTTGCTGCCACAGACAGAAGATATTAAAGAAATTGCCAAGAAAGCCCAGGGTTTGCCAAAAGTGAATGAAAAGCGACAACGTATTGTAGTTTTCACGCAAGGCAAAGATGACACCATTGTGGCCACAGGTAAACCTGATGGTGGTAAATAGTACTTCCTTCACCTACTTTCATTTGTTGCTTCTGAACAAAAAGTTCAATTTTTGGGTTAACCTCCTGTCATGACAGTATTAACTGTGAAGTAGAGAGAGGCAGGAATGTGGCAGTGTCAAACACAATGTAACAAAAACAGAAATGATTAATGTTTAAAGAATTGCAGTGCCTCAGGAGAAGCTTTTGTTTTCGAATAGAAATTGAACTCTATTGCTTCAATTTTTTTTAATTCACAACAGCAAAATGGATGTCAATAATAAAATGAAATTAGAGATTTTCTTTTCCCAAAGGCACCTTTCTAATACTGCATGATCCTTCATTTTGTCTGTAATTCATACATGCATAGGGGTGCAATCATTCTCTTGGCTCAGAGTGTCATGTTAAGTCATTTAATAATGATTAAGGACATAAAAATGCTTGGCCCATAGGGCAAATCTCAAAAGAGATGCCAATTTATTAGTTTTTTTATATTTTAGTTCAGACTTCCTTACCTGCTGGCATTAAACCGTTTAATGAACACAAGAAGAAGAGAGTTGTCTTTAATTTAGCATCTAGTGACACCACAGAACCACACAGGGCATAACTAATACACTTATTAAACCACTAATTAGGCTCATTGTGCTCTGAACCTTACAGTGTGGATGACTAATAAATGATCACTGATAAAATTGCAAGATTTATACAGGCATGTGTATGAAGCAAAAGACCCCGATTTTTTTTTTTGTGCAGCTTAATAATCCCAAGCTATTAAACTTGAACAATGTGCTTTTTGTGCCTTTTTGCTGAAGTGCATGAACATAATTTTTAAATGGCTGTGTGATATGTTGGGGTAATAAAGATTCATCCAAATAAAACACAAGTATTGGATGTATGATGGAAGTCAAGACAGCAGTGCTGCTTTCTGGCATCATAGTGATTTTGTTGGTCTATTTGACAGCTGCAATGTACATGTAATTGTTATTTATTCCCCTTCTACAATGAAATAGATTTTCTGATGAATTACATTTTGTACAAATAACTTTAACAGTAATTCATATCTGTAAAATATATTCAGCTTTCACTATGATTTCACTGAAAACATCAAGGTAAGAAATATTATGTCTGATGCATACAAATCAGTAAAGTCCAGGTTGAATCTCAGGCCGCATTGAATTAGTTACTGCATAGGACATGCAGCACAGAAATAAGCCATTCAGCCTAACCAGTTCATGCTGGCATTTATATTCCATTTGATCTTCCCAATCTTTCGCATCTAACTCAATCACCCTGTTCTCTTCTCTATCATATACTTCTCTAGCCACCTCTTGAATGCATCTATACTATTCGCTTCATCTATTTTCTTTGACTGGGTAGGCAGTGGCATTATAGTAGTGTCACTGGACTAATAATCCAGAGATTTGGGATAGTGCTCTGGGAGCCTGGGTTCAAATCCTGCCTACATCCCAAAAATGACTAAAACCAAAAATTAACAAAATGCATCATAACATGATGTATAAATGTGGACATTTAGAGGAAGGAAACAATACAGGATTTTAATGTCTTAGTATTATCATTGAAATTGAAATGTAGGCAGTAAATAGTTAGTTAAATTGCATTAAATATGAGTGGATCAAAGTCACCAATGCCAGATATTACAATAACTCATTGAAGACATTGACCACTTGTTTGAGATAAACTGATATCAGTTGTCCTTGGGTACCTTGTCCAAACATTAATTATTTATATGTGACACTGGCAGGCTATCTAACTGAATGGGAATATCACAAATCATGCTCTCAGATCATGTATTCAAGTGTGCACTTCAAGAGTTATCTAATCAAAAGCAGGAAAGCTATCCAGTTTTCCCCTCACGAGTCTCAGGGTATCTTGGCCACATTGAGTAAGGTATTTAAAAAGCAAGTTATGATACAAGAATCACAGAAGCATCATGAGCCTGAGAAGAAGGGAATGAATTTGAGAAGGAAATGAATTTGATATGCAGAGGGTATGATAGATCAGGAGAATTTGGACATTAAAAAAGATAAGTTGATATTCCTATGGAAAGCACAAATTTAAGTATTTTTCATAGGATATACAACACAATCAGGCATTCAATCCAACCAGTCCAGTGTTTATGCTCCACTTGAGCCTCCTTCAATCTGAATCTATTATCATGACTCCCTGTTACCTTCTCCCTCTTTTGCTTGTTTAGCTTCTGCTTAAATAAGAAATAAGAACATAAGAACATAAGAAATAGGAGCAGGAGTAGGCCATCCAGCCCTTCGAGCCTGCCCCGCCATTCAATAAGATCATGGCTGATCTGTCGCTGCTCAGTTCCACTTTCCCGCCCTCTCCCCATAACCCTTAATCCCCTCTCCTATCAAAAACCCATCAACCCGCGTCTTAAAAATATTTAGCGAGGCAGCCTCCACCACTTCAACGGGCAGAGAATTCCAGAGATTCACCACCCTTTGAGTGAAGAAGTTCCTCCTCAACTCCGTTCTAAACCGCCCCCCTTTTATCTTGAGGCTGTGCCCCCTAGTCCTACTGTCTTTTTTGAGCGGGAAGAGTCTTTCCACCTCTATCCTATCCATCCCATTCATCGTCTTATATGTCTCAATGAGATCTCCCCTCATTCTTCTAAACTCTAACGAGTACAAGCCCAGTTTATTCAGCCTCTCCTCATAGCTCAACCCCCTCAACTCCGGTATCAGCCTAGTAAACCTCCTCTGCACTCCCTCCAAGGCCAAAATATCTTTGCGCAGGTGCGGCGCCCAAAACTGCACACAGTACTCCAGCTGCGGCCTCACCAATGCCCTATACAGCTGCAGCAAGACCTCCCTACTTTTATATTCAATCCCCCTCGCTATGAAGGCCAGCATCCCATTCGCCTTCCTGACCACCTGCTGCACCTGCAAGCTGGGTTTTTGCGACTCATGCACAAGGACCTCGAGGTCCTTCTGCACCGTCGCCTGCTGCAGTTTTTCGCCCCGTAAGTAATAGTCCTTCCTACCATTCTTCCTACCAAAGTGGACCACCTCACACTTGCCAACATTAAATTCCATTTGCCAGTTCCTGGCCCATTCGCCCAGCCTATCTAGATCCTTCTGCAGACTCTCCACACCCTCTGCACAATTTGCCGTTCCCCCAATCTTGGTGTCATCAGCAAATTTCGACATTCTACACTCGGTTCCCTCCTCCAGATCATCTATATAAATGGTAAAAAGCTGAGGCCCCAGCACCGACCCCTGGGGCACTCCACTAGTCACCATCCGCCAATCCGAATAGCACCCGTTGACCCCCACTCTCTGCCTCCTATTTGACAACCAATCCTCTATCCACGCTAACACCCTACCCCCAACTCCATGTCCCTCGACCTTCTGCAATAACCTCTTGTGAGGCACTTTGTCAAACGCCTTCTGAAAATCTAGAAAGACCACATCCACCGGCTCTCCTCTATCCACCGCCCTAGACACATCCTCATAGAACTCCAGTAAATTTGTCAGACACGACTTCCCTTTAATGAAACCGTGCTGCGTCTGCTCTATCAAGCAATTCCCTTCAAGATGCCTCGCAATTTCCTCCTTAATGACAGATTCTAACATTTTACCTACCACAGACGTTAAACTAACCGGCCTATAATTCCCCGCCTTTTGCCTGGCACCCTTCTTAAACAACGGCGTAACATTAGCCGTTTTCCAATCATCCGGCACTTCCCCGGAATCCAGAATAAATGCATCTATACTACTCTTTTTTCAACCACTCCTGTAGTAGCAAGTTCTGCATTCTCACCACTTTGTAGGTAAAGTAGTATGTTCTGAATTCCTTCATGGATTTCTTAATGACTACCTTTTTGATGGCCCCTAGTCAAGTTTGTTTTCCCCACAAAAGAAAACATTCTCTCTCTATTTGTTCTATTAAAATATTTCACAATTGTAAATACCTAGCCCCTCAAATCTTTTTGCAAGAGGATAAAAGATGTAGCTTGCCAATCCTTTCTTGATATGAATACTTAGATATTTCTGGTATCATCCTTTTAAATCTTCTCTGCATCTTCTGTAGTATCTCGATATCCTTTGTATAATATGGCAACTAGAAATGCAGGGAGTATTCAAAGAGTGGTCTAACCCAGGTTCCATGCAGTTTTACATAACTTTGCTGTTTTTCCAATTCTACCCCTCTAGTACTAAAGCCTCGTGTTTGGTCCTCCTTAATGGCCTTGCTAACCTGTGGTTCAACTTTTAGTGTCTTGAGTATTAGTACACTACGATCTCTTTGTAACACTACCCCACATGGACTTGGATCTTTCAGATAATGTGATCTTTTTATATTTCTACCAAAATGTCCTATCTTGCACCTGGCTCTGTTGAACTTTATTTGCCCGTTCTGAAAGTTTAATTTTGCAGTCCTCCTCAGGTTTTACCACAAAATTTGGTGTCATCCACAAATTTTGAAGTAGTATTTTTGATTCCAAAGTCCAAGTTCTTAATGTAAATTGTGAATAGTCGTTATCCTGGTATTGACTTTTGTGAATCACCTCTTCCCACCTTCTGAATAATTACTCTTTACTCCCACTGGTCTCCTCCTGAGGTCCCCAGCATTACAGATGTCAGCCTTCAGCTAATTCAGTTCATTCTTCATGATACCAAGAAACAGCTGAAAGTACTGGATACTGCAAAGGCTATCGACCCTGACAGCACACTGGCAGTTTTAAAGACTTGTGCTCCAGAACTTGTCAGGCCAAACTGGTCAGAACAAGCTGTGGAGTACAACTATAACTCTGGCATCTACCCGATGACATGGATCATTGCCCAGGCATATCCTGTCCACAAAAAACAAAACAAATCCAATCCATCAGTCTATTCCCAATCATCACTTAAGTGATGAAAGGTGGCATTGGCAGTGCTGTCACTTGATTCTTACTCAGCAATAACCTGCTCACTGATGCTCAGCTTGAGTGCCACCAGGGACACTCAGCTCCTGACCTCATTACAGTCTTGGTCCAAATGTAAACAAAAAAACTGAATGAGAGGTGATGCAAGTGTGACTGACATTGATATTAAGACTGCATTAAACGTAGTGTGATATCAAGGAGCTTGACAAAAACTGAAGTTAATGGAAATCAGGGAAAATACACTCCACTGATCAGAGTCAGGTTTAGTATGAAGGAAGATGGTTGTGCTTGTTTGGAGATCAATCATCTCAGTCTCAAGAATGACTGCTGAACTTGCTCAGAGTAATGCCCTAGGCCCAACCATTTTCATTTGTTTCATAGAATCACAGAATCCGTACAGTGGAGAAGGAGGCCATTCAGACCATCAAGTCTGTGCTGACTCTCTGACAGTCTGTCTTACCCAGGCCCTCTCTCTTGCCCTATCCCTGTAACCTCACATTTTGCTATGGTTAGTCCATCTAACCTACACATCTTGGGACAATTTTATCATGACCCATCTACCTAACCATCTTTGGGAGGAAACCGGAGCATCCGGAGGAAAATAACACAGATGTGGGGGAAAAGTGCAAACTCCACACAGTCCCCAAGGCTTTGACGCTCTGAGGCAGCAGTGCTAACCACAGTGCCACCATGCTGAATATCAGTGATCTTCCCTCCATTGTAAGGTCAGAGGTAAGAATGTTTGCTGATGGTTGTGCAATATGTGGTATGATTCACAACTCGTCAGATGCTGAAGCAATTGTATCCATGTGCAGCAAGATCAGGACGTCATTCAGGTTTCGGCTGATACATGGCATACAATATTCACACTGCACGAGTGCCAGTCAATGATCACCTTCGATAGGAGAGAATCTAACCTTGACGTTTTCTGCTGATAGCTACAGTATCAATATACTGGCAGTTAACCAGAAACTAAACTGGACTAGCCATTTAAATACTGTGGTTACAAGAGCAGGTCAGAAGTTGGTAGTTCTGTGGCTAGTTACTTACCTCCTGACTTCCCAAAGTCCATCACCTACAAAGCACAAGTCACAAATGTGTTGGAATTGCCTGGATGGATGCAGCTCCAACAACATTTAAGAAGCTCAACAGTATTCAGCACGAAGTGGCCCATTTGATTGGCACCCCATCCACCACCTTAAATATTCACTCGCTCCACTACTGATACACAGTGCCAGCAGCTTGTGCCATCTACATAATGCACTGCAGCAACTCGTGAAGCTCCTTCGATAGCACCTCATTACCGAGAAGAAAGGCAGCAGACATATGGGAACACCACCACCTGAAAGTTCCCCTCCAAGCCACTCACCCTCCCTAATTTGAAATAGATTGCCGTTCCTTCACTGCTGCTGGATCAAAATCCTAGAACTCCTTCCCCAACAATACTGTAGGTATATCTGCGTCACATGAATTGCAGAGGTTCAAGAAGGCAGCTTGCCACTATCATCTTAAGGCAATTAGGGATGGGGAACAATGCTGGCCTGGCCAGCGATGTCTTAAATCCATGTTCACTCTTCATTAGTTTGTTTCTGGATGTTCTTCTGTTCTCTCCATTAAGGGGGATTCTATTATTTTTCTTACCACCAATATAAAGCTGACTGATCTTTAATTTCCAGGACTTGTCCTGTTCTGTCCCAAACTCGAAAAATTACATTTGCTATCCACTAATCCTCTGAGAAGACATTTTTCTCAAATAAATTGTTACATTTGTGTAATTCCTCTATAATCTCTTTCCTGGATTCTCATAAAATACATGGATGTGATCCATCCAAACCAAAGGCGTTTAGAGTTTTAGTTTATTCTATACATCTCTTTTTTTTAATTTCTTTTATCTCAAAGCTGAAATCTCATGGCTTATTTGTGGATGTGATCTATACTCCACAGTCCTTCAAGAAAGAGCTTGACAAGTTCCTGAGAACAGATGATATTTCAGATGTGAATTAACAAGCAAGTGGAGGCCAGGATTAACAGCAGAAAACTGCCATAGTCCCCTGAGCAAGATAAGGATAATAACATACTAAGATTAAACATGATATGTAGAATAATAATGTTGTCATAATGAGTAACTTCAATCTGTGAAATATAAACTAGAAATTCCTTAATGAACATGAGGTTCCAGAATTGCAACCACTGACTGGTCTACAAGCCTGCATTTTCACCTAATATAATTGAAATTGTGCTGTGACTCAGACATAAATGTAGTAATACATTTGGAAAAAACAGGAAAACTTTTTCCTGCTGTCAGCAGTAATGTTTATTTTAACCAATTTTGCTTAAATAACACAGAAAAATGTCATATATTGATGCGTATATATAAATTTTTCATTGAGCAATATCAACCCTAATATCTGAGAGATGGATAACATGTTCAAATCTGGTTCGTACTGGTGAACAGATTTCTATTCGTAAATTAAGCAAAACATCTGTGGATCAAAGACCATGATGTGACTTAAATCAAAATTACCTGTTAGTTATAACACCATTAAGGATCAGGTTTGGAGCATGTAATTATAAAAAGAAAACTGCAGAGGAATGAATGTCAGATGACCAAAAAACTAGATGAATACTAAGTTTTAGTTCAAGAAAGGCTTTTTTAATTCATTTGTGGGTATGGCTGTCACTGGCTAGGCTTTATTGCCTTCCCTAATTTCCCTTGAAGGTCATGATGTGCTGCCCTCTTGAACCACTGCTGTCCACATGGTGTAAAATGGTGTGTGACTTGGAGGGGAACTTGCAGGTGATAGTGTTCTCATCCATCCGCTGCCCTTGTCATTCTATGTGGCGGAGGTCATGGATTTGAAAGGTGCGTTGAAGGAGCCTTGGTGCATTGCTGCAGTGAATCTTGTAGATGGCATGCGTTGCTGCCACTGTGTATCAGTGCTGGAGGGAGTGAATATTCGTTCTGGTGGATGGTGTGTCAATCAAGCGGGCTGCTTTGTTCTGAGTTTTGAGAGTGTTGTTGGAGCTGCACTCATCCAGGCAAGCGAAGGGTATTCCATTGTACTCCTGACTTGTGCCTTGTAGATGGTATACAGGCTTTGAGGAGTCAGGAGGTCAGCTATTTTTGGTAGATTTCCTGCTCTTCCTCTGACCTGTTCTTGTAGCCGCAGTATAGCTACTCCAGTCATTTTTAGGTGAATGGTAATTCCCGGGATGTTGATTGTATGGTATTCTGAGATGGCAATGCCATTGAATGTCAAACAGAGATGTTTAGACTCTTTCTTGTTGGTGATGGACATTGCCTGACATTTGTGTGGCACGAATGTTACTTGCCATTTATCAGCACAAGCCTGAATATAATCCAGCTACATATGGACACGGACTGCTTCAACAACTATAGTTTCGTGAACAGTGTGCAGAGAATAGCTGACCTAATGGTGATGAAGCCACTGAACATGGTTGGACCCAGGACACTACCCCGAGGAGCTCTTGCAGTGGTGTCCTGTAACTGAGGTACTTAACCTCTTACAATCACAACCATCTTCCTTTGTAAGATATGACTACAGTCAGTGATGAGTTTTATTCCTGATTTCCCATTGACTTCAGTTTTGGGTTCCTTGGTGCCACATTTGGTCAAAAGTTGCCTTGATGTTAAGGGTAGCTATTTTCACCTCACCTCTGAAGTTCAGCTTTTTTTCTCCATATTTGGACCAAGAATGTTATGAGGTCAGGAGCTGAGTGACCCTGGTGAAACCCAAACTAGTGTCTCTGGGTGTCTTATTGCTGAGCAAGTGCTGCTGGTAGCACTTTTGACCACACTTTCCATCACTTTGCAAACAATTGGGAGTAGACTGATGGGGCGGTAATTGTCCAGGTTGGATTTTTGCTCCTTGTTTACAGGACATACCTGGGTAATTTTCCACATTGCCAAAGTAGATGCCAGTGTTGTAGCTGTTTAGAATGCGTGGCAAGTTCTGGTGCACAAGTCTTAAGTACCATTGCCAGAATGTTGTCAGTATCTAGTGCCTTCAGCCATTTGTTGTTACCATGTGGAATGAATTGAATTAGCTGAAGACTGGAATCTGTAATGCTGCCGACCTCAGGAGACGACCTTAGAAAAAGTTGCAATTTTAAACACACAAGGAGAACATGCCCCCAAGTGGAAGCTAAACAAGAAGTCGCAAATGGGATTTTCGGTCAAATTAAAATACAATGCAATCTATACAAACATTTGCACTTTGGAAATAACAGTGAGAACATTAAAGTGGTCCATTAATGTTTATCCCATGCACTAGATGGTGCAATCTCATCCATCGCTGTGCAAAGCTGCTGATAATACAATTTTACAGGAGCTAAGCTTTGACCATCTTCAGGGAAGACCTCTGGGAAATATTTCTGTAATTTCAGAAGACAATTGAGCAAAAGTAATTGATTGCTATGGTGCATCACTAATTCAGTGTTCCCACAAATCACCACTCCAGTACCATCTCTCAGGACCTTCTCCAGTTCAATTTGAAGGACAGTGGTATATTGCCCACATCCACTAGTAAGTTATAGCAATTGATGACAACTGTTTAAGAAAAGGAAGTATTTCCTGGAATTTATCTAGACTTCCTAGTCATGTATTGTCTTTTAGCCCTAATCATTTAAATATTTGAAAAGGAAGATCTAAGAAAGTAGGATTCATGCAGACAACTCCAGTTGAAGACCTAGCAGTATGATACCATGGGCCAGGTCATTCATCTTATCCTAAGTCATGATTTTAAAAATATCACTTGCATCCCCTTTCATCAACCATTTCTGCAAGATAAATAGCCACAATAATCAAGAAAACTATGTTTACATATCATCCAACTTGCCTTTTTCTGAATACCATATGCATCATCAGAAATGCGGATTAAATTGTACAAATGCAATTGAAACCTGGGTATCCTACTTTTAATTTTGTAATTCACCAATCTACCAGTAAATCCCAGAACCCTAGCTGAACATTTAGAACATAAGAAATAGGAGCAGGAGTAGGCCATCCAGCCCTTCGAGCCTGCCCCGCCATTCAATAAGATCATGGCTGATCTGTCGTGGCTCCGTTCCACATTCCCGTCCTCTCCCTATAACCCTTAATCCCCTCTCTTATCAAAAACCCATCAACCCGTGTCTTAAAAATATTAAGCGAGGTAGCCTCCTCCACTTCAACGGGCAGAGAATTCCAGAGATTCACCACCCTTTGAGTGAAGAAGTTCTTCCTCAACTCCGTTCTAAACCACCCCCCCCCTTATCTTGAGGCTGTGCCCCCTAGTCCTACTGTCCTTTCTGAGTGGGAAGAGTCTCTCCACCTCTATCCTATCCATCCCATTCATCATCTTATACGTCTCAATGAGATCTCCCCTCATTCTTCTAAACTCTAACGAGTACAAGCCTAGTTTATTCAGCCTCTCCTCATAGCTCAACCCCCTCAACTCCGGCATCAGCCTAGTAAACCTCCTCTGCACTCCCTCCAAGGCCAAAATATCCTTGCGTAAGTACAGTGCCCAAAACTGCACACAGTACTCCAGCTGCGGCCTCACCAATGCCCTATACAGCCGCAGCAAGACCTCCCTACTTTTATATTCAATCCCCCTCACTATGAAGGCCAGCATCCCATTTGCCTTCCTGACCACCTGCTGCACCTGCAAGCTGGGTTTTTGCGACTCATACACAAGGACCCCGAGGTCCCTCTGCACCGTTGCCTGCTGCAGTTTTTCGCCACGTAAGTAATAATCCTTCCTACCATTATTCCTACCAAAGTGGACCACCTCACACTTGCCAACATTAAATTCCATTTGCCAGTTCCTGGCCCATTCTCCCAGCCTATCCAGATCCTTCTGCAGACTCTCCACACCCTCCGCACAATTTGGTGAATGTCGTTAACTATGTTCCAAGTTCTTAATGAGTGTTCCTTCAGTTGCTTATCTATCTGTCTCCAGTACCTTTTATTCACATTAAAATACACGTTACATACTTATCAAAATCACCCTATGGTGATTTCCAATGTTTGCTAAATTAATAAAATGTAGTTGAGGCCTGGCAAAAGAGAAACTTGGAAGATTGTTTCACTGACAAATTAGAACATACAATTCTTTACCTGTAGCATAATTTTAAAGGGTTGCGGTTAAATATTTGAAAAGATCTAAGAAAGTAGGATTCATGCAGACGAGTCCAATTGAAGACCTAGCAGTGTGATACCATGGACCAGGTCATTGCCTTGTATGCTATAACTTCTAATGTCTCAGTGTCAAAACTGACTGAAACTGCATGAAGAGAGTGCTTTTTAACAGGATTTGGTAAACTCTTGATGTGGAGATTTGCAGAACTCTTTCCTGTCTTGTTCGCGATGGTCATCCTGCCCCAAATAAAATGAGAATTTTCAATCCTATTTTCTCTGGGCCACTGCAGCACTCACAGTAGGGAGCCATTGTTGCTACTTAAAATCAGCACTAGGGACCAATGAGCAGTCACTATCACAGACCAGTGTCAGATGAGGCAATTTAGACATGATCCTGTGAATCAATCACAACACTGAAAAATTGGTAGTCAACTGATTGCTCAAAAAGAAGACTCAGTAATTTTTCTCCATCATAGCTAGAATTAGTCTTTCTAGGAATTGAGTTTTACAGTTATTTGTTTGAAATGGTACAAGATTTAAACAATTTTCTGGTTGGCCATATCCCATACTTAACTGAATAGGAAGTTTCTTAATGCTACTTAATGCTAGTAATGACTTCTGATGTACTTCTATGCTGATATTTGTCTGCTATTCTGTTTGAAGTATGTTAAGGAGACGTGCAATTTCGAGAGATGACATACTGTTGAATCAAAGCAAAATCTCTGACGGCAATTTTTTTTTTAAAATGCACAAAATTCTTAACAATGGCAACATCTTTAGAGGGAGCACAATTAATACATAAACAGTTGAGATTTTATTCCTATTATGTTAAAAAGAAAGGCCATTATGCAAAGTGCTGCAGCAATTCTCCAAAATAACTAAAGTAGTTTACAGAAGAGAATAGTTAATTTTCCTTTACTTTTTGCTTGAAAAGGCATTTCCAATTTTTTTAAGGTTAGTTGCATACTGTGAAAGTGAGCACGAACAGAAGGAAACAAGACTTTTTAATGCTGCGGGGAAGATGCTGGCAGTTTAGCATCAAAGAAATTAATGGAGGGAAATTAGTAAGTTCATCAAAATGCTTAAGAAGTCATATGATGATCTGTTTTCTCGACTTGAACTGGCAGAAGAAAGAGGAATTGTGAAGAGATAATGGATTTGGACTGATTCCAGCCTTAGTATTAATAAAAACTATGTAATTGACCTTAATGGACACTGATCTTGAACAAATCAAATGGTAGGCAATAGTAAGAAATGCTGACAGGACCATGTATTGCAAATCTATCCTGTCAGTCTAAAAATGTGTGGTCTCCATGCTATAGAGTATAGATGCTATTGTTGTGTTCATATCAAAACTTTGAGTTGTAATAAAGCTGTACATGGTCTGGAAGGAACTCCCAGGTTATTGAATAATGGTTATAATTGGGGACGTTTCCAATTTATATTTTTTACATTTTGCATGTACGCCTCTGAGCAAAGTCAGTAGGAGAGATCGGTTAACTGTAGGGCCTGATATTGGAAATGAAGTATTAAGTTGATCATTGTTGTAGACAGAACAAAGAAAGGAGGTTTCATTTAATTTTGTTCTTAAAAAAGCCAAATTGGTGCAAGTACAAAATTGTTTGTGTCGAGTTTATATTGACACTGCTTTTGAATGCATAAATTAGCCTGTATATTGAATGTTTTTTCTCTAATGTTATTCTGAGCTCTGAAATAATATGCAACTATGGCATAAAATTACAGAGAAAGCATTTAATAAAATATATCCGCTCTGCAGAGCTACACTGCACCTGCTTCTTCTGGCATGCAAGAGAGACTAGTAGTGGTAGAACAAGCACACATGTCTGTATGCTATTGCTAAATGATATTTTACCGCTTAAACATCTCATTATGTCAGCATCTTGGGGAGCACATTGTTTTGCCAGCTGGCACATTACTTCTGATTTTTGCTTTTAATGAGAACACACGTGTTTATCAAAAATGTTTTGTCAGAATTTGACTTTTTGGCTTAAATTTGAGGTTATATTAACTGCTTGTGTGTTTTTTAAACCTAATGTTTGTCATAATTGATTGAATATTTGGGGTTGGGTGTGTCCATTGCTGAACACAGTGTTAGTGTTTGAATTGTTAGTGGTGTTGCAGCTTGGCAGGATTACGTTTATCACCAATTGCATAAATCTATTCCATAGTAAGTAATGAAAATGTATTTTAGTTTTTGCTTTGATATTATAGTTAAGATGATAGTCTCATGGAGTAGGGTTCACACACTCCATGAAGCGAACTTGTCTGTTAATTATTTATACTTTGAGTGCACCATTAGATTACAAATAGTTAATTTATAAAGCCAATTACTCTATTGCAGCATAAATTAACTCCTGTATTAGCAAAAACCTTTTAGAATGCAAAATGGCACAGTAATATGTTAGAAACATTTCAAAAACCTGTTACAGTAATACAACTGTCGTAAGTCATCAACCACAAGTCTATTTTATAAAGTGAAGGTTAGTAAAATGTACCGGATTAATCTTGACTAATTTACAGTAACGTTTTTTAACTCAGGCATGTTATGTGATGAGATAGATAAAGTGGACACAAGTCAGATGAAGTCCCAACACAACTTTATTGAACACTTTATCATGGAAAAATGGTATTTATCAGTCTCTACTGTTGTACTTTAATTAAACTCTATCAAATTCTATCAATCTCTTCACAAGACTCTTCGGTAAACGGCCTTAAATTTCTCAAGTAAACAGTCTCAAATCTACACTACTACTTCTGACACATGCACCTAAGGATTCACTACACCCTTTACGTAGGTCCCTTTCACCTTATTTAGACTCTGTCTGAAAAGATTGTTCATACCCATTCAATAAGGCTGTTCCTCGGTCTTGGAGGGTTGGCAGATGTTTCAGGAACTACAGTCATCAATTTCATAGAATCATAGAAACCCTACAGTGCAGAAAAAGGCCATTTGGCCCATCAAGTCTGCACCAAACACAATCCCACCTAGGCCCTACCCCCATATCCCTACATATTTTACCCACTAATCCCTCTAATCTATTCATCTCTGGACACTAAGGGGCAATTTTAGCATGGCCAATCAACCTAACCTGCACATCTCTGGACTTGGATCTTTGGATTTGGGCATCCCCTCATGTCCAGGGCTGGCTCTGGTCTTCAGGTCATCTCACTGGGATGGTCATTTGTGTCTGTCAGTCTGATGATGCTTGCCATGAGGTATAAGGAGGGGAGATGCTGTGGTAACTCAGCTACCAGTCAAAAGTGCTCTCTGGAGATGCTGTTGAAGAAGGTGCAAAACCAGAGCAGCTGGGGCTCCAGGTTGCCACTTTTATCCCCCGCTTCACACCTTCCCAAAGATTCAGTGTCCTTTGTCCAATATTAGCATCAGACTGGATAGGAAGATCTAATAAGGTTCCCATAGTTTTGAACTTTCAACTGTCTAGTGCTGTCTTGTCATGCTATGCCTGTGGCCTTTGAGCTGGGTGCCACCAAGTCTGCGTAGCATTCTTCTAACAAAGCATTTCACTGGAAGTGTAAACAACGGTTCATTCTGAAACATGTGGCTTTTAGAACCTTGCCAGGCAGTTCCAGGCCTGTCTGGTTTTGACGGGAAGTTGATTGTCCAATGCCTGGCTGCATGAATACTGTCTGCTCCAGCACTGCAGTTTGCAAATTTGCAGGCTCTGGTTAGGTTGAAATTTGGCTTCCATGTTTTGTGTTTTTATCCATACTCTTGAAAAAATATCAATATTTCTGCAACAATCCTGGAGATCGTGGGTCACCTGGCCACATCTATGTATGCTTTAATATGTTGGACATTCTTTCTAGTAGCATACAGCTACAAAATGGCATTAGCAGAGACCTGGAAGGCGATCACATACCATGGGGAATTATGTTTTCTGAGATAAAAATAGAGGAAAATACATTTTTTGCAGGCTGTATTTTTAAGTGAAATACAGGAAATGTTTCATTATTAATCAGGAAGCACCAGCGTATAAAAAGCAGGTTTCTTTTCACTGGTATGTGAAGATTTTGTTTGAATGGATTCTATAATTGCGAGGAAAAATGCACAGAGACCTTATGTTGCATAACTTAACTGAGTTTGCCTATGAATGGGATAGATCCAGAGTATATTTTTGTAATCCAAAAGGATGCTTTTTCTCCAGTGGTTGGTACATCTGGAAGCAGTGTCACGCCACTTAGCGCAGCTGTTCTCATATTTTTATTGTTAATCATGTCACTGGAAGCAGCCTGCAGAACACCATGCGACGTTGTAAGAACCATCCAGGGTATTATGCATCATTAAACATGAAAGCGATATACTGTAAAATAATTTGTATTTACTGTATTTTTTTCATCTTCTCATCACAAGTTATTTTCTTTCTGCTCTATACTCTGAGGGTAGGATGGGCAGATGGCCAACCTATTCTCAGGTTGTGCTGATCAAGTATGTGAGAGTGGCACTTAGATTCACCCTCTGATTTCCCACTCTTCCTATGGAATCACATGCTCAGACTGATTGGCAGAGATGAGGAAATTGCCCACTGAGAAATCCTGTATGGTCTAACCCCATCAAACTATGCAGTAATAGACGGAACTGTGTGTGTAGATCTCCTACAAACCTGTTTATAGTTGCTACTTTACAGGGTACAAATCAATTCCAGCCTCCCAGATTGCCTGGATCCACGACAGTTTGCCTAAACCGAAACAGGTCCACAGCAGACACTATCTCCCTGGCCCTGCACTCAATCCTGGAACACCTAGATAACAAAGACAACTATATCAGACTCCTATTTATTGACTGTAGCTCAGCCTTCAACACCATTATTCCTACAAAATTCATCTCCAAACTCCGTGACCTGGGGCTTAGCTCTTCCCTCTGTGACTCAATCCTGAATTTCCTAATCCACAGACTGCAATCAGTCAGGATAGGCAACAACACCTTCTCCATGATCATCCTCAACACCAGTGCCCCACAAGACTGTGTCCTCAGATCCTTACTATACTCTTTATATACCTATGTCGAGGTGGCCCAATTCCCCTCCAGCATGATTTTCAAGTTTGCTAATGACATCAGTGTAGTGGGTTGGATCTCAAACAATGACGAGAAGGAGTATAGAAAGAGATAGAGAATCTGGTGAACTGGTGCGACTCCTTCAATGTCAACAAAACAAAAAAGATGGTTATCGACTTTAGGTAGTGGAGGACATACTGTTGTCCACATCCAGGGAGATGAAGTAGAAATGATCGAGAGCTTCAAGTTTTTAGGTGTCCTGATCACCAACAACCTATCCTGGTCTCTGCGAGCCGACACTATAGTTAAGAAAGCCCACCAACACCTCTACTTTCTCAGAAGACTAAGAAAATTTGGCATATCCGCTATGACTCTCACCAACCTTTACAGATGCACCATAGGAAGCATTCTTTCTGGTTGCATCACAGCTTGGTATGATTTCTTCTCTGTCTAAGACTGCAATAAGCTACAAAGGGTCATGAATGAAGCCCAGTTCATCACTCAGATCAGTCTCCCACCCATTGACATTGTTTACACTTCCCACTGCCTCAGAAAAGCAGCCAGCATAATTAAGGACCCCATGCACCCTGGACATTCTCTCTTCCACCTTCTTCTGTCGGGAAAAAGATACACAAATCTGAGGATACGTACCAACCAACTCAAAAACATCAACTTCTCTGCTGCCATCAGACTTTTGAATGGACCTACCTTGCATTAAGTTGATCTTCTCTACACCCTAGCTATGACTGTAGCACTATATTCTGCACTCTCTCTCCTTTCCTTTTCTATGTACAATATGCTTTGTATAGCGAGCAAGAAACAATACTTTTCACTGTATATTAATTCATGTAATAATATCAAATCAAGTGGAGTTTGCACATTCTCTGTGTCTGCCTGGGTTTCCTCTGGGTGGTCCAGTTTCCTTCCACACTCCAAAGGCGGATTAAATTGATTGGCCATGCTAAATTGACCATTAATGTCAGGGGAATTAGCAGGGTAAATTTGCGGGATTACAGGGATAGGGCCTGGGTGGGATTGTTGATGGTGCAGGCTCAATGGGCCAAATGGCCTCCTACACTGTGAACCTGTTCTGCCATTCAGTAAGATCGTGGCTACTTTTCTCAATTGCACTTTCCTGCCCTATCCTCGTATCTCTATCTCCAAATCTATCTATCTGTCTTGAATATACTCAATAGCTGAATGTCCGTAGCTTTCTGGGATAGAGAATTCCAAACACTCCCAAATATTTTTTGAATGAAAAAATTTCTCCTCATCTCAGCCCTAACTGGTCGACCTTATCCTGAGACTGTGACCCATCATTCTGGACTCTTCAGCCAGGGAAAACATCTATCCTGTAAAGTCCCTCAAGAATTTTATATGTTTCAATCGGAGCACCTTTCATTATTCTAAACTCTCGGGCAAATCAATTTAGATTACTTCATCTCTCCCCATGGACAATCTCTTGTGCCAGGAATCAGTCCAGTGAAACACTAGACTGCATTACCTCTAAGGCAAGTAGATTCTTAAAGAAGATCATCAAAAAGCGAGGCATCTTGAGGGGAATTGCTTGATAGAGCAGACGCAGCACGGTTTCGTTAAGGGGAAGTCATGTCTGACAAATTTACTGGAGTTCTATGAGGATGTGTCTAGGGCGGTGGATAGAGGAGAGCCGGTGGATGTGGTCTTTCTTGATTTTCAGAAGGCGTTTGACAAGGTACCTCACGAGGTTATTGCAGAAGGTCAGGGGACATGGAGTTGGGGGTAGGGTGTTAGCGTGGATAGAGGATTGGTTGTCAAATAGGAGGCAGAGAGTGGGGGTCAACGGGTGCTATTTGGATTGGCGGATGGTGACTAGTGGAGTGCCCCAGGGGTCGGTGTTGGGGCCTCAGCTATTTACCATTTATATAGATGATCTGGAGGAGGGAACCGAGTGTATGGTGTCGAAATTTGCTGATGACACCAAGATTGGTGGAACGGCAAATTGCGCGGAGGGTGTGGAGAGTCTGCAGAAGGATCTAGATAGGCTGGGTGAATAGGCCAGGAACTGGCAAATGGAATTTAATGTTGGCAAGTGCGAGGTGGTCCACTTTGGTAGGAATAATGGTAGGAAGGATTATTACTTACGGGGCGAAAAACTGCAGCAGGCAACGGTGCAGAGGGACCTCGGGGTCCTTGTGCATGAGTCGCAAAAACCCAGCTTGCAGGTGCAGCAGGTGGTCAGGAAGGCAAATGGGATGCTGGCCTTCATAGCAAGGAGGATTGAATATAAAAGTAGGGAGGTCTTGCTGCGGCTATATAGGGCATTGGTGAGGCCGCAGCTGGAGTACTGTGTGCAGTTTTGGGCGCCGTACTTACGCAAGGATATTTTGGCCTTGGAGGGAGTGCAGAGGAGGTTTACTAGGCTGATGCCGGAGTTGAGGGGGTTGAGCTATGAGGAGAGGCTGAATAAACTAGGCTTGTACTCGTTAGAGTTTAGAAGAATGAGGGGAGATCTCATTGAGACGTATAAGATGATGAATGGGATGGATAGGATAGAGGTGGAGAGACTCTTCCCGCTCAGAAAGGACAGTAGGACTAGGGGGCACAGCCTCAAGATAAAGGGGGGGGGGGGGGCGGTTTAGAACGGAGTTGAGGAAGAACTTCTTCACTCAAAGGGTGGTGAATCTCTGGAATTCTCTGCCCGTTGAAGTGGTGGAGGCTACCTCGCTAAATATTTTTAAGACGTGGGTTGATGGGTTTTTGATAAGAGAGGGGATTAAGGGTTATGGGGAGAGGGCGGGAATGTGGAACTGAGCCACGACAGATCAGCCATGATCTTATTGAATGGTGGGGCAGGCTCGAAGGGCTAGATGGCCTACTCCTGCTCCTATTTCTTATGTTCTTAAACTCCATAGTACTCCAAGTGGGTTTCACCATGACTCTATATGTTTGCTGTAAGACTTCCTGATTCGTATTCTCCAATCTTTTTATATAAAAGCTAACATATCTTTTACCTTTGACACAAAACTAAAGATGCTAGAAGTCTCAAATTAAAGTAGAAATTACTGGAAACATTCAAAATAGCACGGTGGCGCAGTGGTTAGCACTGCTGCCTCACAGTGCCAGGGACCTGGGTTCAATTCCTGGCTTGGGTTGCTGTCTGTTCAGAGTCTGCACATTCTCCCTATGTATGTGTGGGTTTCCTCCGGGTGCTCCGGTTTCCTCCCACAATCCGAAAGGTGTGCTTGCTAGGTATATTGGTCATGCTAAATTCTCCCTCAGTGTACCTGAACTGGCGCAGGAGTGTGGCAACTAGGAGATTTTCACAGTAATTTCACTGCAGTGTTAATGTAAGCCTACTTGTGACAGTAATAAATAAACTTTAAAAAACCTGCACTGCATTCAGTTCTGATGAAAGTTCGTCAACCTGAAATAAGCACTCTGTTTCTTTCCTGACCTGCTGAGTATTTCCAGAATTTTCTGTTTCATACCATTTGTTTCTTAATTGAATGTTAGCGTTGTGATTTGTGTACAAGGACATCCAAATCACTCTGCGTGCCAACAATTAACGAGTCTCTTAGTTTTGAAAAAAATATTGTTTTCCTGTTTTTTCTACTGAAGTGGAGAACTACTTCTGCCATTTTCTTGCCCATTCATTTGAACTTGCCTATACTACATTGCAGCCTTTCTGTTGTGTCCTCGAAGTTTACTTTCTCACCCAGCATTGTATTGACAGGAGACTTGGACTCATTATTCTCAGTCTTCTGATCTAAGTCATTGATATAGATTGTAAATACTGAGGTCAAGCACTGATCCTCTAGGCTCACTATTAGTTACAACCTGCCAACTGTCACCCATTTATTTCTACTGTTTTCTCTCAGTTTATTGATCCTCAATCCAAGCTGATATTCCCCCAATCCCATATACCCTAAATCTCATGCCACAGCCTCTTGTATGGCACTTTTGCAAATGTCTTTTGAAAATCCAAATTTACTCTTTCTTCCCTTATCACTCCTGATTACATTCTCAAAAAAAAGCTCCAAATAGGCTTATGAAACATGATTTCTCTTTCTGCTTTTCAAAGTACCCTGTTACCAGATCTCTTAAAAATAAATTTTAGCATTTTCCTTCCTACTAGTGTCGGCCCAACTATGATTCCATGTTTGCTATCCCGGTCTTTCATTGAATAATTAGACATATAGTATTTGTGGAGTTAATCATGCAAATTAGATGCAATTGCGACAAGGGGCAGCAATTTTAATTGAAATGCCTCAATACTATGGTCACACATTTAAAGAAGAATCATAGTGTATTACAATAAAGATATTGACACACCATAGAAGCAGGGAATGAAAAATGTTAAGAGTGCTCTGTTCTGGAATAATATTAAAGGATATGCAGACGAAAAAAGAAACACTATATATGGACAGTTGAAGGAAAGTTATGACTTTACATTTTTGGCAGCAGTTCCCATTGGGGAAATCTCTAAAGGCAATGAATCCAAAGGTTCTAATGCTGTTCTTTATGGATATGCATGAAGACAGGAAAAATGAGCTGTATACACTTGTAGGAGACAGAGGGAAAAAAAAGACACCTCGTGGTGCAAATTCATGCCACTGTAGTCAGTGTTGTAATTTAAATATGGTACAGGGTTTTTGTTGTTAAATATGGCACATGAACTGAAAATATTATATTATCTATTGGCCTAACTGATCGGGGTGCCATGTTCAAGCAGACTTTGTACACATAAAGTGACATACACTGTTACATCAAAAATTTGACAAAAATTGGAAACTGTAAATTAATGGCAGATATGACCTACATAATTTAAAATTCAAAATGCACAGTAAACAACGTGAGAATAGTATTTTGTGGAAAAGTTTGTGCCAGCTGTCATCATATGTTCCATATTCAAGTAGTGTCTCCATGCGCCATAGTTTTAATAATGAAGCAGGGTTAACATGTTTGGTGATTTCAAGTTCCAATAGCACTTGAATGAGTGTGGTTTTGTTTTAAATCAAGCCAAAAAATGCCTTGAATTAAATTGTCCCATGTTTCTTCCCACTTCTGCCAACCAAACACACAGCTGCAGCACTGGCATAAGTGGTTGGGAGCTGGCAGTCATGGTGAAATTTGCAAACTGGGTGATAAAATTATCTATGTAATGCTAATTAATAGCTAAAATTATTCAATTAATTTGAACAAGTATATTGGTAGTACATTTTCTTGGAGGCGGATAGAGGGAGTTCCCTGTTAATTTACCCAAATTATCTTCACCAAAGTTCTGACTAAAATTGGCTGTCCTTCTGCCTGCTCCTAGGCAGATTGAGTATGTTCATTTTTCAGTAAAGTTGCCAAATAATAATCAAAATGGCTGCATTTTGAAACGTCGGGCCAAGGATTGTGAAGAAGTACAGAAATTACATCAATATGGATCTGAATTCAAATTGCCAACGATCTACAATATCTGGGATCACTTAATTGTCCTGCTTTGAATTTGCTGTAAAAACAGCATTCTCATTGAGATGTTAAACTGAATTTGTAATTATTTTGAAATTTATTAAATGAAATTAACAATATACCTTGGAATGTTGGAACAGAATAAAAATCTGGTGTCACTTTAAAATTAAATTCTTCCCATTGCAAGAAATGACCTACTTAGTTTAAGTACCTAAAGGTTAGGCAGTATGTTTTGATCAAGATAACATGGCTTTGTTAATTAACTTTGAACTGAAACAACTTATTCAACTCACGGTTGCGATACTGGCAGAGCTATGCAAAGAGCGGAATTCTCTCATCTGGACAAAGCCCCATGGTGACAGCAGGAATGTGGAGTGTTTTCTGCTGCAGAGGCCAGCAAGAAACCATACCTATCTTTGGGCTCTGACCTCATTAATTATGCAAATGGGTGTCTTGCACCATATTCTGCAGCAAGACAGACCTGATGGTACATGGTCAGCCATTGTATCTGAGCACCATCTTGAAAAGTCTCCCAACACCAGTGACCCACTTTTGAAGAAAGAAGATGGAAGTCATGAAATGAAGATGAATCTCCAGGAGCACACTGATGCTAGAAGGTGGAGCCCCTCCAAGACACCTGGAAGGTCCACCTGTAGTTGATCACTCCACCTACTGCTGTGGTGTTCCAGGATCCAGGTGGCTTCCTTTCTAAACTCCGGAGACATTTCCAGGCATTGTTCAACTGAGTTCCACCATTTGCATGCCACGTTGTTCCCGGCATGTTTTGCACTGTTGGGTTGTCCTGCAAGTGTCACGGAGAATTGAGCATGGGTGGAATATTATGGTCGGGCTTTCATCTTGACCCTTTTAGCAGAATGCAAATCAGTTTCACCCTCCAGCATGTTTCACGATCCACCATGACGGCTACCAATGGGGGATACCATGGGAAATTCACGCTAGCATAAAAGTGATTATTGCACTCCCACAAATTATGTATGGTACTACCCTCCATTGAACCTGTTGGGTTTGCCCAAAGTTTTTGATATCTTCGAGAATATGTTTAATTTTATGAAATGTTTTCCCATTATCTGTTGTTAAAATGTACTAGTGGTGGGGTTTCAACACCAGAGCAGGACATTACAAAATCAGAACAATTTTAGGGTTTCTGGGTTCACTTGTATCCTCTTAGCATGAAGAGTATACAAAACTTGCAAGGATGAAATAAACATGAAACAGTAACTTCCAATGGGAATTTGGTTAAATAATTTAAGGATTAAACGTTTGTAGGGCTGTGCAAAAGGGCCTGGCAATGTGGCAATATGAATATCTCTTTCAAAGAGCTTGCAGTCATAATGGACCTCCTCCTGTGCTGTATCATTCTGTATTACAATGCAATATTGATACAGAAAGTTTTGTAAGAAGACAAACAAAAATGAGTTTGTTGTGTCAGAAACTGGGCTACATTTCCAAAAATCTTAACAGGACCTATCCTCCCTCACAAGATGCTCTTCGAAAGATTTGCTTGAACTACTGCAGTTGGGTGTGTGTAATATGCTTATTCTGCATTTCTGGTAATATTTTCCATTTCACACTTGATTAGCTGAAAGTAAAACAAAAGCATATCAGATCCGAAGAGGTTGAGAACGTTCATGAGGAAAGCAACTGGCAAAGTGGATTAAGAAATGACTGGAATCCTAATTAACCAATCAAGGGAACCTACCATTAGCAGAAAAGAACAGATGAACCAATGGAATCACCGAAACTGCTTTTTGAAAAAGATTTTGTCATTACCTTTTTTTTACTAAATAACTAATGTCTAAAGCAAGATTTTGAATACAATTGGAAAAAATCACTAATATAATACTTTATCAATTGGATTGTCTTTTGCCTTTTAAATCATTTTTTTATTTCAAGATCTGAATACGTCTCAGAAGCTATGGCTTTGTTTTTCCCAGAGCAATCCTGTAGAATCTCCACGCATAGTTTGCAAAGTTTCTCAGCATAAATCAGTAGATTTCTACTCAGCTAAGTACAGTAAAAAAAAATGCTGTCCTATCGTATCAGAATTTATGAGTTTGCTCCAATGCCGTGAAATCCTGGGACTCTGTGACCCAGGAATAGAAGACTTCTGCAGTCGTGCCAGCATTTCCACATGTCTGCTCTGTACAGGTTTCGCTAGTAACAATTTGGATGTGTGCTCTCTTGTCTGGAGGACAAATATTAATCATACTGGGTGGCTAATCTATCTGTGTTATTTGCTGTAGTCTGTAAAACTAGTTTGTCGATCTAACCTTTCAAAGAAAGTTTAGTAAATATAACAACACTGTTTGGTGTAATTGTTCATCCCTCAAAATTATTGAGGACAAATTGAAAAACATGGAATGTACTACACAGGAGAACACTCAGCCCATCCAGTTTGTCCCTGCTCTTTCCCCAGTTGTCCAGGCATTTTGTTTTCCACTTTAGAAAGGGTACAACTTCTGCATGGCAGGGAGAAAATACATTTTCAGAATCTGCTGTGAAAACATTCTTTGGGAGAAGTTGGTTTAAAAATTCAAAATTGGAACATGCCAAATATTTTAACAGTAAATAATGACAAAGCTGATGAACCTAAAAATCACGTATGATTGAAACCATATTCAATTTGCACTAAAAGGAAATGATTAACATTCCAGTTCTACTTAAAATTGCATTGCTCTGTGCCCGGAGTGTGTTTTTTGTTCCAAATTATGCTGTATTTCAAATTATAGACTGTTTTCAAAAATGTGGTGTGGACAAAGTGAGTAATGATTCGGTATGCTTCTTTAAGTGACGAGTGGAGTGGTATAATTCTTGATGTAAGGCTTGTGTTGTTACTGTACATGCATCTCCATAACCTAAAGGAGGAACATAATAAAATTATTTGCCTCTGTTGTACAGCACGATTGGCACCAGTACAGCATAATCTTTCTCATTGTATCAACATCAAATGTGTAGAGTGCTTCCAATTTCTAAATTGGTGCCTGTAGCAAGTGCAGTTGAAACCAACTACCTTGTACCCTTCATGCTGCTGTCATCTATGGCCAACTTAAATTTTAGAACTTGAGTACTTTGCTGTGTCATTTTAAAGTTTTGAATGATAGTAAAGAGCTCTTCAACTTTGTTCAATGATTGAAAATCTCATCAATGGCAGAAACTTATAGGCAAAAGTAAGAACTATGTTTTCCATAAAACAGCAGTTTAATTATGGCATCTCACCCAGGTCTTATACTTGGCATATTGTTTGTAGATTTTGAATATGTATTTGAAGAGCAAGTTTGCTTAAGCAGTTAACACTTGAAACAGATGAATTTTAAATATTGTAACTGTGATACTGGGAGGGAAGAGGGCAGCTTGGGACGTGACGCGGGCATAGAGGCAATACTGGATAGTAATTTAGAGACCCAGAATGTTCTGTGGACATGAGTTCAAATCCCACTAAGCAGCTGGTGCAGTTTAAATCCAATCAATACATCTGTAAAGTTTGTCCCAGTAATGGTGACCATGAAACTATCATCAATTGTTGTAAAAAAAAATCTAACCTCTATGACCCTATTGACAGTTACATGGGTACGGTGGGTATATAGAGGGATATGTGCCAAATGCGGGCAATTGGGACTAGATTAAGGGGTTTTAAAAAAGGGGCAGCATGGACAAGTTGGGCCAAAGGGTCTGTTTTCATACTGCAAACGTCTAAGACTCTAATTCACTAATGTCCTTTAGAGAAGAAAATCTGCCATTTTTACCTGGTCTGACCTAGATGTGACTCTGGACCCACAGAAATGTGCTTCACTCTTAACTATGTTCTGAATTGACCTAGTAAGCCACTCAGTTCAAGAGTAATTAGGGTGGGCAACTTACGGCTTGCCAAGAAACCTTCAGATATTGTTTTGTTTGTAAGACAGTTGCACCAGATATTTGCAGGTTTCAAAGCCAAGGACAAACCTGAAAAGGTTGGTTTTAATTTCATAGTTTTGCAATGGGAAAATTAATCAAGGTTATAGTTAACCAATCATTTGAATCTCTTGTAAGTGAAGGGTAAATATGATTGGCTCTGTTTATTTCCAGATTTGCATTTTATTTTTCATATGAAAGTACACAATCATAGGGCAGGATTCTCCCAAACCCCTGCTGGCAAGTTCAGTGGTGGGCGTGGAGGGAGAATATGGCAGGGGAACTAGAAACTGGTTTCTTGCTGGTGTGAATTCACAGCGGGATCTACTGCTAGTGCCAGCCAAGGTAAGTCGAAAACCCACCAGAGGCCAGCGTGAACCTTATTTGCATCCAATTAATGGGATGCAGATGAAGACTTTAACCTCCCATGCCAGATTCTCCACGATGCTGGCAGGAAAACCCACCATGTGGAACAACGTGACATGCAGAAGCTGGGACTCATTTGCACAATGCCTCTGGAATTCAAAATGGAGGCTGCCCGCAATTCTGGACATTGGGAACACCAGAGCAGTGAATCAGGAGTGCATCTGAAGGTGGACCTTCCAGATTCTGTGCTCTCAAGGGAGGCAATCTTCCAGCCTCATAATGTTCCAGGACATCTATCTCCATTCTCAGGAATCCCATCTTCCGGTCTCAGCTTTCAATACGGCACCCGGAAACAATGGCTGACAATACACATCACATGGAAACCAAGATAGAATACATATTCTCTACATCATGACTACACATCATCAGGCCTGTCCCACCAATGAATATGGCATAAAACACCCATTGTATAATTGATGAGATTGGAGATTTGATGTGTTGTTTCACCAGCCTCTGCAGTGGGGAAAAAAAACTCCATGTTCCTATCCCCATCACGGCACTTGGTCTCAAAATTAGAGAATTCCAGTCAATACCTTACTTGAACTCCAGATTTTTAAAAAAACTGCTTTTCAGGAAAAATGAATGCATCAGTCCATTCATTTTAGTTCTTCTAAAAGACTGGTAATTTTCCTGTTTGGTGTCATTCCTATCGATTTATCTATCTTCTCCCATTACCAAATATGTACTTGATTTATGATTAAGTGTCAGAGAGTAACATTTGAGCTCTTTGCTTATTGTCTACAAAGCTTTACAATCCTTAAAAACATGTTATCAGTGTTATATTGTTGTTGCTGAAATGAGTTTGGGATAAAGTAAATATGATTGAAGTAAAATCTTAATCAGAAATGAAGGAACTTAAGTTTCTTCAGAAAGAATTAGAATGAATGACAGTGGGTTTCACTAGATTAGATGAGATCTCAATCTTGGCTTGGTTGGGAAGATACTTCTGCTGGGAAAGCATCTAATAATTACACTTGAGAAATGTCATTTGGCCTATTTCAATTCATCCTTTCAGAGCTGCTGAAACCAGTTGTCACCCCTCAGGATGGCACAGTAGGTAGCACTGCTGCCTCACAACACTTGGGACCTGGGTTCGATTCACAGCTTGGATCACTTCTGTGCAAAGTCTGCATGTTCTCCCCGTATCTGCTTGGGTTTCCTCCGGGTGTTCCCGTTTCCACCCACAGTCTAAAAGACATCCTGGTTAGGTGCATTGCCATGCTAAATTCTCCCTAAGTGTACCTGAACAGGTGCCGGAGTGTGGCGACTAGGGGATTTCCACAGTAACTTCAATCCAATGGGTGGCACGGTAGCACAGTGGTTAGCACTGCTGCTTCACAGCTTCAGGGACCTGGGTTTGATTCCCGGCTTGGGTCACAGTCTGTGTGGAGTTTGCATGTTCTCCTCGTGTCTGTGTGGCTTTCCTCTGGTTTCCTGCCACAGTCCAAAGATGTGCGGGTTAAGTTGATTGGCCATGCTAAAATTGCCCCTTAGTATCCTGAGATGCATAGGTTACTGGGATTAGCGGGTAAATATTAAAGATAAGGGGGTAGGGGGTGGGTGGGATTGTGGTCGTTGCAGACTCGATGGGCCAAATGACCTCTTTCTGCACTTAGGGTATCTGTGATGTATCTATGATCAGTGTTACTGTAAGCCTACTTGTGATACTAATAAATAAACTTTGAAACTTCAATTATACTATCTAGTCATTTCTTAAATTAATGATTCAAGGGTTTCTCCTGCACTATTTTATATGGAACTCAATTCCTTACATTTATCACTTTCTGTGAAGATAATGTCCTGATTATCAGTCTTAAATGTATCCTTTACTGTCTCAAATGTGTCCCTTTAGGCTACTCTCCCAATTTAACTTAATCTTCCAAATGTACTTTTTCCATTCCTGTAACTTAATATGTACTGTCATAAAATCACCTATCAGATGCCTCCTTCAAAGATCAAAAGGCTTGATTCTTTGCAGCCTTTTCTTATAGTTCATCCTTTGATATTAGAAGTTAACTTTGTGCACTGCTCCAGTTAACGTTGTGTCAGTGACCTGAACTGGATGCAGTACTTAAGGTGCAATCTGTCCAGAGCATTCTGTAGTTTAGTGCTAACTTCCTCTGATTTAAATTCTACATTCTGACAATGTTTTCAAATTTGTGTTGACTTTGTTGGTTTGATCTGTTGAATGTTGAGCCATCTGAGATTTGTATGTCTCTCGTAGCTTGGCCCATGGCTATTTCAACACCTTTCTTGGATTATATATGTCAGATTTCTTGCTGCACTAAATTATTTTCCCACTTACATATTTTACCCAACCTATTATGTAATTATTTCCTCATTCAAGTAACCACTCTGATTTAGTATCATCAGCAAATGTAACCACTGTGCACTGTTTCTAAATCGAAGTCATTTTTGTAAATTAGAAAACATGCCAGTACTGTGATCTGTCTTACGGAAATTTGTCAAATGTCTATTGGAAATCTAGATCAGGTTTATACAGATGTACTTCAATTTTTTGAAGCTGTAATAACTAGTAAACAAGTTGAAACAGGATCTTCCACTTAAGAATCTATATTGACTATTATTAGACTAGCAATGTGTCCGTCTTTGTTTAGTAACAAAACACCCACCTCCTGGTTCAGAAGGCTGCAGATTCTAGCCCCACCCTAGAGACTTGAGATCAGAATCCAAGCTGATACTTTGGTATTTTATTAAGGAAGTGCTGAATTTCCGGTAAAACACGAAACAGAGATTCAGCTGGAGATTTTCAGATAGATGAGAAAGATCACACGTCATTGTTTGAAGAGAAGCAGCGGAGTTCCACCAGTGTCCGAGTCAATATGAATCTCTCAACTGACGTCTCCAGAAATTACCTTGTCATGTGTTTCATTTCTATTTATGAGACATTGCTGTGTGTAAAATAGGTTGCTGTGTTTTCCTACATTATAATATCTGCCACACTTCGACAGTATTTGATTCAGAAATGTGTACAATGGAACAAACAGGTTGAGGGCCCTGTTAGCTACTGTGAAGGACAAACCTCAGGGCAAAATATGTATTCAAAGGGCTGGTATGGAAGGTGTTATCATCACTAGCTTTGAAACTGTGAGAACGGAAGACAGTCTGTTTAGGAAGTGTAATCAGGGTAGTTCTTGAGTCAGTGAGCTTCAAGTGAAGAACTAATGAGGTCTAGCTGACAAGCAGCAAAATCTTTACTTTTGTCATGGTTATTGAAGTTACAGTAAGTTGAAAAGAAGCCCACTTCCATTGTTCCAGCACTTGCTCAAAATTGATTGAAGAGCAGCATTAGTGTCAATTTGAGAATAGGTACATGCATTGCTGAATCGCTTGCATGGACCAGAGAGACATAAGGGAAAAAAAAGATCAATTTGTGGAGGAGGGAAGCTATTTTTGAATTTCGACAAATTACTAGCAGGAAACTGAAAACAAACGTTTGTTGACTATGTGATTACAGGCACATTAAATGTAATTACCCAGGTGTGAAAACATGTTCATGTCAGCTTGAATGCGCCTGTTTTATCCCTTCATTAGCATTATGGGCATTTATTCTGTGTGTCAGAGCATCAATTAGAATAGATAAGGGTCAAATAATGTGTATAAGAGAGAAACAAAATCATTTGCATTTTTAGCAAAGCGGTGTAACACATTTCTGTCCTGTATTCATTTGTAAGTTCTGCTTTGTAGATCTGTACAATTATTATGAAATCACCACCCCAATTATCACTGTAATAAAGATACCTTGACAACTTTGGTATGCCTGCAGTTGAACAGAGGTGATGGTATTTGAAAGCAGAGATAACTGGCCTGTGTATTTACTGATCATGATTTTAAGAACATAAGAACATAAGAAATAGGAGCAGGAGTAGGCCATCTAGCCCTTCGAGCCTGCCCCGCCATTCAATAAGATCATGGCTGATCTGTCGTGGCTCAGTTCCACTTTCCCGCCCTCTCCCCATAACCCTTAATCCCCTCTCTTATCAAGAACCCATCAACCCGCTTTTTAAAAATATTTAGCGAGGCAGCCTCCACCACTTCAACGGGCAGAGAATTCCAGAGATTCACCATCCTTTGAGTGAAGAAGTTCCTCCTCAACTCCGTTCTAAACCGCCTCCCCTTTATCTTGAGGCTGTGCCCCCTAGTCCTACTGTCTTTTTTGAGCGGGAAGAGTCTCTCCACCTCTATCCTATCCATCCCATTCATCATCTTATACGTCTCAATGAGATCTCCCCTCATTCTTCTAAACTCTAACGAGTACAAGCCTAGTTTATTCAGCCTCTCCTCATAGCTCAACCCCCTCAACTCCGGTATCAGCCTAGTAAACCTCCTCTGCACTCCCTCCAGGGCCAAAATATCCTTGCGCAGGTGCGGCGCCCAAAACTGCACACAGTACTCCAGCTGCGGCCTCACCAATGCCCTATACAGCTGCAGCAAGACCTCCCTACTTTTATATTCAATCCCCCTCGCTATGAAGGCCAGCATCCCATTCGCCTTCCTGACCACCTGCTGCACCTGCAAGCTGGGTTTTTGCGACTCATGCACAAGGACCCCGAGGTCCCTCTGCACCGTCGCCTGCTGCAGTTTTTCGCCACGTAAGTAATAGTCCTTCCTACCATTCTTCCTACCAAAGTGGACCACCTCACACTTGCCAACATTAAATTCCATTTGCCATTTCCTGGCCCATTCGCCCAGCCTATCTAGATCCTTCTGCAGACTCTCCACACCCTCCGCACAATTTGCCTTTCCCCCAATCTTGGTGTCATCAGCAAATTTCGACACCCTGCACTCGGTTCCCTCCTCCAGATCATCTATATAAATGGTAAATAGCTGAGGCCCCAGCACCGACCCCTGGGGCACCCCACTAGTCACCAACCGCCAATCCGAATAGCACCCATTGACCCCCACTCTCTGCCTCCTATTTGACAACCAATCCTCTATCCACGCTAACACCCTACCCCCAACTCCATGTCCCCTGACCTTCTGCAATAACCTCTTGTGAGGTACCTTGTCAAACGCCTTCTGAAAATCCAGAAAGACCACATCCACCGGCTCTCCTCTATCCACTGCCCTAGACACATCCTCATAGAACTCCAGTAAATTTGTCAGACACGACTTCCCTTTAATGAAACCGTGTTGCGTCTGCCCTATCAAGCAATTCCCTTCAAGATGCCTCGCAATTTCCTCCTTAATGACGGATTCCAACATTTTACCTACCACAGACGTTAAACTAACCGGCCTATAATTCCCCGCCTTTTGCCTGGCACCCTTCTTAAACAACGGCGTAACATTAGCCGTTTTCCAATCTTCCGGCACTTCCCCGGAATCCAGCGACGTCTGGAAAATAACCACCAAGGCATCCACTATAACCTCCGCCATTTCTTTCAGAACCCTCGGATGCATTCCATCCGGTCCTGGGGACTTGTCCACAATCAGCCCCTCCAGTCTGTCGAGCACCACCTCTCTAGTAACAGTAATGTCATTAAGACCCTCCAGTCCTACCACCTTTCCATCGCTAACACCCGGCAAATTATTCACGTCCTCCTCCGTGAAGACAGAAACAAAAAAGTTATTCAAGACCTTCGCCATATCCCCATCCCCTACCACTAGCTCCCCTTTCTCATCCTCTAAAGGACCAACGTTCACCCTAGCCAGCCTCTTCCTTTTTATATATTTATAAAAACTCTTGCTATCCTTTTTTATATTAAGCGCTAGCCCAGCTTCATAGCTTCTCCTACCCTCCTTTATCAACTTCTTTGTCAATCTTTGTTGACATTTAAACCTTTCCCAATCCTCTTCTCGCCCACTGCTCTTAGCTACTCTAAATTCCTCCGCTTTTAATTTAACACTTTCCTTCACCTCCTTCGTTATCCACGGCTTATTACCTCTCCTCCTACTGTCCTTTTTGACCATCGGAATAAATTTCTGCTGAGCACCAAGAAAGATCTCCTTAAAGATCCTCCACTGCTCCTCAGCAGACCTACCTTCCAACGCGCTCCCCCAGTCCACATTCGCCAATTCTTCTCTCATCCTACCATACTCCCCTCTATTCAAACAAAGGACGCGTGTCCGGGAACCCACTTTCTCCTCCTCCATCTGCAACAGAAACTCCACCATGCAATGATCACTCTCTCCAAGAGGATCCTTCACCGCAAGGTCCCTAATTCTACCCGCCTCATTACATAGCACCAGATCCAAGATAGCTCGCTCCCTCGTCGGCTCCAACACACACTGTTCAAGGAAATTATCCCGGCAGCATTCCAAGAACTCCTCCTCGAGCCCACCTCGTCCAACATGGGTCGACCAATCAATATGCAGATTGAAATCTCCCATAACTACTGCCGTCCCATTCCTGCACATCGCACTTATTTGCGCGTTAACAGCCCGCCCCACCTCCAGATCATTATTTGGGGGCCTATAGACGACACCCACCAGCGTCTTCCTCCCTTTGCTGATTTTGCTTTGACATAGACAGTTGTATTTCCTCAGTGTTCACAATCTTTGTTCGTCTTCCAGGACTGTACAAGAAAACTGGCCCACAGTTATCTGAATCTTCTGAGTTTTGTTATCTTGCTTTTATATCAATGTATAAGCATACTCCAAAGAGGAAACAGTTGTCACAGAGCTCCATAAAGCTGTTCAGAATAAGTTAATGTTAATTTTGAAGCACCTTATACTACTTAATATGGATGAGGAAAACTAATATTTTAGAATAAAGTAACACAGCAAAGTCTTTATTATTGGCATGCATGGGAAATTGGTGGCGCTTGTTAATCAAAATGCCTGTCAATAGTACATTCCGTTTACCAGTGCAATACTTGTAGCATAAACTAATTAATGTGCAAGTATTCAGAAAGTAAGTAACAGTAAAATAAAAGCAAAATACTGTGGATGCTAGCGATCTGAAATAAAAACAAAGTGCTGAAAAAATTCAGCAGGTCAGTTTCAAAACATTAACTCTATTTCTCTCTCCACAGATGCTGCCAGATCTGCTGAGTTTTTTCAGCACTTTCTACTTTGTTTAAGTAAAGAAACATTGTTTTTACTTCCAAATCTTCAACAGTGCACTAAAACATAAATTAGTACAGTGTGTTCTGGGTAACTTACAAATGTACAAATTAGGAGCACATTTAAGCCATTCAGCCCCTCGAGCCTGATCCACCATTCAGTAAGATTGTGGCCTCGGATCTACATTCACTTTGTAATTCCGGATGGCAAAGTGACAGTTCGTAAACATGAGAAATTCTGCTTAGTGGAGAATTCCAGTTGATAGAAAGCTGAAAGTTTACTGTATTATAATCATTATAATTGGCATCTTTTTCATCTTTCTCACAGCTGATAATGTGACAGCCTTCCCTGTCCTCGATATTAAACAAGATGAGATTGTTGATACTAATGGAGCTGGTGATGCCTTCGTTGGAGGTAAACATCATTGCTATATACGTTATATACCAAAAGATGTAATTCTGTGAAAAATGCTGTATCAACTTAAACCCTACATGTTTGTTACCTTCCTGTCCTTATTCAAACCAGTACAGGAGCAATTTAAGCAATCAGGGATCATTGCTCATTTAAACACTACAAAACTGATTTGTGCCAAAATTATAACTGGAAATATTTAACTTGGCATTCAGTTTAACAAAAGGAACATTTATAAACTAGTGTACATTTGTATTGCTAGAAAAGTACCATTGTTGTTTACCATATACAGAAATGATTTGATTTTGGGAACAGGAAGTGTGTGCTGCTAACATTTGCAAATGACACCAAACTGCAGGGGTATCGCTACTTGAGTTAAGAGGAAGACACAAACAGACTTTGAGTGGGTGGAGGAATGGCCTATCAAAGTCAATATAGCAAGTGTGTAGTAGTTCATTTTGATAGGAGGAATAAGGAAACCATTTATTCCTAGAAACTAAGATAATAAATGGTTTAGAAAAGAGGTCTGGAAATATAGACGAATAAATTGCTAAACATAGCAGTTAGTACGAGCTGATGAGACTATAAAGAGTGCAAGCAAAAGTGTTATAGAAAGAGAATACAGAAGGAGGAAGATGATAAACTTTAACCTTGGTTAAATCACACTTTGAAGTACTATGTACAGTTCTGGTTTCTACTACAAAATTGAATTGAAGCAATAGATTTACAACAGTGTTACCAAAATGTAAAGTGGAAATCATCAGAAAAGATTGAGCAGGCTTGAGCTCTGTCCTCAGGAAATTAAAAGACTAAGAGGAGACCTTAGTAAGATATTCAAAGAAAGGTAATGAAGTAATAATATGGATGTAGATAAATAGTTTGCACCAGCCAGTCTCCAAATCAAGCAGGCATGAGATGGACATGATCAGGCCAAATAAAGAACCTAGGAGAAATTTATTTTCAGAGAATGTTGCATTTGCTGAAACACATAGCACTGAAGCATTTAAGGGGAGTCTTGTTGCATATGTGAGAAAGAAGGGAATAGAGAGATATAAAGGAGAAACATAAAATCTGGCATTAACCAGCTGGACTTAAAATGGTGTGGTTCTGAGCTATAGATTCAATACAACATGTAATTCCCTAACTAGGAGGGAGGGCAAGTGGATGATTTGTTTCATGGTCCACTGACTGCTGATTTAAGTCTACTATTTGAGGACAGGCACATGAACAGCCTGTGATGATGACTTTCTTTCCGATTGGCAGTTCCATTTCTCAGAATCTGAAATTCTCGATGATCCTGAGAATTACCACATGGAGAATTATCCAGAAATGCACAGCCTTCCAATCTCTGGTGCAACACTTTCAAAAGTTAGCACACTGTGACTGAGATGCTACACTAAAGTTTTAATTGATTACAAATGTAGTTGAATGCTGTGCAAGCAGAAGAGCATACAAAATAGGAGCAGGATTGCTAGACGCTTGATTGCCCACTATTTCTGAAATATTTTTGTCTCCAGATACAAAGAATTTGTTTCTTTGTTCCTCATTGGAATTTCTTCTGTCTCTACATGTAAGGGAGCCACATTTACTTCCACTAATCGTTTCCTTTTTACATACTAATAGAAGCTTTAATTATCTGTTTTCTATTTTCTATCAATTTCATGCCCATCCTTTCACTTCTCAGACTTGCTATTCTTTAACTTCCCATATTAGGCACAAATGGACCAGTTTTCTTTTGTTGTTTTTATTCCTCAACAGGATGTATATTTTCATTGATTAAAATGAAATTTGTGAACTGCCTTTTAATACTATCAATACAATGCTTGTATTGATATCTGTCGGCAATATTTATAAAATCCAAAAGGTAGTTGGCAGGGAAGCAACATGCCTTGCAAATGAAATTTCAGATGCCCATCAGGTGGAATTTTAAATGTCTTATTAGTGCAAACTCAGTGGGATGATAAGCATTTGAATTGGGAGAACTAATTGAGGACTATGAAGAAAAAGGAAAGAAAACACATTATTTTACATTATAGTTTTGTATGTGAAGTCAACATAATATATTGAAAATACTTGTATTTCCAATGCTAAGTTAATTTCCCTGTGGGATTACAATAGATCACTAGCTTAATAAAAATACAGCTGCTTTGTAAATGGGTACAATGTTTGTGACAAAAGATGTAAAATTATTGAATTCATTACATATCTATTGATCCTTAAGCTGCTAGCAGTTCAGGCCAAAGCCTGGTTCAAATGGTTTTGTAATCTTACTCAGTTTACATGTCATCATTTTGAAAAAAAGAAGCTAGTAATAAGCCAACTCATAGGTGAATTGACTCATAGGATATTGTTTTTCAGACAATGTTTTAAGCCAAAACAGTTCATGATAATTAGTACAAACCATAAATTCAATTAGTCTCTGTCTTTTTCTAATTTGCAATTTTACTGATGAACCATATTTCTGGCAAAAGTGTTGGCAGTAAATCATTTAGGGAATGTGATAATAGACAACCAAGCTCAAAGCACCTAGTGTTACAGAATTTTGGAGCATTAATATACAGGTATTATAGACGCTTACAAGTGCTCCAGTTTCTGGGTACTTTTGTTCAGTTAACAACTGATTACTTGTGTGTTAGGCTGATTTGTAACCAGGACATCAAGTAGCTGTTACAGAACAAGCAGACCACTCTAATAAAGCTTTAACTTTGTTTACTCAAACACCGTATTGATTTAACTGCAAGAGAAGGAAATTGGTACTCAGCAGTGTGTCAGAGTAGATAGATTTTGTCGCAATTTTTTATTTCGTCATGTTTTGGCTTTATTTAAATATACTTGAGGAAGAATAAGGGTGACAAATGATGCTTCAAAAATAAAAACATTGAAAATATGGCTTTTGATCACATTTATTTTCCTTCATTCAGAAGATGTGATGAGAAATAATTATTTGCCCCTCATCCCAATTACTCGTTAATTTAATAATCTTCCTAAAACTGATTTATACGTGTGTGTGACTTGAATATTTAAATAAATCTTCCCTTAACTCAGTGATTACTTAAGCATATTTGTTGTTCATTTTTACCTCACCTAATCATTGATAAATAATTTAGAATGAAAAAAAGACCATCATGGTGTGCCAGACTAATAACTCTTGGAATTAAATTTAACAATATAAGGAAAAGGGGAAAAAGATGTCCCTACATTCAAAGAGAAATCCATGTTACCATTAAAAGTTGCAGTTATTTTATCTTCTCATTGAAAGGATGAAGAATAATGCTATTTAATCACTACTGCCCCCCCATCCTCACCCAAACCAAGCAGTTAACCTCTTGTGAATAATGGTATTTTAAGGCAAAAGCAGTTTCTAGTGCCTTGCCTATGTGGGCAATCTTCATTAAAGTGAATGTTGGCAAACTGCTGAACTGTGGGAGGCATCAGCATCAAGTCCTAGCCTAACCCCTCCCACACCATTATTTTGGGTAATGCTTGAGTCTAATTGTTAAAGGAACCATTACCATCTGAGATCTACTAATTTACCACAGACCAGGAGATGAAACTAGTGAATTTTCTTGTTTCTGTGTCTCAGTGCCATGTTATGGGATCCCTTGAACACCAAGGGAACTCAAGGAACCTTCCCACTAATTTTGACATGTCTGGCTCATCTTGAAATATCAAGCTTCAAAATATGTCACACTGCATCTCATTAACTCAAATGTCATACATAAAACAGAAACAAATCATTAATTAACATTTTTTAAGTTATGAAAAGAAAAACTGCAATTTCTTAGTACTTCTGACCTTGATAAGCTGGCCACTTCCCAAAGACAAAGATGCTGAAGATTTTACAAAAGGCTGATTTTATCAACATGAAATATAATCAAGTATCTTGCACGCATCCATGGCCGAAGCAAAAATGTGGTATATTTAGTTGCAACGTAAAGCTTTTTTAATGCTCTTGCCTGTTGTTAATTTTTACTATTTTTCTTTATAGGTTTTCTGTCACAACTTGTCCATGATCAACCTCTTGAAAAATGCATCCAAGCTGGTCATTATGCAGCAAATGTCATCATTAGGCGTTCAGGTTGCACATTCCCAGAAACGCCAGACTTTCATTGATGTTTTCATTAATGTAAAAATTAGTGGGATCAAGAAGCCCTTTGTTAAATCTACAAACAGGAACTGCTATCCATTTAAAAAGTAACCTCTCTCCTTTCTTCCCACAACCTGCATTAAGAATTCTGTATTTAGCTTTTCATTTGTTTTTGTCAATCTGCTAGTAAAAACTAATATCCAAAAAAATGTGAACCCCTTAAGAGTAGATGACAAGGCCTTGAAAATATTTTGATCAAGTTGGTGATCATAAACTACCTTCTTGATTTGTTTTTTCATGATTTTTATTTGCATCTCTAACTGAAACCATGAAATGTTGATTTTGGTGGTGAATGTTTTGGTAGCTAATTTTATTATCCACCTGACAATAATTATGGCATTCGTAATGGATGAAAGCATGAGGTTAAAAACTATGTTGACTGTTTTATGGAGAATAGTTTCAAATTGCATAACTTGTTTAGTCTTGAGTTTATTTTGACAGTTTTTATATTCAACCCAAATGAGAGTTGTAACTGACCTCAAGCTATTTGTCATTTGAAAGATGTACAAATTATCATCATGAAATGGTTTCTGTTTAGCAGATTACCTCAGTATCTTCTGTTTTTGAGTTTATTCAGAAAAGCAAACTTATATAGTGAAAATAAAATCAAGTGAGGCACAGAAATATTTATGCAGGCAAATGTTGCTGTAAAATACCAAATCAAATCTACAAACGCACAGTTTTTAAAATCCTAAAACCCTGGAGTTATTTGGACATCTGTAATATTGTTCAAAGAAAGACAACTGTATGCCGTTATGACAACAACATTCTTTTCTTTATAATTTGATATTGACAATAAACAAAGATGATTCTCGTAGATGTTTCCTTGCCTTTAGTAATTTTCCTATCAAGAAATTAAATAGTTACACCTTTGAACATACTGGTAGCATTTAAATGCTAATAATCTTCAGTTATTGGTGGATTCGGAAAGCATTATTACATAGGAATTAATTATTGACTAATTTTAAATAATTAGAGAACAGAAGAACAAGTAGCAGCATATCACCTTCAAAAACAATGTCCACTGAAACCACACAGCAGATCTGAGAGAATGGGAAAGCTAAAAAGCAATGGGATTACCTAATATTGTGTAAATGCAAAAACATGAGGCCATAAAAACAGGGTTGTCTTACACACGGGGTCCACTTATACATTGCCATCTTTGATCAAAGGTAACCCAAAAATTGAAATAGTGGTGGATTGGGTCTATTAGGGACAAAGAGAGTGATATGTGCTTAGAGATGAAGGGCAAGCATAGCATACTTAATAAGTTCTTTGTATTGGTATTTACTAAGTAGGAAATTTGACAAAATATTAAAACAGAAATAATGAAGGCAATTAATACTGTGAAAATTTAAAGGGAGAGGATATTGGGATAGGCTGGCAATGCTTGGGGTAGATATATCATTGAACCAGATGGCTTGCAAGCCCAAGTTGTTAAAAGACGTGGGAGTGGAGACGATGAAAAGGATTGTCTTACTTTTTCAAAATTCCCTATGATATCGGGGAGATACAAGAGGATGCAAATGTGACATCCTTATTCAAGAAAGGGTGTAAAGACAGTAATATCAACTACAGGCCAGTTAATCTAATGTCAGTTATGGGTAAGATTTTGGAATCCTTAATAAAAGGAAAAAGTATATAATCTTATAGGGGGGTTTGAGATAAGAGCCAGTAGAGACTTGTAAAAGGCTGATCATGATTGATAAATCTAATGTAATTTTTTGATGAAGTCGCAGAGAAGGTTAATGAAGGGAACGCTATGGATGTTGTCTACCTGAATTTTAAGAAACGTTTGACAAAATACCACATAAAAGGTTGGTTATAAAACTGAGTCTTCTGGAAAGGAGAGGCTGTGTGCAATTGGATAAAAAATTGGCTCAATGATAGAAAGCAGTTGTGGATGGTTGAATTTCGAACTGGAAGAATTGTAGACTTTGATGTTCCTCAAGAGTCAGTGCTAGGACTAATGTTTGTTTATGATGTATAAATGACTTTTATCTTAGAAATGGAGTAAAATTTTCAAAATTTGCTACTGATACCAAACTTGCAGTGGTGGCAAATGGTGAGGATGATGTAGATTGCCTTCAACAAAACATAGACTAGCAGAATGGGCAAACAAATGGCAGGTGAAATTCAATAGACAAGTGTGAAGTAATGCATTTTGGCTGATGGGATAGGGAGACTTAATGGCACAATTCTGAAAAGCAAACAAGGACAGAGGAGCTGGAAGATGCATGTGCATCAATCTTTGAAGATGACAGGATTTATTGAGAGACTAGTGAGCAAAACTTATAGGATTGTGGACTACTTAAAGAGATGTATCGTGTACAGAAGTTGTGCTGAACTTGTAGAGGCTCTTAGGAGCCTCAGTAGAGTATTGCGTCCAGCTCTGGTTATCGCACTGTAGGAAAAATGTGAAGATTCTGGAGAGGGTGCAGAGGAGATTTGCCAGGTTGATTCCAAGTTGGTGGATTTTAATTACAAGGTTTAATTGGAAAAGTTGGGTTGTTCTTTTGAACAAAGGAGATTTGCTTGAGGATTAAAAAATTATTACAGGTTTCAATACGGTAGACTAGGAAAAACTCTTCCCGTTAGCTGTACATGTTCTAGGAGCCACAGATTTAAGATTCTGGGCAAAGGATGCTATGAGATTGTGAGGAAGAACTTTTTCACACAGTGAGTGGTAATTGCTTGGAATTTGCTGCCCACTCGAGTGGTGGGAGTGGAAATAATGATTTCAACAGGAAATTACATGGGCATCTGAAAGAAATAAACTTGCCAGGCTCTGGGGTCCAAATAGGGGGATGGGGCTTACTGGATTGCTCCACAAAGAGCCTACCTGGACCTAATGGGCCGAATGGCCTCCTAAGCCGTAAATGATTCTGATCTTGAATCTCTCCAAAATCAACTTCCCATAGTCAGGCCAGAGTCTTAAAATCAACTGAGGCAGAAACATCTTTGCTTTGTCCCTTTGAATTTGTAACAAAGGTGGACTGCATCTGTAACTGTTTATGGCTCTTGGTTATTTTTCAATTTTGGGCTTTATGGTGACATTGGTAAGGTACCTTGTGCCCAGTAATAGCATCAGATTAATATTAAATGCTTCTGGCTGTTCTCTAAGCAGGTCTTCAATATTATACTACGATCCTGGTTGCAACAGGGTTTTATGCCACTCCTATATTAGTTCATCTTTTACCTGTTTTACTGATTATGATAGAATGAATCTATTGTAGATTTAATGCTCTGGTTACCTGAATTAAAACTCAGTTCAGATTTAAAATCAACTACTCCGTTCAGCAGTTTAGGATTTTAATACTTTTTTCATGGAATGTAGACATTGATGGTAAGGCTGGCATTTGTTGCCCATCCCTAACTGCCTGTGAGCCACTGCCTTGAACCACTGGAGTCACGGGGTGTAGGTAGATGCACAGTGCTTTTTCTCTGTAGTGATTTGGTATAACCAAGTGGCTTGCCATGCCATTTCAAAGGCCAGTTAGGATCTGAGTCATGTAAACGAGACTGGGTCAGGATGAATGATTTATCCCCCATCCCTGAAGGCCATTAGTGAACCAGATGGGTTCTTATCACAATCCAGCAGTTTCGTGATCATTATTAATGAAACTAGCATTTTATTTCAGATTTATTAATTAAATTTAAATTCCCTCAGCTACCATGGTAGGATTTGAACTCATATCTCCAGAGCATTTGTTCAGGCCTCTGGCTTATTGGTCCATTAACATTATCACTGTGCTATTGGCCTACTGTTGTACAAACATATGGAAAAGATGCACTATTCTTTATAGTTTCATGCATCATACATTACAACACAGAGACTCCCCACTTACCCAGAGCCATGTAATCTCTTAGCAGAGACAAAAGAAAACAAAAACAGACCAATGAAGGCAAAAAGACATGGAAAAGCAATAATAAAGATATAACTTCATATTGTTGCACAATGAAAATTGCCTGATTGAAGACCTAATTAAAAGAACACAATTTCTAAAAGAGTGAAATGTTCAAAAATTTAACTGGAATGTTTACATTCCATGATTTTTTGCAATCTGGTGATTGGTGTTCCAATGCAGCATTACAATTTTGATTTTTCTCAATGCACTACTTATACACTTAGCAGGGAGAAGTTCATTTACAAATCCATTTCCGGTTCAACTTTAGAAGAAATTTTATAGTAGCATTTATCAACTCCCCATTTAATGTTAGCATTGAATAGTAAAACAGCAAATGCAATTATGAATTTGAATAATCAATCTGGAAAATTAATTGCCTCCCTCATGACAAGCAATTCAGTAATCATAATTTATAATTTTGAGATTATGTTAAAATCGAAATTTTTTTTTAAATAAATGACAAAGGAAAACTCATGATAGGGCTATTAGAGTGCATAAGATAAACTCGCAGGTAATGACAGAGTTGAGTAAGTACTTTGCCTCAGCATTTACTAGGGAGACTACAGGGCAAACTTGACATTAGAAGAAAACATCAAAAAAATGTCAAGACCTCCAAGACAGGAAATGGAGGAGATAATTTATAAAATAGTGAAGTTTAAGATAAAATCCTTGGTCATTACGTGCATATTAAAAGCAGCTAGGAAAGAGATAGTAGAGGCACCATCATATAATTCTAAAAATTCATTAGAAAATGTTGTAGTGCCAGAGGACTAAAGAACATTATTCCTATATTTAAAAATGGAGCTAGAGCAAGTCCAAAAAACATTAGGTTACACAGCTTATTAGTGGCAATGTTCCCCCTTAGTTGAGTCATCCAGCAACAACTGAGAATGCCCCATGCAGGGGGAGCACAAGCTGGTGTCTAATGACGAATGCATGGCTACAGCACAACAAAACTTTAAAGATGTTATGCATTTAAAAAAAATTGAGGGAACATTCATAATGATGGGAATGATAATAATGGGACCTTTACTCAAAGGTGCAATAGAAAATCATCTCAAAACCAAAAATATAACAAAGAATAGCCAAATGCTTTTCAAAAGGATGGCCGTTCTTAACACACTTACTGAATTCAACAGAAAGAATAGATGTTGTCTCTTTGGATCTTAAGGTACCTTATAGTAGGCATGTGGCTAAGGTTAGAGCATGTGGATCGGGACAGGTATGAAATAGGGACAACAAGCTAGGTATAAAACAAGGGTGGCATAGTGGTTAGCACTGCTGCCTCACAGTGCCAGGGACTCAGGTTCAATTCTGGCCTTGGGTGACTGTGCAACTCAACACAGACATTCTCCCAGTATCTGCATGGGGTTTCCCCTGGGTGCTCTGGTTTCCTCCCACACTCTAAAGATGTGCGGGTTAGGTTGATTGACCATGTTAAATTGACCCAAGCAGGGTAAATATGTGGGGTTACGGATTAGCAGGGTAAATATGTGGGGTTATGGAAATATGGCCTGGGTATGACTGTGATCGCTGCAGACTTGATGGGCCAAATGGCCTCCTCCTGCACTGTAGGGACTCTATGAAAAAGGTAGTTACTTGGACTGACAGTAGATGGGAAGTGGTGTTCCATAGGAATCAGTGCTGAGACCTCTAGTTCACCTACTTTATAGACAATTGGAACTTGGGAGTCAAAATACAATTTCAAAATTTGCAAATGATACCAGAGGGAGACTGACAAAATAGAAAATGTTAATGAACTTGCAGAGTAGGGAGTGTAAATAGCAAATAAAATGTATCTCTATCAATGTAAAGTGGTGCGTTTGGGTAGATTCAGAAATGAGGTCACATACTCCTTGGGAAAAAACAATCTGACTGAAGTAGAGGGGAGAAGTGATCAAAAGCTACAGCTATACAAATCATTAAAAGTAACGATGCAAGTTGACAAGGTCATTAAAAGATGTAAACCAAGTAGTGTGGTTCATTTCTAAAGGAATCAAACTAAAAAACAAGGAAATTATATGAAATTTGCATACAATTTTGGATAGACCATACACAGAGTATTGTGAAAAGTTGCAGTGTTAAATTACAAGAAGAATATCAAGGGACTGTACAATGATCCATAGAATCAGTATCGTGCATTCTGATACAGGAGGCCATTCGGCTCATCAGGTCTGCAACAACTCTTACCCTGGCTCCTTCCTCCACTCATAACCCTGCATATTTACCATGGCTAATCTACCTAAACTGCACATCTTTGGACTGTGAGAGCACCTATAAGAAACTCACACAAATACAGGGAGAACGCACAAACTCCACACAGTCATGCAAGGCCGGAATCGAACCCAGGTCCCTACGGCTGTAAGGCAGCAGTACGAACCACTGTGCCACCAAGTCAGCCCCATGGTGCAAAGAAAATTTATAAGAATGATACCCAGACAGAGAGATTATAACTATCACGAAAAGGTGAATAGGCCAAAGTTTTTTTCAGAAAACTGAGGTGTCTCATAAACATCTTTAAAATTGACAGGTTTCCATTGCATAGATCTAGTGAAGATACTTCCACTTTAGTAGTGGGTCCAATACAAGAAACCATAAATATATGATAGCTACTTATAAATTCAATAAAAAATTCAGAAGGAACTTCAGAAAAAATTCAGAAGGAGAGAAAGTCTCTCAAGAATGGTTAGAATGTGGAACTTGCGAGCACATGAAATAGTTAAAGTAAATAGCGTAAATGCCAGTAAATGAGATAAGTGTATGAGGAGAAAGGGATCAAAGACTACGCAGATAAAGTTAGATAAAGCTGAGTGGGAGGAGGCTCATATGGAGCATAAACATCAATATGAAACAATTGGCCCTGATGGCCTGTTTCTGTGCCATGAATTCTATGTAAAAATACTTCAATGTTTAATATGCTTCCCTCAACACAACTGTTGAACCCTAACCAGCTTTAAAATCTACTGGTCATATATTGATCCAGAAAAAACGTAATTTGTATGATCATCAAACAATATTTTCTTAGATCATTGAAATATTTCATAGAACTTTCCTAAACCACTGAAAAATACGCTGAATCATAAAATCAACCCATTGAAGTAATTAAATAACAGTAGAGTCCTTGAGTTAACATATTAACCATCTTGATGGACAAGTATTGATTACATTGTCATGATAATCTCATTACAATAGTTGGTGTATATAAGCATTTCAAGAGATTTTGAAATAACACTCAGCGATAAGTACTAGATAGTAATAGATTTTTATCCTAATTGTTGTTGTTTTTCCATGCTATTCCTTCACATACTAACCACAGTCGTTTATTGCCATTTTGATTTATACTTTTATGTTGGATCATTTACTTTGAAGGTTCCATGTCAAATACACGAAAAGGAATACTAGTTTTGATCATGGTGATAAAAACAATATACAAAGCTGTAGAAAGTCTCTCAAGTTGACAAACCTCTATAGAAACTTACAAAAGTATCATTTTCAACTGGAATAATTGTCTCTATGTACATGCATGTGGGATAATATACTTTTGTTTTACACATAGCATTCGAAAAATGTTATTTTCATGTTTCAATGCACTCTACAATGAGAAAACACTGGGGAACGATTGAGTAAAGAATTGAGCTCAATAAGAATATCTTGATACCATAATACAAAGCATATTTAACTGCAGTATGAGCGGGCAGCCATAAATATACTATTGATTCATACCACAAATGTTTTTGCAAAAAGACAAACTGGCTGGAAGCTGAAACACACATACAGCCGTGCCAACTTAATTTTGGTTGAAAAGAGGCGACTGGGTATATTTTTTATAGATTAATGAAGGAATGTAACTTTTTTTAGGATTTATGTAAGCCGCTCCTGTGGGCCAAGTCACTGAGGTACCTTTGAGCCTGTCCAGAAACAAAAATGTTCATCTTGAACATTAAGTGAAATAGCTGGATTTGTGATTTACCAGATTCATTGTGCTCTGCAGTTATTTATTTATGCAGTTTGAGTTATTCAGTTACAATTGGCTTGGAATTCTCTACCCCTTAAGGCTGTGGAGACTGGGACAATTTGAGCTTTCAAGACTTAGACTGAGATTGATAGATTTTTGTTAGGTGAAGTTTTCCAGGATGATGGAACTGAGGTAGGGAAAATGTAATTGAGATGCAAATCAACTATGGTCTGATTGGATAGTGGAACAGGCTTGAGGGGCTGAATGGACTCTTTCCTATAGTCCCAGATCGTATTGCAATGTCTTCTCAAATTTATTTTAAAGTTAACAAAAAACGGATTGCCACAATTATAAATAAATCTCAACTTGAATTCCAACAGTTCCATCTATTTGTTGAATAAGTATTGCATTCAGTTCCATGTGTAAGATTTTATTGGTGTAATTTAAGTGATCCAACTTTAAGAAATTATAATTGCCTTTTACAACTGGGGTTTTAATCTGTTAATGCTTTTCTTGGACAATGGTAGAGTTATTCAGCATAAATTCCAGCACCTACAGCTGTACACTTGCTGATGTTGAGCCATTGACAGCTGTTTGAATGTTTCAACTGCTGATGGCTCTTGAGAAAGTAGTTTTTGATTGTTTTTTGCACACGTGTGTGTGTATAGTAAATGTGTCCCTACCTGTATGAGAATTGTTTGCATGATGTGCTATTTACAAAACAAAATTTTATTAAATTGTTAGGTGAAGTATTCCACAGGTATCACATGGACTATGAGAAATGAACACTATGTTTGGAGAAAATTAATTAAAATCACAGGATACCACGTGCATTGCTATTTTGAAGAGGTATATGACAAATTTGAGTTGGAAAGTGTAAGCTTGAGGGGCTGAATGGACTCTTTCCTATATAAAGATTTCTAGATACAAAGATTCAAGATACAAATCTTGAAGTATGCAGCTTCCAAATTAACAAAGGGAGTGATTCGGGATTATATTATGTAAACACTGTTGCACTGAAGGGGCATGGTTCATGGTTAATAGAATAAAATTGTTGGTATTCCACACAGTGATCGTTAAATCACTCTGTTTTTAGCTGATATGTAGTTAGCAAATACTCATCATGTTTATTTGCTGTATTCTCAAAAAAAATGAATTTGCAGATTCCACTCTACCACAAAATGGGAACACAGTCCAATGGCAAACAGTGTTCCACCATTCTTTCTTTATGCCACTATGTTCTTTAATTTGGAGCACATTTCTAATTGTTCATATTTCACTACACTTCACAATGAGGTTCCACGGTATTGTAAGCCTCATATAAACAAAACAGCATCCTATATGACTGAACCTAGTGTGTTTCAATATAGTCATCCCCATTAAACAAGCACTCAAGTCCATGATCCTGATTAAAATATGAAAAAAGGTACCAAAATCACAAAATTACATATTATTTTTCATGTGATTTTTGATCAATTAAGTTTAACTGTGTTTTCGAACTTGGCTATCCTTGGGAAAGTATTGGAATTATTGTCACTCACAGTTAACTTGCATATACTTTAAGCTCTCAGAGCTACCCTTAATCTTTATGGATCAGATAGTTGATAAATATTTGTGCACATATGATTATTTTATCCATTTGATTTGGAATTCCAGGAAGCAGTAGCAGTTCAATGTTTGTAAACAGTACTAAAAAAATTCCATATTAAATTATCAATGTTTGTTCTCAGCAATAGTTTTGCAAAACACACTTTTGCTATAATTAAGAGATTTTTAGTTGGAGGTAATTTTTAACTGTTGAAAAAGAACATTCGCTAATGTATATCAATATATAAAATGCAAGTGTACACAAAGTGGACCTCAAATACAGTTCAAAACAACAGGGTTGGAAGAAATGCCCTCAGAATTAATGATGGGCTATTTTGTGTGGTTTACAGTACCTCGCCTGTGTGGTTGTTGTGTGTGCCATCTGTTACCCTGCGTAAGAAATCGAGACAGCTGGCATATAGCACAAGATCTGAGCCAAAAAGCCACCAGGTCGCAAGCCTGTTTACTGGGAGGTTATTAAAATTGTTCCAAGAAGAGGAAGTGGAGACAAATAAACTTAAATCTAAAAATGATAGTTTGTTTTTTGAAAAAAATGACTTCACAATAAAAGCTGGAAGGGTTGGGGGTGGGGGAGGAAACTGGACAAGTTGGCAGGCTACAGAGTTGGAGGCGCCCTGACGAACAAAACAAGACGGGGGGGCAAGGGCGCCAACTGGCGCGGGTGGCAGCGGGCACTAACTGGTGATGGCGCGCACGCAGATGTTTTAACCTTTGGGACTAGGTGGTAATCAGGCGGCTGCGGGAGACCGAATCCCGTGAGCGGCGGTTAGCAGCCCGCCGTCGCGTGACTCCTGCCTCCCCCACGACTGCGCGGGGCTGTCTCGCGCCGCCTGCTTAATGAGCGACCGTTGGGCCACGGGGGGGCCCGGGCAGCACTTTCCAGAAGCTTCCAACCGCCTCAGACACTTTCTCTTAGCCGCTGTTCCTACTCCCACCACCTCTCAAATACAAAATAAAGGCTTTTAAAAAATGGGAAATGAGGTGCCAGTTCCGCATGCTTTGTTTTTATATATATGAAGATATATTTTTATATATCTGAAACACATTACACATTTATGCGCCATTTTCCTCCCGGCTGAGGTTGTTTTAAAAGGCAGCAACTTGCCAGCTCCCGTTTGAATTTTCAAAAGCAGCGCGAGCCGAGCACCAAGACAAGCCTCCCCTGATAAATATTCATTTGCAACGGGCAGGGAAGGGGGAAAAGAAATTATGAAATGGCCCACTTTGTTGTGTTTTTTTCCTCTTTATCCTTCTCTCCCCCCCCCCCCCCCCTTTGCGTTAAGCGATAGGGGGTGGTTGCTGGTATCAGTGAGGGCAGCACTGCGCTCGACACTGATCCAAATGTTCATCCAAAAATCGATCTCTAGTTTAACATTCACCACTCAGAAATAATAGATTTGGGAGGGGGTGCTTTAAAACGTCGATCTTCCAAATATTGCCTTGAGATGGTTTTTTTAAGAATAAAAAGGAAGCAACTTGACATTCAGTTGCCGCGCAAGAAGCCTCAAAAATCAGTTTTAATTCGGGACGGCATTTCGCTGAAACTTAAAATTGATGGCTACTCGCGTCTTTTTTTGCAGCACTTGTGACCTGATTTCGGAGAGGGAGATGAAAAAATAATTCGACGTGATACATCGGCGACACAGCCAAATTAACTTGGGAGGCAGCGCGTCAAACTTAAAATTTAGATGTAGCCCAGTGCGCAAATGACATAAATACTGCGGGCCAACCGAACCTGCTGGATGAGGCGGGGGGAGGGGGAGAAAAGAGAGCTGATGATTGACAAGGGCCTCTGCCAATCAGACGGCGGTGTGGTGCGGGCTGCCCGGGGCGGAGGGGGACGCGTGACCAATGGTGGGAGAGCGGGGGGGCGGGACTTCCAGGCTGGAGTTAGGTTGCACGCCGGGGTATAATGGGACTCCATTCGGCTGTAATCAGTGTCATGTCGCTTTCATGTAAACTCCGGTGTTCAAACATTGGAACAAAATGGCGCCCGCTCTGCTAGCTATCAGCCCATTCTGCGCTCAAGTGTGAAACAAGGTGCGTGATCTGTGTTTTCTTCCCCCCTCCTCCTCTTCTTCCAAAGCTGTTTTTGTTTCGAAGCCAAGCCTTTTTTTTCCATCTTAAGAGGCAGAGGGGATGTGCTTTACCTGAAGGGAATAATGCGGAAGGCTTATGGGCTGCCGTGATTATGGTTAATGATGAGATGTCCCTTTTTTTGGAGATCCTGGCTGGGCTTTAACGCAGTGGTTCTCTGGTGTGCCCCCCCCCCCCCCCGAATGCTGATGATGCGGTATTGAGGCCGATTCACACAGACAGGATGCTGCTGCCAGCCAGTAGGTCGAGGGCTGATTGCAGAGCTCTCTGCTCACCAGCGGATTGTTCATTTGTTGGTCATCTGCAATTCCCCCCTTCCAAAAAAATTATTACTCCTTTTGAAGAAGAAAGCAAGCAACGCCACCCGAGTTCAGGCCTCTATAGGATACATTTGGATTGCGGGAGAGGTTAGCAAACAAGTCCTTGCCAAAGTTGCTCACCTGAAAATATACAACCGATGCTACCGAGTTTTCCTACTTTTATTGATTTTTGTTTTAGAAGGGGAGTGACATCATGCCCTATATATATATTTACACCTTAAAAAAAATCTGCAGCGAGATTGGGAGAACTTGCAGCCTTGCACGTGTGTTTACAATGGTGACATTCTGATGTAAACATGAGGGATTTGAAAATGTCAATCTAACAAACTCATCATAACCTGCAGATATGCTACATGTCATGTAGGGGCTAAGTTGTTAGGTTTGTGGGCTTTTTTTTCCTGACTTCAATGAATTTTGCAAGGACGCATTTAACACTGTTTACCTTTTGCCTTACAGGACCTATTCTCACATTTACAACTAGTCCATTGGGAGTCTTTTGGAAACCTGTTGGTTGAACCTTCAGAAGATTATCCTGTTGTAAGGCTAATTGGGCTCAATGCAGTTTTGATGGATATTTTTGACTGGCAAAAATGTTACAGAAGTTGGTATTAAGGCATGTTCTAGTCCTTACTTCAACGAATTATTTTCTCAGGAAAGCCTTTTAGTTCCTGGCATAGGATTGATGGAATGCATAGACGAGGAATAATTTCTAGGCCTAACATTGGAATTGAACAACATATGAATGGTCAACCATGGTAAAGCTTGCAAACCCACTATACACTGAATGGATTCTAGAAGCTATTCAGAAGGTGAAAAAGCAAAAGCAAAGGCCCTCAGAGGAGAGAATTTGCCATGCAGTATCCTCTTCACATGGATTAGATAGGAAGACTGTTCTAGAACAACTGGAACTTAGTGTGAAAGATGGCACTATTCTTAAAGTTACAAATAAAGGGCTTTCATCCTACAAGGATCCAGAGAAACCTGGACGTTTCACACCCATTAAGCCTTGCGGTCTTTCAAAATCCACACAAGGGTGTACATCAAGAAACTGCATTGATATTAGTAATGTGGACTGGAATAAGATACTCAAGAGAGCAGTTGAAGGATTGGCAGAACCAAATGGTTCCTCACTTAAGAACATAGAGAAATATTTGAGAAGCCAAAGTGATTTAGCTACTATTACCAGCAGTTCAACATTTCAGCAGAGGCTTAGACTAGCTACCAAGCGTGCTGTGAATAATGGGAGAATATTAAAGGATGGCCCTCTCTACAGAGTGAATTATGGGACTGCAGGAGGCAGGGGAGCAACAAAATACAATAATTCTTCCCCTTCGTCTCTACCAGTTACCCATCTTCCTCATGAAAAAGAAAAGGTAGGTGTATGGGTGGGAAAAGAGAATCCTAACCAATGAATTTTCAGTGTTTGCTTAGTTTTGAACTGTTAATATTGAGAGCTGTCAATTTAAGGGCAGAATTTGGAGTGAAATTTATGATCATAAGTGAGGTAAGTTGCAAAACTATTTAAACAAACATGAGTTGTGTTTAAATTTCAGGTTTAAAAACACAGGACAGGTTATATTCATCTTGAATTAGGGAACTTCTCTGAATTGGCTGATTTTTGACATAGGCCACTGAATAGTGTAAAATTCAAGCTTTGTATGATGATGTAATGATCTCAGTGATGTTGATGAGATGTAAAGAGGCATTTAATATAGTATGTTTAAATTATCTTATTAAGTGCTGAGGATGCATTAATCACTTTGAGCTCTCACGGAAGTGGTCTTCTCTGTGTACCTAGAGGATTGTTATAAATGGTTGTTTGCTGCTTTCACCAGTTCTAACATGATACCTGATTGGCCTCTGAAGGTCAAAGGTTAAGGATATCCCAAATGAAGAGTAAGGTGACTTTGCATTTCACTTTCATCATTTTGAACTATTCTAGCTACAGATAGCTCGATATTATGAATGGGCTTGGGAAAGGAAGAAGTTGCGTTTTTTATCTTATGCACATTATAGCATCCATCTTCCAAAGTGTTTTGCAGCTAATTATTTACTTTTGAATGAGATCACTGTCATTGTGGTAGTCAGATTACACACAGCAAGGACGTGCCGATCACAATAAAATGAATTGTCAAAAGATACTGTTTGTGATATTGGTTGAAGGATTAGCATTAGCCAAGACACTGGGCGAACTCTCTCCTGCTCTTCACGATGCACGTGTTTATATTTCTGCTTATGTAACAAAGTGTTTTCACACAACTGTAATATAACCAAAACAACTGCAGCATATGTCAATAACCTGCTACAAACAATAACAAAATCAATGAGAGCCAATCTGAACTTTTGATAGTATTAGCTAAAGGGATATTTGCAAAGCAGGGTCGCTGCTTACAAATAATGCATTGTAAATAAATTGGACTCCCAGGAAGGAAGCAAAATAGTTGGAAACTTGATCAAAAATGCTGAAGATATAGAATGTTTCACTCTTCTTTGTTTTATATAACTTAACTGATTGCAAATGATTTACCACGCAGGATTAGTTAATGGAGAGGGATAGCGATTGGTTAATGGTCAGGAATCAGAGTGGAGATAAATGGCACATTTAAGTTGGCATGCTGTGACTAGGAGTGCCGCAAGGATCAGTGCTGGGGCCTCAGCTATTTACAATCAGTATTAATGACATGGGCAAAGAGACAGAGTAACATATAAGTTTGCTGATGACACAGGTGGGAATGCAAGCTGTGAAGAGAACACACAGAGGCTGCAAAGCAATATAGACAGGTTAAGTGAATGGGCAACAAGGTGACAGATGGAGTATAGTGTGAGGTTATTCACTTTGGTATGCTCAGGCAAGGAATGCAAAGTTAGCATGCAAATAAAGAAAGCAGTTAGGAAAGCAAAGGGCTTGTTGGCTTTTATTGCAAAAAGAATGGGTTACAAGAATTAAAAAAATCTTGCTACAATTACATGGAGCATTACTGACATCACACCTGGAATTCTTTAACTTTAGTTTCTATATTTAAGGAAGAATGTATTTACATTGGAGGTGGTACAAGGAAGGTTCATTAAATTGATCCCTGGGGTGAGAGAGTTCTCCCATGCTGAGGGTAGCACAGTGATTAGCACTGCTGCCTCACAACACCAGGGACCTCGGTCTGGTTCCAGCCTTGGTTGATGGTCTGTCTAAAGTTTACACATTCTCCCCAGGTCTGCATGGGTTTCTTCCAGGTGTTCTGGTTTCCTCCCACAGTTCATAGGTGTGCATGTTACGCTGATTGGCCATGCTAAATTGCTCCTTAGTCCCCCTGACACTAACAAGGTAAATATGTGGGTCATGGGGATTGATCCTGCACCAGGCTCTATGGGCCGAAAGATCGTCTTCTGCGCTGTAGGGATTCTATAACTCTGAGAGGCTGAATAAGTTGGATTTGTGTTCTGAGGTTTAGAAGAATGAGAGATGATCCCATTAAAATATTCAAGGTTCTGAAGGGACTTGACAGGGTTGACACTGAGATGTTGATTCCCAAAGTTAGAGAATCTAGATTGTAGGGGCACAGTCAGGATAAGGTGCTGATCATTTAGGACTGAGATTAGGAAAAGGCTCTTCACTCAGAGTTGTGAATCTTTGGAATTCTCAACCCCAGATTGTTTAGGATGCTGCATTATTGAACATATTTCGAGATTGTGATAGGCATATTTTTGATGCCACAGAGAATCGGGTGAATATAGAACAGCCGGGAAAGTGGAGTTGAGGCCCAAGGTTGGCTGTGATTATGTTGAATGGGTGCAGCTGACTCAGTGTGCTTAATGATCTACTCCTGCTCCTATTTCTTATATTCTTATTTATTCAGTTTTTAATCTGAAGAAATGGATTTAGAGCTAATTAAAACAGGCTGTTATTGGACTAGAACTATCTCAATATTGGTCACATTAAAACAAACTGTGCCAAAACTAAAGGGTTACATTTTGTATTTCTAATATAAGTATGTAATTGTTTGCACCATCAGAAAGTCTGCAGTCATCCTCCTTCATAGCAGTGCCTGCATGTGTCCAGTCTCAGTTCGTTTCTGCTGAAATCCTCATTCACAACATAACCACTTCCAGAGTCAACTATTATAGTCGTGTCCTTCCATCATCCATGGAAAAACTAAAACAACAGCTGATCTGTCCTTTCCCTTCCTGCACCATTCATTAGCCCTGCTCTTAGTGACCTACATAGGCTCCTGGTCCCTCCGTGTTTCAAATATATGAACATAAAAATAGGATAGTAAAAAGTCTGACAACACCAGGTTTTAGTCCAACCTATTTATTTGATAATATACTCACAAGCTTTCGAGGGGACTGCCTCTTCGTCAGGTGAATGGAGAGTTCCTGACGAAGAGGCAGTCCCCTCGAAAGCTTGTGAGTATATTATCAAATAAATAGGTTGGACTAAAACCTGGTGTTGTCAGACTTTTTACTGTGTTTACGCCAGTCCAACGCCGGCATACCCACATCATAACAATAGGAGCAGACTTAGGGTATTCAGCCACTCAATAATTTAAAATTCTGGTGTTTGTATAATTTCATGGATTCTTTGTCTCTCCCTATTACTGTAAACTCATCCAATCCTTCAAGAGCTCTTGTGTTCCCATGATTAGCCTCTTAACTGTCCATGTTTCTAGTTCCCCACCTGCACCATCTGCCTTATTCCAGTACTGCTGTCTGTTCCTTCAGCCCCCTGGGCATATCTGTTTATGCTTCTGAGTAGTGCCTTGGGATATTTTCAACAACGATAACAACTTATATTTATGTAGTGCCTGTAACATAATAAAAAGTCCCAAGGAGCTTCACACGATCATTATAAAACCAAGTATGACACCCAGCCACAATGGCAGGTAGATAACAGAAAAAAACCAGAGAGATTGGCTTTAAGGACGTTTTAGAGAAGGAAAGTGAGACAGAGAGGTAAAAATGATTTTCCACAACCAGGGGACTAGACAACTGAAGACTAACTGGAGAAATTAAAATTCGGGAGATGCATGAGACCAGAATTAAATTTGGGAGTTGTGGTGCTGCTGATTATAGAAAGAGGGGTGTGTCTATGGAAGGATTTGAAAGAAAACGATGAGAATTGTAAAATTGAGACATTTCTCAAACCAGTGTATGTCTGTGAGTGCAGGAGTGGTAGGGCATTGGGATATGGTGCAAGTTAAGTCATGGGCTGCAGGGCTTTGGATGATTTCAGGTTTACAGAGGATAGAATGTGGGAGACAAGCCAGCAATATGTTAGAATAGTCTAGTCTGGAGATAAAGACATGAATAATGGGTTCAGAAGCCGATAAGCTGGGGTGAAGTTGGGCAGTGTTACTGAGATGTAGGTGGTCTTAATGGCACAAATGTGGTCAGAAGCTTATTTTGGGGTCAAATGTGACAGACTGGTTTAATCTTTGACTGTTGCCAGGGAGAGAGATGGAGTCAGTAATTGAGGAACAGTTTGGAGTGGGGACCAAAAACGATGGCTTCAGAAGAAATTTCTGCTCAACCGGTCCCCAGTACTGGATGAAGGATAACCATTGTGGTAACTTAGCAACATTGTAGAAGCTGCAAGAAGTGGTATTGTCATAAAGCTGGGTGTTGTCAATGTGCATATGAAAACCAATGCTGTGTTGGGGCACAGCCTCAAGATAAAAGGGGGGCAGTTTAGAACAGAGTTGAGGAGGAACTTCTTCACTCAAAGGGTGGTGAATCTCTGGAATTCTCTGCCCATTGAAGTGGTGAAGGCTGCCTCGCTAAATATTTTTAAGACGCGGGTTGATGGGTTTTTGATAAGAGAGGGGATTAAGGGTTATGGGGAGAGGGCGGGAAAGTGGAACTGAGCAGCGACAGATCAGCCATGATCTTATTGAATGGCGGGGCAGGCTCGAAGGGCTAGATGGCCTACTCCTGCTCCTATTTCTTATGTTCTTATGTTCTTATATTGCTGTGGGGTAGCATGTAGATGAAAAAAAGGAAGGATCAAAAGTAGATCGTTTGGAGACACCAAAGGTAATGGTTTGGTAGCACTCGGAAGCAAGTGAACTCTGGCTGTAGTTAGATCAGAATAAGATCAGGCGAGAACAGTCCCACCCAGCTTGGTGATAGTGGAGAGTTGTTGAAGGAGGATGGTGTGATCAATTATGTCAAAGGCTGCAGACACATCAAGAAAGATGAGGGACAGCTTACCTTGTCACACTAACATAGGATAACTTTGATAAGAATCATTTCAGTACTTTGATAGAGGCGGAAATCTAAGCTGGTGGATTTAAACACAAAGTTCTGAGAAAGATGGGCACAGATTTGGGAGGCAGAAATGCATTCAAGTACTGGGACAAGAAAGGGAGGTGAGCTGTTAGTTTACAGAGAAAGAGTTGATGGTGTTGAATTGAAGGAGAGAGACACAACTGAAGAGAGAAGTTTAAAACTGAGTCCAGGAGGGAATTTGGTGGTTAGTGGTTTAGTAGAAATGGAACCCAGGTGGTGGTTCCCAATGAGAAAATGAGCTTGAAGAAAGCAGAAAGAAATAGGAGAGACACTAGAAGAAGATGCTAAGGTAGCAGGGGAAATTTGTCAAGGTGGGCTAGTCCACACGTGTGCAGGTTAGGTGGATTGATCATGCTCCTTAGTGTCCCAAGTGGGCTAAGTACATCGAGTTATGGGTTTGAGTGAATCTGGGTAGGATGCTCTGTTGGAGGGTCAGTGCAGACTCAATTGGCTGAATGGCCTCCTTTTACACTGTAGGATTCTATGAAAGGTCAGTACTCCAGGCTGAAAGAGAATAATGATTTTATTGGGGACTGATATATCGAAGGTGAGGTGAGGGTGCGGTACAGCGGAGGTGACAAATGTGGCAAATGGAGAGCCAAAGGCTGGATTATTGGGATTTCGAAAGTGCAGTTGCCTGTGAGCTGCTGGGGTGATTTTTAGAGGTAAGAGTGGAACGAGGTTAGATGCTTTTCCTACATTAAAGCCATTATATAAATTCAAATTGTAATTAAAAACTGCTGTTACTATTCCAATTCTTGTATTCTGATACTCTAGGTTTTGGAAGTGTACCATGATTTCATTGCTTTAAGTAACACTGTGCTCTAATAGAATATTCGGTGTGACAACCACTTATTAGCTTGTCTTAACTGTCTGTTGTTCCAAGTTTAAGCAGAGCTTTTATTTTTGGAACAAATCTAGAAAACATACCTTTATGCATAACGTGAGGCACTTGTGCAAGGCGTGGAGTTCTCATGCTGTTTTATAAACACATTCCAGAATTCAAAATTGATTAAAAATTAGATCAATTGTTCCATCTATATTTTGATTGTAATATTTTCTTTGGACAAGTATTGATAAGATTGCCATTTTTAACTGGTAATTCAAAATTGTATGTCTTTTCTGATTGATTGGAACCTGCAGTAAAATTCCTGTAGGAATCACATTTCAAAGTCAGATCAGAGTTTATTGATGGTTTGAAAAGGTTATCGAAGACCAGTATTAGATCTTAACGAACTGGCAATTTACAGTTTTTAGGCACTGAGACTCATTGTATTACAGATATTGTGTTGAAGTGTAACAACAAATGTCGATGAGAAAATGCCAGAATCCATTATGAAAGAGTTAGTAGCAGGACATACAGAAAATCAGAATACAGTCATGCAAATCATTGTGATTTTGTGGGAGAAAAATAGTGCTTGACAAATTTATTAGAGTTCTTTGAGGATGTAACAAGCAAGGTGGATAAAGGAGAACGAGTAGATATGCTGTATTTGGATTTCCAAAAGGCATTCAATAAGGTTCCAGATAAAAGGTTACTATGCAGGAAGAACTTGTGGTGTAAGTAATATTAGCACAGTTAGAGGATTGACTAACAAGAAATCGGGATGGGATAAATGGGTCATTATCATGTTGACAGACTAACTCGTGTAGTGCCACAGGAATCAGTGCAGGAGCCTCAAATTCTTGTATGTTAATGATATGAATGAAAGGATCAAATGTATTGTAGCTAAATTTGCTGATGATGCAGAGATAGAAAGGAAGATGCAAAGAATCTGCAAAGGGATATGGATAGATCAACAGAGCAAAAATTTGGTAGGTGGAACGGGAGATTGTTCACTTTGGCAGGAAGAATAGCAAAGTGGAATATCATTTAAATGGGCACAAGTTAGAATTCTAACGAGTTATAAGGAAGTCTTTGTACATGAATCACAAAGTTCTACTCGGATGAACAATTATATAGTATGGCAAATGGACCTTCTCTTGAAGGGAGGATGGAGGAAAGAAGTCTTGCAACAACTGTACAGGGCAATATTACCTAGAATATTGTGTTTTGGTCTCCTTACTTACGTAGTGAGATGCTTGCATTGGTAGCAGTTCGAAGAAGATCCAAAGTTGAGCCGTGATCAGCATATTGGAAAAGTTAATGGCAAACCACTGGAGGAATTTGCGAGTCATGATCATAACGAATCCAATGGAAGTCTGGTCACCAACACCCTCTTGGGCATGGGACCTGGAGGAGGAGGAGAATAACAGATGCAGAGTCACACTTCTAAAAGTGCGTTTTGCACATTACATGAAATAGGAGGAAGATTAGGCCCTCAAAGACTGCTCTGTAATTCATTAAGATCATGGCTGAATTTCTACCACAACTCAATCTTCTGACACTGTCTCTATCCCTCATGATATAAACTCTATTTTTTTTCTAAATTGTATATCCATTCATCTAGTTATGTAGCTATCAACTATCACCAGTGCCAAATTTGTAAATTGCATCTTCCTTAATGTCCTTTCATTCAGAACACACTTCATTCAAATCCTGTTGACAACACTATGTTAAAGTCATGCCATATTATAAATGCCTGAAGTCAGATCCTTGCCTCATTGTCTGCTTATACTTCTTCCTGGGGATTTCACAATAACTTCATTGCAGTGTTAATGTAACCCTACTTGTAACACTAATAAACTTTCAGTTACTTTTCTACTTTGGATAAGTTTAACTGTGATAATACTACACAAACTTTGTGTATTTTCTCATGTAATTTCCAAAAGCTAGTCAGGACAATGAGGAAAAGCAGCACAATGGCACAAACAAGTCTGTGCAAGAAAGCTTAAAAGGGCTGAAATTGGAGCAGTTTTGCTCCCAAATGACTGAACAATTTAGGTTTTTTTCCAACTGTCCAAAACTGGGAAGTTTAAACCTGATGCCACCAATCTTTGGCAAATATGAGAATATTTTCTTTTTAAAATAAACTGTGGGTTAGCAGAATGAAGCAGAAATGGTGAAAAATGACAGGTTGTAATGGAACAATCCTTGCTGAAGGAAAATAGTTTGATGATAGACTGAAAGTAGAAATTCCTTTTTGAGTTTGTCATCCAGTGAACATGTTTCAACATTTGTGATGCATGCAGAATGTCATCTGCACACATAAGCAGCCTACTATTTGTTCATTTTACAAACTATCACAATAGATTCCCATGCATAGAAGTTCATTAGATATTCTGGAAAGTAATACTCATTGTCAATCTGAACTAATAATCCCGTTGTTTACTGATTTGCGATGTTGACTTTGAGAGCACTTGGCTAGGCATTTGAGTTAAACCCTTGATTACAATTAAGTTCTTGAGTAGCAAGACAGAACAAATTTAGATTTATAAAGAGCCTTTCACGATTCAGGATGTCCAAAGCACTTCACAACCAATTAAGTCTTTTGAAGTGTAGTCATTACCACAATGTAGGAAAGTGTGACAGCCAATTTGTACACGGCAAGATGCCACAAGCAGCAGTGAGATAAATGGGCAGTGGCATTAGTTGACATATAAATGTTGGGCAGGAAACCAGAACTCTAGAATTCTTCGTTGAATAATCCCATAATCCAGTAAACTCTAAGCATTCGTCCAAGAGGAAAGCCCTGTTTAATATTTAATCTGTAATAAGCATCTGTGACAGTGCAGCACTCTGCCTTCTGCTCTGGACTAGAAATTGAGATTAGGTGCTCTAGGCTGAGTGTGGCCTTTGAACCCACAACCTTCTGACTCCAAGGTGAAAATGGTAGAACTGAACCAAAATTGGCAATATTAGATCAGTTTCAGTGTGTTTATATTTTAGCATCATCTGGATTTGCTAATCTTTACTGAGATTATTTAAAGCCATTATGATAAAGTATGTAGATTCAATTTAATTTTTTGAGCTTTCAAAAAAATTGAAACAAAAACAAGATGGTTCATCAGTGCATTGATAAATTGTGCAGTCAAATTTGTGGACTTCCTTTTAATCTAGGAAGAACAAATAAAGGGGAGTCATTCTTTTCTGGAAGATAATGATGTTTGGCTGATTTGGGGATTTTCATCAGTTTGAGCAGTGCTGTTAATTGATCATGAATTGTCATCGGTGACTGCAGTGGTGATGTTATTGCCCTCACCTCTTGCATACTCAATTTAAGATATGCTCCATCTTGTGTTGGATATTTTTGTGTGGATAAACCAGGAAACAAATTACAAGTGCCTGAACTGAGAATTGCTGGGTAAGTGGAGAAGTGTTTTCTGGAAACAAGCATTGACTGTTGCAAAGTGATAAATTTTGGCATTGTTCCTTTGGTGTCAATTGTTCTAATGTCTTGTAGATGGTTACAGGTATTATTGATTTTGGATATGTTGCTTATTACTTCATTGTTACAGGAGGTCGGTTAGCTCAGTTGGTTGGACAGCTGGTTCATGGTGCAGGGCGACACTCGCAGCGCAGGTTCAATTCCTGTACTGGATGAGATTATCCACGAAGGCCCGTCTTCTCACCTGAAGTGCGGTGACCCTCGAATTGAAACACCACCAATCAGTTCTCTTGCTTGTGCTGACTCATTCTTCCTCTGTTCTCTCCTTTCCTCTCTCTTTCTCTTTTAAAAAGCAGGGGAGAGAGCAGCCTATGGTCCTCCGAGATTTTGGCAACTTTCATTACTTCATTGTACATTTTAAGCGCTGATATCCTAGTAGTTAGTGGAATATTCAATGCTTAAAGATGAATTAAGATCAGCAGCTTGTTTTAACCATTGAAAATTGTTATAGTTTACTTTGTAATGACTAGTGTTTCAGTAAGTAGTCTACGTGTTTTATGTCTATATGTAATATATGTTATATATAGGGTGGCACAGTGGTTAACACTGCTGCCTCAAAGCGCAAGAACCTGGGTTCAGTTCCACTCTGGTGTGAATATCTGTGTGGAGTTTGCACATTCTCCCTCAGTCTTCACGGGTTTTCTCCAGGTGGTCTGGTTTCTCCCCGCACTCCAAAGATGTGCAGGTTAGGTTGATTGGCCACAGTAAATTACCCGTTAAGGCCGGAGAGGACTATCAGAGTAAATAAGTGAAGTTACAGGGATAGGGCTTGAGTGGGATTGTGGTCAGTGCGGACTCGATGGGCCAAATGGCCGCCTGCACTGTAGGGATTCTGTATAGGTATAATTGTCTATATATCTGTTTCCTCTGGGTGCTCCAGTTTCTCCCACAGTCCAAAGATGTGTAGGTCAGGTGAATAGGTCATGGTAAAGTGCCCTTCAGTGTCATGGAGATTAACACGTTGGGTTATGCGGATAGGGCCTGGATGGGATTGTTTTTGGCGCAGGTTTGATGGACTAAATGGCCGCCTTCTGCACTGTAGGGATTCTATGATTCTATGTTTTGTTTCTTTTTGAGTTGCCTGGTAAAATTATTATAATTCAGCATTCATTGCTACTGCTCTATAAATGAGTCTTGAAGTTAAATTTGCTTTCTAAAACTAATTTACAGACTTCCAATTTTAGATTGTACTCATCCAATTTTTTATTTAGCTGTCAAAAAATAATTGCAAATCAGATGTTATTATTACATAATCTCCTAGACGCCAGTTAGCTTCCTATTTATAAGGGTTTTTTTTAATCATCCAGGAACAATAAACTGGCCGTTAAGAGCAGCCATGAGTAGTTTGCAGTAGCATTCCTAGGCATTCAATAATTTGTTTTTCCTAGAAATCCTTTGATTAAATTCCACAAATTTTATCTTCAATTTGCTGATTGGCATAAATGCTAAATGGCTGGAAGTGACAAATGAAATCTCTTACCAAAGAAAATCTGCGTGCTGCTTTTTTCTGTTTTGCTAAATGACTTTGTTAAAACAAAATTATTTTCAATCCATGCACAGATCTTAAGTAATTTACATTAGACTTAATCATTTTGGGATTTGCAAATGGCATGTAACTAATTTATTTGTTTTTCAATTGTTTGACTTGCATCAAAATGTTTAACTTGAAAAGTAATCACTTCTATTATATTCAGGTTGCTTGTTCCAGGAATTTCATGTGCTGAAGGCAGATGCAAAGTTCTAACTAAAAAACCTTTTAAGATGATTTGAAAAGGCAGAAATGGTGTATTTGATCTTGATTTGTACCTGCCCTGCATTTTGTTTCCTTAGCCTAGATTCTTTTGCCAATATTTTATAAGGAAGATGGTGGCATAGTGGTAACGTCACGTTCTAGTAAAAAGACCCAGGTTAATGCACTAGGGACACTGACTCAAATCCCACTGTGGAAGCTAGTAGAATTTAAATTCAGTTAATAAATCTGAAATTGAAAAAAATCATAAAACCATCATTCCATCATCATGGCAATCTGCCATCCTTACCTGGTCTGGACTACATGTGACTCCAGACCCACAGCAATGTGATTGACTCTTAACTGCTCACTGAAATGATCTAGCAAGCCACTCAGTTCAAGGGCAAGTAGGATGGGCAACAAATGTTGACCATGCCAACTTCAGTGACATCCCACGAAAGAGAAAAAGAAATTCTCCAAAAATGTGGATGAAATGGGTATGCCTGGTATACTACTGAACGTTGCTTTATTAAACCTGCTTCATCGAAAATCATTTTGTGATGTTACCCAACTATGCTGTTTATTCAAAGATAATTCAAAGCATACCATAAAATGATTTTACTCTTTGACCATAAAGCAGTATGTTCCACTTTTACTATTTACAGACTCCATTCTTTTCCCTCGCAACAATCAGGTTAAGTCAGTGTGTTTGTAATCATTGTGACACATGTGATCCTGAGACAGCTTCTCGGTTAAGACAGCAAAGTTTTGGGTAACTTGAAATTTACAAGGATAGAATGTAGGAGACCAGCCAGAGGTGCATTCAAATTTCAAGTCTGAACGTAACAAGAACAGTTTCAGTACTAGATGAGCTGAGCCAGGGTGAAAATGGGCATTGTTATGTAGGTGGAAATAGATGATCTCAATGATGGCATGCATATGAAGTTGGATCTGTCTTAATCTCTGGCGAACCACCACTCCCCTGCTTGTTAACCTGCATTGGCTTCTGGTCAAAACAACATCTTGATTTTTAAAATTTTGACCCTTGTCCTCAAATCCATTCATGGCTCACCTCTCCCTCTCTCTCTGAAATAGTCTCTGGTTCCTAAAAAAAACGCCCCCCCCCCCGATATCAGCATTCTCTAGTTCTGATCTCTGTTGCAACCTAAATTTTAATCTCTCCACAGTTGTCTAAAGATGTGCGGGTTAGGTTGATTGGCTATGCTAAAATTGCCCCCTTAATGTCCTGAGATGCATATGTTAGAGGGATTAGCGGGTAAATATGTGGGGGTAGGGTCCGGTGGGATTGTGGTCAGTGCAGACTCGATGGGCCAGATAGCCTCTTTCTGCACTGTAGGGTTTCTAAGATTTCTATGAATTGGTGGCCATGACTTCAGTTGTCTTGGCCCTAAACTCTGAATACCCTCCATACACCCCTCTACCCCTCTGCTATCTTCTTTTTAAGATACTTCTTAAAATATACCTCTTTGACCAAACTTTTGGTCATATGAATTAATATCTCTCTGGGTTTTTGTCATACTTCATGTTGTACTGCTCTTATGAAGCATCTTGGGACATTTTATTATGCTAAGGGTGCTTTATAAATGTAATTTGTTACTACACCTTATGTTATAAGCAGTGTTCCTATCAGAAGTTACTTGCGCATAGTCCCTTGAGTCTTTTTGCAGTGATTGCACATGCATGGTCGTTATCACCTGAGTAAGGCCTGTGAAGTATCTTCCAGGCTTCCAAGCAACCTCACATTTTCCACTTAGCATGAAAATTGGTTTAAATATATAACCACAGGAACACATTGCCTTCCTGACAGTTTCTTGTTTTCACTTTTTGGGGAGGAGAATTATTTAGTCTGTTAAAGTTACCCCAAAATATTTGAAAAATCTGCTTACTGGAATTGAGTAGTTAAACATCTGTATCTCTAATAAAGATTGCTGATTCACATAATTCTGTCAAAATATCAACATCTGTTCACAGAGGGAAAAGATTCTGAATTTGTTTTTACACTATAATTAAATAAGTAGAGGCATCATGCCAACTCCAATCTGATGTGTCACATTAAGAAAATTAGATCTCTCCTAATCTACTAAAGTTTTGATCCTGATTCAATATTTCAGATTTGTGAAGAAGTGTCAATGTTATGTTACGTATTAACTATTTGGACTTCTTGTTCTGCTACAGTATTGTTCAAAAGTAATTGTCTTTTCCTGCCGAAAATAAGAGTTCTCATTATTCTTGGAAGAAAGCATTTTGACTTAGAGTGACAAAAACGCTATTATTCAGTTGTTTATCAGAGTTTTATGTAAGCAATTGGTTTAACACTTCTGCCGTGTATTCATGCGAAATGGTCCTCCTTTCAGTTATATACTGCAGCTTTTGTTATTTGGCATCCTTGTTTATTCCATGTCTGCCCTAATGTCAATGCAATTCTTATGTACCTGCTTACTATTTTGTAGAGTCTTTTATCGAAGCACAAGTATTATTGTTTCTGCACTTATGTTGTAAAATTTATTATGCATTCAAAAAAAATATTTTGTACTCATCAAGGGAACGGATGTTAGTGCTGGTGAATGGAACTCTTCACATTTCAGGCATGTGCCTGCATCAAACACTCCCACCTAAAATATAGTGCAGCTAAGATAAAACTCTTTTCTGTATCCCAAATCAGAATGCTATTATACTAGGATTTTTTTTCCCATCACAGCCAGCCTATACGTTCTGAGTGAGAATGCCAAGTTATGGCTACTAGTAGCTGATGGCAAGGATCTCTTCAAAAGCCCTGGCAAATGATCCCTTTGGAAAGATCAAAACCACAACAAAATCAGGACAAGACAATGGCATATTGAAAAGTTCAGATGCTTCAACAGATCAGAGAACTTGTAGAAAAATTGCTTCTACAGGGAGACAAAGATCATTTAGTAGCTTGTGTTGCACAATGTGCCCAATCCTGGGCTCAAATATATTTTCTATCGTACCTTGCTTACCATGGATATCAGTTGTTTTAACTGGTCATGCGATAACATTGTTCACAAGTAAATTTGTTGCACTGAAATCCATTAGACTATAGCCATTTTCTTTTACCTATTCATGAGCTAATGCAGGCGTTCAGAGTTTCTTAGCCTGGGGCTTCCTTTCATGTCAGTCTCTGGTTCAAATCTTGTAAAGACTGTTCTGTTGCAAAGATAAGTGTGCTGGCTGGTTGCTGCACATAATACCCTGTCCATGCTCCTTAGAGCAATGACAGCTCTATAGTTCCTTACCAGCTGCTGAAATGGCTACCAGGTCACACGGATCCAGAGACCGATTGGTAACCGATTTATTCAATTAATCATCTGCCACACCTCTACTGATGTGGATATGCCGGCGTTGGACTGGGGTAAACACGGTAAAAAGTCTGACAACACCAGGTTTCAGTCCAACCGATATATTTGATAATAAACTCACTAGCTTTTGGGTTAGCCCCTTCGTCAGGTGAATGGAGAGTTCTGGCCTCAGACAGAGCATATAAAGCACAGACAGTTTACAGATTACTGATTAGAATGCGAATCTTTACACCTAATCAGTAATCTGTAAACTGTCTGTGCTTTATATGCTCTGTCTGAGGCCAGAACTCTCCATTCACCTGACGAAGGGGCTAACCCAAAAGCTAGTGAGTTTACTATAAAACAAACTGGTTGGACTGAAACCTGGTGTTGTCAGACTTTTTACTGTGTACACCTCTACAGGACAGGAATGAAGTAATTTAAGTCCCTCCTTTGCAATGCAAGGCCACCATATGTATTATCCAGTCAAGAAAGACCTTTAAATAGCCCACTGAGGGAATTCATGGTGCTTTTGCATTGAATTTGCAGCACAGAAAAAGACTATTCAGCTCAATGGGTTCACGCAATGTTTCTTCTCACTTTACTTCAACTCAGCCATTTGCTGTATTCTTTTATTCCTTAATTTCTCCTTAACTGTATCTATTCGGTATGTCTCAATCATTCTTAGAAAATAGCTGATTGTCTTGCTTATCCTTTATAGACATGAAAACATTCACTGACATTTTCATGTGCTTAGCAGAGCACGGATTCCCTCCTTAAGAGTGAGCAGGTAGCATAAATTGGTGGGTAGACTTCCACTATTTTGAAAAGCATTTGTGTTCCTTATCTTCCTCTTCCCTTCCTCACCCCCAGCCAGCATTCATCATTGTTGCTGCTATATTCTCAAGCAACCATTTTCTAATAATGTCTCTAGTAAGATATTTTCAAGTGTGTTATTTCTGCTCTTGTCTTGAATGGATAATGTTACTTGAGGCACCATTTACAAATAGATTTTAAAACAATGCTCATTATATTTAAAAGAAAAAAATGACCTGAAAAGATGAGATAAAGTTAATTTTGTTGTAAAAGGCTTTTTGCTGACTCAGCTGAAACTATCAAACCAAGTGTGCCACATACTATTTAGCTCTTAGAACAGAAGTTTGAAATGAAACAAGTTACCTCATCTGCACCAGTAACTTTAAATATATTTGCTCATCTTCACCTTACATTTGTATTTGATTGTAGCCATGATCAAAATGCTTACCTTTCAATAGAGTGGAAGGATTTAGTGTACCTGTTCCAAATATTTCATAATTACATATTTATGTACAAGTTACATATGGCAATTTCCATTTCTACAGCTACTTTCAGAAAAAAAAACTCATTGGCTTACAATAATATATAAAAAACACACCTACCTTTCAACATGAGAATGCTTCCAATTTTAAAAAGACCAAGAAACCTAAATTTTATGCAAACTTATTTCAACTCTGGAATAGGTTACTGTCTACAGATGAAAATCCTAAATTTATTAAGCATATTTATTAAGCATTTATTAAGCATAGCATTTCTTGGTGGTCATCTGAGGCATAGCAGAGGGGTGACCAAAGATCATTAGAGTTAGAACATATACCTAACAAAAATATGACTACTGGTTGCTAATGTCCTGCATGTCTGAATTCGTGTGGCATAGCACACATCCTGCCAATTCTGGTGTAGAAAATTAGCTCTCTTTATAGTTCCCTACAGGTAGGGGAGAGATTGAAACAATAATACCACCATGTTCCTCAAACAGAAGAACAACATGACACTTTGACTTGTATTCTGCGCAGTATTTTGTAAAATGATGTATTACAACAGTTAAGTGTTTTCGGCGTAAGGAACTCAGTCAACAAAGACTCACGTTGAACTTGAGAATTTCCTGGCTGGCATGGTTCAGCTCCAAAGGTTGTAACAGGACAACTTTTATGAATACATTTCTTCATGCTGAGGCACACACTAGTTTGATTATCGTCTAGAATATCAACAACTACGTGCTTTGACTGGTTGAGTTATCAGCTTGGACTTGTTTTGAAGCTTTTACATTTGTTATTGATTTTTGTACAGAAACTGTTCTGGAAATTTCCACATGAGCGTAGTAAATAACCTGTAGATAAGAGTCAAACTGTTTGCATTTAAGTATCATTTAAGGAATCTGTTCATAAATTTCTTGTAGTAACAAGCTTGGTTTCAGTTCATCCAGATAAGTTAGAACACGATCTGGATACGGCGGTCTGAAGTAGTTGATAGTCTGATTTTTAAGATAGTGGAGGTGTTTGGAGAGTAAAAGAGTTGATAATTAATTTCCTTTAGTGATCAACTCTCAGTAGACCACCATGTCAGCAACTGAAACAAATTTATTGACTTAGTTTTCTGCACTTAATTTCCACTTGAATGAGATGATCAAGATACGAAAAGATGCAATTTCTTTTTCCGTGTTTCTGATGTATTTCTTTTAAATGCTTTAATATGTTACCTATGTCCTTGAATATTAAATGCACAAGGGTGGCGCAGTGCCACCTCACACTGCCAGTTTCCCAATTTCAATTCCTGGCTTAGGTCACTGTCTGTGTGGAGTTCGCACATTCTCCCCATATCTACGTGGGTTTCCTCTGGGTGCTCTGGTTTCCTCCCACAGTGCAAAGGTGTGCCGGTTCGGTGGATGTGGATTGGCCGCGCTAAAATTGCCCCTGAGTGTCAGGGGGAACTCGCTAGGGTAAATGTACAGAATTATGGGGATAGGGCCTGGGTGGGATTGTGGTCAGTGCAGACTCAATGGATCGAATGGCCTCCTGCACTGTAGGATTCTGTGATTCTAATCAAATACTACTCATTCATAGTATAACACCTCCAAAGTGTTACCTGCCTATGTGAGACATTCCCGATCCAAACTGACAAGACAGGGCTCTCACCTCCTGTCTTGGGCTTGACCTACATGATCCAAGCTGATTGGAGTAGGCGTTGCACCTCCTCCAAGGCTTGATCTCATTTGTATCTTAGCCAAAAGGCTGAGATGCCGTTTTTAAAAATTGCTTCAAATGAAGCAGGTTCAGGGATGCTATGAACAAAAAGTAGCAAGTCAGGATAGGATGTAAGCTCAAGGCCCGAGTTCCTGACTGAAATTAATTCCTGGGTTAAACGCTCTAGTCATTATTGGTACATTTGAAAAGGTTTCACTTTTAAAATATATATATCTTCATATATCAATTACGTTTATTTTTACTTGGATGTAGTCAACTGACAAGGAAAAATGCATTTAAAAAAAAGTCTTCAACTGCGTTTGTAATTTGATTGTGCTTTTTTCCATTCTAAGAAGATTTCGGAATATCCAATTTGGCTGACCACTCACTTCCACCTACTTCACGTTTATAAGTATTAAATTACAGCTGTCATTTAACTTCAGTCATTACTGTGCATTAACAAGTTGATTTTCCAAAGAATTAACCTGTTAATCTCATAAATTAACTGAAATTAGTTGGCAGCCCCAGTAAAGAATTTTCATAATGTTAAATGCGTTGTATTCCTCCAGCCCACCCTTCTCTGTTTTGTCAGTGAAACCTAAATGCTGCTGATGCTGGAAATCTAAAATAAAGGTGGAACATGATTGAGTCACACAACAAGACAGGTAGAACCTGGTGGGCAAATGTAGAATGATTTTACATTTAACTTTTAAGTTGCATTGTGTGTCTGAGATGTCAATGAAATTTCCTTTATTATCTGGTCAAGAGGGCCAATTTACTGGCTGTGTTGCAGCTAGCTCTTGTCAGTGTATCCTAATTATATTTTTGGTATTTCATATCTATGTCTAGATGCTCCAAAAACTTGTATTGAAGAAAAACTAGTATTTATATCGCACTCTTCACATCCATTGGATGTCTCAAATCTCTTTACTTCCAATCGAATGATGTCATTTCAGGTATACGTAATTTAGTGAGGTAAAATTTATAACTTAAAGATTAACTGATTTGTGTTTTCACAGTGGATGCTTCCAGACTTGCTGAGTGTCTCCAGTATTTAGTTTTTGTTCTCAATTTCTTTGGAACCTTTCTTCATCACTCAACTCTCATTCTTGCCAGCATATTTATGAATCTTCATGTACCATTTCCATGGTTCCAACATTCCCATAATAGTTTGTTGTCGGCAGTGCTCCATCCATGTTTTTTTATTCATTGTTCATTCTATTTTGATGGCTTTTGTCAATCAATATTGCCACTTTTTAAAGATAAATATATTTGCACCCTTGACTTTTCCTGTTTTCCACTTTGGAAAGTATATTTGAACACAAACATTCAAGGTATTCTGTTTTTCTTTTTTCCCAGTGTATTACTGCACATTCCTCAGCATTGACCAGTATCTCTGCTAGCCTTCGATTTCCTGGAATTGCTTGCATTATTCCTCACAGCTTGTTGTGTCCTTAATTTGTATTATTAGCAAACTTTGACATTTTTCTTGTTCCTGTGTCCAAATCATTTGAGATAAATGGAAAGTGTGAAGTGCAGGCACAAATCCCTGTTGTTTAATATTATGTAATTGTAGTAACGCCAGGAAAATATCCATGTGCTCTATCATTAGTAACAAAACTGTTATTACTGCTGACACCCTTTTCAGTTTTTAAGTCATTACCAAGCACAAGCAGGTATTTAAATGATAAACATATCACTTATGTCAGTTTTTGAAGCGAGCATGATTAAAAATGAACAGATCAAAGGGAAGCTGAATCATCTTTGGGGATTGTGTTCATGTTTCTTATTAAAAATACAGGTTTTGAAGTACAAGTGATAAGATTTGGTTTAGCTGTATCGTGGTTATTCCACTGCAGACTGCATACAAGTCCTGATAGATAGTAAAATAACCTTTCCATCTGGCTTGATGTTCTACATATTAATTGCCTGCTCAGCAGTGATCCAGAACACTTTTATTCTTTTGTATTAACTGATGCAAATGATCCTGTTTAATTATTGAAGATGACTCAAAGTATCTCTTTGACTTTTGTAAGTTAACCTGACAATGATGCACCTGGAGTCAGAACCTTGGTACTTGACCTTGTTCAAAAAAAAGATGTAATACAACAAATTTGCAATCTTAAGGAGAGAGTAAAATATTGTGTGCTGCTTCAGTCGGCAGTGTAAGAGCCCTGTAATGCAGGATGTGATATTATTAATAAACTCACAAAATACTGAAGGATCAACAAGGTTTCCAATAGAATTAAATGTTCTGATTCTGTCATTGAGAAAAAAATATTTCTGATTCATTTAACTTGAAGAATCAAAACTCGAGGGAAAAATCACATCAATTGCTATAAATTGAAAAATTTTGATCCCATTTCAAATTGGCTGTTGAGATTAAAGATATGAAACCAAAGGTGAAATTAATTATATGCAATTTTACATTTAACTTTTAAGTTGCATTGTGCGTCTGAGATGTCTATGAAATTTCCTTTATTTTCTGGTCAAGAGGGCCAGTTTACTGGCTGTGTTGCAGCTAGCTCTTGTCAGTGTGTCCTAATTATATTTTTGGTATTTCATATCTATGTCTAGATGCTCCAAAAACTTATATTGAAGAAAAACTTGCATTTATATAGCACTCTTCACATCCGTTGGATGTATCAAATCTCTTTACTTCCAATCAAGTACTTTTGAAGTGTAATTAATGTAATGTAGGAAATGGCAGTTGGCGCACAGTAAGTTCTTAGTGATAAACAATGCTCTGGTTGTCACAGTATTTACGTGGCTAGTTTTGTTTCTGGTTCATGGCAACCCCCAGAATGTGGACAGTGGGGATTCAGCAAAGACAATGCCATTGAATGTCATGAGGCAGTGGTTAGACCCTCTCATCACAGCAACATAGAATCCTTACAGTGCCGAAGAGGCCATTTGGCCCATAAATTCTGTACTGACTCTCGGACAGAATATCCTACCCAGACCTTCTCCACACGCTATCCCTGTACTCCATATATTTATCACGATTAGTCCATCTAACCTGCACATCTTAGGACACTAAGGGGCAATTTAGTATGGCCAATCCACCTAACATGCACATCTTTGGACTCTTCTTGGAGATGGTCATTGCCTGTTGCTTGCATAGCGCAAATGTTACTTGCCCATAGCTTTTGCAGTATCCAGTACTTCAACTGTTTCTTGATAATCACATAGAGTGGGTTGAATTAGCTGATTTGCCATCTGTGATGCTGGGAACCTCCAGAGGAGGCTGAGATGGATCATACACTTGACACTTCTCGCTGAAGATTGTTGCAAATGCTTCAGCCTTATCTTTTGTGCTGTGTGCTGGGCTTCTCCTCTAATGAGTTGTTTAATTGTCCATCAGCATTTATGGCTGGGTGTGGCAGGACTGCAAAACTTAAATTTTATCTGTTGGTTGTGGGATCCCTTAGTTCTGTCTATTACTTGTTTGGCATGGAAGTAGTCTTGTTTTATAGCTTCACCAAGTTGACATCTGATTTTTAGGTATGTCTGGTGTTGTTCCTGGCATGCCCTCCTGCATTCTACATTGAACCAGGGTTGACGACGACCACCACCACCACCACCCACCACCCCTGGGGCTTTGTGGTAATGGTAACGTGGGGTTTATGCTGGACCCTAAGATTGTAGATTGTGGTTGAGTGGCTGATGACCAACAATGCCTCATGGATGCCCAGTTTTGAGCTGCTAGATCTGTTTGAAGTCTATCCCATTTTAGCATGGTGGTAGAGCCACACAACACAATGAAGGGTATCTTCAATGTCAAGACTGGACGTCTTCACCACATGACTGTGCGGTGATACTCTTACTGACACTTTCATGGACAGATGCACCTGCGGCAGGCAGATTGGTGAGGATGAGCTCAAGAATGTTTTTCCCAGTTGTTGATTCCCTCATCTCCTGCCATAGTCCCAGTCTAGCAGCTGGGACTGGCCAGCTCAGTCCTGGTGGTACTACCAAGTCACTCTTGTGATGGACATTGAAGATGCCCATCCAAAGATGTGCGGGTTAGGTGGATTGGCAATGCTAACTCGTTGTAATGTAATGTAGTGGTGGTGATGTGTTACAGGTCACTTAGAGATGCCAAATTACTGTGGCAGCATACTCTTAGTATCAGAGGGATTAACAGGGTAAATATGTGGAATTACTGGGGTGGGTGGGATGTTGTTGTTTAACTAGTTTGTGAGTCAGCGCTCTCAAATTTGGCACAAGCGTCTACACGTTAGGACTTCTGGTTGTTTGGTTTGTTCCATTTGTAGCAGGTGAATGCAACTGAGTGGCTTGTTAGGCATTTAAGAGCCAACCACATTGTTGCGGGCTTGGAGTCACGTGTAGTCAGACAAGGTAAAGATGGCAGGTTTCCTTTCCTAAAGGAAGGACATAACCAGAAAGGTTTTTATGACAATGGTTTCATGATCACCACAGACTTCTAATTCCAGATATTTTATTGAGTTTTTAAATGTCACCATCTGCCGAGGTGGGATTCAAACCCAGATCCTCAGAGCGTGACTCTGGGTCTCTGGATTACTAGCCAAGTGACAATACCAATTGTGCCACTGCATTTACTGTAGTCACCATGGTGTGTATGGAGTTTAACAGGATAGGCAAGTTACGAAACATTATCTTTTTATATCTTTGTAATTAACTCTAGAAAGTAGATTTGGCCTGTATACAGTGGTCCAGTGGGGGTAATATTTTGAATCTTAAATAACAGACTATGGAATCTATGATATAGTGGTAATGTCAGTGGACTATTATTCCAGAGGTCCAGACTAATGATCTTGGGACATGAGTTCAAGTCCCACCACAGCAGCAGCTGATGGCATTTAAGTTTAATTAATAAAAAATCTGGAATATAAAGCTTGTCTCAGTAATGTTGGTGAAACTACCATTAATTGTTGTAAAAAAGAAGTCCACAGGTTCACTAACATCCTCCAGGGAAGGAAACCTGCCATCCTTACCTAGTCTGGCAAACATATGACTTCAAACCCATAGCAATGTGGTTGAAGCTTTACTGCCCTCTGAAATGGCCGAGCAAGCTACTCAGTTAAGGGGCAATTAGAAATGGGCAACAAATGCTGATTACACTGGTGATGCCCACATCCCAAGAAAGAAAAAATAAATAACTTGACAGTAATTAGGCTGTACTGGGCCTACCTGAACCATGATCTACCAATTGAACTTTTAAAACCTTTTGTGCGTGAAGCATGATTCACCTGATCATTTTGAGGTGCTGATTTAAAGAGGGCATCTCCTGGTGTATGGTAAGAAAAGCAGAGAAAGATGGAAACATTCAGCAGATCAGCAGAAACTGGTTGATCAGCTTTCATCAGAAAACCACCTTATTTATGTAAAATACAAAATATTAGACTACAACTATTCAAACTGCTTTTTGAGCCAAATTCATGAACTGTCTGTCAACTATACCTTGTGTAATTAACTTAAATTCTCTGTTGTTTTATCTTCTAAAAAGCAACATAGCTGTTCCTTCTGTGTGAGGTGCATATTTTACTTGAACTTTATGGTTCAGATTTGCTGGGAAAATGGTGAGTTAAATGCTGTTGTTAGTGTACCAGTAACCTAGCAATCCTTAGTGAAGAAGAGATACCCAATGAGTTGGGAATTGGTGTTAGTTATTGGACAATTGCTGCGACTCTTGTTGTTCGTCTTGCAGAAACCATAGTTCACCCACAACATCCCTGTGAGTTTGAAGAAATTGTTGCATTTGCGTTGTTCAAACAAATTAAATTTGCCTCTGAAAGTTATGGCTGGGACTTAACATAAGGACCTTTATAATGACTTGGTTTATTTTCCTATAATGGCACTCGACCTCAGAGGCCCAGAAAGGGAGCGATTGGGAAAAACCGGAGTCTCCTGCTGTAGGTAAATTATTCCCAAAGGTATTTAATATATAAACTTTTTTCAAATATTTACTTGCTTTCCATTTTTCTGTCCTCTCGCTCCAATCTTTCTTTTTATTTCTCTTTCTGTAGCTAATCTTCCTGTTAAGTCATTTTGTTCCTTTGCTGTCATGCATCTGTTTCTTTTCTTATCATTCATCTGTTTCTTTTCCTATCCTTACATTTTGTTAGCTAAGGTGAAAGATTGTTGACCCTGTTGTTCACCGCAGCTCCCAGATGCCTCATTGACCTCAATGCTTCTAGCAATTTGTGTTGCAAAACCTTTTTGAGCTGAAGGCTGAAGGAAAGCAGTCTAAATCATCAGGCCTGGCCTACTGGATGCCAGCAAATTCTGCACCATTTGAGTTGAAAAATGCACTGCAGAACTATTTTTGAATCGATCTTCGTAATTAATCAAATATGTCAGAATTATTTTTGCATGAACGAGCTGGTGGGCTCAGTTAGACCATATTACGCTATTATCTGATTTGTTATTTTCCAAGATTGTAAACTCTCTTGCACACTGATCAATGACTTATTGTAGAAAAATGTGCAGTGATTTAAAATGGACAGCAAGGTTATTTCTTGTGGGTTAGCTATTACAATAACATGTTCCAGGGGTATTAAGGGATGGAGAGAAGTCACGGTACTTTGCTCATTGAGAGTAGAAATCTGAGAACTTGTGTCTTACAATACAAACAGTAACTGTCTGTTTAATAGCTAAAGAGATCACTTCTCTTCAGGATCAGTTAATAATATGAACGTTGTAATATAGCGGTGGTGGTGTGTTACAGATCACTTAGAGATGCCAAATTACTGTGGCAGCACACTCATTTACATATTGTAACCAGCAGTTTTGGGTAGTTATAGTAGAGGTTCCAACTTTTCATGGTTTGGCAGACCAGGAACCTCTTCCTCTCTTACTGTCTGCCTTTGGTTTGTATTGGAAAGATTTGCAGGTAGATCATCAACCTCTTTGCCTGAATTATCAACATGCCTTCCTCGGCCATCAAGTCTTTGGGTGGGACTTGAACCCAGACCATCTGGCTCAGAGGCAGAGGGAACACTACCATATAGTACTGACGCATAAATACCAGATAAGGTGAGGTTTAATCTTCTGTAATGCTGATTTAGTTAGTGACAATTGGCCACTGATTTTAACTTCTGGCATTTGTTTTGCACTTGATCACTGTCTAGCAATTGAGTTCTGTTTTTTTAAAAAAAGTTATGCAGACGTGGGATGAAAATTTTTCTGATCTGTGATCAGTGATGACTTCTTAAATTTAATAATGCTGATTGTCCAGCTTTACATATGATATGCTGGCCTTCATAGCGAGGGGGATTGAATATAAAAATAGGGAGGTCTTGCTGCAGCTGTACAGGGCACTGGTGAGGCCGCAGCTGAAGTACTGTGTGCAGTTTTGGTCGCCGCACTTACGCAAGGATATTTTGGCGTTGGAGGGAGTGCAGAGGAGGTTTACTAGGCTGATTCCGGAGTTGAGGGGATTGAACTATGAGGAGAGGCTGAATAAACTAGACTTGTACTCGTTAGAGTTTAGAAGAATGAGGGGAGATCTCATTGAGACGTATAAGATGTTGAATGGGATGGATAGGATAGAGGTGGAGAGGCTCTTCCCGCTCAGAAAGGACAGTAGGACTAGAGGGCACAGCCTCAGGATAAAGGGGGGGTGTGGTTTAGAATGGAGTTGAGGAGGAACTTCTTCACTCAAAGGGTGGTGAATCTCTGGAATTCTCTGCCCATTGAAGTGGTGGAGGCTGCCTCGCTAAATATTTTTAAGACGCGGGTTGATAGGTTTTTGATAGGCAAGGGGATTAAGGGTTATGGGGAGAGGGCGGGAATGTGGAACTGAGCCACGACAGATCAGCCATGATCTTATTGAATGGCGGGGCAGGCTCGAGGGGCTAGATGGCCTACTCCTGCTCCTATTTCTTGTGTTCTTGTGTTCTTATGTTCTTATAAACAAACTTTTTGATAAAATAGTCATTTGAGCAGGAATATGAGGGAAGAAATGGAGAAGAATAAAGTGTGGAAAAATTTGGTGTTATACATCTGTGTTTTAAATGAAGAAATCCAGTTTCTTATCTGATAACTATCATAGAGAGCAAGAGCCACTTGCATATGTCCTGAATCATCTGTGCTCTCTACTCCTTGGGAAAGTGCTACATTATCTGCTGTGGAATGTAAAAAATGAACTTTCAATAAGTATGTAATTAGAATGCTAGCATTTGGCATATGTTTTTCTGTTAACAATAGGAAAAGATATTTTGAAGCTTGAGGAAAATATTGATATGCCTGATAATTAAGCATATTTGAATTAACTTGAATCTTTTTTTTAATGCAGACACTAAATTACATACACTAAAACGTGATTCAGTGAACATCCACAAAAACAATCAAATTGTCAAACAAAAATGTTGAACTTCTTTGGACAGAAATGTTGCTTGCATACCCATCCCATAATTGTTTGTACACTGAATTGCTAGGAATATGGTCTGCATGTGGCCAGATTGGAATTACAGAATATTATTTTTAAAATGAGGCTAAAATATTAGGAATAGAAATGAAAAGATTGTCAAAATGACAAATCATAGCTGCAGTAGTTAATTGTGGTGTAAGGGGCTAGATCAGAAACTCCAAAGTATGTTATGAAGTTAGCCTTGATCCCATTTCTTAATTTTGGCATTAGGGTGAGCAAAGAGAGTTTTGCTCCAGGTATGATTCAGTTGACCCACAAGGAAGCCTTTATTAAAACAAACTTTATTTAACAACACAGTTAAAATATAACAAAGAATTAGCATAACTTTTACCTATTGAAATATTTAAACATGACATTGTATAATTCTTAACAACTAGATATCTCTTTGGTTCAAATGTAAGCAATATCCGCACAAATATACGTCATTCTTCAGAATAGCTTAAGAGAAAAACAGTTCATGAGGGTGCTACATTTTCAGCCTTTTAAACTTCTGGACAGATTCAGAAAGACTCCTGTTTTCTGACTCCATACAGCAGCCCCCAGAGAAAGATCTATCCCCAAACAGCAGAACTGAAGAGGAAGAGACCAATTTTCTGGCAGATCACAGAGAGCAATCTTCTCTAAAGGTAGCTTCAAGCAGCTGATTTCTGTGTAAGCCTCACCCTGCCCAATGACATGATTTTTCCTGTCAATCTCTCTGAAATTATCTCTCTAAAATTAGTATCTCGAAGTGTAGTTTTTTTAAAATTATTTTTATTATTTTTTTTCTGGACGGAAAAAATTGTTTTGCTTTTTAAAAACATCTATGATGTCATTTCAAGTTTTCTCTGGGAAGGCATTGTTGATTAGGAAGTTGAACAAAAGCTGATGTCAGTCAAGTTGTTCCAAAGTAAATCCTGGCTTACGGTTTACCCATCTGGCATCCAAGTTCAAAATGATTTTGAACTTGAACCATTGTGATGATACTGGTTTTGTACCCAGATGTGTCATAGTATGTACATTAAGAGAATGAAGATTTCTAACTTTTTCCTCACAGTAGATAGTGTTGAACGATTAACCCACCAAATTGTAATTGTGCAAACATACTGGGCCATAACCTCTGAGATCCTAACTTACTATACCACTCAGATACACAAATAAAACAAATGTTTTGCGACTTGATTTTCTTTTCGTTTTCCAGATTTAAGTTTGACTTTGCCATGCTCAGAGTCTTTAGAGCCTGGATTCTCCAATTATACAAGAATTTCTTTTTTCCCACCCTGAAAACAGTTCATATTTGGAGAGAAATTGGATCATAGGTGGACAACATTCTATAGGGGGGAAAAAGCTATCTTTGCAACTGACTGAAGCTGGCCGTGCAAATAGCACCACATGCTTTGGCCTTGAAAGGCAATTGGAAAGAAGTGTGTTTTGGGAACCGCAGCCAGATCGATTTGGTAAAATTTGAAGCAGGCAGTTTTGGTTTTGCTGACATTGAGTTGTAGGAAGTTCTCTACAGGATAATCATCAAAAATTGAGATGTAAAAGCTGTTATATGCCTGCATATGATTACTTGTACTGGACAACGGTGCACAGCACCAGCACCTTTCAAGTTACCATACATCATTTGAACTATGGGGAGCTATTTAGCTTCAGGGAAGAGCAGAATTCTTGGATTCTTTTCACCCAACATCACTGTATAGTGATTTCTCCCCCAACTCCATATCAGTAATTGAGATTGAGAGTAGTGAGGTCATGAATAAGGTTTCCAGTCGCAGGGGTGTACCAGCAGGCAGGAACGTAGTTTGAAGTGTGTCTACTTCAATGCCAGGAGCATCCGGAATAAGTTGAGTGAACTTGCAGCATGGGTTGGTACCTGGGACTTTGATGTTGTGGCCGTTTCGGAGACATGGATAAAGCAGGGACAGGAATGGTTGTTGCAAGTTCCAGAGTTTAGATGATTCAGTAAGATCAGGGAAGATAGTAAAAGAGCGGGAGGTGTGGCATTGTTAGTCAGAGACAGTATTACAGTGGCAGAAAGGATGTTTGGTGAGGACTCATCTACTGAGGTAGTATGGGCTGAGTTAAAAACAGGAAAGGAGTGGTCACCCTGTTGGGAGTTTTCTCCGAGATGTAGAGGAAAGGATTGCAAAGATGATTCTGAATAGGAGTGAAAGTAACAGGGTAGTTATGGGGGGCTTTAACTTTTCAAATATTGACTGGAAATGCTATAGTTTGAGTACTTTAGATGGGTCAGTTTTTGTCCAATGTGTGCAGGAGGGTTTCTTGACACAGTATGTAGATAGGCCAACAAGAGGCGAGGTCACATTGGATTTGGTACTGGGTAATGAACCAGGCCACGTGTTAAATTTGGAGGCATATGAACACTTTGGTGATAGCGACCACAATTCAGTTACATTTACATTAGTAATGGAAAGGGATAGGTATATATCGCAGGGCAAGAGTTTTACCTGGGGGAAAGGAAATTATGATGTGATTAGGTGAGATTTAGGATATGGAAGGAAACTGCAGGGGATGGGCACAGTTGAAATGTGGAGCTTGTTCAAGGAACAGCTACTGCATGTTCTTGATAAGTATGTACCTGTCAGGCAGGGAGGAATTGATCAAGCAAGGAAACCATGGTTTACTAAAGAAGATGAATCGCTTGTGAAGAGGAAGAAGGAGACTTAGGTCAAGATGAGACGTGAAGGCTCAGTTAGGGGACTTGAGAGTTACAAGTTAGCCAGGAAGAACCTGAAGAGAGAGCTAAGAAGAGCCAGGAGGGGACATGAGAAGTCTTTGGCAGGTAGGATCAAGGAAAACCCTAAAGCTTTCTATAGGTATGTCAGGAATAAAAGAATGACTAGGGTGAGATTAGGGCCAGTCAAGGACAGCAGTGGCAAGTTGTGCATGGAGTCCGAAGAGATAGGAGAGGCGCTAAATGAATATTTTTCGTCATTATTCACACAGGAAAAAGACAATATTGTCGAGGAGAATACGAGATGCGGGCTATTAGACTAGATGGGATTGAGGTTTATAAGGAGGAGGTGTTAGCAATTCTGGAAAGTATGAAAATAGATAAGTCCTCTGGGCCGATGGGATTTATCCTAGGATTCTGTGGGAGGCTAGCGAGGAGATCGCAGAGCCTTTGGCTTTGATCTTTAGGCCGTCGTTATCTACAGGAGTAGTGCCAGAAGACTGGAGGATAGCAAATGATGTTCAAGAAGGAGAGTAGCGACAACCCTGGTAATTATCGACCAGTGAGCCTTACTTCTGTTGTGGATAGAAGGAATAACAGGAATACAGAGTAGTGGGCTAATGGTAAGTTATTTAGTAGCATGGACAAGCAGAGAGATCTGTGTCCATGTGCACAGATCCCTGAAAATTGGCATCCAGGTTGATAGGGTTGTTAAGAAGGCGTACGGTGTGTTAGCTTGTTGGTAGAGGGATTGAGTTTCAGAGCCATGAGGTTATGTTGCCGCTATACAAAACTTTGGTGCAGCCGCACTTGGAGTATTGCATACAGTTCTGGTCACCGCATTATAGGAAGGATGTGGAAGCATTGGAAAGGGCGCAGAGGCGATCTACCAGGATGTTGCCTAGTATGATGGGAAAGTCTTATGAGGATAGACTGAGGGACTTGAGGCTGTTTTTGTTAGAGAGAAGAAGGTTAAGAGGTGACTTAATAGAGGCATATGAGGGTTAAATAGGATGGACAGTGAAAGCCTTTTTCCTCGGATGGACGTGGCTAGCACGAGGGGACTTAGCTTTAAATTGAGGGGTGGTAGATATAGGACACATGTCAGAGGTAGGTCTTTATTGAGAGAGTAGTAAGGGCGTGGAATGTTCTGCCTGAACAGTAGTGGACTTGCCCACATTAAGGGCATTTAAATGATTATTGGATAAACATATGGATGATACTGGAATAGTGTAGGTTAGATGGGCTTTCGATTGGTTTCACAGTCGGCGCAACACTTTCTACGTTACGTACATTAAACAAACATTCCATCTTGTGGCATTTTAAGGAAGTAACATTGGCATCGATGTATCTGAGAGCGGCAAAGTAGTTTGCTTTAAACATGTAAATACCCTTAGTCATGCTGGGAAGTCTTCAGTCAATATTTAAGTTAACATTTATTTATTAGTGTCACAAGTAGCATACATTAATACTGCAATGAAGTTACTGTGAAAATCCCCTAGTCACCACACTCCGGCACCTGTTCGGGCACACTGAGGGAGAATTTAGCATGGCCAACACATCTAACCAGCACGTCTTTCGGACTGTGGGAGGAAATCCACACAGACATGGGGAGAACATGCTGACTCTGCACAGAAAGTGATCCAAGCTGGGAATCGAACCTCTTCAGATACACTGAGGGAGAATTTAGCGTGGCTAATGCACCCAGATTTTATTTCAGAACTATTTTTCCTAACAAAATAAGCAGGAAGAAAAGTTTGAAATCTTCTGTGATGAGCAGTTATGTTAAGTGGTTTCTACTAAGTGGTTTTTGAAGTGCCAGCATGCTTTCAAAATGGTGTATATTTTATATATGGAAGTCGGTTTAGCTCAGTTGTCTAGACAGCTGGTTTGTGATGCAGTTCAGTTCCCATTCGGGGTGAAGTTATTCATGAAGGTCCACCTTCTCAACTTTGCCCCTCACCTGAGGTGTAGTGATCCTCAGGTTAAATCATCACGAGTCTGCTCTTCCCTTTAAAGTGCCCATGGTCACCTGCGACTATGGCCACTTTACACTATACATTGTATATAAGGCCAGTGAACTTGAAGGAGGATTATATTTGATTGTGCATGCAATTAGATTTTACCATGGGAAGTTAAATTTAATACAAATATTTCTGTGAAGTTTGTATGCGCTGACCTATTTTGATCTTGCTGGAGCTTACTTTCTTAAATGTAACATGGTGGTTTATTGGTTATTTATTTAACATAATCACTGAAATGCTGTAATTCCGCACTAATTGAAGACAGCCATCACATTTTAGCCAGCAGGTGGTTTCCATCCAGCTTGGCTCGACAATACCAGGATCCAGAGGGGATTACCAGCGTCAGCAGCAGTTTGCTTTTGACAGCAGCATGTCCTTGTTGCTATTGATTGGGTTGTTCAGTGGAGTGAGAAACATTGATTTAGTCTTAAAACTGGTAGTTATGTGATAATCTTGAAGATGAATGGATGTCAAGTGAGATATTGGTGGGATGAAATCAAATAAACTTGGAGTTATTTATTCCTATATGGCAGCAATAATACTTTAGTGGTGTTGAATTGTAGCTGCATTTGCTAGATCCTTGACAGCACCATTAACTAGGGAATACCCACATCATGAAGAGATTGCCTTATGCACAAAGAATATTTGTGCTATTGCAGATGAAGTTGAGAATGATTTTATCCCTCCATTTTAGCCCTTTCCTCTCGTAAAGGCAATGATTTCTTTGTTGAGATATGTTTATATGAAAGCCAGCCACCCTCTATAGTTCAATCTAGTGGTCATTATTTGCTATTTTGCTTCTAATTTACAGTAAGTTCCTGTCCAAAATCCCAGAGAGAGAGAGTCTCTGAGCAAAAGCAAGTATAATGAACTGCTGGTGCCTTTGGATAGCCACTGAAAGCAAAATACAACCTAATAGCTTGTTTCCATTCTTGTTTTAGCAAACTGGAATCCATTTTCCTCCATTACTGTCAACTCCAGTCTCCCTCACTCCAGATTGACACAGCTGTGAACATGTGGGCAGGATCATGTCTTCCTTCATCAAAGAGATTATTGTGATCAACTGTCAGGGCTTATTCACAAGTAATGGCCACTAGGTTTAGGCTGCTGTGCAATAATTAAGACTTATTATCCCACTTACACTGGGATGGACCTACTCTTAACTTCCTGGGTATTGTAACCTCATGGTATCAATATAGTTCAATGTCAAATGGCTCAGTGTAGTGTTTGATTTCTACATTTAACTGCTCGTGTGTGATTGATGGAATTTCTGTCCAATTTACACTTTAATAGCTGTGAGCACTGTTAGACTTGGATTTAGAAGCTTCCCATGTCTAATGACACATGAGACGGACAAAGCATGTGTTTATGAGCATTATGAATATATTTTCTGTGGCTGTCAAGTGCTGGAGCAGGACTTGAACCCGGACCTCCTTGTTAGCCTCACCATTCATTTCTCAAGAATATCCAACACATAATCTCCTTTGAGCTTATTTCCTTCATCAAGGTTGTTTATTTTTGAAATTCTTCTCATGGAAAATATAGACTTATTCGACATTTATTTGCGGAATTTGTTGGGAGTCATATTGTTTGGAATCAGAGAAAGAACAAATAAATGTTGGATGTATGTTTCCTTACATAATCCGTATACTTTCCTCACCCCAGTAAAAATGTCAGACTGGGAATGCTACCCCCAATCTAACTGGAGACCTGAGGTGACTTGGCTTTTGTTTATTGTTACTTTTTTTTGCTAGAAATCATAGAACCTTTACTTATTTGCTAATCATCTTCTTTCTCTTAAGTTCTCTGCCCAGAGGCAGGTGCCATGACGTCAGTTGAGGGTAGGACATGGAGGTATATCCCAAATCCACCTCAGCCAAAACAGAGATTGAATCCTGTGCTATTGGCATCAAATTTCTCCACACCAACCATCCAGCCAACTAGCTGCCCATGGCATCCAAGTCACTGTGGCAGCATACACTTTTACGTGCATTTTGGAGTTACAGATAGAGATGGTCGAGACTCCAATTTCTTTGCTTTACATGGCTGATGAGGAATCTCTACCATTCTTGCCACCTGCCATTGACATATGTTGGGAGGATTTACAACTTGATAACCTGTTTGGTCATATTATGAATGCAGCTTTCTAAGTCATCAAGACTTAGAAAGCTGCACTGTAGGGTTCTATGTTCTCAGACCTGGAGTGGGACTTGAACCTGGAGTCTCTGGCTCAGAGCAAGGGATCCCAACCACTGTACCACAGTGCCTCTTTACTTGCCAATCCAACATTGAAATTCAGTGGGATATGACATGGGCTTATAGTCATGAGTAAAGTTTTTGTTTCCCTTTTCCCTCTTCCCTTTCACTTAGAACAAGAAACACTCAAAAAAGGGTACAGAATGTCAGAATTGCTCTGTATTTTTGGACCATTTACCAAAATGTTTGGTTATTAGCCTCTGAGGCAGACATGTCCAAGCTTATTGTCTTTACGGGTGGCATTGTTGTGTACTATAATAGCTTGATGTTATAAAGTAAATCCACCTCCTTAGTTATTTATCTGCGTTCCTGTTAATGATGTTAACAGATCTTGATGCCCTGATTTCTGAATTTATCTAACATTTAAGTAATAGTGGTTTTCAAACTTACAAAATTACATTGAGCATCTTAACCCCATGTTGTTTATTTCAATATTGAAGGCACATATGGTTGAGGTGAGTGGGTCACCAGCCAAGTTTTGACACCCCTGTTGTATGAAGACTGAAAGCCAAATGGCACTCAAAGTTTTTAGTTTATTTTTTTACCCATAGATTTGTCTATTCCAACTGGTTCCTAGGCAACCTCTTTCATTCTACCCTCCATGAATGTGAGTTGAATACTTTAACACACTTTATGTCATGTGAAGCTCAAAGAGGCTTTTGACAATCTTCAGGCGAAGTGAAGGGTAGAAACTAATGGTACATTACTTTGCTTTGTATGTAGTGTACAGTTTCCATTCATGGATTCCATCTCTGATCCAATCCTTGCCAATTACACAATCCCAATTTAAGACCCTTTTTTAATAATAGCAATTAATTTTCCATAGTTACGATTAATGAAAATTGTTTGGATTTTGAACACAAACATTTATGTATTTATCTGTAATGAGTTTGAGTAACTTGCACAAAGAGATGTCTCTATCATTTATAATATGTAAATGAGGCCCTGTTTCTCAGATTTTATTAGCAGCTATTTGAATTTAACATTAGATGGCCATGTTTTCCCAGGGTCAAGAAAATATGGCAGCTAAAAAGAAGCCAGAGCAGCCACATCCTTCAGGTGAGTGTTTTATGGAGCGCTGCTTGTGGGCCAGAGGAACAGGAGTGTTCCCCAACCCATGGCTCCTCTTCCCTACAGTCTGACCACCTATTCTCTCCTGCCCCTCAAACCTGCTGCAATAATTAACTGTCCATCCCTCATTCCAATCCCATAATCTATCCCAGGCCCTTCCCTTTTGAATGGAGACCTACTCCCAGCTTTAACCTCATTTCTTTTTGCTCCCAATTGCTGTGAACTGTCCCTAATGCTGGCTTTCCCACATGGTAGCTGACCAGCCTCAATCTGATAGTATCATGGTTGCTTGGTAGGAAACAGTACCAAGCTTTTCCAGGTTTCTTTCTGCCCCTGTAGATGTACACCCTGCTCCCTCCCCACCTCTTCATAAATATAAGGGTTGTGGACTCTAGCTCTAGAGCTGCAGCTTCTCAGAGCTGTCCCAGTCTGCAGCTGGTATGCAGTGCAATATTTCCCCATTTGGTTTCATCCTTAGAACATGTGGCTGTGAGGGTAACAGCTGAAGAATAGCTACATAAAAAGTGGGGCATAAACGGTTGCTCTATACACATTAATGTTCTGTTTACCTGTGAGTGGCAGGAATACTTCTGATGTCTCTTATCCTGCCCAAAAGTAGTTAGTAATGCGTTAGGTAGTTAACCCTAGTTTTCTCAGCATGCAAATAAAGTCTATTACTCTTGGAGATTGGAGAGAGCGCAGAAGAGGTTTATGAGGATGGTTCCAGGGATGAGAAACTTCAGTTATGAAGATAGATTGAAGAAATTTGGACTCTTCCCCAGACAGAAGAAGGCTGAGGAAAGATTTGATACAACTGTTCAAGGTCAGGAGAGGCCTGAGCAAAGTAAATAGGAGGAAATTGTCCCCACTTTTGAAAGGATTGAGAATGAGAGGGCACAAATTTAAAGTAATTTGCAAAAGAGATATGAGAGAAAACATTTTTACGCAGCGAGTGGTTAGTGTCTGAAATGCACTCCCTGAGAGTGTGGTGGAGGCGGGTTCAATCGAGGCATTCAAGGGGGAATTAGATGATTATTTGAAAAGAAACAATCGGCATGATTACGAGAAGGCAGAAGAATGGCTCTAAGTGAAATGAGACCCAGTGATGGGACCATACAAGAGGTAAGAAATTAAGCTAAACCAATGTAACACAATTGTTCATTCCAAACTGGAATATTGTGGCTACCTCTGGGCACCACGCATTCGGAATGCTATAAAGACTTTGCAGAGGGTACAGCAGAGATCTGTTGGGATGCTTCCAGGTATGGGGGATTTCAATTGTGTGGACAGACTGGGTGTGTATTCCTTGAAACAGACAGCTAAGGGAAATTTTATAGAGGTATTTAAAATTTTAGAGAAGTGGTTGATAGGTAGATAATCAAAGAGCACAGAATTTAGGTAATCACAAACATGAATAGTTAGAATTTGAAAAGCACTGCCTGTTACAACAGTAAGATTCAGTAGCAGCCTTCAAAGAGGATGAATCAACTGGATGAATGCTTGAAGGCAAAAACAATTGCAGGAGTATGGAGAATGAGTGGGTTAGAGGGCTGAATTTCTCTTTGAAATAGATAGCAAAGATTTGATCAGCCAAATGGCCTCCTTCTGTGCTGCAATATTCCATGATTCTGCTGCTTATGTCCAAACTCGCAACAAGACCCATTCACCCATTATCTTTCGCTGACCCACATTGGCTCCAGTTTAAGCGTTGTCTTAGCTTTAAAATTATTTTTCTTGTTTTCAAATCCCTCCTTACTCTTCTCTATCTCTGATATCTTCCAGCCCTACCACCTACTGAGATTTGTGCGCTTCTGATTCTGGGCTATTGAATACCCTAATTTCTGTCACTCCGCAGTTGGCGGCTGTGACTTCAGCTGCCAAGGCCATAATCACTGAAATTTATTTTCTAAACATCTCTTTTTCACCTTACTTTCCCCCTTTAATAGTCATTAAAATCTACCTCTTGCTTTTGGTCATCTGCCCTAAAATCATCATGTGTAGCTTGGTGTCAACTTTTGCTTAATGAAGTACCCCAGGATATTTTTGTTTTTATCCATTCATGGAACATGGGTGTCGCTGGCTGGCCCAGCATTTATTGACTATCCCTGGTTTGCTTTTGAAACTGAGTGGCTTGTTTGGCCATTTCAGAGGGCAGTTGAGAGTCAACCACATTGCTGTGGATCTGGAGTCACTTGCAGGCCAGACCATGTAAAGATGGCAGATTTCACACCAGCTGGATCTTTCTGACAATTGACAGTGACTTCACAGTCACCAGTAGATTCTTAATTTCAGATATTTTTATTGAATTCAAATTCCATTATGTGCGGCAGGATTTGAACCCGGGTCCCCCAGGACATCAGCTGAGTTTCTGGATTAATAATACCACACTGGGCCATAACCTCCCCCTATTCTATTAAATGCATCCTATAAATAACAAGTTGTCACTTTTGCTGAGCAAAATCCTATCCCCCATTGCAACGATACTCCCTTTTACAGATGAAGCTGCATACTTTCTTTACTGACCCATCACTGCAATGCAACTAGGTTTCGGAAATACTTGCTAAATTCTTCTTGGTAACGTTTGCTACAATCCAACTCTCTCTTTCTAGTTTTAGCATAAAACTATTTCAAGGAATTCCATATGTCAGTCATTTAAGTTTCACCATAACTGAACAGGAGAGTCATTAATTTTAATGTACAGCTGGAAAAGTGAGCAGTAAAATAAAAATTTGTTTGGGATAAAAAAAATCAAATTTTCCAGGGAAGTGTGTGGTTCAACTCAATTGTTTGGCCCAACTACCCCCCCTCCCCCACCATCACCAAACAAAAGGCATTCCACTACTTGCAGTTTAAAATTTTCTGTTCTGCATTTAAATCCCTTTTTGGTCTTACATCTTCCTAACCCTGTACGCTCCTTTAGTCCTCTAGGCCTCCTGTTATCCTTCTGCATCTCCAATTCTCTTTCTTCCTTTAATACCTTCCTTAAAATGCATGCCACTGTCCAAACCTTCCAAATATTTCTTCCTTTGACTCTCGGTGCAGTTTGATCTGATTACATCTCTTTAAGCTGATGTTGATAGGGTAAAAATTGCTATGTTAATAGATATATTCATGAAACTGAGTGATGCTAGAGTACTGTGAGCAGCTATTTATTCGTGTGTGTGTGTGTGTGTGTGTGTGTGTGTGTGTGTGTGTGTGTGTGTGTGTGAGAGAGAAATAAAAAGCAAAATGGAGTCACACAAATTCAATGTGCCATAATTCCACATATCATTTGTAATGGTTTTAATCACTTTTGTAAATCATTCAGTCTTGACTGTCATCTGACTGAAGACACTTATTCATCTTTCCAGCAGCTGTTCCGAGTTTTCACAGCTGTGCAGCGTGATTTTGGTTTTGCAGATAAATTAGTAATATTATAAATATGTTTCAAAGTTATTGGAAAGTAATGAGATTTATTAGAAAGTTGTGTCTTGTGTAATCCACTGGGTTTTAATTCTGATTATCTTGAGAGGACATCATGCACATCGCAAAAAATTACAAAGTAAATGTTTTGTTGCTGACTTATTTTGTGTAATGAAGCTTTTGGCAGTTTTAATATCCATCAAATCAAAAAAGTTGTGCGGTTTTCTTGTATTGAAAATTCTGAAACAGACATTTTATTACTGATTGCCGCAGAGTAGCTAATCTGTGAAAAGTAAATTTCCTAATTTGTTCCTACTGCATCCATTTAGTTCATAGTTAAATCAGTGAATGTCTTTCCTATAGGAAGTACCTGACCTTATGCAGGGCACGTCACCAATAACTCAGCAGGGGAGGCTTCTGAAATGCAGTTTCCCATTCTGTGGCACCATGCTTTGATGTTTTTCTGCCTTGCTCTGCTATAGAACACAAGAATCATTAAAATTTAAACTTGTTTGATGTTTCTTAAATGCAAAAGTGCTAGGTTTTTGAAAATTGCCCTTTTATAATTTCTTGGCTGCTAATTGAAATACTTTTCGATCTTTCCTCATGTAACCTGATATTAAAATGCGCTGTTCTCTTAGGTCGGGATAGGAATGATTAAAAATTCTGACATCAAGAATAATTGTTTAATAACCACAAGTATGTTTCAGCCTTAAAAATGAATTTTAGAAATTATTGAGCATTTCTCTTTTTAATTCAGCCCTTTTCTAAACTTAATCCTTATTTGTTACCAGTTGATCACAGACAGCAAGCTTTTGATCTTTTTCATTGGGTGATAAACATTTGTCTCCAGTACGTGAAACCCTGAAGAGGTTAAATGCATTTCCTGTAATAAATTACTGAACTGGTGACTTGAGGAAAAGGTTTTTTTTTCCTTTCAATATGATATTTGTAAAATGTGACTCCTGGCTTATCATGGGTTATTGTTGTTGGTCATTGTTCAGTGCTCTTTGTGATCACAGGTTTATGATCATACAAGATTAGATTTATTAATTCATGAAAACTCGCTGTAGGGAAAATGTCAAGCTGGTGCGAATGGTGTAAGTTTTTGTCATTGATTAGTTGTGATGTTATTATTATCTGAGCCTCAAATGCAGGAAGCTGCAAATCTTTCTGTTAGAAATATGTCAGTTAAAAAAAAATAAGCTCAGTATTAAACCATTTATGAAACTCTCTGAAGCAATTGGAGAAATACTAAGGGGGAGGGAGGTTGAATGGTACTATTTCTAAGTACTTTTGCTGTTTGTCATTATGTCTGTAACCTAATTTCATGAAGACGTTGCAGTATCTCTTCAGAATTGCATTCTGAAATGAATTTGAATAAACCAAATCATACAAGTGAGCATTATAATTATTTTAGTAATTGTCTACCCAAAGGTGTCAAGTGCAACAACATCGGCAACTCATCTATTTATATAATGCCTTTAACGTAGTCTTTAAAACATCCCAAAGCACTTCACAGGTTATAAAACAAACTATGACCACTAAACCACATGAGAGGATATTATAGCTGATGACCAAAAGGTTGGTGGAAGAACTAAGATTTAAGGAGCGCCTTAAAAGGAAAGGAGAGGAGGAGAGGTTTAAGGAGAAATACAAAAGTTTGGGCTTAGGCTACTGAAGACGTAGTTCCTAACATTGGATTGAGTAAAATCAGAGATGTGCAAACAGCCAGAATTGCAGGAGGGCAAAGATCTTGAATGCTTGTTGGGTCAGAGCAAGTTATACAGATGGGTTGGATGAAGCTGTGGAGCAATTTGAGCTGCCATTTTAGAATTGAAGACAATTCTAAAATTAAGGTATTAATACACCAGGTGCCAGTACAGATCAGCGAGCACAGGATGATTGGACAGAATTTCCTGACAAGAAGTGATGAATGAATGGGAAAGACTTTACAACCATGGCATCCTGTCTGACCCCAAGTCATGGGGAGGCAATGGCCGAATGGTACTGTCGCTTGAGTATTAATCCAGAAAATCAGCTAATGTTCTGGGAATCCTGGTTTGAATCCTGCCATGGCTGATGGTGGAATTTGAGTTCAATAAAAAAATCTGGAATTAAGAATCTACTGTAAACATTGTCAATTATCAGAAAAACCCACCTGGTTGCCCTTCTAGAGAAGGAAAACTGCCATCCTTCCCTGGTCAGGCTTACATGTGACTCCAGACCCACAGCAATGTGGTTGACACTCAACTACCCTCCAAGGGCAACTAGGGATGGGCAAAAAATGCTGGCCCAGCGAGCGACGTCATTGTCCCATGAATGAATTTAAAAAGTTGAACTTCACAGCCATGTACCCTCTCCACTATGACTGTCTAATTCTCCATCCATGTCATTATTTACTTCAGCCTCTTTGCTACTGAAACACTCAGCCGTGCCTTTGTCATCTTCAAATATGACAATCCAGTGCATTTCTGGCCAGTGTCTCATCCGTTAATCTCCATCAAGCTCAGCTCATCTAAGAATATACTGTCAAATTCATCACCAAATTCCACTCGCCCATTATCCCTGTGCTCGCTGACCTGTGTTGATTCTCAGTCTTCCTGTGGCTTGGATTTAAAATTTTTTAACAGCGTCAAGCCTCCCTATTTCTGTTACCTTCTCCAGTCCTGCAACCCTTCAAAAACTCCATGCAGTTTAAACTCTGACATTGTGCATTTTCCATTCCATTTGCCACTTTGACTTCAGCCATTTTTTAGTTCGTAAACTCTGGAATGCTTCCCTAAACCTCTTGCCTTCCCAACCCCAAATGCTTTTGCCTCTCCTTTTTAAAAGTCTCTTTAATAACTCAAAAGAAATATTAGGAAAGATGCATTTTATTGATTTTTGTCTAATTCACTCCTTAAGACGTTAAAGGTGCTTTCTGAATGCAAGATGTTGCTGTTGTAATTGGTCAATTTAGAGCTATGTTTTAAATCCTGTTGTAATGTTAGGAATAAAAGGATATTATTAACACAATAACAGGGAGTGAGCATAAGCTAATTTCTTAGGACTGTATTAATCTGTTTTGGGAAAAATATTCATGGATCAATTCATTTTTGGATTGGTAAACATAAAGTAGCATCTTTATAATACCTTGATGGGAAGATAGTATTGTCACCGAGGATTAAAGCCATAAAATCAATGATGTTGTGACTTTCTGAAAATATCATAATTTGATTTAATTTTCTCCCATTAATTTTTGGGGAGGCTGAAGTCATTGCCTAAGGTGCTAGCTCCAAACTTTGTTGCCAAGGTACCTACTCAATCTCTCTCCCTGCCAATTGTCTGAGATTAAACCAGACTGTTTGAAACCTTGGTGTTATATTTGATCCAAAGATGAGCCACCGACACACATCTGTGCCTTCACAAAAGCTGCCTATTTATACCAAGTAACATTACCAACTTTGCCCAAAGTCACCTCATCTAATATTGAAACCCTCATTCGTGCCTTGTCTTCTGGACTTGGCTATTCCAACCCAGTCCTGGTTGACCTCCCATGTAAACCTCCCTCTGTAAACATAAAATAATATGAAACTCTGCTGTCCATGTCCTTGCTTACATCAGATGTGTCCCGTGCTCACTGACCTAATAAAGTCAAAGTTTATTTATTAGTCACAAGTAAGGTTTACATTTACACTGCAATGAAGTCACTGTGAAATTCCCCTAGTCGCCACACTCCGGTGCCTCTTCGGGTCAATGCACCTAACCAGCATGTCTTTCAGACTGTGGGAGAAAACTGGAGCACTGGGGAAAAACCCATGCAGACATGGGGAGAATGTGAAAACTCCACACAGTTGCCCATGCTGGGAATTGAACCCAGGTCCCTGGCACTGAGACAGCAGTGAGAACCACTGTGGCACTGTGCCACTCTATATGGCTCCAAGGAAAGCTTCGTTTTCAGGTCTGATGGCGGCCCTTCCTGAATTCTGATCTCTTCAAACCTCCACAATCCCCTGGATATCAGTGTTGTTATGATCCTTCACTAGATCCCCAACTTGTTGGTAAGATCCAATTAGGGGCCAGTAGTAATTTTCTTAAACTAGACAACATTTTGAGGTTCAGGACACCTGATAGAATACAAGATTTGTGGACTTTGAACAAGCAAAAATAAATTTTATTCTACAAGGTCAGGAACATGAAATAATTTACAATATCTATCTTATTCTCTCAAATTCAGGGTAAGTTTGAGGTACATGTGAATTTATAGGTAAACTGGTCGAACACACCTCACCCACACAATGATAAACGCCAAATGCGAATGAAACATATTTCTCAACAGCCCACCCAGATGTCAGTAACACTGTGTCCACCAATCACGCTGCAACTCTGGGGATGATTTTCTGACCTCACTGTGCCTGATGCAGATCATGCCAATCCTGGAAAATAGCATGTGGGCCTAAAAATCGTTTCACGTCCGATGCCAAACAGTTTGCAATTCTAATGGTGCAAATGACATCATGCCCAGAAATGGCACATGGCAACATTTAAATGTGCTTAAACTGTTTGACACCAGATTCTTCCGATTTTCGCGCACAGCATGAGAACCACTACTGGTTTCCACTGGCGGAAACCAGGCAAGATGCCCATGCCGGAGGGCTCAGCAACCCATTGAAGCCCCAAGATTGGGGGCATGACTGGGCAGTGCCAATTAGGCAGTGCCCACCAAGCACATTGGCAAAGCGCACTGGACACATTGATGTGTACATTGGGCTTTGCCAAAGGAGAGTGGCCTGGGTAAGGGGTCATGATGGAGGCATGTCTGGGTCAGGCAAGGGGCCCAAATTGCCAAGGCTCCAATACCGGAGACCCATATTGGGGAAGGGGTGAGGGAACATAAGCGCTCTGCAGTCGGGCTCACAGGCATGTTTTGGAACATTCTATTACCTTAAAGACGCTACTTAAAATAATTTGTGTTATGTTATGAATAGAGTAATAATATCTAGATACTAAGGATTTGTTATATTCAAACTGGCCAAAAAGAGCCTTTATGGCCATTTGGGTTTTTTGCTTACCCAGGCCTGCCACAAGGCAATTTTTTTTTTTTATTGAAACCATCTGCTGTGGTAGGATTTGAGCTAACATCCCCAGAGTATTGGTCTTAAGTTGTGGTTTACTAGTTCAGTGACCTATACCACTTGGCCACAGGAGGGTTTTTATATCTGACCATTTGACTTATCATAAAATGGTACATTAAGATGTTGTAGAATCAGACACTACTTAATTTATTAATTCCTGTGTCTAATGGATTTACAACATGTTCTTGAACACAACTACCTTTATATATACCAATTAAAAAAAGAAAAGGGGGGGAAAGACTTGGATTTATATGGTGCTTGTCTTGACCTCAGGAATTTTGCAGCTAATCAGTTACTTTTGAAGCCAGTTACTGTTTTTGCACAGAAACAAGTCAGCCAATTCATACTTTGCTGAATCCTACAAAGGTAAATGAGAACAATAGCTAGATATATGTTTCAATGGTGTTTGTTGAGGAATAAACATTGGCCTTGACACGGGGGGAATCTCAGCTCTGAGGGTAATGCCATGAGGTCTTTTACATCCACCATAACAGACAGATGAAGCTTCATTGTAGTGCCTTTAGCTGTTAGCCTTGCGTATGTGCTCAGTTTCTAAACTCTGCTTGAGTGCGCAATCTTTCTGGCTCAGAAGGGAGAGTGCTACCAACTGAGCTAAGCTGATATTCAAGGAAACAGTAAGAAGTCTCAACAGCAGGTTGAAATCCAACAAGTTTATATGCTACCACGAGCTTTTGGAGCACTGCTCCATCCTCAGGTAAGTCATCAAGGAAAGTTTGGCAAGCTTAACCAAGTATTAATCACAAAAAACAGATGCTAACTTCTTTGGCCGTGTTGGACTTGAAAGTAAACAAGTTTCATGTAAAATTTGGCATTAAGGTTCTGGAGCCTGCATGTTACTAAGGAACAATATTTCCTTTAACCTTGTTTTCATAAGCTAGTTTGTGTTTTGATTCAAATTTAGATTATGCAGATACTGTTGTTTAAATGCATTTCCTGCAATGTTTTGTAATGCTATCACTTTCTGGTCCCACCAGCAGCCTGCACCTGAGAAGCCCTCGGGATCAAGCTTAGCTATCAGTGAAGTTGAATGTATTTGTGGTCTTGTTAAACAGAATAATTTATGATGCTTTTCAATAAGGGCTGTTTGTTGACTTTAGTGTCTTGAACATGAAAGAATTATAAATTGAAAAGAATGCATGGATCAACAAGGAGATAATAATTCAAATTTCTAAAGGATCTTGCTTCTTGGAAGGGAGGCCTTTGAAGTATTGTTTGCAAATTCAAATCCAAATGTTTGGTTCTGCCAACAGTGCAGATATATTCAACTCCATCCTGCTGCTTACATTATACAGGAAAACTGATATGCCCCCTGACCTTGCTGGTTGGGGTGCCACTTACGCTAAGAAAAATAGAAGCACCTCCACTTAACATTGGACACCATTTCAGACATTTGCACAGTAATAAGTGTCATCATAAGCATCACTGTGCAGTTTTGGTCCCCTTGAGGAATGATGTAAACCATTCAAGGTGGTTCAGAGAAGGTTCCTAGATTGATTCCCAGGATGAAGGATTTTCCTATGAAGAGAGATTGAGCAGTTTTGGTTTATACTCACTGGAGTTTAGAAGAATGAGAGATCAAATTGAGGTATGTAAAATTCCAAAGGGGATTGACAGGGTAGAAGTGAGCTGATGGTTCCCCTTGTTGGACATTCCAGAACAAGAGGCCATAGTATTAGACTAAGGGGTGGCAGATTTAAAACAGAAATACAGAGGAATTATTTCACGCAAAACGTCATGAATCTGTAGAATTCTCCACTACAATGTACAGTGGATGTTGGAACGCTAATTAATATTGGGATAAAAGGTTATGCAAGGTGGGCAAGAAGGTGGAGATGAGGCCAAGATTAGATCAGCCATGATCTAATCTCACTGTCCACCGTATCCAATCTTTTGATCATCTTTGAGGCATACAAGATGATCAAAGGGTTGGATAGGGTGGACAATGAGAGCCTTTTTCCTCGGATGGTATTGGCTAACATGAGGGGACATAGCTTTAAATTGAGGGGTGATAATAAGAGGATGGATGTCAGAGGTAGGTTCTTTACTCAGAGGGTAGTTAGGGCATGGAATACCCTGCCTGCAGCAGTTGTAGACTCGCCAACTTTAAGGGCGTTCAAATGGTCAGTGGATAGGCATATGGATAACATTGGAATAGTTTAGGTTAGCGGGTCATTAGGTTGGTTCCACTGGTCGGCGCAACATCGAGGGCCAAAGGGCCTGTACTGCGCTGTAATGTTCTATGTTCATATTGAATGGTAGAACAAGCTTAAGGCATTGAATTGTCTACTCTTGCACCTAGTTGTGTGTCCTTTTAAAAGTCCTGTATGCTTTCGTATTATTCTGGACATCACAAAATTCCATTCTTATGACATCAGAATATTTTTATAGACAATGAAGACACAAATAAGAGCACAAATATTATAAATGATCATAATCACCTTCTGTGAACATCTGCGTGTCCAAACTATAATGTTTAAGTGTATCCCAAGGAGAAACCCTGAATTACAAACAACTTGTAATCAAAGAAGGAAAGGCAACTTCAGTTTAGTGCAGGGAATCAAGACAAACTTAAAATTCACTGTGAGAAAGGAAATTCAGAATGTGATAGGTTGCATAATTGTTTTCAGACAAATAATACCAGATTGTCATGGAAGCATATATATAAAATGTCAGGTTTCATATCAAAAAAGAGGAATGACCCTTTTTATCTGTAGATAAGCCTTGTGATGTTGTGAATCAATTGAACAGATCTTTTAGCCACTTTGAAAATGATGATTTTGAGAAACATGATTGTGCAGCAAGCTTCACTTTGCGAACTAGAAGGCTCTCGTGTTACTACCAACAAATGGATGGCAGCGAAGCAATTCAAGCAACTGAATTCAGGAAAGCATACGACTCAGATCAGATCAGCTGAAAAATTCTGAAGAAATGTGCTCATCAGGTGGCAGTTCCTTTCTGTCTGGTCTTGCAAAAATATTTAACAGGCATACTGCTCCTTGTTGCTGGAAATCAACCATCATTGTCCCAGTTGCTAAGTCGCAGCCTGCTGAACTGAATGATTACCAACCAGTTGCTTTTGCATCGATAGTCAATGAAGTGTTTTGAGTGCATTGTGTCAAAGTGTCATTTAGAGCCTCTTGTTCCACATATTGATCAGTACAGATTGTCTATCAATCTCATAAGTCTGTGGACTATACTGCTCTGTCTTTGACCCATCTGATTCAACAGCACATGGATAGATTAGGCAACTATGCTCACACTACCTTTGTTGATTTCTTTTCAGTTTATGTCAGGCAACCATTCAAGCTTATTGAAAAACTGATAAACATTGATGTCAATCCTATTCTCCTACTTTGGATCAGTGATTTCCTCCATAAAACCCATTGGGTGTTAATTTCTGAGATTCACTCGGAGCCCATCTTAAAGAATGCAAAATCGTCCCAGGCTTAAGTACTGTCACCTCATCCCCTACATGAGTAATTGTTAATCAAGTGACATAACCAATCTGAATAATTCTGATGATACAATACATGTGGCTTTCATCAGGAATAATGAAGTAAAACAATGGGAAAGCGATGGAGAGGTTCATAAAATGGTGATAATTCTCTTAAACTGAATGAAAACGCAAAAAAAACACTGGTTATAGATTTTAGGAAAAATATAATTGATGTTGTTTCTGTGAAGATTCATGATGTGGGCATTGAAATAATTTCTTAACTGCAAGTATAAAGGGGTGGAAATCCCCCCCACCCACCCACCCAAACGACAAAGGGGTCTGATTTTACTATTTTGATTCTAAGTGCTGAATCTGGCCCCCACCTCTCTGAACTTACCTCTTCAGAAGCTGGAGCACCCAAAACAGACTTTTGCCAAGTATGTCTGTTTCGCGCTGAACCTGGACAGGTGAATGCAGTGGTAAAAGGGGAAATGCAATTAAGTTTGGGCGTCCAGCTCATAATTTAAATGCATGCAAGTATAAATTGACGTCACACCTGTTTTAGGTGTGGTCCCAATCACAGCCATTTTCAGGTCTTGGGATAAAGGAGGAATTGGCGCAGATTGTACTATTCGCCTCACGCCTGACTTTACCAAGTTTTTGCACCCAAAAACGCAATGGTAAAATCGGGCCGTAAGTGTCATAATGGAGTGATGTGCCAATCTCTCCAGTGCACTCCACACTGCAATCGTCCCAAATGCAGTCACTTTTTTTGGAGGGTTGGGAGTTTTCTGCTGGTGCTGAGGGAGGCAGGGCTGAACCTGGCTTCAGAGCGCTCTGGCGCCATGTCACAAGGCGCCCAATTTCACAGTGCAGCAGAAAAACTCCTCCTGTCTCCCACAGACATTAGGACACCCCCACCATCAGTGGCATTCCCCCCCCCGACATGGGTCATTGATGTTTGAGAATCACTGTGTCGTTGGTACACTGGCAGTGCCAACTGGCACATTGGCAATGTCAAACTGGCGCAACTGGGACGTCCAGAGGAAATTATTTCAATGCCCGCATCATCCAGCCAATTCCCTGAACGCCCAGGGGCCTCAAGTGATGTCCAAGCCCCCTGTTCTGACTATTGCACCAGGTCTCTGCTGGTGGAGGCCAGTAGCGATTTTTGCCGTTATTGTGCCACACCCGAAGGCAGAGAATTCCGTGCGCTGGGTGTTCAATGGACTGTGCATTTTTAAATGCTGCTTTAAATATGTTAATCACCCTTGCGTCCTTTCTGGGCACAATCCAGTTCATGCCATTAGAAAGGATTCGGGAGAATCACAAGCTATTTGGCACCAGGTGCGAAACTGATTTTTAAACCTGCATGATATTCTCCAGGATTAGTGCAATCTGTGCTCGGCACAGGTAGACCGTAGAATCATCTCTCCTCCTAGGTGTTAAAGTAGATGTTGAATTGAAGGGAACAGTATACAGATGTGTTGGCCAGGGGACGTACACAATTATACTACCTCAGAAAATTAAAATCTCTTTGAGTAGATCCTATGACCATGAAGAGCTGCTGTTGAGTATACTATGGTTTTTGGATGTTTCACCTGGTACTGTTGTTTTAGAAAGTACAGAGATTATTGAACCAGGTAGGAAATGTATTGGTGAATGGATCTTTCTTGTTGAAATCTGCTCTCGAAGTATTTTGTGTCATGAATGATGAGAATTGCCCCTTGTCTCCTTATTCCTGTTGGATGTCTTCAGGAAAAAGGCTACAATTCCTCAGATGCAGGACAAATCAGGTCCTGAACTTGTTTGTGCCCTTCTTTTGAGAGCAGTCCTAACCACTGTGTCATAGTGGCAGGGACCCAGATTCAATTCCCAGCTTGGGTCACTGTCTGTGTGGAGTCTGCACATTCTCCCTGTGTTTGTGTGGGTTTCCTCCCACAGTCCGAAAGACGTGCTGATTACGTGCGTTGGCCACGCTAAATTCTCCCTCAGTGTACCCAAACAAGTGCTGGAGTGTGGCGACGAGGGGATTTTCACAGTAACTTCACTGCGATGTTAATGTAAGCCTACTTGTTAAACTAGTAAATAAACAGTGTTTAACAGGAGCTTGATGTATAGCTGAGGATATGTACAGCTGGTGGGACTTACTGACTGATTTTAACGCATTGGAATAAGTTTTAATACATATTTAAAGTTAAATCTCTGTGATGGAGTAATTTGCTTTCCCTTATTGTTATTCATTTATATGAAATTTTTAAATGAATGAGCACTGTATCCCAAAATGAATTTCTAAATGCATAATAAAATGAAATTGAGAATCCAGAATGGACACTAATGTCCATAACCTACTGTCTCAATTTCTGTAATGTTGGAATCAGTGTTACTCAAATGAGAATTTTTCAAAAATGCTTCATGAGAGTCAAGTTATAGTTACAACTAAGAACACTAATGAAGTGGTCAATCTCATTACACATGAATTTTGGTCCTTTTGGTTAAGCTAGGAATAGTGCATTAATGAAAGAATCTACTCATAAAACTGAAGGATAAAAAAACAGAGCAGCTGGGGTGTAAAGAAAAAGGTAGGTATCATTTGGCCACAGAAAACCTTGAAGCAAACAATAAAAACCCCTTTATAAATGGTCATTGCTGTAACCATAACCTGACTTTCATGAAGCATTTTTAAAAACTTTTCGTTTGAGTGACATAGATGTTCTATCCCAACATTAGAGAAATGCTTACAACAGGTTGTGGGCATTAGCGTTCACTCTCGATTCTCTATCCTCATTAACGAACCCTGGAATTATGCTGGGTATAACAGGCAGCTGTGAATGACTTTGATTTTATTCCTCTAGTCAGTGATGGTCATGTTGTGATAAGGAGCTGACTTTGTTGGAAGTCAGTCTGAACTGTGGTCATTAATCTGTGTTACTACATAACAGCAGTACAGCATTACAGTATATATTTTTTAAATCTAATATTCTTTTCCCTGCTTATTTCTTATTAATTCATCCAGAAAGACGTTCCAGTTATCTATTGCTGTCATAATATTTAAGCATTATAATCATACCCTCCTCAATCTCGTTTAAGTAAGAATAAATTGAACTCTTGGACCCATTTGTCATAACTATCTAAATTGTGCTGCTCGATGATTTCAGAACTTATGATAGGAATGAGAAATACAGTTCAGCTAATTTAAGTTTCTTTATTAATTAGGTCAAATTCGGAATTTTACACTTGTTCACTTGTACCTAACATCCAACATGCACCGTGCTCCATGTCCAAATCAGAATTTCACTCTCTTTTAATGTTTCAGATGTGTCTGAAAACGATGGAACAGTCTCACTCATGGCAGAACTCTTGGGTGGCTTTTTGGTTCTCACGATGCATATACAATGAGCTTGCTAATCAGAAAAAAATAGGCTGCCTTTGCTTTCTGTGGAGTGCATGGATTAATTGCTGCTTTATACGTGATCACAGTATGTCCTGATTTACAAGATGTGGGTATGCCGGCGTTGGACTGGGGTAAACGCAGTAAAAAGTCTGACAACACCAGGTTTCAGTCCAACCGATTTATTTGATAGTAAATTCACTAGCTTTCGGGTTAGCCCCTTCGTCTGATTTACAAGGGCAAATTTATTTGCAAACTTTCTGTAATATTAATGTGGCTTTGATCATTTTGATCCATATGTGAGATCTTGGATCAAGCTGTGAGGTGCATTTATAGCGGCAAAAAGGTGAAATTGTTGCAATGAGGACAGTGCTGACAAACATTGACTTTCACTTGGTACACTGAGAGGGGAGATCTCTGCCAAAATCCCTCCTAGAGGTTGAAATTAAACAGTTGGTGATGCGTAAGTATTGGGCTTCGTTGACTAGAACTTTAAGGTGGTTATCACATTGCGAAGTATCTTGTTAGGGCTTTCTACCATGCTGAAGGCCCTAAAGCTGTTGAAGAAACCTGGGTTTGTGATAACTGTGTTGAAATCGTTATGTTGGGGGCAAGTATCAGAATAAACACCAAGCCAGGATTTGTTATCTTGCAAGTTTTCTGAGAATTTTGAGACTTGAGTCAGAACAATGTCCTTTTGAGTCAAGATCCTCCACATAAGTTTGAGTTTGTTTGTTGTGGGGACAATTGGAGGTAGGGACAGTTAACCATCAGGTGTAACAGTTCCTCCTGGATGGGTCAGTGTGTATCCTGATGGATCTAAGTGTTAAAAGAGAATGATGGGGGCAAGCTGAGGTATATAACCTCACTCACTATGATAGATGAATTGTCATATCCATCCAGCGAGGTTAGAATTCATGCTGTATTGATCTGCTAGGCTAGTTTATAAGATTGCTCTCCATGCTGGTCATGTAGTCCTCAACTAACAATCTTTTGAAACCTTGTGCTGAAAAAGAAAGATGGCTGCGGTGTCTTTTGTGTATTTGCAGATTAAGGTTGGGAGCAACAATAACTTGGAGATGATTCCTTTGGTGATTCTTAATATAACTACCCTCTCTTGATGACTTTTTACATTTTAGTAGGAAGAATAGGGTGGTCACCTATTAGTTAGAAGATACAAGTCTAGGTGGGATCGAGGAATAAAAGGATCTCGGAGTACAACATCAATCATTTTTCATTGCCTCACAAACCAGTGCTGAATTTTATTTCTAGAAGTATAGAATTGGAAAAATAGGGCAATTGTGCTGTTTCTTCATTGGATCACACTTGGAATACTCTGCAGTTCTGATTGCCGTATTATAAAAAAGATATAGGGGCACAGGAGAGAATGCAGAGAATATTTATGAAGATGGTACTAAAAATGCTTTGTTGTACGTAACAAGGAAGGATCGGCAGGCTGGATTTTTTTTGCTCTTGGGTGGAGAGGGGGCCTCGTGCTGGTCTGGTAACCTAATGGAGGTATTTAAGATTGTGAAAGGTTTGATAAAGAGATACAGAAAGAATAGTTATGTTCTTGCAAAAAGAAACCGAGGCCATCAATAAAAGATACCTTGTATCTAACGGAAAATTCGGAAGAAACGCATTACCCAAACAGTGGTATAAATATGGAACTTGCTGCCACACAGAGTGGGTGAAATGAATAGTCTGGATGCATTTGGGGCAAGCTAGACAAACATATGAGAGAGAAGGGAAAAGAGGATTCCAATGATAGATTTAGGTGAGGAAAGATGGGAGAAGTCCGAAGACAACACTAATATTGTATTACCACTTCACTGTGCTGAAGTATTACTTTACTTTAAATTACGAACTGTGCTCTCTGGACTGGTATCTTCTGGTACAGTCATGGTTGTTGCTAGTTTGCACAGGCAGTTCATTGATTTATTTATTGCTTTAAGCATGTTGCAGAGAAAATTTTTTTTTGTTTCCATTCTGATACTAAATATCCTAATTGTTTGATTTAGCAAGGGCATTATTAATGTAAAACACTGGTAATGTTCATTGTATGACCAGGGGAAAGCTGTCTGTGTTTGCTCATAGTAACATCCCTAGCCAATTGTGTAGTTAAGCAAGATTAGAGGACTCCAAAACAATATACCAGTTTCCTTCTGTGTCTTCAAACAGGAATATTTAACATGCCAGTGGAGTAACCTAGCTGGGAAAAATTCAACTGAATGGCCTGAATCTCAGGTAAATTCTAGAGGGTGAGGAAGGTGCAAAGAAGGAAGATAAGTGAGCCAACCTGGTATAAATGGTTCTGAAGTTATACTGTTGGTAATGGAAGATGAAAACCAAGTTAACCCTCCAATACACGCTCTCAATGTATGGGTTTTGCATACAGTTGAACTGTAGGTTTTCTTTGCTAGGATTTCAATACAGGTTTTTTTAATTATTTGTGTCACAAGTAGGCTTATATTAACATTGCAATGAAGTTATTGTGAAAATCTTCTAGTCGCCGCACTCCAGTGCCTGTTCAGGTACACTGAGGGAGAATTTAGCACAGCCAGTGCACCTAACCAGCACGTCTTCCAGACTGCGGGAGGAAACCCATCCAGATACAGGGAGAACATGCAGACTCTGCACAGTCACCCGAGCCAGGAATCGAACTTGAGTTCCTGGTGCTGAGAGGCAGTAGTGCTAACCATTGTGCCACTGTGTTGTTCATGAAGTCTTTATACCATCAAAAGAAAATAAGAAATTTGGGCAACATTGAGTTTTGTGTTGCAAAATTGTGGAGCAGCTTGCTACAAAGTATAGTTGCTGATGATAGCTTATGTGCTTCACAAGTTTATAAAAACACTTTTTTTTCATCTCTGCTATATTAACATTAACATGCAGCTGAGTCTATATCACAATGAAAATATAATAATAGACAGAGAAGTAACTCAGGCTTTTAAATATTCTGACGTGAATATTGTAAGTGGGAAGTGGTGAAAGGGGTTATGTTAGCGATGCTGAAAGCATAACAGAGACAAAAGGCACAGACCGAAGATAATAAAAGTAAAACTGACTTCTGTGGATGAACTGAAATTGCCTGATTTGGGAGGAAAAGAAAATCTAAAGGAATGTTTTAAATTTAACTTCATGCAATCATCAAACAAGAATTCCTGTACTTGTGTATGGATACTGATATGTAATGTGATTATGTTTGCAATGTATCAAATTATAGAGACAAAATAACTTGTATTAGAGATGAAGGCAGAAGTGCATACATATTCATTTAAATTGGGCAAATTGTGTCCACCAAACTTGGAATACATTTTGAGGCAAATTTTATATCCTTAGGTTTAATGGAACATAGCTGACAGAAAACTTCTCTAATCTTAGCCAAAGGATAATGGAACTGAATAAAATAATGATGGAAATGGGAAAGCATTTAATCGAACATAGTGTGCGTTCACTGAGTCAAGGGATGGAAAATTATAATTTTAAGCAGAAATTTGAGAATGTGGGACTTCCCACTGGAGTGGAAACAGCTACATATAGATTCAGTTTGTGAAACTGTGATAGGCTTATGAAGGTATACTGGAGAAACGCCACTTGTTTCAGATAGGTAATCAGTGATGACTTAAAATTGTCAACTGAAAGAGGAATGGTGCTAGGAGAAAGTTCTTTTATGCACACTGTTGTTTGCCACAGGTGGTGCTTGAGGCACAGAGCACACCTTTTAAGAGAGAGTTGGATAAACATTTGAAACAGTGGTACTTGCATGTACTTTTTAGAGAGAGTGGTTTTGGTTTTGGGTGGCTTTAACAGATTAACAGGCAAAACTCTTTACTTTTGACATTCTATATTAATGTCTTTGATTTGGATATCCCTGACAGGCCAACATTTATAGCACATCCTTAGTTGCCCTTGAAAAGCTGATGGTGCGCCTTTTTATTAAATGGCTGCAAATCAATGCATAAGTAAGGGTATTGACCAAGTGACAATGAAGGAACAGTAATGTATATCCAAGTTAGAATTACATGTGACTTGGAGGTAATAGTGTTTCCATGCACCAACTGCCATTGTTCTTCTAAATGGTAGAGCTGTAAAGTGCGTGGAGGGTGTGGAAAGTCTGCAGAGATCTGATTAGGCTGAGCGAGTGGGCGAGGACCTGGCAGATGGAGTATAATGTTAGCAAGTGTGAGGTTATCCACTTTGGCGATAGGAGGGACTATTATTTAAAGCTGCAGCGTGCTACGGTGCAGAGGGACCTGGGGGTCCTTGTGCACGAGTCACAAAAGCCCAGTCTGCAGGTGCAGCAGTTGATCAAGAAGGCGAATGGAATGTTGGCCTTTATAACGAGGGGGATAGAATATAAAAATAGGGAGATCTTGCTGCAACTGTACAGGGTACTGGTGAGGCCCTGGAGCACTGTGTGCAGTTTTGGTCGCCGCACTTGTGGAAGGATGTATTGGCCTTGGAGGGAGTGCTGAGGAGGTTCACCGGAGATGAGGGGGTTGGCCTACGAAGAGAGACTAAATAGACTGGGTCTGTACTCGTTGGAGTTTAGAAAGATGAGGGGGGATCTTATAGAGACATATAAGATAATGAAGGGGATGGATAGGGTAGAGGTAGAGAGATTCTTCCCGCTTAGAAAGGATAGCAGGACTAGAGGACACAGCCTCAAGATAAGTCGGGGGGAGAGCAGTTTAGATCAGAGTTGAGGAGGAACTTCTTCACTCAAAGGGTGGTGAATCTCTGGAATTCTCTGCCCATTGAAGTGGTGGAGGCTACCTCGCTAAATATATTTAAGTCAAGGTAGATAGGTTTCTGATAGACGGGGGAATTAAGGGTTATGGGGAGAAAATGGGAAAGTGGAACTGATCCACTTCAGATCAGCCATGATCTTATTAAATGGCAGGGCAGGCTCGAAGGGCTAGATGGCCTACTCTTGCTCCTATTTCTTATGTTCTTAAAGATGGAAGGGAGTGAACCTCTTAATCGAATTGTTTGTTAGAGTACTTAAAGGTTGGTATATGAAACTATGCATAACCGTAAATAAAATCTGTGATAGTAGATTTAGCTAAGAGATGTAATCTGCTATAACATTTTAACTTTCTGAATTTTAGATGAATTGTATGTAATTTACAATATCAGATTTATTCTGCATCACCAAAATTAGTTCAAATTGGATAATTTAATTTGCTCATCTGCAATTTTGAGTTAATCTTTGACAATTGCATCTGATTTGTTAATACACTCTTTTCAACTCCTGTAAGAGCTTCAAATTAGGTAGTTATGATTTTCCTAATCTTTTCTATTTCAACTCCCACCACAGCCAGCCCTTCCTCTGTGGGAATGGTAAGCAAGTATTTTAGAGTAGGATAGTTAGATAATGCATAGAGTACAATAATCTCATTGGACAGTTTGAGTTGTAACAGAACTGCAATCTGCAAATTGTGCAGAGGGTGTGGAGAGTCTACAGAAGGACCTAAATAGGCTGGGCGAATGGGCCAGGAAATGGCAAATGGAATTTAATGTTGGCAAGTGCGAGGTGGTCCACTTTGGTAGGAATAATGGTGGGAAGGATTATTACTTACGTGGCGAAAAACTGCAGCAGGCGACGGTGCAGAGGGACCTCGGGGTCCTTGTGCATGAGTCGCAAAAACCCAGCTTGCAGGTGCAGCAGGTGGTCAGGAAGGCGAATGGGATGCTGGCCTTCATAGCGAGGGGGACTGAATATATAAGTAGGGAGGTCTTGCTGCGGCTGTATAGGGCATTGGTGAGGCCGCAGCTGGAGTACTGTGTGCAGTTTTGGGCGCCGTACTTACGCAAGGATATTTTGGCCTTGGAGGGAGTGCAGAGGAGGTTTACTAGGCTGATACCGGAGTTGAGGGGGTTGAGCTATGAGGAGAGGCTGAATAAACTAGGCTTGTACTCGTTAGAGTTTAGAAGAATGAGGGGAGATCTCATTGAGACGTATAAGATGATGAATGGGATGGATAGGATAGAGGTGGAGAGACTCTTCCCGCTCAGAAAGGACAGTAGGACTAGGGGGCACAGCCTCAAGATAAAGGGGGGGTGGTTTAGAACGGAGTTGAGGAAGAATTTCTTTACTCAAAGGGTGGTGACTCTCTGGAATTCTCTGCCCGTTGAAGTGGTGGAGGCTACCTCGCTAAATATTTTTAAGACGCGGGTTGATGGGTTTTTGATAAGAGAGGGGATTAAGGGTTATGGGGAGAGGGCGGGAATGTGGAACTGAGCCACGACAGATCAGCCATGATCTTATTGAATGGCGGGGCAGGCTCGAAAGGCCAGATGGCCTACTCCTGCTCCTATTTCTTATGTTCTATCTTCTTCCAAAGTTAATTTCTTTTAGTCAGTTTCAATCCCAAGCTTTACTATTACTTTGAAACATATTCCAAAGCCTTCTATTCTCTGATAAATAGGAGCCCAAAATATTTTCCACCCCTCCTCTCCTTAAACAGGAGACTTTTACAGTAAAGAGCTATGAAGGCTTAAATCCTGCAATCAAATAAAGACTTAAAAAGGTAGTAGTATATTCCTTGTGTCTTAATAAGGAATTAAATTCTGACTTTTGAATAAGATTGGAAAAGGTTATAGCGTTTATATACTTATCTCAAATTTTGTTTGGCTCTTTGGAAGGTTATTATTGCTGGATTGCCTGGTACGTATCCATTATGTTTAGAATACTGACTGTTGGTACATTCTTCCAGTGATAAACCCATACATCAAAAAAAGTCAATTCGACGTACTGAAACATCACACTATTGAAACAAACAAAATAATTGAGCTACTTCTGGGACCAGGGTGGAGCGGGTACTACATTTTCCACGCTAATATTTATGAAGATGTGGTGTCATTTATTAATTTTCATATGTTCTGCTTTTGGCTAGGTTCAAGGTTACAATGCCTCCTTAGCAACAGAAATCATTCAATAATTCAAACCTGTTTTGTTAGAAAGTTAAACCTGTTTCATAAGCTTTGCTCAAAAGCAAAGTGATTGTCTATAACGTTCCTCAGTAAAAAATTACTTTGATAGTTTGCTTCAATGGAGTTCAACAGGGTCCATTAAACTGATTCCTGGGATGAGGGAATTGTCATATGAGGAGAGACTGTGTTGACCAGAATAAAAGTAAAGTTCTGAGGATATTGGGGATCTGAAATAAAAACAGAAATGCTGTAAAAGCACAGCAGGTCTAGCAGCATCTATGAAGAGAGAATAGAGTTAATATTTCAAGTTGGTTCTGTCTCCTGAGTTGAAGAGAGGTAGAAATGTGATGTGTTTTATGCTGTTGAAAAGGGTGGCAGAATAAAATTAGTGGTTAAACAAGATTAAATGACAAGATGTCATGGAGACAAGACAAAGGGATTAGTAATGATGGTGTCAAAGATTAAACACAGTGAAAAGTCTGACAACACCACGTTCAAGTCCAACTGATTTATTTGATAGTACACTCACCAGCTTTCGGGGTTAGTCCCTTCATCAGGTGAATGGAGAGTTTTGGCCTCAGACAGAGCATATAAAGCACAGACAGTTTACAGATTACTGATTAGAATGTGAATCTTTACACCTAACCTGCTGTTCAAGTCTGAAAGTGGCTGACAATGTGAGTGGAAGGAGCACTGATCACAGGTTAAAGAGATGTGTATTGTCTCCAGACAGTACAGTAAGTGAGGTTTTGCAAACCCAGGCAAGTCACAGGGGTTACAGATAGTGCGACGTGAACCCAAGATCCTTGTTGAGACCGTCCTCCATGAGGTTTGCAAAACCTCACTTACTGTACTATCTGGAGACAATACACATCTCTTTAACCTGTGATCAGTGCTCCTTCCACTCACATTGTCGGCCACTTTAAGACTTGAACAGCAGGTTAGGTGTAAAGATTTGCATTCTAATCAGTAATCTGTAAACTGTCTGTGCTTTATATGCTCTGTCTGAGGCCAGAACTCTCCATTCACCTGACGAAGGGACTAATCCCGAAAGCTAGTGAGTGTATTATCAAATAAATCAGTTGGACTTGAACCTGGTATTGTCAGACTTTTTACTGTTTTTACCCCAGTCCAACGCCGGCATATCCACATCACGTCGAAGATTAAAGCAGATGTTAATGGTGCCTTGGCACTTTACGGCCTTCTGGATGTAACATTCAGTTAAGAACTTCAGTTCATTAACCCGGTCTTTTGATTCTAAAACCCTCCCACCCCCGGCTTCCCACCCAATCTGTGCTAGTCTGTTTCTTGTTCTCATGTTTTGCTTTCAGAAAGCGCTGAAACACATTCTGCCGTCTGAAATTTTATGCTGCCAGTAGTACCTGATTTAGTCTTTAATACCATCATTCCCACTCCATTTGTCTTAAGTCCATGTCATTTAGTTTCTCCTGACCTCCAACCCAACAATGACCTTCTATTCTGTTCCATTCACTTTCAACAGCATAAAACCCTCCATATTTCTACATTTTTACAGCCCCAAACAAGTCATACAGACTCGTAACATTAAAATTTGTTTTTTTCCCCTCCGCATATGTTGCCAGACTTGCTTAGATTTCCAGTATTTTCAGTTTTTATTGTGTAGACCAGGTCCATGTTCCCTCGAGATCAGAAAAATGAGTGGTAATCCCATTGAAATGTTACACGTTTGAGAAGTTTGACAGAGTAGATGCTGGGAGAATGTTCCCTCTGGCTGGAGAGCCCAGAACTTGAGATCGTTGGGGACGATTCTTAAGTGTCGAATTCACTGGAAAACTGGAGTAACTCACGCTGTCTTTTTCAGTGGGAGTTCACATTAGAATCTCACACGTTCTGTGCACTGCAAAGTGCAACATCGTGAATGTCATTAGATTTTAGGGGGTGGGACCAATTCATATGGAGAAGCTGAAATCAGCGGGTCTGAGTGCATGCACAGTGATTCCGAAGTGTCAGCCGCTGGTTTGGCCAGCGATTGAGCTGGCCTGCCCACCCCAATAGCAGTGGCAGTGGGGCCCCACCCCCTGGCACTTCCCCAAACCCAATGGCAATATCATGGTCCCTGGGCATTGGCACTTTGCCCCTTGGGCAGTGCCAAGGGGCACAGACTGACACTGTCAGGGTGGCTCATACCCGGGGACATCGTCCAACCTCCTGAGGAGCCCTGATTGCCCCCCACTTCACTCCAGCAGGGTTGGGCTGCTAGCTCCCTGAAAATGGGGAGCTACTGTGATCCCCGCTGGAGTAAAACACTCTGGTAGGGCAGGAGATGCTAATAGGCCTGAAGAATTAAGTCCTGGGCCCGCTATAGAATTTAAATAGAATATAAAAGGCTATTTAAATGCTAGCCCTGCCTCCCAGCAAACTTCCGGCACCATGCAGATGCCGCCGGAATTCCGGGCCTGGGACACGCAAGTGTGGCTCGCAAGAAATCTGCGAATTGGCTGATGCACAATTGTCTCAAAGGAGTTGATAGTTTAGAAATGAGATGAAGAGAAATTTATTAACTCAAGGGCTTATGAACCTTTGGAATTCTCTACTGCAGCAAACTATTGGTGTCTGGTTGTGGAGTATGTTCAGATCGGATCAATAGAAGTTTAAATGCTGAAAGAATCCAGGATATCGGGAGACCGGGGCAGGGGGAGGCGGCAGTTGTAGCTGAGAACATAAGAAATAGGAGCAGGAGTAGGCCATCTAGCCCTTCGAGCCTGCCCCATCATTCAATAAGATCATGGCTGATCTGTCGTGGCTCAGTTCCACATTCCCGCCCTCTCCCCATAACCCTTAATCCCCTTGCCTATCAACCCGCGTCTTAAATATATTTAGCGAGGCAGCCTCCGCCACTTCAACGGGCAGAGAATTCCAGAGATTCACCACCCTTTGAGTGAAGAAGTTCCTCCTCAACTCCATTCTGAACCGCCCCCCCTTTATCTTGAGGCTGTGCCCTCTAGTCCTACTGTCTCTTCTGAGCGGGAAGAGCCTCTCCACCTCTATCCTATCCATCCCATTCATCATCTTATATGTCTCAATGAGATCTCCCCTCATTCTTACAAGTATTCCTCTCTGAGGAAGAAGATCTTGTATTATGACAGAGCAGTCTTGAAAGCCTAATTGGCTTATTTCTGCTCCAAATTCTTATGTTTTTGTCCTTTTAAAATAGATTAATCAAATGTGTGTATCAAAATAAATTATTTACTGAAGTCTTGCTATAAAGCAATATTTTTGTTATAGTTGCAGGTGGAAATACTGACATTTTGGTTTGAGAAGTTGAGCATTCTATTAAATCATGTAGAAGAAGAATTTAAAATGTAACATGAGCTGTCTAAATTATTTTGCAAGCTCTTGAGCTATACATAGCACAGTATTGAACATTTGTTCATTGCTGAGTTAAGCAAGTTCACTTTTTAAATGTTTGGTGTGCCAAAACGAACAAGTTAAATTGAAAAGTTATGTGATACATTTTTAGAGCAAATAGGTTGCATAATGGGTGAATACTTTGTCATTTATAATGGAAACATTTATGATTCATAGTCATTTTTTAATATCAGAATTATTTTCACACTTATATGGCAAACAAATTAAATGAAAAAAATCTCTTGTTTCTAGCCCCGTGCAAATCCCTTTCCAATCTGCAGTTTCTGCTTGGGGACAAAGGAGTACAATCGAGAAAAAAAACCGGAAGATCTCATCTCCTGCGCAGACTGTGGTAGCAGTGGTGAGTTGAATCATTTATACATCAGTGGTTCAACAAATAAAAAAAAACATTTTATGCTGGGGGAATTTCGTTATCCATCAGCAGTCCTTGTAAGATTTTTTTATCCTGCATTAACATGTTGAATTTTAAGCACAGTTCAGATATGCAACCCATTGTGATGCTCAGCAGGCGTTTGTTGCATTTCAGGCTTGGATGCTATTCCTTAACGCACATTCTTTTCATTATGGATTCATGTAGGGGGGAAAATCATAAGAACAAACTCAATTAAGACCTAGTTGGGAATAATGAAGTCAGAAGCAGATAAATAAGTAATTTAACATTCCTACCCTATCTTGCCCATTTACACTGTTAAGTTCATACTAGAATCAACCCAGAAGTGATTTTGTACCTCAAAATAAATAAATAATGTTGGTCACCTATTTTTGCCAGTAGTTGTATTGTAAGTTTGTTAATGTCAGTTCTTCGTACTTGCAATTATTAGATTTTAGAAGGCCAGATCTATGATGATGTATAAAAGCTGCAGATGAAGACACAGCATTTAACATGAATAAGCATTAGTCCTGGTAGATACATCAACTATTTGTAGCCTTTCATGTATTAAAACATCCTCTTGTGCTTTACAGAGAAGATCAGGGAATCTGTACAGTGGAATATTCAGTTAGACAGATAGAATATTGATATTGAATTGAGGAGGGTGAGAAAGGATGTGGAAAGGAGAAGGGGTTTAGGAAGAGACATGGTGATTATGAGGTTAATGAGGACTCTAGGAATGGCTAGGCTAGGAATGATGAAGATGTAAATGAGGATTTGGCCAATATTGGGAGAGGTCGAAATTTGGGAAGGTGGTATAACCATGATGGAAGTCCTGGAATGTGAGATGTTGCACAGGTTAGAGGAGTTATTCAGGGCATAGTGCCCCCATGTCTTGGAAGGTAGTTGAAACTAGCCCGATGGAATACAAGGTTGTACTGTGTAAGAAGTTCCTGAGATTAAAAATAAGAAAAAATGTGAGCTCATCAAATAATGGGTGAGAGAAATATCTCAAGAACTTCAGTAAATTATTCAGGATTCTGTTTTTGGATGAAGATAGCCTGCTCTTCTCATTTTAAGGTGTTCTCTTAACTTGAGTGATTTATGAAGTGACCATCTATCTCCTAACCATTTAACTATTGGAGGAAAGTTTTGTCTTCATTGCCTGGTTGCTAACCAGTCTGGGCAAAGGGCAGGAGGCAAATCTGGTAGGAGGATTGCATGTCTCTGCCAAAACATGGCTGTTTTCCTTTCATTAATTTCTGTAGGAAGAAAGTCAGATTGGTTTTGTTAGCAAAACATCTTCTCTACTAGATTTTACATTCTGCACTTTCATAAGCTCTCCATTTTGAGAGGGGTAAATCATGTGATGAACCCTGTTTGCGGGATCGAGTACTCACTGAGGGAAGAATTGGGACTCATTTCTTCATAGAAGGATGACGCAAATAATGTTGCAGACTGTGAATGCCAGAACATTCAGAATGCCAAACTCATTTGCCACCAAGATGTTACTTGAAGGTATGTAAAATATGCAGATACATGACCCGGATAAATTACTGCATATTAAGTAAGGATCCTGGACAAGAACCAGAAGACAAAGTAAATGATGTATGAAAGAGAAAAAAGAAAGGAACAGAGCTGTAAATTGGAGACAGTCTGACTGGAAAGTCTCTGCTTTTGCATTTTTTTTTACCCCTACAGTGTAAATGCAAAACTATTTTTTCCTTTAGACCTCTTATTTTTAAGTTTATTTCTCCCTGACCCCCACCCCACTCTCGCACCTGTATGAATTGATCAGAGCCATCTGTTATCTCAACCCCTCTGTCTAAAATTCTTTTCCTGAAACCTTTTGTCATCAACTAACTCCCCAGCTCTTCAACTTAAAGCTTTAGAATTCTATAAATTGTTCTGTTTCTCCATGTGAAGTGTTTTGAAAAAGTTACTGGATTCATATCCAATCCAAAATGAAGGGAGTATAATCTCCTGACTAACCATTGAAAGAGTCCCATAGGCTTTGAGCAGTTTCATCAGTCTTGCTGTAATGCCTATTTAGCAGGACTCTATTACATAAAACTACCCATTTATTAGCATTCATTGGCTACCTAATTCAGATCATAAGGAATCATCATCCAGGAAAGAGAAAGATTCATACCAAAGAAGTAGCAGAAAATTCTTGAGGTTGCTGTTATGGCAGATTAATGAGGCTAGCTATGATAATTTTATTCTACATCTTTGCCATTAAGTAACAGGACCAAGTTAAACAATCTGGTAGGTAGTGGTTATCGTAGTAATTGTCGGGGAAAAAGAATGGTTTAAAAATACCAAAATCATAAATTTATCATTGTAAAATTTCAAGCAGCTGTTTTCAGTACGCTCAGGATTGTGCAGGAAAACAAACAAAATAAGTTTTAGCGTCACAATTAGGCTTACATTAACACTGCAGTGAAGTTACTGTGAAAGTCTCCTAGTCACCACACTCCAGCACCTGAAATTTTTCAATGATAAATTCATGATTTTGGTATTTTTAATCATTCTTTTTCCCCTACAATTAATATGATAATCACCACCAACCAGATTGTTTAATCTGGTCCTGATCTTAATGGCAAAGTTATAGAATAAAATGATCATAGTTAGACGGAAAGTCCCTTGGTTGCCACATGCCGGCATCTGTTTGGGTACACTGAGGGAGAATTTAAACACAGCCAATACACCTAACCAGCACGTCTTTCGGACTGAGAGGAAACTGGAGTACTTGGAAGAAATCCACACAGACATGGGGGGGATCGTGCAGACTCTGCACAGACAGTGACCCAAGCCAAGAATCAAACCCAGGTCCCTGGCGTTGTGAGGCTTGTATTTGAGACCAGTGGGTCCCATTTCTTTTTGGAGGTTGTGTTAAGTAGCGGAAACAATGAGATTATTGGAGGTAATATTTTTGATGCAGGTAGCAGGTTTGGTTTAACAGGTATTTTAGAGGGTTTTATGTTTTTTAGGAAAGGGGGTGAAGTGGAGAGAGCAATGCTGCCTAGTTTGTCTCACCAAAACACCTATAAAAAGCCATTGTTGGTTTGTTGAGGTATGAAACCCGAGACCTAGTTGACTTGAAACTACAAAATCAGAACGACATTGGCAACTTGTGTCAAATGTGTTTTTACAGTTTGAAAAGTCAATGTAACACTCCTGGGCATCTCCACAGTAAGAAAGCAAGAGAGTAAGTAAACACATACAGCAAGCATAGCAATCAAATACAAAACTATCTGAAAAATAAATGGATAGATTTCTACATTAAAAATTTTACATAGAACTGAAATGAAAAATTAAGCCAAAAATGAAATAAATAGATCATGTGGCAACAGTGCAAAAAATGTGATGATTTAGTGTGCATTGGCAGAGATCAATAAAATGTGTTTGCCTGTGATTTTTTTTAATATAGCAAATTCTAGATGTGTATTCAGAAATACTTTGCTGAGAATGAGACACTTCTTGGTGTTGAGACGAGGGGTGGTTCCATAGATATTCCCATCTCTTAAGTCTACTCAGAACACTTTCTAGAACTTGTTATGCTCTTTTCCACTGCTATGAATTTAACAATATACAAGAGTAGTGGTTGATTCAAATTAGGAAATGCAAGAGAGGAATGTTTTGCTGGAAATGAGAATAAAGGCTGTGCTCATTTATTCTGACACTAAGTTACTTGAGCTAGGCTCCAGTTATTTTGCATTTGATATTTTCTTGTGATGCCACCATTGGAACTTCACTATTAAATTATTTTAAACTTGATCGTACAGTTCTCTCATTTCAGTTGTTTGGAGTCCAACATATGAATAGCAATAGAAAGAAAAATGTCATTAAGATATTCATTAATGTTGACATTCTTGGTTTCTTTTTTCACTTATTACTGATAACCATTAACCAGATTGCTCAGACCTGACTTTTAGAATATTTCTGTAAAATTGTAAATGCAGTGAGCTGGAGTTGAGAGTTAATTATGTAAAATAGATCTCTAGTAGTTATGAGAGAAAATGGGAGGTTTTGTAGGCAAGTCTTTATATGACTTTCATGGATCGACTTACATTTGAATTAATGCTGATACCCGTTCTGCCTCATTAGGATCAAATTATCTTTAATTAGCTGCACAGATGTATTGGGTGATGCACTGCTTTCTGCAAGAATACTGAAATGTGGAGTTGCATACTTAGCATCATTGATAGGACATAATAATCTATTATACCTGACTAACAGTACTCTTACATGTTTTTCCAGTAGCAAGTTTTTTTTAATAAAGGAGAGATTTAATGATATTTAATGGTCATGGTTTGGTTGGTTCAGTGCAATGTACTAAGAAATTCTTATGGGGCAGTTTATGTAGAACTGTGTCCATTTTACACTGTCCAATCCATTGTATCAGCACACGTAGTACGTGACTCTTGGACTGAAAATTTTGTTAAGATGTTTAATCGGTTAGAATAGAGTGCATGAAATAGGGAAAATATTTTTGTTTGAATTGGTAAAGCCTGTTCCAAATCATCAAAAGCATTTGATTACTTTTTGGGCAAGTTTTAATACTTGCATATGTAACTCTAGTGTCTGTTTTTTCATTGTTGTAAAATGTTTCCTGACTTCAAGTATCAACAAATAGCACGACAGTGCACACATAATGGGAGATTGCTTTCCCCGTTGAATATCTGAGTATAATGTCTCTTCATCATATATTTCAAAAGTCAACTTCAGTTTTCTTTTCTACTTGTAATTACATGCCTTTTTGTAATTTAGTACTGTACTCTTGTCAAATTTCTATTTTTATACCAGTTGTTAATCCAAATATGCATGTTTTTGTTTTGTCCAAAATGTTGCCACCACTTATGAAGTAGTGATTACTTGACAGCATATTCTATACCAAGCACTGATTTTTAATCTGTTTCATTTTGTGATAGTACAGTAAAACATTTACCTGCATTCAGATGAGTGGTTAATTTTTACATACATCTAAGGCTCTTTTCTCAGAGATTCTTTGCAACAATTAATTTGCTTAGTTAATTTGACCACCTCAAGGGGAGTGGGAGTGCATTGCATGACTTAACGTTTATTCCTTAATTGATTACCATGATCTCAAATCTGAAATATAATGAAGGAACCACTGTACTCAAGCATGCAGGCAAGTGCGTTCCTTCTCTTTAATCAACCAGATTTATTTTTCTCTCTCTTATTGGGCTGTTTGTGCTCAAGTACTGAAATATCTTAACCAATATGTTTTATATGTGGATTTCCCAGTAACGCTGTATATTCAAGAGCAACATACTGCAAATGCTGGAAATCTGAAATAAAAACAGAACATTTTGGGAATATTTGGCGGTTGCTAGCAGCATCAGTGGAGAAAGAAACAGAGTTAACATTACAGGCTGGTGACCCTCTGTCAGAACTCTGTGATCCTATGTATACTTCTACTAGAGGTATTTATATGGCACCTTTCCCAAGACACCTAATAGAGATCTAATCAGACAGAAATAGACAACAAACCAAGGCCAAATTGGGATGGATGACCAAATCTTAGTCAAAGAGGTGCATTTTTAAGGAGGGTCTTAAAGAAAAAAAAATGGCATGATGGTGAAGCATTATGGTTTGGGGGGAAAAAAAAGCCCCAGAATGTGGGGCCTAGCCAACTGAACAGCATTATTATCAAAACTGGAACAGAAGAAAAGAGGCACAAACTGTCAAAATCACAGTCCATGGAACCGTAAAGAAGATGAGATTTTAAAAAGTGATTTTTATCTGGGCGAGGCTGCATGCAAAAAACATCAAACTTGTTACAAACATATTAGCTTATCTTGGGGGTCATTTGAAAAACTAAGCTGTATTTGTAGAAAATTACTTTTATCTCACAAAGCAGTTAGGGATATTTTTCACCCAGGTAAAGCTCAATCCCTTTTTTTAATGAAGTACTTGTTATAGAGTAAACAACAATTGGCATTTTACAGAAACTAGAAATCAAATAGTGATCATTAATATTATTAAAACTAATTCCAACAGCAAATGGGAGAAAAATGTTCAAGTGTAAATCATTGAGTTGATTAAGTGACAACATGATGGCTTCTTTGAAATTTAAGAAAATACTCTGAACATCTTTTCCCCTAAAATTCTAGCTTCCCATTGCTAAAACTGATATTTTGATGAAAAATGTGTAATATTTTAAATCTTGCAGTTGAGGTTCACAACTGATGTGGCAGTCACTGGAAGTAATAAGTTTTACATCTGCACCATTTTTGCTTCTTTTCCTCTATTTATTTCTCCTATCCCAAGATTTTTAATTTTGTTTTCTCTCTCTTTCTCATTTTTTCCCCCTCTCCCCTCCTGTCTCTCCTCTTTTTTTCCCACCCCCTCCTTTTCTGTCTCCTCCTCATCCTCCTCGTCCTCGGTCTCTCTCCCACACTCCTCCTGATTTAATGTCTTTTCTCAAGTGTATGTTTCCATGTTGGTTGTCTCCGTCTCTTGGTACATAGACACACTTTCTTCTTCTCATTCACTCTTGATTTTCCTTTTTTCGGACTAGGGTGCTTTACCATTCGTTCTTTATGAAATATTCATTGTATTTCTTAACCAGCCAGATTTTGCCACATAACTAAATTCTCACCTCCTATTAATTCCTAGGTACAACTCTTTGCTTCAGTAATTTATGATTATTCAAGTGCAAGCCTGATCAGTGAGCATCGGGAAACTAATAGGATCTTAAATTAGAGTCTTCTTCCTTGCATTACCCCATGTGCATACGTACACAGAAGAGGATTCTTTTCTGATTTTTCAAGCAATTTGTGGCAGCCCAGTACTACTGAGGTTGAGACAGCACAGACAAGGGATTAAATTTAGGAATATATCACGTAATTTATTATCATATTCTTGTGGTGAATTCACCACAATGAACCATCATGTGAAATCATGTAAGATAAGTGCACAATAACCTGTACCAAGCTCAGCTATTAAAATTGTTTTTCTCTTTTGAAGGGCATCCATCATGTTTAAAATTCTCTTCAGAGTTAACAGCCCACGTGAAGACCTTAAGATGGCAGTGCATTGAGTGCAAAACTTGCAGTGCTTGTCGAGATCAAGGGAAAAATGCTGTAAGTATTTAGAAATATAATATTGCAGATGCTGGAAATCTGGAATAAAATCAAAGTGCTAGAAAAGCCCAGCAGCACCTTTGGAGAGAGAAACAGAATTCCAAAGAAATCATATTTGACTTGCAGCGCTAAGTCTGTTTCTCTCTCTGTTGATGTTGAGGGATAAATGTTGGCCAGGGCATCTGGAGAAAATGCTTCTTCTCTGTGTTTTAACTTTGACCTGTTTCCAGGTTTAGGAGCAGGTTATCAAGTTCCTGGTTACTTGTGTTTCAGCCTCATCAGAATATTCTCCTTCATATCTACATTCTCCCTCTCTTCCTCACTCCTGTCTTTGTAACTCAAGTTTCTCACCCCCAATAAAGGGGATGTGATGGTCAAGTGATAATATCATTTTACTATTAATCCAGAAACTCGGTTAATGTTCTGAGGACCCGGGTTCAAATCCTGCCTCAGCAGATAGTGGAATTTGAATTCAGTTAATAAAGAAATCTGGAATTGAGAATCGACTGATGACCTTGAAACCATCGGCGATTGTTGGAAAAACACATCTGGTTCACTAATGTCCTTTTGGGGAAGGAAGTCTGTCGTCCTTACCTGGTCTGGCCTACATATGACTCCAGAGCCACACCAATGCGATTGACTCTCAACTGCTCTCTGAAATGGTCTTGCTGAGCGTAACTAGGGATGGGCAATAAATGCTGGCCAGTCAGTGGCATCCATATCCCACAAATTAATTTTAAAAATTGTAGAGGGATTAAAATTGGGGATACATGAGACCAAAATTAGGGGAGCATTGATGAATTTTTGATGTGCAGCTGAAGATTACAAAAATAAGGAGGGATTTGAAAACAAGGTTGGGAATTTTAAAATCAAAATGTTGCTGGACTGGGGCCCAACGTAGGTCAGCGAACACAAGAGTGATAGGTAACAGCAGCAGAGTTTGGATAAAGCTTTATGGAGGGTTGAATGTGGGAGGTCAGCCAAGAATTCATTGGAATAATTCAAATCTAGGGGTGACAGAGGCATGAATGAGGGTTGCAGCAGCTGATGAGCCAAGATATGGGCAAAGTCGGACGATGTTACAGAGCTGGAAATAAGCAGTCTTTGTAATGGCACTTCGTAAACTCATCTCAGGAACAAATGTAAAGCCATAGCTGTGAACAGACTGGCTTAATCTCCGACTGTTGCCAGGAAGATTCTTGGAGTTGGTAGTTTGGGATGAAGTGGGGACCAAAAACAATACCTTCAGTATTTCCATTATTTAATTGGAGGAAATTTCTGCTCATCCAGTACTTAATGTTGGATAAGCAATGAGATAATTGAGCAATAGTGGAGGAGTTAAGATAGATGATGGTGAGGTAGAGCAGGGCAGTGCTGGTGTATAATTGAAGTTGCTAATTGCCAAAAACTTGCTATAAGTAATGGTTGGGAATTCCTTTCCACTATATAGTTTTATTCAATATTTATCCTAAGTATGTAAATTATTTATTGGTTTAAAATGAGCAAAATAAATTGGAGTTCTAGTAAAATCATAATACGTTGAACAAAAAGAAGATTCAAATAATTACTCAATAATTTAGCAATTGACAACACTTGAATACGATTTAAACACCTGAGTGAATTTATGTACTGAATTACTTTGTAATTTTTCTCCTGTCCAGGACAACATGCTTTTTTGTGATTCCTGTGACCGGGGGTTTCACATGGAATGCTGTGACCCACCGCTCTCCAGAATGCCAAAAGGTATCACTGAACCTAATATATTGGTGATTTACGTATTTGTTATTTTCAGTGTACTTGTACTTTCTACAAAAATGCAAAGACACCTAGAACTTTACAAGCTCTGTTAGTGGCAGAGATTAGATCACTTCACTAGGCCGCATCTTCATTAGCTGATCCCATGACTGCCTAATCTTACTCTCCATTCCCCAGCCCCCATTGCTGCTTCAGTGCATGAGACCTGAATTGTTCATGCCACAATTCCAATAAGGAGTTGTGACCTACAGTTTGGAAAGCCCTGGCATAGGGTTTGTGCCACTATAACGATAATCCAGAGACCTGGGCTGATGTAACTAGTAGAGCTAACCAAGGAGAATCAGTGGGTATGGTTTATTCAGACTTTCAGAAGGGTTTGGACAAAGGCTCACAAAACAGACTACTATTAAAGTGCGTAGGACAAGGGTAGTGTCTTGAGATGGCATAAATGGGTCTTTTTCCGATTGACAGGCAATGACTATTGGGGTACCACGTGGATCTGTGCTGGGACCCCAACTGTTCACATTATATGTTAATGATTTAGAAGATGGAATTGAATGTATTATCTCCAAATTTGCAGATGATACACAGTTGGGTGAGAGGGTGAGCTGTGAGGAAGATGCAGAGATGCTTCAGTGTGATTTGGACAGGCTGAGTGAGTGGGCATATGCATGGCAGATGCAGTATAATACAGATAAATGTGAGGTTATCCACATCGGTAAGAAAAATAGAAAGGCAGATTATTATTTGAATGGGTGTAAATTGAGAGAGGTGGATACTTGGCAAGACTTTGGTGTCCTCGGGCATCGGTCACTGAAAGTAAGCGCACAGGTACAGCAGGCAGTAAAGGCAAATAAAGTGTTGGCCTTCATAGCGAGAGGATTTAAGTACAGGAATAGGGATGTCTTACTGCAATTATATAGCACATTGGTGAAGCTACACGTGGAGTATTTTGTGCAGTTTTGGTCTCCTTACCTGAGGAAGGCTATCCTTGCTGTAGAGGGAGTGGAGCAAACGTTTACCGTGCTGATCCCTGGAATGGCAGGTCTGCCATTTGAGAAGAAACTAATTCGGTCAGGATTATATTAATTGGAGTTTAGAAGAGTGAGAGGGTTTCTCATAGAAATTTATAAAAATTCTATCAGGATTAGACAGGTTAGATCCAGAAATAATGTTCCTGATGGTGGGGGAGTCCAGAACTAGGAGTCATGGTTTGAGGATAAGGGTTAAACCTTATAGAACTGAGGTGAGAAGGAATTGCTTCACCTAGAAGGTGGTGAATGTGTGGAATTCACTACTACAGAAAGTAGCTGAGGCCAAAACGTTATGTGATTTTGGGAAAAATTAGATATAGCTCTTAGGGCAAAAGAGATCAAGGAGGGGATATGGAGGGGAAGGTGGGATCAGGAAATTGAATTTGATGACCAGCCATGACCAAAATGAATGTCAGAGCAGGCTTGAAGGGCCAAATGGCCTATTTCTGTTTCTGTTTTGATGATAGAGGTGTGAGTTCAAGTGTTACTCCGTCACTTTGGAAATTAAATTCAATTCATTGATTAAATTTGGAATGATGTGCTATTATCGGTTATGTTGATTATTATAATTACCAGATTCTCATAAAAATCCATCTGGTTCTCTAATGTCAAGGAAAAGAAATCTGCCCTCCTTATTGGGTTTGCCACGTTCACATTTGCAAAGCCACTGATTCTTAACTGCTCTCTGAAATTCCCTAGCAAGTTAGTCAGTTGTCAAGAAGGTGGTTCAGTTCTACCTTATCAAGAGTAGCAGAGGCAATAAATGCTGGCCTCGCCAATGATGCTCTTATCCAGTGCATGAATTTTTAAAATAAATCTGTAGAGTATGTTTTTCACTTTAGGCCATTCAATAAATCTTTCTCCTCTAAAGGAGATATTGCTCCACTTGTGCAACTGAAACGTTTGAAGCCAAAATTATTTCCTAATGATGAATAATGTTAACTGAGACACAAAAAAAATTGAACAAGGAAAGTCCACTTGTCTCGTGGACTGCTTCTTACACAGATGATGTACAATTTATCTTATTCTGAGACTTTTAAAGAATTAGGAATTAGTTATGGATTAATTCTCGCAGTCTCTATTGTAATGCGTCCTTGTGCCAACAATGCAAGGATTATTGAAGCTTCATATTTGATAATCTCTGTTTATATTGATGTATATTACAACTAATCCTTTCCCAACTAGTTAATTATTGGGTGACTTTTTGAAGAAGTTAATTAATACAAAATTACCTGCTTTCACTGAGATTCTAATAGCTTTATCCAGTAGTGTACAATTTCATGTGAGGTTTGTTAATTTTATGACTGTAGATCTCATCATTGCTCACAGATAGCAGAGCATAGTTCTATTGTTTACTGTGACCTTATTCTAGATTCAGGGTTGCAATTCACTCCTTTCTCTTGCCATGTTCTCCAAATTCCAGAGCATTAGTTGAATTGATAGGATGTTAGCTACTCAGGAATTCTAGTTATTTGATTGATCCCTGGCACTTAGATTGGAGAACTAGAGGGATGAAGTTTAAAAACTCCATGTTGCAGCTGTACAAGGTGCTGGTGTGACCACACCTGGAGTACTGTGTACAGTTTTGGTCTCCTTACTTGAGAAAGGATGTGCTGGCACTGGAGGGGGTGCAGAGGAGATTCACTAGGTTGATTCCAAAGTTGAGAGGGTTGGCTTATGAGGAGAGACTGAGTAGACTGGGGCTACACTCATTAGAATTCAGAAGAATGAGGGGAGAGCTTATAGAAACATATAAGATTATGAAGGGAATAGATAAGATAGAAGCAGGGAAGTTGTTTCCACTGGCGAGTGAAACTAGAACTAGGGGGCATAGCCTCCTAATAAGGGGAAGCAGATTTAGGACTGAGTTGAGGAGGAATTTCTTCACACACATCTGTGGAATTCCCTGCCCAGTGAAGCAGTTGAGGCTACCTCATTGAATGTTTTTAAGGCAAGACAGATACATTTTTGAACAGTAAAGGAATTAAGGGTTATAGTGAGCGGACGAGTAAGTGGAGCTGAGTCCACAAAAAGATCAGCCATGATCTTATTGAATGGCGGACAGGCTCGAGAAGCCAGATGGCCTTTCTTGCTCCTAGTTCTTACGTTCTTATGTTGCATGAAGAGTTTCATAACAATAGCACAGAAAATTTTAATTATTTGATAGCTTCACCAGATTGCTCTGATCCGGTTGGTTGATTGGACAACTTAAAGGCATGCTGACTTCTTGAAGGTAAAATGAGACACGCATTGAAATGCAGTACAAATATTGGTCGTCTATTATGTCCCATCAATTTCAGGACAGGACAAGTGGCACAAAAGCACTTCCGCCAAACTTACCTGCCCATCCCGTGTTTATTTCACTCCTTTTGTATGTGAACGTGCTGCCAGAGGAGGTGGTGGAAGCAGATTCTAATACAGTATTTAAGAGGCATCTGGATAGATACATGAATAGAAGGATATGGACCACATGGAGGCAAGAAAATATTAGATTAGAGAGGCATCTGTGTAGGCACAGACTGGTGGGCTGAAGAGCCTATGCTATGCTGTGCTGTTCTTTGTTCTCTGATACTGGTTTCAACTCAAAACTGTAAGTGAATGGCTTAACTTCAAACCCAAAAGTTGGCTATGCAAGGTTCCATTTCCTGTCCCACTATAAAGTTCCTTACATTTATAAATATTTACAATAACATTCATCTCATTCGTGGGCCATCTGTTTAGTTGGCACAGGTCCCTCTGTAACTTATGATCTTTTTCTGATTGTATAGCTTGATATCAATAAATGCGATAGTATTGTAGTATCTTTCTCCAAGTTATTTTGAATACTGTGACAAGCAAGAGACCTAAAATGTACTTTTTCAGACATTAATCATCAAATGTTATAGATTACCAGTTCAATTTATCATTTTTTCTTTCTGTTGCTGAGCTTGCTTTAATCCAGCTAACTAGTTTACTGTTAATCAAAGAGTCTTAACTTTTTTTAAAAGCCTCAGGTAAAAAATGCTTGCTTTTGAAAGTTGAAGAAAAATACATCAAGTGATTAATCCCAATTCACTGTCTCCAAAAAGAATTCCAGCATATTAACAATCCGTGACCTAGATTGTTTCTAACTTCATGTTTGGCCTCTGCACTTCAGATGAACAAATGTATTCTCTGTGTTTTCTCCAGAGCTATGTTAGACCAGTTAGCCTGTAGTTTTATTTTGGCTCCTGGGATGTTTGCACTGATCCAGTCCTTTTGATAATTCCTATGTTCATGGATCTTTATAATAACATGAATCAGAGTTTCTTTTATTGCTCACATCTTTAGGTATTTTAGGTTGATCGCCATAAGGCCCAACTGCCTTGCCTGAAATTTCTCGCAAAATAAAAGCCTGTTTCTCCATCCCTCCTCTTTTTTCCTAAGTTTTCAGCTTTATTGCAGATTATCATGTTCTTTAAAAATTTTCCTCATCTTGAGCTTTAATAGGTTTTGTTGTTCTTCCTGGAGCCAGAATTATTTTCTGGATGGAATTTAGTGCCTCCCCCATTTTGAGTTTGGTGAGGAGGAGAAATAGTTAATCAAGTGGGGAAAGTAGTGGGGCAGATCCACACTGAGTGGTGTGCATGATCTTCCTACGCCACTGCCACTCACTTTGAAATTTTCCTGTAGTTCTCAAAGCTGTGTATTTCTGATTTTGGCTCCCACATCCATCCCATTACTTGACCTCCCCTACTTCTCATCTAAGACATGGGGTGGAATTCTCACAAAAAGTTTCTAAGTGTCATAAAGGTGAGAATAATGGAGTGATCCCTGCTGGTCCCTCAGGCACATGCTGCACTGCAACCCTCCCACATGCAAGTCACTATTTTGGAGAGTTTGAAGCTCCATGCTGGTATTTGGGTGGGGGAGGCGCTCAAACACTGTTGCGCAAGGGTGTCCTTTAACTCATAGTGCACTGGTGGACCCCCTCCCTCACCCACCGACATGGGGACGACACCCCCCCCCCCCCCCCACACACACACACACACACACACACACACACACACACACATTGAAGTCTTTCACTGTAGTCATATTTTAAATTCTTGTTCAAACAAATCTGTCTACTTAAACATGAGCTGCTGGTGGGTATCAATACAAATGATCAGATGTTGCCAATTTCCTTTCAGATTGCTTCTGTCCTCTCAACCTTTTACCGGTAATATCATTCTGTGATTTACGTGTTGATCCTGGCAAAGTGTCCATTCATCCCAACTTATGCTTAGATCCGTGTATTAATCAGAATAATACATATTTTGGTGAACAATTTTTCCACATGACTTTGTAACTATTTTATAGTTTCTATTCTATTCCTGTTAGTGATCTGTATGGGTTAGGGCAAGAGGAGGAAGTGTAAAAGGAGATTATGCTTTAGAATTGGAACAGAAAATTCATCACCCACTACCCTAAGGCAAGTTAATTTCTAGCTACAGCTCATTAGCTTGCAATTAAATCATTATGTTATCTTTCTATCTCCAGTTCCGTCTGCTTTTCTGTGTTCTTTGTGGACTGCTCTCTACCTCACTTATTATTCTATAAGATTTATTTCCCATAATTCAGTGAAAGCTAATTCTTATTCTAGTTAAAGAGATCTCCTTTCCACTAAGTGGGTTTGAAAAAGTCTTCCATCACTGATGTGAGCTCTCTGGCTGTAAAGTGATGGTTGTGGGAAAACAGGGCATCTAAGCCCCTGATGATATTGTGAAACCTCTTCTTCTGTACTTCTGCACTAGCATTATTAAATAGGAATTTGGATTCTGACGGTGAGCTGTTTAAGATGCAAATTTAACAACATTCTCACTTCCAGCATTGTTTTCTAACTGTTGTATTTCAGTTGCAGGAGTTGATTCGAATTTGTACCTTAAATGGAATATGTGGCACAGATTGGAAAGTTTGTTCAGAAAGCTAATGGCTGTATTCTTTACGATAGGAATGTGGATCTGTCAAATCTGCAGACCAAAGAAAAAGGGAAGAAAGCTTCTGCATGAGAAAGCTGCACAGATCAAACGTCGCTACGCGAAACCAGTAGGACGTCCCAAAAATAAACTAAAGCAAAGAACCATGTATGTTTACCCTTTGGAATAAATATAACAAGTGATTAAAGGTATTTGCAGTGCAATATTTGAAAGAATTGGAAGAATGTTTGATTAGTTTCCCACTAATTGCCATGTCCCCAAACGCTGTGTCCTAAATTGAAAGAGAATTTAGAATTATAAGGCTGTTTAAAACAATAGTTTAGCTTTTTAAAATGGATGCTCCATCCTTTTAAAAAATATATATTTTCCAATTATCAATAAATATTAAACAGCAGCAAAAACTAAAATGTCTACCTCATTATTGCATCCTTTCATTATGCCATTCTCTTTCCTACATCTGACTGAAGCTAAATTATTGACTGCTAAAGTATTGACTGTTAAAGGATTTGGGACACAAAGGACAGTTCACTGACCTGGTAACTAGGAAATTTATCTTCAAGATGCTCATCATATATCCATCAATCTCAATAAATGTTGCCATTTTGCTCTTTCCAATAATTGCCTTAGTGAGGCAGAACACTGCTTTTGGTACTAAAGAAATTGAGCAGTGTGGGGATCATACAGAAAGGTGCGGTTGAGGTAAATCAGCTACAATCTTATTGAAAGATACAAGTGATCCAAAGGGTTGAAAGGTCCACTTTTCTCCTATCCCTTGTGGTCCTGTATTTGCTAGCTTGTTGAATACTCTCAACTCATGAGGATTTTATTTGTAATTAAAACACATTGGCCACAATTCTCTGGCTGTTCACACCCCATCGCCACTGCAAGCCAGGTTGGAGAATTTGGCATTCAGCCAAATCTTTCACTGCAGGGGGACCAGAGAATCCCACTGGCGTGAATGTTCCCAAATGCAGAAAACCGAGTTCCCTGCAGGTCGTCATAACTGTGGCACGCAGTTCTGAAACATTTTAATTCTGTTGTCTTAATTTTGTTTGGAAGTGGATACCCACTTAACTTGGTCTTTCTTTTTTTCATTATCTATCTTCCCATGGAACAGTGGGACTTCCAGCAAATCATGTGCCATGTGTTTAGTGGCAGCAGAGGCAGCCCGCCATTGGCTGGCAACAGGATTTTCCAGTCCCGCCGCTATCAATGGAGTTTCCTGTTGTCCACACCCTCCACCACCAGGAACCCGCGATGAGGGGTTTGCCATCAGTGGGACCAGATCCCATCCCACCCAATTATTTGCACCTAAGTTGGAAATCAACAACTAGCTTTGAATTTGGCATCCAAACTTGAGGCTGAATCCACGACGTAGGACATAGAACCTCTGCACTTCAAGCCTGCTGCTACAGAAAACATTTTCTAGCATGTTCCACAGGACTTGGTGTTAGGGCCCTTGCTGTTTGTCGTGTATATTAATGATTTAGACTTTAATGTGGGAGGCATGATTTGGAAATTTGCAGAACGCACAAGAATTGGCCATGTATTTGATCGTGAAGAGAATAGTTGTCAACTCCAGAATAATATCACTCGTTTGGTTGAGTTGAGCAGAGAAATGGCAAATGGAATTCCATTGGGGAAAGTGTGAGGTTATGCATTTGGGAAGGGCAAACCAAGCAAAGGAATACCCAGTAAGTGGGAAGGTATTGAGAGGGATTGAGAAAGTGAGAGATCTTGGAGTGCGTGTCAACAGGCCCTTGAAGGTGGCAGGCAGGTGGACAAGGGAGCAATAAAAAATGCTTTCCTTTATTGGGTGGGGTACTGAATACAAAAGCAAGGATGTAATGATGGAACTGTATAAAAAGCTGTTTGGGTCATAGCTGGAATTTTGTGTACAGCTCTGGTCATAAAGGACATCATCTCTCTGGAGAGAGTGCAGAGGAGATTTACAATAATCTTGCCAGGGCTTGAAAATTGCAGCAATGAAGAGAGATTGGATAGACTAAAGGGGTGACTGAATTGTGGTGTACAAAATTATGAAGGCTAGATATGGTAGATGGAGAAGTTTCTCCTAGCTGAGGGGTCAGTTACCAAGGGGCATAGATTTAAGGTGATTGCTAAAAGGATTAGAGGAAACATGAGGCAAACCTCTTTTCACACAGAGGGTGGTGGGCACCTGAAATTCAACTGCCTAAGTTGGTGGTTGAGGCTGAAATACTTAGCTCATTTAAGAGGTACCTAGATCTGCTTCTGAAGTGCTGTAACCTGCAAGGCTATAGATCCAGTAATGGAAAGTGACATTAAATTGTGTGGCTAGTTTATTTTTTTTCTCTTTGCTGTCACAGACACGATGGGATGAATGGCCTCTTTCTGCACTGTAGGTTTTCAATGGCTCCACAATTCAATAATCTAACAATCTATTGTTTCCGTCAGCTTTTTTTAACCTTTTACTTTCATTTGTACTCTTTACTTTTCAAAGATGTGTTTCCAACTTAGCCTTTGAAAAAGAGAACAATGCATTGTGTTTCATATTGTGTCAGACTTTGATTCCATTTCTTTGACCATAAACATCAATTATACAGCTGAGCACAATCCTATCATGTTGGAATGTGTAATCCAACAGGGTATTTTTGAGTAATAAAGAGCAGGGACCATCATGAACTCTTTTTTTTTCTTCCTTATCTCAGTGTAAGACCAATCATCATGTCCCTGGTATTCCCACTTAGATAACTCCAGAATAAACTGAGGATCAAACCTGGGACCATTCTGCTTTTATTAAATTGTTCAGGTTTTTGTGAAGGAGAGATTGCCTATGCCTTGCTAATGGGGATATCACCTGTGTTAAAGCAACAGGCTAATGACTCTGAACCAAAAAAACCTCTAGGGTGTTGGTTTCTCTTTGATTCTGAACTTTAACTGCATTTCTATGCTGAAGAGATTGAGAAAATGTTCCTGGGGGTGTGTTTTTAATTCTAAAGCAGATATCCAGCCCAGTAAGAATTTTTTTTTTATTTAAATGCCAAAGAAAGCTGAAAGATCTATTTAGTGGTGACTGCCCTCAAAATTTTCATTGTCACCTTGTCAGTAAAGTAATTGAGTACAGACAGCTTCTCCTCCAGTGTTCAAGAACTGTCAAACTGTGTAAAGAGACCTGAAAAATACACATTAATGTCAAAGTTGATGGATGTTGACCTTTTGCAGTTGAAGCAAATACTGTACCAATGTTCACCTCTCCTTCATGACACATTTTCAAAAATAAAATCTGTCACTGCGCATCCACAGCGATTGCAGGTTCATCATCCTTCAACTGAACTGAACTCTGAATTCAATACAAATGACATTCTCACGAACCAGCAGATTCTATTTCAGATGTCACATGTGAACAAAAGGATTGAATGTATTTTCCACAGTCCCATATCCACACACAATTCTACTTGAACCGCTTAGTTGTTTACAATTCATTGATTTGATTTTTTTTTAAATTGTCAATCTCTTGTTCTGTACTTCTCCTCATTAAGAACTTTGATTCGAGAAATATGTCTCTGTGTGCTTGCCTGAAAGAATCATGACCATAAATCCTGCCCAGAGTATTGAGCAAATTTCTTCTATCTTTTGTCTGAAATCGTTTTCCCATAAGTTAGAAGTTAATATATGAGTAGATGTCTATTTATGTGCAGTGAGAAAATAACGAAGTGTTTGCATAATGCAAAATTGTGAACCATGACCAATGACACATTCTCACGTTAAATCTCTAGTACTTGTGTTGCTTTGAAAAGTACTTAAGAGCCTCAAACACAAGTAATGCAGGAATCCAGTCCATTGCCCTTGCAAGATTGCAAATGGAGTTCCATCCAAAGAAAAGCCAGTTTAGAAGTTATTCATTTGGCGGACAATCCTCTTAATAACTAGGGTCAGTTCTTATGATTGACAAATAGAATTAGTGAATTATTTGTGTGTTCCCCATATTAATGGAGCAGCTGGGATAAAGATACTGCATAAACAAACACAGATTGAGCCTTGCAGGGAAAGTTAGGTAGAGTGACTGACAACTTGACCAAGACAGGCTCTGAAAATTTTAAGAGTGGTAAGGCAGAGGTAATTCCAGAATGGCTCAAGGTCCTACCACCAGTGGTAGTATGAAGGAAGTGGTTATGTATGAAATGCCAAAGCTGCAGGAGCAAAATCATGAGGAATTAGGAGAGGAGAGGACCAGGTAATTCATGGATTGGGGAAAAGAAAGAAAATATATGTTAGTGAAAACCACTATTATGAGCAAGCAGAATGTAATGTGGAACAGGATGTAGGCTGTTTTGAAACGGGAGCAGTGCCTGTGCAAAGGGAGCAACTAAGAATGGTGACGACTTTTGTCATTTCAAAACTTGACATCGTGATGAAGTTTTAGCAAAAGAGAAATATCATCTATTGCTAAATTCAGAAACCTTTCATTGTTTGGAAAATTAGTTGAAGTTATTTTGTAATTTTAATATCACATCCTGAGTGATTTTTTTTTGATTTATGATGCTTTTCCACACAACGGAAGTTATAAGAATGTAAAGTAAGTTTTTAAAGTTTATTTACTAGTCACAACTAGGCTTACATTAATATTGCAATGAAGTTACTGTGAAAATCCCCAACTTGCCTCACTCTGGCACCTGCTCAGGTACACTGACGGAGAATTTAGCAGGACCAATCCACCTAACCAGCACAAATTTCAGAGTGTGAGAGGAAATTCACGCAGACACGGAGAACATGCAGACTCCTCACAGTCAATGACCCAAAGCGGGAATCAAACCTGGGGCCCTGGTGCTCTGGGGCAGCACTACTAACCACTGTGCCACCCAGTGTGATTTATGAAATGCGAAAGGGCAATTCAACTTAAGTTAAAGCAATACATTTATTGGATTAATGCATCAAAGACGCTGCACTTGTTGCGTCTCTAATTCCCCAGGCTGTCCATCACCATATTGTTCTACACTTATTGGTATTCTATTAATAGGAAATCAGCCGGAAAATACTGCAGAAGTGAACTAAACGGGATAGCTATTATTTGACAGTTTCATGGCATTATTTATGTACTTTCATTTAAACTTGCAGCTAAGTGGCTTCTTAATTCTGATGGCATGTCCTCTTGACCTACCTTCCCAAATAATTCACTGTTACCAATTAAAACTGACATATCCGCACACCCTGGATTGGCTCAAGAAAATAAGCTTAATTTCCTCTTACCAGTGACCTTTGCCTAAATCCTTTGTATCTGTCCTCTATATCCTTTCTGGTTTCACTGTACTTCTTTGGAAGGTTGAAGATTCAAGTTGGGTATATTAGCATAATGTGATTTCACTAATATATTTGAAAGAGTTGCTACGAAGTCTGAGGAGTTCTACTCCATGTTTCTCCCAAAGTGCCCTCTCATTTTGTTTATCTTCGATTCATCTAAACTTGACACTGCAGCTGTTTAAAAATTGCCCTGTTCCACTTTAATCAAGGGGGACTGTTTATTTTGCTATCATTAAATGCTTCACTTTGCATTCAGCCATACTAAACATTAAGTGCCAGTTATAAGCTTTGTAAAGGTTATCAGAATCTCTTGAAAATTTTCCGCTTTTTGTCCTGCATCTTGTTCTGTGTGCAACTGTGGTATTTAAATCTAGAAATTCAAATTTGTAAACCCTATCTGATTTATAATGTTTTAAAATATAATTCTAAGGGCACGTTCTTTAAAGGACATGATTAATTCTACCAGCTTGAATAATTACATTCAGTTTTACACTCTATTCAGCTTTCAGTCAATATCCCTATTTCACTCCTAATTAAGGGAGCTGTCCCTTTCAGTGCAGCTCCTCAAGAGCAGTCCTTCAGATGCTCTTTGGAAGAACAGATAATAGATATCTGCCAACTTAGTCATATTATCATAGTCATTTAAATTTATAAGACACTGGATTCACTTCATAACTTAATGCTAACATTTGTAAATCATTCTGAACCGAAGTTGTGGGTCCAAAAACTTTTGAATGAATAAATACAGAGCACATAAATTTATAGACAATGCAACAAGGAATGGTTGAACATTAGATTATTAGATAACTAATCAAAAGTTTTATTCATCTGTTTAATAAATTACCTTGTATGGACAGGTGCTCATATTTCCCAGTACACTGCATTGATGAATTAGTTTGAAGCATGGCTATATAGCAACATTGCTTATTGGTACGTTAAGACATTTCTGTCACAAAGTAGAACAGAGTTTTACATGCATAGTTTCCATGTGCCATTTGTGAATTTTAGCCAGGCTATTTGGAGGATGTGCAGAGATGTGGAGAGGCATTTCCTTTTGAGGAGTTTACCCATTCTACTTTTATGCATTTTATGATGGGTAATTACACTGGCAGTGACCTTAAAAACAATTTAGCTGCTTAACCGCCTGCATTGGAGAATAGTTTGAGATGTGCGAATGTAAATGATGAGGTAGAAATAACTCCATATAACAAGGAACAAAGTAGCAGAAATGTTCACAAATATAAATCAGTAACATCAAATAGAAATGCAGTCTGTGCGATATTTTCCTCATTTATATTTTGCATGCATTTTAGAAAAACTAGAAATGTTGCATATTCTTTCCTTTGCAATAATGCTGTACTTTGCCCTTTCCACAGATCTGCAGACAACGATGAAGGATCTATGACAATGGACACAGGAAGGGGGTCACCTGGTAGGGGTCAAAAGACTAAAATCTCTACCACACCTTCATCTCGTCATGCTGCGTCTCTAAAGGACTCGAGCAGCAGATTGACTCATACAGACTCAAGCCTGGCTGGTGCTTCCAAACTCTCCATTAACCAAACAACTTACGGCCTTGTTGATGGTCTAACTAAATTTTTTACACCTTCACCTGATGGCCGAAAGGCACGAGGTGAAATTGTAGACTTTTCAAAATGCTATTTGCTCAAAGAAAAGTGCAAGCTGAAACAATCAGCTACTTTTAACTCTAGATCATGGTCTCCAGGTATTGCTCAAAAGTTAACCCCATTCTATCAATCTTCACTTCCTAGTCAGAGCCCTAGTTCATACAAATCCAGCACCTCCACTTCTGCTAACTCACCTCAAAGTTCTTCCAGCCAATCAAGTGTACTATCTCTTAGTAACCTTCCTAACAGCAGCCATATAAAGGGACTCTTTGATGGGCTATCTCATATCTATACTATTCACAGAAAGTCTCGTAAAAAGGGACACCCCAGTTATGCACCACCTAGGCATACGCAACATAAGCCTGAGTTGGCTTCCGCACCAAAAGCCTACTCTCATTTTCAACAGAAGAAATGTGGTGGTAGCTTTATGTTCCCTGCCTTTTCCCATGCATGGAGGGCTTCCAGAACATGCTCACTGAAATCATTTGCTCACTTCAGACAAACTTCTTTCCTTGTAAGGCACAAAATATTAGGCAGATTAAAATGTAGATTGACCCCTCAAATGGGGACCCCCTCAGCAGGGATGGGGAGCTTGGCACACGGAAGGATTAAACGTGATCGGGACGATGGTAAGCAAAGGTCCAAACCAACCTGCGTCCTGTCCAGTGAAAGTTTACTCTATTTTACCACGTAGCCCTTAGCTTCTTCTCTTATTCCTTCTTCACTTTCGTAGGAATGTAAACAAACAAAACATCTCGTCCCTTTTTCTGATGCTAACTAAATATCTTAACACTCCTCAAATAAACTTATATTACAGATCAAACATCTTTTTTAATTTGCATCTGTTGTAGTACTAAGATTCCCCAAATGCTTGCATAGCACTACTTACAGCTTTGTAGAATTGCATGGCCATCCAATTTGCCACATTACCCCTCTCACTCTTTCAGTCCTTTCCAAACAGTGGAGTGACCGTTGTGATTGTTTGCCTCCAATGTTAACAGTGAGAAGTGGCAGATGTCTTAACTTTCTATTCTGCATTAACTTTCTATTTTGCATTTTACTTAATATTTTTCCTCTGCTTTATTTCTTTGCATAAAGTAACATCAATTTTGCTGTATTTCAGCAAAATAAATACTACTGTTGAATTACTTCGTGCTACTGCCTGCCTTCGCTGCATGTCTTAGTTGTGTGATTATTAGTATTTAGAATTGTTATGTCACCTGAGTAATAAAGCACCAGGAAAAGTTGTGGACTTTTCATGGAGCTTTTAATGGAGCATGTAATTAAATTTACATGAAGGTCAGTTCTGCTCATGTACATGAACGTTTTCCTTGTGTTGCTTTGGTGAACTGCAGACAATGAAGAAATTATGAAAAATATCAAAAAGGATAGTACAGATGGGGCTGCAGCCTGCCACCAGGACAATGTGACAGAGGAGGATTTGGAAATGTTCAGGCAAGCACGAGATCTATCACTTCAGGTGAGACATTTTATTTGATTAGTGAAACTAATTCCAGTCTTGTCACTGGTTGTTACAATCACACATATGGATTCATCTATTTTGTGTGTCTTAAAATTAGTTCTGTGATAAATAAATTCAGCATGGACAAAATGTAACTGTTTTTTGCCTGTTAAATCCTATAATGTACGTCTTTGTTTTTTAGATGATGATATGTATGACACAGATCTTTAGTGCAAGAATATTGCAGTCAACAAAACATGCAAAAATAATTACAGGGGAAAGGCTTTCTTAACCATGTTATATCTGTATGTATAGGCATATAAAAACCTTCACTCTGGTGTTATAAAGTCAGGATAACTTTTATAATTAACGGTGTTGCAGAAGATTAGTACAATGAAGGGCTTAAACAAGCTTCTACGTACAGTAACTATTTTAATTTTATTTTCATCACCATTACAATTGGATAAACTAGTAAAAATAGAACATTTACCTTTTTTTGAAATCAGATTGTAATGAATCAGTTTGAAAGTAGTTTTATTTCAAATAACTGGTGTCCTACTATGATTATTTACGTATTATGAACCTCAATACGTGACAAATTATATTTGGTTTCAATATACCAAAATGTAGAACATTGCATAACACTCATTCTCCCTCTCTAATGTTGTAATTCATTTGTGATTAAAATGACTTTCTAAACCACTCAAACTTTGGTATGAGATGTATAGTGTATTTTGATGTCACATGTTGCAGCTTCAAAGGTAGCTTTTATTTTCTTTCATTCCTAATCAGTGGCATCTTCTGATTGCGTACACTCTTCCATCTAAATATGCTGTACTAGTGGACATTCACACGTAAACAGATGATGATTAGTGGCAGGAGGAAGAAGATGATGGTCAAAGGTTGTTTTTGTGACTGGAGGCTTGTGTCCAGTGGTGTTCCACAGGGATTGGTACGGGGTCCCTTGCTGTATGTAGTGTACATTAATGATCTGGACATGAAGGGCATTGATAGGCTGGGTAGGAAAGAACTTTTCTCCTTAACCCAGGGGTCAATAACCAGGGGGCATTGATTTAAGTAAGGGGCAGAAGGTTTATAGGACATATGAGGTAAAACATTTTCACCCAGAGGGTGATGGGAATCTGGAACTCACTTCCTGAAAGGGTAGGAGAGGTGGGAACCCTCAAAACATTTAAGACATATTTAGAAAAGCACTTGAAATGTCATAGCACACAAGGCTATGGATCAAGTGTTGGAAAATGGAATTAGAACAGATAGGTGTTTGATGGCTATGTAACATGATGGGCCAAAAGCCTCTTTCCATGATGTAGAACTCTGACTATGAGGGCAGAGCTGGAACCTGATTGAATATATTTTTTAAAAGAAATGATTAAGTAATATAGGACTTGTATTTTTAAAAAGGTGAACTAACTTGTGTGACTATATTGACTTTTATTCATACGTGGATTCAGTTTGAAAGGTGTAAATGTACTTTTCTGTTCAATTCAGATCAGTTGTGACTAATTTACATAGATGCATTTACTCTGATAGTTGTATCTCAGAAGCAAGCCTATGTCAGAAATTTAGTAGAACGTTTTAATTACGTGAAGATAATATTTCTTGTGAAGTGATTAACTTTATTCTTCATTTGAATTCTCTACATAGTATCCATATCGTCCATTTTCTGGTTTCTTCATGACCAACCTCAAAGAGTGACTTTTAACATGTTTATTTACGATATTGTTATGCAGAAATTGAAGTTTTTTTTTACTTTACCAACATTAGTGAACTTGAAAAAATGAGTACAGTAAATATTACCAAAAATCTATCCATTAGTATTAGATGATGAACGATGTAAAATTATTTTTAAAACTTTGATTATTGGGATGATCTAGTATTTTTGCTTTGCAGACCTCAACCATGACAAGAGGTGTCATCACTGAAGCAATATTAAAAGAGGCTGAAAAATTAATGTAATAGTTTGGCAAATTTACCAGTGTGGCTAATATATAAAAATGAATTTGATTTTTAGCCTGTGGTAATCCCAACGAAGACTGGGCAGCACAGTGACACTGCAGTTAGCACTGCTGCCTTACAGTGCTGGGGACCTGGATTCAATTTCAGTCTTGGTTGACTGTGTGGAGTTTGCATATTCTCCCTGTGTCTGTGAGGGCTTAATCCAAGTGCTCCCACAGTCCAAAGGTGTGCAGGTTAGGTGGATTGGCCAGGCTAAATTGCCCTTAGCATCCAAAAATGTGTAGGCTAGGTGGATTACAGATTGCATAAGACATTAACCAAATGTCATCCTCCTGCCTGTAGGAATTCTATAGATTAGAATTAGCCTCAGATCCTGGTTAAGAGAAGGAAAAATCAACTATGAACAGAGATGGACATTAGGTGTCAACGGGATTGTATTTGGCTATGATGGCTAAGTGGTCAAATAGTAGGAAATTCTAATTTGTGAAGGATCACACTTGATGTAGTTAAAGTTTATTTATTAGTGTCATAAGTGGGCTTACACTAACACCGCAATGAAGTTACTGTAAAAATCTCCTAATCGCCACACTCAAGGTACACCGAGGAAGAATTTAGCATGGACAGTGCACCTAACCAGCGCATCATTCAGACTGAGAGGGGAAACTGGAGCATCTGGAGGAAACCCACGCAGACATGGCAGAGAACATGCAAGCTCCACTCAGACAGTGACTCAAGCCGAGAATCAAACCTGGGTCCCTGACGCTGTGAGGCAGTAGTGCTAACAACTGTGCCATCCTCAGGTGTAGCTAAGGAGTAGCTTGGAATAGCTAAGGATGATCATCCCTGTGGAACTGAACCCAACCAAATGCAAACACTGAAGAGGGTAGGAGGGAGGAAAAATTAGGTGGAGAAAGATGCATGAAAGAAAGAAAGGCAAAACAGTATTTATTTTTTATAAAGTAAAGTTGGGAGAAAAAAAAATGAAGTGATGTGATTTTATCTTATCTTGCAATTTTCTCCCACAAATCCTCCAATTAGCAACAAATGGAAGGTGAAAATAAGGGGGGAAATGAAGAGGTCCAGATCTTACATTGGAAGGAAAATATATTTTACATGTGCTGTACTGTTAACTTTATTAACACTAACTGCAAGTGTTGATCTGCCATATCACGTTGTTGCAACATAGCTGATCATAAGACATTTAGCACTTAACCGTGGAACCTTCTCAATCTTACTAGTGCCCTGATGGGATTGTAGCCAGTCCGTCCCTCTGTGGCATGTTGCACTACTGTTGTGTTGTGCTTCTATCACTATTTTTTCAATTTAAATTTTTTGCCTTGGAACTTGCACCTGACTGATTTGATAACTTATTATTAGCAACTCAAATGAAAGGACGGCATCTTAAGTGCAGAACTTCACATTCAAAATATGAGGCTTAACTCTTGACGACTTTTGAGAAGATGAGAAATTGCTATTATCAGAGCCAGTACATAGAACACTACAGCACAAACAGGCCCCTTGGCCCACAAGTTGCACCGATCATATCCCTACCTACCAGGCCTATCTATAACCCTCAATCCCGTTAAGTCCCATGTACTCATCCAGGAGTCTCTTAAAAGACCCCAATGAGTTCACCTCCACCACCACCGACGGCAGCTGATTCCACTCACCCACCACCCTCTGAGTGAAAAACTTACCCCTAACATCTCCTCTGTACCTACTCCCCACCACCTTAAACCTGTGTCCTCTCATAGCGACCATTTCAGCCCTGGGAAATAGCCTCCGAGCAACCACCCTATCTGTACCTCTCAACATCTTATAAACCTCTATCAGGTCGCCTCTCATCCTTTGTCTCTCCAGGAAGAAAAGACCTAGCTCCCTCAACCTATCCTCATAAGGCATGCCACCCAATCCAGGCAACATCCTTGTAAATCTCCTCTGCACCCTTTCAATAGCTTCCACATCCTTCTTGTAGTGAGGCAACCAGAACTGCGCACAGTACTCCAAGTGGGGTCTGACAAGGGTCTTACAAAGTTGCAGCATTATCTCCCTGATTCCTAAACTCAATCCCTTGATTAATGAAGGCTAGTACACCATACGCCTTCTTGACCACATCCTCCACCTGCGAGGTTGGAGAATCCCTCTGTTGTTATATTTCTGTAAGAAGTCTCACAACACCAGGTTAAAGCCCAACAAGTTTATTTGATAGTAAACCCACTAGCTTTCGGGGTTTGCCCCTTCGTCAGATGAGTGGAGAGTTCTGGTCACAAACAGAGCATATAAAGGCACACACCGTTTGCAAAATACTGATTAGAATGCGAGTCTTTACAGCTAATCAATTCTGAAAGGTGCAGACAATATGAGTGGAGATAGCATTAAGCATAGGTTAAAGATTATTTCTGACCCAAGAGTAATCTGATCTGAAAAAAACTGAAGTTTTATCTTGTATAAAGTTTGCCAACTATTATGTTTCATTAAAGTAGCTCGAATCTTTGTATGGTTCAGAAACAGTCCCTTATCACTGCTTTTTTGATTTAATTTGCAATTGCTAAATTTATTACTCAGATTAGTGTCACAAAAATTCTCATCTATTTCAATTGTATTAGCCATTGAGGCCAGCTTTTTTTTTTAATTAATACTTGTCTTCAATGTAAAATATTGCAACATCTAATAACATTTCTTTCGGACTTTGTTACTTCTTGCCAGGACTGTAGGGTTATTTATATGTCATCTAGCACTTGGGCTAACTAGTCAGCCTTTGTCACAAAAGACTGACTTCAGGATCCAATACCTGATTGAAGGAGGACTGAGAGAATTGCTGCAGCATGACCAACGTTGCATCTTCCTGGAGGCAGCCTCCTAATTGACCACATCTGAGCTTGCCGTTCTATCAAATATGGCAGGCAAGCTTCTAACACTGCTGGCCCATTCGGAGGGCCGAACCTCTCGAGCCTCAGCAGCCACAAGTGAAGAGGCGAATGCTGCTAAGGCAGGTTGGAGACCTGCAATAAAGCCTCCACATGGAGGAGCCCTCTCTGGGCTGCACATCAAATAGCTGGCACCGAGATCTGTAAATGAATTGATTTGGAAAGGAGACCCCTTCACTGGATCAGTCTTTGCTATAATCATAGCCTTTCATCAATGCAGTCCCTCCTTGCACCACGAAGCTTCCTGCTGTGATGGTTTCCCAGTGAGATGGCAGAGAGGTTGCAGACCTTTCCCTAAATTGAGGTTTTAACAATGTTGTGTGTCTGCCTGCCTCTGAAGAGGGGGCAGCTGATCAATGCCAAGCCAGTCTCAGTAAGCTCCTTGGCAGTAGAAATACATCAGGGAACTGGCCCATTGCAGCTTCCCTAAATTTTCCTGTTTGCCCAAACTGCCAAACGTTAGCATGTCCACAGGGTTTCATTATTAGCACAGCCTATCATTTGTAGAGATAACAGCATGATCTTTGAAGCACAAGTTTTGTCACATTACCCCATTTCAGAGAGGCTTGAGGCTACAAACACAGTGCAAGGAACTTGACTGCAATCTCCATATATTGATAACAGTGAGCTGACGAGGACCAGTAAATTTATTCTCTCTGTTTTTTACTACCTCTTACAGGTGGAGCTATCAGAATTGAGCCACTGTATGAAGCTAATTTCTGCAAAGACTAAGATGAGAATAATGATAACTTGAGTTTGCCTGTTCAACGTAGCTTATCAGTTCCCCTGGTTTCTCCAGTTAATCATATGTTGAAAGTTGTGGAATAAGTCAGCAAAGATCAACGCCGGAATTACTGCTGTGGGGGCGAGCGCAGTTCACAGAACAGAAGTCTCCTTTGGCCTCAGGCAGGATTTTGAGGCGCGGTTGAAGAATACCGACCCAAGTCTCACTTGGTAACAGTTCAGAAATTGCTGCCCTTGTATATTCTACCTCCCCTTGATGAGTTATGCAATATCTGTGACGTCATTCGGGGGAGGCATTTCATGGAGGTTCGGTATTTCTTCATGAAGAGATTGGAAAAGAGAAAGTCACCACATGTTTTTCATAGCTAGTTCTAGAATGATAATATGCACAAACTTGGATACCCATCATGTAAAGAAATGCTAAAAAGACAGTGAATAACGATTTAAAGAAAGGAGAGCATGTTAACCAGAATGGCATCCAAAAGCAAAACTCTCTTTGAATGGTAATACTGTTTCTCTACAGGGTTGTCTACGTTTGAAAAAAACACTTTGTACATGACCTTCATGTGGGATTTCTAGAGTTAAGAAATGAGAATTGCTGATCGTGCTCACATTCAAGTCTCGCCACAAAAACACGGGAATTTCTAAAACATATGTCAATATTGGTCGCCTATGTTTAGGCAGTTTGTGCATTTTGAGACCCTGTGTAGTCCTAGTAGGACAGGTCTTGTGGTATATAGTTAGGGAATTGGGTCACCAATTGTATTTAGAGAAGAATTAGTTGATTGATTTTGATGTGTGTTTGAAAGCTGTTTCTAGACATCTGCAGCACTGTTTTCTGCTTGATAGCATAGTGGTCTGGATTTTTCTTCAGGCATTTGATATTTAAGTGATGTTATTTCTGCTGCCGCATGAGCCACTATTTAACTTGCATTGTGTTCTTACTAATTATCTGTATTCTCCAACCCTAGGTGGATCGTGCCTTATGGCCCAAAGTCAGTTGGGGGATGGGATGGAGAGAGGGACATTTCTCCTATAGTCAAGACTGACGATGTTTGCCCTCCATAATCCCTTAGTTTGTGCCAGTCTTTGCTGTTCCTCAGCTTTTATGGCTCATATTTTTACCCAATCCTACAATGCTATTCTTTTTTTGATTATATCCTTCACCGTGTGAAGAAGAGAAATTAGAGAACTACAGTGTGTACTAGCTTCAAATAAGTTTCTGTAGAAGGAAGCTTTCTGCCTTCTGCTGATTCTAGAAATTTGTCTACGTGGTAGATGAATATTGTTGTATTTGCCTTAATATACCTTACCTTAAAGATTCAGAGCATGAAATTGCTAAACTAGTCATTAATACAAAAATAAAACAGATTGAATTTGTTATTATAGAGGTTTCAGAGAAGTCTGCAGATATTACATTTTGAGCAAATTTGGTGCTTCCTATAAGGTTCATGTTACCATTTCAGGTTCTTCAGCATCATCATTTTAAATTGACTAGCAAGCTATCTATTTATTCACCAGTGGAATCCTAATAATGCCCTCCTGAGTTTTGAAAAATTGGTTAGAGGTAACAGCATTGCATCTTCTACTTCAAGTGTAGAAATAAAATGTATTACTAAACTACCTTGTCAGATAAGATGATTTGTGGGCCAAATGTCCATGTCTGCAGACTCTTACTACACTACTTTTGGGTAAACAAAACTAGAGATGTGTCCTGTGTAAAGCATGAGCTAAGTTTCCCAATTCTGCTCTCTTTTTCATTGGTCTCTAACCACCAGTAGTGTAAGAATATGATTGATCAGTGAAGACACAGTTGAGTGTGTGTTTCTCAGAGTATTCCTGTTCAATAGTTGTACGAGCCCCTTCACTTTAATCTTATGGATTAACTTTGCCAGTTATTTCTCCATTTTCCTTTCTGAGTAGGTCACTAAAGGCTAGTTGCTTCATAAGTACTCCTGACTGGTCTGAAAACTTAAGAATAGCAAGGTTTACTGGAGATCCAGAAACATGATTATTTCAGTATTTAGATGTTATTGCCTACCTCTGTTGATAGGATGTCACCTACCTTGAATCTAAGAATATAAATGATTAATTTAGAGAAATAATCTGTAAAAATCTTTTAAAGATATGTAAACATTCCTCCAAGATGTGTTGTAGCTTACCAGTAAGTTATATCAGCCTTTCTAATGTTCCCAAAGGCCATCACCAATTGGGAATCACAGCAGCCTTTTCAGTTATGAATGGATTACGATAGATTGATTTATACATCTCTAGACAAAAATTGAACTCCCCTACACTCTATCATAGGTATGTACAGTTGTGCAGTTAACTATGAATATACCATAATCTGTTCATTATTAGGGTGCCATTGAAGTCTCCTTGAATTAGGGTATTACCCTCGGCATTGTAACATTTGAAATCTGAAATCAAATGAGGTGCAAAAACAAGGATGAACAATGCAACCAATAGGTTTGCCAACATTCTCTTTGCTAAATAAGATCACTTACTGGCATGTTTTCATAATCAAAATATAATCTAACCATAGAAATAATTTTCCTATTTTGAGGCAGGATCTGAAAATGATGCACAGCTTTAATTAGAGATTTTCTCACAGTACCAGTTACTAACATCATAACCATGGAAACAAAATTGCTTCAGGTGGAGTGTAAGTGTACGTACTTCCTCCCATATCTTTCCTGTGTTCTTTCAGGAAAACGGACGCAGTTTCTCGTTATCTCAAACACATTCTAATTTTTATATTTCCCTGAAGTCAAAAATCTTAACGAGTCAGTAGGGTCTTTCTGACCTTTCTACTGGAAATCTACCATCAGACTCTATCACATTCAAGCTTTATAACTGTGGCAGTTAAACAAGAGAGCAGGATATTTATGATGAGATGATAGGTATGGATATAGATATTTCTTTTCTGAGTTCAGAGTTTTCTTCAAGCTGCAAGACCATGAGTTACAATAAATATATACATTGTCCTTTGTTAGATTTGTATGTTTTTTTTGCCGGTTCTTCAAGTCAATTCCTGAAACATTTCAAGGTGCTGGACCTTATTGAAATGAATGTACATTCTCTGTGACTGAGGCTGAAATGACTGATTGCCACGAAGCAGCATATTCAATGATGCTATGTAAGAGTGAAATATATTGACTTTATCTCAATTTCCATTCACCCCCATCTTTTCAGCATCAGAGTTGGCAGATTTATTAATCATTTGAGAATTTCTTTCATCATCAGTTTATACCTCTCCAGCAGTTTTGGATCTCACTAATTAAAAAGAAAGCACTGCCCTGCTCTCAGGATAACCCAAAGTACTTCACATCCAATGAATTTATCTTTGAAATGCCACTGTAAAACACAACAGCCAATTTGTGCAACGGAAATGAGATGAATTGTTCTGGTGGTATTAGTTGATGAAGGTTAAGACACTGAAAAAATACTTGTTCTTTGAATAGTACAACAGGGTTTTTTTTAACATGCACCCCAGCAGGCAGAACAGGCCACAGTTTAGTATGTTGGCTGAAACATGCAGATTATCTGCTGAGGTGTTGAACTTGAGTTTGAACTTGCAGCCTGCTGATTCTAAGAGTGCTAGTAACTGAGCAAAACCTGTCAGGAGATAAGACATCAGTAATTGGTTAGTGCTGGAACTCTACGCATTAATAAACTGGGCACAAATCGAATAAATATTAATTGTTGTTTTAGTTACACTTATCCTAAAGATCATGACATTTGATTTCTGTACATGGGCAAGTTCCCAAGTGTTCCTTGCCACGTGCTTCTTTTCCATTAAGTTTTATAAAATCACAAAATGGTCGCTGCACAAAAGGAGACCATTCGACTCACTGTGTCTGTGCTTGCAGTCTGTAAGAGGAGCTCAGCTAGTTGCCCACACCATGTCATTTCAGGTTCTTTTGTCAATTAGCTTAAATTGATGTCCTCTGATTCTTGATGCGTCTGCCAATAGGAAGTATCTTTTGTGTCAACAAATCACTATCAAATCTCCTTTAAAACCTTCCCTACAGAGAACAATCCAAATTCTCCAATCTGTGTATGTAACTAAAATCCATCATCCCTGAAATTATTCTCATAAATATTTTCTGCAACCCCTCTATTGCCTTCATGTTCTTTCAAAATTGTCATGTCTTGAATTAGGTCTGTTGACCTAAGCCCAATCCTTAATATTAAACCAAAGTGAAACTTAAAAGCATTTAAGATGGACTTTATAGCAAAGATTTTTTTTTTTAAATGAAGTCACACTGAACTACTGTGGGGAAATATAACTATCCTCCTTTCATTCTGTCAAATTAGGAATAGCTATATCTATAGAGGAGACAGATTCCTAGGGTGGGATTTTCCAGCCCTGGCAGTCATGGTCAGAGTCATCTGGTTGCTCATAATGTCAGCTGGCATTTGGCTGGGCTGCCAAATCTCCCACAGGGGGTCCTGCTGTAACTGCACTGGGAAATCCTTGTCATAGTTGCATTGTACCTCAAATTTACATGGTTGATTAACTATGTTGGGTTGGGTGATATTTTCTAATTGTTACACGAAGAATGTGCTTATGCTTGTCGACAGTGTTGTCAGTAATTCACAGTCCTTCAAGGACTTTTCAAAAGTTTGATTTTGCTTGATTTTCAACAAAATACTTGCTTGAAAATCATTAACATTATCTTGACCAATAACGCAGAGTTAGCTTTTAAATCCAAGGTGTGCACTGAGTGTTAAATAACAACTTACCTTTATATGGTGTAGGATCTCCTGATGGTTAGAATCCACAGTGTACCTGGAGTCATTGTATGGGATTTTCATACAAAGCCTGATCCAAATTCTGAGAGAGGACTCTAACCTACTGCCTTCATCTGTTGCGAAGCACGAGAACCTCTGAGAAAATAATTCAAACTTGAGTGGAATATCAAGCTCTTTTGACATACTTTCGGCTCCAGATCAGAAGAGAAAACCTGGTTTACCTGATGGATGAGAAGTATTGCAGGATGGCTGTACTATTCTTGCAATTGTTTGTGTTCTTTTGACAAGGGAGAAGGTATGGTTGTCCTCCAGGGTTCAAACTATCTTCCCAACATTAGCATACCCAATCTTGAGATTCAGGTTGTTTGTGGATATTGAACTTCTTTCAAGGAATGGGAAATGCCATATCTATAGTAAATAATGTAAAGTTTGATAATAATGCAAGGAAGTGTTTGGACTGCAGGGAAATAATCAGTGCTAATGGGCCAAATAAGACTTGACAACAACAGCAATTTCAAAAAAACCATCTTGCTACTGCTACATTTTAAAATAATGAAGGGAATAGATATTAGTGAAATGGTAAATTGTTTAAAGCTGCCAATTTTGCTTGGCAATATTAGCCCTCCCTCCCCAAGAGGATGGGGGTTGGGGGGGGGTGTGGATACTCTCTTTCATTGTAATTAGTTGATCAAGATGAAATCTTGCTGGCGGTGTTTTCTTTCCTTATCCAACTCCAGTGAAATGTTGACCTCTACCTACACTGGTGGATTTGCTTTGAAAGAGGAATAATGTGCTTCAGGGTCTGGTGCACATATTGTGAAGTGAAGAAGACTCCAAGCTTTCATGACAAGATTTTGGGTTCATTGATTATCGAAAACCAGTTAAAAACTTTCCCTCTTAACATTGGAATTTCACTGTAAAGCCTTGTTTAATCCACATGTTGTGACCCTTTGTATGTTACAGCACTCATCCCCTTAGAAACTTAACAATTTGAATCTTACCCTGAAATAGAGAATCTAGGTTTACGGATGTAAAAGTGAGGAGAGGCTCTCGTTCTTTAAACTACCCCATCTCATTACCAATAAGCAGCCAATTAACATCCAATAAAACCACCAGTAATTGCTAAAGGATTGAACTTTTCCTTTCAATTAGTGCTCTCTGGAAATCATTAAAATCATGGGTTTTTTTTCGGCATGACCTGTTCTCCAGGTCATAATTCCTTGCTTTATTTTTCTTTGACTTTTGTTTTATCTTTTGTTTGTGGAACCCCAACTCAAATGAGCACTGATTTAATTTCCCCTTTGTTTTCGGCCTTAGCCCTCTCCACAGATGCCAGGTGAGACAAGAGATTAGTGAGGCTGAGCTACAGGGAATCAGTGCTTGAGGTAAGGATTAGTGCATTACCCAAATTGCTTTTTTGGTTCAATACTTGCAGTGGGATTTAATTTGAAGTCTGAGTCATTTTTGAGTTGGCCAAACTGATTTAATCCTTTAATTATTTGTCTTTTATAACATATCCACATCTGGGGATTAATTTTTGGCCTTATCAAAGTGAGAGATGAGAGTGCTGGGGAATAAAGCACTTCTCCACATTTAGCATCCAACAGCAAGCATTTATAGGTCCGATATGAAAATACTGAATGTAGAGTGAATCTCCCCTGACTAAGTCCCAACAATGTTCTCCCAAGACTTACAGTCTTGGAACAATTCCCTATACTTTCACTGCAATACCTCCAATTGTCAAATTTATTTTCTGGATCTGCACCTTTGGGTAGATACTTCTGTAAATCAATTTCACAAAGCAACCTTGCAGCAAGGCAAGGTTGTTGAGGTGAATTTCATCCCATCAATTCAGGCTGGATTCAAAGCAAGATCCTAAAAATTAAATGACAGTATCCTAGCACGTTATGCTAGAAAAAAGTTTTCATGCTCAAGACAAACCAGTACATGAGAGTTACTGAGCCATTGCAAAAGTCTTCAACCAACTTTTATTTTAAAATCCGTAGGTAGTTTAGTCGTAGAGCTGACCTCATAAATTCAAATGATTGTCCAGAGGTTAACAGAAGGTTCTGTTTATTCTTTAGGTACTCAAACCTAACCTGGAAGAAAGTGTAGCTGTTGCCTTGAACAAACACTGGCAATTGATCCTACAAATAAGTTTGAAAAAAAAAGCTTGAATCCAACATTAGATATTTTAACCGCAAGTCCAATGAGTTTATTACTGAAGTGCTTTGTTTAAAAGACTCCAGAATCTATTCCTCTAATTTTGTAAAGCTTTGCTAAATTCTCCCTTGTTTAATTTTTATTATTCACTAGGATGGTGCCATAAGCTTAAAAAGATGCGAATGAAGGGAAGATTCCTAAGACTCAGGCCACAATGTCATCAGTAGAATTGTCTGATTGTTATGGCCCTGATGTTAATTAAAAAATGCCAATTAAATTTTAGTTGTCAAATTAGGGTTGTGCTTTGAACATTATAGTTTTAATAAAGTGTCCGTTAGTTGCAAGAGCTCTCAGTTCCTATTTATATGTTCAGTGAGAAGTAGCAACTAAATCCTGTGGATTGTCAGAATATGAATACTAGATCTTGCCGCCTTATTACTAATTAAGTAGAAATAACAAAAACAGTTTTATGGCATGCCAATAATTATCATTTTACCGACTTGTTCCAATCCCTCAAAATATTCCTGTTACTCCGTATGTATCAAAAGTATTTACAAAATTTGCAGTTTTGCCAAGTGCAAAGCAATGACCTGCCAAACATTATGGTTCAAAAAGCTAACTTCATTAAGTTGTTAGATAGTGGACTGAATTAGGATTACCAAATTCCAGTTTTCTGTTCTATGGGCGTCACTGGCAAGGCCAACATTTGTTGCCCTTGTCTAATTGCCTGTGAGAAGGTGGTGGTAAGCTGCTATTCTGAACTACATCTGATTTAAGTACACTCACCATGCTGTTAGGCAGGGAGGTGTAAAATTAAGTTTCAGCGTCAGTGAAAGAGCAGCAATATAGTTCCAAATCAGAATGGTGTGTGGGTTTGAGGGGAATTTGTAAGAGGTGATGTTCCTCAAAGCTCTGCTGTCCTTGTCCTCGTTTTTGGTAAAGATCGAGGGTTTGAAAGGTGCTGTCGAAAGAGCCTCGGAGAATTGCTGCAGTGCATTGTGCGTACAATAAACTGCTGCCATTGTACGTTGGTGGTGGAGGGAGTGAATGTTTAAGTGAAGGTTGGGATGCTGATCAAGTGGGCTGCTATGTCCTCGATGATGTCCACCTGAGTGTTGTTGGAGCTGCACTCACCCAGGCAAGTGGAGAGTATTCCATCGCACTCCTGACTTGTTCTTTGTAGATGGGACAGACTTTTGGAGAAGTTAAGGATGAGATACTCACCTTAAAACCGTAGAGTCCCTACAGTGCAGAAGGAGGCAATTCAGTCCATCATAATCCCATGCATTTAGCATAATCAGTCATGCACATCTCTGGAAAATGGAAGGAAACAGGAGCACCTGGAGGAAACCCACACAGACTCTGGGAGAACATGGAAACTCCACACAGACAGTGACCCAAGGCCAGAATAGAACCTGTGTCCCTGGCGTTGAGAGGCTGCAGTGCTTAACCACTGTGCCATCTTTACCACAGAATTCCAGCCTCTGAGCTGCTGTAGTACCCACAACAACGATATGTTTGCTCCAACATATATTCTGGGAGTACCTTCTGATGTGAGGGATTCAGCAATGGGGAGATGGTTCTATTCTCTCTGGTTAGAGATGGCCATTGCCTGGCACATTGCTTGAACATTGTCCTTGCTGCATATCGACCCAGGCGACTTCCGTGTCTGAGGAGTCACAAATAGTACTGAACACACTGCAATCATCAAGTCACCTTTATTATCCAGAGTTTAGATGGAAAGAGGTTGGGTAGCGGAATGCAGACAACTTCTATTTAATGATGAACATTAACCGATGGCCTCTAGCATGATGCCCCATTGCCTACCCATTTAATTATAGAGACGTAGGGCAGAATTTTACAGCCTCGCTTGTCCCGAAACAGTAAAATCCTGTCCGAGGTCAACGGACCTTCCCATTGTCTGCCCCTCACCTGCTCGATTCCCATGGTGAGCAGGACAGGAAAATTCTGCCCTTAGTCTTTTTCCATTTTCTGCTATTTGAAATCTTGAAGTTTCTTTTTGCGGGTGTGTGTCAGGAGGATAGATCAGGCTAAATAATGTCCCAGAGACAGGATCAGGCCCTCGTCTGTCTTCTTCTCCAGTTCCTCAGCTGCAGGTTATATAGTTAGCATTGAAAGATATGTGGGAGGAGACTCAAGTGGAGCATAAACATTGGCCAAATACACTGGTTTTCTGCTGTACATTCCATGAACTGCATTTGGAGAATGTGCAAATGGACCCTCTCTGTATCCTGTCTTCAGATCTTAACTTCAAATGTCATATTGTTGCATTTGACGTAAGCAGATTGGTGGTGAAGTAAGAATGAATGTTTAGGTGCAAGTGAATAATTCTATTTAAGGAACTGTTGTACTTCATTTCCGTTTCTGGCCTGCTTTACACTTTTTTCAGTAAGGGCATTTAAGGATTTCTACCTGGTGCATATCTGTTAGCTACCTGGAAATGTTGGTAGATGTGAGGAATTGCTCTCCAATCTGCAAAACTGTTGAGGCTCATTAATTTCCTATTGCCGCAAAAGCTCCTTTCCTTAGCTAACATCCTCAATCTAAATGGACAAATAATGTTATGCTATTTGTTTTATAACTGTAGAGATTGAGGTATGGAATTGAGCGCCGTCAGAATATAATGAAACCACAGACTTCTTTTGCTTCAAGAGCAAAAATCTGTGTTGTTTTTGCACCACAAGGTAACCAGTGATCAGGAGATAGTATTTTGACAGATGGAGAAATGGTAAGGAGTTCCTTCACAGCTGACAACTTGGGTATACATTAGACCCAAAATAACCTATTGCACTTCAAATTTAATAAATGAAATTGACTGTTACACTAATTATTCTCAAAATTTTATCTTTCAACCTTGTGTGTACATTTTATGAAGTTTTAGAAATATAAGTAACATCCATACATCTTCAATGTCTTTTTCAATCTCTAGTTTTTCAAATATGAGAAATATTTTGATATTGAGACTTCATTTTCTTAGAAGATGCATTAGATTATCAATCTGCTTCTACTTAAGCCTTCTCACATTTTCAAGTCTGATAAGGACTGTCCATGTTATGATTTTTTTCCTCATGTATGACCAAAAGTGTAATATCTGTTCTTATCATTTCTCAGCCTTTTGGCTAAGATCAAGTATAGTATTGACATGCTGCGCTTGGTTGAATTCATTAGGTTACATTTCAGCTTCATTTGAAGCAATTTTTAAAAGCGGCATCTCAGCCTTTTAGCTAAGATGCAAATGAGGTCAAGCCTTGGAGGAGGAGCTATGCCTGATCCAATCAGCTTGGATCATGTAGATCAACCCAAGACAGGAGGTGAGAGCCCTGTCTTATCAACTTGGATCGGGAGTGTCTCAACTTGTTGGGACTCTGAATTGGACTTGATTGGATTGAATTGGAATAAAAACAAAACAAAAAATTTACTGCAAATCAGAAAGTAAAAAAAGAGCAATGTGCACATTTTACAGACCACTTCTGTGTAACAGTATGCTAATTGTTGCCAGTGCATTCTTTATCACAATGTTTCACTTCAGTTTGTTCTTATTTAGAAAAAAGTCTGTCCTAAGCTCACGTACTTAGTTTGATCAACATGCCTCCTGGGTTTCTAATTTTAGAATGAATTTACAAATTTCCTTTCTTCTTTAGTTATTGTGGTTTCTTTGTTACGTCAACCCAAAAGAGTGAGACAAATACAAGATGATAGGAATGAGTTAAATTGTTCCAAAATCCACATAAAAATGTAATTTTAGCTGTCAACCAGAGCAATTAACCAGATCAGCGTATGTCAGGTCTGGCCTGAGTTTCTTGTCATCTGAAATCAGCTGTGATATTAACATAGACAGGGAATATTGTTTTGTCTAATATGTGAGCAGTATTAATTCTGTCAAACGTTTCAAACTCAAAACAGGTGTGAAAATGAGAGTCAAATGTAAATTTGGCTGAATGCTGTTTGTTTTCCATTATTTATGAAATTTGCCAAATCTGATCTGTTCCCCAATCTATTCATATCGGTCATGAACAGAATTTGCTGCTCCCCTAGCCAAGCTCTTCCAGTACAGTTACAACGTTGGCATCTACCCAACAATTTGGAAAATTGCCTAGGTATGGCCTGTACACAAAAAGCAGGACAAATCCAACCCGGCCAATTACCACCTAGTCTGCTGTTGATCATCAGTAAAGTGATGGAATGGGTCATCAACAGTGCTATCAAGCAGCACCTGCTCAGCAATAATCTGCTCAGTGATGCCTAGTTTGTGTTTCACCAGGGTCACTGAGCTCCTGACCTCAGTGCAGCCTTGGTCCAAACTTGGACAAGAGAGCTGAATTCCAGAGGTGCGGTGAAAGTGACAGCCCTTGATATCATTTGACTTGATATATTTGACCGAATGTGGCATCAAGGAGCCCTAGTGAAACTGGAATCAGTGGATATCAGGGGGCAAACTCTGCACTGGTTGAAGTCGTACCTGGTACTTAGGAAGATGGTCGTGGTTGTGGAGGGTCAGTTGTCTCAGCTCCACGACATCTGTGCAGGAGTCCCTCAGGAGAGTGTCCGAGACCCAACAGTTTTCAGCTGCTTCATCAATGACCTTCCCTCCATAAGGTCAGAAGTGGAGATGTTCGCTGATGATTGCACAATGTTCAACACCATCTGCGACTCCTCAGATACTAACGCAGTCCATGTTCAAATGCAACAGGATCTGGACAATATACAGGCTTGGGCTGTTAAGTGGCAAATAGCATTCATGCCTCTCAAATGCCAGGTAATGACCATCACCAATAAGAGACACTCTAACCACAGTTCCTTAACATTCAATGGTGTAACTATCACTGAATCTCCCACTGTCAACATCCTTGGTGTTACCATTGACCAGAAATTCAACTGGACTCACCACATAAACAGAGTGCCTACAGTTCCTACAAAAGCAGATCAGAAGCTAGGAATACTGTGGCAAGTAATTCACCTCCTGACTCCCCAGAGCCTATCCACCATCTAGCAAGTCAGGAGTGTAATAGAATACTCCCCCCTTGCCTAGATGGATACAGCTCCAACAATGCTCAAGAAGCTTGACAACATCCAAGACAAAGCAACCTGCTTGATTAACACATCTGCAAACATTCAATCTTTCCATCACCAACGCTCAGTAGCAGCAGTGTGTATTATCTACAAGATGCACTGCAGCAGTTCACCAAAGATCTTTAGCATTTTCCAAACCCACAACCACTTCTATCTAGAACAACAAGAACAGATAATTGGGAACACCATCACCTGCAAATTCCCCTCCAAGCCACTCACCATCCTGATTCGGAAATATATTGCGTTCCTTCGCAGTCACTAGGGGTCAAAATCCTGGAGTATCCTCCCTAATGGCATTGTGGGTCAACCCACAGAACATGGACTGCAGCGATTCAAGAAGGCATTCCCCACTACCTTCTCAAGGGCATCCAGGGATGGGCAATAAATGCTGGCTTAGCCAGCGACACTCATGGCCCATGAATGAATGAAAAAAAAGTCATGATCCCCATTCTTTACATAACCTTATCCTCTCTCCTGCTGGCAATTTCTACTTTATGTTTATTTCTTTCAGGTCATGTACCTCGATGTGCATGTGCGCACAATCTCTTAAAATGCAGTAACAATATCTCTAAACCTTGATCTCAGTTCAAATGGGGAAGAAAAAACATTTCTTTTGTTTCCTTGAAGATGCAGCTTATTCTTATCACGTATAAGCGTACCCAAGAGCTGCTACCTCATTGCTCCTTGATTGCTTCTTTACGTACCAACATTATCAGCCTCACCATTCTCTGACTTTAGTGGAGTTTTCATTCTGCATTAATAAGACTGCTTCCAGGAGACTCCATTTCCACTTTCTTGCCAAACATTTACTATCCCCCTCAACAGTTTGAAATAGGATTTTCTGCTTTTTTGTTTATGCCTTAAGGCAGGGCTAATAAGACCAGAATTATACATCTAATAAAAGTTAATGACTTGTCACCAAGTTAGCATTTTCAGAATTTTTGGGCAGATTGCCATCTTGGCTAAAGGCAGGAGTCTCAAAGATATGTGCAAATTGGGGTCAAATGATGCATGTAGAAGCACCAATAGCATTTTTCTTTCCCTTCACATTTGAACTGCAACCTCTTGCTTCCATTGAGCCCCCGTCAAAAGTAGCAGCTGGGAGGTGTCCAATTTCTTCAATTATTTAAAAGGACCCCTACCAGGTACATCTACATAAAACTTTGTGGTAAATCTTTTAAATTAGTTTGTGTCTTTTCACCTTGGATAATTTCAAAGTGTGTGTTAATTGCTGCTACGTGTCTGAATTCTTAAACCACTGACATCGCACTTATTGCTTTGTGAGACATTTTGGGAATCCCACTCTGATAAAGAACATGAAGCAGAAGCAGAGCTGCAACTGAAACGGGATCCAATAGAATGAAATATGCTTACAGAAATGCTGCACCACTGCTTTATTCACTTAAACACTTGCTTCTCATCTACGTATGTAGAGGGCTTCCTTTGCTGCAGCAGCCATTCACCTGCTGTATCAGAACCTTGGGGTCCTGTTGCAGATCACACCACTTATTTCTGTACATTCTTCTTTGTCTGTGGTCTCAATGCAAATCTAATCATCTCTCTCCTTCCTAGTGCCATGCCAGGTATTTTAAGAAATGACCGCAATCCCAGAATTCTGGACTCCTAATTGGCTGTGCGCTTTACTAAATGTGTGAAAATTGAGACCAACCAAGCAAAACTGTGTGGGGCTCCATACTCCAGGTGGCTCTGCATATGCCTCCCTCACCACTGGTTTACATACAAAATCTAAGATGACACCCCCTCTTCCACCACTACTCAAGATGATTTTTCTAGCAAACCCCTGCCTCCTGGGCAAGATGTGGAGATGCCAGCATTGAATACTGATTAGAATGCGAGTCTTTACAGCTAATCTGCTAATCAAGTCTGTAAAGACTCGCATTCTAATCAGTATTCTGTAAACTTTGTGTGCCTTTATATGCCCTTCTCTGATCAAAACTTTCCACACACCTGACAAAGGAACAGTGTTTCCGAAAGCTTGTGGGTTTACTATCAAATAAACTGGTTGGACTTCAACCTGGTGTTGTGAGACTTGTTCCTAGGCAAGATGCAGGAATATTTTCTTCTGCTAACTGAATGTTTGAACTTTGTATCTCAAGTTTGCCATTTTTTCATTACCAACTTTTTTTAAATTTCTATCCCAACATTGCCAGTATTGTCAGTTTACTTTTAAGCTTTTTCTTTCCTTCCTATGCTCCAAATGCATAGTTATACTTCCTGGGATGCAGAAAAGAAAAACAGCTTGCGTCAGCCATGGCATCAAGTCCCACCTTGGGGACTTAGCACATATTCTAGGGTGACATGGCAGTGCAGTTTTTGAGAGAGTGTGGCACTATCAGAGGAACTGTCTTTTGGTGGTTTAAATTATGACATTATTTGGCCTCTTGGTGGATATACAAGATCCCATTGGCACTGTTTAAAGAAGTGAAAGGGAGTTATGACTGATGTCTTGATCAGTATTTATCAACGAACCAACATGACTGAAAAACAGATCATCCAGTTATTTTCACATTCCTTTTTGTGGGCCTTACCCTATGTAATTTGGTTTCTTACAGTATAACAGTGACTATTCTTTAAAAAACACTTCATCAGTGTCCTACATTCATGAAAAATGGTGTGTTGTTGCAGATCTGTTGTTGTTCTTTCAGTATGTTCAAATTAAGACTGAATAACATAATTGCCCGTTCTAACTCTTTCTTTTCCAGATACTCAAAACTGTGGAACTCTTGACCTCAATATTTCCTTTTTCTTTAAAACCTTCAGGCTATGGAACACAAGTTTGAATTCACCAATTTATCTGTGTTTTTATCTTTTTTACTCTTTTAGTCTGGTCATGTTCTGCACCACTGAGCCTGGTCTTTCACCCTTGTTTCTCTATTTTAGAAAGAACCTGCTTGAATAATGGTTACTAGTCAAAGAATATCTAATCAGAATGCCTGTCTATTTGTATCATGATAGCAAATAACAACATTTGCACCTAAAAGAGAATCCAACTAAAATCCCTCTTTTACCACATTCCTTCCTTGAAGGTTGTCTTGAGAATTTGAATCCAATATCACAATAGTAAAATCACTTGAAATTCAAAGTTGTTGATTGATATGCTACTTTGATATTGTTTGGTCCTTGTAGTTCTGTATATGGACTGTCCGGAAGCTCCACAATATCGTCTGGACTTTCCTCTGTATAAGCATCCAGGGAGACATGGAACCTAGGTAGAAACCAGTCAGGTGGTTTACAAAATTGTGGAATTCTGGGCTCAAATGAGTTACAGAGTAACTGCAATACCTCCCAAGTCACCTCAGTCTTCTACTTCTCTCTGTCAAACTCTTTCTCCATAAGAATCTCTGAATAAAAGTCGCCACACCTGTATGCAAGTATCCTCCAACTTTGTGGAAATCTGTTAGCATTACAAGCCGCTTTCCAGGTGCAGCAAGAATGCAAGTCATTCTTCTATGTTTGAGTTCAATTTTTTTGACCATGGAAAAGGATATCTTCACGATTATTTGTTCTGTTTTTTAGCTTTGTCGAATGGATTTTTATGGCACAAGTAAAGAGTCGTATTAAAATTTGGAAAGGTTCCCCAGTTGCAGGTTCAATTATTTGGCACTGGTATTTCTTCAAGTATTGAAGTTACTCTGTGGGTTTGAAGCTTTCCTTGAGTTCCAATTGTTTACACGTGATCATTTTAAGTTTGGACTTGGTCTAATGGAATTATCCTCCCATGGGTTAAATGGATCCAACATTGCTCATGTTTAACTTCTGGGTTGTGTTCAAGAAGGAAACTCTGGGGTTATATATTTTCTGATAAAATATCCAGTCATTATTTGCCAATAGCAATATACAATTCAGCACACTGATTTTTTAAGTCTAATTGATTGCTGCTTCATGATGTGAGCTCCATTCTAGATCACCGCTGAAGACAAGTTATGTTGCTGTATGCCAAGCAAATGTAATAATGATAGAATAATTTGAAATCATTATCTATCAACAAGCCTTAGAGTCTTGTTTTGTAATGAAACCTGACAGTTTTAGGGTTGTCTTTTCTGTTCGTAAGCTTGTAAGCCTACTATTCTTCTTTGCCATATACGCATTCAACACATATTAGCAGCAAAACCTTTCATTTCTGTGTACATTTCCTTAATAAGTTAACAATTTTTGATTTTGTAGGTCAGCTTGCCCTATTGATGTTCAGAGATTATTTTGTTACTTTCAGTAAGCAGTCAACCCCTCCACTTATGTTTGTGGATTAATTGGATAATTCTTAAATTTATGCTGGATATTAACATCAATTTGTCAATCACATAGGCATTAGATAGATTGATATTGTCACTTGAATTGGCTGTCTAGAAAATAAACACTTGTTAGCTGTACCAATGAGGCAGATCTGGAGAGTAAAATATAAATGAAAAGCTATTAATTTGGATCAGATTAATGCTGTCCTTGAATTACTGAAATGTAAAGTAGGAATGATAGTTACTGTCTTTGAGTTACCCTTTAATGCAGAATGCCTTATTTGGTAGTTTTTTCCCCTAAGATTTGGCCTCATTCACTGCAGGCTTCAATTTTTTTTTGCAGTTGTGATCTCAAAACCAGCTACAATAGTGTGCTCTTTATTGGTCCTTGTAACCCTGGTCAGTCATGCTGGCTTTCTAACTTCAAACACTTGCACTTAGCTTGATATCAGACAGTGAATTATCTGGCACTGGTTCATTTCAGGGGAAGTCCTTTTTCACAGAATAACATTACGTAAAGTTTGTCCCACAGGCCAGAAGCATCATTAGTCAGATTGTGCAGCCATTCCTCACAACAATGTGTTACACTCCCAGAATAAAGAGGTGCCAAGAGTTGAGCGGATATGCAAGTTTTATTCATTTTTCACAGTCTTTAAAAGGGCAAGGGAATTGAAACAAATACTTGAATGATTTCCTTAGCAGAAATTCAGTGACTGCCTTGACATTTTGCATAAGGTGGTGGTGCCAGAACTAAACAATAAATTTTGTATACTTTAAATTGTCAAGAAAATACCAAAAGTACATCCTTTAGCTTATTCTTTGCAGTTATATTATTTGTAAAAAAAATTTCTACCCTATAATTGCTAATTTTTGCTTCAATACTTGACCACCTCACCCCTTATTTGATTGGTTTATGCAGTCACGCCAATTGGGAGGTATCTGGAAAGATTATTCTTTAGACGTGCAAACTAGCTTCCAACTGTGGGACATAAGTCCAAGTGATAGTGGAGAAACACATACGACTGTTGGTAAATGTTGAGTTGACCACATCCCAGAAGGGAAATTTGAAACAACTACCTCAACTGTGTTTGCAACTGTATAGTATGACGAGAGATTTCTAATCCTGAAATGATGTTCCCAATTTCTTGTGATGATTTAACAAAGTGAATGTTTACTAAGAAATAAAAATAAAGTAAAATAGAAGTATATTTTGATAAGACAATGGCATTATACAGTGCCACAACTTTAAACAGTTCCAAACAATCCCCACTGTTCTCACATTCTCCTCGTGTCTGCATGGGTTTCCTGTGGGGGCCTCAAGTTTCCTCCCATAGTCCAAAGATGGGCGGGTTAAGATAATTGGCCATGCTAAATTGCCTCAGGGATTAGCAGGGTAAATACATGGGGTTAGCAGAGATAGAGATAAGGCCTGGGTAGGATTGTTGTCAATGCAGGCTCGATGGGCTGAATGGCCTCCTTCTGCACTGTAGGGATTCTATCAGGTTAATACCTTATTTGGTATTAACCTCAAAGAATCATATACCACTTTTTTAATAAAAAGCAGTCAGAGCACTGCAACTCATTTCTAGGATTGAATTGAAAAGTTACATTAAACTGGTATTGAACCTTGGTTAGGCCATATTTGGAGCATTGTGGGCTTCACTGTGTAAAACGATATAGAAACGTTGGCGACAGTGTAAAAATTATTTACTCAGAGCTTAGCAGAAATGAAATTTCTTATGGGAGAAAGATTGGAGGCTGGAGCTCTCTACAAAAGGAGGAAGGAATGAAGGATACCGTGATGGAGGAATTCAAGGTTAGGAATGGGTGTGGTGGGATAATGTAGAGAAGATGCTTCCAATTGTGAGTGGACCGGAACAGAAGGTACAAATTTAACCAACTCTCAACCATTCCAACAGTGGCTCAGGTCTAACATCTTTATCCAGTGAATGGGTGGACCGTTGAACTTGCTACCACAAAGCATAATTCAAATGACTGATGTACCACCGATTTCAGCATATAAGTTGATCTTTGAAGCCCTGAAATTCCTCCTCAAATGGAGATTGACTTGCACGGCGAGTATAAAAGTGAACCACCAGTGTGGGGTGGTCCTGATGTTTATCATTCACTGTGTGGGGTCTGTTCTGTTTGTGTAAGTGTGCCTTAAGCCTCCATGTGTTTTCACAACATTATTCATATTGCCTGCTTGATCCCTTGCACCCAGTTACCAAGTGCTGGTAAGTAAAATATGTATTTGTGGGTTAGAAAATGGATGCTGACGACGAAAGCGAGTGTGACGTTTCATGGCTGAAAAGGGGCGAAGGGTCAATTTATATGTCAAGTGTATGCATAAACATGATTTTTGGCGTGGAACAAAAGGTTTATCTTATACACTGAATCAACTTGTATGCTGCAGTTTGGGGTAGGTACCTTTTTGGGTAGGTACCTTTTTGGGGGAACGCTGGATGAACCTAAGGGAGAAAAAGATAGGAGAAAATGTTGATGGGGTTAACTGAAGCTGGGTAGGCAGAGGCTATCTACCTTTTGGGCTGAATGACCTGTTTCTGTACTATGGATACAAAACTCTTACTATATACAAAAGGTCCATTGTCACACTTTAAATTCCTAGAAATGGAGAAATCTGGCAACTTAATGACTTGCACATGACTATTTTATTGCCTGGTGCTAGCAATCTCATTTTCCCAAGCACTGATTAAATTATTATTTTATTTAATCACTGCAAGTATAAGATGCTGAGTACATTCTTAGACTGTCCGACCCCTGATTGAAAGGACTGAAGATAATGAAGATGTGGGAAGGAGCAATCATGATATATTCTGCAGAATGTTAGAGAGAACCTAAGAGATTTACAACATGGATGACTTACCCATCCATGGTATATAGAGCTTAACATGGTGACGCCCACTTCATCTGAGCAAGTGTTGTAGATGTTTCCAGTGAAACAGAAGCCAACAACCTTCAGATTTCTTGATCAAAACAATTTATTGTATTAATTGCTTAAAGATATAATTCTATTTAATAATGTTGACACAATAGCATTTAACATAGAACAAACTTGTAATTGTTAAGGCTGAATTTATAACCAAATTGAAATATGGCTGTGAAATTGTTAAAGATTTAAAAGTTGGGATTATGAATTGATCAAATTATTTTGCTTGCTCCACCATCAATTGAGTCTAATATGACTACTTCACATAGAAGTTAATACAAATGAATTTGTCATAACTTTATTACATTCATTATGTTGCATATATTTGCACCAGTGGTAAAAAAAATATTGGTTCCTGTATTTAAAATTGTGACTTGCTTGTCAGATTTCTTTTGACTGGGTGACAGCTCAATTCTTTTTCTTGTAAATAATTTTATATCATGAAACATCATTAACAAGTTACTTCGTTTTTATGTTAGAATGAGATTTATTGTTTATCCAGTATGAATTTTTCAAGTCATGCTATTGCTTACAATTGGTTTAGAACATAAATTATTCAGAAACTTATTTCAGAATAATTGTAATATTTTCTGAGGAAACAGGAAGAGGGTCTGCTGAAAACTGAGGAAATTCAGGTTGGAAATCTTAATTGATCTGAAGCGACAGCACGGTGGTTAACACCACTGCCTCACGGCACCAGGATCCTGTGTTCAATGCCAGCCTCAGTTCACTGTCTGTGTGGAGTTTGCATGTTCTCCCCGTGTCGTGGGTTTCCTCCAAGTGCTCCGGTTTTCTCCCACAGTCTAAAGATGTGCAAGTTAGGTTGATTCGCCATGCGAAATTGCCCCTTAGTGCCAGGGGGACTAGCAGGGTAAATATGTGGGGTTATGGAGTTAGGGCCTATATGGAATTGTGGTCGAGCAGACTCGATGGACCAAAAGGCCTCCTTCTCTACTGAAGGGATTCTATGAAATGGCTATGTCAATGATGTTTGCAAATCTCCCAAAGGTAAATGAAGAACATTCAATCATCTACAATTTATGTTAATTACTTCTTTAAAAATTATAGAAGTGTTTAGTCTACTGAATCATTCACTAATGCATAATGTGGTTTAGAAAAAAAGGAAATTAGATTTGGAACTTGGATAGCAATGAGAAGTAAATGGATGCAATATTGCATTCTTGTATTGGATTTTTTAATCAAATTAATTGGGAACTGAAGATTGTACAGTGCTTTGTGTTGAACAGATGAACACTTTGATGAAAGATTTTGTATTGTTCTAATTTTTAAATTTATAAACTTTATTTTCTATGATTCTATTGGTATGCTTGTGTGACATCAAATTATAGGTGAGCCTGAACTTCCTTCAGTTGCTCATTTCAAAGTTAAAGTCACCTTATTTGACTGCATCCAAAACTCGGTGGTACAGACAAATGAAAATAACAGACTGCAAAAGTCCATCATGCCAGGCCCACACAGCCATGTTGCCTGAAGCAGAGTGGGTTGATAGCCCCACCCAGAAGTGAACGCATTTGAGATGCGCAAAAACACATCAAAAATCCATAGTCTTGCATAAGGACGCATGGCACTTTGTTTTATATTCAGTAGTGCTGTTTGTAAAAGCTGACAGCCTAAATGGAAGTGGAAAATTATGAATTATAACTCCAGACCCTTTTCTTTCTCAATTGAATTCATTTCTGTTCTACGTAAAATATTAAGGAAAGTTGGTTTTGGTCCTGCCCAAATACTTAAACCCTGTACTCAGCAGAGTTAAATCCATGTCTCAGTCCATCTAAATCTACCTGCAGAAAAGTGTTCTCCACAGTCTAAAATGCACAAGATTTTCATCATCATTCACAATATTGTGGATCATTTCCCCTAACACCTCCAGAATACCTATCCTGGTGGCAATATTTTCATAACTTTGTTTTTTAAACGTTCTTCACACAATGTGATGTAGTGTTAAAGTCCGCAGTCATATTGGATACTGATGTTGCTATTGTTGTTGGTCCCATGTGCCAAGCTGTTACTATAATGGCTTAATTCCTTAGCAAGATGACTGTAATCATTTTTGGAACCTAACATTATAAAAGTGTGTCTTTACCCCTGTGGTGCAACTGTTGAGAATAGATCAAAAGTGATTCTCGCTTCCCATCTTCAATATTCCTTCATTGTACTAATTTAGAAGATACATACTGCAATAAAAACAGGATAGATGGTGGTATCTCATTGTTTTCACATTGCTGAAATATAAATTAGATCAATGCAATGAGCTGGGTAATCTAATTCAGGAACAAGAGGAAAGCAAGTACTTATTCAGATATGTTGGCTGCAATTTTATCGGCCGTCTGCCCCCATTCCAGGGGTGGATGAGACTCGGAGAACAGCATTCTCCATTGGCCTCAAACAGGATCGTACAATATTTGGGTAAAATTCCACTTCATGGTGACAGGTTTTTATCTTGCTGCTGGGAAGATACTAACAGCTTTAAGTGAAGTTCTGAAATGATGTTTTTAATATTTCGTTTATTAGTGCAAGACTGGCACCACTGAGCTGCCACTGCCAAGTTTCCAAAATATGTAGAATTTATGACCATTGATCAAGGAAAATGCTGTTGTTATCATTCTAAAAAATACATTTTGGGCTCAAATTTGATTCTAAAATTAAGACTTTAAAACCACCATGTGTATAAAGGCATGGCTTGATATTGAAAAAAAATGCATAAGTGGCTAGTTTTAAGTTAAATTTTAGGAAGTTAGCATTTTAGAGAAGAACCATATCTGTGATTGGATTTGTTGAATATGTTTTCTCCCTTAAATATGAAAAGCCTTATTGTCTTTTCTGGATATTTTTACAATTGATTAATTTCCTTTAATCTTGCCAATTAACTCAACAGAAAACAGGAATTGTTACTACTGTTGACACACATGGCCGGTACCCATCTGTAATTGAATTTGGGAAATATGAGGTCCATACTTGGTATTCGTCACCATATCCACAAGAGTATGCAAGGTAATATTCCATGCAATGTATTCTTTTAGTCAACTTGTGGGGGTGTTTCATATGTATACTAATATAGTCTGGTGATTAATGCAACTTTGTTTTCTCAACTGCAGGCAAGTACCTACTAAACTGCACTGTATATCTTTATTTAAAGCATGTGCAATCATTATAATACATAATGTCAGTTCTCTTCACTGAATCGCGATTGACTTACATTATGTTTACTTGATAAATGTGCTGAAAGAGTTTACTGTAAATCAGTTTTGTGCCTTAGTTAAATAGGAAGTGGCCTAAACAGGATTTAACCCCTATTAGCTTGGTAGTGTAACAATAAAATATTAATATATTGTTAAGTTTATCAAAAGATTGGAACTAATACAACATGATATACAGTGTTCATAAGCTCACCATGCACTGCTGTTTTCTAGACATATATAACTGCCTGCACCATTTTACACTCTAATATTTTCTTAACATTTGAAATGGTGAGCTGTCAAAATACATACTGAATAATTCCAAAATGATGTACAGGGCACTTGTTCAGGACAGTGCCATACATTTCTTTGCAAAGTAGAAATGTGACTTCTGATATCCAAACTTAAACTTCTTGTCTCCTTTCTCTGCTCATGTCAAGAGATGTGCTGATCTTGGTAGAACAATCTGCCAATGCTACAGCTAAAAAAGACAAGCATATAAGTAATTAATGCGCCATCTTATCTCCAAATGCTGCATGTAGGAGCCCTGCAAGAACAATTCTCGGATCTTCAAGAACCAATCTTAAATTGGCAACAAATCCACCTTAAAATTCTTCTGATACAATTTCAGTTTTCAGATATGGAGACACTGCAAGATTTAAGATGTTACTTTGGTCAGTCAGCTGTAGTGGGTTACAATTGTTTCTACCTGTCAAACTGTTAGGGCCCTTATGGGGACAATGAAAATAAATCAAAACTGCGGCAGAATTAATAAATATCCTGTTATTCAAATACTAAGATGAAAACTAACTTAAAATATTTGCAGTCTGTTTACTCCTCACCACTTGCATAACTATGTCAACCAGTGATTTTTCTCAGTTTACTGATGAAGAATTTGAAAACTTTTTTTTTGCAGGCTACCAAAGCTTTATCTATGTGAATTTTGCCTGAAATATATGAAGAGTCGTAACATTTTGCAAAGGCATACAAAGAAATGTGGCTGGTACCACCCACCTGCTAACGAAATATACCGAAAAAATGACCTGTCTGTGTTTGAGGTAAGGTAGATCTTAAGTTACAAGGCTTGCTGTTGTTAATTTAGTAAACTGCGTACAATTCACACTTGTTGTTTAGGTTTGTATTATAAACTGTTCTAATGTCAAATTCAATCTAAGTTGGTTCCATATAAACACAATCCATTTCTTGACCAATTCAGTTCACCTGTATTTTTAATTATAGTAAAATTCCTTATGAAGTTTCTGAGTCAATCAAACTAAAATGGAAATAAGTTTATTTACCTACAGTTTTCTCATATATGGTTACTGAAACTCTTTTTCAATTTGAATGTCACTGAATTTGATTCCTTCAGTATGAGCATGTTTGTACTGGAACATTAACATTGATTCAAAGTACAAAAGTGTCATTGTAAATTTGACTAATTGACTCAGAAGAGAAGCTGAATGAGATATCCCAAAGAAGGGAGTTTTATCTTATTTTGCCTTGGAGTCATATCAGGCCAGGCTTACTCTACAACATTTAGTGCAAGTTCAAATTGCACCAATGCTCTTGTAATGTAAATATGCCCCAGGATTTGCAGATTGATACGTTACATCTATTAAAAGCTAAAATTGGGTAGTTCTGTCTGGGGGGTAGCTGCCATTGAATACTCATTTGTATTCTGTTGACTTTGTGTCTGAACCATGTTTATATTTCCCAAAATTTCATACAAGTTTAGTAGCTTAAGTGATGTGGTTGTATATAAATGTTCTCTATAAGTAGTTTAACAGTCAAAAAACATCAAAAACAGTTTTTGACATGCTGAATTGAGAGACAATAGTTGCTTGTGGACCAGTGAAAATAATGATGTGGTAGTGATTCTAGCCTGATTGTAGCAGCTTTTTTATTTTTAAGACCTCAGAATAATGTCAGAAGTTATATCCATTATGAATTTTATTTATTTACATTTCAGCAAGATTTAGCTTCTTTGTATTGCAGACAAAAGATAGTTTTATACATTCCATTTTAATTCTATTCACAGGTTGATGGAAATATCAGCAAGATCTACTGCCAAAACCTCTGTCTCTTAGCCAAGCTTTTTCTGGATCATAAAACTCTTTACTATGACGTTGAACCATTTCTTTTCTATGTGTTGACTAAAAATGATGAAAAAGGCTGTCATCTTGTTGGATACTTTTCCAAGGTAAGTGTTCCAACTATAACGTTAGAGCAAAACAGCAGATTTTTCTTTACTGATTTTACATTGGCATCAAAAGAGCAAAGGGTTAGGTCCCTGTGATGTTCGTCAAAATATTCAATGTGGTTCTGTCTGTGTCATTGATTTTGATTGCATTTGACCTTGTATTGTATGTAAAGCAGATTTTTTACATGCTTGTGTTACTATATTTTCATATAATTCAGTAGTTTTCAACCCTTTTTTATATATCCTGCAAGTGATACTCCAGGGAGGAACTGTTGTTTGGAGTTACTTAGCAATCATCTGTACATCTTGATGCATAGCTAACTTCTATTCTAGCTTCCAAAAGTCAGTATCCAATAACCTTAAAAAAAAATTTATCATTGCTGGTTATACAGTAATAGAACAGCGTGCTAGTAAATCAAAAATTGCTCTATAATTGTAAGTCTTTTAACTAGTGCAAATCATAGTGCAATTGAAATTGTAACCAGAAGACATTAAGGTAATTAGCAACAGAAGCGATTGGTACATGACTGTTTTTGCAGCAAATGGTTAGGACCTGGAATAGACTGCCTGTGATTGTAGTGGAAGTAGATTCAATCAAAGCCTGCAAAAGGCAGAGAAAGAAATTGCATGGCTGTAGGGAAAAGGCCTACATGGTTTTCAGGATGGTGGGAGCTGTTCAAGAACAGTGGGAAGTCCAGAAAATATGCTCATCTTTTAAGCAGAAAGGGATGGTGCCTCCATCAGCAGTTTGCTTGGAACATTGGATGCCCCCCCACATTTCAATCCCAGGTTCCACCATCTTTTGCTGCCTTTAATCCTGGTATTCAACTTGGACCAATCCTGACTATGAGATTCACAAAATGATTACAAGTAGTGAATAAACCATTAGGAAATTGATAAATCATGTAAATTAGTATAATACTTCTGTTGAAATTCTTTAGAAAGCATTTTTTCTTTTATTGTGTAAATTTAGTGTGGTATTAGCAGAAGCTGTCCATATTCTTGGGTAAAGGCGACCGTATAGCTGAGGTTGGGGTGTCCTTTGCCTGACTTAAGGTGATAGGTGCATGCAAATGAACAGGATAAATAGGACAGTGAGCAAGGTTTCAAGATTGTAATGGAGAAGGAAGACATAGATGAAACAGAGCAGATCACCACGTAAAGAGAATTAGAGACAGTAGGAGAAGCATTGTGAAGAATAACTTAATTTGTGTTCATATGAATGTAGGGAAACAAATTGTTAATTGGGAGTTTTGGCGAAAGGAAATAAATGGCATAGAGTAATAATTTTGAATAATAGTTTTATTAACTAGTTCTTGAGTTTAGTCATCAAAAATACCTGCTTATATTTTCCAGAGGTCAGCACATTATGGAGGATAGTTTCAAAACTAATCATATGATTTACTTTGTGGAAAATAACAATTAGGTTTTATATCTACAAATGTGTCTACAGCTACATCTTTAGATTCAATTTGTCCATACCCATTGTTTGTGTTTATTCCAGAATTAGTTATTACTTGGAAATTAATTGACAGAAGTACAGTTAGAGCAAGGTGATTAAAATCATGGATTCGTGAATGGGTTTGACTGTTGTAATGACTGTTGACTGTTGAACTTGATCCCAAAAAGACCACTGTTGTCAACTTTTATGTGGACTCAAAGGAACAACATAATGACTGACTTAAATCAAAAATCTACAACTCAGTTACTAAGTACGTGCTCCACATACTAGACCAAGATTGATGATGAAATATGGACCAGAATTCTCCATCTGGTCACACTCTTCCTCCACTGCCAGAGAGGATGGAGAATTTGGCACTCAATGAAATCTCCGTCCACTGCAATGGGACAGGAGAATCCTGTTGGCATGAATGGCCGGAGAATCCTGTCCATGGAATACTGGTTCCTTTTTTTTTATTTGAACCAGAAGAATACAAATAAGATTCACAATTAAATGCTTATTGTCCTTTTTTTTTCATTACCTGGAATAGTGAAACAATTTTTGTATTTGCCTGTTACAGAATTTTAAAGTGAACCATTTAATTAATTTTATATTTAATTATGAGGAAGGTGATTTGCTTCGTTCTTCGTTTAGTTCAGAATGAACAGATTCAATCAGCCTCAGGACAATGTGTTTTATTTGTGTCAGAGGTGATGCTAAGAAAATGGAGAAGGGAATAAAAACAGTAACAGATGAAGTACAACTGTCAGAATCTATTGGCAATAATGATCTTAACTGAGTGAGCAATTATGCAGGTTTTCACAAACCAGAGTCCACTTTTTTTTTGTCTTATGCTGTAATGTTGACTAAGATATTAGAAACAAAGAGCAATCATTTTGTTCCAAATTGCATTCCATAACCAAATGCAGTTTATTCAAAAATGTTCCAACTTTCAAGAGTTCTCAACAAAATGTGATCATGAGGGAATTTATCTTTTCAAACCTAGCCCAGTTATGAATAACTCCCAGATTATCCACATGAATAGTCTGTAGTAAATATATCAACATATGAATGGATAAAATGTCTAGATCCATTCTTTAAATCTTCCGTAAGCCCCTTTTAGTGATTTTTTTTCCACAATCCTGTTTGACCGTATTGTGGTATTAGGCTTTCTATTCTTTTCCAATTTCCTTGAACTATTTTTATTAATTCCATTCCTACATTTAATTTTGCGATTATTATAACAACAGAACTGTTCATGTTCACCATTGTTACTCCTTAGAAACTGCCAGCAACATCTGGTATTCACAGATATGGTAAAACATGGAAATCCAGAAATTGTTGTCAATGATTCACTTCACCATATAGTGCACAGTTGAAGCTTCAGGTGAGGATAGAACAATGCCGAAGTAATGGGAAGTTCCCCTTTTCTGTTTTAATATTACTGTACAAACTCCTGAAAAAGTTGTGTGGTTAATGAGAGGTAACTGGATTTTTAGCAGCACACTAAATCACAACTACTTGCGAAGCACCTCGTGAACCTTGAATATGAATTTTCCATTTTATGTAATGTCAAATTATTCCGTTATGATAATTCCACAGATTTTTTTAAAAGTTAGTCTGTTTATATTTCAGATTCTAATGTGTATATTCCAAGCTTTATTTTGCTCTCTGTAAAATTAATAAGGAATGAAGAATAGTCAATATATTTTACTTCCTGCTTTGCTGTCTGAGAATACTTCTATGTGATTAGCTGCTTATTTTGTTTGATATCAATGTTGCTGGATGCTCGGAGAACCCCTTGACTTGGCCCCTGATTCAGAGTAATGTCAAGAAAGGTGGAATTCACACCTGAGATAACTGGATCTTTGTGGACAGATTTTTATCAAGGTCAGCTGCACATGCCATTGCATTGTCACTCGCTGCAAAAATCCATGCATTTAATTGATTATGATAATACTATGCAACATTATAGTAGTTAATAACAATTCAGGTGATAAATTGGCTCTGTTGAAAGGTATTAATTGGAGATTAACTAGAATCATAGCATGTTTACAGTGCAGAAAGAGGCTATACAGCCCATCAAGCCTGCATCAACAACAATCCCATCCAGGCCCTATCCCTGTAACCCCACACACATTTACTCTGCTAATCTCCTCAACACTAAGGGACAACTGAACGTGGCCAATCCACCTAACTCGCACATCTTTGGACTGTGGGAGGAAACTGGAACACCCAGAGGAAACCCACACAGACAGAGGGAGAATGTCTATGTGAAGTTTGCACAATCACCCAAGGCCAGAATTGAACCTGGGCCCCTGGAGCTGTGAGGCAGCAGTGCTAACCAATGTGCCACTATGCCACCCAAGTAGGTACAGTGGCAATCCAGAACAAGATTGTGAAGGCTTAGAAAATAAAGGTTGCAAAATCTACTTGTTTTCTGTAAAGTGACATTGATCATCAAGTCAATAGCTTTTGTTTTATTAAATAAAGCACCAATGCCTAATTATTAAATACACTGTATTTAAAAATAAATAAATTATTCTTTTTTTTTTGCTCTTAGTTTTAGCTCCCCCTTTCCAATCCTTCCAACTTAAGCATCTTGGGACCAGTTAAAAATGATATAGGCGAGAAAGGTGAAATTGATGGGAAAGGGAAAGCAGCATTGATGAAAGCCGACCAAGTTGTGTAGTTGGTATCCGGTGCAGATAATAAAGGCAATTTGTTAGATAGGGAAAGGCAGGATAATTATTTAACTAAACAGTTAATTCAAGTTTAAATAGGGAAGCTGTCAGAAGCCTACTAAGATGGATGCTTTTCTGGAGCATTATTTATCATGTAATTCATGGTTAGGTGCACACAACCTCCACATATTTCAGCTTGCATATGTTGCAAAATTCTGCGTTTAAGGTTCCTGTGGCAGTCACCTGACAACTGTATCAGGTTGCGTTATCACTGCCTTCATATACAATCTTCGGTGTTTAAGTTTTTAGTTTCTCAATGAATCAGCATGTGACAAGTTTAACCAAGTTTATAGGCCAGTAGGTATTTGTACGTAACCGTATTATTTAATTTGGAGACTTCACATGTCTGGTAGGCATATGAAGTAGGTTTCGGTGTTTTTACATCCTTCTCCAACTGTAACCGGCTTACCACTTTTATCAAACCAGTTACAATTGTGATTTGATATGCTTGGGCGAACCACCTCACTGCAGTTGAGAAACTTGATGGATTTTGTGGCTGAATTTTAAGATATGATATTTCAAATAATTGGTCCCATTTTACTGGAGACTTTCCAAAATTACAAAACAAAACACAATTTGCATATGGCACAAACCAGTTGAAATTATCTATAATGTTGCGAAGCATTTTGAATAATTGAAGAAATCTGATAGATCAAAATGAAACTTTAAACCTGGTTCCAGATTGAGACTTCAACACTCCATTTGTAGAATTGTTAAATAGCGATAAAAATCATACCCTTCAGAGTTCATGCTATAGTTGTACAGCTAGTTAATTATTCAGATTGAGGATTAGCTTTGGTTAAAAACATAATTTGACAAATAATGGCAGAATAAATTTCTAGATTTGAGAAGGGTATGTAAGAGAAGCCTTCTCTTAACCTAAGAGCATTGCAATAACTTGAATTAGACCTGAATCTCTGGCTGAAATACTAGATAATATGTACTCTCTGGGGCCTGAGGCTACAATTGTAATGTCGTTCACAATGTGGAAAATTGTCATTCTGACTGTTGTTATGTTAGCCAATTTGACTGAATTGTTTGTGTGGTCACTGATCTCCATTATTTCATTCAACATGAGAACAACATTGGACCACGTCCAGTATTTCTGTTAAGATGCTACTAAAACCAAATGTGGTCCAATAGATTGAAACACCATTTTTCCATCCCATCAGATACAATTCTGAATTGGAATGCCCGGAGTGTTTTTATTTGATTCAGGGAAGTGTTGGCAAAAACTTAATGAGGAAAGGAAAGGCTTCCAGCACCATTCATGACGTCAGGGCACTCAAAAGCACTTTGCGAGCAATCTTTCAATTGTTGCTGTTACAATGCGGAAAATGCAGGAAACAATTTGCATGAACTGGGGGACAGGAACATGGTGGTAATATACCAGTAAGCAAAAGGCCCAAGCTAATGCTCCAGAATCCGAAGTTCAAATCCCATCACGGCAGCTGGACAATATAATTCCACTTCATTAATAAACCGGGAATACAATGCCACTCTGATTAATAATGATCATGAAATGACCAGTGTTGTAAAAGTCCATCTGGTCCACCAACGACCTTAGGAAAAGCAATCTTATTGCACCGCGCGTGCGCGCGCCCCCACAGACACGCACACACATGACTGTAGATCTGCAGCAGTGGAACTGCAGCCTGAAATAGCCTAACAAACCATATATCAATCTGATATGGGGGGCAGAAAGCACAGTGGATGTACCTTCAACAGAAAGACTCCAGCAGCTGAAGAAGACAGTGCACTTTCTTATGGCCAATTAGGGGTAGACAATAAGTGCTGGCCCTGCTAGCGAGGATCAGGAGAATTTTTTTTAATAAAGTCCTGCAAACAATACATATGACCAGATAATCTGTTCTTGATTATGTTGACTGAAGGTGGACAGGACATCGGGGAAATCCTCTTCTGAATTTCACATAATGTCTTGGGATTTTACATCCACCTGGAAAATGAAATAGGACCTTGGTTTGTCTCAACCAGAAAAGATCAGATTGTGCAGCATTCCGTCAATGTTGGGCTGAATTAAAAGTGAGAGTATACCATTGAGTTGGAGCTGACCATCTGGATTGGGACTAGAAAAAGATCCTATTGACAATATTAAATGGCTACATTTCAGCAGTAGCTACAGTGCTGGGTAATTTCAATAATGTTACATTAAATGGCTTTTGACAACCTCTCTGAATTAATTCACACTTTATTAGTGCTGTACAATTTGACAGCACTATAGCTTTAATAGTAAGCAAAGATATTGCCCTCCATAAATCGTAGACACCAAATAGCTGTAGCATTTTTTAAATGTAATAATTTTTCCTATCCCCATTGAGATCATTTTGAATGTTTTATTTTCCATGCTCTGAATTTAAGCCATGTGCAAGTTGAGACCAGCAGGTTTCTTTGTTTAATTGTCTCAATTTGACTCTTTTTAAAATAAATGCCTCAAGGTAACAATGCTGAGTATCACGCAGCGTAACAACAGGGTTGCATGTTAAAGGGCTAGGGATTCCTAATGATTTTCCTGTGGATAACTTGATCTTACCCATGTCATGTGGATGTTAATTTAATTTGGAAAATTAAGACTGCACATAAAGGTATGTAATATTTCCTTCCAGCTTTTGGTGCAGGTGTAACGAAGTATGGCGGTTTGAGAACACATTTATCATTTGGAATCGTCTAATGAAGTGGAATGCAATTCACGTAGCACATCCTCTGCTGTGTACTGATCATTAGAAAAATATGTTAAATGGTTTTCAATGTTAAATTACTACACTGCACTGTGTTTAAAATGTGCTTATTTCTGGAGCAACACAACGCTTAGACCTTAAGTTGATCCATTAACTGTCAGATGTTAATTTGAATTATACATTCATATTATGGTTTGTACAAAATATAACCCATTAAACATTTTTAAACATTAAATGTGCCTGAGGTGCATTTCAGAGGAGGCTGCTATGCACACCATGCTTTTCTAAGGAGGATGTTCTTAGATTACTATATTGAAAAATTAAGTTGTATGGATTTTATGACCTGGATAAACCTTGTGCATTAGCAGTTTGTCAAACAGCAAAGATGACAACTTAGATTTGATTGAAAACCACAGTAACAGATTGTCATATATCATTGTTATTAACAATCAGTGTTTGCCTAGATTAGTGTGACATTTTGCAAGGACAGTGGTAGGTGACATGTGTTGTCTGCATCAGCAGTGCACTGACAAACTAGGTCTATTTCTCCTTCCCTCAGGAAAAGCTTTGCCAACAGAAGTACAATGTCTCCTGCATAATGATTATGCCCCAGTACCAAAGGCAAGGCTTTGGAAGGTTCCTGATTGATTTCAGTAAGTGTTCTGTTTTGTTTGAAACCATGTTTCAATGATCTTTGTCAGAGAGTTGGGGGTGTTCTTCTAAGTAATGGGCTACAGAAATTGGTAAATGCATGCATTTTAATCTTGATGTGACTGCTTTGATTTGTGCATCATTAAGTAATAGAATATTGTCACTTATTTTAGGGCTTGATACTCATTCAAGTATGAAATTTTACCCTTCTGATTCCTCTCAGCTTGAATTAAGAATACAACTGTCAGAGCATATGCCAGCACACAAAGCCAGTAGGCTGAAACAAATTGTTAAAGGTTGAAATGAAACAGAGTGCAGTCAGTTTAATCAGTACGTTCTATAGATCAAACAGTTGGGTACAAGAAAAATGTAAAATATTTCAAAAGCTTTTGCAAATATAATAATTATATCCAAGCAATAGGGAACCAAATGATGCATTTTGAAAATTACTTCTGAGGCTTTCAGGAAATGGTCATTGGTTGCTTTCAAAGTCTCAGTGGAATAATGTCCCCTGCGTTATACACAAAGCAGTCTCAAGTTCTGTAATATTGAAACAATGGCATTAAAGATGCAGTATACACTTCCCAGGCTGCCTCTTCTGTGTCCTAGGAACACATAACTCAGCATGCAAATATGTATGCCCATTACAAAGTAATGGGGAGTGAAAAACAACTTGCTTTATGAGATCTTCTGTTCTGAGCGCCTGGGTTATTCTCATGGGCCTCTGAAAGACTGCAGGAGGTCTTGAAACATTTGGATAGAAACATTCCAACTCTGACCTCTTCATTGCTGTCGCTTGACTTGCATTCACAGCAACCAAGCACTATCTGTCTCCTAGAATATCAGCTTGGTAATGGGACTGACAAGATTTAACTGTTCATATCACGTCATGCATAAAATAAAATAATATGAATGCTGGGATTTTGCTTTACACAATAAATATGTACTGTTGGTTTGTGCCAAAATATAGTCCTCTGCTGGAGCCAGGAGGGCCCACAGTGCTCTGAGAGATTTGCCCTAGTCAACCTGTCCTAATGATTTTGTAGAATTTGATTTTATTGTAGTTATTTCTGTAGAGAGTTTTCAATGTGGTGCTGGGATGTGGAATCTCTACTAGAAAGTTTAACTCTCTCATTGAAGCAAATTCTTTTGGAGGGATTTTGGTTTTCTAATAATAAATCTTATATAAAGAGCTCCCATCTTCTCTCTTTGCTTCAAACTTGCAGCAAGTAGTATAATGCTTTGGATAACTCATATGTCAACTTGTCTGCATTGTTTGGTTGTGTTTTAATTTTTCTGTGGTCTTTTTCTTATTAGCTACTGGGAGGAGTATGTTCAATGTTTTAAGCGATAGCCTTTTAATACAGGTATTTGTCAGGGCTTGGATACAACATTGATACATGGTATACGCAATATACATGGTGCATTGTAATATAAGCCGATAGACTTGTGATTTCATTTTCTGTACAATTTCAAATAGCTTTTTTTCAAAATTGTTACACTTCTAAAAGTTTAAAACATTTCACTAGTGTAATGTGTGAATAGTAACCTAAAATTCAGTTAACAATTCAAATATTTAAAAGTCATTGTACCTCATTGCATGTTCCCAGTCAGACATGTTTCAGAACAGAATCTGATTTTTTTCTGTTGATTTAATGCTAATTAATTTTGGATGATTACAACATTTTGTCAGCATTTCATAGTTTGCTGGTTATTCTCTCAATTTCTGCTTGCTAACTGTTGTTTGGCTTATTATCTTAGTTCTGTCTATCCTGTAACATCTTTCTAAGTTAAGACTTGATCAAAAAATGTTTCTGCTCCTGCACCTGCAGCCTTCCATTCTGCTTCCCCATCCCCAAAACATGTTTTGTTTCTCACTCCATTAATACCCAGTTCAATGCTAGAACATTATTCTGCATCATTTTATTCTAAGAGAAGGAAATGAATAAAGAACATGAAAAAGAGAGTTGGAATAATGAAGAAGAGTGAAAAATGTTAGACAGATAGGAAATGGACAAATGCTTAGTCATACATCTTTTTGATTTAGACAGTCACCATGGGGCCATTTTGCCAAAAAAATTGTAAGTGTCGAATCTGCGTAAAAATTGGCGTAAATCTCGCTGGTTTTTCTCAGCAGGTTTTCAAAATGAATCTTCCACGTTCTGTGCACTGTAGAGTGCATTAGTGTGAATCACTGTAAAAACTCCCCCTGGAGAGGATGGCAGCATAGCACTGAGAGAGCAGCTGCACACACGTCTATCTGTCAGCACCGAGATCAGCACTTTCGGCCTCCCAGTTGTCGGCCAGCCCCATGATCCTTGCGTTGCCAGCTCTCTGGCTCCCCCATGGCCCAATCACAGGCCTTCCCCCAAAAAACATGTCCAGCCAGCCTCAAACTCCGTCCCCCCGCCCCCACCACCACCACCACCACCACCACTGGCAGCAGCAGCAGCCCTGGCCTGCCTCGATTTCCCCCCTTCCCCCCACAGCCCCAAGCCCTGACCCCTCCCTCCCACCCCAATAGCCAGCCCCGATCACTGGCCTCATTCCTTCTCTCAGTCCACCTGCAGAGTATCAGCGGGATCGCCTCCTTTGGCACTGTCCGGTGCCTTGAAGCCATGCCAAGATTGGCACTTTGCCCCTCAATCAGTGCCAGGGGCTCAGGCTAGCACTGCCAAGATGGCAGTGTCAAAGGGGCACACTCCTGGTGTCCATCCCTCCTGGGGGGGCTTCAATTGCCACTGCCCATTCCATCCCCTCACTCCCCTCCCAAACTTCACTCCGATGGGGTCAGGCTGACATTTAAATAGTATGGAATTGATAATTTAAGTTATTTGTGCAGCTCCATGCCAATTTCTGGTGCAGAGCTAACGGCCCCAGAATACTGACTACTGGAGACTGTGGTGCCCAGTTGCAAGCCTATAAAATGGCTTCCTCTTGAGTCTCCCAGCCTGCTGTGCTACCACCCCCCCCCCCATATCTTTATTACTACTTGGTTACATTTCTGAAATACCCAACCCAACAGCACTGGGGAGTAGCGTATAAGATGATGAATGGGATGGATAGGATAGAGGTGGAAAGACTCTTCCCGCTCAAAAAAGACAGTAGGACTAGGGGGCACAGCCTCAAGATAAAGGGGGGGCGGTTTAGAACGGAGTTGAGGAGGAACTTCTTCATTCAAAGGGTGGTGAATCTCTGGAATTCTCTGCCCGTTGAAGTGGTGGAGGCTGCCTCGCTAAATATTTTTAAGAAGCGGGTTGATGGGTTTTTGATAAGAGAGGGGATTAAGGGTTATGGGGAGAGGGCGGGAAAGTGGAACTGAGCCACGACAGATCAGCCATGATCTTATTGAATGGCGGGGCAGGCTCGAAGGGCCAGATGGCCTACTCCTGCTCCTATTTCTTATGTTCTTATGTTCTTATGTACCTTCACCATACAGACAGCAGAGGTTCAGAAGGTGGTTCACTATCACTGAATAAGGGCACCTAATGATGTGCAATAAATGCTGCCTTGCCAGGAATGCCCAGAACCGGAAAATCAATTTTAAAAATCTCCTAGTTTCTCGTCATTGAGAAAATGTAACAATTTTCCTTTCTCCCAAGTGGATAATCTTGCATCTCTCCACATTGAAATCTATCTGCCATTGATTTGCCCAGTGGCGTGCATTTTTGCAATGATTTGCTCTGATCACACAGCTAATTGTACCTTCTAACTTAGTATCACCTGAAACTTTGGACCTGCAGCGCTTTATGCCTTCATCAAATTTGTTTATATTCTATTTTAATTCCCCTGCCACTTCTAAATTCAGTGTATATCTTTAAGATTCCTTCATAAAAAATATTTTGCCTAATCATTTTGCAACTGAGTTATGTATTTACTTGTGTGGCCAGTGGTAATCATTGGGAGCTAATATTCTTTACTTTGAACCAGTTCCTTGCTGCCTTCTGCAGTGCATTTTCCAAATGGTGACAGCTGCCCGCTTACAATAATTATCTAGTATGGGTTTTGTTTAATTTTAATTTAAAGATAACGTCAATGCCTCTTGCAAAGTGAATGCTATGTAAAGATTAAGCCATGTCTGGTCTAGAAGTTCTGAGCATGTTTTAGACCTGATGTGGTAATTGTGGTGATGTGCACAGAAAACAGTAAGACACTCATCTTTATCTAACCATTGGTGAGCATCTTCCAACAAATTTCTTTTTTCTCTTTCAAATGTTGGCATTTGTTTTTCACTGCTTCCTCCTGTGTCCTTCAAATGCAATGATGTGTCACTTCACCAATATATAATAACATCAATTTTTTGCTCATCCCCAACATAGTCCAATCATGATTTTTCCTCTAGTTGCAATTAAATGATTAGTCACCAAGCTAAATATTGACTTTTTGTAGTAGACTGTAAAACTGGGAAGTATATTGTTCTACAAAATTTAGAATTATTGTAAAGCAAGTAATCCTGTTTCCATCTCCCCATCCCATTTTTTAAAAAATCTCCCAAGTGGGGCGACACCGTGGCATAGTGATTAGCACTGCTGCCTCACAAGACCAGGGACCCGGGTTCGATTCCCAGTTTGGGTCACTGCCAGTGTGGCGTTTGCACATCCTCCCGTGTCTATGTGGGTTTTCTCTGGTTTCCCCTCACATTCTGAAAGTCGTGCTGGGTAGGTATCTTGACCCAGACAGGCAACGAAGTGTGGCGACTAGGGGAATTTCACAGTAATTTGATTGCAGTGTTAATGTCAGTCTTACTTGTGACTAGTGAATAAACTTTAAAAAAAAATCTTTTTTGGCCATGCAACATTCTGTTTGAAAATCTTATATGAATTTATGATTCCACTGAAAAGTGCTCAGTACAGTATCCTCCCAAAGGTGTTCAGTTTGATACCTGGTTTATGTGGGTTACCTCAAACTGTGGGAAAATAGTCAGAGTTGGTACAATAAATGGACAACGTGACAAAGTGGGCTAACAGTTGTTTTGTTCCTGAATTCTTTTTAATGACATTTTTTATGGTCTGTGTGCAGGCTACTTACTTTCAAGGCAAGAAGGACAGGCAGGATCACCTGAAAAGCCCCTGTCTGATCTGGGGCGGCTCTCGTACCTGGCATACTGGAAGAGTGTAATCCTAGAATACCTGCAGCGGCATCAGGACAAGCATATCAGCATAAAGGGTATTAGCAGGGAAACAGGGATGTGTCCACATGACATTGCTATGACTCTACAACAGCTAAAGATGATTGACAAGCAGCATTGCAAGTAGGTATAGTATATAAAGTATAAAATAGTTCAAGGCCTTCATTTTGACAAATTATGCATGGTTACATCATTTCACTAGAATCATTTTTCAGATGCCCTGATTAGTGTCATCTTTATGAATTACCTATCATTCAGTTGTGTACCTTCTAGTAAACCCTGCAGCCTTTGACTTCCCATGCCAAGTTTCATTCTGAATTTGTAACACAGATTAAATAAATTTTCAACCATCAGTTCTAATTGTTAAAATAGTGCTAAGAATTTCATAGTAGTTGAAAACTGACCTCTGAAACCTAGTAGGTTTGCTTACAGGCTGCAGCATAACATCTAGCAACATTGGCCTGCACTAAAGCATGATCTGAGTGCATTGTCTGTGATGTGTGTTGAGGTATTTCAGAGATAATTGACAAGACAGTTTCTCCACTTCTAGTAATGTAATTTTTAAGGTAGCAGCTACATATTCCAGGTGACCTCTCATAACTTCTTGTGCAGACTCTTCATAGTTGATGGAGCTGCAATGAAAGGTTATCAACCGGAGATGTTAACCTTGTTACTCTCTTCACTGATGCCATCTGACCAGCTGAGTGTTTCCAGCATCTTCTGTCTTTATCACCCTTCAAAGCGCCCATTCATTACTATAAAATTACATTTCAGATGTTAAATCACTTCATACTGCAATCAGCTTTTGAATTAATTAATTATCTTGAATAGAAAGTTTATTTCACAAATCATGAATGGTCTCTATTGTGGTATGCTTTTAAGGAAGGAAAAGTATAATTACAGTGGGTTAGGCATTTAAACTTTTGATTTGCAAAACACTAAAGTATAAAGTTGTGTTATTGTAGTTCATCATATAATCGAGGACACTGTCTTATGAATGAGCTAAGGAATCCGCATAATTGCAATAATGCCATTGCTTGTCACACACGTTGCTATTTTAAGAACAGAGCAAAATGCTCACCATTAAAATTTTTACAAAAGCAGTCCCTGATCAGTTTGAGGACTTTCCTGACAGCATAAATGAGCCAATTATTCGGTGAGTCCTCTGAAGAGTCAAAACAAAATTAAAAGCAATGATACAGAATGCATCTTTGTTTTGTAGATTTGTTATAATTCGAAGGCAAAAGCTGATTCAGGAGCACATAGGAAAGTTGCATTCCAATCCACGTGTTAACGAAGTGGACCAAGAAAGCCTGCGGTGGACTCCATTGGTAGTGTCCAGTGCAGCTGTTTCAGAAGAGGAAATGGAGGCTGAAAAAGAGGTAATTTTTTAAAATAATTTGGATGTTGTCATTGAAACACGTTTGATTCCTTCTCTTGTTCAAATTTGGGAGATTTTATTTTACTTTTTATGTGAGATTTTCAATGACTATTAAAAAAATTGCCTGACTCTTTGTAGCATATAACATAAATGTATATATTTATAGCAATATGAATATTTCTAATTATTCACAAAAATAATATTTTTGCAGCAGCAAGCAATTGTGGATACAAAATTTATGGTTGAGCATAATTTCAAAGTCTGGATACAGACATTATAAGGGCAATATAAGCAGAAAATAGTGGAAATACTCACCAAGTCAGACAGCATCTGTGGAGAGAAATGAGGCCTGAGTTTAACCCATTCCCAAAAGCCCCCCACTGATTTGTACAGAGTTAAAATTGGGCATAGTTTTGATGACCTGTCACCAAATATCCTAAGTCTTTATCTCTACCCAGGAGACCAGAGTAACTAACTGAGCAAGGTTCAAAGATCAGGCCAGTGGCCAGTCTTAGCAGTCGTATTATAGATTACAAGGATGTAAGACTGATTCTAGGTGGGAAGGAGGAAGTATGTTTCTTGGACATCCAAAGATGTGCAGGTTAGGTGGATTGGCCATGCTAAATTGCCCCTTAGTGTCCAAAAATGTGTAGGTTAGGTGGATTGGCCATGCTAAATTGCCCCTTAGTGTCCCAAAATGTATAAATTAGGGGGATTAGCGGGGTAAATGCATGGGGTTACGGAGTTAGGACCTAGGTAGGATGTTCTGTCAGATACTCAGTGCTGACTCAATAGGCTGAACATCATCCTCCTGAACTGTAGGGATTCTATTACTTAATGCATCTTACATGCAGTCCTGAGACGCATCTTACATGCAGTGAGACACTCAGCTTGTGTCAGAAAACCACTTGAGAAAATATTTCTATACAGTATAAGCTGAAATTTTAGACAGTCCCAAGTGTCAGGAACGTGAATGTAGTTTGAGCTTAAAGATTTATTCTATATGTGCAAAAGAGACAATATATAAATATTGCCCAAAGATATCTATCTTCAGGGGCCTGTGTTTCTCCAAGCGAAGTAATTACACACAATTATTGCATCAAAAATTCTATTGAGACTTTGAAAGATTAAATGCCTGTAAAACTTCTAGATGTCTGTCAGACACTCAAATTGTTCTCTGATCCAAGCTGTTTGATTTACAAATCATGTGTCAAAAGTAATCCAATCCCAACAGAATGACCAAACATTTATTATATCTACAAGAATGTCAACATTAATTCATGCCATGATTACATGTGTAGTTATAAAGGACTGCTTTTACATGAAATTCCAAAGCCTGCTTAGTACAGAATAAAACTATTATTTTGAAACAGTTGAACTGTCGTGTAAGTCAAGCACTCTATTTGCTGTATTTTTGTGCTTGTGTGTCATTAATACTCTTGTAAATAAAGTTTCTTGTTTAATCTTGAATGCTGCAGTCTAGCATTGTGGTGTTCTGTCTTTTGGGTTGGACAGGGACATGTGGTAGGCAACTTGGATGTCTTTCTTGCTAATGCTGTTGAAAGACTCATTTTTAGTCTTGTAGCCATCTGTTCCGTTCACAGTGCAAATAAAATTGCCACTTTCTCACTATAGGAGGTGTAGGTCTGATTATAGCAACTGCCTTTTGCAGTGAACAGACACGGGTAAGAGCTGAAACTAACATTGCGATCTGGTGTCATGTTTAACCCTAGAACAACCTCAGAAATGAGCCAGAAAGGAACCTGACTTGATTCAATTAGTCTGTGGATAGACTATTTTCAGGGTTATCTGAATCCAGACAGATGACACTAGCAATCTACTGTAATGCTATGTAACCAGGATGCATCATTATACATTATGAAGTGAGAGATTAAAGAGTTAGCCATCTTCCCAGACCCAGAACTGGTATGGGTCAGTGAGATGATTGTGATCTTGTACCAGGCTAAGGCACGTTCAGTAATAATGCCTCGTATAGTTGAAGCTGAGTAGATGCAACAGTAGTTGACTTTTTGTAATCTTTCCAACTTCATTGGGTGCATCCTATCACACCAACAGGGCAGAGTCAGCAAAAGCATAGTGGCCTGTATAGTCAGGGGGAGATCCTTGAGACTCATCAACATTTTCTTGTACCATTACGTCAAACATGGAGAAGGAACCTCCTACCATCTACGGCTCTACCTCAGCTGATGAATCAGTATTACTCCATGTTGAATACCATCTGGAGGAAGCACTGAGGGTGGTAAGGATGCAAAATGTACTCTGGTTTGGGGATTTCAATATCTATCACCAAGTGTGGCTCAGTAGCAGCACTACTGATACTACACTACTACCACTACATATCAAGCAGACTGAGCCTGCAGCAGTGTTGAAGGAACCATCAAGATCGGAAAATCTATTCAATTTATTCATCACAATTCTAACTTTTGCAGATGCATCTGCCCATAATGTAGGTAAGAGTGACCACTTTGTCCTTTGTAAGGACAAAGCCCTTCTTCACACCGTACATTCCCTCCATCGTGTTATCTGGAACTACAGTGGTGCTAAATGGGACAAATTCAAAATAGATCTAGAAGCTCAAAACTGGACATCCATGTGGGCCATCAGCAGCAGGTTAAATGTATTTGACCACAATCTGTAATCTCGTGGCTTGACATATCCTTCACTCTACCATTACCATCAAGCCAGGGCATCAACTGTGGTTCAATGAAGAATGCAGGAGAGCATACCAAGATCAGCATTAGGCATACCAATCTGGTGAAGCTACAACACAGGACCACATGCATATTAAGCAATGGCAGCCTGGGATGGACTGAGCTTAGCGATCCTACAGCAGGCAGATCAGATCTAAGCTCTGCGTTCCTGCCACATCTAGTCATGAATGGTGGAGGACAATTAAACAGCTAATCAGAGGGTGAGGCTCTGTAAATTTCCCCATCTTCAATGGAGTGGATCAGCACAAACCAGAATCACTGAGTGGATGATCCATCTCTGCCTCCTGAGAATCCCAGCATCACAAATGCCAGCCTTCAGCCAATTCTACTAATTCCACAAGAAATGCCTTAAGACACTGGATGCTGCAAAGGCTTTAGGCCCTGACAACAGTCCGGCCATTAGTACTGACGATTTGTGCTCCAGAACTAGCTGTGCCCCCAGCCAAGCTGTTCCAGTACAGCTACAATGCTGGCATCTCCCCATCAAGGTGGAAAATTGTCCAGATATGCCCTGTCCACAAAAAGCAGGACAGATCCAATTCACCAAACACCGTGCCCTTATCAGCCTCCTGTCATTCGTCAGTATCAAGCAGCACTTACTCAACAGTAACCTGCTCACTGGTGCTTGGTTTGGGCTCCACCAGGTCAGTGTATTAACTCATCAAGGCTCCTTCAGCAGCACCTTCCAAATCTGTTAGTTAGCTCTGCCACCTAGAAAGTCAAGGACCACAGATACATGGGAATACCACCACTTGAAAGAAGAAGCTACACACCATCCTGACTTGAGCCTAAATAACTGTTCCTTCATTTTTGTTAGATCAAAACACTGGAATTTCCTAGCAGCACTGGTGTACCGCCACCACATAGCCTGCAGCAGTTCAAGAAGACAGCTCACTGCCACTTTCTCAAGGACAATTAAGGATGAGCTATAAATGCTGATTTTTGCCAGCAATATCCACCTCCTGTGAAATAATTTTTAACGATTCCAGTCAAGCATGCCCCTCTCTGTAATCTCCTCCAGCCCCCTCGGTGTCCACCAATTCTGATCTCGTTGAACATTCCTGATTTTAATCCTACCCCCGTTGAGAGTCATGCCTTCAGCTGCATAGTCCATATGCTCTGACATTTCCTTCTTCACCCTTCTCTTCCTCCTTTAAAGACCATTCTTAAAATTTACACCTGACTGTGCTGTCAGCTGTATGATTTTTGAACTCTTCTTCAGGCAGCAATTAATAGAAACGTTGAGGGAAAACGGACCAAATATGCCCAGGACTTCAGAGGTTATTTGTCAATAGGTTAGTTCGCCAGCTGACAGGTAGTTAGTGATTCAAACTCTAACAGTTAACCTCTTCTTTCCTGGTCTGCTGCTGCAATCTTCAGCCGGAAGTGGCTTTTTGAAGAATGCGCTCCAGTTACCAAAGACTCTTGCAGACTGCACTCATTTCACACATTTACAACTCCTGAGGATATGTAAATGAACCATGATACCCTTGTTTAGATGCCTCTCCAGGTCACCAACGGGTATAAATTGGGGTTAGAGTAGTGCAACTCATTGGTGCAGGAATTCTCAAGCCCTTCCCCATATGTGTTTGAAGGAATCACAGACGCTGCTCTGTAATAGGCCCATATAATATCACTGTTTTAGCTCAAGCATTGCCTAGATTTTAAAATTCTCATGTCTGATTTCAAGCCTCTTGTGGCCTTATCCCCTCTTATCTCTGTAATCTTCTTCAGCTCTACAATCCTCCCTGGATATCTATGCTCCTCCAATTCTGCCTTCTTGAGCATACCTGACTTTAATCACTCCAGTATAATAAAAACAGAAAATGCTAGGAAAACACAGCAAGCATGACAGCATTTATGGAGAGAGAGATAAGAGTTAATGTTTTGAATCTTTCTGATTTGTTCAGAAGTGTCTTAGGAGTCATCTTTTTTGAGTCATATAGACTGAAAATGTTAACTCTGTTTCTCTCTTCACAGTTGCTACTTGCCAGACTGGCTGAGTTTTTCTAGCATTTTCTGTATTTATTCAAGATTTCTAGCATTTGCAGTATTGCTTTTACTTTAGTGTTTAATCACACCACCATTGGCAGTCATGTCTTCAGTTAGCTGACACTTAGGCTTCGGCATTCCCTCCCTATAACTCCCTGTGCCCAGGGTGGTACGGTGGCACAGTGGTTAGTACGGCTGCCTCGCAGTGCCAGGGACCCGGGTTCGATTCCCGGCTTGGGTCACTGTCTGTATGCAGTCTGCACATCCTCCCCGCATTTGTTTCCTCTGGATGTTCCAGTTTCCTCCCACAGTCCAAAAGACGTACTAGTTAGGTGCATTGGCCGTGCTAAACTCTCCCTCAATGTATCTGAACAGGCATCAAAATGTGGCAACTAGGGAATTTTCATAATAATTTGTTGCAGTGTTAATGCAAGCCTACTTGTGACACTAATAAATAAACTTTAAAACGCTTCCCCCTCTTTCCTCCCTTTAAGATGCTTTTTAAAACCTACCTCTTTGACCAAGCTATTGGTCATGTGGCCTAACATATCTTTCTATCACTCAGTGTCAAATTTTGTTTGATAACACTTCAGTGAGACTCCTTAGGACATTTTATTTGATGAAAGATACCATATGGATGCAAGTTGTTGTTGAACTACTAGATAGCAAGAATTTTCTAAGATATTCAGGGCGGCACAGTGGTTAGCACTGCTGCCTCACAGGTTCCATTCCTGGCTTAGGTCACTGATTGTGTGGAGTTTGCACATTCTTCCCCTGTCTGCGTGAGTTTTGTCTGGGAGCTTTGGTTTCCTCCCACAGTCCAAACATGTATGGGTTAGGTGGATTGGCCATGCATCGGGGGACTAACTAGGGTAAATACATGAGGTTATGGGGATGGGGCCTGGGTGGAATGATGGGTCAAATGGCTTCCTTCTGCACTGCAGGATTCTTATAATCTTATGTTGTAAACTTGTGTATTTACAGTACAGACATGCATCCACACACTGTTAAAACAGACATACGGGGTCCTAACCTGCCCCAGATGGAAAAAGCATATTGTTATACCAGACAAAATAGGAAGAATGATGGCAAATTCATGATTATGGTGCCAATAACTCAATTTCATTTTTATTTTGAGACTCAAGGATTTTTGCTGATATTTTGCGATAAAACTCTGCAATTCTGTTTGTAATTAAGGCTGTTGGCTTATGGCAATTGAAAAGTTCAACTTTCATATTGTTATATTGGATTTTGTGCTGATGTTTTAATTGATTTAGTCCATTTTCCTATTTTAAAAAAAATAGTGGCCTTGCCTTGCTGAGGCAAATAACTATATCACCAAGACAGGTTCATCTGAAGGAACCTGAGCCAGTTTGTTCTGTTTCAACAACACAAGCAATGTCTCTCTATTACAACGCCTGGCTGTACATTAACCACCCTCAATGATGATCCCAGCTGTTGAGCATCCTCAATGTAAATGCATATTTTATGCCTAACAATAGGACATTTCTATTCTTATTTCAAACAGTCCTTAAGCTAGAGTTAAGATAAAAGCTGTTTTCTCTGATCAAAACTGAAAACATAAGATTGCAGCCACTGTGTCTATGGAAAACCTGTAAATTCTTTGTTCAAAAATCAGTCAAGCTGAAAGTGCTTTGGTAGCTAGAATTGCTTTTTTGAAACACTTAATGTATGCAGAATGACGGTGACATAGTAGACTATTCTATTCTGTCAGAATACTGAACCATTAGGGGAATCCATTATAGGAGCAAAATGTCATCTGGGCCATGACAATATCCAGACATTAATACCACACCTCACAAAGTGACAGATCTGTTAATTACTCAATTTGTTTACTTGAAAAGAAATGGGTATAACATGAAAGAAATCCCATGACATAAATCACAGCTCAGCTGTTAAGCTTTAATTCTGGCAAAGATATCCAAGCGCCACTGACGAATTGGAATTCACAACACCCAGACGTGACATCTCATCTCGAATGTCCATCAACAGAAAAACTGATCTCACTGAAACATACAGGATTCTTAAGGGGCTTGACAGGGTAAATGCTGAGAGGATGTTTCCCCTCATGGGAAGGTTTAGGGCCAGAGGACACAGTCTCAGAATAAATGGGTGCCAAATTAAGAATGAAACGAGGAGGAATTCCTTCCCTGAGGGTTGTGTGTGTTTGGAACTCCTTGCCACAGAGAGATGTGGGGGCAGAGTCCTTGTATATATTTAAGGCTGAGATGATGGACTTTTAATTAGTAAGGCCATCAAGAGTTACGGGGAAAGGGCAGAGATGTGGACATGAGGAATGTCAGATCAGCCATGATCATATTGGATTGCAGAGCAATCTAGAGGGGCCGATTGGCCTACTGCTTTCCTATATTTTGTGATCTTATTGTTTTATCCAAATTTTTTTGTTGCTTGTCAGGCTTTGCGTGATTTGTTGTTCTAAAAGCTCCTGATAGATTGACTCTAGTTTTGTATCCTTAAGTGTTACGTATTTTGTTGTGTTGTTAGACTTTTGTGTATCATTTAATCTGCAAATAGATCTGACCAGATTTTTAGCCTGTTCATGGTGGCCTAATGATACACAAAGGTCGCCCTCTCAAAGAGAGGGATAACATGTATTCCCTAATGAACAATGTAAGCAACTAAGAGTAAGCATGTAAACCCCCACACAACACATAAATGATTGCATGTTTCACTTCAGGAGTATTATTCTACTTAAGAAAATTGCTATTGAGCTAAGATCAGGACAATATGTTGGGAAAACAGCCAAAATTTAACACTGACACCTGTCCTAAGTTAGATTGCACAGTTCTCAGCCTGCACCAACATTGCTGAAAGCATTATTTCAGGTTGACTTCCCTGCCCTGGTATATGTCTAGTATACCTCCAGGCTACTTGTGAAACCTCTTTTTTTTAGGGTCATAAAGCTGTAGTTTACCAAGTAATTCCTCATAGCTCTTTTCACCAGCACCGAAGATTAGCTTCCTTTGTACCATTCCTGAGGACAGGATTCTTTAATGTGTGATACTCCTATGTACTTAATGGGAGTCCTATGTAGTTTTGGCACAACTTTTAAATTCCAATTGATTTAGCAACCAACTCAACATCCTGTTTCTGTTACTAATTGCTTTCTGACACTGTCTTAGGGGTCAGTGAACCAAGATTCAGCTAACTGTCCTAGTTCTCAATTTCTTCTTTGCATGGAGCCATAGAGTACACGTAACACTTTGCTGTGTAGCACCTTATCTTTTTCTATAGTAAAGTGTGATATCATCTGTCTAAAAATCCTTTAAGGTTATCTCTGATTTTGAGATAGCTTTGTAAGTTAAACAATACTCTTTCTAGTGTAGTAGTGATCATTGCTCTCCCTTCTCCCACTCCACGTTCTTGGTGGAAGAAAGCATTTCAAAGTGCTATTAGGAAATTATTACTCACAAAATAGCATCAATATTGCAGGGCTGACCTTTTATAGTTTAAACAGTGAATCTGATTTTATGATCTTCACACTCAATATCGATACTGAGCTGATAACCTAGACCCCCTTCACATACCATTTAAATATATGATAATGGATTTCACGTTAATTTATATGATTTGAAAGGGACTTTGATTCCTATCTTGTTGTTTGACCATATGAAATGGTTGTCTTGGTGACCTAGCTTTTAATAGTGAGTAGTACTTTTAAATGTTAGGCCAAAAGTTTGTTTTCTTTTCTCATTATTTTGTTTTCTCTGTAATTTCTTTGTTTGGCAGGATTTGCTGTTTAGACTTTTTTTTTGCATTGCAAGACTTTTATTTTAAAATTATTTTTCCTACAGTGGTTTCATTTCCACTTGCAGTATATGAGGTAGCTAGTATGTAAATGTTCAGTATCCATCTTTGCCCCTGTGTAAAGCACACTGAAATGTTAGATAATTTCTTGAAGGCAAGAATGAACAAAATGACATGGATAGATTTCGTCAAGCCTTGCAAAGGAGTATGCAGAGGTAGTTTGAACTTATCTTATATGTGATGATAATGATACAAGTGCAGCTTTTATGCCTTAAATAAAATAAACTGCTGGCTTCACCACAGCATCAAATAAATGTAATCCCTCCCCTATCATGTTTGCAGTGTCTTGTTAGCAGCAATACTATTTGTGCATTTTTTTTAATGGTTCAACTGTAGCTGTCTTTCCATTTGGGAAAGAGCCACTTTTCATAAAGGATTAATATTCTCTTGGTCATGTTGGAGGCAGTATACTGACAATCTTAAAGAATTGAACAACTTCTCTACATGGTTAAAATGATTCTTCTGTCATTACCTGATGAAAAATAGTCATTCTCAATGCTTAGAGTTCAAGATGCAGTGTTAGAAAATGTGAATTTCAGCTACCCAGCATTCAGCAGGATTAAAGATCAGCATTCCGAGAAGGATCCTCTGGATCCTCTTTGATGTAAAGATTTTTCTTTGAAGCAGCCAAAATGTAAAGCTTCCTCAACTCCCTAGACAATGGGATCAAAATTCACAAAAGTAATGTTTTTTGCTTGCTATTTCCACCAAACTATTTTAACATATGACAGACAACTGTTTTTTGTTAATTCGTGGTATTTGACCATTTACCACCCATCCCTAATTGTCTTTGATTTGATCAACTATTTTAGAGGGCATCTTTAGAAGTCAACCACATTGCTGTGGCTCTGGGTTACATGTAGGCCAGACCGGGTAAGGATGGCAGGTTTCCTTCCCCAAGGGACATTAGTGAATCAGATTGGTTTTTATGACAGTTGACAATGGTTTCATGGTCATCCTTAAACTTTTAATTCTATATTTTTTAAAATTGAAGTTCACAGTTCACCACCTGCCATGGTGGGATTCAAACCCAGGTCCCCAGTGCACTACCCTGGATCTCTGAATTACGAGTCCAGCGACAATGTCACTACTCCCCTCTAATTCTCCATATATTAACTTCTTAATTATCAATCAGCCAATATTTGGACAGTTTTGTCTATGTAAGTTGGATGTCTCTGGTCTATCATCTTGTACCTAGCAAGAAGAGCAGCTACCATCTGAAATCTGCGCTAGAAATTTTAACTAAGTTCCCCAATATTCCAAAACACTTCAAAGCTAATGGCATATTTTAAAAATACTTTTGTTATGTTGAGAAATACGGCAGCTCGTTTCCGTGTAGCAAGCTGGCAACAATGAGATAACTGATTGACTAATCTGCTTTAGCTGGTAGAGGAATAAATGTTAGCCAGGACACAGGAATCACTTCATTGAATAATGCAATATGATCTTTAATATTGAACCAGGTATCATATGGAAACCTGTTCACATCTCATTTCAAGGATGACATCTCATTCCTTTGTATTGCATTAGATTTGTTTTGGCTGCGTTTGCGTGTTTAAATCTCTGGTGTAACTTTATCTTGCAGCCTTCTACCTCCCTCAGTAATGTGCCTTTACTTACTTGAGCCATGAAAAACAGAATGGCAAACTGCATTTAACTGAATGTATTTAAAGAGTCTTAACAAGATTGATCCATGTTAATGAATATATGTTGCAGTGCAAAATAACCTAAAACAATTCAGTGTATAATGAATAGCGTTCTTTGGAAAGTTCTTGGATTGCATGCTATAATGAGCAAACTACTATTTGGAACAATTTCATTAGATGGTAGATCATCTTGTGACTAAACTATTAAGTTATGAATGACCGATATCATTTAATACTTGCTGAATTTATGTTCTGTTTGTCTGCTTCCAATTTTAGGCTGAACAACTGATGGAGCAAGCTAGCTGCTGGGAAAAAGAACAAGAACAGTATGCTGAAATGCAGGCCAGTATGCATTCAGTTACTAATGCAGCATGTAAAAATAGATTAATGCAATCTGAGTGTTCACCTGCCAATAATGAATCAATATTGGAGCATACAAATGAAATCAGTGAAGAGGAGAATGAGGAGGAAAATGATGACACTCTAACCAGCTTATCACCAGACACAGCAAAATCACTGTTGAGAGGAGCTAAGAGGAAGGTGAGTTAAAATGGAGAAGCTAGTTTTCCATTGATCTGAATTGAATTGAACTTTATTGTACCTGTCAGAATGCTGATTTTAAGTTTGAAAACTGATCAAATAAATTTGGTGTCAACCAAATCATGTTCTGGAAGTTTCAATTAAGAATGGCTCTTTTGGTATTTTCATACCATGAAGTCAAAAGGTGTGAGTTTGAACATGTAACCTGACAAGTGCTTCAGTGCAGCATCAGAGGTATCATCCTTTAGGCGACTGTTTAAATTAAGACCTGTTCTGTTAGATATTATGACCAGAATTTTACCGGCACACCCGCCCTGTTTCCAAGGGCGGACAAGGCTCGGAGAATGGCCTCGGGTGGGACCATACAAACTTCGGGTGGATGTGGCGGTAAGATTCCATCCGATAGATCATTCAATCAACACTGTTCACTCCATCAGCAGTGCCAGAAGTGTGTAAATTGAAAATTTAACTTACTGTGGTTATAGGAGCTTACTGTTTGCCAATTGACAAAACAGCAGTCTCTGCATGTTGAAGTTAATTATTTGTCAGTGAAGGATTTTGAGGCGTATTTGAAAGTTCCATTCAAGTTTCAATAGAGTGCAACCATTCCTTTGCCCCTATTTATGGCCATAGTGAAGTGTCTTAGATCCACTTCAGCTCATTCTTGTTTTCCAAATCCAGAAATGAATTTTGCAATATTTTACAAGGGCAGTTTTCCATTAAAATTAAACAATTTATTTTTCTCTTGTGAGTAATTTCAGAATTTTTTAAATTAAATCTCAAATAGTAATATTTCTGAAGAAGTCACTTTCACATTGTGCCAATGTTTTGGAAAACTTGGAAAGGGAGAGATCGATCATGTAGTGATAGTGTACAAATTGCATCATTATTACAAAAATAACTCATTTATATGGCACCTTTAACTTAAACATCCCAAGATACTTCACAGACGTGTTATGAAGCTAGATTAGACCATGTAATACTTTGAATAATTACAAGAAACTACCATCATTTATCAACTGTTTCTTTGCATGTTTTCTTGCATTCCATTATGTCAATGACAGCTGAGGCTCATGAGGAATGTCCTCTGAATTTTGTCAAAATTGATATAAAGCTGCATGTCTTCTTGAAGCCAATGCAATACTGCCCTCTGGTGTATTTTCTCCTCTTAGTTTACAGCAAATGTTAGCCTAGGCCTAACATCCCTCAACAAAAAAACCTTTTTCTTAAAGAACAAAGTAACAGAATCACCTTCTCAGAAGATGATCTAGAAATCATCAGATATCCACAATTTAATATGCAATATTTTGGAAAACATAAAGAATTGTCAAATTTTTCCCTTCCACCTTCCTCACGGATGGACGTAAAGGATCCAACGACATTAGTTTGAAGAATCCCCTGATGCCTTTGCCAATATATCCATTCCCCATGAAAGTTTCAAATAGTCCAGCGTTCAGGACCTTTTATGAAAGAGAGCTCTAGATTTCCATTACCCTGTTATTGTAAAGAAGAGTTGTCTGATTTAATTGCTGAATGACCTGGTTCTGATGTTGAGATTATCTTCTCTTTTTCTGAATTTCTGCTCCGCAGGAAATAGTTTCTCTGTATCGACACTATCAACGTGATTTTACTTCATATAACATTTCAATGAGATAATTCCATAATCTCTTACATTCAAGAAAATACAAGTTAAGTTTCTACAACTTGTATTCACAATTTAATCCTTTAATCTCAGGTATCTTTCTGGTAAATTTGCACTGTTCCTCCATCAAGGCCAGAATGAGATGCAGTGCCCAAAACTTAACACACTGGCCCAGGTCAGATCTGAGCAAAGTTTTGGAGCATCATTTCCTCCATTGTCCCCTTACATAAAGACTAACGTCCCATTTGCCTTGTGGTTGTTTTTTCTACCTGTCCACTAACTTCAACTGATTACTTCTACATGGACACTCAAATCTCTTGCTTCTCCGCAATTTAAAAAAACGGCTTGTTTTATCTCTCTTGGATCTGAAGATGACATTGCACTTCTCTACGTTGAACTTCATTTTCCACAGTTTTTCTCTCATTTAATTTGCCTGTGCCACCCAATTCAGTTAGAAACATGCCAGTTACGTTATAAAATGAGACATGACAGCTAAAATAGCCCCAGGCTTGTTCTCAGCAAGAACAGCTAAACTTTAAACATTTCTCATTACTGACCCATGCAAAATCTGCCTGGAGTTAAATTTCCAGCCACTGAGATTTCTTGTGTTTGCTTCGCGTGCATTTTATCTCAATTTAATTTGCTGCATTTTCACTATTTTCACAGTTTATTTCTTTTACTCTTTCAGAGGCCACTCATACACAGAAAGAAGAGGGGCCGCAAACGCAGGAGACATAACAGCAGTGTTACCACCGAGACTATTTCTGAAACGACTGAGGTACTGCATGAAGCCTTTGAGAACTCTGATAACGAGAGTCAAATGCCTTGCTTGGAACCTACTTGTGAAGAAGAGGAGAATGATGAGTATGATGATGAAGTGAAGAATTATTTCAGGCATCGTTTGGACTTAAAAAAGAAGAATCAATCAGATGAGGGAGACGATCTCTGCAAAAGTGCAGATGAAACTCCTGAGAAAGAACAGCACACAGGTACAAAACTATCATGACTAAGTGTTAACATAATTCTCCATGATTGGAATATTAATAAAGACTTTAGATTAATCAAAAGATTTTAAAAACTTTGTAGGAGCTTGCGGCAGTGCAGGACAGGGCTGGGAATGTCAGATTGTATCTGGCGTTTGGGACATAAATGAAGAGGGAACTGAAAGGGGAGAGCTTCCCATTCATTCATCTTTTTAAAGCAAACTTTTGCAAGATGTTCTAACTTCTAACTTTTCAATTCTGTTTTTGAACAAAGCATCTCATTTTGGGTCTCTTTGTTTAGCTGATGTCATCAACCAACTCTATATGAAATTTACATATCAGCATCCATGCCAATCTCTGTAAATCAGACTCAATCAAAATCAATGTTAACAAAATTTGGTTAATATTTGATATCAAAAGTACTGTTTAATAAACTTATACATACATGCATATATATACTTATATTAGCTATCATTCACCATTGGTGTTACATTAACTAAGGAGTCAATTACTGCAGTAAGGAGGGACGATATCTTGAAAGGGTCTATAAATGAGACTTTGTCGAGAGAGCTTAGGAATAAAAAGGGGGCAGTCACATTGCAGGAAGTGTGTAATAGGCCTCCAAATAGTCAGTGGGCAATAGAGGAGCAGCTATGTGGACACTTCACTGAGATGTATAAAAATAAAATTGATTTGGGTAATTATACTTGGGAATTTCAACTTTCCCAACATTAATTGGGACAATCATGACGTAAAGGGTTTGGAGGGGGCAGATTTCTTGAAATTTACTCAAGAGAGCTTTCTATGTCAAGGTGAAGAAGGTCCAACAAGGGGCAATGCAGTGCTGACTCTAATTCTGGGAAACAAAGCTGGGGACTGATGTTTGAGTGACAGTGATGGAGTATTTTTGTGATAGCAACTACAACACACTAGGATTTGAGATGGAATAGGGAAAAGATGGTCTGCAAGAAAAAGGTTTTGGATTGGAGCAAGGCAGATTTCATTAACATAATACAGGATCTGGCCAGAGTAGACTGAGACAGCTTCATGTGGGAAAATTACAGCATAGCAGTGAGAAATGTTCAAAAAGGAACTGGGGAGAGTACATAAGAACATAAGAACATAAGAAATAGGAGCAGGAGTAGGCCATCCAGCCCTTCGAGCCTGCCCCGCCATTCAATAAGATCATGGCTGATCTGTCGTGGCTCAGTTCCACTTTCCCGCCCTCTCCCCATAACCCTTAATCCCCTCTCCTATCAAAAACCCATCAACCCGCGTCTTAAAAATATTTAGCGAGGCAGCCTCCACCACTTCAACGGGCAGAGAATTCCAGAGATTCACCACCCTTTGAGTGAAGAAGTTCCTCCTCAACTCCGTTCTAAACCGCCCCCCTTTTATCTTGAGGCTGTGCCCCCTAGTCCTATTGTCTTTTTTGAGTGGGAAGAGTCTTTCCACCTCTATCCTATCCATCCCATTCATCATCTTATACGTCTCAATGAGATCTCCTCTCATTCTTCTAAACTCTAACGAGTACAAGCCCAGTTTATTCAGCCTCTCCTCATAGCTCAACCCCCTCAACTCCGGTATCAGCCTAGTAAACCTCCTCTGCACTCCCTCCAAGGCCAAAATATCTTTGCGCAGGTGCGGCGCCCAAAAATGCACACAGTACTCCAGTTGCGGCCTCACCAATGCCCTATACAGCTGCAGCAAGACCTCCCTACTTTTATATTCAATCCCCCTCGCTATGAAGGCCAGCATCCCATTCGCCTTCCTGACCACCTGCTGCACCTGCAAGCTGGGTTTTTGCGACTCATGCACAAGGACCCCGAGGTCCCTCTGCACCGTCGCCTGCTGCAGTTTTTCGCCTCATAAGTAATAGTCCTTCCTACCATTTTTCCTACCAAAGTGGACCACCTCACACTTGCCAACATTAAATTCCATTTGCCATTTCCTGGCCCATTTGCCCAGCCTATCTAAATCCTTCTGCAGACTCTCCACACCCTCTGCACAATTTGCCGTTCCCCAATCTTGGTGTCATCAGCAAATTTCGACACTCTACACTCGGTTCCCTCCTCCAGATCATCTATATAAATGGTAAAAAGCTGAGGCCCCAGCACCGACCCCTGGGGCACTCCACTAGTCACCGTCCGCCAATCCGAATAGCACCCGTTGACCCCCACTCTCTGCCTCCTATTTGACAACCAATCCTCTATCCACGCTAACACCCTACCCCCAATTCCATGTCCCTCGACCTTCTGCAATAACCTCTTGTGAGGCACTTTGTCAAACGCCTTCTGAAAATCTAGAAAGACCACATCCACCGGCTCTCCTCTATCCACCGCCCTAGACACATCCTCATAGAACTCCAGTAAATTTGTCAGACACGACTTCCCTTTAATGAAACCGTGCTGCATCTGCTCTATCAAGCAATTCCCTTCAAGATGCCTCGCAATTTCCTCCTTAATGACAGATTCTAACATTTTACCTACCACAGATGTTAAACTAACCGGCCTATAATTCCCCGCCTTTTGCCTGGCACCCTTCTTAAACAACGGCGTAACAGACCCAATCTATTTAATCTCTCTTCATAGGCCAACCCCCTCATCTAGTGAACTTCCTCTGCACTCTCTCCAAGGCCAATATGTGCTTGCGCAAGTGCAGCAACCAAATCTGCACACAGTACTCTAGCTGCAGCCTCACCAGTACCCTGTATAGTTGCAGCAAGACCTCCCTATTTTTATATTCTATCCCCCTCGCTATAAAGGCCAGCATTCCATTTGCCTTCTTGACCACCTGCTGCACCTGCAGACTGGGTTTTTGCAACTCATGCACAAGGACCCCCAGGTCCCTCTGCACCGTAGCATGCTGCAGCTTTTCGCCCTTTAAATAGTAATCCCTCCTACTATTATTTCTGCCAAAGTGGATAACCTCACACTTGCTAACATTATACTCCATCTGCCAGATCCTCGCCCACTCGCTTAGCCTATTCAGATCCCTCTGCAGACTTTCCATACCCTCCACGCAATTTGCTTTACCACTCATCTTCGTGTCATCAGCAAATTTCGTCACCCTCCACTCAGCCTCCTCCTCCAAATCATCTATATAAATGGTAAATAGCTGAGGCCCCAGCACCAATCCCTGTAGCACTCCACAAGTCACCAACCGCCAATCAGAATAGCACCCATTGATACCAACTCTCTGCCTCCTATTAGACAACCAATCCTCTATCCACGCTAACACCTTAACCCCAACTCCGTGCACCCTAACCTTCTGTAGCAACCTTTTATGAGGCACCTTATCAAATGCCTTTTGAAAATCTAAAAACACCACATCCACCGGTTCCCCTCTGCCTACCGCACTAGTCACATCCTCATAGAAATCCAATAAATTTGTCAAACACGACTTCCCCTTAACAAATCCGTGCTGCGTCTGCTCTATCAAACCATTCTTTTCTAGGTGCCTCGCTATTTCTTCTTTGATGACGGATTCAAGCATTTTTCCAACTACAGACGTTAAACTAAGCGGCCTATAATTCCCTGCCTTTTGTCTGCTACTTTTTTTAAACAGCGGCGTAACATTAGCCGTTTTCCAATCTTCCGGCACTTCCCCAGAATCCAGCGAATTTTGGTAAATAATTACTAAGGCATCCACTATCACCTCTGCCATTTCCTTCAGAACCCTGGGATGCATTCCATCTGGTTCTGGGAACTTGTCCACCTTCAGTCCCATTACGTCTATCAAGCACTATCTCTCTAGTGACAGTAATCGCATTCAGGCCCTCAACTCCTACCATCTTTAATATCCGGCAAACTATTCGTGTCCTCTTCCGTGAAGACCGAGGCAAAAAACTTACTTAAGGCCTCAGCCATTTCCTCATCTCCCACCACTAAATCCCCCCTCTCATCCTCTAAGGGTCCAACATTCACTCTAGCCAGCCTCCTCCTCTTTATATATTTGTAAAAACTTTTACTGTCCTTTTTTATATTTAGTGCTAGTTTAGCTTCATATCTTTCCTTTATCAACTTCTTAGTCATTCTTTGTTGATTTTTAAAATTTTCCCAATCTTTTAATCGCCCACTACTTTTAGACACTCTGAATGCATCAGCTTTTAATTTAATACTCTCCTTTATTTCCTTCGATAACCACGGCTGGTTATCCCTTCTCCTACATTCCTTCTTTACCATTGGAATATATTTCTGCAGAGCACCAAAAAAGATCTCCTTAAAGATCCTCCACTGTTACTCAGCCATCCTACCAACCAATCTGCGCCCCCAATCTACATTTGCCAATTCCTCTCTCATCCTATCGTACTTCCCTCTGTTCAAACAGAGGACACAGGTCCGGGACCCTACTTTCTCATCCTCCACCTGCATCAAAAACTCAACCATACAATGATTGCTCGCCCCAAGAGGATCCCTCACAATAAGATCCCTAATTCTACCTGCCTCGTTACAAGTACAGGCTGCCTTTAGGGAGAAATGTAGGAGCAACATGCCTAGAGAACCTTGAATGTCTAAGAATATTCAGGACTAGGTAAGAAAGGAAAAGTTGGCTTTTAGCAGGTACAAAGGGAGCAAATCAGCAAAGGCCAAGGTGGAACATAAAAGATGCAGAGGGGAACTTAAGAAAGCAATTAGGAGAACAAAGAGGGGGCATGATAAAGCATTGACTGTAAGATTAGGAGGATACCAGGATATTCTATAGGTACATTAAGAGGAAGCGGATAACCAGGGAAGAAGTAAGGACCAAGGAAACAAACCATCCAAGGAGCCAGAGAACATTGGTCAGGTTACTTCACATTTGGCTTCAGTCAGGAGAATGTAGATACCGAACTTGAGGAAAGGGATAGTGAGGTTCTTGAATAGTTTGCTATAGAGAGTGAGGAGGTAATTGATGTTTTGGCGGGCTTAAAAGTGGACAAATGACCAGCTCCAGGTCAGTTGTTTCTCAGGCTCCTGTAGGAGGCAAGGGAGGAAATTACGGGGGCTCTGACTCAAATTTTCAATTCCTCTCTGGCCACGGGAGAGGTGCCAAAGGATTGGAAGATGACTTTTCAAGAAAAGAGATAGAGATAAACCAGAAAATTACAGACCAGTGATTCTCAACACATCAGTGGTAAGGAAATTATTTGGAGAAAATTCTGAAGGAGAGAATTAATCTCCACTTGTAAAGGTAAGGTTTGATCAGGGAAAGCCAGCATGGCTTTGTCAGATGGAGGTCATGTCTAACAATTTTGATTGAATTTTTTTTTTTAGAGAGGTGACCAGCTGCGTGGGTGAGGGTAGTGCAGATGATGTAGTTTGTATGGATTTCAGCAACACCTTTGACAAGGTCCCAGTTGAGAAACTTACAAAAAAGGTAAAAGCACATGGTTCCAGGATAACTTGGATCCAAAGCTGTCTTAGTGTAGGAGACTGAGGATGGTGGTAGAAGGTCATTTGTGTGACTGGAGGCCATTGTCCAGTGGTGTACCGCAGGGATCAGTGCAAGATTCCTTATTGTTTGAGAGATACATAAACCATATAGATGAGAATGAGGGGGATGGTAAGTAAATTTGCAGATGACACAAAGATTGGCAGGGTGGTTAATAGTGAGGAAAAAGGTCTTAGGTTGCAGGAATATATGGGCAGGTTGGTCAGTTGGACAAATCAATGGCAGATGGAATTTGACCCTAAAAAGTACAAAATGACACATTTTGGAAGGCATATCAAGACAAGGGAGTACTTGATGAATGGCAGGACCTAAAGAAGCTCAGAGTTACAGAGAGGGATCTTGGGTTGCTTGTCCACAGATCTCTGAAGGCAGCAGGACACTTGTCTTTATCAGTCATGGCATGGATTATAAGAGCAGGGAGGCTATTTTGGAGCTGTACAAAACCTTGGTTAGGTCACAGCTGGAGTACTATGTGCAGTTCTGGCCGCCACTCTGTAGAAAAGATGTGATTACACTGGAGAGGGTGCAGAGGAGATTCATCGGGACATTGCCTGGGATGGAGCATTTGAGCTATGCAGAGAGGCCGAATAGGCTCAAGTTATTTTCTTTAGAGCAAAGAAGGCCAAGGAAGAACCTGATTGAGGTGTATAAGATTATGAGGGGTATGGACAGGGTGGATAGGAAACAATTATTCCCTTAGTTGAAGGGTCAGTAACAAGGGGGCATAATTTTAAGTTGTAGAGCAGGAGGTTCAGAGAGGGTTAAGACAAAGTTTTTCTACCCAAAGGGTGTGAGCACCTGGAATACACTAGCCTTACAACCTTTAAAAAGTACGTGGATGAGCACTTGACATGTTATAAAATACAGTGCTTTGGGCCAAGTGCTAGAGAGTGGGATTGATGTAGTTTTGTCAGTGCAGAGTTGATGGGCTGAAGGACATCTTTACTGCATGACTCTATGACCATTAATAATCCATTACTATTCGATCTGCATCAAATTAAAAACTGCCTATCGATATAGCATATCTCTTCCTGTGAACACAAATATTACCTTGAACCCACTGCAGCTTGCTAAGAGAATACAGTTTGTGGGCGCAGTCTTTCACATTTTCTGATTGTACACAACAATTCTAGCCCTATGGGAATCTAAAAGATCATTAAATATCAAACCACCATTTTGAGGCAAGCCAGGTACATTGGCTGTGTCATTGTGATCTTTCTGGAACCAGATCCGGGTAAAGGTCTCAATTAAATCAAATCTGACATCCAAAACCCAACAGTATACATGAGGAATGTGCATCAGTCCACCTCTTATTCACAAACTGAAGCAATACAGACAAGAAGATCTAATGATCATGAACATACCTGCTAGAGCAGTGTACCCCCAAAGCAATATGACTCAGTAGAACTATTATAATGAAGGCAAAATACTGCTGGAATCTGGAATAAAAGCAGAAAATGCCAGACCTGCTGAGTTTCTCCAGCATTTTCTGCGTCAATAGAACCATTCCCTGGCCATCTGCAAACCAGTTTTATGTTCAACTTGCTGCCTTCTACTATGCATCTTAACATGCACATCTCTGCTGTACTAACAATGTATAAATGAAATGCAGTGTACACTGTACTCATAATGTATAGTTACATATAATGTATGACAGTGCACACTGCAAAGAGTGTTAAATGTATGATGATGTACATTGTACTAACATGTCTAAATGTATGATCCTGTACACTGCTTACAATGTATGGAAGTGTGTATTGTGCTAACAATGTATAAATGCATGTATGACTGAATTGTAACTGAGTGGTTACAATTTAAAAAATAACTAATAACATTTGTAAAAGCTACAGTGATGGTCTGGAAAACAATGCAATACTGCAAGAAATGCAGTGAGATACATTGTTTAAAACATTTTTCAAAAATATTTTTTCTAGAATTGATCTTGGATGCAATAATTTTGTTTTTATTTTACTGGATTTTTCCCTATTATCTATCTCTGGCAGTTTCATGCTGGCGTTTTTGGAGATCTAATAGATCATGGAGCCAAATGAAGTGCACCACGCAGTGATAGGCTTTTTTTTAACGTGGTTCCCTCACAACCTGAACTCCAAATCTTAGCTGTTGCCACTGTGGGAAGATGCTAAGCAGAGGCAAAGTGCTTTCCCAGTGAGAAAAGGAAAAATTGAAGGGGAAATCATTCTGGATTATCATGATTGAGTTCCAAATCATTTAAAAGAAGCATTAGACGCCTTTTTCATACAGATATGGTATGGTGTGGCAGAAAGTGAAGGAAATATATATTTTTTGAAATGACATTTTCTTCAACAAAATAAATATTCGAGTCCAGATCCAAATATATAGAGTTTGAAATATCTTGTCTCAGTGACATTGTCTATGCCCTGTCTTCAGCCACAGCAGATGCATGGATCTCTGGAAACCAGAGGAATGATTATTGCCAACTGATTATTTTGATAGCTTAAATTTAACAAGGAATGTTGAAGCACTCACAAGAAATGCTGTCAAAATGTAACAGAAATAAACTCATGGGTGTTATTTAGTCAGAGAAGACAAAATAATGGTGACTTTTATATGAAGAAATTGGTACAAATGTCAACTCCTGTTGGATGATATTCTGGGATGCTTTGAAAATGTTTATTAGAGCTTGCATAATTGGCCACATGTACATCTTAAAAGAGAATCATTATCTTACACACAACAAATCAAGCATCTGCTGTTAGGTTTTGAGTTATTTTTATCTTGTCCTACTTAACAAAAGATACTAATTTGCAGCTGTATTGTATAGTGCAGTGCTGTTAATTATATGTAAGTATTTACCTCAGCAAAATAAGACCTTCAGATGCCCAGGCAGAATAACTACACTTCTATTTTCCCCTTCCCTCCATTTCTCCCAGGGGCTTTGATCTCTTAGAGAGCTGTGATCTCTTGGGCACAGGTCAGCCTCTGATACCTCGCCCAGATGAGCTGGAACGATACCCATCAGTGGGTTAATAGAGCACAGTGGAGACAGTCACAATTAACCAAATCCTATCTTCACCCACACCACGCATCCCACAGAAATGACTAGTGACTGGGAGCATGACCGTAACTGGTCTTTTTTTGCTTTTGCTAAGTTGAGGATGTTGAGCATAGCTCCAGTGGCGTGGCTCATAAAACATCTCAAATAATCAAAAGGCACGTATTTTTAGTAACTGATTTCAAGAGAACTAAATGGTGAGATTGCTTGACTTAATTCAGTCCTAACCTTAGTTAATTAAACCATTTAGCTAAAGAAGAAGCATAATGAATTCAGTAAGCTGTTTGTTAAATGTTCACTCTATTAAGAAAAGCTTCACAGTTATGGTTTTCTTTATTTTGCGCATGTCTTTGTTATTTCTGTAAATAATTATTTAACTTATAACTTTAACATGAACTGTAGATATTTTAAGCTCCAATGTTATTCACCTGGGTAGCAGTAAACACTTAAAGCAAGTCTCTTTTTCTCTTGCCCAGATAAAGCAAATACTGATTCCTCTTCAAAAGAGAACACTGAGGAAAACTCGGTTGATTCTGAGCCCATAGCAAGAGTTGCGAAACGCAAAAAAGGTTGGCCCAAAGGAGTGAAACGTGGTCCGGCTAAATGGAGACGCAAAACTGAGAATAAAACTGGTTTTAAACTCAACCTGTACACGCCACCAGAAACTCCCCTGGAACCTGATCAGCCAGCCACAACAGAGGAGAGGCCAGGAGTGATTGAGCCACAAGTTGCAGTTGAGAAGCACAACGATGTCGCCCCTGCAATAACAGAAGAGGATGAAACTGAAAATGAGGAAAAGCCAGAATCCCCAGACAAATCTCTCTCTGTGTCGAGTGAGGAGAAAGAACCTGGGGAAGAACCAAATGAGAAAGAGCACGACCACGATAATGCAGCTCCTGAGGATGAAGCCAGTAATCGTGAGCATGAGGAAGAAGATGAGGAAGAGGAAGCAAATCACAATGAGGATCATGACGCAGATGATGAAGATGACAGCCACATGGAGTGTATTGCAGTGGAAAAGGAAAATCCAGAGGAAGTATTCAAGGAAGAATCCCTAAGCCAAGAACCGTTCTTGGAGTTAAATGTTCCAAGCAATAATCCGGAGCAGAAAGACGAGATGGATCATGTTGATGATCCTGAACCAGATTCTGATGAAGACCAAAACAATGATCATGAAAGGAATTCAGAGCATTTACCAGATTCAGATGAAGATCACACTAATAACCAGGATCATAAGGACAATGACAAACCAAGCCCAGAATTTAAAGAGGACAATGTAACTGCGGAACCGGACACAGAGACAGTGCAAGCTGTTCAATCATTAACGCAAGAAAATGGTGAACAAGAAAATAACGAACAAGTAAATACATACCAGGACTGTGCAGAAACCATGGAGGCATGCCGAAATCTGCAAAGTTACACTCATACTGAACAGAGCCCACAAATGAATGACTGCCACCCTTCAGACCATAGCAGTCCTCTTTCGTCCGTTCATTCACATCCCAGCCAGTCAGTGCGTTCTGTAAACAGCCCTAGCGTACCTCCCATTGAGAACAATTATACTCAGATCAGCCCTGATCAGAGTGCCATTTCCGCTCCATCGTTACAGAATGTAGAAACCAGTCCAATGATGGACGTTCCTTCAGTTTCTGACCATTCGCAACAGGTTGTGGACAGTGGTTTCAGTGACCTGGGCAGCATTGAGAGCACGACGGAAAACTATGAGAACCCAAGCAGCTATGATTCGACAATGGGAAGCAGCATTTGTGGCAACAACTCAACTCAGAACAGTTGCTCCTACAGTAACATATCTTCCAGTAGCCTTACTCAGAGTAGTTGTGCAGTGACTCAGCAGATGACTAACATTAATGGTAGTTGTAGCATGATGCAGCAAAATAGTATCAACTCTCCACCAAACTGCAGTGTTAAATCTCCCCAAAACTGTATCATTGAAAGACCTCCCAGCAACAATCAACAGCAGCAATTGTCACAGTGCAGTATGACCACCAGTTTCGCACCAGCAATACAAATGACCGACATTCCAGAAACTGGGAATTCAACCATCAGCATCTATGAAAGGATGGGCCAAGGAGACTTTGGAACAGGGGGTTATCTCCAACCATCTGCCAATTTCAGCCTGGCCAAACTACAACAGCTAACCAATACAATCATGGATCATCCATTGCCTTATAATCATTCTGCTGCTGTTACTTCCTATGCAACTAGTGTCTCCCTGTCCACCCCACACACGGGCCTTGTCCAACTTCCACAGTCGCCTCATTCCTTATCTGGGGGAGTGCAAGCACAACCTACAATGACACCCCCACCTAACCTTACCCCTCCACCAATGAATCTGGCTTCACCACTACTACAGCGCAATATGGCCGCCCCAAATATTGGAATCCCTCACACCCAAAGATTACCAACACAAATGGCAGCCAAAGGCCATGTTGCCATACGTTCCAAGTCTGTGTCTATACCGCCTGCTGCTACTCACCAGCAGCAGATCTATAGCCGTGCCTCACCATCTGTGGCCATGCAGCCTGCACCTCGACCCCTGACCATGCAGCGGGGCGTGAACATGGGCCTAATGCCAGCACCAACCTATAATGTCAATTCTATGAACATGAATATGAATACCTTGAATGCTATGAATGGGTATAGGATGACTCAATCCATGATGAACAGTGGTTACCACGGCAATCCTGCTTACATGAATCAAACTGCCCAGTACCCCATGCAAATGCAAATGAGTATGATGGGAAGTCAGCCATACACCCAGCAACCAATGCAAAGTAGTCCACATAGTAACATGATGTACACACCACCAGCCCATTACAGTCACATGAACACTGGCATGTCTAAACAGCCTTTGAATGGATCCTATATGAGAAGGTAGATTTCACCGAGCATATAACTTACTAAAACGGAAAACCTACATACCTGGAAACAAATCCAATGTATAAAAACAGGATGTATGGTAATCCACTTTGAAGACCAGCTACTTGGCTGAGCTGTCATGATAAAATACTGTTGAAGAAGTGGCACTTTGCATTCAATCTGTTGACAGAAGGAAGCCTTATTTATTTTGTTTTAAGTCGAGTTGGGTGAGGATTGTTTTCATCTTTGTACATTCGTATATTTTCCTTTCTGAGTTTGGCTTGGACAGAGCACATCTTCGAAAGAAGTATGGAAACTGAGGTAGTACAGCCATGCAATAGAAACTTTAAACGTGCCTATTTGCCCTTGGAAAGGATTTTGCAAGTTAGAAAATAGTGAAGATAAAAGCCCAAATAGCAGACAGCTAAATCACACCAGGGGCTGGAGCTGGGGATTCTTTTGTTCCTTGGACTTCTGTTGTTATACAATACATGTACATTTGATTTTCTGAAGCTGGTGCCTAATACAGCATGCAGCGAACATCATTGGAGAATTTGTTTGTGACAGTGTGCTCTTTAGTAAAACAAATATGTGTTGTGTTTAACAGCAAGCCATTTGTTATGTTTTGCCTTTATTAGGTTTTACTAGCTTTGAAGTAAAATGAAAACTATATTTTTGTTAATTCTGAGACTGTAAAAAAAATTGTAAAAGCGAGACCTTGTGTTCATTTGGCAGTTTTGAAAGGGTTACTTGCAAAAATGTTTAGTGTATAATTGAAACATTTCTTTTTGTAACTAATTTCTTTCCTTCGGTGAGGCAGCTTTCTGTTTTATAAATGCAAAATATTCTGTTGGACAAACGAAGACACATTCTGTTAACAACGTATCTGAATATTTGTACCGGTCGGTTTCATATAAAGCGTAGCTTTTTTTCAAATGATATCAGTCAGCAACAAAAGTGCTGTCTAAAAGTAATTGTTCAGTTATGTTGGCCCAATGATAAACACCTTTAATTATTCATTGGCATTCCATCAGTAGATTTTTCTATCTTTAGAGAATATTGAAGTTATATTTTAAAAAAATTTAGAACTGTAGTGTGTGAATAGACCAACATAAGCTTAAAAACGCATGTAAAAAGTATTTGTGTCTGTTTATATTGCTTACTTTTTGTAGCCTTTGTACTTGTACATGGTGACTGCAAGGACTGAGAGGAAAAAGCTGGATACATGTATAAAATAGGACACAAGTGAGAGATACACTTGTATTTATCAGTTATCCTTCTAGTCAGTCACTTCAAAGGACGCTGTACATTTTAACATTGAATAAATTATGTTGAGCCATTTCCAGACTTCCTGTACTCTTAAATTTTAGAGAGCTGCTAATTCCATTTTTGGATTCTAACAACTAGTGTCAGTTTTGGGAGAAAAGGCATTGAGTGTATTAAATGATTAGTGTGGGTTCAATCCTGTTGCTTGTTTGGGAACTCCTGTAATTCTGAATTGTACCTCGTGAGAGACTTGACAAAGCATTTTGCCAGATGTTAAAATAGGGCACAATGCAGGGGTGAAACAAGAAAAATCACTTTGAAAACACAGAAATGTTTTCTTTTTAATGAAACTTTTGCGAGCAGGGAAAGGAGTGGTTGAAAAACTTGCAGGATTACGTTAGCAGAAAATTCAAGAAAAGGGGGACAGCATGCCTCGAGCAGTAACCAGTGGTATTGAAACTGAAGAGGGGAATGTGGTGTAAAGTTGAGTGAGGGAAACAAGAATGTATACACAATGTGTACATGGAGGAGCTGAGATTGGGTGAGACAAAACCTTGGAGGGATTTGACAAGGATCTTGAAGCCAATTTGCATGGGAGCTTGGCTAAGTCCAGGACGCTGGAAATGCAGAACAGACATGGGTGCAAAATTCTGAATAACTTGTAATTTGTAGAAAGTGAAAGCAGAGGAGCTGACTTGAAGTCTATGAGAAAGTAGCAGCAATAGGAGCCATGCTGATGTCAGTCTCGTTATTTTAAAGCCCATTAGTGAAAGAAAAAGTGCCATTTAATTCTTACTAACATTGCATCAGTGCTGCTGCTAATTATGAGAATAGATTGAGATATTCGGAAAGGGAAGAGTAATAGATTATTTAATATAGATGATTAAAATTAGTGAGAATTTTGATGGGTGAATAAGGAAAAGGTACCCCCCCCCCCGCGCCGCCGCCACCGCCACCGTTGTCAGTTTAAAATCTTTTTATATTAAGTGGAGATGCCAGTGTTGGACTGGGTGGACACAGTAAGAACTCTCACAGCACCAAGTTAAAGTCCAACAAGTTTATTTGGAATCATGAGCTTTCAGAGTGCTGCCCCTTCATTAGATGACTCACTCTGATGAAGGAGCAGTGCTACGAAAGCTCGTGATTCCAAATAAACCTGTTGGACTTTAACCTGGTATTGTGAGACTTCTTAACTGTTTTTACATAAAAGAACTGAATGCTTTACACCAATGAATGATTGACAGTGAAACCATTGCCAATTTTAGGGAAAAATTGGAATGTGTTTGACACAAAGTGAACCAGTGCGACTGGATTTGGTTGAACTGAGCAGATGCTAATATGAGTTACTTGGCCTCCTCCACTGTACACCTCAGTGGTTCTGTAAATGTGGGGGAACATTTGAGCTTCAACAGGTTAACTAGTTTTCTACATCTCCATCTTTAACCAAGAAGTTAATAAATGAAGTCAAGGTCATCGACCTGGAAATGCTAGTGGAAGCTGACAAAGATGATTTTTTGACAATAATGCCCAAGAGTTCATCTGTGTATTGATACTGGTCAGGCAGTTTGGAAAGTATTGCAACAGCTTGTGATTCAATGGAGAAAATAGACCCATTATTTTCAAATGATATGGCTAAGAGCTTCTTTATGACAAGGAAAATATCAAAAATAGAACCCAATGATATATTAGAAGCAACTGTAAATACAGGAGAAAAAGCAAGTTTACTTATTTGTGTCACAAGTAGACTTACATTAACAATGAAGTTACTGTGAAAACCCCTAATCACCACATTCCGGTGTCTGTTTGGGTACACTGAGGGAGAATTTAGCATGACCAATGCATCTAACCAGCACATCGTTGGGACTGTGGGAGGAAACTGGAGCACCTGGAGGAAACCCATGCAGACACTGGGATAATATGCAGACTCTGTACAGACAGTGACCCAAGCCAGGAATTGAATCCAGGTCCCTGGCGCTGTGAGACTGCAGTGCTAGTAGTCGCTGATGCCAAAAGCAATAAAAGTCAGGAGGCTGAGGAGCAAGTTATGGTCCCAGGCATAAAAGCCTTTTGTCAGTTCAGTCTTTATAGTGGATAGGACAGGTTATAGGGACAAGTGGTGGTAGAGCTGCTATATATGCATGAAAACTTAATGGAAGTAAGCTGTAGTTAACTAACTCCCAAATAAACCACTGAATGCTTCAATTACCCTCTGCATACTGTTATTGCAAGCTAGGAAACCAATACTTCTATTGGTTGCTTGTTCTTTCGAGAGAATTCCTGGCTTTACAAAGTCTAGAGAGCTGTCCTCTCTGCCTGAATGTTCACACTCCTGTTTTCTGCTCACATGGCACATGCTCTGCACCATTGCATTCTGGTTTTATGAAAAAAGAATTTCATTTCATTCATTACTATTGCTGAAAAATAAAGATTGATCTGAAGATTAATATCCAAACAGCTAATTAGAGCTAAACATGAACTCAATGACTTATCAGAGGTAAAAATCTCCCCGTTCTTAATTGCCAACAATGCAACACATGGCCTTTACAATAGCAGCCCTGTATGCTTCCTATTTATATATGATATACCTTTTATTTAAATTGTACATCAATCAAAACTGAGTGGATAATATTTGTACTTTTACATCATTGATGACTGCAGTTGTCAACCTGTAATCTCATTCTTTTAAACGCCATTTGTGAAACAAAGTATCTATTACTTCTGTTTGTGATTGCCCACTGTATGTTCCATCAATGCTGCTGGATAATGGATTATGTTTGGATCGAATCATAGAATCACTACAGTGAAGGAGGCCATTCAGCCCAGCGAGTCTGCACTGACCACAATCCCACCCAGCGCCTATCCCACGACTCCCACATATTTACCCCAGTAATCCCTCTAACCTACACAACTAAGGGACAATTTAGCATGGCCAATTCACCTAACCTGCATATCTTTGGACTGTGGGAGGAAACCAGAGCACCCGGAGAAAACCTATGCAGACACGGAGATTGTGCAGACTCCGCACAGACAGTAACCCAAGCTGGGAATTGAACCTGGCTCCCTGGCGCTGTGAGAAAGCTTTGCTAACCAATATGCTGCCCAATGTTTGAATAATCCAGAGAAATAATTAGTAACGTACTATTCAGCTGGATGTATATAACAGATACAAAACCCTAAATAATACTTAGTGAATCACTAGTAAGGAATGAGTCTAGCACTCAGCAGTTTATTTAGAACCAAGGTCAACTCACTTGGGGAACATGTCAATTGTGCTATGAAATTGAGTTGATAGCATCTTTACAGGCTGCCAAAGTAAGTTTATAAATTTATTTGATAGTTCAAACATCTTTTTCCTTAATTTGCAGGGGAGGATATTCACTGGTAAGTAATTAATCACACAAAACTGGTGAGAAAATCCAAAATTAATTTGGAAGATATTCAGATATCATATTGAACCAGGTTTACTTCAATAAACATAACAAATCATGTCATTGGATGAGTTTTATCACTGCATGTAAAATATCTAAGTTTTGGAAGCTTTTGTATCTTGCAGCCAATGTGGATATTACCATGACTTTATTGTGGAGCATATCCATGTTTCTTTCCACTTCTAACTTGCAAGAATAAATATATTGGAAAGGGGATAAACTTCCTGCCGGAACTTTTCTATGGCTCATGTTCACTCCGGCAAACCATGGCTAAGGATATTTTTAAGGCCCCTGTTCTAGAAACAGGGCAACATGAGCAGAAATGTTCAAAGATATGAAATCCATGCTGTGAGCGAGAGGAAAAAGGGGAAGCAATTTGTGTACTTTCATACGCTGGATGTCTCAATTCAGAGGCTCTTGTGATCATTGGAACTCAAAAGGCAAAATTTGCAGCAAAACTGGGTGAGCAATGATTCAGATGCAAAGGTAAAAATTGCATTGCCCTCAGTGCCGTCACAGCTCTGCAGATGTAAGGACACAATTCCATTAAGACTTGTTCAATGTTTTGGAAAGATTAAGGAATGTAAGTAAACGAGTGTTATCCGCATTTCTCACGGAACAATTTTCTGCATATTTTGCTTAAAGACATTTTTGTCAATTTCCTGATAAGTTACCAATTGAGAAACAGAAAACTGATATGACTGCAATGGTACATGGGTGTCGCTGTCTGGCCAGCATTCATTGCCCATCCCTAGTTGCCCTTGAACTGAGGGGCTTTCTAAGTTGGGAACCCTTCAAAATTAGCAGGCGGGTCCTGATTCTGGGATTTGCAATCCCATTTGGTGGCTCTCTGCTTTTTGGGATCATCTTTAAAGGATACCAGCATCCAGCACTCTTCAGCTGGCTGGCTCCATTTGGGGATAGGCATGTCCTACTCATCCGCCATTTTCATGATGGAAGGCAAGGTTTCTAAATCATTGTAGTTCAGGGACCCTCAGAGGGAGTCATGAATCATTGACCTGAATTATTCCAAGAGCGAGCGTTTCACTTCCAGCCACCTGAAGGAAGCACATCTCCACCTGCCCATAGTGCCCCACGGCCATTTCACACACAAATTAGTTAATTGGCAGGAGACCAGACTTCTGCCTCTCACCTGGGATTAAATTCTATCTTAGTTGCCTTAGATTGGCCAGCAGCTGTCCAATCCCCGCAGAGACTGCAGTGCAGCGAATAGGAAATGTAGGAAGATGCCAGAGACTGAGTCCGGGCACTGAAGGCCCAAGGCAGGAAGGGCAGGGAAGGTCTTGTGTCAAGAAGATGATCAGGGTCTCGGGGGAGAGGCTACAGGAGGAGAGGGAGATCCAGAGGACCTTAAAGTTCAACATTGGAAGGTGGCTTCTGATTGAGGCATCCCTGCTTCCTGCCCAGGATCTAACTCTGGTTTCTTTGCCCTACTCAAGATAAACCTTCCCACCAGCCTCATTATTGAGCTGGGTATGAAGCAGCCCTTAACTAACCAATAATTTTGCCACTTGAGGGCCTCGATGGGACAAGGATAGTCTTCCACTTGAGGCCTTGCCCGCCACAGCATAAAATTGTGTGGCCAAGGAACCTGGTCCAGCAATGGAGATCCCACCTTTTGCGGACAATTTCTAATAAATAATGTATCCTTTTGACCCATGCCAAGGTCTAGCTTCATTCCCTCTCAGTCTTCCCTCTGCCTTCCGTTGTTCAGCTTCTTCATCCAGCTCCTTGTTCCTCTGCCTGCCACCGTGAGCCCTTCCCCATCTTACACATTGCCTCCTCCCCTTGTCTTTGATAGCAATGCCCCCCCTTCCCCACCATCCCCAACCCAGCCTCACTACACACTTCTCCCACCATTGAATTTCAGACCTTTGTTGCGGTGGCTGTATGATTCCCGTTGGACAGTGCTGTCCAGATAGACACTGCTGTGTGGTATGGGGGGGGGGGGGGGGGGGTGCGGAGGGGTGGGAGGGAAGGAGACCCCTGTGCTCCCCAAACCCAGGCTCTATACTGATCTCATTCAACGACCCAGGAGGGTCCGGTGGCATGGAGATGTAGGCAGGAACTGAACTGTCCTGGCAAATCATGAGCAGTGCATCAGGAGCAGTGGTACACTACAGAAAGGATTGCTGTACTCAGCCTGAAGTCTCTGCCAGTTTGAGGATTGTGCTTCTTACTGTGCTTACCCCAGTCCAACACTGGCATCTCCACATCAGTCTGAGGATTGCCATGTGTGTGCCGCTAATTCGCAATCGGGTTAGACGCCAGTGTCAATTCCTGAAAGGCTTGATGGAATGCCAGCGAGCACTGTTTCAATGAGCATTCATGAGATGCAAATTGTATTCACGCCACCTGCCAGTGGGAAGCGTGATCCGCCATTGAGGACTGTAACCTGACCTTACAATGACCTTTCAGATCCCGCCAGATTCATCGCGATCACCCTCCAACAAACCCGCTGCAGGTTGGTTGGGAGAATTCTGCCCAATGTTTCTCTGGGTTTTCTGCTGACAGAGAGCCCTTGTAGGACTTCACCCTATTGTTTGTTAAACCTTTCTGTGCAGTTATCTGCAAACTAAAGACTAGTATGTCCATATGCATCCAATGTAGTTCAGACCCATTGGATTGTTATCATTGATGTTCAGTCTGCATCATACTTTGATCAAAATGTGGTACTTAATTGATTCTAATCAAATCTATCTAGCCTATGTGAGAACCATGATGTGGAGATGCCAGCATTGGACTGAGGTAAGCACAGTAAGAAGTCTCACAACACCAGGTTAAAGTCCAACAGGGTTTATTTGGAATCACCAGCTTTCAGAAAGGGTGACTCACCTGATGATGGAGCAGTGCTCTGAAAGCCTGTGGTTCCAAATAAACCCTGTTGGACTTTAACCTAGCGTTGTGAGACTCCTTACTATGTGAGAACCAAATTCAAGTTAACTTGTTACAAAACCAAAACTGTAACATTTTGTGTACTTTTTAAATAGGTGATGAATTTGAAGCATTTTAGTAACTGAGTGTGGAGGGATCTGGAAGAATGCACCAATGAACGAGAAGAGATTTTCCATATCCTCATACCTGCTCCGTAATCTTAATGGATTCAACCTCGTGGGTTTGAGCAGCTCTTCCTGTTTTTATATTCACACAGATCTCTTTATACACAGTAAAGTCTGTATTTATCCATGTATTTGTTAGTATCAAATCAGAATATTATTCTGAAGGGAGTATTGGGTACAAATACTCAATTAATATTTCTCCATGAACAAGAGAATTCAAACACACATATCCTTCAAACAAAGCAGGTACACTGGGAGAATGTTCACAGGCATCAGTAATGTTTATTCAGAATAAACAGCGATACATATTGCAACAAAACAAATCGCTGTTACCTTTTGGGACTAAATTTAGCAAACACACATCATTACACTTCACTTTGCATACGAAGTGGGAACTCGTAACTACTTTTATAAATCTGTTGTTTCACAAGGTTAGTCACTTTTAATGATGTTAAACTGTGGTCTTAGATTGTTGGTTAACACTGACAGAGCTCCTCTAACCCAAAGGCAGAGAGAGACCTGACTAACCAGCTTGTCCTATCAGTGTACACTGTAACAATGGCCACGTCTTTGTCATTCTTCCCAATATTCGATCTCTTTGAACATGGGTTTGTTTATTAAGCCTTTCAGTTCAGCATTCAAACCCCTACCCAAGGACATTTTGCCCAGAAAGATTAAAAAAAGGGGTTTTGTAAATGGATTACAAATCCCTACAGTGCAGAAGGAGGCCATTCAGCCCACCGAGTCTGCACTGACAACAATCCCACCCAGACCCTATCCCCATAAACCCACATATTTACCCCTCTAATCCCCCCAAAAACTGAGGGCAATTTAGTGCGGCCAATCCACTTAATTCACATACCTTTGGACTGTGGGTGGAAACCCAAGCAAACTCCACACAGACAGTGACCCAAGCCGGGAATCAAACCCAGGTCCCTGGTGCTGAGAGGCATGATGTGGAGATGCCAGCGTTGGACTGGGGTAAACACAGTAAGAAGTCTCACAACACCAGGTTAAAGTCCAACAGGTTTATTTGGTAGCACAAGCCACTAGCTTTCGGAGCGCTGCCCCTTCATTGGGTGAGTGGGAGTTCTGTTCACAAACAGGGCATATAAAGACACAAACTCGATTTGTAAAATAATGGTTGGAATGCGAGTCTTTACAGGTAATCAAGTCTTAAAGGTACAGACAATGTGAGTGGAGAGAGGGTTAAGCACAAGTTAAAGAGATGTATATTGTCTCCAGCTAGGACAGTTAGAGATTTTGCAAGCCTAGGCAAGTTGTGGGGGTTACAGATAGTGTGACATGAACCTAAGGTCACGGTTGAGGCCGTCCTCGTGTGCGGAACTTGGCTATCAGTCTCTGCTCAGCGACTCTGGGCCGTCATGTGTCGTGAAGGCCGCCTTGGAGAACGCTTACCCGAAGATCAGAGGCCGAATGCCCGTGACTGCTGAAGTGTTCCCCAACAGGAAGAGAACACTCCTGCCTGGAGATTGTCAAGTGGTGTTCATTCACCCGTTGTAAAAGCGTCTGCATGGTCTCCCCAATATACCATGCCTCAGGACATCCGTTCCTGCAGCGTATCAGGTAGACAATGTTGGTTGAGTTGCAAGTGTATGTACTGTGTACCTGCTGGATGGTGTCACTGCTGTAAGACAGCAGTGCTAAACAGTGTGTCATTGTGCTGCTCAATGCTCAAGTAACGTCACACACTGGCTCAACCAAGGAAAACTAAAAGCTTCCTCGTCAGATAAAATATTACGCATTTTGTGAAACACTTTCCATAGCTAAATTCCTATATTGGTAAGAAAAATAACTTTTAAAATACAAAAAAGTAAAATATCAAAGAAATGTGTTAACATTTGTTGCTCTTCCTGCTTCTGCTCTCCATTTGTTCCACCCCCTGACCCTTATGCTGACCATTTGGTTCACTGCTGCTCCCTGGCCGCCCCTCTCTACTGACCCTCCAGGGCATGGCCTCTGTAAGCAAGAGTTCTGCAGATGAGCAGCAAGAAGCAGAAGGAGTAACTTTGATTGATAGGAGGTGAGTGGTGAACCAGAGGGTGGGCAGTGAATCATAGAAACTAGAAGCAGGAGTTGGCCACTCGGCTGTTTGAGTCCACCCCACCATTCGTTTTGATCATAGCTGATCATCAAATTCAAAAATCTAATTCCAACCACCAACCCCCACACACACAACCCCGCCCAACTTTGTCTCATACCCCTTCCTCTCTTTAGTGCCTTGAGTTTGAAATCAGGCAACGTTTTGGGCCTCAACTAGATTCTGTGGTAATGAATTCCACACATTCATCACCCTCTGGGTGAAGAAATTTCTCCTCGTCTCAGTTCTAAAAGGTTTGCAACTTATCCTCAAACTGTAACCCTTAATTCTGGACTCCCCCACCACCAGGAATCTGCCCTATCTAATCCTGTTAGAATTTTATAAGTTTCGATGAGAATGGGAGGGTCAGCACAGCAGAGGTCACTCCCAAATGGTGCCAATTGGTTCACGTGACCCCACGCCAGAGCCACACAAACCAACTTTAAAACAAAATTCACACGCTAAACTAGAATATAGGCCTCACCAAATGACCAACATTAAAGTGAAACAACTTAAAACAGGGCAACTCAAAATGGCGACTGAATTGTCCAATTTTGGTCTCCTTACCTAAGGACAGATTTATCTGCCTTGAAGGGAGTGCAACAAAGGGTCAAGAGACTTATCCCGAGGGTGACAGAATTGAGCTACAAAGATACATTGAATGAGCTAAGTCTAAACTTCCCAAAATTTAGAAGAATAGGAAGAAATCTCATTGAAAAATATTAAATTCTTGTGACTTGATAAGGTAGTTGCTGGAAGAGTACTCCCCTTGTCTGGGGAGACTGAGGCAGGCGGCTAGAATCTCAGAATAAAGGTGTTAACCATTTAAGATGGAGTTGAGGAGAAACTTATTTGATGAAATGGTTGGATTCTTGAAATTGACTATCCAGGAGGCTATGGATGCTCTGTCACTGAGCTTTATCTAAGACAGAGGTTATCTTCAAACTATGACCCCTAGTTCTGGACTGCCCACCATGGGCAGTGATGGGTGGCACCATGGTTAGCACTGCTGCCTCACAGCGCCAGGGAGCCTAGTTCAACTCTGGCCTCGGGTAACTGTGTGGAGTTTGCATGTTCTCCCTGTGTCTCTGTGGGTTTCCTCCCACAGTCCAAAGATGTGCAGGTTAGGTTGATTGGCCATGCTACAATTGCCTCTATCAGGGGATTAAAGTGTAAATATGTGGGATTATGGGAATAGGGCCTGCGTGGGATTGTGGTCAGTGCAGACTCGATGGGCCGAATAGGATTCTGTAGGGATTCTATGATAGATTTTTGAATGCTCAGGGATGTGTGGATAGTGTGGGAAGATAGAGCTCAGGTGAAAGGGCAGTCACTATTATATTGAATGTAGGAGGAGGTCCAACGAGCTCAATAGCTGATTCAAAAGCCTTCTGGTCTAATGTAAGACATCACTTATTTACATGGCTTCGCAAAAAAATTACATGTATAAATCTGTCAATATTGGCAGTTTTAACATCTTTGTGAAGCCAATGCCTCTAGATTTTCTTTTATTTATTGCTAGGGTATATTTGGAACTTCCAAGTATGGACTTCTATATTTTAGCGGCTGCGTTGTTTAAATAATCAAAACATAATCAAATGTAAGAATTTGCGCACACAGCCTGCTCTTCATATTTCATAGTAACTTCATCGCAGTATTAATGTAAGCCTTACTTGTGACTAATAAATAAACTTCTTGCTTACATTCTCTTTCTTTCATATTGTAAAATTGCATACACCTTTGGGATAACAGGATGCTTATCAAAAACTACTAACCTGTTTTTGATTCTTTGCATATCAGAAAATAACTTTTATTTACAGCTGATTGCACTTTTCTATATTAAAAAAATGATATTGTGCGTGTGTATCAAAAAATAGTTAACTAATTTCTTTTTCATCACCGTTGGTGCTGACGCCATCTCTTGCAGCACTCCTCTCCAGTGCTAGCTCTATATCCAGTGCTCTCAATTGCTTCAGGAAGCCACGGTTTGGTAAAATACACCGGTGTTTAATCACTTGTTGAATTGCATCCACCACTGTCATGTTCTTATAGATCATCAGATAAGCCAGGACAAGTGAGGCCGACCGGCTCCGACCCCTTGCACAGTGGACGAAGAGCTTACCTGGAGAAGCAAAACAATATGTATTACTTATCAGACTAATTATTCCCAAAATGGCACCGGAGCAAGGTGACTTCTTGCAAGCTGTGTCTGGTATGCCTTCTAATTCTATCCTTTACTCTCATTTTATGCTTCTAAAACTTCATTCTAACACTTTTAAACTTTCTAACAATGCTCCCTGCTGCCGTCAGAATTTTGAATGGACATACCTTGTATTAAGTTGATCTTTCTCTACACCCTAACTGTGACTGTAACACAACATTCTGCACTCTCTCGTTTCCTTCTCTGTGAATGGTATGCTTTGCCTGTATCGTGCGCAAGAAATAATACTTTTCACTGTATGCTCATACATGTGACACTAATAAATCAAATCAAAGTTGTTTTGGATAATTACAAGCCACGGAAGAGGTACCTCTCAGAGCCATGGGAGCCACATGCACCACAGATCCCCAGGGACCAGCTGCAATTATACTAAATTTGTGTGTTTTTTTTTAAAATGCTCCGGTGTAATTTAGAACTTTTCGATCCGCTTTTTAAGTGTTCAAATTTAAGCATAACACAAAACCTCTGGTTTGGCTGCCACTGATTAAGTCGCTTGCAATTGCTGACAGCCAAAGATAACCAGTAGTGAACAGCTACTGAATGAAGATCCTAATGGTTGCCCGTACCCAGAACCACCATAGTATCTGACACATCATCCAAAAGATGGGTTAACTTATCACAAGCATGATCGGTTGGTTAAAAAGCAAAACAAAAATGCACTTGAAAGATCAGCAACCTTGAATCATAGAATCCTACAGTGCAGAAGGAGGCCATTTGGCCCATCAAGTCTGTACCAACCACAATCCCACCCAGGCCCTGTTCCCATACATTATCCTAGTTAGTCTCCCTGACACTAAGGGACAATTTAGCATGGCGAATTGACCTAACCCACACAGACACGGGGAGAACGTGCAAACTCCACACAGACAGTGACCCAAGCTGGGAATTGAACCTGGGTCCCTGGCACTGTGCTATCCCAAATGTTAACTCTTTTTCATGTTCCACATTCAACTTCCTCAGTATTTTCTGCTTTTCTTTCAGATTGGGAGTACCTGCGGTGTTTTGCTTTGACGTAAAGCATATTGGGATCCTGTCCGGACCACAGGGGCAGTTGAGATTTGAGTGATTTTGGGCCGATAGTAATCTAAAAACTACACAGGGTAGCTTTAAACACATTCACGGTGAATGGAAAGTGCTTTGTTTAAATAAGCAGAAAGCAAAATCATAATAAAACATTGCAGGAGACAACATTGCAAGAAAGCAAGGCTTTCAAATGTTGACAAAATGAGTCTTGGATTAAACTTAAAGCTGGGTCTAAATTACAATAATGTGTAAAAATTGGTATGAAACTCAGTGATCAGGTGGGAAATACAGTGCTAAAAAAATTAAAGACATGTTCTATCCTTGTGCATGAATCACAAGGAGTTGGTTTGCAGGTACAGCAGGTAATTCGAAGACAAATGGAATGTTGTCTTTCATTACTAGGGAGATGGAGTTTAAAAACAGGGAGGTTATGTTGCAGCTGTATAAGGTGCTAGTGAGGCCACTTTGTACAGTTTTGGTTTCCTTACTTGAGAAAGGATATACTGGCACTGGAGTGGGTGCAGAGGAGATTCACTAGGTTGATTCCAGAGTTGAGAGGGTTGGCTTGTGAGGAGAGACTGAGTAATAATCATTGGAAATTAGAAGAATGAGCAGGGATCTTACAGAAACATATAAAATCATGAATGGAATAGATAAGATAGAAACAGGGAGGTTGTTTCCACTGATGGCTAAAACCAGAACTAGGGGAATAGCCTCATAATAAGGGGGAGCAGATTTAGGACTGAGTTGAGGAGGAACTTCTTCACACAAAGGGTTGTGAATCTGTGGAATTCCCTGCCCAGTGAAGCAGTTGAGGCTACCTCATTGAATGTTTTTATGGCGAAGATAGGTAAATTTTTGAACAGTAAAGGAATTAAGGGTTATGGTGAGCGGGAAGGTAAGTGGAGCTGAGTCCACAAAAAGATCAGCCATGATCTTATTGAATGGTAGAGCAGGTTCCAGGGGCCAGATGGCCTACTCCTGCTCCTAGTTCTTATGTTCTCACTAAAATTCCGATCTGTGCTTGCCGCTAATAAAAGATATTGTGATATCCCGACATTATCAGTGATAGAGCTACCACTTAACTTTGAACCAAACACCAGTTGGAGTGTTTTGTACCAGGGATGACAGTGATATACTTGATGGTTTATTGCTACTATTAATAATCTGATGATGCTTCTTTTAGCTTTTAGTCACCAGCATGGACTTCATCTTTTGTCAGTGGGTTGCGAGAAGGATCGACGCTGAAGCGTATAGTTTGCTAATGGAGGTTGCTGGATAAACACATTAACAATCAGTATTTAGAGATGGTGTGACTCATTCTGTGATCCCACAGTGAGGTAATGTTACATCAGATTTGAAGATTACTGTGAGGGATGTCAGATTAAAAAAGCAACACCATTTTCGGTTCAGACCGATGAAGAACTCTGCTACCTGAGATTTCAGTTCATGGCAATGAATGCCTCAGTTGACATAACTCGGGTGTATAGTTCCACCTAATTTTAGAAGCAATTTAAATTTATTACAAACAGTCCCAAGTTGGTTCCTGAGCCCTGTGTGTGTGGCCTGGGGAATGAAGGATTAAAACAATAAACTGTGCAGCACCAAAAGAGATGATTTGGCCCATTGGGTTATCCAATTAGTGCTGCTCCTTTCTCCATAGCTCTACAACCCTTTCCTTTCCAGCTGTCGACCCAATTCCCATTTAAAATTATGATTAAATCTCCCTCTAAAACAGCCTTTTCCAGTTCAGAAGAATTTGCTGCGTCCTCTTCATCTCCCCTCCAGTTGGAATCCCTACAGTGCTCATCCAACCTGCACCGGCAACAATCCCACCTCAGCCCTATCCCGTAACCCCACTAATCCCCCTGACATTAAGGAACAGTTTAGCATGGCCAGTCAACCTAACCTGCATATCTTTGGAGTGTGGGTGGAAACTGGAGCATCCGGAGGAAACCCTTGCAGACACGGGGAGAATGTGCTGACTCCACACAGACAGTGACCCGAGGCTGGAACTGAACCCAGGTCCCTGGCATTGTGAGGCAGCAATACTAACCATTGTGCCATCACTTTTTGTCAATTGCCTTAAATCTGTGTGTTTCCCTGTCATTGGAAACAACTTCTCTTTGTCTACTCTATTGAAAACCAGTCATTCTTTTGAGTGCCTCTATTAAGTCTCCCCTTAACCTTCTCTGCTCCAAAAGAGGGCCATTGCAGGAGAACGAGAAAACATTGGAAAATCTCAGCAGACCTGACAGCATCTGTGGAGGGAAGATAAAGCCAATGTTTCGAGTCTGAATGCCCCTTTGTTTCAGATTCTGGAATCCTCAGTGTTTTTGTGTTTATGTTAGTGAGAACCATTGCAGATTTCCTAATCGTCGCAGCAAATAGAAGATAAACAAATGGGAACAAGTAACACAATTTTCTACCTGTAAAAGATGTTTGTTCCTCTTAGCAAGAAATAATTTAAGAAGGAGAGGATTCTGAGAGAAGCTTTGAGGGAACAGGAAGTAAAGGCAAGATTTCCAGCCTGTTCAGGACAGTATGTCCTGCAAATTGAATTTTAAAATTAAGTTTATCAGTGTCACAAGTAGGCTTACATGAAGCCGTATGCAAAATTTAGCAATCACTTTCAACAGTAACTTTGAATATACTTAGTTTTGCAATTTCAGGTAACTTTTTGAACCATACGTGTGAAGCTAGAAAAGATAAGTTAATGGGGAATAATCGATGAAAATATATTCCTTAATATTTAATAAGTATTTGTGTCCCCCGATCTGTTTAACCTGCAGTCATTGTGGTCTAAGATATCTGAGGTCACTTACATCCTGATGTGCTGAGTGCGCTGTCAATGTATTGGGCAGCTGGATAAAAGAATTCACTTAAATTAAACGTGGGCACATCTTCAGCCTCTACACCATAGTAATCGATAGGCATGTCCCGATAGTACTCATCTCCGGTGTCCACATTCCAGCGACCATGGGCTGCATTTAGTATGTGAGTGAACCCCATCTTTTCAATTGTATAGCGGTCCAATGCTATTGTCCTGTGGTAAAATATACAGAACATAATCATTTTGAGAAACATTTATTTTGTGGAAAATGTTCAGGTTTGGAAAACAAAGCACTTGTATCTTTGCTCCCTTGAATCTTTATGGAAAATAGAAAGTGTTTTTTCTTTCCCGTTTCTTCAGGATATACCACCACCTGGGCAGTTGGCTGTTCCTGGGCCCATTCCGAATTTTCACTCCATAATTCAGCAGTGGAAAGTGTAGCCCAACAACCAGATGTAATTCTTCTCCCATCAAGAGCTACCTTGCTTACACGCTATGCCTCCTCCCTGGCCCTGCTAAAGTGAAGGAAGGTAAGATGCTTTCGTAACCATGATTGATATTTTGGAGTGCAGAAATAACTGTCTGCATGGAGTTTGCACGTTCTCCCCGCGTCTGCGTGGGTTTCCTCCAGTTTCCTCCCACACTCCAAAGATGTGCAGGTTTGGTGCATTGGCCGTGCTAAATTGCCCCTTAGACTCCCGGGATGTGTAGATCGTTGTGGTAAATATGTAAGGTTATGGGGATAGGACCTAGGTGGGATTGCTGTCAGTGCAGTTTCAGTGGGCTGAATGGCCTCCTTCTGCACTGTAGGGATTCTATGATTTTGCAGGGGTAAAAAAGGTGTTCTTCACAAAAAAGGAGAAATAAGCCGCAGAGGAGTGGAGCAAATGTTTAGCTCTTTCAAGGAACCAGAACAGGTATGATGGAACAATTGGCCTTTTCCTGTGCTTGGTGGTTTGAATGGATATGATCATTAAGATTTAATTTTAGTCATCAGAGTGTAGATCCTATTATTAATAACTGAGAATGTTCCTAATTAGATTTGATGCTCTATATTTTATTTATTACTTCCCTTTCTTAAATTCATTTTTAGGATGTGGGTATTGCTGGTTAGGCCAGCATTTATTGTCCATTTCTTAAGAAGATTGTAATGAGCTGCCTTTCTGAACCACTGCTGTCCGTGTGGTGTACGTACACCCATGATGCAGTTAGGGAGGGAGTTCCAGGACTTTGACCCAGTGAAGGAATGGTGACATAGTTCCAAATCAGGATAGTGAATGACTTAGAGGAGTACTTGCAAGAGGTAAAGTTCCCATGTGTCTGTTTCTAGATGGTGGGGGTTGGGGGTTTGGAAGGTGAGTCTACACTGTGGTGTAGATGGTACACACAGCTGCTAATGTGCATCAGTGGTAGAGGGAGTGAATGCATGGGGAAGGGGTGCCAATCAAGTGGAATTCTTGGTCTTGGAGGGCTTCTTGAGTGTAGGCAGCTGGGGAGTATTCCATCACACTGCTAACTTGTGCCTTGTAGATAGTGGACAGTCTCTGTGGATTTCTAGGGCAGGATTTTACAACCTCGCTTGTCCCAAAACCATAAAATCCCGTCTGAGATCAATAGATCTTTCCGTGTTCTGTCCCTTGCTCGCTCCAATTCCCATGGTCGGTGGGGTGGCAAAACTCCAGCCCGACCTTCTGACCTGTGCTGCACTAATACTGAATACTGATAACGTTGTGAAGGATTATTACTAATCCGACAGGATCACCTACTGTAAAAGACATAACCAAATTTATTTTAATCCATTGAATCTAGCCTCTGGTCATTTCTATTTATACTTTGACATGCAAATTGACGCAATATAGACAATATAGGTACATATTATTAGCAAGAAGCACCTTTAACCTGTTTAACTCTCCCTTTGCATTCAGTGACATCTACTTATTATCAGAGCTGTATTTGTTCTTATCCAGCAATGAGAACAACATTAGAAAAAGTTGGAGTTAGATTAGAAAAGTTGGAGTCTGGAATTGAATCTGTCCTTCTCTCCTCTCAGGCCAGATGGAGAACTGAAAGTCCATTTACCCTGGGCTGTCGAGCCACTTTTCCTTGCAGTTGGCAATACTCTGGAAGTGAAGAGCCTGGGAGCTAGCCTTGGAACAACTGGCAAAATGGTATTGCTTTCATAATAAAACAGTAAAAGGGGTTAGCCCACTTATTTCATACAGTTTCATTACCCTTAACACCAACTATTACTGCCTCCACTATAACAACAACTGATAACCAACTCACCTAAAGAATCACCTGTCTTCCACATATATATAGCTCTTTAAAATAATTATTTTCTATCTAAATGTGTCAGAAACATCTCTAAAATGACAGATCATATCGAGAGAAAGAATGGGATCTGTTGAATAGGAATGAGTATTAACTCAGGTCAGTTTTTTTGTGAAGGGTTAAGGGTTGTGGGGAGTGACTGTGTGAAGTATGCTGAGTGTCAGGATAAGGCCATTTACTATTTCAGGATGGATTGTCTGCAGTGCGTTATAAACAAATAGACTGTGCTGGGTAGGATGTGTCGATCGGTGCTGTTAGAGTGCGAGCTATTGATTCCCACCTGGGGAATTAAAACATGTGGGAAGTCTAAGAAGAGATGACGCGCGGGAAGGAAAATGTTAATAGATGAGGTTCAGAAGTGGCATCAGAAAGTTTTACTGCTGCCCATAGCCAACCTGATTATGATATTTGACTAAGTTTGTTAGGGGTTGACAGGTAATTTGATTTTAGCACAATATATTAAAAATATAATCAAACCACAGAAACAAACCATTAGTCCTCAAGTCTGCATTTTTCTAATCTGTCTAATCTCAGTCCACTGATAACTCCCCTCCCTCCCTGTCCTCCTTCCTTCTCCACCGTCCCTCCCCATCGTCCCTCTCTACCCTCCCTCCCCAGCCTCACTTCCATCCTCCCTCCCCCATCCTCACTCCCCAACCCCCCTCCTTCCCTACCCTCACTCCCCACCCCTCACTCCCCACCCCTCACTCCCCACCCCTCACTCCCCACCCCTCACTCCCCACCCCTCACTCCCCACCCCTCACTCCCCACCCCTCACTCCCCACCCCTCACTCCCCACCCCTCACTCCCCACCCCTCACTCCCCACCCCTCACTCCCCACCCCTCACTCCCCACCCCTCACTCCCCACCCCTCACTCCCCACCCCTCACTCCCCACCCCTCACTCCCCACCCCTCACTCCTCCATGTCCCATAGCAGACCAATGGTGAACGTGGATTTCCATTGGATTGGTCCATGGTTATGCTTGGTAAAGTACGGCAGTGGGTTGTCATTTCCTGCTGCAGTGTGTCGAAGCAGGAAACTCTCCCGCTCTTACTGCCTGGTGTATTGGAAAGATTTACAGGATGATAACCAATCTGTTTGGCTACATTATGAACACACTTTCCACGGCCATCACATCCTGAAGGAGGACCTCAAGCCGAAGCTTCCAGTCCAGAATTAGGGAACATGACCCTCTGCTCCCAACCTCCTTCACCCCTTTTTATGGCAACTTTCTAATTGTCATTTAAAAGAATTTATAGACTGAGCTTCACCAGTTGTTTCTGACACTGTTATATTCTAACCACACTCAGACTGTAAGATTTATTTCTGATTTCCTGTCTGTTGTTCTTATGGATAATTAATGATGTTTTCCCTGTAGTGTTCACTCCAGTCCATTCTAATCGATGATGATTTAAGATTGATACTGATTCAAAGCAGTGATGTGCAGTATTAGTTTACTGCCCTGGTGTAAAGCAGATATTGTACATTTAATGTGTAAACATAAATGATACAGCCTTATCTCAGTATGTTCAAAGGATAAAGAACAGTACAGTGCAGGAACAGGCCCTTCGGCCCTCCGAACCTGCTCCAATCATGTTGTCCTATCTAGATCAGCCACCTGTATCCCTCTATTCCCTGTCTGTTCATGTGCCTATCCAGATAAGTCTTAAATGTCGCTAAGTATCTGCCTCAACCACCTCACTTGCAGTGCATTCCTGGCCCTCACCGCCCTGTGTATAAAAAAAACTTCCCCCGCACATCTCGACCTTACTTTGAACTTGTGCCCCCTTGTAATTGTCATTTCTGCCCTGGGAGAAATCTTCCAGCTCTTCATCCTCTCTATACCCCTCATCGTTTTATAACCTTCGATCAGGTAGCCCCCTCATCCTCCGTCTTTCCAAGGAGAACAATTCCAGTTGTGTTTGGCAGTTTAATCTGGAACTTACTCATCTCCAATATAAATGTCTGGCCAGACTTCATTAACGTGGGCAAATTTTGCGGAACATTTCCAGAAGAGACGCTCCAGTTCGAATGCTCCTGGAGTCACATACTCATTATCGGGATCCACTTTCACAGCCGTGTAGGCATTTTTCTTTTTACAGATCCCTGTATTCCCAGAGGACATCCTATAGCAGAAATGCTCCTGAACTGGAGAGTTCCTCCCAAGTATCGCTGACCTGTGTATTAGATACAAAAAAAACAAAGAAATCTTCACACAAAGTGATGGGACTACAACTCTGACCCTCCAGGATGGCCCAGGTACCTCCAAAACCACTGACATTTAAGATGATATCCAGAACTATAATTCTGATTAGAAGGAACAGTTTATTACTGGATTACACTATGTGTTATGTTTTTAAGAATCCCAGGCAAGATTTCCTCTGTGTAATAAGAATATGGAGAACGTGCTGAATATTTATCATAACAAAGGCACAGAGAGGATCTTTCTCTTCAGCTCACGCCTGCATGTGTCTGTAAAAAGGTTTATAATGAATCACTACAGTGCAGAAGGAGGCCATTCAGCCCATTGTGACTGCACCAACCACAATCCCATCCAAACCCTATCCCCGTTACCCCATGTATTTACCCTTCCAATCCCCTGACATTAAGGGGCAATTTAGCATAACTAATCCACCTGGCCTGCACATTTTTGGACTGAGAGAGGAAACTGGACCACCCGGAGAGAATGTGCAGGCACATGAACAGACAGGGAATAGAGGGATACAGACGGCTGGGCTAGATAGGACATGATTGGAGCAGGTTCGGAGGGCCAAAGGGCCTGTTCCTGCACTGTACTGTTCTTTATCCTTTGAACATACTGAGGTAAGGCTGAATCATTTATATTTGTACATTAAATGTACAATATCAGCTTTACATTGCAGACAGTGACCCATGCCAGGAATCGAACCCAGGTCTCTGGTGCTGTGAGACAGCAGTGTTAACCACAGTGCACCTTGTTTAACACTATCATGACATGTGATCATTCTTCAAGAAGCGTAGTAATGTTTGAGCAGCAAATCAGTGCGATGTAATGTATTCACCCCATCTGTGTTTTACTGTATGTTATTGATCTATATTCCCCTGAGTTCATTTTGGTAAGATAACAATCCTACAAATACTATTCTCCAACAGGAAATGTCCCGATGATAGGACTGCACTTTACCTGGGAGATATGAGGCTGATCACACCTCACACCAAGCAGAGAAGGATCAGACTTCCATTCAGTTCTCTCCATTGATGGTACAGCAGAGGAACTGAGATCAGAACACATGACCAACCAACAGAATCTGCCTTGGCTTAGCAGCAACAGAATGTGAGGATCTGGTCTAGTTTTACACTTCATTGGGAGGGAATACTGAATGGTCAAACGTACTGATCTTAGGATATAACACAATTTCAAATAGCTTCCCAGCTGAATATTAAGAGACCCTGAAGTTCTGTGTGTCCTGCTTAACATTTCTCCCTTAACCAACACACAGCAGGTGGCACAATGGTTAGCACTATTGCACAGCACCAGGGACCTGGGTTCAATTCCAGGCTTGGGTCACTGTCTGTGTGGATTCTGCACATTCTCCCTGTGTTTACGTGGGTTTCCTCCGGGTGCTCCAGTTTCCTTCCACAGTCTGAAGGATGTACTGGTCGTGGTGCATTGGCCATGCTAAATTCTCCCTCAGTGTACCCAAACAGGTGCTGGAGTGTGGTGACTAGGGGATTTTCACAGTAAATTCACTGCAGTGTTAATCTAAGCCTACATGAGATACTAATAAATAAATACTTATTTTAAACAACATAAAACAGTTATATCAATACTCTTTGTGAATGGACATCTACACTTACCTATATCAGCGATTATACTTTTTTACTTGTTCAAGGGATGTGTGTGTTGTTGACTAGGCCAGCATTTATTGCCCATCCCTAATTGCCCTTGAAAAGGTGGTGGTGAGCTGCCTTTCTGAATTGGTGTAGGTGCACCCACAGTGCTGTTAGGGAGGGAATGACCCAGCGATAACGAAGGAACGGCAATATATATTCCCAGGTCAGGATGGTGAGTGGATTGGAGGGGAACCTCCCGTTGGTGGTGTTCCCATATATCTGCTGCCTTTGACCTTCTAGATGGTAGCGGTCAGGGGTTTTGAAAGTGATGTCAAAGGAGCCTTGGTGAGTTGCGTCAAAAGCTATGGGCCGTGACAAAAACGGTATTTCAATTACTACAAGGTATTTTGGGATATCCTTCGAGTACAAGGCCTTTGTTTTGTTTCTTTTCTCTTCTTCCAGTTGCTGCTTAGTGCCTTCATACCAGCTTAGTTTTACGTTCCATTTCAGTCCAGAAACAGCTATAAACCTGGAAATGGAAGGGATGGAGGAACACCAGAAAATTCTAATCACCAAAGAAGTGGTACTGAGTAAATTGTTGGAGCTGTGGGCTGTCAAGATCCTGGGTCCTGATGAATTTTATCATAGAATGGTACAGTAGTGTCGAGTGAGATCGTTGGTGCATTGATTTTAATTTTCCAAAACTTCCTAGATTCAGGAGAGGTCCCATTATATATGGAGAGGCAACGGCATAGAGGTATTGTCACTGCACTAGTAACCCAGGGACCCAGGTAATGCTCTGAGCATCCAGGCTCGAAGCCTAGCAGATGGTGAAATTTGAATTCCATGAAAATCTGTAATTAAAAGTTAATGATGACCAAGAAACTGTCATCGATTATTGTAAAGCCCAACTCATTCGCTAATGCCCTCTCGAGGGGAAAATCTACAATCTTTGCTTGACCTGGCCTATTCAGGGGTGGCACAGCAACACAGTGGTTAGTACTGCTGTTTCACAGTGTCAGGGGCCCGGGTTCAATTCCTGGCTTGGGTCACTGTCTGTGCAGAGTTTGCACATTCTCCCTGTGTCTGCATGGGTTTCCTCCAGATGCTCTGATTTCCTCCCACCTTCTGGAAGTTGTGCTGGTTAGGTGCATTGACCCGAACAGGCGCTGGACTGTGGCAACTAGGGGAATTTCACAGTAACTTTATTGCAGTGTTAATATAAACCTTACTTGTGACTAATAAATAAACTTTAAACTTTACATGTGACACCAATCCTCTTAAATGACCCTTGATGCTACTAAGATCAAGGCAACTAGGGATGTCTAGTCAGTAATGTCCACATTCCCACAAAAGAAAAAAACAAACGTAGCAAATGTAACTCCATTATTCAAGGAGGGAGGGAGACAGAAAGTGAGACATTTATTTAGTCTAACATCTACCTGATAAAATCTTAGAATCTATTATTGAAGAATTTAGAGAAGGGCACATGGATGAGTTCAAGGTAGTTGGGCAGAGTCAACGTGGTTTGTGGAACCTACTTATTAGAGTAGGTCTACATTAACACTGCAATGAAGTTACTGCGAAAATCCCCCAGTTGCCACACTCCGGCACCTGTTCGGGTACACTGAGGGAGAATTTAGCACAGCTCAATGCACCTAACCAGCACATCTTTCAGACTGTGGGAGGAAACCGGAGGAAACCCAAGCAGAGACGGGGAGAATGTGTAGACAGTGACCCAAGCCAGGAATTGAACCCAGCTCCCTGGCGCCCTGAGGCAGCAGTGCTAACCACTGTGCCAGAGATCTAATCAAGGTTTTAAAAATAAAGTGAGTTACAAATTTCAGCCCTTGCTTTCTGCTTCCCTGGTCACTCCCGTTAAGTGGGCTCTGTGTTCTAATGCTGTAACTAACACTTAGATAAAGCCACCAGCTTCCATTAAGTATCCTTTATTGATATACTGAGGAGCACAATAATTAAACCTGAATGAATACACTCAACAGACTGCAGTTAAGGAGCTAATTGTAACAATTTAATTTAACAAAAACAGAATAATGAATGTACAGCCAGCCAGGAACTAAAGGATAATTATTTCTTTATTGCTACATACTATGGTTTCAACAGAACAAATGCATATTAGAGAATAGTCAGACAGGAAACCTGCCACCGTTACTTACCAACAATGCTGGACTTAGTGAGTTTGGATATACATCAGGTAAGGGGCAAGATCAGGATCAAAGGTGGCTTCTCTCTGCACTTATTCCATTCTCTGTTCCTCCGTCTCTGTATATTTAGGATGGGAGCTTTGACCTTCGCCAAGGCTGGCGTTTAATCCGAGGCAGGATCAGCGTTGCACAGGTGCTTGGGCTATTTTTAACCAATGCCTGAAATCCTAACCTCAGGCCCGCAGTTTGGCTCCCACTGCAAAGGTCCGCATGTAAGACAGCCTTAGACATGTCAGAGGAGTTGTTAATGTGGAATCCAGCCTGAGACATATTGGGAGGAATTGAGAAATCACAGCCTGAGGGATCATTGAAATTCAGCACAAATATCAGCCCTTCAGCCATCGTCCTCTGCTAGCTCTGTAAAAGCTGCCCAATCAGTCCAACTCATTTTCTCTCTCTCCAAAGCCCAGCAAATATTTCCTTTCCAAATATTTACCCCTATTGGAAAGTTGCTTTTGAAACTTTGTTTTTTCAGGCAAAGCGATACAGATTATCAAAACTCTGCAGAAGATTCCCACTGTGTTGCTCAGATGTGTTTTTGTCTTCAGTCTGGTGTCCTGATAATTACCAACCCTCCTGCCAATTTATTTACTCCAGCTGAACACTTTATCACTTTGGAGACAAATAAATCTCTCCTTAACCTTCTCTGCTCAACGGGAAAACAATTCCAGTTTCTCTCGTGTCCGCACATAACTGCATTTTTCCATCACTGGTATCATTCTAGCTAAACTCCTCACTATTATCTCCAAGACTCAGCATCTTTCCTAAGCATGATGTGCTAAACTGGACACAAGTATGGGTGGCATAGTGACAATGGGCGGCATGGTGGCACAGTGGTTAGCACTGCTGCCCCACAACCCCAGGGACCTGGGTTCGATTCCCAGCATTGGGTCACTGTCGGTGTGGAGTCTGCACATTCTCCCCGTGTCTGTGTGGGTTTGTTCCAGGTGCTCTGGTTTCCTCCACAGTCTAAAGATGTGCATGATTGGCCATGCTAAATCGCCCCTTAGTGACCTGGGATGTGAAAGTTTGAGGGGTAAATGTGTGGGGTTGTGGTGATAGGGCCTGGGATGGGGTTGTTGCCGATGCAGGCTCGATGGGCCGAATGGCCTCCTTCTACGCTATAGGGTTTCTATGATCTCGAGAAGGTGTCTACAATAATAATGTTTGAGGTACGTTGAGATGGATTATGCGTGTTACAAATATTATTGACTCCGATCAATGATTCTTGGATGCATTGACCTTATTTACTTATTTATTCGTAACAAATTTATAAAAAGATACCAATTCCCAAATTGCAAAGCTATTTTAAAAAATATTATGTTGTCATGAAAATATCATGGAAATCCAAGATATTGGAGCATATTCTGTGGGTTATGTTGTAATCATAAACTCTGCAAATATGTGAGTAAGATAATTAAGGCAGGGACAGAGTGATTGAATGGAACTAGTGCATTTGATGTGTTAACGAATCTAACAACATTGCAAACAGATGCTTACTTAAAGTAATTTAGTAACAATGGACGGGAATGTTGCACAGGTTGTTAAGGATTCAAAGGAAGGGATGCAAAGCATGAAGGAAGGTGGATAAGATGAGTTATTTTGTTTTAAAACTCTCAAAAACTGGAAAAGGGCAATTCCAAAGAAGTTAGAAACCAAAAGAGAAAATGCTGGAAAATTTCAGCGGGTCTGGCGGCATCTGTAAGAAAAGGAAAAGGATGATGTTTCGGGTCCAGATGACACTTTGTCAAAGCGGAAAGCTAAAGAAATTAGGTCAGATAAGGGAGAAATCAAAGGGAAAATGTATTTAAGTGGATACTGAAACCTATGCAGGGGAGCTGTTGCTTTTTCAGATCTTAGCCAACACAAGAATTGCTGTTTACCTCCCTGCAAGCAACGTGGTTGGTTCACCTCAGAAGCGATTCCAAAAGATGTCAAAGCCAAGTGTGGTAACAGTTACTGGATTTTTATAGATCTTAAATTCTGTATGATGTTGTGGTACAGATCAGGGAAAGTTAGCTCTGAAGGTAGTTAAGTTAAAATAGTTTGGAACTGTTTAAAATTGTAATAATGCATAAGGCCATTTCCTAAGTTAAGTGCCTTTTTAGTTTATTTTTTGTCCATTTAATAAGCATATAAGTTATTAAAATCACGAAGAGACATCATTCTCTGTGTTTGAAATCTCTCCTAAAACTTTCTTAGGTTTGAACAATGTGACATTTACCATTAACCATACCCTTTGATTTGATTTATTATTGTCACATGTATTAACATACAGTGAAAAGTTTCTTGAGCGCTATACAGACAAAACATACTGTTCATAGCGAAGGAAAGGAGAGACTGCAGAATGTAGTGTTACAGTCATAGCTAGGGAAGCTGCTGTTCTTGAGTCAGTTGGTAGATGACCTCAGATTTTGTATCTTTTTCCTGAAGGGAGAAGATGGAAGAGAGAATGCCCAGGGTGTATGGGGTCCTTAATTTTGCTGGCTGCTTTTCTAAGGCAGCGGAAAGTGTAGACAGGGTCAATGGATGGGAGGCTGGTTTGCATGATGGATTGGGTTACATTCATACTACTTTTGTAGTTCCTTGCAGTCTTGGGCAGAGCAGGAGCCATACCAAGCTGTGGTACGACCAAAATGAATGCTTTCTATGGTGCATTCTTAGCAATATTAACTATCACTCACTGGCATAGTCCAATTCCTGTATTAAACTGCCTATTAATTATTGTGTTATCTGTATACAAAGAATCCCAGCCATGAAGAGAAAATGCTCGATGCTGATTTATTCCTCCATTCAAATCATAACAGGAATTTGGCGCCTTGTCAGGACATTACAATGTGTGGGGATGACAAATGTTATTTGTTTCCACAGCAACTGCAGACCAGCATGCAGTTTTTTTTGAACAATGATGCAATCAGTATTCTAGGAGCAATGTTGGAAGTGACATTCCACGAGCTCTGTAAACAGTCAGGTTTAGTGATGCATCATTAATCTGTCGCAAGCAAATCCTTCTAGCTATTCAAATACCCTGGCAGCACTGACAGAGGCATGACCAAAAACAACTCCGCAAACTGACCATCTCCACATCTCACGTGCTCGTCTTCAGAGAGGATTTTGTCATTTTATTTCATGATCAGTTGGTGAAGTGGAGACATTTAAACAACGTCTACAAAACCAGACAAAACATTCATTATATTCTGGGTCGTGGAAGAATTACAGAACCTTGTTAAATTGTGAGAGTTCTGTCACTTCCAGCTCCAAGCTTGAGATAATTCCTTCCCTGTTCTGGATTTCATTATCACAAACACACAACTCTGGCTCTTAAAATCGCTTTCGTAAAGTTGCAATATTTGGCTGAATTTCAATTGGATTTAACAGGAGGGCTGTGAAATTGAATGGAATGTTCCTCTGCTGTCTGCTGCAGTGAATAAGATATTATTGAAATGTTCAGTCTACTCATGATTGCTTAACAAAAAGCAGGACAAATCCAATAATTACTGCCCCTTCCATCCACTCTCAATCACCAGTGAAGTGGTGGAAGGGGTCATCAACAGTGCTATCAAACAGCACTTACTCAGCAATAGGCTGCTCACAGACACTCAGTTTGAGTTATCTAGGGTCACTCAGCTCCTGACCTCACTATAGCCTTGGTTCAAACATGGATAAAAGAGCTGAACTCCAGAAGGGAGGTGAGAGTGATTGCTCGTGACATCAAGGCCACATTTGGCCAAGTATGGCGTCAAGTAGCACCAGCAAACTGGAATCAACGGGAATAACTCTCCATTGGTTGGAGTCATGCCTGGTACAAAGGAAGATGGTTCTGGTGATTGGATGTCACTGCAGGAGTTCTTCAGGGTAGTGTCCTAGGCCCAACCATCTGTGGCTGCTTCACCAATGGCCTTCAATGATATCTAACCACCTCCTCTTAACAACCAATGATGTTAACATCACTGAATCCCCCACTAGAAACATTTTATGGATTATCGTTGGCCAAAATCTAAGTTGGACTATCCACATAAACACTGTGGTTGCAAGAGCAGGTCAGAGACTGAAATTCTGCAGTAACTCACCTCCTGATTCACCGAAACCTGTCTGTAATGTACAAGTCAGGAGTGTGATGGAAAACTCTTCACTTCCCTGGGTGAGTGTAGCTCCAACAACATTCATGAAGCTTGATACCACTTGGGAGGAGGCAACATTCTTCACAGAATCATAGAATCTTACAGTGCCAAAGGAAGCCATTCGGCCCATTGAGTCTCCACCGACCACAATCTCATCCAGGCCCTATCAACATAACTCCATGCATTTACCCTGCTCGTCCCTCTGACACTATGGGGCAACTTAGCACGGCCAGTCCACCTAACTTGCACATCTTTGCTCTGTGGGAGAAAACCGGAGCACTCGGAAGAAATCAGGCAGCCACAGGGAGAACGTACAGACCCTTCACGGACAGTGACCCAAGCCAGGAATCGAACCTGGGTCCCCGGCACTGTGAGCTACCACTGTGCTACTGTGCCACTTGCCTGGCACCCAATCCACAAACATTCATAACCGCAATCACTGATGCAAATAGCAACAGCATGTATCATCCACAAGAGACACTACAAGGACTCACCAAGGTTCCTTCAATAGCACCTTCAAAATCCGAGAACATCACCATCTAGAAAGATAAGGACAGCCGACACAAGGCAACTCCACCACCTAAAGGGTCCCACCAAGCCAGTCACCATCCTAACATTGGAATATATTGCTGTTCCTTCAGTGTCACTGGGTCAAAACCCTGGAGCTCCCCCTCTAACAGCACTGTGGGGAGACCCACTACTGCAACAGTTCAAGAAGGCAGCTTACTACCACCTTCTCAAAGGCAAGTGGGATTGGAACTAAATGTTGGCCTAACTAGTAATGACCACAAATGTAAAAAAAAATGAAAATTGCACAATTTTTCAGATTCTGAAACTACAAGCATACACCTGGGAAACATTGGTGTAATTGGCCAATCAAATTAAACATTAATATATACACAAATATTATTGGGACTGAATACTGCCGCTGAATATTTCTGGATATTATTTTATTTATTAGTGTCACAGATAGGCATACATTAACACTGCAATGAAGTTACTGTGAAAATCCCCTAGTTGCCACACTCCAGCGCCTGTTCAGGTACACAGAGAGAGAATTTAGCATGGCCAATGCACCTATCCAGCACCTCTTTCAGATTGTGGGAGGAAACTGGAGCACCCGGAGGAAACCCACGCAGAGAATATACAGACAGTGACCCGAGCCGGGAATCGAACCTGGGTTCCTGGTGCTGTGAGGCAGCAGTGCTAACCACTGAGCCGCTGTGCCACCCACCTGCTTATATTACTGGGAGAATACTGAAGTTGTATCTTTCTGGATATTACTCAGACTGCACCTGAAGGTCAGATGAATGTCCCCCAGGATGGAAAACACATTTTACTTTGCTCTTTCCAACATTTGTGTCCATTGAAGCCCTAGGTTGATGGGGTGACCAGTTGATAGTCTTTGTGAAGATGCACCTTTATCTTCACAATGACAATCGACCACTCAGTGTAGTGTCACCATGTCCATGCAAAGTGAGATGAGGGACAAATCCTGTACTCAAAGCTCAAGATTCATGAACTACCCATAGCCAGCAACTACGATTGATAAGCACATGGTCAGGCACCTTCCTCATTTCACTCTCAGCATCGTGCTGGGGGCCCAACTCTGGTATCATTTGTAAGGGGAGCCTGAAGCAGTATGAGATCTTACTGTAGAACGATACCCTAACCTGTAAATAATGCTGCAATGTGCCAAAGGCAGAAAGGTTCACAACAAATGGATCAGAGACAGTTCTGTCACCCTCCTTCATATAGTCAGGTAAGATGGTGGATGATCAGGCAGCTAACAGGTGGGAGAAGTGGCTCCAAGAGGACCCAGCTCCCCCCCGCCCCCTTCAGCCAGCATGAAGCAGTTGCAAATGTCTTCAACCAAAATCACTCAGCAAACAATTACCTGTCCACCCTGTCTACGGTCTCAATCAATGAGAGATGATGGTATTGAACACAATAATATTCATGTGCCTTTAAGATTTTATTAAAAAAAATGCTCTCTGTTGTAAAGCCTTAGGTGATGTCATTGTGGGAGGAGGAAAGAACAGTGTGCAGTCAGATAATGAGGGTTGTTTTTAGTTTGGTTTTGGCTGCAGTGTTAGAGGCAGTCTGAGCAGCAAGCTGGAAAAGAAATCTCTTTCTCACTCTGTTTTACTTTGAAATTTTACCAGTTAGCTGAAAGAAAAGCTTGTTGCCATGTTCCAGTAAAGAATCTGTGCTTTGATGTTTTGGGGAGCTGATACGACTACAAACTGCTCTGAGTTTTCAAGATCATTTGAAAACAGCATTCAACCGTGGGAACTAGATTCCAGTATAATGTGAGCTTTAGTCTGTGCAGTGATAAACCTGTGAAATGGGTTTGTTTGTTGTCTGTGGATTTTGGTTTTAGTTGGAACATGTTAGAGACATTCATTAAGAGTTATACATTATAGTGGTTGCTTTGTTTCTTGCTTGTAGTTGATAAAATTTCTTGCTAATTTTCTTACAATACATGTTAACTATATTCTTAAGTAAACTTTGTTTGATAAAAGCTCCCTGGTGGGTCTTTGGAATCATACCTGCTTATCCTAGCCAAATTCAAAATGCAAAGCTTATGATTCAGGTGAGCTGAATAAAACACTTTGGAGTTTCTGACCTGAACCAGAACAATAGCATCAATTCCCTCCACATCGTATTCAGTGTACACAACTACTACTTAATGCTATGAAGGCTATGGGATCATGTCAAAGACTGTTTGCATCTAAGAATCTCCTATCAAGGCCAATCTGCTGTATTTATGACATTTCCATCTATCTGGCAATGTGGGGAATTATCCAGTTTCTTTCTGCACATAAGGACAAATCTAATGCTGCCAATTGCCAATGTATATTAACTTCTCCCCTCCAGATCACATTGTTTGACACAGGCAAGGACATAATGGGTCTGATTTTACTATTTTGATTCTAAGTACTGAATCTGGGAGTGATCCAGATCCAATTTGTAAACCTGTTCTCTGGAACCCCCCCACACATTCTCTGCCTGAGAAAATAGCAGTGAATCGGAATCGCGCTGTGGGCAGGGTTTATCACACTCGAAACGCTACTGCTCCAATCAGAGCCTTCAACTACACATGAGCAGTAAAGAAAAATGAGAAACGCTCCCCTGCCACATCTCTGTGGCCCCCACAGACATCACCCCCACCTCCACAACATAACTGTCCCCCTTACCCTGCTACCCAGACTGATTTGCGACCCCCTGTCCCACTTCCCTCCACCGATCACACACAGAGTGGCAGCAGATCCCCCCTCATCCCCCCCCCACCAGAAAATGATCTGGCCCACCTTCCACCTTCCCCCACCCACCAGAGAATGATCTGCCTGCCTCCCTACTGCCCACCCCCAGCAGAGAATGAACTGGCCTACCCTCCCTACTGCCCACCCCACCAGAGAATGATCTGGCCCACCTCCCTACTCCACCCCCCCCCCCCCCCCCACCCCCCTCCCGGAGAACAATCTGGCCCGCCCCCCTGCTCCTCCTCTTCCCTCCCCTCTGCAACAACAAATATTCCAGGATGTAGGAATATTATCCTTCCATTTTTGCTAGTTCAAAACTATGAAATTCCCATGGAAAAGCCCTCACATCTATTCATGGAGAGAGGGGGGGGGGCACCACCACCACCCTCCTCTAGGGAACACTGAGGAGAATATTAAATGCAGCCTCACCACATTACAAAGGCAAAAAAAAACTGTGACGAATAAATAGAAACAAGATGTTGAAGTGTTTACAATGAATTGGAACCACAGGACAATTGATGGTTGATTATAACACATTGCAATTTATTAATACTTTTAGAGATAAATACATAATATGGATAAACATGTGCTGCAAACCAGCTAGAAACACTAAGGAAAAATAATTGTGGGCATCTTCATAAATGCTGGCTGTCCATTAGACATGAGATAAACCTTCGAGTTTTCCTGACTCTCAGTGTAAGGTCTATCTGTGGACATCCCTGTTGTGTTGACCTCTTGGATGGCAGAGTGGAGTTTCCTCACATTCCCAATCCGGTCAACGTTAACTTGAAACAAATAAGGCTGCCCACAAACCTGTACTGCTCTATTAGGCTCAGTTGCTCTTTATTCTGAGTTGTCAGGTTCTCGAGTTTATATCCCAGTCCAGGACTCAAACACAACAAACTAGGCAGGTGCGTTATTTGGATAAAACATTAAACTAAGGCCTTTCTCAGGTAATAAAATCCTGTTTTGAGGATGAAGAAAAGATTTCTTCCCAGTCTTCTGGAACATTCTTATCCCTCAATTAACATTACACATGGTCATTACCACTTTGCTATTTGTGTGAGCTTGCTGTGCGCAAATTGGCAGCTGAGTTTCCAACAGTGACCCCACTCCAAAAGTGCTTCATTGATTGTAAAGTGTCTTGGCGTGTGCAATGGTCGTTAAAGTCACCAGAGAAAGTCTTTATTAAATCCTCAAACACTTATAAATAAGGATTATTATCTTAGACACATTACATCAAACCACAAATCTCTGAACTATTTATTCCACTGCATCAGTGTTCAGGAATTTTGATTGAACCATTATTACTGACCCAGAAGATAAAATACAAACAGTAAGCTTGGGTGCTGATAAAGCTAAATCAATCTAATAAACAACAGCCCATCAGTTCACAGATGCCCAGAAAGATGCTGAACTGAATTGAAAGTTCATTCAATCTCCGTTTATTTTTGGTGTGTAGAATTCCTTTCAACAGCGTCACTTTGCAAATGAAGCCTTGGTGAGGTAATCATGCCTTTAGCGTTCGGGGTCCTGTCATCTTTTCCGTTCTCTCATGAGGTCTTTGTCAAGCTCTCGGAGTTGACTGAGGAAGCCGTTGTTGGGGGAAACATTTCGATGGGCGCTCACTGTTTTAATCGCCTGAACAAGAGTCATCTTTTCACAGATCATTAGAAACGCAAGGACCAGAGTCGCAGCGCGACTGATTCCCATAGCGCAGTGAACAAATACTTTCCCTGCAAAACACAATAAACCCCCATATCAGCACACAATGCTGGATGTTAGAGTGACTGATTTTCTAAATCAGGTGACCTAAGATATGAGGTGGTTATTCCACTAACTTGCTCGTGTTATCCTATAATAGCTCTTTATTCATAGAATCCTACAGTGCAGTATGAGGCCATTCAGCCCATCGAGACTGCACTAATCACAATCCCACCCAGGCCCTATCCCTATAACCCCATGCATTTTCCCTAGTTAGTCCCCCTGACATTAAGGGGCAATTTAGCACGGCCAATCCACCTAACCCGCACGTCTTCGGACAGTGGGGAGGAAAGTGGAGCACCCTGAGGAAACCCACACAGACATGGGGAGAATGTGCAGACTCCACACAGACAGTGACCCAAGCCGAGAATCAAACCCGGCTCCCTGGCGCTGTGAGGTAGCAGTTCTAACTATTGTGCTACAGTACTGCCCGTCATCTCTCTTGAAATGATTTCTAGATTCACTTCGTCTAGTTAACAATTTAAGTGCTACAACGGGGGTTAGCTATGCTATTCTTTCACTCCTGTGACCTGAGATTGCACCCAGCCCAGACTAAGCCGTGGCTGTTCCAACTTCTCCCCTGGCTGCAGATGTCCCGAGTGATGTTAGTTTGTATTGTCTCAATCCAGTTGCAAATTGTCATTGGCCTAATTCTAGGCGGCATTTGGCAGTGAGTTGGGTGCCTTACAAAGGTCACCAGAATGCTGGCTTGAAGAATGGTACAATAATGGGTACTTTTAACTTGTGTGTGTTTGCTTTCTACATCAATAATTATGGAAACGGAACAAATGCTGGTTCCAACACACATTTCCAAATAGCTACTGTCATCGCAACCTCCTGTGAATGATATTCATGTTGTTGTCTATATATGTGGGGGTGACACGGTGGTACAGTGGTTAGCACTGCTGCCTCACAGCACCTGGGACCCAGCTTCGATTCCCGGCTTGGGTCACTGTCTGTGCAGAGTCTGCACGTTCTCCCCATGTCCTTAGTGTCAGAGGAACTAGCTAGGATAAATGTTTGGGGTTAGGGGAATAGGGCCTGGGTGGGATTGTGGTTAGTGCAATCTTGATGTGCCTCCTTCTGTACTGTAGGGATTCTATGATCCTATGTGTAGGAGAACAAGTGAGAAGGCAGGATAATATTATCCAAATTGTCAGAAACCATTCCTGTCTTTCCCCCTTGGCTCACTATCTGTGTTTTTTCCTATCTCTGTGAAGCAGCTTCTTATTTCTATGTGAAAGGAGCTATATAAATGCAGGTGAATGATGTGAGGCCTCCTCCGAGGGAGGTCAAAATTTTATAATTTCTTAGGCATCTTTAGGGGGCTAAAAGGGATCAAGGAATATGGGGGGAAGGAGGAATGAATTTGATGATCAGTCATCATCATAATGAATGGTGGAGCAGGCTCGAAGGGCCAAATGGCCTCGTCCTGTTTCTAGTTTCTCTGTTTTTATCCTTCTCGCCTGATGTGTTCTCCTTCATAAGATGCTGCCTTGCTGAGCAATCGTTTTATATAGTGTAAATTAATATTTAGTATTAGACAACATGTTAATCTTTAATCCTATCTTTTCTGCTAGAAACTGATTACAGCTAGTTCATATTATCATTTTTTTCACTCATTCTGCATCTTATAATCCTTCAAGCCCAAGGATAATTTTACAAACTGCCAATTATCAATGTGGACAGGAACACCAGGCTTATAGGGGCCTGATACCATAGCAACCAACAGTTCAGAGAAAAACTGCTTTCGTCTCCATCATCTCCCTTCGTACGAGTTCAACAATTAAAGTCTGGCTTTCTCAGAGTGGCCTTTTCATAGATCAGGCCCCATGGACTATCATACCTTCCACTGCCTCATACAAAGAGTTCAACTAGTGCATTCAACAGAGCTGCTTTCAATACATTTGTGCCAGGTGGAATTCCACTTTGTTCCTTTTTTATTTATTCGTGGGACATGGGTGTTGCTGGGTGGCGGACATTTATTGCCCATCCCTAGTTGCCCAAGTGCGGTTGAGAGTCAACCACATTGCTGTGGCTCTGGAGTCACATGTAGGCCAGACCAGGTAAGGATGGAAGATTTCCACTGCTGCCTCACAGGTACCCGAGTTTGATTCCCGGCTTGGTTCACTGTCTGTGTGGAGTCTGCATGTCCTCCCCGTCCCTGCGTGGGTTTCCTGTGGGTGCTCTGGTTTCCTCCCACACTCCGAAGAAAGGTGCATTGGCCACGCGAAATTCTCCCTTGGTGTACCCGAACAGGTGCTGGAGTGTGGCAACTAGGAGATTTTCATACTAACTTCATCGCAGTGTGAATGTAAGTTTACTTGTGACAATAATAAACAGACTTAATAGGTTTAGATTTAGTGAACCAGATGGGTTTTTCCGACAATTGACAATGGTTTCCTGGTCATCTGTGGATTCTTAATATCCTGCAGAGGATCCTGGAATATTCCCTCACTAGTTATTCCATCACAAACATAAATGGGGTAAAACCGGCACATCAGGAAGCAGCCAAGTGGGAAGATTGATTTCCAATCTTACTTTCAAACTGCGTTAAACATCTACTTACCACCAACTGCGTTTAGTCCAGCTCTGATGAATTTAGCGGCTGGGTAAAAGAAGGGACTAAGATTGAAATTTGGGTCATCGAAAGCTTCCACTCCATAGTAATGTATTCCCATGTCCTTGTAATATGAGGCTCCAGTGTTAACATTGAACTTTCCATCAGCAGCATTGAGAATGTGGGTAATCCTTAATCTCTTTAAAGTGGCCCTATCTCGAGCTGTCCACCTGGAGAACATTAAACCATTGTGTTAATCTCATTGAGAACATTCAGAGCTAAAAACGTATCATGTTTGGTTCTGATGATTGGCCATTTCACTGCCCAGACCAAGGGCTTGATTTTCACCTAGTCGGGGATCGTTTAGAAATGGTGGGTGAGATCCAATTCCTGGATTTCCAACCTCATTCCCGGGGTTTTTGAATTCCAGAAGTCACCCTTACAGTGTGGGCTTGTTCCGGTCAATATTGTGTATCCTGCTCTCCTGACCTGGCAGGGTAGACATGCACTAGTCCGTCACAATGTTCATGGAGTCAGGTTTTCAAAGAGATGTGCGTCATGGCACCCTGGGGAGGAGCTTCTCTTGTGTAAATAACCATTGTGAAATTGACAGCATAGACCTGAGAATCAGAGCTATCAATCAAGCAGTGTGTTCCCTGGGGCTCAGCAGTTTCAACAGGTTAACAGATTGCTGGGTTTTTAGTCAATCCTCATCATGCATTCTTGGCTGAGGGCCCAGGCATCCATTACACTATTAAAACACCTGAGCCCCAGAGAATAGGATAGAGGTGGAGAGACTCTTCCCGCTCAGAAAGGACAGTAGGACTAGGGGGCACAGCCTCAAGGTAAAGGGGGGGCGGTTTAGAACGGAGTTGAGGAGGAACTTCTTCACTCAAAGGGAGGTGAATCTCTGGAATTCTCTGCCCATTGAAGTGGTGGAGGCTGCCTCGCTAAATATTTTTAAGACGCGGGTTGATGGGTTTTTGATAAGCGAGGGGATTAGGGGTTATGGGGAGAGGGCGGGAATGTGGAACTGAGCCACGACAGATCAGCCATGATCTTATTGAATGGCGGGGCAGGCTCGAAGGGCTAGATGGCCTACTCCTGCTCCTATTTCTTATGTTCTTATGTTAAAACATTTACTCAAGGGTAAGAAGTTTTAAATGCTTATAAATTTCTGCTATTGATATGGTAATGAGTGCTGATGATTGATACTTTTATTGGGCTGTTGCAGTTTTCAAGAAAGTGGAAATTTCAGTGGGCTCTTTTTAAAGCTTTTTTCTAAACACATTCTTTTGTCATTATTCAATTCATTGTTATACATGGTGTATAATGGATGAACGGGCATGGAAGGGCCATAGCTTGGCATGGAAGGCATGAGGGGCCATTGGGAGTGGTTGGGGGGCATGAGGTGGCATGGATGGGGCACGAAGAGTGTGTGGGGCGTGCAATTGCCAGAGAACCTTTCCGTTCTCCTGCTACAGAACCGAGGCAGACCTTTTAAACAGCCCACCCTCAGCACTCAGCTGCCTTGTGGCTGCCTTTAAACATTTTCTGTGAACGGCCAACTGGACCGCAACATGCATTTGCGTCCCCTCACAACGAAAACCCCGTACTTGAGGGCACGTTCTCCCATGGAGGGTGGGAAGGCTGGGAATTTCCCTGACTCCTGATCCTTGGATGAAATGTCCAGGCCCGCATTGCCAGAATGGGCCATCTCGCAGGTATTGATTTTATGTTTCAGTGCGACTTGCCAGCTGGGTCTGTAGCATAATCATCTGACTTCGATGGTGGTCTTCAGGTAAATCCTTGGGGTTAGGTTTGGGAGGCTGGATGTGGGGGGAGGGAGGAGGAGGTCACACCAGCCTTTCTGCTCCATATTAAGTTCAGTGGGGTAAAAAACTAACCAGCCTCATCTTCCATTAGATAGGCTGCCATGGAGCTTGTAAAGCTAATCTACTTTCTCACTAATTGCAGAACAGAATTCCTAAACAGATGCTCTCATTATCATTAGCCCAAGGGGCCTAACACCCATCGAAGGCGTCCCTGAATACTGCCTGAGCTAAGACCCATATCCCAAGCAGAATAGTTTGGGTAGAACATGGAATTAGCTTTATGCACCTGAAACTAAATAAACAAATGAAGTTACAGGTATGTACAATATAAACAAACCTTAAAAAGAACAGTGAAACTAGCTATAATAATTCAGTGAACACCTCTACTGATGCTAAAAATCAGGCAGGTGGGTCATTAAAATTAAGCAGCTAGATTGTTAAAATTAGTAAGAAGTCTCACAACACCAGGTTAAAGTCCAACCAGTTTATTTGATAGTAAACCCACCAGCTTTCGGAAACGCTGTTCCTTTGTCAGGTGTGTGGAAAGTTTTTTCTGGAGAGTTCTGGAGAACTTTCCACACACCTGACAAAGGAATAGTGTTTCCAAAAGCTTGTGGGTTTACTACTAAATAAACTACTTACTATTAAATAAAATACTATTAAATAAACTGGTTGGACTCTAACCTGGTGTTGTGAGACTTCTTACTGTGTTTACCCCAGTCCAACACTGGCATCTCCGTACCATTGTTAAAATTAAGCAGGTTCTTCACCGCCCAGGTTCTGATCAGTTCCAATTTAAATCGTTGTGCAGGCAAATGAGATAGTCACCTAAAGCTGGTGAGAGCCCAAGCATGTTAAGCAGCATTGACCTGGTTTGTTGTAAGTTAAAATAGATTTGAAACTCTTCTTTTTTTGGTACTTAGAGGGGCATCAATGACCTTTCGGGTCCTACTCCTGACCCATGGTCCCTCGCTGCCATTCCGTCCTCCCAATCACCCCACCACCGCCCTCCTCACTTGCTTACCTAGAAGAGGTTGAGGGGTCGTAGCCACCCGCTTGCCCCCTGCTGGCAGTGTCATGCAATTGAAACCCAGTGGTTAAAATTGTGAGACTGCCGATCACTGGAACCTTCTCCCATTGGAAACAAGCTCTTTTCTAAAATACCCTCGTTTCCCACCGCCCCCCCCCTACTTTTCACGTGACTAAGGCAGATAACTCAGCAATATTTTTGTAACTTGGATCTTACGCGTCTCCGAGGTGTAGGTTCGGCCAAACCTGATCCACATGTCCACATGAAGTTCTGGTCCACAGGAGGTGGTTGAGCTCTGGGATACTGGGAGGCTCATAATCCTCATCTCTCATCTTTAAAGTAGACATGATGCAAAATCCTTCTTCAATGCTGCCATCCTGAAATGCAAGATTTATTGATGTTATCATCATTCCTTTAAATGTTGTCCTCTCTGTTTCTGCAGATGATTCAAAAGGTAAAGAATAAAGGCCCAAGAAGGTGAATGGAAATGAGTGTTGAATCAGTTTGAGAGTCGCTGCTTTATCTCTTCTTGTAATCCAGCTGCAAATTTGCTATGCAGACTCTCTACCTGAGATATGGGCAACACATTGGCGGGGGGGGCACACGGTAGCACAGTGGCAAGTAGCATGGTAGTAGAGTGGGGGGGGGACACAGTTGGCAAAGTGGTTAGCACTGCTTCTTCACAGCGCCATGGACCTGGGTTTGATTCGTGTCTTGGGTCACTGTCTGTGTGGAGTTTGCATGTTCTCCCCGTGTCTGTGTGGGTTTCCTCCCACATTCTGAAAGACGTGCTGGTTAGATGAATTGACCCAAACAGGCTCCGGACTGTGGCGTCTAGAGGAATTTCACAGTAGCTTCATTGTAGTGTTAATGTAAGCCTTATTTGTGACCAATAGATAAACTTTAATTTATTACTGAAGCTGCCTTTCTGTTTTACCATTGATAAATACCCTGGATAGTTTGTTTGGCTGTTACACGCTTTCTTTAACAGCAAGTATTTGGGGTTTTGTTTTGAATATTTACGGCTTGATCTTTTGGATTTCCGCTCTGTGTAAACAGAGTCAGACAGTGAGGTTGGATTTTATGTTTCTCGGTGGAGTGAGGGGGGGGGGGGGGGGTAACAGAATCTGAGGGTCCTGTTTGCTCTGATCCCACTCTGTCTGACTGTCTAGTCAAATGCCGGATGGCCAGTTAGTGGCCGTCTAGGGGAATCTTTGGATTGACTGTGGTGTCTGATCGGTTACCCAGTGTTGGGTATAATGTGTTATTACTGAATACAGTTCACCCTGAGGTACAATATTACTCTGACCTAACAAAAAGACTGAAAGTTAATTGTTGGCAACTTTTCCAGTCGAGCTTCATTTTCTTCCTGATCTTATCCACAAGAGCCACTGTGACAGAGTCTGATGACTAAATCTATTCCAAAATGATATTAGTGTAACTGGGTACTCTTTATCCCTCCCTCTCGATTTATTTGCGAACAGACTTATACAACATTTTATGGTTTTCTAAGTTTGCAAGGACTCACAGCCTGGCTTTGGCCAATTCTCTGACCCTGTCAAATTTGACTCTGAAAGGCGAAATGATTAGTCACAGGACAGGAACTAGCCATTCAGCCCCTCGAGCTGGCTCTGCCTTTTTCTCTTAGTCCGGGACTGATTTACACCTTCACTCTATTCCCATGTCTTTGTTCCATAGCTTTTGACACCCTACCTAATGCAAATGGATCTGAAATAGCCTCCGGCTAGTCTTCAACTTGCAGCACCTTGTTCTAGCTTCTGAACCAGGGGAATTAGTTCCATAGGATCATCGAACCCTACAGTGCAGAAACAGGCCATTCGGCTCATAAATTCTGCACCAACCACAATCCCACCCAGGCCCTACCCCCCTATCCCTATATATTTTACCCACTGATCCCTCTAACCTACGCATCCCTGGACACTAAGGGGCAATTTCTTAGCATGGCCAATCAATCTAACCCACACACCTTCGGACTGTGGGAGGAAACTGGAATACCCAGAGGAAACCCACAGAGACACGAGGAGAATGTACAAACTCCACACAGACAGTGACCTGAGCCGGGAATCGAACCCAGGTCCCTGGAGCTGTGAAGCAGCAGTGCTAACTAACCACTGTGCCACTGATTTCACTGTATCTAGCCCTGAAATGCTCTCTACACAGAGGGTTCTCCCTTCACTGACACACAGTTCATGAGCCTTGAACTAAAGTTGCAAAACAAATGTAGGTTGTAGTATATTTTGATGTGTCATTATGAATCATTAGGATAGAGGTGGGTCCAAATTCTGAAAGAGTATTTGATTCCCGTGTGTCTTATGGAAATATCTCATTTGGTTCAACGCTGCTGCCTCTATTTTTTTACTTCTCTCATTTTCCCCCTTTATCAGTCACTCACACCCACAGATGGGAGGCAAAGACAGTCAAGGATAAAGAGTACTCCATCATGTCTCCCATTGCTTCCCAGCCATTGGGTAGCAGCAATAATAATTAAAAGAAGATGAGATAGAATCCATCTGTCTTCCCCATTCACTGCTGAGAAGATCAATGAGGACATTAACCTGTGTCCTTATGTCTAGACCCTCTGCCTCAAAGCTCTGCCAGTAATGAATGTAATGAACTATTACTATCAGCTTTTATATAAAATATGTTAATTATTATGTGAATCATTTCTTGTTGTTGACTGTTACCCTGTAAGTGTCTTTGTTGGAAATTGCAATTTAATTGCTGAAGTTACTTTAGATACGAATATTAATTCTCTTGATCTGTAACAGAACTTCTACCTAGATTTTCAGAAAAGGGCAAAGCCACAGAAGTGTTTGAATGATAGATTTGCACTGTGTTTTATAAGGGTGCAACTTAACCCAGGGTTCAGAGAAGCAACCCTCCACCTTCACCTCTGTATGAAGACTTTTGTTTCTCAAACCACCTCTTCTTCTGGGCATTCTGTCACAGCCCAGAGTTCACTCTAGGCTGGTACACTAACACAATACTGAGGGACTGCTGCACAGTCAGCGCTCACTCTAGGCTGGTACACTAACACAATACTGAGGGACTGCTGCACAGTCAGCGCTCACTCTAGGCTGGTACACTAACACAATACTGAGGGACTGCTGCACAGTCAGCGCTCACTCTAGGCTGGTACACTAACACAATACTGAGGGACTGCTGCACAGTCAGCGCTCACTCTAGGCTGGTACACTAACACAATACTGAGGGACTGCTGCACAGTCAGCGCTCACTCTAGGCTGGTACACTAACACAATACTGAGGGACTGCTGCACAGTCAGAGCTCACTCTAGGCTGGTACACTAACACAATACTGAGGGACTGCTGCACAGTCAGCGCTCACTCTAGGCTGGCACACTAGCGCAGTACTGAGGAACTTCTGCAAAACAGAACAAGTTCTGAAGAAGAGTCTTATTGGACTCGCAACATTGGCTGAGATTCTCCGATTTTGCCCGTGACTGGGATTCTCTGACCTTACCCATGGCTGGGATTTTCCGATCTTGCCTGCGGCTAAAATTCTGCCTATTAACTCTCCACTGATGCTGCCAAACCTGCTGAGTTTTTCCATCATTTTGAGGTTTTTGTTTCAGAACTCCAGAATCTGCAGCATTTGGTTTTTATTAACATTGAACAGATGATCGAGTCGTTTACCTCTCTGTACTTTCAGGGAACTTACTGTGTACAAGTTGACAGCACTGCTTCCTGCATTACAACTACACATCGGCTGTAAAGTGCTTTGGGACATTGGGAATGATTTATAATATATAAATGCAAGTCTTGTCTCTGAAAGTCAGCATCTCTTTAAAGTTTATTTATTAGTGCCTACGTTAACACTGCAATGAAGTTGCTGTGAAAACCCCCCTAGTCGCCACACTCTGGTGCCTGTTCGGGTCCACTGAGGGAGAATTTAGCACTGCCAATCCACCTAAGCAGCACATCTTTTGGACTGAGAGAGGAAACCGGAACACCCGGAAGAAACCCACGCATACACGAGGAGAATGTGCAGGCTCATACAGATAATGTCCCAAGCTGGGATTTGAAGCCAGTTCCCTGGTGCTGTGAGGCAGCAGTGCTAACCACTGTGCTACTGTGCCGCCCATTGTATCAATTTATTGGCATTCTCGTAGCTAAGACTGGCCTCTTTCTGGGTCTGTGCTGTATTTGGTCATCACAGTTAGAGCTGTGGTCAGGGCCTACAACTGGCTTCTATTTATTGCGTATGTGCAACATTAGAAGCCAGACAAAGCCATGCTAAGTATAATTGTAGCCAATTGTAGAATTCACACCCTGACTTCAATCCCCACGCGCATAAAAATAAACCCGCTTTCGGAAACCAATGTTGATTTCTCCTGGACTTTCCGCTGAAAAAGATTTAAGCAATGTTTAAAAATAGTCAAAGAATAGCTTGTGGAAACCATACCAGCTACTTATTTATTTTTGTTTAAAATTTATTAGATTGAATGTTTTACTTACATTGCTGGGTACAGTGAAAATGACTAATGTATTAAGGGTAGTTAAATAACTGCGAAAAGTCACTGAGACTTGGGAGTAATTTTATCCTCTGACCAAGGGAGACAGCTATGAGGTTTCTATTTGGTTTCTGAGGACATTAACCTCTTTGTTACTCCTTCATTGATTAGGTGTTGACAGAGGTACCAGGACATCCAGGCAGATGTGAGTTTGCATTCTATTGTCTTGAGACAGTCCATTACAGCACTGAATCATGGGCCACTCGGCCTTTACTAACCTGCTTTATTCATTCGCTTTTGTGGGACACACCGGGGACATGTTTACAGCCAACATTTTACAACAATGACTGCTTAACTCATTGGCTGCTAAAAGGTTTGACAAAGATCAGCCTGCTCATGGTGAGGAAAATCATTTAGCTCTCCGGCCGCTGAACATTTGTTCCACTAAGTGCAACTACCCGCGTCTAAAATGTAGAATCCTCTCCGTCACCAGACATGTAAAAGAATTGAGCCGATATAATCTCTATCCCCCACTAAGAGAGAAGTCATTTGTGAACTTACCGACTTTGGTTCTTTATGTAGGACTGTGAATGCACTTTTGCAGACTCCCCTTCCTTACTCCGTTCCCTGGTTAAAAAGCGAGATAGTGTGCATTCCCTCCCCTATCGGTTTACTGGGTGAAACATGTGACACCGTGTCTGCGAGCAATGTCCTCTCCCAACCTACACAAAGCATCTCCGGTTACTGCCAGATGTCAGCCTGGGTAACTGCCAGGAAGCAAGAGGTGGGACTAAAGACTGATCAAACCAGGCTGGCATTCAGCGGGGAAGCCTTTGAAGAGATGCAATGGAAGGAATGGCTAAAGTTCCGCTAGGTTGGAAAATTGGGAGGGGGGAATGTTTCAGTCAAGTGTCCTTTTTGAATCAGAGAGCAAGGAGTGAACTCATTATCATCACAATGATGTTACAACCAACTCTTATGGAAGTGAGTCGCCTTCTTCTCTGAAACTGTGAGCTGCTGACAACATGTTAACAGTGTAAAAGATTATAAAGGAACTGATTAATCCAAAGGAAATGAGTTGTCAGGAAAATCCTGGACTAAATGTTAACTAAGCAGAAAATTCCATAAATACCCCTTAAATATTGGAATGATGATAATAGATAGCCAGAATAATTAATTAGCCTTGACAATATTCCAAAATATTCTTTAATATTGTAATACTATTACAACAAATTGTACCTCAACTTTGATTGTTTCTGAAAGGAAAAATACCCAACCATATCTTAATTCCTTCTCTCAGATGGACATTCAGTGGAGACCATTTCCCAACAGGAGACGAGCAGACAGATTGTCCCCAGTGACTGTCCTCACATCACCTTGAATTAAATACAAATACTGCCCACTTTCACAGTCACATGTCACAAATAGGTTCACATTAACACTGCAATGAAGCTACTGTGAAAATCCCCTAATTGCCATATTCCAGTCCCTGTTTGGGCCCACTGAGGGGGAATTTAGCATGGCCAATGCACCTAACCAGCATGTCTTTCGGACTGTGGGAGGAAACCCACACATTCACAGGGAGAACACGCAGACTCCACACAGACAGTCACCTAAGCCAGGAATTGAACCTGGGTCCCTGGTGTTGTGAGGAAACAGTGCTAACCATTGTGCCACTGTGGGATATAGAATCACCGAATCATAGAATCCCTACAGTACAGAATGAGCTCACTTGGCGTATCGAGTCCGTACCGATCACAATCCTGCCCAGGGCCTATTCCCATTACCCCATGTATTTACCCTGCTAATCCCCCTGACACTACGGGCAATTTAGCATGACCAATCAACCTAACACGCATATCTTTGGACTTTGGGAAGAAGCCAGAGCATCCAGAGGAAACCCATGTTGACACGGGGAGAATGTGCAAACTCCACATAGACTGTCACCCGAGGGTGGAATTGAACCCGGGTCCCTGGTGCTGTGAGGCAGCAGTGCTAATCACTGTGCCACCATGCTGCCTATTGCGAGAAACTCTCCAGGGTTTCCTTGAGAATGGGGATTAGCTGCTGTCATGGCAGGGAAATGGACAATTACAAACACGAAAAAGAGCCTGATAGAGAGAAGGGACTGTCTGCTCCTACAATAGGACATGTTGACAGTGCAGAGAGATATAGAGAATATTTTTGGATTAAGTAACTGCAAGCTCCTTGAAAGGATTGTGATTTCATTTTAATAAGTAATGTCATCAAACTGTGCACGCCCGCAGTTAGGAAACATTTAATGTAAAACCCTTAAGCAAGAGACACTGCACCCATCAGTTGTCCCTCAGCAATTCGAGGAATAGATTGCACCTTTTGTGGACTGGAGTTTCTTCTCTTCATTTAACTTTATGTCCAGTTGGCGTAACTGTTGCAGGAACCCCCGGTTGGGTGAAATAGGTCTGTATAAAATGACTCGGTTCACTGCATCAAGCAGGCAGCGATTGTGGTAAATCATAATGTAGGCCAGGACCAGTGAGGCAGATCTACTCATACCCAGAATGCAGTGCACCAGTAACCTTGCTGCAAGAGGAAGATAAGAATGGTTGAGAGTTTGGATTCTACAGCTACAGGCCAGTCACATAAATATTACATTCAAAATGAGAAGAATGAGAGGTGATCTTATTGTAGGATCCTCAGGGATTTGATAGTTTGGATGCCAGGAAATGTTTCATCTCGTGAGAGAGGCCAGGGGCAGGGGACACAGTTTAAGAATAAGAGGCCTACCACTTAAGATGGAGATGAGGAGAATATTTTTCTCTCAGAGAGTCATTACTTTGTGGGACTCTCTTCTCCAGAGAGCTGTGAAGCCTGGAGCAGTGAACTTATTCAATGCTAAGTTAGACAAATTTTTAATAGACGATGAGTGTTACTGGGGATGGACAAGAAAGTGAAGTTGAGACCACAATCATCAGTCATGGTCTTACTGAATGGCAGAGCAGGCTGGAAGAACATTTCCCAACAGGAGACAAGCAGACAGATTGCCCCCAGCGCCTGTCCTCAATCATCACCTTGAATTAAACACAAATATTGCCCACTTTCACAGTCACATGTATGTTCACATTAACACTGCAATGAAGTTACTGTGAAAATCCTCTAGAGGCCACACTCCGGCGTCTGTTTGGGTACACTGAGGGGGAATTTAGCATGGCCAATGCACCTAACCAGCACATCTTTCAGACTGTGGGAGGAAACTGGAGCACCCAGAGGAAACCCACGCAGATATGGGGAGAACATGCAGACTCCACACAGACAATGGCCTACTGCTGTGCCTCAATTCTATGTTCCCATGTTGTTAATCTCTAAATCATGGAAAAGATCTGTGCCAAATTCCCCAGTTGCAATGAGAGTGAGGGCACTGGTAGGCACTGAGCTATACCCAATTGGGAAGGCCCTGCCCATTGGCTTATTTGGTTAAGAAGGTTAAATTTACTCATATCACCTGAGGACTGGAGTGGGGGAAGGCCGATGGAGATTCTAGCCCACGCTGCCACATTGACAAGTGTTGACAGGATCAGGATTGGTTGAACCATTCTTCACAGTGGGTCAAGCTGCTGAACTCTCTCCAGCCTCAGACACAGAGAGTGGTTGAAGGAACAGAGGCCTATTGGCACCTCTGAGTAATGATTCACCCTCTACAAATCAAACAGGACTAAAGAGGTACAAATCACAAACTAAACTCTATCTTATTCACTGCTTTCTTTAAAGAGCCCTTGTTTAAATAGATATCAACGACATTGTTAATATGGTTATCTTCAGGGAATTATTGACCAGGTTAATTAAAACTGACCGCACGATGGCACAGTGGTTAGCACTGATGCTTCACAGCGCCAGGGACCTGGATTCGACTCCCGGCTTGGGTCACTGTTTGTCCGGAGTCTGCACATTCTCCCTGTGTCTGCGTGGGTTTCCTCCCACATTCTGAAAGACCTGCTGGTTAGGTGCGTTGACCCGGACTGTGGCGGCTAATGGAACTTCACAGTAAACTTCATTGCAGCGTTAATGTAAGCCTTACTTGTGACTAATAAATAAACAAAACAAATCAACATTAACCTGGGCTTTTCAGGATTTGTGCTACTAATCCGACTCTCTTGGCATCTCGAGTGAATTCTGAGGTCAAAACAGAAGTCTGACGAATGTCAGAAGTTGTAATTTTCTTGCCACTGTTCTTTATATGGATGACTGATTGTGAAAGGAGAAAGAGCTAATCACGCTGACAAATACCCAATAGAGTGTGGGCTTAGCACAGCTCTCCATTAGTACAAGATGCTGGACAATCTGACTCCTGCAGGCCAATGGTTTGAGTCCGTGGGCCCTTTAATTTTTTTTATCTCAAAAATATACTTTATTCATAAAAAACCTCTCAAGCAAGCCATTGCAAAACAACGTAGCCAATAATTACAAACAGTGTATAAAAAGACCAGTCATGTTTCCAATACTATACGATGCTCACTTACAGGACATTACATTCATTACATTTCAGTATTTGAAACTATATACATGCATTAGGTTTTACTGTGTGCTGTTGTTTTCCAGATTAGCACACGGTTACGCGGGCCGAGGGTGCTCTGCAGTTATCCGGCCCTCGGTCTGCTTCGGTTGAGAGGTTTTACACTTCCCCATTGTGCCTTTGCTGTGGCTGTCCCAAGCTTGAGTGCGTCCCCCAGCACGTAGTCAACATTCAGTCAAGGATAAATCTTTCAATTGGAAGATCAGCAAGTTTCAGGCGGACCAAAGTGTGTCCTTCACTGAGTTGATGACCATCCAGCAGCAGTTGATATTTGTCTCAGTATGCATCCCTGGAAACAGCCCGTAGAGCAGAGTCCTGCGTCACTGAGCTGCTCAGGAAGAACCTTGACAAGTACCACTGCATCTCACTCCAGACCTTCTTTGCAAAGGCGCATTCCACAAGGAGGTGTGTGACCGTCCCATCAGCCCTGCAGCCACTTCGAGGGCAGCGTGCGGTGATGTTGAGACCTCGAGCTTGCGTAAAGGATCTGACAGGGAGTGCCCTTCTCACCACCAGCCAAGCCAGGTATTGGTGCTTGTTTGTGAGTTCTGGTGATGAGGCATTCTGCCAGATGACACTGACAGTCCGCTCATCGAACCATGCAACAGGATCCACCATCTCCTTTTCTCTCAGGGCCTCAAGGATATTACATGCTGACCACTGCTTGATCACCAAGTGGTCAAAGGTATGTTTCCAGAAAAATTTCTCCATGAAGGACAGGTGCTGCGGTACAGTCCAACTACTTGGAGCGTCCTGCGGCAGTGTGGCCAGACCCATCCTCCGCAACACTTGGGACAGGTAGAATCTCAAAACGTAGTGGCACTTGCTGTCAGCGTACCGAGGATCTACGCACAGCTTGATGCAGCCGCACACAAAGGTGGCCATCAGGATGAGATCGGCATTGGGGACGTTTTTCCCTCCATTTTCTAGTGCATCGTCTCCCTCCGGACACGATCCATCTTTGATCTCCAGATAAATTTGAAGATGGTCTGAGTCACTGTTGCTGCGCAGGATTTGGGGATAGGCCAGACCTGCGTCACATTCAACAACACGGACAGTACCTGGCACCGGGTGGCCAGGTTTTTTTCTGGTGATAGAGAGGGAGCATTGCTCCCACAAGCCCAATTTTTGCCTCACTTTTGCGATGCGGTCTCCCCAGTTTTTGGCACATGTTTCTGCCGCTCCAAACCATATTTTCAGCACCTTAAGATGCTTGATGGTGAAGGGGACAAAGGATCTGTCAACCCAGTTCCCAGAGGACACAGCCTGGGCTCTTTAACTTATTTTAGACATGGCTGTCATGCACGGTGAAACACGTGTAGACAGGGCAGCAAACTGCAGCCTGCAGGGTGAGCACACCTCTTAAAGGAACATTGGGGCAAGCTGGGAATTCTGTGATTATAATATAAAACTAGTCCATTTCTCTCTTTTTCCAACATTATTACTGGGTATTTAAATGATCAATTTGTGGTTTGAATCTGAGCATTGTTTCCACACATCTGGATGAATTTTGTGATGGTTGCTGCTGGAGCCTTGGAATTCATTGACCAAATAAGAGATAATTACAGTCTTGAGAAGGTTTCTACCAGTTCTGTAGCTGGTCTCAACAATCACTACCCCTCAAGCCCTGCCTGTCTCCCAACCTTCCTCTGATACCAGAAGGAGATGCAGCTTCTTTGTTTTTATACATTCAGTCATGGGAGATGGATGTTACTGGCTGGCCAGCATATATTGTCCATCCCTAGTTGCCCTTGGAGGACAATTGAGAGTCAACCACATTGCTGTGGCTCTGGAGTCACATGTAGGCCAGATCAGGTAAGGGCGACAGATTTCCTTCCCCAAAGGACATTAGTGAACCAGATGGGTTTTTCCAACAATGGTTTCAGGGGCATCAGTAGATCCTTAATTCTAGATTTTTTTTATATTGAATTCAAATTCCACAATGGCAGGATTGGAACCCAGGTCCCCAGAACATTAGCTGCGTTTCCGGGTTAATAGTCTAGCGATAATACCACTAGGCCATCGCTTCCCCATAAAAGGGAACCAAATTTTGTACTGGAGGGGTCAATGTTCCCATTTCAGAAACCAAGGCACACTACCCTTCTTTACTTATTGGGTATCTCCAAATAATAAAAAGATTTACCAATAGCAGCACAGTCTGTTTCGCACATCTAAATCCAACAAATGTCAAAACATGCCTTACCACCTGGTGTATTCAGTGTTTGATGTATCTGTTCAGCAGCAGTGTAGAAATATTTACTCAGGTCGAATTCTGGGGAATCGTCAGCCGCGATGCCGTAGTAATTAATTTTTTTGCCATAGAAGATTTGATCTCCCACACTGCCCCATTTGGAATGTGCGGCATTTAACACGTGAGTGATCCCCATCTTCTTCAATTGTTTCTTGTCATGGGCTATCAGCCTGTAACAAGGACAGAATAATCATGTGAGGCAACACTGTGATGTTGTCCAATTTACTGTAAGGATATGGAAAGCCTGTAACACTGTCTCTGGTGTGCACCAGCCAGCTGTACTTCCGGAGGGTTCAGTACTAGATCCCTTGTTCTTTGTGGAGTAGATATATATCAGTGGAGGACTGCAGGGGTTAAGAGGTTTTCAGACACTACGGGTGGAATTTTTCTGCCCTGCCTGCCACGGGAATCATGGTGGACCATGCACACACGGCGGACCAAGGGCAGCACGATGGCACATGGGTTAGCACTGCTGCCTCACAGCGCCAGGGACCCAGGTTCAATTCCGGCCTCAGGTCACTGACTGTGTGGAGATTGCACATTCTCCCCATGTCTGCATGGGTCTCCTCCAGGTGCTCCGGTTTCCTCCCACAGTCCGACAGATGTGCGGGTTAGGTTGATTGGCCATGATAAGTTGACCCTAGTGTCGGGGGATCGACAGGGTCAATGAGGGTTGCGGGAATAGGGCCTGGGTGAGATTGTGGTCGGTACAGACTCGATGGGTTGAATGGCCTCCTTTTGTACTGTAGGGATTCTATGATTCTATGCAAAGGTCCATTGATCGCGAGCGAGAATTTGCAGCTGTGGGAGTGAGTGCAGCCAGAAAACACCGCCCTACAAAAATTGGCTGTTTGAGCGATTATAAAGATAGGAACTGTAGACCACAGGAAGATATCAATGGATTGTCAGACGGATGGACCAGTGACAAATGGAGTTCGATCTGGGGAACTGCGAGATAATTCATTGCGGGAAATCTAACCTGGAGAAGGAATGCACAATAAATAACAGGGTGTCGAGAAGAGAAGAACAGAAAAACCTTGGAGTGCATGCCCACAGATCTCTGAAAGTGGCTGGACAGTGTGGGCATGAAGGCACACAATACCTGGTCCTTTATTAACTGAGGTATGGGATATAAAAGCATGGCAAGGGGGTTATTCTGGAATAACCAGGTGCTCCGGTTTCCTCCCATGGTCCAGACGATGTGCTGGTTAGGCGCTTTGACCATGCTAAATTCTCCCTCAGTGTACCCGATCAGGCGCCGGAGTGTGGTGACTAGGGGATTTCCACAGCAACTTCACTGCAGTGTTAATGTAAGCCTACTTGTGACACTAATAAATAAACTATACGGAATGTCGCTGGGAGAGCAGTGATGGTTCTCATTTGGGCCGTTAGATGGATTCTTACGAATAAAACATTTATCAGAAACCTTACCCTCCCCACAAGAAAGAGGTCATTATGCTCGCAACCCCCACCCGCGCCCCCCTGCAGTTACCATAAATCACTGGAGACCAAATAATAACACATTTCTACCCCTGTCATCACCATAGATTACTGACTGACAGGCCAACACATAGCTTCCAAAAGCTGAAATTAATGCAGACTGCCGTCATCATCTGTGTGAACTGCGGGACATTCAGAACGCCTCAATTTGTCCTTTAACTTATCCATCATATTATCAGCATGGAGACACCACCAAGTATTTGCGTCTACACTAAACAGCTTCAAATAATGCAGTAAAGCTAATTTAATTTGTTCCGGTTTTTAGTGCCAGTGCTTAAATGAATCTGTATCGTGTTACTTGCTCCAAGTGCTGTTTGTTACAAGTCCTCCGTAGCGTGTGTAAGTGTACTTACAAATCCCCAATATATAGGTTAGGCCATACTTCATCCACATGGTTTAGCTGGGCTCTGCTGTTCTCCAGTATTCGTTCCAGTTCCGTAACAGAAGGTGTTTTCGAATCACAGATTGTGTTACCAATGGAGGGATTAAGACTGTCTCCGGATAGTGATTCTGCTGCAGACATGGCCCTCGGTTTCTGCAGGAATATTGCTTTTGAAGACTTGTCGGCAGCTCTTCCCAACATTCACCGTTCCAACGTTTGTTTACTGTGAAAATGATGCTACTGATCTCCCTTTGACATTTGTAAACAGCTGTCATGCTCTTCTCTGTTTCATAGCCAAATGTCTATTGAAGGTGGACTCCATTTTATGCTTTACAACATTTACATTTCTGCTTTTAACGCAAAATGTATTAAAGGATTCAATAAACTCCACAACAGTTTAATTTAGAATAAATGAGGATCAATGCTGGCTGCACACTGTATGGCTTGTCACATTAATGGGTCAAGTCAGTCTGTAACCTTCATCTAGTTATTGGTGGCAGCAAGGTTGGCTTGCAGAATAATGGGTAAAACTATCAACTCTGCAGGATTTATTGACTCAGCTAGCTGTCCATTATATTCCCATGCTGAATGTCTTCCACTGGCTTATGGGCAGTGTGATCTTTGGCCCGGAAGTAGTCCAGTCAGAAAAATGTGTAATTCCTTTAATTAAAATTCTGAATCTTTAAATTCTTCATTTCTAACATGAGGGTCCTCAGTCATGCTTTGTCTAACAAGGTACAAATAACTAATATTTATGAGTCAAGTAGAATTTATTAAGCAAGAGGTTACATATAATTAACACAAAGCAGTGAAGACAAGTCCCTCATTTCTCAAACTCCTAGCAGTTGTTAAGCTTTGCCAGCTCAGGGCACGTCTTGCTCCGCTCTGTCTTTGAAATGACATTGAACTGTGTCCAGGGGATCAAATCACAGAAGCCATGGTAACACTGTGCCAACAAAGATACCAACTTTCCAACTTTTAACTCTGTCTCATTATTCCTCCCCTCCTATTTTGAAATAGCTCAAGTTACCTGTTTTCATTGGCTATAGCTGAGTGCTGCCCCACCTTTGAATGCTTTGCTTTAAGGTCGTATACTGAGACCCGTCTCTATCTCTTACTTCGACAGGCCCAGACACTTCCATTGTGAATAAATGCCACATCCTTTAGATACAGATTCCCAATGTATAAAGAGTGTCACATCCTCTTGTCATCTATTCTAAACATTCACACAACCATGCTGTAACCCATTGCTACAAATATTGAAATTATTAAGAACAAATCTTGAAAACTCTTCCTACCATAATGTCAGAAAATAAAGATGACCTTCTAGTACAGATCAATTAAAGCAATGCATGGCTTGTTTGCAGGTAAAGTGTTACCCTTAGTTCAAGCTATTGATTTCCCTATTCCATCAAAGGAGATAACTTCTTGAATTCAGACTCAGTGGCACTATCAACATCATAAACTGCATTTAAGTATGGTTCCTGACAAGGAACTGACTTCATCCACATGGTGGCACAGTGGTAACTCTGTTGCCTCACATCTCCAGTGACCTAGGTTCGATTCCCAGCCTTGAGTTAATGTCTGTGTGGAGTCTCACATTTTCCCTGTGTCTGTGTGGGTTTCCTCTTGGTGCTCCAGTCCAAAGATGTGCAATTCAGGTGGATTGCCCTTGCTAAATTAGTGTCGGGAGATAAATATGTGAGGTTACAGGGATAGACCCTGGGTGGGATTGTTGTTGGTGCAGACTCGGTGGGCTGAATGGCCGCCTTCTACACTGTAAGGTTTCCATACCTGGATTGTAATTGTCTAACAGAAATTCAAACTGAACTGTTTAAAAAATGGCTAACTAAAAAGCTTCATGACCATTAGTTCATGCTATATAAATCTGTTAGAAATATAATACTTTAACCAATATCTTGCACTCCTTACCTCTCAAGCCTCGTCCAGCCCTACAATCTCCAAGATCTCCACACTGCTCCAATTCTGGCTTTTTCCACATTCCTGATTTTAGTCATTCCGCCATTGGTAACCGTGTCTTCAGCTTTGCCAATGCCCTTAGCTCTGATTTCTCCTCCTTAAATCTTTGCCTTTCAGACTCTCTTTTCTCCTCTAAGATCTTCCTTAAAGTTAACCTCTCTGATCAAACATTTGTCAGCTGAACCAATACCACTTCATGTATCTTGGTGCGAAATTTAGTTTCTGTCTGCTGAAGCTTGATGGGCCAAATGGCATAATTCTGCTCCTGTATTTTAATTTGATTTGATTTATTATTGTCGCAAGTATTAGTATACAGTGAAACGTATTGTTCCTTGTGCGCTATACAGACAAGGCGTAGAGAAGGAAAGGAGAGAGTGCATAATGTCGTGTTACAGTCATAGCTAGGGTGTAGAGAAAGATCAAATTATCATATGGTAAGTCCTCTTCTGGCCTCCTGTGAAGAACCTTGCCATGTTACAGCCGATGTATAAATACAAATTGTTGCTGTTCTGAAACATTAATCGCACGGTTTTAAAAATGAATTCGATAATGGACTGTTAGTGTTGGTGGAGGCTGTCTATTTTCTGTATTAACTAATCTGTTCATACAGAATACAATCCTTTTTGATATGTGTGCTCTCTCCAGTTCTTTGGTCAGAGCTCAGATAAATTAACTTGCCTATATTTGCATAATTTTGCTTTCAAGCATGTGAAGGTTCCGTATCAGATCTTTCCTAAACCTTTCATACACCAAAGAAAATAAATTGGATTCGGGGAGTCTTTATTTCTAGAGTTTCGTATCATGGATTCATCTCTTCCAACCTCCTTTCATTTTCATTCATTCGTAGGGCATGGGTGTCACTGTCTGGGTCAGCATTTATTGCCCATCTGGATTTGTCCTTGAACTGAGTGACTTGCTGGGCCATTTCAGGTGGAAGTTCAAGAGTCAACCACATTGCTGTAGCCCTGGAGTCACATATAGGCCAGGCCAGGTAAGGATGGCAAATTTCCTTCCTTAAAGGACATTAGGTGAACCAGATGGGTTTTTCCAACAATGGTCATCAGTAGATTCTTAATTCCAGATATTCTTTATTGAATTCATATTCCACCGTTGGCCGTGGTGGGATTTGAACCCGGGTCCCCGGTTCATTAGCTGAGTTTCTGAATTAATAGTCTAGTGATAATACCATTAGGCCATTGCCTCCCTTCTAAGAATGAGCTCTGAAATAGCAATGTCCAATTACAGGTACCTTTCCCATACTTCACGCACTGCCCTGAATGTGACACTATTGTGAGGATAATGGGGTAATGGTAATCGATTTCACTGATAAAGTCAATGTTTGTACTCAATGGATCCTGATTTAGTTTTGTTCTTGGGGTGATGTGGGGGGGGGGGGGTGGAATTTTATTGTTCAACACTAGTTGTCCTGGGAAACGGATACTGGTCCGTTGTTTGAAGACTCCATTCCATTACGCTGATGGTGACAGGCTGGGAATTCCAGGATCCAGACTCAACAGGAATGAAGGAATGGCAGGGTGGGTTCAAGTCAGGAGAGTGTGTCACTTGGAGGGGCCAGTGTTCCTGTGGCATTGTAACTATGGTCCCTCCACATGGTAAGATGACAATGGAGGGAGATCCTGTTGAAGTGTATGATTTCAGATTGTATGGTATTGTGTGATACTTTATTATAACATACTGCATGTTCATTACACTGCGTAACGTGATACTTTATGGATGTGAATACCAGGTAATATATGTTGAAGATTGTGTTTAGGAAACCTTTAATGTTTAGAGAATTAGGACAGCATGGTGGCACAGTGGTTAGCATTGCTGCCTCACAGCGTTAGGCACCCAGGTTCAAATCCGGCCTTGGGTCACTGTGGAGTTTGCATGTTCTCCCTGTGTTTCCTCAGGGTGCTCCAGTTTACTCCCACAGTCCAAAAGATGTGCAGGTTAGGTGATTTGTTATGCTAAGTTGTCCCTTAGTGTCAGGGGAATTAGCAAAGTAAATGTGTAGGATTACAGGAATCAGGCCTGGGTGGGATTGTTGTCGGTGCAGACTTGATGGGCTGAATGGCCTCCTTCTGCACTATAGGGATAATATAATTCTAATTATTTTTGTATTTTGCTATTTTACGGTTTATGTTAAATTATTAGTTTTGAAGTAATGGCTGGACTTTTAGTAGTTATTTAAAAGTATATAATGTGTTTAATGAGTGTAAAATGGAGAAAGATTGCAGAACTCTGCAGTACAGAGGGATCTGGGTGTCCCAGTCCATGAGTCATAAGAAGTTAGTATGTAGTTACAGCAAGTGATTAGGAAGGCAAATAGAATATTGTTGTTTACTGCAGAGGAACGCAGTATTAAAGTAGGGAGGTTTTGCTACAGTTGTATAGTGCATTGGTAAGACCACAGCTGGAGCTTTACAACCTTGCCTGTGGCTGGGATTCTCCTGTACCACTGGAGTGAATGGAGTCTTGGCTGAGTGCTCACTGGCAGCAACAGTGGGGAAGGGTGGTGTGACGGCAGAGAATTCTGGCCCCCCACCTGGAGTACTGTTTGCAGTATTGGTCTCCTTACTTGAGAAAGGATATAATTACATTAGAAGCCATTCAGAGAAGATTCATTTGACTGATCCCTGGGATGAAGAGATCAATGCATGAGAAAAAGAAAAACAGATTATGTTCTTGTCCATTGGAGTTTAGAAGAATAAGAAATGTTCTTTATAGAACAATGTAACATCCTGAGGGGAATTGACAAGTTGGATGCTGAGAGGATATTTTCCCTTGTGTGGTGGGGAGGTGCAGGGGGAACACTCTTTGAACATAAGACTCTCCCATTTCAGAGAAAGATGAGGAGAATCTTTTTCTCTCTGACAGTCCCTGGTCTGTGGAATTCTCTTTCCCGGGGAACAGTGAAGGCTGGGTCATTGAGTATCTTTTAAGACTGAGTTAGATGGACTCTTGGTTGACAAGGGAGTCAAAAGTAAAAGTACTTTAAAGCTTATTTATTAGTCACAAGTAGGCTTACATTAACACTGCAATGAAGTTACTGTGAAAATCCCTGAGTCACCACACTCCGGCACCTCTTTCGGTACACTGAGGGAGAATTTAGCATGGTCAATGGACCGAACCAGCACATCTTTCAGATTGTGGGAGGAAATCGGAGCACCCGGTAGAAACCCATGCAGACACGGGGAGAATGTGCAGACTCCGCACTGACAGTGACCCAAGCCAGGAACCGAACCAGATCCCTGGCACTGTGAGGTAGCAGTGCAAACCACTGGGCCATGGTGGTAAGCAGGAAAGTTGAAACCAAGGTAAGATCAGCCATGCTCTTACCAAATATTGGAGCAGGCTTGAGGGGATGAATGGCTTATTTCTGCTCCGCATTGGTTTGTGTGTATGAGCAATGCGAGAGACAAAACCTGGTCTGGGTGATCCTAATTCAGAGGTGTTGTATGTGGATTTAATATAATTCTGGGCTTTAAGTTGTGTTGTATATTGTTTTAAAAAATATTCCCTGCTTCCTTTGGGTTTGACTAATTGGAAGAAAACACATCTTTGGATTGGATTGTCATCCGTCTCCCTGTATGTGCTTGATAAGGCGCAGAAAGCGAAATGTAACCTCAGTGTGACACCCAGTCCAGATCCTGTGGTTATAAACAGGGTTCACTTGAAGGCTAGGCTGCGTGAAGCTGAATTATGATGGCAGCAGATCTGCTCTGCCCGTCACTGTTTATTAAGCGAAAAAGCAATTTGAATCCAAATGTTTCCTCCAATTGGGAAGTGCCAGGTGCCCCAAAGCAATGACAGCAATTAGATAACTGGCGGGGGTGGGGGGATGTTCAGAAGATGTTTTCTTTCATTATTTATTTAATATATAATGTGCATTTTAATGAAATCTGATTGGAATGAGATATGGAGATTGCAGAGCTCAGACTGTAGATGCAGGTGTATGAATAAATGATCCCGTGCCAACACAGAATGAGCTAATGACTGCTTTCCTGAGTTATTGTTGAATGAACATTCATGCCTCGCAGATGTGTCACAAAGATCTTGACTTCAGAGCTGAAGTGCTGGAGATGGCAACAGTTCTACAGATACTTAAATAAGGGCAGGATTTTCCCGTCCCACTCGCCGTGGGAATTGTAACGGACGGGACACGAACCATGCAAAGGTCCATTGACCTCATACGGGATATTTTGGTTTGGGGGCAAATGTGGCTGGAAAATCCCACCCAAGAAAAGAGCTAACAAAGTGAATATTGGTCCTATAGAAAGTGGGGAAATAATAATGGAAAATAAAGAGGTAGTGGGTGAAATGTACGGGTATTTTGCCTTGATCTTTATTATAGAGAGTGCAAATACCATTCCAGAAATAAACTGTAAATCAGAAGTTGGAAAGGAAGGAGGATCTCAGGAAAATCAGCAGGGAAGTGGTGCTGAGCGAATTGTTGGAGCTTCAGGCTGGCAAATCCCTGATGGACTTTATCCTAGTGTCTTAAAAGAATTGGCTAGTGAGCTAGTTGATGCATTGGTTTTAATTTTCCAAAATTCCCCAGATTAGTTTGGAAAATAGCACATGTCATTGCTTTATTCAAAAAGGGAGGGAAGTAGAAAGCAGGAAGCTAACAGGCCGGTTAGGTTACGATCTGGTGTAGGGAAAACGTTGGAAGCTATTACTAAAGATTTTAGAACATGGCACTTTGAGAAGTTCAAGGCAATCGGGCAGAGTTTTTTTGTCTTTGATTTGGCTGATTGGGGGTTTAGCCTTGGCCTCTGAATTCTAGACCAGTGACATACGCACGACACCACCATTACCACCCCCCACCTGTCGCTCTCCCCACACACACACACATACACATTTTAGTGGGCTGGCAAAACTCTCCCCTAATGAGATTCCTGCTTGGATTTGAATTCACAATCTTTGGTTTAGGAATCAAACCTTCTGCCTGACTGCTATCAGTGATGGGCACTTTCCCAAAGCAGTAGCATTTCCCCCCGCTCCAGTTTCTCAATGCTGGTACATGGATGCTGGCAACCTTTCTGGTTTCAGTATTCTTCCTGTGCGCTTGCCAGTGGATTGAAGAATTGGAGAAGGTTTGGGGAGGGTGAGGCTGGGGGTGGTTATACTTAAAGCTTTGCGTTGGTGCTCATTGGTTTTGCAGGATGGGGTTCTGGTTGGATTCCTGACAGCAAGCACTAGCTCACTTCTTCCTATAAGGGACATTCTGACGGTGCAGGAGTAGGGTCAACAGTTGCAGAGGAATAACAGTTTCAAATGGACAGAACCATCCCCCAAAAAAATCAAAGAGGAACTATCCTCAGCCATGGCCTATAAAGGTGAGGGTATCCAACTGAATAGGAGAGAAAAGAGCCAGTCCATGTTGTTAGAATGTAATCGGTGACAATTTTGAATTGGATGTAATGTGACCAATGGTAACAAGCTGTAAGGGTCAGCTGACCCAGTAAACCATGGAACCAATTACAGAGTGATGTGATGGTCAGCTGATCAGCTGACTCACTATAAATAAGAACCTGCTTGGAATTGTGGGAGAGTTTGGATTGGCCCAGGGTGTGGCCCCATGTTTGGAGCAATGATGTTTCTTCATTTAACCCTTTCTCTGATTTATAAGTTAGAGTAAGTTTTGCTATATTTTTATTATCTGCATTTGAAGAATTCCTTTTGAAGAAATACATGTCCATTCTTTCAAAAGAGGTTTCAGTCACAATAGGTGACTTTCAGAGTGGATTGTACGTATGTGGCTGAAGAGGACAGTCAGTTTGCACATGACCTGATCCCACATATTGCAATGAGTTAAGTGAGTATAACATCTCTTTCCCTGAGTGATGTAGGTTGAGGGATAAATGTTGGCCAACAGCGGCACTTGACTGCTCTTCATTGCCACTCTCCACTCAGCCCATGAAGGAGCAGCGCTCCGAAAGCTCGTGATTCCAAATAAACCTGTTGGACTTTAACATGGTGTTCTTACTGTGCCCACCCCAGTCCAACACCGGCACCTCCACATCATCATTGAATCGGGCCATGGGATCCTTAATGTCTGTCTGAGAGGATAAATGGAAACTCAGTGAAATGTATTGTACAAAAGAAAATGGCACGTCAAACATTACAGCACTCCATCGGTACCATGCTGTAGTGTTAGCCTAGCTATGTACTCAAGTCTTTAAAATGAAGCATGTGTAATGACTTCAATCAGGCCATTGAGGTTGGCCTATTGTCACATGTATTATCATATAGTGAAAAGTATTGTTTCTTGTGCGCTATACAGACAAAACATTCCGTTCATAGCGAAGGAAACGCGCGAGAGTGCTGAATATAGCGTTAGTGTCGTAGCTAAGGTATGGTAGGTCCTATCTAATACAAGGTAGGTTCATTCAGAAGTCTGACAGCAGCAGGAAAGAACTGTTCTTGAGTCGGTTGGTACGTGACCTCAGATTTTTGTATCTTTTTCCTGAAGGAAGAAGGTGGAAGACAGAATGTCTGGGGTGCGTGGGATCCTTAATTATGCTGGCTGTTTTGCTGAGGCAGCAGGAAGTGCAGACAGCGTCAATAGATGGGAAGCTGGTTATTGGAGTATGAACTCCCTGATTAAGGATCCAATTGATGGGCCAATCAGGGAGCCTTTGCCTTGTACTTAATCAGGAGTGTTCCTCTGACACCTCCAGAGATAGACTACTAACTAATAGTACTCCGTGTATAGCTGTTAGAGATTGTAAAGAAAGGGATTATGGTGAAGGGAACTTCTGCCTCTGAAGACTTATTACAGTTTGAACCCCAAATCAAAGACTAAAATGCTGCCCTGAGCCTTAAAAAAAACCAGCCTTCATTGAAAGCAATGGTCTTAACTGTTTGAGTCAACATGTGACAATAACTCACTGTGAATTTGTATCAGAGAGTTAAATACATAAAGCATTCACCAGGTAACTAGCTTCATAATTATAAATGACAATGTCCCAAATGGAATGCGATGGCTTGTGTGATGAGCTGAATATTTATTCACCTTTTTTTTGAGAGGCAGTACAAAATTACTGATGATATTTGAATAGAATATTAAGCAATCTGATCTGGTGACAGGGCTTGTACTGTTACTAAGCTGTGGATATGGAAATGTACTGATCATTGATGCAAAATTGATGTTGATGCGGGTCGTTTTGTATCATGCCACTAAGATAATGGTGAAATGAAAACTAAAAGCATTTACAAATCAGATAGAAGTTCATTTTGACTGAGATAAGAATTGAAGTGAACTTGTATCTCTGAGAGTGTGGTGGGATTTTAAACAGTTGTAGCTGCTATCACAGTGGGACCCCTGTAATGGTGAACACCAGCAATACTACCCATGGTTACATTGCCAGAAAGCTACAGTTCAGATTCAATAGAGGGAGAACATCAAACGATCCGTTCCTGTTGTAATTTTATGTCAAAGTTCCGTAACTGTCTTAAAAATCCCCGATTGGGAAAAATACGTCGGTGAGAAGTGACTGTCTTCAGTGCATCGAGTAATGAAAGGTGATGATATGTCATCAGGTAGGCCAACACTAAGGTGGCTGATCTGCTGTATCCGAAAGCACAGTGTACAAAGACTTTTCCTGGGAGGGGAGAAAGAACAAAACACCTTAACAATCTGAATAGGTCCATTTGGCATATTGATCTGATTTATTATTGTCACATGTATTGGGATACGGTGAAAAGTATTGTTTCTTCTGTTTTATACAGACAAAGCATACCATTCATTGAGTACATGGGGGAAGGAAAGGAGAGGGTGTAGAATGTAGTGTTACAGTCATAAGGTTTATTAGTCACAAGGCTTACATTAACACTGCAATGAAGTTACTGTGAAAATCCCCTAGTCACCACACTCCGGCACATGTTTGGGTCAATGCACCTAACCAGCATGTCTTTAAGACTGTGGGAGGAAACTGGAACACGCGGAGGAAACACATGCTGACATAAGGAGAATGTGCAGACTCCACACAGACAGTGACCCAAGCTGAGAATTGGACCCAGGTCCTGGTGCTGTGAGGCAGCAGTGCTAATCATTATGCCACCATGGCGTTCCTAGGTCATAGCTAGCGTGTAAAGAAAGATCAGCTTAATATATGGTAGGTCCATCCAAAAGTCAGATGGCAGCAGGGAAGAAGCTGTTCTTGAGTCGGTTGGTATGTGATCTCAGTCTTTTGTATCTTTTTCCCACTGGAAGAAGATGGAAGAGAGAATGTCTGGGGTATATGGGGGATCCTTGATTACGCTGGCTGCTTTGCTGAGGCAGCTGGAAGTGTAGATGGGAGACAGGTTTGCGTGATGGACTGGGCTACGTTCACGACCCTTTGTTGTTTCTTGGTTAGAGCAGGAGCTATACCAAGCTGTGATACATCCAGAAAGGATGCTTCCTGTGGTGCATTTGTACCATCTTTTGTCATTTGTAAGCTTGTTCTTACAATATCACAGCATTAAACCTCCTAGTAATATGACATGGAGATACAAGCCATAGGTACTATTGAGCCATGTCAACATATGAAACATGTCACATGATTTCACTTCATTTTACCTCATGAAATAAATACAGGAAATCATGTGGCTGACTATTAAACAATTCCCGTGAGATTGAACTTCAAGAAGAATGTTTCCCCCAGTGGAATAGCTTGAGTATCTGACTCTGTGACCGGAATCTTACCATTGTTCATGCCAGCAGGATTTTCCCATCCCGCCGCAGTGAACAGAGATTTGGCTGGGCTTCAAATTCTCCGACCTCACTACAGTGGGAGCGTGGCATGAATGGGCAGTAAGATCGTACCCTGTACTTCAGCAAGGATCCAGGTTTTATTGTTAATCCAGGCTGAGATCGATCAGAGCCAGGCCAGTAGAATGACTTTAATCTGTGATTTTAATCAGTGGAAGCAGGAGTTAATCATGTGATGGTGCTAACTGGGACTTGGGTTAGGGTCAGGCTTAGCCTTATTGCCCCATCTCCTGTTCAACAGCATGCCCATAAATAAAAGGTGCAACATACCAACTGATAGCTGTGGAACTATCCCAGTCGGAGGTAAAGACTGCCAGGAGATGAGGAATGGAGTGAGAGGAAAATAATCAGCATTTAAACTCATTGAAATCCTATGTTGCTCAAAAGCTCCCTCTGCTGGTAATTAAAAACCACATTTCAATTACTTCCCATCAGCACCTCAAGCAAATCCACACTTGTTATAAAAACTTTGGTCTTGAAACATCAATCGTACTTTGTGGCCATATCTAGACCAGGATCCATATACGTCAAATCCTGAACCAGTGTTGGATCTTCTGGATTAATCTGTGGGATACAATTCCTTCTGTCAAGAGTGTGGCCTTGGAGCTTGGTCTGGTCAGTGGAGGAATAGTAAAGCTAAGGCAGGACATTGGAAGAACTTTCTTTCTCTTCAACAGTCTTATGGGGGAGGGAATCTTTTACATCCATCTGAGCCTCAGTTTAACATCTTCCCTGGAAAAAGATACCTCTGACACTGCCATTTGTACTCTTAGAAATGCTCTTCCTCCCTCCTGTGGGAAGGCTCACTCCAATTTTCTTCTACATTGCCCTCTGCCCTTTGACCCTGCTATGACCCATGTTCTGGCCCAGTATAAGACTGTGTACACATCACAATTTCCCTACATGGGAGTAGGTGCTTTACGATAGGAGTGATAAAACATGCAGATATGCAATCTGAGTGTTCCATCTTGTCCACAGATAGTCACACAGCACACAAAAGGCCCTTTGGCCCATTGAGTCTGCACTGACAATAACTACCACTAAAATCGCACCAATCCCATATCCTTGAATGTTACGATGTTTCGCATGCTCATTCAAATACATTTATAATTGCTGTCTTTTCCTGAAATGCATTTGATTTTGATAGTGGCCTATAAAATTTAACCCCATGTCCCATCTAAACTGCACCCCCCCCTCCGTCCCACTGCACCAATTAAGATGTTGGGCAGGAGCCCTAACACAAAATCCTGCTACTCTGCAGCCACTTTACACTCGGCAGGGTGTTAATTGGCCCAGGGTGAGACTTCTGCCCCCACTTGGGGAGAAAGTCCCCCGTTCGAGAGCTGTCTCTGATTGGCCAGTATATCTGGAGTCCCAACAGCGCCAGATGCAAGCAGTGGTCAATGCTGGGACTGCAGCCATCTCCTGAAGAAGAGTGGGTCATGGAGACCAGTCTGAAGGTAAGGCTGGGTTATAGACAGGGCCTAGCTGCAAGGCTGCAGTGATGGGGGTGAGGAGCCCCTCAATACCTGTGGAAACCTGTTAGCATGGAGATGGCGGGTGGGTTTGACAGGCTTGTGGGGAGAGGGTTAAAAAAGGGATTATGACTTGAGGGTGGGTGTTGACTCCAATGGACACAGAGGACACCCAATGGAGAAGCTTCCACTCTCCCTTGCCTGACATCGACCCACCCAGTAACAGCTACTGGCTTCTTGGCGTGGGCCTCCCCTTACCCCTGGTAAAATAGCAGTGGGGCAGGATGAGGCACATAAGTAGCCATCAAAAAGCCCCATAAATTGAGACAAACTGAAGGTGTGTGGCCAACTGCGTGACATACTTTACAAAAACACTGGCAGGGGAATGTAAAAGCCAGCCTTGTTCTTAACCAGATCCTCAATTCCAGTGGTCAATTGACTTTTGGGTTTAACTTGTTTAGTATGATTGTTGATGCTGTGGCCTTTCGGTCTAGAGCTTTCTATCTGGAGTGGAAATAATGGCGTATATTCCCTTTTCAAACAAAATAAGCCACACAAACATGGAATAGTGAGATGGATTCATACTAAAACCTTTGCAAATAGGTTTGTGAAATGAGCAGCACGGTGGCACAATGGTTAGCACTGCTGCCTCACAGAACCTGGATTTGATTCCCGGTTTGGGTCACTGTCTGTAAGGAGCAGGTACGTTCTGCGTGGGTTTCCTCCAGTTTCCTCCCACGGTCCGAAAGACATGCTGGTTAACTGCATTGGTCCATGCTAAATTCTCCCTCAGTGTACCCAAACAGAGCCGGAGTGTGGCGACTGGAGGATTTTCACGGTAACTTCATTGCAGTGTTAATATCAGCCTACCAATGACACTAATAAATAAACTTTACTTTACAAAAATACCATAGCTGAACAAAGTGGGATGGTTACATACAAAATTTGGAAGAGCCACACCTTCAAATAGAAAAACAAAGTTTATACCATTCTCTAAAATTGACTGTTGGCTCAAGTTGCACTAACTCTTTGAAGAAATTGCCAGCTTGATTTTTAATCGTGGTCTGTAGAAATGTATACCGTTGATTAATTATTTTGTGAGTGCATATCATGTGCTTGATCTCTTGTGAGGTCTATGAGTTTCCTTTCTACTGACAATCAAAATAGATGATGCTGAGATAACAAAGCTGTTAGTAAGATTAAAATACGCTTGTTAAGATTAGTTCAAGTAGCATTCCCTGACATAGCAACATTTCTAAAACCAATCACTAACGCATCAATTTCCTTGCCCAACACCAAATGTGCCTCTTTTTTTAAAGTTTATTTATTAGTCACAAGTAGTCTTACATTAACATTGCAATGAAGTTACTGTGAAAATCCCTGAGTCGCCACACACTCCGGCACCTGTTTGGGTTCACTGAGGGAGAATTTAGTACGGCCAATACACCCTCACCAGCACGTCTTTCAGCTGTGGAAGGAAACCCACACAGACACGGGGAGAAAGTGCAGACTCCACACAGACAGTGACTCAAGCCGGGAATCGAACCTGGGTTCTTGGTGCTGTGAGACAGCAGTGCTAACCAACGTGCCACCCACCCCACTACAGGAATTTTATGAACAATAAACGTTGGGTGGGATTTTCCAGCCTTTCTTGCCGGTGGGATATTCAGTCCTGTTGAAGGTGAACAGCCGGGGTGGATTCCCCTGTGGGAAGGGGCAGATGAGCCATGCAAAATGGTGTGCACTTCGGCGGGACTGGAAGATGCCACAGACGGCAAATGGCGAGTGGCTTCTGCCACCAGAAATAACACACAAATCCCGGCTATTGATTTCAAAACGTATCAAACAGGCATTTATCAAGTTTCGATAAGGATCTCCAGACGCTGTCACACCTGCTGAGTTTCTCCAGCATTTTCTGTTTCAGGTTTCAGCCTCCGCAGTATTTAGCCTTTATCTTCCAGCTTGGTTGATTTTCCTGTGATTTCATCAAAATATGCCACCCAAAAGTACCCATGCTAACCTGTTGGCATGGTGATGCCCAGATCTTTGGTGGGGGCAGGAGGGAATGGACAGTTTGTAACTTGAGTTTGAGATTCAAAGAGTCTGACTCAGCTTACCTTTGAGAGAAGAAGTATTTTGAACCAAGCAGGGGGGACTATGCCTGGCTGGTGCTAACCCTGTTTTGTGAGAGGCGGAGAAAACAGAGCTGGGTGTAATACATACTTAGTACCACCTGACCCAGCTCCGAGGACTGGCCAGCAGGGAGACCAGTGTGTCAAATTGCCTTCAAAGTATTCATATAGTCTCCCTCACGATGCTCATGTGGGTGACAGAATTGGAGTAGGTTTGCTATTCAAATATCTAAAGTAAAGTTTATTGATTAGTCACAAGTAGGCTTAAATTAACACTGCAATGAAGTTACTATGAAAACCCCCCAGTCGCCATTCTCTGGCGCCTGTTCGGGTACACTGAGGGAGAATTTAGCTTAGCCAATGCACCTAAACAGCACATCTTTCGGATCGTGGGAGAAAACTGGAACACCTGGAGGAAACCCAAGCAGACATGGGGAGAACATGCAGACACTGCACAGATAGTGACCCAAGCTGGGAATCGAACCCAGGTCCCTGGTACTGAGGCAGCTGTGCTAACCACTGTGCCGCCTATTGAGAATTGAACAATGTTATTCATGAGGGAATTCACTAACCAACAATCTGAATAGACCCCTTTCACAATACAGCACTGAAGTCAACTTTGCACAGATTTGGGGAGAATTGTCCCATCATGTTTGTGTTTTTACACTTTTACTCCTTGTCTTCAATTAACTATTGAGTAACTAAGAGTAACTTAGACAGACACATGACTGAGTTGGAGATGGGTGGATATAGGAGAACCTTTTAAATAAGGGTCATTAACATTGGGGCGTCCCTGGTAATGTAAATGGGTATAGTATGATAATAATGTTTTTTTTTCTCTTTCATTCACTGGTTTTAAGTCGGTCCACCTTGTGTCCAACAAGGGGCATACAGGCGCTGGGTCGTACTGGGGCTGCTCTTGGTTGTTCGAGATTGGCCTAGTGCTTCATGTCGTTAGTGTGTGCCTAAACTGGACAAGATACTGGGCAAGACGACAGCTCAGTGACTATCGCTGATTGCTGTGCAGACACATGGATTTGGGCCGCTGTCTGTGGGAGTTTGCGCATTCTCCCTGCGCTTGCGTGGGTTTTCTCCAGGTGCTCCGGTTTCCTCCCACACCCCAAAGATGTGCTGTTAGGCTGATTGGCAGGAATAAATTGTCCCTAAATCAGTTTTCCTCAAGCTGGATGGCCATAAAACATTAGATATGGGTCATGGGTGGAGAGGTGGACTGGTGGTGTTGGGGTGGCGGCGCGGGCTCGTTGGGCCTGTTTCCCGGGCTGATTTTGTTCTTTGTTCTTTATTGAATATCCTTGCCTGTTTTTACAGCCTGGACACATTTTGCATTGCAAATTAATTACAAGCACCAAGAGTCACCAACAAAGTTGCAAATTGTCAATTAGTCTTTTCTTCAGTATTAATGATAAGCGAATTCAGGCACATTTGGGTTTGAACTTCTCAGCAAGAGAAGCGATTCATCACAAATCCACCATATTTTTTCTATTAACGTTGAATGTTCCATGATTTAGGAAACATGAATGGATTGATAATGCCGACAATATCTGCTGTTTAACACCCTAACTCACCCCATCCACCCGATACGGGCTCCTAGTCCAGCAACACCGCCGTCCATCTTGCTTTTCAAATCCATCCTTGACATCTCCCCTTCCCATCCTACATGGGATGATTGAATGGTGGGGCAGACTCGATGGACCAAGTGGCCTAATTCTGTCCCTGTATCTTGTCTTACGGGATAGCTGCAGTGTTCTAGTTCTGGTGTCTTGGACATCTCAGTAGCAGGGGATACAGAAACCCCTGCTTTTTTGAAGACTAAAACAAAGTAGATTAGTTTAAAGTAAGGACCACAGTGTGCCTCACTTACAGACAATCGGTCTGTATAGTGTATATATAGGCACATATCTAATCTTTTTGAACCAGTAAATAGATGTATTTCTGTATTTTCTTGTGCGCTTTTGCTAACAAGAAATTTAGCCCGAAACATAATGGGGAAATAATCTTAAGTAGACAGATCACATTCTTTTGGAACATTAAAGTATGGAGCATATACCCTATTATCAGGGGCAGGACAGAAAGCTACAAGCTAGCAAGTTATTTGAAAGTGAATAGAAATATTCAGCTTCTGGCTGCAATGAATATACATTCTGCCTCCACTGGTAAGGGGACACAAAACAGGCAAGAAAGATGATTCCCATCTGGCTCTCAGGACTGCAGATATTAGGAATGACCCTTGAACCTACTGGATTTGCGTAGGTAAGGCTACTAGCGAATGGGGGGAAGAATTTCTGTGTTCGGTTGACCAATGAATTTCTAATTCTGCGGGAAGGTAGAATGCTATTGGCCCAAGTAAATAAGGTGTATTAATGTACTTGGACCATCCAGCTTGGATGGCAGGTGAGGCAGGAAGATCAAATCTTCGGAAATGTGAATCTGTTGTGCTCATGTGATGTAACGTCAGAGAGAAGTTGAAATCCTCTGACTATCTCTCTCCAACACGTGTTGTCTCTGTTAGCTGAGATCAGCTGAATACAAGACTCTCCAGAGACACACCGCGAGAAAACCATCTGACATTCTCCAATCTACTTCACTCCACCTTTGCGCACGACTCCAGCTGCTCTACCCTCTAAAATTCTCTCCCTGACCTCTCCACCTCCATAACTCTCTCCTAATCTATGAAGCATGTTAAAACTTATCTCTTTGACCGAGTTTTTGCTTACCTGCCCTAATAGCTCATAATGTGACTCAAATTCTGTTTGATGTTGCTCCTGTGAGGGGCCTTGCAATGTTTTACTTTGTTAAAAGTTCTAAAAATATGTAAATTGTTATTGGACAATTTTAAAAAAATATGGGTTTAATCTGTTTTTGCTTTGGCCCCAATTTAAAATGCATTCGCACATTCAACTTGGGAGAAGGAGTAGGCCATTCAGCCCCTCGAGCCTGCTCTGTCATTTAGTAAGATGGCCGATCTGATTATAGCCTCAACTCCACATTCCCACCTACCCCATAATAACAACTCCTTCGTCAGTCAAGAATTTATCTACTTCTGCTTTAAAAATATTCAGTAACCCTGACCCCCATTATCTCTCTGGGGAAGTGAGTTCAGACACATGACCCAATGAGAGAACAAAAATTCTTCTCGTTTCTGTCTTAAGTGGGAGACCACCTCATTTATAAACTGTTCCCTAGTTCTAGTCTCTCTCATTAGGGGAAACGTCATCTCTGTATCCACCCCATCGAGTCCCCTCAGGATCTTGTCTGTTTCAATACTATCACTTCTCATTCTTCTAACCTTCAAGGGACACAGTAATCAGTCAAGTGAATCTCCTCTGAACTGCTAAGTTAAAATACTAAATTTCCTGCGAATTAAAAATGTTCAAGCTCACCGGTTCTCATATCAAACATTATGATGGGAGGTTTCACGGGTTAACAACAGCGCAGCGATTTCACAGAGTGGGATTTTCCAGCCCCCACGGTTTGTTCCGTGCCAGTGAAGACAGCATGCCATTGGTTGCTGGTGGGATCTTCCAGTCCTGCTGACATCCATGACATTTTGCGTGGTTCGCCCATCCCTTTGTTGGAGGATCCTTTGGCAAGACTGGAAGATCCTGCCACTGGGGAGGGCTGGAACAATCAACCCATAGAAGTGCAGACCAGAATGAAGACATTCAGCCCATCAAGTCTGCACGAGCTCTTTTGAGGAGTAATCCAATTAGTCCCACTACCCTACTCTTTCCCTCATGTCCCTGTAATTACATCTGCTTCAGATACTTACTCAAAAGGTGAATATTGAATTTGTACTCCCTTAGGCAAAGCCCATTCCAAATCCTAACCCCACATTGCATAAAAAAACTCCTCATATCACCTCAAGTCATGTTGGAAATTGCTTAAGATTTCTGCAACATTGGAAACAGCTTCTCTTAATTTTCTCTTCAAAACCCTTCTTGACTTTAAACATCCGATTTGTTCCGAATTGTCAGGCAGTTTAATTTTAGTGATAGTTTTGAAATGCATCTTTAAATATCTTGAATTACTGCAGTGACAAACTAAACCTTGGTGCATTGGTGATGAATTTACTTCCCCTGAGTATTGTGTGTCTCCTGAGGTTATTGTTCAGAAGAAGCAGTTCCGTATGATATTTGTACACATTAGAGCCCAATCTTCATTACATCGACTTTCAACTAGTTAAATGACAACCTGCCTTCGTTTGAGGCGATGAAAGTCCTTTTCTTTTTTCAAGCTTGTTCCCCACCCCACATCCACCACCTCCATTGTTTTGGAAAAAGAGATGAGGTAAAACAGGTAGATAAAACAATGCGGTGGTTCAGCGGTTAGCATTGCTGCCTCTCAGCGCCAGGGATCTGGGTTCGATTCTGGCCTTGGGTGACTGTCTGTGTGGAGTTTACACGTTCTCCCTGTGTCTGCGTGGGTTTCCTCCACATGCTCTGTAGTTCAAAGATGTGCAGGTTAGGTTAATTAGCCATGTTCAATTGCCCCTTGGTATGAGGGAGATTAGTAGGGTAAATATGTGGGGTTACAGGGATAGGCCTTGGGTGGGATTATTGTCAGTGTAGACTCAATGGGCCAAAGGGCCCCTTTCTACACTGTAGGGATTCTAATGGAGTAAATCTAGAAATAATTGGATTTTAAGCTCTGGAATTCAGGCAGTCTGTTAATCGGTCTCTTTTTACTTTGATGAAACCCAGATACCATGCCTGATTTTTTTTTCCAGCGAATTATAGGGCCAAAATCTGAAGCTGGACGTTGTTGTGTCACAGATAGGGCCAAGGGCCTGATACATAAATACTGATTAAACCTGAATGGTGAGTGAACATGTGGTTCACTCACAGGAATAAAGGAATTATTGGATGTCCATCAGGAGGTGGAGTCCAAACTGATTTCCCAGTCCTAACCAAAGGTGGTCAAATCAAATGGAAAGCCTCTGATGAATGTTTCAGATCAGTACTGGCTGACTAATATCTGAGCTAAATAGATTGAGGATTGAACCCATGACCTCTCCAGTTTGTGTAGTTCTGTTAATTACCTTAATCAGCTGAGTTGCTGGGAGAATGTTATGCATATCATTAGAATCATAGAATGATAGAATCCTACAGTGCAGAAAGAGGCCATTCAGCCCATCAAGTCTGCACCGAACACAATCACAGGTCCTATCCCCAAAACCCCATGCATTTACCCTTGCTAGTCCCCCTGATACTAAGGGGCAATTTAGCATGGCTAATACACCTAACCCGCACATGTTTGGACTGTGGGAGGAAACCAGAGCACCTGGAGGAAACCCACGCAGACACAGGGAGAAGGTGCAAGCTGCACACAGACAGTCACCCAGACTGGGAATCAAACCCAGATCCCTGGCGCTGTGAGGCAGCAGTCTAACTACTGTGCCGCCCTTAAGTAAATATCGGGTGGGATTTTACAGCCTCGCTCATCCCGAAAACGTAAAATCCCGCCCAAGGTCAACAGACATTCCTATTGTCCGCCCCTCGCCTGTTCCGATTCCCGTGGCGGGTGGGCTGGTAAAATTCCAGCCCTCGTCATTTCCCAATGTAACACAAGTAAGAATTAAGACACCAAAAGAGAAAATGCTAGAAAATCTCAGCAGGTTTGGCAGCATCTGAAGGAGAGAAAAGACCCCTTTGACAAAGGGTCATCTGGACTCGAAAGATCAGCTCTTTTCTCTCCTTACAGATGCTGCCAGACCTTGCTGAGATTTTCCAGCATTTTCTCTTTTGGTTTCCGAGTCCAGCATCTGCAGTAATTTGCTTTTATTAGGACAGCTTATCATGCTATATGATTCCTTACCTCCCAGTACATACAGTGCCCGATGTATATATTCACTTGCAGAAGAGAAATGGGCAGTGATGTCGAAATTTGGTAAGTCACGACCTTCAATGCCATAATAATCCATACTGGTACCATAGAAATCCTGGCATCCACTGGAAGCAATCTGTTTGTGTGCAGCGTTTAATACATGAGTGATACCCAACTTCCACAGGTGGAATCTATCATGGGCTATTGTCCTAGTGAGGCAAGATACATCAGAAAATACTTTACTAATGTACAATCATATTTGCTTGTCATTTCTTGTACTGTTAGTGGAGCATTGTGCTTCTCAAGATAAGGGACACTGGCAATAAATCCGGACACAACGGCCAGAATTTTACCGCCTTGCCCACTTCAGAACCAGGGTGGACAAGGCCTCGGGCAGGATGTTATGAGGCTCAGGTGGGCGATGTGGTAAAATTCTGACAGTTGTGTCAGCAATAAATTCTCCCTTCTCAGGAACTGCATGCCCAGACGCAAGTTAATGTTCCCTTTCCTCTCTCCAGTCCCCAGTGCAGGGTGTAGAGGAGATTGGCCAGAATGGATGCAGTACAAGGGGTTTTAGTGACAAATTTCGATCGCGGAAGGCGGGATTCTTCTCTCAAGATGAGATCATAGAATCTTAGAATCATAGAATCCTACATTCTATGCCATTCAGCCCATTGAGACTGCACCGACCACAATCCCACCCAGGCTCTATCCTCATAACCCTATGCATTTACCCAAGCTAGTTCCCCTGACACTATGGGATAATTTAGCATGGCCAATCAGCAACACATCATTGGACTTGTATACCTCTACCAAAGTGCTCTTCAATCTCAAGGTAATGACAGATTTGGATAAGGCCTTCAGGAAATATTGTTCCCATCAGCTGATGCAACGACTAAGGGACAACAGGTTTAAGGTTTAAGCGAGAGATACAGCCGAGATGGTGGGGGGGATGGAAATGTGAGGAAAGAACATTTTTACCCTGAGTGTAGTAGGCCGGAACTTGCTGCCTGGGAGCAGAGACAATGGGCAGAGCTTTCTGCTTTGCAAAATTATTTGGAAAATTGGAATGGAAGGAGGTAAACTTGCAGATCAACAAGGGACGGAGCAGGGGGAATGGGACTGGCTGCTTCACACAAGCCGATTGGCTTCCTTCCTTGCTGTAACTGAATCTACGGTTCAATGGGAGGGATTTTCTGCAACCGCCCCACCCCCCATGCCCCCACAATGGTGTGTTTTCCATTGGCTGCCAGTGGAATCTTCCAGTCCTGCATTTTGTCTATGGCATTTTGCGTGGTGCACCCGTCCTGCCACAGTTGGGGGCGGGGTGGTTGCTGAAAGACCCATCCTATAACACCATGGTTTGCAACCTCCCTGGAAGGAATGCCAATTGGTTTAACACAGTGAACCCACAGCAATAAGGAACTGCGTTTGAGATGTCAAACTGTCACCTCAGCCTCTGGCCTGAATCAAGTCAGGTCTTGAAGCTGAAACGATTGTCCTTGCTTAGTCTGCCGGCTGACACACGATTCAAAGTGTTTAGTGTAGTGTTTCACATCTCTATAACCCATGACACTGCCACTTTGTTGAAACATAAGTTTGCAGGTTGCGGTTCATTGGGCAAGCAGCAAGCCAGGCACTTCACATCTGCTGTTTTATTTATTGTTACTTTAGCATGCTGGTGTTCCCTTACTCACTTTGACATACATTGATTGCAAAGGGATACACTAGTAATTACTTGAGGGAACCTCAGGGAATGGTTCATCTGCTTATCTCTCAAGCTCCTAGTTACAAATTCCTGAAATGTAACTCCACTGAGATGTTTAGTTCAGTGCAACGCAGCACAGTAGGTGTACCTACCCCACGTGGACTGCTGCCATTCAAGAAGGCAGCTCACCCACTACCTTTGCATGGGCAATGGGGGATTGGAAATAAATGCTGGCCTAGCCAGCAACGTCATGTCCTGTAAATAATTTTTTTTAAAAAGCCATCCAGGTAAAAAAAATTGTTTCTTTTGTCAGGTCCTGAGTTAATCATTTTCCTTTCTCCATCCTGCCAGCTTTAGCTGACCATCTCATCTGAAGGTTTAACCCTTCCTGTCCAGTGGGATGAAGCTGGTGGACAGGTGAACTGAAACAGTTTAGCTCCCTGATCCATTCCTGCCAATCTCTGGTCTTAAAGCCATTGGCAGGTGAAAGGTCCAGCAGACCCTGACAATCACCTCATGCATTAATGTCCACCGTGATTGGAAAGATAATGATTGCGCTGTAACCAGAATCCAAGTGGTGAGATACTGTGGCTACCTCACCAAACTGAACCAGGCTGACATTTTGTGGGAAAAACAAAGGAAAGTGTGTAACTTGGCGATTGGCCACTAGGTAAGTGAGACTAGCGGCATTGACTCAACTTGCTGACTTTCCTGTTTCCTTTGAACAAAATGTCTGGTCTAGTCTCGATTTCTAACAGAACCTCCTGGCTACACCTGGGAATCCACCTCATGAGGAATGCCGGAGCAGAACACAAGCTCTAATGAAGAAGTCATGTTCAACTCGGGGCAGCACGGTAACGCAGTGGTTAGCACTGCTGCCTTACAGCGCCAGAGACCCAGGTTCGATTCCTGGGCTTGGGTCACTGTCTGGGCGGAGCTTGCACATTCTCCTTGTGTCTGCATGGGTTTCCTCCGGGTGCTCTGGTTTCCTCCCACAGTCACAAGATGTGTGGGTTAAGTGGATTGTCTATGCTAAATTGCCCCTTAGTGTCAGGTGGGATAAATATATGTGGTTATGGGGATAAGGCCTAGTTGGGATTGTGGTAGATGCAGATTTGATGGGCCGAATGGCTTCCTTCCGCAGTGCAGGATTTTATGATTCCATGAACTCTGTTTCTCTGGCTATAGAAGTTGCCCAGACCTGCAGAGTATTTCCAGAATTTTCTGTTTTTGTTTTCAGATTTCCAGAAACCACAGTATTTCCTTTCATGTTATCCAATCCTCAATGTGCTGTGTCTTCTGTACCAGGCATTGATCATTATTGCTCTATTTCTCCCAGGTTGAAGGGCATTCATTATTTTCTGTTTCATTGCTGAATTATTTGGGTCATAAAAACCTCCTCGTCATTTTATAAAGCACCAAAGCTTCCCAACAATGAGTTTCCAGAGGCATTCATTGAACGTAAATCCAGGCAATTGTGACAAACACAATTCTTCTCCTCTGTGTCAAAGCTGCTGCTGAATAACTGGTTGGCTATCAGTCTGTGGCCATCATTCACCTGGATCCCCAGAAATCCCTCCACAAAGTCAAAGGCTGGTGAGGTGGAGTGAATTACCACACCTCTCATCAAAACTATTGCCCCTCTAACTTTACCTCCCGTTTTGCAAGTTACTTTTCTTCCTCCTCATTAGCAATCCCTTTGCCAGTTCGCTGTTCATTGTATGACTGGCATGGATTCTTCATTCATTTGTGGGACATGGGTGTCGCTAGCTGGGCCAGCATTTATTGCCCATCCTTAGTTGCCCTTGAACTGAATGCCTTGCTAAGCCATTTCAGAAGGCAGTTGAGAGTCAACCACGTTGCTGTGGCTCTGGAGTCACATGTCGGTCAGACCGGGTAAGGATGGCAGATTTCCTTCCTGAAAGGACATCAGTGAATCGGTTGGGTATTTCCGACAATCAACAATGGTCATCTGTAGATTCTTAATTCCAATACTTTTTATTGAATTCAAATTCCATCACCTGCCATGATGGGATTCAAATCCGGGTCCCCAGAACATTAGCTGAGTTTCTGGATTAATAGTCTAGCGATAATACCATGAGGCTATCCCCTCTCAAGAGAGGAGCTCACTGATTCTTCTCCCCTCTATTGCTTTGACATAAAAGTGAGACCCCCTCCCACCCCACCACCGATTTTTGTGAAATAGTCCACAATTAACTCAGAAGCAGGCCTTAAATCCCTTGTTTCCATTCTCCACCCCCACTCCTGGCTACACCTGGGAATCCGCCTCATGAGGAATGCCGGAGCAGAATGCAAGCTCTAATGAAGAAGAGTCATGTTCAACTTGGGGCAGCACGGTAACACAGTGGTTAGCACTGCGGACCATAAGACAAAGGACCAGAAGTAGGCCATTTAGCCCATTGAGCCTGTTCCAATACAGCTGCTAATCTTTAAATAAAACACACAACAGGATTGGGCAGTTTACAAAAGTATTAAGCTGGCCCTGTGGTGAGAATTTGCAAGGCTTCAGCAGCGCGCCCTGAGCGTAATTTTAAAATCTAATGACTGATTAGACACTCTTCAGCAGATATTACCTTCATTCAGTCTGTGTGCAATCAAAACCCTGACCTTCCGGTTGCTTGCTATTTTAACACACAATTCTGCTCCCATGCCTGTCCATGGCTTGCCGCAATGTTCCAGTGAAGCTCAACACTAACTGGAGAAACAGCATCTCATCTTCTGGCACTTTACAGCCTTCCAGTCTCAACATCAAATTCAACAACTTCAGATGATTTGCTCTGCCCCACCTTGGCCCCCTTTTATTTTCATTCTATTTTATTTAGTTTTTTTTTAACTGTTCTTTACCTTTTATTTCTTTATGGTCTTTCTTCATTTTTTCTTTCCTCCCCCCCCCCCACCCCACCCCACCCCACCCCATTTCATCCCCCTTCCATTTCCTTTTCTTCCCCGCTTCCCCTTTTCTACATCTCCCTCTGTTCCATTCACCCCTTCCCCAACATCTCCATCTGTTACAGCTTCTCTGCCATTTGGCCATTCACACCCTTTATTCTCTCTGTGGATAGCCATTAGCAGTCTTTCCCCCTGGTTTCTATGGTTATGACTCATCTTTCATTCCCTCCCCCTGCAGTATAAATATCTCCCACTTTCTATGTCTTTTACCTTTGGCAAAGGACTCGAAACATCAGCTCTCTTCTCCCAAAGAGAATATGAACATAGAACCCTATGGTGCAGAAACAGGCCCTTTGGCCCATTGAGTCCTCACCAACCACAATCCCACCCAGGCCCTAACCCCATATCCCTACACATTCACCCACTAATCCCTCTAACCTACACATCCCAGGACACCAAGGGGCAATTTTAGCATGGCCAATTAACCTAACCTGCACATCTTTGGACTGTGGGAGGAAACCAGAGCACCTGGAGGAAACCCACACAGACATGAGGAGAATGTGCAAACTCCACACAGACAGTGACCCAAGCTGGGAATTGAACCCAGTACCCTGGCGCTGTGAAGCAGCAGTGCTAACCACTGTGCTACCATGCCGCCCTTACAGATACTGCCAGACCTGCTGAGATTTTCCAGCATTTTCTCTTTTTTTTTGTTCCAGATTCCAGCATCTGCAGTAATTTGCTTTTATTACCTCCTTTCCCTTGCCTAATATCTGCCCCTTGCCCTCACCCCTAACCCCCCGACTCACAGGTTTCACTGAAAAGCACTGATCTTGCCAGCACTATTCCTACTGTTTGGAACTGCACTCACATGTCTCCAATGTACAGATTAGGCCAGACCTCATCGATGCGGCTGAGTGGAACTCTGTTGTTGCGTAAGATTTCCTCCAGCTCCATGACTGTGGGAGTGTTGGCCTTTGGAGTAGAGTTCTCGGAAAAAGTGGGATCGCCGCTGGATTGAGTTACTTTGTTTGATGCCATTAGAACCTGTTTTGTTATTTCTGTGGTTCAGAAGCACTGTTCAGTGTTTACCATGCGGAGTCCTGCCCTGCCAGCCTTGGATCAAGGCCAAACTACGTGATGTTTATCAACAGGTGCGAATACAGATTCTGCTGAGCAACACGATACTCTAACTCAGTCTCTAAATTCAGATCATACAGGTTCCAGAGTAAAATGCTATTTAGGAAAGAATGAAAGGTAAAATAAATGAAAAAAATTCTTTTGGGTGGGATTTCTGGCCTCTCATGTGTCACACACAAGATACTCCATTTTGACAAGGCCTCCAATTAGGTCAACTTCAACAGCGATGAAGTGAGCCAGGACCCTGGAGCAGTGGGATTTGCAGCGATCCTCAGAGGCCATTGACTATTCATGAGGTTCCTTGGCAAGGCACGTTTCAAAACTCTGACTCAAGAACAGCTTCTTGCTATTCTCTCTTCTACCTTCTTTTGGGGGAAAAAGATACAAAAGTCTGAGTTCACCTACCAACCAACACAAGAACAGTTTCTTCCCTGCTGCCCTCAGACCTTTGAATAGATCTACCTTTTAGAATCAGAGAACCCTACAGGGCAGAGGGAGGCCATTGGGCCCATCAAGTCTACACTGATTACATATTAAGCTGATCTTGCTATATACCCTAGCTATGACTGTAATGCCACATTCTGCAACCTCCCCTTTCCTTTTGCCCTATGTACTCTATGAACTGTTTGTACAGCACATGAGAAACAATACTTTTCACTGCATCCCAACACAATCCAGGGGGCAGCACGGTTGCACAGTGGTTAGCACTGCTGCCTCACAGCGCCAGGGACCCGGCTTCAATTCCTGCTTCAGGACACTGTCTCTGTGGACTTTGCATGTTCTCCCTGTGTCTGTGTGGGTTTCCTCTGAGTGCTCTGGTTTCCTTCCACAGTCCAAAGATCTGCGGGTTAGATTGATTGGCTATGTTAAATTGACCCTTAGTGTCAGGAGGATTAGCAGAGTAAATACATGGGATTACAGGAATAGGGTCTGGATGGGATTGTTGTCAGTCAGATTTGATGGGCTGAGTGTCCTCCGTCTGCACTGTAGGGATTCTATGTGACAATAATAAGGCAAATGAACTCAAATCAAAATGCGTAAACAGGAAGTTACCACCTGCTCAATACAGCTAGCTGGTCTTCAACCATAACAAACTTACCATGCAAGTTTGCACTCGATACCTAGGAAGTGCCCATAATTCATACCTTTGAATATTACAGATCCTGGACATTATTGAGAGATCCACACATACTCTAGTGTTGGCTCCTCCCTCACTACATGTACCCATAGAGGGCAGGGCTGATGGTGCTCGTGGGGTAGTCCCAGAATCCTGCACAGAGAAGGGACAATGATACTCATGCTACCCAATTTATTGGTGGTGCAGACCCATGGCATGTTAAAGATGTGATTCCCACGTCTGGAAAGGTCTCTCGGAGAGTTCCAGCACAGTCTCACAGATCATCATTGCCTTGCTGTATGTTGTTCAGAGGGAAGGACTTACCAGATTCCCACGTGGAGAAGCTGTACATCACCTTCGATGAGGTGGGTTTCAAAGTTTTAGCTTAAGTTTATTTATTAGTGTCACAAGTAGGCTTATGTTAACACTGCAATGAAGTTACTGTGAAAATTGCCTAGTTGCCACACACCTGCACTTGCTTAGGTACACAGAGAGAATTTAGCACAGCCGACGCACCTAACCAGCACGTCTTTTGGATTGTGGGAGGAAACCAGAGCACCTGGAGGAAACCCATGCAGACATGGGGAGAATGTGCAAACTCAACACAAAGTGACCCAAGCTGGGAATTGAACCTGGGTCCCTGGCACTGTGAGACAGCAGTGCTAACTACTGTGCCACCTTGCTGCCCCGTTTAGGGGGATGAGGGCATTGAGTTTGAGGAAGCCAAGGTTTCAGGGGAAAGGGCCATTGTTATGGCCAGACAAGGCAAGCATGTGTGTGAGATTCCAGGAAGGGGTGATGAGATGCAGTAAGTGCCCTGTTGGACAAGTGCCCTACACCGTGAACCTTCTTCTATTCCTCTAATTTCACTCTCTCACTTCAATATGAGGGTGAATAGTTACACATCAGGCTCGCAATGTCCTGACCCTTTGAAGGATGATGAAGCCTCCTTGGGCTGTGGAGCAGGAGGGGATGGTGTCACAGGGAGAAGGGGTTCGGATTGGCTGGACAACCCTGGAGACACCTGGGTGGATGAAGCCCGGGGGCGGGGCAGGGGGGGTTCACCTGCAGGTCCTCAACCCTATGGGTGTCCAAGGTTCCTTCTCTATGAACGGTATGCTTTATCTGTATAGTGCGCAAGAAACAATACTTTTCATTGTATGCCAATACATGTGACAATAATAAATCAAATCAAAGTTTGTGACCTTGTCTTGTGTAAAGACAGGTGGAGAGAGTGTGAGCAGAACGTGTGCTGGGGCAGATGATGAAGATGCCTGGCATCTGTAGGTGGTGAGGGGCACCATAGACAGGATAAGAACATGATCCCCATTCAACGTTGGTCAATAACGTGCTTTGCCCAGCTTTCCCAGGGGAGCCAAACAGAGATGTGCCTCTGCAGCATTGAGTGTGGCCCAGGAGCGTTAGGAATGCTTTTGCCTGCCCTTCGGAACAAACCGCTTGCAGTAAGATTGGAACCACCCCCCCACCTCTTAGGATCATAGAAACTCTTCAGCACAGAAGGAGGCCATTCGGCCCATCAAGTCTGCACTGACAACTAAGCCTTATCCCTGTAACCCCACAAATTTACCCAGCTAATTCCTCTAACCTACACATCCCAGCACACCAAGGGGCAATTAAATATGACCAATCCACCTAATCTGCACGGCTTTGGAGTGTGGGAGGAAACCAGAGGAAACCCACGCAGACACGGGGAGAATGTGCAAACTCCACACAGACAGTGACCCAAGCTGGGAATCGAACCTGGCTCCCTAGAGCTGTGAGGCAGCAGTGCAAACCACTGTGCCACCATGCCACTCATTTTCACCATCATCCAAACACTCCCCTCCTCTCCCAGTTCAGAGATTGGGCCCCCCCACCCACCCCCTGGGACGAGGTCACACCCCTTCCCCAGGATCAAGAGTGGACAATGTCCCACACTCTCACTGTCAGCTGCAGGCTCTGTGGTTGTGACCTGCTCTGGAAAGCTGTCCATCGAATTGGAGGAGGGGCCAGCCTATCAGGCTGACCTATGGGCAAGGATCAAGTTTGCAAAATAAGTCACAAGTTGTGTAGCCAAAACCACAAGACACAAGAGGAAATGTGGTGTCTGGACTGAAACTCTTCTCATCACCTTCTTGGAATCAGGAAATCCACTCCTGTCAACCTCAGGAGGAGAACATCTTCAGTAACATTCCTTCCTGATAGGGTCACATTCTAATCACATTTATGTATACCTGTATTCGTGATTCAAGGTCCGACTGATATGGATGAAGCTAACTCAGCGTTCAATCATCCAGTTATCCGTTATCTTCAAGTGAGCAAGTTCCTCTTAACTTTCCTGTCCCAAGATGTCCACACCCCGACGCCATTCCTGAAACGAAGGTTTAACAGACTTTGAACAGGCTGCTCCAGAATCACCTTCAGGTTCTGAGAATGGTAAGTCTGCCAGATGGAATCTGTCTTTTCTGATGATAATTCAGCCAGATAACTGAATCATCATCGACGTTTGAGTGTAGTTCTTTTACTTAACAAGAGTGGGAATTCTATATTTAAATCCTTTACTCCAGTGCAAGAACAGTATTATAATGTAAAGATCCAGTCCCAATGTCTCGCGGAGGCAGATTATTGTCTTGTTAGGACTAGTTATGTATTTGCTAAATGCTCATGAATTTGAACTTGGATTATTTATCCTAAGGGCCTGATTTTAACTCAATCAAAACGCATTCAATTTAACAGAGTTAAATTTAGGTTTTGAGACACTGTCTACAGTTAGCCAGTTTCCTGTCTCCTATCTTTAACCGTGGTGGGACATTGGTTGCCCTCAATTCCCACCGCAGTGTTATATCTGGTGAATCGTGCTTTCCAAAAGCACCTAATCAAAGCTCACAATGCAGTGTAGTGCTGCAGGGATGTAACACTGCCAGATACACTCTCCTTCAGATTCAATGTTAAACGGAGGTTTTCCCTTGCTCTCTGGGATGGGTGGAGCAATGTACATTATCTCATAGCATGATTGAAAGAAGGGCAGGTTCCTGATGTTCTGACAAACAGTTATCCCTCAATAAATGTCACAAACTAAAGACTATCTGTTTATTTCTTTGCTCTCTGTGAGGCGGTGTCAAAGGCTGTGGGCAGGTTGAGAAGGATGAGGAGAGATGGTAATACAGAGGATTTAATTTTAAAGTTTATCTATTGGTGTCGCAAGTAGGCTTACATTAACACTGCAATTAAGTTACTGTGAAAATCCCCTCGTTGCCACACTCCAGCGCCTGTTTGGATACACTGAGGAAGAATTTAGCATAACCAGTGCACCTAACCAACACATTTTTCGGACTGTGGAGGAAACCGGAGCACCTGACATGGGGAGAACACGTAGACTCCGCACAGTCACCCAAGACTGGAATCGAACCCGGCTCCTGGCGCTGTGAGGTAGCAGTGCTAACTACGATACCACCATGCCGCCCCGCTGTGACTTTGATCAGGGTTGTGTCGGTGCTGTGACAAAGCTGAGGTTGGAGAGATTCTAACATAGGTTTGTGGGGAAATGTGCGCGTGGATTGGGGAGGCGGATGCTCACGAAATTTGGAGAGAGAAAGAAACGTGATGATATCATATCAGAGAATTCCAACAGTGCAGGAGACCATTCAGCCCATTGCGACTGCACTGACCACGATCCCACCCAGGCACTATTCCAATAATGCCACACATTTACCTTGCTAATCCCCCTGACACTAGAGTCAATTTATCATGACCAATCAACCTAACCCACACGTCTTTGGAGCATGGGAGGAAACCGGAACACCCAGAGGAAACCCACACAGACACAGGGAGAATGTGCAAACTCCACACAGACCCGAGGCCAGAATCGAATCCGTGTCCCTGGCAATGTGAGGCAGCAGTACTAACCACTGTGCCACCCTTCTGACCCTGATGGGTCAGTGGTTGGCAAAAACAGAGAGGGGAAAGGACATATTTCCTGGGGAGTGGGGTAATGATGATGATTTTGTGAGGCAAGTAGCTGAGGTGAGGGAACCATTTACAATATTGGCTAGTACAGGGGCCAGGAAGGAATGCTGGGTGGCCAGCAGTAGAGTGGAAAAGGAGTCTGCTGGACAACATGAGCTCAAAAAGCAGATAGGAGCAGTGATAGGAGAGAACATAGAACATTACAGCGCAGAACAGGCCCTTCGGCCCACGATGTTGCACCGACCAGTTAAAAAACAATGACCCACTAATCTAAACCAATCCCTTTTCGTCCATAAACCTATCCACGGATCTCTTAAACGCCCCCAAACTAGGTGCATTTACAACTGCAGCAGGCAGGGCATTCCAATCCCTCACCACCCTCTGGGTAAAGAACCTACCCCTGACATCCGTCCTATAACTACCCCCCCTTAATTTAAAGCCATGCCCCCTCGTGCTAGCTTTCTCCATCCGAGGAAAAAGGCTATCACTATCCACCCTATCTAAACCTCTAATCATCTTATATGTTTCAATAAGATCCCCTCTTAGCCGCCTTCTTTCTAGCGAAAACAACCCCAAATCCCTCAGTCTCTCCTCATAGGACCTCCCCTCCATACCAGGCAACATCCTGGTAAACCTCCTCTGCACCCTCTCCAAAGCCTCCACGTCCTTCCTGTAATGTGGGGACCAGAACTGCACACAGTACTCCAAGTGCGGCCGCACCAGAGTTGTGTACAGTTGCAACATGATGCTGCGACTCCTAAATTCAATCCCCCTACCAATAAACGCCAAGACACCGTATGCCTTCTTAACAACCTTATCTACTTGATTCCCAACTTTCAGGGATCTATGTACACATACACCTAGATCCCTCTGTTCATCCACACTATTCAAAGTCCTCCCGTTAGCCCTATACTCAACACATCTGTTATTCCTACCAAAGTGAGAAAGGAACATTGTGGGAAAGGGGATACATTGTGGAGCGATCTGGCTCGATGGTCAGGTGGATGGAAGGCGTGCAGCAGCTGAGGAGGTGGAATGGATACTCACATTCTTAATGACAAAAAAATCCATGAATGAGCTCCTCGTACTCATTGGAGATGAGGGTGGAGGAAAGCTGAGAAGGAAGTGGGGATAATCTTTGCTCTCCGGATAATCCTGGAGTACTGAGTATTTAGCCAGAAGAGGGTGAGGACGCATGATATATTTTGGTCAGATCTAACAATGGATGGCCAAAGCAACTAGTGCTCCTTGTATTTAAAATAAAACAATACAAATATTGCCTTGAAAATCTACCATAAGTTGCAGTAACGTCTGTGATTAATAACATCCATCAACCATTTTAGATTCAACTCTGTGTGACTAAAATGACAGGATGCAGTTTAAAAAATAAGAATTTCCCATTTAAGGTGGAGATGAGAAAAATCGTTTTCTGTGAGGGTTGTGAATCTTCGGAGTTCTCTTCATCAGAGAGTGGTGGAGGATGAATGTTTTCAAAGCAGAGGTAGGAAGATTTTTGACTAACGAAAGAGTCAAAGACTATTGGGGGTCAGTGGAATGTGGACTTAAGGTCAGCCATGATCTTATTGAAGGGTGGAGAAAACGCGAAGGGCTGAATGGCCTACTTTGGCTCCTAATTTGGATGTTCATACATTCTACAATTTTTAACTCCACCTCTATAGAAACTAAAGCCAATATTTATTTTGTTCCTTTGCCTTTCCCTCAGTCTCCATGACAGGTCTACATATTGCTCCATTCCCATCATAACTGTCCTCAACTGCTAACATGCCTTAAAAATCTTTTCTTTGTCCCAGTGTTTTTGTTTGTATATTTGTTGAACAAAAATGATTGTTTTCACATATTATTTGATATGGAGTCACTCAATCCTGGTACGTCCAGAGTACAGCTCCCAGACTGAGTGAGACTCTACAGGGAATTAGTTACTTTTTCATAATCACAGAATCCCTACGGTGCTGAAGGAGGCCATTCGGCCCAACGAGTCTGCACCAACCACAATTCCACCTAGACCCTATCCCCATAACCCCACATATTTACCCTGCTAATCTCTTGACACCTAGGGGGAATTTGGCATGACTAATCCACCTAACCTGCACGTCTTTGGAGTGTGGGAGGAAACCGGAGCCCGCCCCCCGCCCTCGAGGAAACCCACACAGACATGGGGAGAACGTGTAGACTCCACACAGACAGAGACCCAAGCCAGAATCGAACACAGGTCCCTGATGCTGTGAGGCTGCAATGCTAACCAGTGTGCCGCCCAAACAGAAAACCTGGCAACTCCAATTTCTGGTACTGTTTTGAAGACGTTTTGAACCATAGAAAAGTCATCGTAAATTCCTGGCTCTTCGAAAGAACTGTGCAGTTAATCCTATTGCCTTTTCTTTATAGCCCTTTGATCTCCTCCCCCATTCCCACCCACCCCGCACTTTTTAAGTATATATATTTCATTTTGAAAGTTACTATTGAATTTTCTTTCACTGCGCACCCTTGTTTTGGGGGTCTCAAAGCTGGAGGGAGAGGAATCTGGTGTTCATGGATTGCAGGACACATGAACGTACACCACTAACAGTTACTTTTTATCTGGAGCACAATCGCTTATTCTATAACCAAATATAGATAACTAAATTTGTAGATCACACAGAGATGGATGGAAAGTATGTTGTGAAGTAGACATAAGAAGATTGTAGGTAGATACAGATGGTTTGACAGTGTGCAGAATTCATGCAGATAGAGTATAATGTGGGAAAATGTGAAGTTGTTCACTTTTACATAAAGAAAATGTGAAGTTGTTCACAGAAAGAATAAGCAGCAGAGCACCACACAACTGAACAACCAGTGCAGAATTCGAACGTCCGGTCTCCATGTTGTACTCGACGGCTGGCGATACCTCCAGGGCTGCGGGCGTCGCTGTGTGTGGAGTCCGGGCTGTACCTCGAGTACTGCAGGTGGAACTGTGCCCTTAGTCCGAGCACGACCTCCAGTGCTGCGGATGGCGCAATGTCGGGAGTCAAGGCAGCATCCCTAGAGCTGCGAGTGGCGCTGTGTCTGGAGTCAGGGCAATCCCTCCAGTGCTGCGGGCGGCGCTGTGTCTGGAGTCCGGTATCCAGGTTATGCGAGGCTGCTGGTGGAGCTGTGTCGGCAGTCCGCATTGTACCTCCAGGGCTGCGGGTGGCGCTGTGTCGGGAGTCAAGACTGTACCTCCAGGACTGCGGGTGGCGCTGTGTCTGGAGTTCAGCGTCCGGGCAGTGCCTCCCGTAGCTGCGGATGGCGCTGTGTCTGGAGTCCGGGCAGTTCCTCCAGTGCTGCGGGTGGCGCTGTGTCTGGAGTCCGGGCAGTGCCTCCAGTGCTGCGGGTGGCGCTGTGTCTGGAGTCCGAGCAGTGCCTCCAGTGCTGCGGGTGGCGCTGTGTCTGGAGTCCGGGCTCCGGGTTGTGCGGGGCTGCAGGGGACGCTGTGTTATGTTGCTGTGTGGAGGTGCTGGTGATGAAACTGAGTCGCGATCCGTTGGGCGTCCATCTGACATAGGGGCCGGACCCCGGCTTTCCGTGAAGAGGCAGAATCGGCTGCTGACACGGAGCGGGTGTATGGGGTAAGTAAGAGCCGCCCGGAGAGTTTGAAGTGGGCAGTAGCGGGGCTGCTGTTAAGGCCCAGGTGGAACGGCGGTGGGGCAGGGTTACAGCCAGAGCTCCATCGCTGACTGTTACCTCTGAGTGCCTGAACAATACTGTCTGCTCATTCACAAGCCTTTACCTAACAGGCTCTGTGATGTGAGAAGCAGGTCAGTAAGAAATCTGTCCAATTTAATTCATTCAGTGTATCTGGTTGAAGGTCAATGAAACCTAACAGATAAATACTATACTGACTGGCAAATAACTTTTAGGATCTGGTTCCAGTGAGTAGATTGTTTACTGGATCTGAATTCTATATTTTTTTTTAAGTTTATTTATTATTATCACAAGTAGGCTCACATTAACACTGCAATGAAGTTACTGTGAAAACCCCCTAGTTGTCATACTACAGCGCCATTTCGGGTACACTGAGAGAGAATTTAGCACGGCCAGTGCACCTAACCAGCACGTCTTTCAGACTGTGGGAGGAAACTGGAGCACCCGGAGGAAACCCACGCAGACGTGGGCAAAACGTGCAGACACTGCACAGTCAGTGACCCAAGCTGGGAATCAAACCTGGGTTCCTGGTGCTGTGAGACAGCAGTGCATTGCCCTGGGATAGATTCTATCTATCTCTGTATCTGTCACTGTATCTATTGTTAGTGTGTGTGAAAATGGCAGCTTTGTTTGTTATTACTCCAACTGGAAAATTAGATTGATATGGAAATTGTTTATTCAGTAAACATGATCAGAGGTTTATGAATGATGCATGTAAATTAGTGTTTGGGAAGCTTGTTTTCTTTCTATTTGGGTCAGAAGGGCGGTGCCATTTGCAAACGTACTAAATTACATGATTTCGTTTGTGTGTTGCTGTTAATGGGTTTAATTTGGGAGATCCTCAAGAAGATCAAAGATCAGTAACGGATCTATTAAGTTGGCAGACCCACTTGCCCGAATAATGAAGTGACCTGAAACCAGAAAGTGAGCTGCAGTCAATCTGTCAGGGGTACATCTGCAGAACGTGAAGCTACACCACACCAAACATTTACTCAGTGTGTGGCCACAGTGTCCTGTTGGAATGCATCTAAGTGGCCGACAAGGGCAAAAAGCCTGAATGCTTTATAGAATGATTAGTTTTATGAACATTAGCTGTGGAAAGATTATTTAATTTTGTGCATTCTACATATATTTGCACTTTGAGTTATCAATCTCTCTCGTTTGGGGGGAGGGGGGAAGATTCAACAGCCCATGTTTCCCCTGAGACCTGCCAAACTGAGAGAACTGGCTTCATGATTCTTATCCAATTGCAAACTGGCCACGATTCCCAGGCATTGGAAGGGCGAACAGCCTGATGAACATTTGGCAACAGTGTGCTTTTCTTCATATTGCTCAACTGATAATGACCTCATTTTCAGCTTCCTTATTCTGACTCATGGTTTCAAAGCTTGTGATTTGTACATGACCTGCAGACTTTATTCCCTTAATCATCATCCTTCAGTGTGCTATACTGGAATAGTTTTGGACTGTAAAATGCAGATCTTTACCCATGCCAACCTGTGTGTGGAGAATTTTTACAGCTTTGAAGACTAATATCTAGCATTTCTAGCTGTGCAGCAATCAACCAATCCAATACTGCTTACAGGAGTCAGTGACTTTAATCACCATCAATAGTTTGGTAGAATTTTCCAGCCCTTCCCACTGGAGTCTTCCAGTCCCGGTGAAGTCAATGGACTCTTGGCTGGCTTCGCGCAGGATGAAAATCGTGGCTTTTGCCTTTGGAGGTATGCAGTGAAAACCCTTTGCCAGCTGGGAGGCTGTAAATCTGAAGTAATATAGGCAGCACCATATTAATAATGAGCCAGTGTACACGTCCTCAGATATGACAGCTCAGTCTCCCTGTCTGAAATTGCATCCAGTGATGCGTGTGTAATGTCACCTGGATTACGCAGAAAATAAACGGGGGTTTCACAACACCAACTCAGTTTAAAGTTTGCAACCCAAAGTAATCAACTGGTGTGAATGAATGAATGAACGAATGTGTGAAGTTTTCCTCACAATTCTAATACTATTATTGGGCATTGCTAAACAGCCATCCTGTCAAATATTCTAGGCTGCTAAAATAGCACCAGTAACTGGAATGGCTATAGCTCCAAATCTTGCTTTGTACAACAAATGCATTTGAATACAAGAAGTCTGTATTGCCACACTCAATTTCTTCCCATTTTCTTATTGTGAAAAATGGGATATGCAGAATATTAATAGGATATTAGATAATTTTTACTCAAGTCATAAGGGCTGTCGACCAGACTTGGGGGAATTTACTTGCAGTTATTTGAGTGTAACCTTGAAGGGGACAAAATTATCATTTGCTCCGGAGTATTTCTACCCTTGGTTGCATGTCCTTGCATCCTAGAATTATAGGCTAAGATATGAAGTTGTGTGCCATATCATTTCCAAAGATCTGTCACTGTAACGTGACAGTTCAGCTGATACGGTAGCTGTTGGGCAGTAACCTATTAAACCTCCTGACTTAGCACCTGGGAGACATTTTGCAAGAAGTTCAGATATTAGTATGTCCTGTGGGTATTTGGGTCACTTATTGCAAGCAGGAGGGATACATGTTTGTTTAAGAGGTGAACTGAAAACAATTAGAGTAAGGTAAGGATCAAGTTTTACATCAACGTTTTAGTGCATGTGGTGTGATTAATTCTCCATATTCCAAGGCGCAGGAACTGAATCCCATGAATCTGATTGTCTTAATCGACTGTTTACTTATTTAATTACTATAAATAACAATATGTTACTAAATCTAATTGGTACCTTAGCTGCAGTATAATTGTGATGCAATTTACTTGCTGTAAGAGTGTGGAGGACTCGAAGACAAAGGATTCACATAAATGAAAATAGTGATTTATTTAAAAAAAAATCCTCAAATGTGCTCAATGACCCAGACAATGAGCATGTAAGGCTTACACTGAGTGTATGTAGTGAGTGAGGACTCGCATACAGATGTGGTCACAGAATCCTACAATGCAGAAGGAGGCCATTCGGCCCATCAAGTAGACAACGACCACCATCCCACCCAGGCCCTAACCCCCATGCATTTGCCCTAGATAGGGCCTCTGATACTAAGGGACAATTTAGCATGGCCAATCCACCTAATGTGCGCATTTTTTGGACTGTGGGAGGAAACTGGAGCACCCGGAGGAAACCCATGCAGACTCCGCAGACAGGGTACCTGAGCCGGAAATTGAATCCGGGTGCCCTGGCACTGTGGAGCAGCAGTGCTAACCACTGTGCTACCAGCACTGTCCCTGTTGCTGGTCATGAGGAAAACAACTATGGTAAAAGGCCAATAAAATCTTGTACGAATGATTATTTGCAGCTAACTTGGTCCGTTGTTTGCCTTTTTTAAAACTTGCCCCCTGCCTGCAGCTGAACAAACTTTCTGAGCTGGTCTTCTGTGCTGACTCTTATCAAAGTCTGATAGATTTCACCAACTCAAATAATTTAATGGGATAAATGACATTCTAAAATGTTTGTTCAGACCAAAAGGCGCTGACCTGTCCCAATTGTGTGTTCTGTTTTGTGGAATAGAAAGAATGATTTTTCTTGCTGTTGTTTAGTTGAGTTTTTGAAGGAAGGAATCAGCTTTCAGGAGAGATTAAAATGTTACGTGCTTCAGGGACGTTGGAACAGATTGCTAATTGTTGCTGATACTGTGATTTGTTGGCGTACACTTCAGAAAGATCCTGGGCAATGCTCTGTACTGTATTTCACTTTCAGCTGGAGCGGAGTGAGATTGCAGCTTTCAGTACAGTGCGAGTGGAATAGGAGTATGTGAGCTGGTGTTAAATTGCTACTTTATTTGCTTCTGTGAAGCACCTTTGGATGTTTGACTATGTCGCAAGTGCTGTATAAATACAGGTTGTTGTTCTGCAGTACCCTTTTCAAATGCTTTTTGAACGTCTGAGTTACACTGTTCCTCCTTACCTACCCTGCTAGTTACAGCCTCAAGAACCTCTAATAGATTTTTCAAACATGAATCTCTTTTCATAAATCCATGTTGAAACTGCCCAAATGTGATTTTGTAAGTGCCCTGTTACCTAAATAATAGATTCTAGCATTTCCCCTACTACTGTCAGAGAAACCGCCTATAGTTACTTCCCTGTTTCACTTATCCTACTTTCCTATGTTTGCTGCCTTCCACTCTATTATAAAATCCAGGGAATTCTTGAAGATCAAAGCCAGCATGCCCACAATCTCTGGAGCCACTCTTTTAAAACTCCAGGAATTAGGCTATCAGGTCTGGTGGATTTGGTTTCATTAATTTCTCTAGTCCTATTCTCGCGCTAGCACTAATTTCTTTCAGTTCTCATTCTCACTTGACCCTTGATTCCCCACTTTTGTCGGACTGTATGAAGTTGTGTTTAACATCCATTTGAAGATAAAGGGGGATTAATGGCTGTCCAGTATTTGGATTTTCACTGTGAAGGCTGATATAATATATTGGTTTGATGTCTTTGCCATTATTCTGATTATAAGTTTAGTTTTTCCCTAAAAGGGAGCTGTGTTTAGTTTTGATCTGTTCCCTTTCACATACCTATAGAAACAATTAAAATTATTACAAGCTATTTTATCTTTTTTGTTAATTTACTCGCATCTGTTTCCTTTCTGGCCATCTAAAGGAATGAACCATAGGTTGGAACTAGTGGCACAGACGGTGTGAGCTCTGTCACAGGGTTGGAGGCTGTTGCAAATATTTTGAAACAAACATTCAGAATGCTCTTCCATGTGTTGGGGCTTCTCAAAGCCTACCTTGAGAGAGGAATGAAACAGGATAACCATTGTACCTTTAAATAGGCATGGACGATAACTTCTGAATACATTGCATGCTTGTGACAAATCGTAGATGAATGATTCTGTTGGAAAAGCCCACGTTGACTTGGGTGTTCTGTGTATGAACTGAGAGGTGTTAAGTGGAGTCCATTGGTTGTCTTTGTCCTGCACTTCTGTACATTTCATTGTATTTACGTTAAAGTTTTAGTTAAAGCAACCTGAGTTCATTGACCTTAATCAACATTCTAGTTGCATTTTATCAGTCTCTTCAATTAAAATTGTTACAATCCAGCTGGGCGACCCAGGCTCTGTCCTGTAAACAACAAACCTCGTGTTTCTGACCTTGCCTGTACTGACATCCTGAGGTTGAAGTTTTGAGCTCATTGGCCAAATATTGCTGCAGATCACTTGAGCGTTCGGCTGTGATAAAATGCTTAAACTTTTGTGCGTGCGAGAGGAGAGGAAAAAGCCTGTATGTTATGTTTTTTATTTGCTGAAAATTCAAGCAGTATGTATCCTGAATTCCATCGGAACTTACTGGCGACAGAGTGACAGTGCTGGTGAAAAGGGATTAGAAATAGCAAAACATCAAGGTAACATTTTTAAAAGCCTTGTCTTTAAAGCATTGGAATCCATTAGTTATTTTCCGTACACAAGTGCCCCAGTTTTATTTGGCATATTAATAATGTGCCAGTATTCTCTGTGAATCACAAAAACGATCATGCAGAAATGGCAAATAATTGGGAAGGAAGGAAAGTGGAATGTTAGCCTTTACTGCACGAGGGATGGAGTGGGGCTGCACCTGAAGTACTGTTAGGCTCCTTTACTTAAGGAGGGATGTATTTGCGTAGGAGGCAGTTAATGTTCACTAGGCTGTGGAATGAAGGGGTTGTCTTATGAGGAAATGTTGAGTAGGTTGGAATTTAGCAGAATGAGAGATGATCTTATTAAGACATCTGTAATTCTGAGGGGCCTTGACAGTGTAGATGCTGAGAGGATGTTTCTGCTCATAAGACATAGAAGCAGAATTAGGCCACTTGGCCCATCGAATCTGCTCCGCCTTTCAATCATGGCTGATATTTTTCTTGTCCCCATTCTCCTGCCTTTTCCCCATAAACCCGATCCCCTTATTAATCAAGAACCTATCTATCTTTGTCTTAAAGGGACTCAATGACATGGGGGGACACAGTTTTGAAAATATAGAGTCACCTATTTGAGACTCGTGGAGATGCCGGCATTGGACGGGGGTGGGCACAGTAAGAAGTCTCTCAACACCAGGTTAAAGCCTAAAAGGTTTATTTGGAATCACAAGCTTTCAGAATGCTGCTCCTTCATCAGGTGCACCGAAAGGTCATGATTTCAAATAAACCTGTTGGGCTTTAACCTGGTGTGGTGAAACTTCTTATTTGAGACCGAGATGAGAAAATTTTTTCTCACAGAGAGCCATTAGTCTTTGGAACTCTCTTCCCCAGAGAGCAGTGGAATCTGGATCAGCAAATATGTTAGTTAGGCCGCTTTTTCATCCACAAGTGTTATGGTTTAGAGACAAGAAAGTGGAGTTAGGGCCACAATAAGATCAGTCATGATCTTATTGAATAATGGCGCTGGTTCCAAGGGCCAAAAGAATTACTCTTGCTCCTATTTCTTATGATCTATTATTAATCAGTTGCCTTTAAATATTTGTAAGGGGTTAAAGTTCTTACTGTGCACGCACTGTGGAACAAGTTGCAAGACTATTCATGTATATGGTTTGGAAAGTTGCGATAATTCTGTAAATAAATAAAAAATAATCAATGATAAATTGCCAGTGATATGGCACTAGACTAATTTAACCTGGATTGTGAAATCCTAAACAGTTTGGAGTTGGGCAGACGTTGGCTAGCAGTGTCAATATGGTGCACGATGAGCTACAAGTTTGAAAATCACCAAGAATGAAACTAATTCCAAGTGCTTTTATTGTAAACTTAAATTTAAAAATTGTATTTAGTGGCAAGAGCTGCTGTTAGTTGATGCTTCTGCTTTTAAAAAGTGCTTTATAATGATAATGTGCTGTCGGCAAAGATGTGCCAGATCCTTAGCAGCGACAAATAATGGTAAGTGCTTCTGCCACATGTATGTCTGTGTTGTACTGGTCCAACTGAGTTCTTCTTAATGACTGGGGGAGTTCTGAGGGCTTCCTGTAGTATAAACAGTGCTTGAACCTCATGGGTATTGATTCTAACTGCATCAAGCAGTTCTAGCTTTGTTGTTCCCTGCCAAATTCATTCACTACTCTAGGATTATCCTGAAGAGTAAGGTTAACCCCTTTTCTCCATACATCTACCAAACATAAACTTGCCCAACTACCCTCTGCATGCGAAGAGCTTGAGGACTGTTTTTTGGTCACAAAGATTGAGACCATCTGTTCATCGCTGCTGTTGCAACTCTGTCACCTCTTGTTCACTGCGTCAAACCACCTTCAAGGATGATCTTCACCTCCTTGCTAACCTTAAGCCTCCGTGTTTCTGTAGTTTCCTGCTTTCCTTTGACCTCTTTCCTAGGGGGTTACATAGATTGGAGAAGTTGGAGCTGTTCTGCTGGAGACAAAAAGATTGTGAGGGGATTTGATTCAAACCATGAAGGATCTGGACAGAGTGGATAGAGAGAAATTGTTGTTCTTGGAGAAAGGGTTGAGAACCAGGGTAAGTTGCACAAAGTTGACAGTGGAGACTGAAAACTTTAGTCTGGGAATTTGATAATTGCAGACTTTCAAGGGTTGATTTCTTTCTAAAGGTTAGTCAAAATGCTAGATGTGTGTTTTACGTTCAGCAAATTGTAGTTTTCTTCAGTGTTAAACAACCTCACTGCTAGAGATAGCTGTGGTTAGTCAATTAGGTAACTAGTTTGAACTGGTTCCCCAGCCAGCAGCAGCAGCTGACTCAGCTCATAGGGATCTGAGCTAATATAAATACAGGAGACACATGGAGCAGATCACTTGAAGGTGATAGTGGAACCCCGAGTGAATAAATCTGGTAAGCGAGAGTTCAGTGCAGAGTGGAAGGAGGTGCTGATCTGACGTTCACAAGAAAGGAGAAGTCCAAGAGTGGGAGCTAGAGACAGTGAACCCTAGCAGTGCAGCCTGGAGGCATTAATTAGGTGTGCAGCCAAGTGTTTGATGAGTTTTTAGTTTTTTCCTCTCTAAAATGGGACAGTAGTTTATTCCAGTGCTGGAAGATGTTATGTATTATACTAAATTTGTAGCATAATTGGTTGAACTCCTTAATATAACTCTGCACAATCATTGGGTAATACTGTAAATTTGAAACCTAATTAATTGACTAAAAGCAGAATAAAGATGGTGAAGGGGGTGGGGTGGGTGATGTGTTACAGTTGAAGCATATGTGTACTGATGGACACCCGTATGATCCATGGTAACCACGTCTGCAGTAAACATTTGCAGTTCGTGGAAGTTCAGCTTGGAGTTGGTGAGTTGGAGCATGAACTTTGGACACTGCAGAGGGGGACAGTTGTTCCAGGAGGCAGTCACACCCACTGAGACTAGGTGCTTCAGACCAGTGAGAGGAGTGTGTGACCAAGAGAGGGGGGTACGGGAATTCAGAAGGTAGCAATTGTCCCAACAGATTCAATGTTTTTGCAGCTTGTGTGGACGGGAGCTAAAGGGTGGATGAGCAAACTGACCATAACACCGGTGCAGGAAACCATTCAAGTTGTGTAGAGTTGTGGGGTGATGCAAAAAGGAACATACCTGCAGTCAGGGACAATATCATTAGACATCTTTCTTCACTCCAGCCAAAATTGTGAGCTTTGAAGGTCATGTTGTCTGCCCAGCGCCAGGGTTAAGGACGCGCCCTCAGGGCTGGAGAAGAATTTGGAGTAGGAGGGGAAGGATCCAGTTGTCATGATCCATGTGGATAAAATGACAAAGGTTCTGCTGAGGGAGTTAGAGCAGTTAGGGACAAAATTTAAAAAGCAGAACCACGAAAAGATAATCTCTAGAATACTGCATGGTTCGCAACCAAATTGGTGAAGGGGAAACAAGATTAAAGAGTTGAATGCATGATTGTGTTGGGAGAAATGGATTCTGGTTCATGGAGCACCAGGACTGCAGAAAGTGGGAGCTTTTTACCTGATCTGTGATGGGCCAAGTATATAAATCACAAATGAACCTCTTTGACTAGATTTGTGTCTCTGCTACAGCACTGAAAAATCTCGAATCGAAGCTTTAAATGACATCCCCTTAGGATTGACCTTGTTTCATTCCGGTGTTGCCTATTCAATTATTGCCACAGTGTTTCCAGCAATGAGTTTCTTCCTGACCCTGCATGCACTCTTACCTCTCCTGTCCCTTCAGGATGTATTGCTGTGGTTCACTGAGGAAGGAAATATGGCTGTGGCTTCAGGATCTATGTTTGGAGCCCTCTTATTCATTGCCTTTACATTGACTGTCCTAAAAGCCCACCCCTTGATCCAAGCATTTAGTCACCCCTTATAATATGTCTTTTTTGGCTTGATATTACTGCATTAAATCATTTGTATTTAAGTAATACTTTTGGTTTCTTAACATCAATTTAGAAGTATGTTTTATTTGTATTAGTCAATGTTTTTGGCTTTACTCACTCCTGTCCTCGCAGCTGTTGGCATTGGGTATTTTGAATCTTGTATTCCATGCATGTTTGCAAATCTTTGTTCTGTGTGTGACATTTGCTCTGAAGTGATGCAATCTGGAACTCCTGGTGTCTGGCCAGGTCTTATCAGAGCTAATTCAGCTCCCTGTCCTTTGAGAGGTAATGCTGACACGCTGAAACCACCCATGGCACTGTCAGGAACAGCAGATGTTCTGGTTTGCTGTTCATTATTTCTCCAACAACAAATATCACCAAAAACTAACAGACTGACAGGCCATTCATCTCTATGCCTTTGCTTAATAACAGCCACTACATGATAAAAATAAATTGTTGTGAGAAGCACTCTGACTAGCAAAGATGCAGTACTCTGCTTTGGTAAGTATTGTCATCATCAACAAGTAGGCAGGAATAATTTGGATTCGAGTCCTGAATTTGCCCCTTGTTATATTTTTGTAATGGCCTATAATGCCTTTTTGATTTGATTCAATTTATTATTGTCATGTGTACCAAAATACAGTGAAAAGTATTGTTTTGCCTGCTATTCAAACAAATCATACCATAGGTCTCAAGAGTTGCTATAGTCCTGTACCATCTTGGAATATGGATACGGTCAATCCATAATGAGAGAAGTCCCACATCCCCATTCTCTCTCTCTGCTCCCTGTATTGTGGGGACTGGCTGCAAATATTTTAGGGCTTTGTGTGGAGGTTATGTTTTATGAACTGAAGGAACATGAGCAATAGGAAAGAAAGAAATGAAGTTTTAAAATAAACTAAAAACAAATTGAAGATAGCAACTTGCACGATGGGTTACTTATTGATTTTTGCGTTTTTCATCTTTACTTCCATTGGTAAATGTCCATTTCTTAATAAATTCTTCAGTCCTTGATTACGTTTTACAATTCAGCATGTGTTAACTGTGGAAGGTCACTGTATTAATGATGACAATACTTACTAAAGCAGAGTACTGCGTCTTTGCTACTCAGAGTGCTTCTCACAGTGATTTTTTATCATGTAGTTATTTACGTTATCATAGATTCCAATTTTCGTCTGACCAAAGCAATGTAGAAACCTTGTTCCTTCAAAATTCTTTAAAGTGGCATTTAAACCAATTGTCTTCAAGTTTATGTTGTGATTTAGAGGGAAACTGAAAGGAGTGACGGAGATAAGAGTAAAGAGTATAGAACAGAAACAAAGCCTGTGGAGGACTAATCGCTGCCACAGTTGACTGAAATATTCAATCGGGGGCAGATTGTATAGAAATAAGTTGGATAATGGAATGAGGCAGAATTGAAGCTTTTGCCACCCGTGGTAATGAAAACAGAAAATCTTGGATAAACTCAGCAAGTCTGGCAGCATCTGTGGAGAGAGAAACACAGTTAATGTTTCAAGACCATTGACTCTACTACAGAACTGGAATTCTGTAAGAGCTCTGTTGCATTCTGGTTCCATAGAACGGTCAATGGATTGAGTTTATCCAGGTATTTATTTCAGATTTCCAGCATCCGCAATATTTAGCTTTTATTTCAGTTGCCTGTGGAACAGATTATAGAAATCATAGAAACCTCACAGTACAAAAAGAGGCCATTCGGCCCATCGAGTCTGCACCGACCACAATCCCACCCAGGCTCCACACCCAATCCGTACATATTTTGCCCACTAATCCTCTCTAACCTATGCATCTATGGTCAATTTAGCATGGCCAATCAACTTAACCTGCACATCTTTGGACTATGGGAGGAAACCGGAGCACCCAGAGGAAACCCACGCAGACACAAGGAGGATGTGTAAACTCCACACAGACAGTGACCCAAGCCGGGAATCGAACCCGGGCCTCTGGAGCTGTGAAGCAGCAGTGCTAATAGTGTGCTGCCATGCCACCCAAGTTATATTGAGGTCAATGTAATCCACATTATAATGAGGTCAAAACATTCAGGAGGAACTAGGGAAGATTTATTGAATGGTGGATGAATATTTTCCAAAATGAATGTAGCAAATGTTATGTAAGCTCACTCAATACTGAGGACAACTGCATTATCACATACTATTCATACTATTTTCAATCTTTGGTTTTGATTTGATTTATTATTGCTACAAGTATTAGTATACAGTGGAAAGTATTATTTCTTGCGCACTATACAGACCAAGCACACCGTTCATAGAGAAGGAAAGGAGAGAGTACAGAATGTAGTGTTACAGCCATAGCTAGGGTGTAGAGAAAGATCAACTTAATGTAAGGCTAGGTCCATTCAAAAGTCTGATGGCAGCGGGGATGAAGCTGTTCTTGAATCGATTGGTATGTGACTTCAGACTTTTTCCCGAAGGAAGAAGGTGGAAGACAGTATGTCGGTGTGTGAGGTATTTAATTACTGGCTGGAAGTGTAGACAGAGTCAGTGGATGGGAGGTTAGTTTGTGTGATCGATTGAGCTTCATTCATGGACCCTTTGTAGTTTCTTGTGGTCTTAGTCAGAGCAGGAGCCATACCGAGCTGTGATACAACCAAGAATGCTTTCTTTGGGGCATCTGAAAGTTGGTGAGAGTTGTACCTGACATGCCAAATTTCCTTAGTCTTCTGAGAAAGTAGAGACACTGGTGGGCTTTCTTAATTATAGTGTCGGCATGGGGGGGATCAGGACACATTGTTGGTGATCTGGACACCCAAAAACTTGAAGCTCTTGACCATTTCTGCTTCGTCCACATTGATGTAGACAGGGGCATGGTCTCCTTTACGCTTCCTGAAGTCAATGACTATCTCCTTTGTTTTGTTGACATTGAGGGTGAGATTATTGTCGTTGCACCAGTTTACCAGATTCTCTATCTCATTCCTGTACTCATCATTTGTTTGAGATTCAACCCGTTACAGTGGTGTCGTTAGCAAACTTGAAAATTGAGTTGGAGGAGAATTTGGCCTCTCAGAATCTGCTTTTCTGTTAATGCAAGATGTTGACGCAAACCAGTTCTAAACATAAAAGTATTTTTCTTGCATTGAAAATACTGTGGAGTATCTTAACATCTTACAATTTAACCCGTGCTTAGCTTAGTTATTGAATGCTGGTCAGCAGTTTTGGGTATTCGAGTCCTGATGTTAAAGAATTGCCTCATCTGCTACAAGTAATTAGGAGGCCCTTATTAAGTTGTTCAAATATTAAGCTGCTTCCAAACAGCAGCTGTGCTGCAGGCAAATGGTTTGCTTGTCTTATGTAACTGGCAGAAACGTAAACTGGACAGAAAGGCTTTTTTTATTTTTAAACTGGAACTTTCCCATTGCTGCAACTCTTGTCATCCCCCAGCCGCTGAACTTTTGATTTAATTTATTATTGTTGCATGTATTTGTATAAAGTGAAACGTATTGTTTTCTTGCGCGCTATACAGACAAAGGACACTGTTCGTAGAGAAGGAAAGGAGAGAGTGCAGAATGTAGTGTTACAGTCATAGCTAGGGTGTAGAGAAAAATCAACTTAATGCGAGGTAGGTCTATTCAGAAGTCTGACAGCAGCAGGGAAGAAGCTGTTCTTGAGTCGGTTGATATGTGACTTTTGTATCTTTTTCCCGACGGAGGAAGGTGGAAGAAAGAATGTCCAGGGTGCGTGGGGTCCTTAATTATGCTGGCTGCTTTGCAGAGTCAATGGATGGGAGGCTGGTTTGCGTGATTGATTAGAACTCCACAACCACTGGGCTCCCTGCACATTGATATCAAGGTGCAGTACCTTGAAATCAACAGCAACAATGCAAGCTGCTGGTTTGAAACGGTTGTACATTTTGTTTCTGTTGGTTAAATTAATGGTTACTTTATCCTTACTAACAGCAATAACTTGTAATTTTTTAAATTCATTCGTGGGGCATAGGCGTCACTGGCTAGCCAGCATTTATTGCCCATCCCTTGTTGCCCCAGGGCAGTTGAGAGTGAACAACATTGCTGTGGCTCTGGGGTCATGTGTAGGCCAGACCAGGTAAGGACGGCAGATTTCCTTCCCTAAAGAACATTAGTGATCCAGATAAGTTTTTCTGACAATTGGCAATAGTTTCATAGTCATCAGTAGATTCCTGATTCCAGGTTTTTATTTTCACAAGTAATTACAGTCCTTATAACATAGAAACATATTTAAAGTTTATTTATTAGTGTCACAAGTAGGCTTACATTAACACTGCAATGAAGCTACTGTGAAAATCCCCTAGTCGCCACACTCTGGCACCTGTTCAGGTACACTGAGGGAGAATTTAGCACAGCCAATGCATCTAACCAGTACACCTTTCGGACTGAGGGGTAACCAGAGCACCCGGAGGAAACCCATGCTGACACAGGGAGGATGTACAAACTCCTCACAGTGACCCAAGCTATGAATCAAACCCAGGTCCCTGGTGCTATGAGGCAGCTCGCTCAATACAGAGTGAGTATTAATTTCATTAATAATCATTAATTTCAATGCAAGGAAAATACTTTTATCTTTAGAACTGGTTTGCGTCAACATCCTGTATTAACAGTCAAGTAGATTCTGAGGCCAAATTCTCCTCCAACTCGATTTTCAAGTTTGCTGACGACACCACTGGATTGAATCTCAAACAAAGATGAGTGCCACTGTGCTGTCCCTTTAAGGCACTTCAGAGGCCTAATATGAAATAGCTGGACATTGAGTTAATGCAGGCCATGACGGATGTTGTTTTAAGAAGTGCTTTGAAGAAAGAGAGTAGTCAGGCCATTCCAAAGCATGGATCCTAGACGGCTGAAGACAAAAATCTGCAAATGGTGGGGCAGAAGGAGAGGGGGATACACATTCCGAGGAACGTAGAGAGCAGAACGGGGCTGGAAGTAGTTGGCGATTAAGAGAATCAAGGCAGTGAAAGGATTTGAGCTTGAAGGTCAGAATTTTAAATTGATTCCTGGTTCTCCAACATCCCCAGACTGCAAGGTTGAATGAGACTTGGTGCAAGAAGGGATATGGGCAGAAAGTTGTGGATGCGCTGATGTTTACAGAGGGAGTCTGACTAGAAGAACATTGAAACTGTTGGGTTTGAATGTAATAAATGCTTGGGTAAGAGTTTAGGCTGCTGATGGATTGAGGTAGGAGTAGAGGTGGGTTAGTGGTGGAAGTAGACAGCCTTTTTGCTGGGCAGGATATGAGATTGGAAACTCAGCTTGGGCTTGAGTAGGACTGTAAAGTTGCAAACAATCTGCTTTGTTGGAAGTGTTGATTGGAAAAGGGTAGGGTTGGTGAGAAATACCAATGTTGTCAAATATGGCCTTTTTAAAACAATAAATGCAATGGGAGCAGAGATGCTGAAGATAATACAAGATTAAAGGGTGTTGGTGAATATGGAGAGAGAGAGATTTTGGGAATAAAAGGAGGTAGGGAATTCAGAGGCCAAATTACAGCAGGAGCTGAGATGGAGATTAAAATTGTCAAGAAGTAGGAGTCACTTGGTGTTGAGACTGAAGGGGCAATGGAGGGAAATATCTTGAGGATCAGTTTTGGGAGCATTTCATTATTATATTGACAGACATTAAACAGTATCTTTTTCATTTGTAGTGGAGAATAAATTAGTCACTTTGAGTTGGATATGTAGAGGACAGGAGCAAATCAAATGCAGTTCTGCGTTTAAACACTGAGCACAAAGGTAAAGAATTAGTTGTTCCTGCAGCATTACTGTATATTTTTATGACTGTGTTGGTAGCTTGATTTGTATCGATGATTCCAGCATCTTGTTTCTGTTGGGAGAATATTAGTTGCAATTTGATGTTACTGATTTGACGCTGCTTCTTTTCCTAGTGTAGACTATCTCTTGAATGTTCTGGAACACATTTAATAGTCTGAGGAGAACTACTCGTTCTCTTTTGCTTCCCCACTGGCCACAGGATAATGCCAAGTTGTTAATGAACCCTAACTCTATTTCAAATGCTTATGTCTGCTCGATTTTATTATATATTTTGAGGAGCGGCTTGCTTGTTGTGCAGGGCTGGGCTGAAGATATGTGTCACAAACGGCAGAGAAAGCAATTCAAGATACTGCCTTTGGAGTTAGTTTTTTCTTCTGCAATGTATTAAGGGTGGGGTTTCATCAATTATCTCTGACATGATTACCCACTTGGTCAATTGGGATATTTTTGTGTGAATAAACCACCTTCTGCTCAATTATGTTTATTGAAAAATGATTACGTTCAAAGGTGAATTCCCAAAACAGATTTTTCAGTGAAATGCAGTCACATCCTGTTAAATCCATCTTTTTTATGTGCCATGGGATAGATTGCACCAATCCTAATAAAACCATGGACTTAGATTCAAAACATTTCTGAAAGCATCTATTTTAGATATGGATTCACATTTCCGAGAAACGTCTGCATTAATGGGCTTGAAGCCTGTGCTAAAAATGGTACAAGAGACTGCAATGCAATTTTTACAAAATACAATATTTATTAATTGTATTTCATTAGCCAAAGATTGGTAGCTAAGGTTATTTATATCTATATTAAAGAGCATTCTTCCTTCAAATGATTTATTTAATTTATTATTGTCACATGTATTAACATTCAGTGAGAAGTATTGCTTCTTGTGTGCTATACAGACAAAACATACTGCTCATAGAGAAGGAAACGGGAGAGTGCAGAATATAGTGTTAAAGAGTTAGAATGAAGTTTTAGAAGCAATTTAGAAGACCGGCAGGGACAGGCAATGTCTTGTGTTGAATTGTCCTAGTAAAATGAAGAATCCTTATTCTTAGAAACATTCTGCAATACAATGGTAAAAATATTTTTTACACTGAACCAGATATTCTGCAAAGTAACCAAATATGTATTTCCACTCACATACACAAAACAAAAACAGAAAAATGCTGGAAAATCTCAACAGGTCTGACAGCATCTGTGGAGAGAATAGAGTCAATGTTTCGAGTCTAGGTGACCCTTCATTTAGCTCTGACGAAGGGCCTTTTCTAGACTTCAAAGGTTGGCTCTACTCTCTCTCCACAGATGCTGTCAGACCTGCTGAAATTTTCCAGGATTTTTCTGTTTTTGATTCAGATTCCAACATCTGCAGTTTTTTGTGTTTGTCTGTACTTCCACCCAGTTGTTTGACTGTTTGTGTTTTTCATTTTACAGCTAAAACATGACGGGGAGTCACTTCACTATCAGACGCTGGACCAGCAAGCATGTGGCCAAGTGGCTCAAGGAGGAAGGCTTCAGCGAATATGTTGATCTTCTATGTAATAAGCACAGACTGGATGGTATTGCCTTGTTAACTTTGACCGAAAATGATTTACGCTGCCCGCCTTTGGAACTGAAAGTGTTGGGTGATATTAAAAGGCTTATGGTATCTATTCGGAAGCTGCAAAAACAGCATAAGGATATCTTGGCGGAGATGGGATATGCCTGTGAGGAATGCCTTGTTGCACACGCTGGTAATTCATTGCAAAGCAAAGACTGTCAGTGTAACGGTGTGGATCATTCCAGGGACAGTGGCGGTTCTAGTGGGGACTTGAGAACTGAACAGTATCAGAATGGTAAATACTACAAACACCAAGCACGAAGACTTGACTCAGAGTTTTGGAAGACAGCTCTGAGCTCTGTTTACGTATTTGTAGTCTTTGGGTTTACATCGATTGTTATGGTAGTAGTTCACGAGCGTGTGCCTGACATGCAAACTTATCCACCCCTACCAGACATATTCCTGGATAGGTAAGTATTACGTTAATGTGACTTTGATTTATACTTTTAAAATAACTTTTCTCCTAATAGAGTAGTTATTTCTAGATGTTCAGATACAGCTGCCTTCGCAAACCTGAGAAGCTATTGTGGGCGGCACAGTGATTAGCACTGCTGTCTCACAGCACCAGGGACTTCGGTTCGATCTCCAACTTAGGTCACTATCTGTGTGGAGTTTGCACGTTCTCCCTGTGTCTGCATGGGTTTCCTCTGGTTGCCCCGGTTTTCTCCCACAGTCTGAAAGACATGCAGGTTAATCGCATTGATCCGAACAGGTGCTGGAGTGTGGCGACTAGGGGAATTTCACAGTAACTTCATTGCAGTGTTAATGTAAGCCTTACTTGTGATTAATAAATGTTACTTTATTTCTGTAGCCCAAATGTGGTCTACTCTTCTGAAGCATCTAAGGCAGTTTTCTGGAACCACTCAGCAGGTTAGGCAGCATCTGTGGAGAGAGAACCATTTAACTTTTCAAGTCTGCGACCTTCACGTTTCTTTCTCCAAGCATGCTACCAATCCTGATGAGTGTTTACTGATTTTATTTCAGATTTCCAGGGTCCACAATGCTTTATTTTAGTAGAGCAAATTTCCGTCACTTATCATTCCCAAAATGCTTCTAATCTATTTTGTCTTTTCTGCTCTCCTTTCTTCACTTACTATTTACCATTAAAGAGGTATGGAAATCCACGTAATAATCATTCTGCAATTTTACTCCTTTTTCTAAATTTTAGTTGGGCAGAAAGCATGATTCGAATATGCAAGCTTTAATTTCTTTTAATCTTTTGGCTGAAATTGCTCTTATTTCCCTCCAGCTTTGTTAGAGAAGGATGAGGCAGAATCTGTTTACAGTCCACTTGCTGCTCTGATCAAAGCATTGCCGAGAACCCATGTTACACTCTCCTGATCATTTCTCTCCATTTTTTACAGTAATCCACTTAGCCTCTGCTTGCTCCCACTCTAATCAAACCATACTGGAGATTTTCTAGTGCTATGGGAATCAAACCTCTTTCGTCTACTCGAAAATATTTCACTTTTTAAAATTACAACAATGCACATTCGTGGACACACCCTAAATGAGGACTGGCAAATTAAACTTTGAATTTAAGATCCCTTTGGGTTGAGCCCCTGCACTCAGTACTGCAGGAACTATTTTATACTGATTTGTATTCGAAGGCAAATGGACATTGGCCCATAATTTCTGAGAGGCAGGGTATTGTACTGGGGTAGTCACCCAAAGATGTGTTGGTGGACCTCGTTGGAAGATTGCAGGTAAGAAATACTTGGCAATTGCCCGGGATTTCTGTAGGGCACTTGTCCTGTCATGGGAATCATGCTGATTTGAATTGCTAATGCCGGATGAAAGCTTCTGACTGTTTTACAATATTGGTTATCCAAAAACAATAGGAAGAATTAAAACTACTCCTAACTCCCAGGTGACCCAATCCCACTGCCAGCTGCCTTCTTACTGCTAATGCTGTAAATATGACGGCTTCCTTTTCATTGCCTGTAACTCAGCTGCACTTGATAGAAGGCCTCAGGAAACCACTTGACTGCATCTTTCTCACCCTGCCCAGATTGGAAGGTCAGGCGAGAAGATTGTGTCCGCATTTCAGGATGAGTAACTCGGAGGAGAGTGGTAATCCCCTCCACGGAAGTTATGACCTGTTCTCTTAAGTTATGTGACTGTTTTGAATCATTGTAAAGCAAGATACAACAGGCAGATAAATTGTGACGGTGCCAACAGACACATTGTGATATGGAGACTGCTTCAAATTTTTCTTTCAATAAATAGTTGCTGCATTTCATTGTGCATTTGGTTATTGAGTTCAATTACAGTCACTGCAATGTGCTCACTGTTGGACTACTCCTAAAGGATTAGAGCATTAATCAGAGTCTAGACGGAAGTGAAAGATCTAATGGTGCTTTTCAAAGATCAGGAGGACTCTTTTTGTGTCCTGGACAATATTTATCCCTCGGTGAGCATCAGAAAACCAGATTAACTGGTCATTTACCTCAATCTTCTTTGCTGGGCATAAATGGGCTGTTGTGTTTGCAAACATCATGATAGTATATTTTAAAAGGAATGAGTTGGCTGCAAGCCACTTCATTCACACCGAGCATCTGTTCTTTTCTTTATCACTTCTGTCATTTCTCTTCACCCTCTGCTTCACTGTCTGAACATAAGAACATAAGAAATAGGAGCAGGAGTAGGCCATCTAGCCCTTCGAGCCTGCCCTGCCATTCAATAAGATCATGGCTGATCTGTCGTGGCTCAGTTCCACATTCCCGCCCTCTCCCCATAACCCTTAATCCCCTCTCTTATCGAGAACCCATCAACCCGCTTCTTAAAAATATTTAGCGAGGCAGCCTCCACCACTTCAACGGGCAGAGAATTCCAGAGATTCACCACCCTTTGAGTGAAGAAGTTCCTCCTCAACTCCGTTCTAAACCGCCTCCCCTTTATCTTGAGGCTGTGCCCCCTAGTCCTACTGTCTTTTTTGAGCGGGAAGAGTCTCTCCACCTCTATCCTATCCATCCCATTCATCATCTTATACGTCTCAATGAGATCTCCCCTCATTCTTCTAAACTCTAACGAGTACAAGCCTAGTTTATTCAGCCTCTCCTCATAGCTCAATCCCCTCAACTCCGGTATCAGCCTAGTAAACCTCCTCTGCACTCCCTCCAGGGCCAAAATATCCTTGCGCAGGTGCGGCGCCCAAAACTGCACACAGTACTCCAGCTGCGGCCTCACCAATGCCCTATACAGCTGCAGCAAGACCTCCCTACTTTTATATTCAATCCCCCTCGCTATGAAGGCCAGCATCCCATTCGCCTTCCTGACCACCTGCTGCACCTGCAAGCTGGGTTTTTGCGACTCATGCACAAGGACCCCGAGGTCCCTCTGCACCGTCGCCTGCTGCAGTTTTTCGCCCCGTAAGTAATAGTCCTTCCTACCATTCTTCCTACCAAAGTGGACCACCTCACACTTGCCAACATTAAATTCCATTTGAGCACTTGTAAGACCATCTGAATTCTTGTGCAGCTTTTAACATGTATGGATGCCAATCAGTATATATAGAACTGTATCTCCTTTTCTGAATTAACTTTTAAAGGATTTCTACTCTGTCACTACTCTGTCATCCATGCTACAGAAGCTAGTGGCTGCTTCACTTATAATGTTTCCCCAGACACGTTCAATTTTCATTATCGGCACTCTGAAATTCATTGACAGAAGAAAAATATCTCTCACTGCCAACAAAGAATATTCTGGTCATACATTAATAATGTAGAGTGATAACTTGGCTCCTTTTTGTACTGATATTAAAAATAAATTGGGGAGACAGTTTGGAGTTCTATTTGTACCATCAGGCAGCAGACTGGAATTCACAAAGTGAAAAGCGAACAGACTTCCTCTCATCCTCTTATTTTATAAGACATACGATATACAAAATAGGAGCAGAAGGAGGCCATTCAGCCCTCCATTCAATAAGAAGCCACTCTTGCGCACTACTGGGACTTTTGGCCTCACATGCTATCTTCCTGGCTAGCCACGCTGTTTGACCAGAGCTGGGAGCTGGTAAGATTGCGACCATTGCATTTCTAACATTGAACAGAATGGTGGCCATTCAGCACTAAAATCAATCATTTAATACTATTCTTTGGGTTCTATTATGCTTTATGCACAGGTTTTAACCAAGCACACTCATTGCACAGCAACGTCGGCAGCACAGTCATTCTTTGAGGTTCTATACATGTATGTGTGGATCATTATTCAGGATGTTAGTTAATGGAAGATTCAAGAAACAGCCAATGTTAATTTGAGGTCCGACATGTGGTTGCATAGTAGTCACGTGAAGTCAATGCAATTTGCTCCTAAATCCACTTAACGAAATCTGATGAGTCAGGAGCCGTCATTCCTACTTGTACTTTAAGTTTAATATTGGATTGACACTAAATTCCAGATCACTGAAGTACATAGTGTACCTTGCCTGGATTTTGATAAAACAGAAGCTATTTGATTACATTTTCATTTCCAATAGCTTTCAATGAGTGAGTTAGCTGGAACAACTTACCTCTGAAGTGTAGCCATGTTCCAGTTTCTAAGTGAATGGTACCCCAAAATCGACTTTGTGCTGTTGGGACACAGTTTGCATCCTTGAATTGTAAAATTATTGCAACGCTAAGTAGCTTCCGTAAAGGGAACATACCTTATAGGAACCTGGGCAGTTACGCCCAAGATCCCTAAACGGCAGGAGACCCGTAGGTCTTGAAAGCTTGAATATTCATGTACTAATGCTTTATTAGCATTCATGAATACATTTGTTTACTATTTTAATGGTTCACAATAATGAGATTAGTGCCTCAGTCATCTACACATGTGACCAAGAAAAGTGCTATCCATATCCAAAACATTGATTTTCTATATATGCTGTTTTAGGGATGGGAGGTGATTACATAGAGGATGAATAAAAACATAGTAAAAACGAAATTCAGAGCAGGGTTTGGCTATTAGAATAAGATTTCCCCTCAGTCCAACAGTGGTCCTCTACATTCTGGCCAGTTACTGTTCAAGATTCTGTGGGGAATACTTCTTTTTAAACAGTGCTGGCAAAGGTGGCAGTGGTACAGTGGTTAGCATTGCTGCCTCACAGTTCCAGGGACCCGGGTTTGATTCCCAGCTGAGGTCATTGTCTGTGTGGAGTTTGCACATTCTCCCTGTGTCTGTGTGGGTTTCCTCGGGATGCTCAAATCAAATTTTTGATTCTAATTGCACTGTCAACTGAAATTTTAAGAAAGGGTATCTTTGCTATCAACTGGACTATAAACCACTGATCAGAAATCATAGCATTATCCTGAAGGTGTTTATATCTAGTTTGTGATTAATGCATTCAGAGATCCCCTTCTTACATCAGTAGATGTAGTTTCCTGCAACTACAATGAAAATCTGAAGTTGCAACATTTCTCGCTAAAGCGGAGGTCTGTTTGCACTGTACTGAAATCGATGGTGCGAAGCACAAGTTTGTTAAATTTACTTAAGTCTCCTTTGTAAAAACACTTTATGACACTGATTAGCAGATTGTTGATTGGCTGGACAATAAATGACCAGATTCCATTAGACCATGAATACTAGTTTTCACCTTTCTCATGGGTGGCATGGTGGCACAGTGATTAGCAGTGCTGCCTCACAGCGCCAGGGAGCTGGGTTCGATTCCTGGTTTGGGTCACTGTTCTATATAGAGTCTGCACATTCTCCCCGTATCTGTGTGGATTCCCTCTGGGTGCTGCAGTTTTCCCTCACATTCTGAAAGACATGCTGGTTAGGTGGATTGGCCATGCTAAGTTCTCTGTGTATACGAACAGGTGCCAGACTTTGGCGACTAGGGGATTTTCACAGTAACTTCATTGCAGTGTTAATGTAAGCCTTACTTGTGGCACGAATAAATTAACTTTAACTAATCTATCATTAGTCTTAGTCCTAGCTGTGCCATGTGACCACTCATAACCTTTTCTCTATAACCTTTCCTACAATCCTCAGAACTCTGACCCTCTGAATCTGCTTCTTTCAATTAGTCCTTTTGAGCCAACCTTAGTGGCTGCGCTTTCAACTGTCTAGGCTGTTGGCTCAGAATTTCTGTTGCTCCACATATGAGAATCATAAAATCCTACAGTGCAGAAGGAGGCCACTCGGCCTATTGGGTCTACACCGACCACAACCCCACTCAGGCCCCACCCGTCTACCCCAGCTAATCCCCTCTGACACTAAGGGCAAACTTAGTGTGGCCAATCCATTTAACCCGCACATGTTTGGATTGTGGGAGGAAACACACGCAGACACAGGGAGAACATGCAAGTCCACACAGACAGTGACCTAAACAAAGGAACAACTGTGTGCATTTGTATAGCACCTTTATGGCAAAAAGGCACTTCCCAAAATTTGATTAATTATTGTCACATGTATTAACATACAGTGAAAAGTATTGTTTCTTGCATGCTATACAGACAAAGAATACTGCTCATAGAGAAGGAAAGTAAAGAATGCAGAATGTAGTGTTACATTCATTGTCAGTGTGTCCAGAAAGATCGACTTAATGCAAGGTAGGTCCATTCAAAAGTCTTGACAGCTGCAGAGAGGAAGCTGTTCTTGAGTTGGTTGGTACACGATGTCATATTTTTGTATCTTTTTCCCAATGGAAGAAGCTGAAAGAATGAATGTCTGGGGTACATGGGGTCCTTAATTATGCTGGCTGCTTTGCAGAGTCACTGGATGGGAGGCTGGTTTGTGTGATGGACTGGGCTCCATTCACGACCTTTTATAGTTCCTTGCGGTCTTGGGTAGAATGTAATCCAAATCATATTGTCACAAAATCAAAAGAAGGAAATGTTTAGACAGATGACCAGCAGTTTAGCCAAAGAGGTAGATTTTAAGGTACATATGAAAGGAAGTAAAAAAGGTGGAGAGGTTTAGGGGGGTAATTCCAGAGTTGAGGGTCTGAGTGGTTGACAACATGACCACCAATAATAGATTGAAGCAAGTGGCCATTGCACCAGGGGCTAGCATTGGTGCAAGAGCTTATTGAGATGGAGGAACTTTAACACGTGGATGCAAATTTTAAAATGGAGACATTGCTTTACCTGGAACCAGTGTAAATACTGCTGTTGAACATTGTTACGGGTGAAAATTCTGATGTCTTGATGTGAACATCGCAACTGTAGCTCTTTCATGATGTTATTGTACGCTGCTTACAACTCAGCCCAGTAGAGTCTCTTATTTACAAATAATACGTCTTGCGAGCTTCAAGTTTAGTAACACTCTATTGTAGCCTTTTTGCAGCTGAAAAATATTTTTCAAAGTTAATTTTACTGTTTGTCGTGCTGTCAACTTTCTGAGCTGATGTGCACTTGTGACTTCCTTGTATTGGCTCATTTTGAGTTAGAAGCTTTGTTTTCATGAACAGTAGTTCCATTTTATGCTGCTTGTTTGCCTGGGACATCTGGTTTGCATATGATGTAAGGGACAATTTTTTTGTCAAGTTGCAGAAAACAGAATTCATGAATTGAAGGGATGCTTTCTTTGTTGTGTTGTACATGTCTACCAAGTGAGTATAATTATCAGTCACTTACAACATCAACATGTCTTGAGGCATGTCATCTATCACCATAGCTAGAATGGACACAGCACAGCCCTACAATATGGCTACTGCTGGTTTTATTTATCTCACTCTAACATTGTAGCACAGTGGTTAGCACTGTTGCCTCACAGCACCAGGGACCTGGCCTTGGGTCACTGTCTGTGTGGTGTTTGCATATTCTCCCTGTGTCTGCGTGGGTTTCCTCTGGGTGCTCCGGTTTCCTCCCACAGTCCAAAGATGTATGGGTTAGGTGGATTGGCCATGCTAGATTACCCTTGGTGTCAGGGGGACTAGCTAGGGTAAATGGACAAGTAGGGTTTATGTGGATAGAGCCTGGGTGGGATTGTGGTTGGAGCAGACTCAATGGGCCAAATGGCCACCTTCTGCACTATAGGATCCTATGAACAGTGGCCTAAATTCAAATATGTGTGTTCATCATGACTCTGAGAAGGCTGTATGTTAGATAAGCCTGTGGAAGCAATCCCTGATTTCCTCTTTTGCTGCTTCTTCCTCTAGCTTCTGCTCCCAATTGTATTCCTATTGAATTGAAACACCTATTTGAAATAATGGCGTTATGTTCTGAAATGAACTTGCTTTGAAATTCTGTACAGATGGAAAAATGGAGGAGGATTGTGTACAGCACGCCCTTTATATTTGTAATAGACTTTACACTTTTAACACTTGTGATGGTAAAGCCTCAGTTTGCAACCTAGTTTATAAATTGCAAAGAAGAAATATCAGAATAAAACAAAATCCTACTTATCCAAATCAAATTATTCTCAGATATCTAATTATATATTGTGCTGTTTTTGTTGCCAGTGTCCCTAGAATACCCTGGGCTTTCGCAATGGCTGAAGTCTGTGGCGTTGTGCTCTGCACTATTTGGCTATTACTGCTGCTGCTTCATAAGCACAGGTAGGTTTTAGGGTCTCTGACATTGTGTTTCTGAAAGAAAAAAAATGAGCAGGCTTTTCAACTTAAATGTTGAAGCCTTGATTTTTAATGCAGACATATTGGAGCTGGACAAAGGAATAAACTGGGAAATGAGAAGAGGGAGTGAGAGAGTTTCCATTCTGGAAGCCATACTTAATGCATGTGCTGAATTGAAATGTATAAAATTTGTAAATGGGTGTTCTATTGCTGAGAGAGACTCAGATGCAATCCTCTGGGAAGCAACCCATTTTGTTTGTTAAAAGAAGCAACCAAGGTATATTGGGCTGCAAATGGAGCCTTGCACCCCATTCCCAGAAATTCCTGTTATAATTTAGTTTGCTAATCCTTGTACCTACCCTGCAAGTGGTGAAAGGGGATGTTTTTAAGAAGTATTTATTGCATTAGGATTGTGTTCTTTAACAAGTGCAAGTTACGGATTGTAACTTGGTGTCCACTTTTCCAAGTTCCTTTTCAAAGCTAGGTGCAGCATTCTTCACAGAAGCTGTGCAGCAGTATCCATGCTCAGTTTGGACAGATGAACTTCCTTTGCAAAACATCTGATAATATTTCAAATCCAGATTTTTTCCAAATGGACCCACAGCCAAACCTTCTTGAAAGTGAAGTATAAAATCACAACGGAGAATTAGTGTTTTAATATAGTTAAAATATTTAAAGTAAATTACAATTTGAAGCAAGTGTTTTGGCTGATAATTGAATATCTTTGAAAGTACTGTAATTAATGCAGTATTTACTTCTAATTGTTTAAAACTAACCTTTTGCCTGCCACAGAACACCTTTCACACAACCACTGAAGCATTACAGTGCAGGAGGCCATTTGGCCCTTTGAGTCATCATTGTTCACTGGCTTCCCATTGTAATTTTGTTCATTCTTTTCAGACATCAATCCAATTTCCTTTTAAGTACCTCGATCAAACCTGCTTCCACCACCACTCTCTCAGGAAGTTTGTTCCAAACTCCAAACATCCTCTGGGTTCATACTTTTCCTCACATCATTTCTGCTCCTCTTATCAATTATTTTGAATCTGTGTCCTCTAATTTTTGATGCTCTGAGTGGGAATGTTTCTTACTCTTTACCCTGTCCTCTATACCCCTCATATACTAGAATTACTTATTTAGGAATTCATGGGAAGCAAGTGGGAGGGTGGGGGGAACGGGACAGCAGCCTCCAAGGTAAGATAATAAAATCCCAACTAAAATATGCACAGTGTTTTTTTTTGCAGACTTTGGACTTGAATTCACATGAAATCCTTCCGGAAATATACCGTAGTGAGATTTAATGCACTGTTTTGAAGCATATATTATGCTGTAATGATATTAAACATGTCATCATATGTTGATACTCAGCTGTCCTGATTCACTGGCTGTCTGATATAAAGCACCACCAATGTCATAATGGAAGTGATGTTTCACTGAAATTACTAGCTATTCTTTAGGCTGTAGGAGTGTTAAATTATCTGTTTCTCTTTATCTCCTACTTAGAAATTTATTTTCGGTACTGACGGTCAGCCATGTAGTGTTATGTAGTATCCAATAAATGGAAAACGCAGCAGTCAGGCTGTGTATTTTAGCACTGAGCTTTCACCTGTGGGATCTGGGTTTGATCCACCTTAAGGGATGAAGAGCTCGTCACTCTGTCAGTTAGCAAGTTTGTCCAGTGTTGCTGATGATGAATTCAGCATCAAGCTCTTTCTGACAACCTGAGACTGACTAGTGAGAGGGATTGAAAAATAAATGCTTTTAAGTTGGTTTTGAGAAAGTTACTTGATCAGCAGAAGGAATCTGTGCCCCGTATCTATTCAGTAATAGCACCAAAAGTGAAAGAAGATCCATTTCACTTCTTCTCGAAAGAAATTGACAAACAAAAGCAAAACCCTGATTGTTTCAAAATGTTTCTTAAACTTAATAGACTTTGTAGTTCAGAGAAAAAGTTGTTACAAATGCAATAAATGTTTTGAAATGAGGTGGCCTACTCACTCCAAACTATAGAGGAACAGTATATTCTTTCATGGGGCGTGAGTGTCGCTAGCAAAGCCAACATTTGAATACTCATCCCTAATTACCCTTCAACTGAGCAGTTAAGAGTCAACCAAGAATCATGTAGGCCAGACCAGATAAGGGGTGGCAGATTTCCTTCCTTAAAGGACATTAGTGAACCAGGCAGGTTTGCTTTTAACAATAATCGATGTTTGATGTCATGGTCACCATTACTAAAACTAGCTTTATATTCCAGACTTATTAATTAATTGAATTTAAATTCCACTAACTGCTGTGATGGGATTTCAACTCATGTCCCCAGAGTACTAGCCTTGGCCTCTGGATGACTAGTTCAGTGACATTGGCTGGAATGTTACCAGTGTGCCCATCCCAGAATCGGGGCTGGTGAGGCTCATAGAACGGCATTCTTTATTGGCCTCGGGTGGGATCTTAACAGCCTCGGGTGGGTGAGGCAGTAAAATTCTCTCAGTTATCTCTACGCCACCATCTCCTCTATTTTGTTATGCTGCTGGTGCTCTGACATACGCACCTGAGTGAGTTCACATCTGCAGTCAGGAGTTCGTTATCTTGCCTGTGCTGCAGTGATGAATGGATGTTAGATTTGAATGCAGATTTTCACCCGGGTTGACACCCATGTTACTTTTCATAGAATAGACAGGGTCGTGGTTACATACTAACTTATTCTCGGGTCAATCGGGTAGAAGCACTGCTGCAGGAGGGAAAATAATGAAGTTTTAAAGAAAAACTATTTTGTGGTTTCCTTAATTGTGGAGCGGACAATCTTTAAAAATTTGCTGTTGTCATTTAAGCACAACTTTATAATAAAAAGAAAGTCTGTAAAAGTTTCTAAAAAATATCCTGCAAAAGGTTTTTCTCTAAAGGGCCCCTTCAGGTTTGGATGCTCAAGTACAGTGTGCGGGAGATCAACAGTATTCAGTGTTGTTAAAAATTTTCGTCTTCTGAGGGGAATGGAGAATGTAAATCTGTTTTGAATACAGTGATAAAGAGTAATTTAATCAGAATTATGACTGAATTGCACTGCTTATTAACTGTATTTCTGGCTTTTTTTTCACCACACTGCAGGTCCATCCTTTTACGCCGCATGTGTAGCCTGATGGGAACAGTGTTCCTATTGCGCTGTGTTACTATGTTTGTTACCTCACTCTCTGTGCCTGGCCATCATCTACAGTGTTCTGGAAAAGTAAGTGTGTGTGAACTGTGCTGACCAAACAGTTAATTGTATAATAGGATGGCTCATAGTAGTTACCTTTGTGTGAGAAGTAGGAGGTACCCAACCCGAGGCCAGTCAGTTTGTATGGATTACACCCGAGCAACTGACTCAATCCTTGGGGGGGAACTCGATCGGCTTAGTTGTCACCGTTAGGTTTCAACCGTCGAGCCCATCCAAAGAGACACCTCTGGGGACACCGATCCCACTTCCCTCCCCCCCCCTGCTCTTGAAATCAAAGACACGGCGGAGTCATTCTACGTCAGTTTATTCAATCTTGCAGGTACACACACACACAATACATGATTCTGCCTTATATGCCTATGCAGTTTATCATACATCTCCCTTCCCTTGTTAATTGGCTCCCGCGCCGCGCTTCCTTATCGTGAACTGCTCAGCTAGTTCTGTCCTTGGTTTCCACGCTCCCTTATCGTGAACTGCTCAGCTAGCTTCACCCTCCTACATCTCTCTTCCCTTGTTCTATCTTTGGCGCCTATTCCTCCTTTTTATGGTTTGTAGTAGCCGTTTCTTTATCATACCCAACCCATGACTACTGGTACTGTGATCGCAAGCAACTGATTTCATACTTGTTTTTTTTTTAAGCACCTGCCCCTGCAAAACGTTTATACAGTATATTTTACTTCTCGATTTTCCCGCTCTGTCAGCCCGTTTTCTCAAAAATTGCATCGGCTTCCCCTTACACCTTTATTTAAAAAAAAGGTCTTTTGCAAAATTTCTTGTTAATAAAACAAATATCGGACTATAAATGTGTAAGTTTTGATTTGGTGTATGAAGCTTATATGTTAAAAGTGAGCACATCATGCTTCTGCACACTTTGCAAAGCTGAATGTGAAGGGTGAGGTTCATGCATTTGGAAGTGGTAAATACACAAAGTAATCCATTATACCAGTAAAAGGGGCACTGTGGGAATTAATATTGAAAGCATTGCAAAGGGTCATTGTAGTCCAGACACCCTCCCTGCAAAACATAATGATACAGTCATTGTCTAAACTCAGGCAGTTTTACAGAGATTGCAATATCTTGAGAAAAGTAGTGGAACTAACCAGAGATCTTTGGTTAACAATGCATGTTTTCTTTTTCAGCTGTATGGGGATGTGTGGGCGAAGTTTCAAAGGGCACTTGCAATCTGGAGTGGTTTTGGAATGACACTAACAGGTGTACATACTTGTGGAGACTATATGTTCAGTGGCCACACAGTTGTCATCACCATGCTTAATTTCTTTGTCACAGAATGTAAGTATAAAAATGCTGTTAACCATAGTAGGCCAAGGATCTTTATTTTAAAATAAGGCAATGATTTGTTACCAACAGTGATGCTAGTGCAATGACTCAAGCTATTGTGTACTCCTAACTATTGGTGACTAAGATCTTGGAAACAAGTTATGTGAAGAGTATTGTTTTTTAAGTGAGAGAGAAAACCCACAAAATTAATTTACTGTGACTCTACAACTCTAGTAAATGTCAAATGTTACTTAAGTCTCAAGAAGGCCTGGTACAATGGTTGAATGAAGTACATTCTTAATGATATAAAACATTCCCTAAAGCTTGTGAACTGTACTTAACATGCCTCTAACTGCTAGGTTTTAAACTATATGACATTTGGGATGATCTTACCAAACAAACTCTGAATGACCGTGAAAATAGGAGAAATCGCACCCTCATTTTGGGCGAGCTCCCAGACTTAATGGCACATAGAGAAAATAAATGTGATTCTCGCCAGTAGGGGGGACTAGACAGAATCTACTCATGCTAGGAAGCCGGCTGCAGTCTGCTGGAGGACACTATTGTGCTTGTGCCCTGATTTCCCAGGCTGACTCGCTGGCTGAACAGGGCTGGTAATATTGCAAGAAACTGGGTGTGAACCTGGTTTTTCGCCTCCTGATCGTCAAGCCAATCGACTGGCATATGAGCCGGTAAGATTGCCCTCAAAAGCTTTATTCTGCAACTTTCAAAATAATCCTGTTCCTTTTTTTTGTAAGAAGTCTCACAACACCAGGTTAAAGTCCAATAGGTTTATTTGGTAGCACAAGTCACTAGCTTTCGGAGCACTGCCCCTTCATTAAGTGAGTGGGAGTTCTATTCACAAACAGGGCATATAAAAACACAAACTCAATTTACAAAATAGTGGTTGGAATGTGAGTCTTTACAGGAAATCAAGTTTTAAAGGTACAGACAATGTGAATGGAGAAAGGATTAAGCACAGGTTAAAGTGTCTGGAAATGTCTGTTGTGATCCTCTTCATCTGAGCAGATCCTGTATCTAGTGTATGGCATTGGTTGAAGGCCGTGTACTATCCTGTGCAACTGGTACTATACACCATCAGACTCACCATGGACTATTCTCCAGAATTGGTTGCATTCTTGGACACACATATCTCCATCAAGGACGGTCACCTCAGCACTTCACGTATCGCAAGCCCACAGATAACCTCACGATGCTCCACTTCTCCAGGTTCCACCCTAAACACATTAAAAAAGCCATTCTCTAAGGACAAGCCCTCCGTATATACAGGATCTGCCCAGATGAGAAGGATTGCTCCAGACACTGAAAGATGCCCTCTTAAGAACACAATATGGTGCTAGACTCATCGATCGACAGTTCTGATGCGCCGCAGTGAAAAACCGCACCAACCCCCTTAGAAGACAAACATGGGACATGGCGGACAAAGTACCCTTCTTCGTCCAGTGCTTCCCTGGAGCGGAGAAGCTACGCCATCTTCTCCGGAGCTTTCAACATGTCATTGATGAAGATGAATTTCTCGCCAAGGCCATCCCACACCCTCACTTCTTGTTTTCAAACAACCGCACAACCTCAAACAGACCATTGTCCACAGCAAATTACCCAGCCTTCAGGAGACCAGTGACCATGACACCACAACCCTGCCACAGCAACCTCTGCAAGACATGCCGGATCATCGACACGGATACCATCATCTAATGCGAGAACACCATCCACCAGGTACACAGTACATACACTTGCAACTCGGCCAACGTTGTCTACCTGATACGCCGCAGGAAAAGATGTCTTGAGGCATGGTACATTGGGGAGACCATGCAGACTCTACGACAACGGATGAATGAACACTGCTCGACAATCACCAGGCAAGAACGTTTTCTTCCTGTTGGCAAACACTTCAGAGGTCACGGGCATTTGGCCTCTAATCTTCGGGTAAGCGTTCTCCAAGGTGGCCTTCACGAGCACGGCAATGCAGACTCGCTGAGCAGAGACTGGTGACCTGGTCTGCACACATGAGGACGGCCTTGGCCGGGATCTTGGGTTCATGTCGCACTATCTGTAACCCCCATGACTTGCCTGGACTTGCAAAATCTCACTTACTGTCCTGGCTGGAGACAATATACATCTCTTTTACCTGTGCTTAACCCTCTCTCCACTCACATTGCCTGTACCTTTAAGACTTGGTTACCTGTAAAGACTCGCATTCCAATCATTATTTTGTAAATTGAGTTTGTGTTTTTATGTGCCTTTTTGTGAACAGGACTCCCACTCTGAAAGCTAGTGGCTTGTGCTACCAAATAAACCTGTTGGACTTTATCCTGGTGTTATGAGACTTCTTACTGTGTTTACCCCAGTCCATCGCTGGCATCTCTTTTTTTTTTGTTTCATACCATGTATTTCAATATAGGGCATTGCCTGAGTAAATACAATTGTATATTTATATGCTCATCAAATTAATTTATTTTGCATAATTAAAATTCTATTTAAGCTAGCTTTGTAAAGTTCCTGGTAGGTATCGGAGAGAAGATTAGAAGGATAGGCTGTTAGGGTAGTAAGATAAAGTAGAGTGGGTGGAGGTTCATGAAGCATAAACCAGTTGTACTAAAATGACTTGTTTCTGTGTTATAAATTCTGTGTAATTGCCATATACTTAAGTTTATTTTCTTTCAACTTAAAATTATTTAACCTGTGCAATTTGATGAACTCTCCATTAATCTTCAAACTGCTGAACATCAGTTTGCTTATAGAAAAGCTTGAAGGGGCAGAAATTCAGCTTGGGCATGACCACAGAGTGGGCTGTATCCCATTAAGGATCTGTTCAACTTAACACCCGTTAGTGAAGCCAGTGGCTCAGAATGTAGGGCAGGGCATGTAATGAACACATGTCAAAACCTGAGTGTAACATTACACTGAAATTATATTTTAAGTGTTGCCAAACTCAATCGGTATGAGCTTGGGAAAGAACTGTCATCTCACGTCTCAGTCCTCTGGTGTAAAATCAGGATCTGAATCTAGAATTATGTTATAGCATGGAGAGTGCAGTGATGTAGAAATTGCTGTATAAGTGCATATGGTACAGTGGTTAGCACTGCTGCATCACAGCCCAGGAACCCAGATTTGATTCCCAGTTTGGGTCACTGTCTGTGTGGAGTTTGCACGTTCTCCCCGTGTCTGCACGGGTTCGGGTGCTCCGGTTTCCTCCCACACTCCAAAGATGTACAGATTAGATGGATTGGCCGTGCTATGCCCTTTAGTGTCAGGGAGACCAGCTAGAGTAAATGCATGGGGTTATGGAGATAGGGCTTGGGTGGGAATTGTGGTCAGTGCAAACTTGATGGGCTGAATGGCCTCCTGCTGCACTATAGGATTCTGTGCAGAGTATCTTATATTTATTCTTGAATTGGCATTTCCATTTCATGTCAACAGTGAGTAACACCTTTAGGAAACTTATTGAAAATATTGTGAAATTATTTTAAAAAGCATTTTGATTTATGATTCTGTAAATCTAACAATGCCAAACAACTTTGTGTGCTGATCTTTTTCACCATATTTATTCAGTGTGCACAGCAATAGGTGAGCAAGGTTTTTCATCATTAGACTCTAGACGTTCTGGTATAAGAGTGCCCTCTAGTGTAATGAAAAATCAAACCTACTGCTGAGGATAGTTGCTGTTGTTGGTAGTCGCTGGGTTTGTTGATGCTATCTATTCAAGGTTGTGAGTTTCTGCCATGGGTCTTGATGAAGTTAGTAATCAGAAACCAAGCAGAAGTGCTGGGGGGCACTCAACAGGTCAGGCAGCTACTATAGAGAGTAGTGAAATTCATCTGGCAGATGCCAGGCCCTTTGCCAAAATATTCTGAAAGGTCCACACCTGAAATATTGATTTGTTTATTCTTCCACAAAGTGCTGGATGAGTGGAAAGGATGAATGAATCCTGGTTAGGCTGGTTCAATAACAGCACTTTAAAAGGGAGTTGTACAGATGCAAATTGCAGGTAAAAGAGTGATTTAATTGATTTCAAAGATCCAGTACAGGTACAAGGGGTGAATCATTAAGTGCTGTCTGATTGTGTGTCAGTAAAGTTTGGGAAGTCTTGTGGGTAGCATCCTTACCTCTGGGCCAGGAGCCCCAGGTTCATGTCCCACTTCAGGGGTTTGATGGCCACCAAAAGTGTGCTTATAGCCAGCCCTTAAACCCTGATGGCAGGCAGTGGGGAGAGGGAGAAAGTGCAAAAGACAATGGGAAACCACTATAGTACTTTGTCAAACATAGTCATACACCAGTCCTCTTAGGGAAAGGTACTTGGAGGAGCTCAAGGTAAAGTTTAATCTGAAGATTAAAGCAGATTATAGTTTATTACAGGCTGTGAAGTGATTGCTCAAAATCAGTATTGCATTTGAGGATATGTTTGCTTATGGTAACTGGGCTGAAGTGAAAAATTAAACATGATGCTTAATATTTCCTTTTTTTTCAACTCTCAATTAGACACACCAAGGAGCTGGAACTTCTTGCACACCTTGTCTTGGGTGTTGAACCTGTTCGGGATCTTCTTCATCCTCGCTGCACATGAACATTATTCAATTGATGTCTTCATCGCATTTTATATCACCACAAGACTCTTTTTGTACTACCACACACTAGCCAACACACGAGCATATCAGCAAAGCCGAAGGGCGCGGATTTGGTTCCCAATGTTTTCATTCTTTGAATGCAATGTCAACGGCCCTGTACCAAATGAATATAGTTGGCCACTTTCCAGACCAAGGTTATTGAAAGCATTAATTGGATAAATAGCCATCTACACTAATGAGTTATTTTCTGTTGTTGAACAAGGAAATGACTAATGGAACAATAGTTGGTTTTATATCCAAGACTAGTACAATGGCTTGCGTCAAGCCAGATGCAAACATGAAAGGGAAGGAGACTTTGACATACAGTTGATGGTTAGTTTGATTTGTCCATTAAATCGGAAATGTGCTCCTTTTGTTCCCCTCCACCCCCCAAAAATGAGTCAAATTGTCTTAATTTGGGGAACCTTACTTCAGTTGGTGGCCTTATACAGTGTGCACATTTTGAACAGACAGGCATTTCACCCAGCGATGTACCTGGACCTGATGGGCTGTGAGACAGTGAGTCGTGGGTAGTGGTGATGAGAAAGCAGTAGCAACCAATGCAAATTAACATTACTAAATTTAAAACCTGCCTTGCTGTCCTTGAGAGAAAAGTTAACACCATGTTTTTTTTGAAAATCAGTGAGTCGCTGGGGTTGTTCAGAACATTTGAGACCTTTGAAAGGATTTTTCCTAATGGTAGGTTTCTTAATAATGTTGGCTTAAAAAAGAAACAGATCCCTGTTTTTGCAGTGTTTTCCATGCAGTTTTGTTTTGGGAAGGTGTGCTTTTGCACTTGCAGCAAACAGTGCTAGTCACAGGAAATCTGAAAAAAATCTTAAAAAGCCAATGGAAAACATCGTTGTTATATTGCATTACTGGTATTCCCCTGATTACCACATAGGTATTTAACCAAAAATTACTCGAAAGTATCTGTTCTTGAAGCAATAAAAATGTTTTCCAGTACTGTCCCTTTGGAGGGTATACCTAATATTAGTCTTAATTATTTTTGTTTTGAGGTGTTCAGTGGTTAGCTACAACTTCACTTAATCGCTTCACAGACCTCAATTCTTTTCCATGCAGTATTAATAGTGATTCTTGGAAATAAACACTCTCAATGCACTTGTAGACTAAAGAACTCAGAGATCCACTTGTAACCTGTTTACACAAATCAGTAGAGTTTATTAGAATATACAATTTGCAATTAATGTCTATTTGAATTATCTAAATGTAAATTAGGCACAATTCCTAAAATAACTTGGTAGTTCTTTTAGCTGGCATTTAGCATTGATACTGTAAGGTTAAGATGCAAGAAAACACTGCTAGTAGGTAGACTTCTTCCTGTAATGTAGGAGGTGTTGTGATAGTAATAATCTTTTAGCCACCTATCATAAGCACTTTTTACCTGTTGACTTGCAAGCTTTAGTTCATTTTGCCTGGGTTTGTCAGCTTTGGTGAAGTAGTACCTTTGCAGTAATAAAACACCACACATGTATTACTGTTCTAAAAAGAAATTAAATATTTTAACAGCTACATAAAGCTACAGTTTTAATTTTCTTCAATTGGCCATTATCAACATATACATTTTGACTATATGGTATAACGTAAGAATTTCACTATATTTCAGTGCGAATACTCAATTTATTTGTCAGAAAACAATTTGGACAAATGTGGGCAGGTTTGCTATTGCATTTGCAGGTTAGAACACAAGACTGACATTGATTTGTTAGGTTGTTTTATCATTTTTAGAATTTTTTTGATGCAGGTGTATGTCCTATGATGCTGATAATTGGAAAACAAATTAGTTTGAAATGTTCAAATTTATACCTTCATGTAGAGGACTTATCCGGGGTTAGTTGACACAACTGGCAACACCCACCACTTTTAGTTTGCTACTCAAAAGTATGCTGCAAATCAAATATTCGTTCTCTAAATTGTACCACTACCTGGTTTAATGTAGATGTGTTGCCATTGTACTAAACAGCCTCAGCACATTTCGATTTGGCTGTGTTTATCTGTAGCATACGTCAATTGTCTAGGTATTAAACTGGGAAGCAAAGCATTTCACTGCATTTGCGATTGACTGCATCGGTCTTGTGTAGATAGAAACCACCTACAGCACTGGATCTGAAAGAAGTGACTGTACCATGCTCATAGCTGGTTCTGTCAATGATTGTTTACATTTCATTTCTACTGATAGCTGTTTAATGATACAAAATTCAATTTCTGCTCAGCTTTAATGTTCATTCCCTGAATTGTATGCATTACAAGTCTTTGTAGCAGAGCTTACAGAATTTTAACTTTAGAATGATGAAATGACATTTACCAATGAGAGTGTTTATGCATGCACTTGAAAACTTAAAATTTTAAAATTCTTAATGGCAACAGACTTTATAAGGCACATTCTTAACTGGTTGTGTTATCACATAGTTAAACTAACAACATTTACCTGTAGTCGTCCATAAAACCCTACTAAATATTTTCGATATTGAATGTTAGTTCATGGGTCAGTTGTTCCTGTTTCCTATTTAAATTCCTAAATGAATGTCTCAGTGGCATTACAAGAATACAAACCCTTTTCTTCCCATTTGTTGCAAAATGGTGAGCTTTTCTGCAGTTCTTGAGTGACGTTGCAAGTATAATACCACCCCTATTCTGCAGTTTAATTTCACTTTCAAAGCAGAGTTGCGGACAGTAACCAAAATAATCGCCACTTTTGAGAAGTGTGTAGCTGTTCTGTCCTGCATTGTTCGTACTAATTCTGCCATTAAGGTTACTTTATTTGATTAACCACTTTTATCCAAAAAATTCAACTTATTGCTGTTTCCTTGTCTCATCAGGCTAGTTGGTGCAATGATTAAGTAATCATCCCTTGCGAAATGGCAATAAATTAGGTTAGATTGTGAAAGAACTATAGCAGTTTGTACAGTGCACGAGTGGAACCCTGCCAATTTGCAGACGCACCCAATATCACTGGATGGTAATGGGTGAAAGTTAACTTTTGTGCCATTGTATCAGCACTAACAGTGTGCAATAGTTTCTCAGGCACGTACAACAGTTGGATTGTAAGAGTTAGAGAACAGAGAATGTGGCCCAATTAATTGTCCAATAATTCAGCAAATTTGCAACCAGAGATAAGCTGTTTTCTCACTCCATCTTAATTTATCTTTGAGAATTTATTAGGGTTGATATTTTTGCGTGTGTATAACCCTTCAATGCCTGTCCCCTTGGTTCCTCATGAAATGCAATTAAAGTTAATGCCACAGGAATCAAAGAGACATTGAAGACAGGGACTCTTCCGCAGATTATCTGCATCCTGTTGTTTCATAGAAAATCACTGAGGGGTGGTGGTTTGTTCTAAGGGTATCACCTGGGAATTATGTGACCTTTTACATGTGTGCATTTCTTTAGGTTCTGATGGAATGCAAGAGCCGTTCATTAGTTTGCTGGGACTCTGATATTATTACAGTGCTATAACATGCATCACTTTTACTCTTAATATTTTTCCTCCTGTCTTACATGATCTACCGTTTTCCATATTGTGAACTGATAACGTGTTTCGAAGCCTTTCCCAATGATCGTCTTGAGTTGGATGTTTGAGCTGCGTGTGGCATGGGCCAATTCTGATTAGTGTCTGTTGGCCATCCTCCCATTGGGTGGGGTGGGCAGTGGGGAGTTGAGAGTGCTTGAATCCATGGCATCAGCCAGTTCCAACGATGGGCCAGCTTACTAAAACTTTACACTTCCAGGAGCACAATGGAGGAACTAAATAGGTGAGTTTTCCTTATCTAGTATCAATGCAGCTAGGAAAGGCAAGAATAAACCAGTTTCTGTGTCACACTGATTTTATTGCAAAATAGTTACAATTTCCTGCCAACTGACACCACGATACCCTTGCAGAGCAAAGTCTAGTATTAGTAATTGCCATGGAGAACAAGATCTGTTATCTCTGAATGGGAAAGCTTTGGCATGATATTAATTATTCCAAAATAACGAATATTGTATTACAATTTTTAACACTTGGGTGAACTTCTAATTTATTGTATCTCCTCTCAATCCCCTCTCCCTCCATGCTCCTGAATGTGGTGTCATCTTTGCAATGTCATTTCGCACATAATGGTGATATTGTACCAGTTGTTTGAAAAAGGAATTGATTCAGCCATTGTTGAGGCCACTTTGGAAAGAGGGATAGTCGAACCCGAGAGGTTCTGAAGCAAAGAAAACAAGCCAGTGCAGGAGAATAAAAGCCATTTATACTTTTGTAAAGCAAAAACTGCACATAGTAGCTGACCTGAGTGAATCTGAACTTTTTGCTGTGAGGGCACAGTCAGTTACTTGAGGCAGTGTGGAAAGGGGGGCCTGCTTGCATGGCACTAAACTAGTCTTAGAGGATTGTAGGTTTTTGAAATAAACACTCAATCAGAAATTTCTAAATTTAGACACATATAGCTGCCCTTGGATCTTGTGCAACGCACAAGTGTTTTATTCAAACCAACAACAACATCAGAAAAGAAACAGGGCTATCAGTACGTTATTTTCACACATGCACCCAACTAGTTTTGTTTTTATAAACTATCTCTGCATATATCTAAAATGAAACACTAAAATTAAAAGAACTGTTAATGGGCTGTTTTGTTTTGGGTTTAAATGCTATTCAGTATTAATGTTATTTAATGAGTTTGGATGAGAGGTATTTAATGTTTACATTTGTATTATTTGTCCTATTAAAATGAATAAAGTGAACTAGGTAAAACAGTAATGTTTTCAGATTTCTGTACTTTAGCTCAGTGTAATTCCATCTTTACAATGGTGCCTTTAGTTGATAGCATTCAGTACAAAGTCCAGAATGTTTTTTGTGTACAACTTCTAAATAAATCTGTTCGATACTTGTTACCAATGTTTTGTTTTGTCTCACTTGCCTCCTCTCTCCTGTCCTAATTAGACACAGCTGGAAGAATATCACCAATAGTTATGTTCCAGTATGTGATGATGGTTAAGACTGGAACATACTCTTGACACTTCAGCATCTGGTTCTCCATTATGAATATGTCACCCATCTATTCAAATAATGGACAGAAAATCTAGCTGGAGACGTTGCTTGGCTCAATTTTCCCTTTACCATAATGGCAAATGAAATTTCATGTCTTTTGAAAATAGTCTTGATGAAGTTCAAAGATAAAATATCATTCCGTACTGCTCTACTTAAATCCTTGTTCCAAGGTGTTGATTTGATTTGATTTGATTTATTATTATCACATGTATTGGTATGCAGTGAAAAGTATTGTTTATTGTGCACTAGACAGACAAGGCATACTGTTCGTAGAGAAGGAAACGAGAGTGCAGAAGGTAGTGTTACAGTCATAGCTAGGGTGTAGAGAAAGATCAACTTAATGCAAGCAAGTCCATTCAAAAGTCTGACAGCAGCAGGGAAAAAGCTGTTGTTGAGTCATATCTCAGACTTCTGTATCTTTTTCCCGAAGGAAGAAGGTGGAAGAGAGAATATCCAGGATGCGTGCGGTCCTTAATTATGTTGGTTGCTTTGCTGAGGAAATGGGAAGTGTAGACAGTCAATGGATGGAAGGCTGCTTTGCGTGATGGATGGGTTTTTGGAGTTCCTTGCAGTCTTTGTCAGAGCAGGAGCCATACCAAACTCTGATACAACCAGAAAGAATGTTTTCTATGTTGCATCTGTAAAAGTTGGAGAGAGTCATAGCTGACATGCCGAATTTCCTTAGTCTTCTGACAAAGTAGAGACATTGGTGGGCTTTCTTAACTATAGCGTCGGCTTTGGGGGACCAGGACAGGTTGGTGATTTGGACACCTAAAAATGTGAAGCTCTCGACCGTTTCTACTTAATTCCTGTTGATGTAGACAGGGGCATGTTCTCCACTATGCTTCCTGAAGTTGATGACGACTTTTTTTCTGACCTTGTGAGAGAGATTATTGTTGTCGCATCAGTTCACCTATCTCATTCCTGTACTCTGTCTTGTCATCGTTTGAGATCTGACTTACTGGTGTCATCAGTAAATTTGAAAATTGAGTTGGACAGGAAGTTGGCCATCGTAATAGGTGTATAAGAAGTATAGAGGTGGCTGAGAACTCAGCCTTGTGGGGCACCAGTGTTGAGAATGAAATGTTGCCTATCTTTACTAATTGTCTGTGGATTAGGAAGTTCAGGATCCAGTCGCAGAGGGAAGAGCCGAGGCCCAGGCCAAGGAATTCGGGGACGAGTTTCATTTGAATAGTAGTGAAGGCTGAGCTGTAGTCAATAAGAGTCTGACATAGGTGTTCTTGTTATGTAGGTGTTCCAAGGTTGAGTGCAGGGCCAGGGAAATGGCGTCTGCTGTGGACCTGTTGCAGCAATAGGCGAACTGTAGTGGATCCAGGCGATCTGGGAGGTGGAATTGATTTGTGCCATGACTAACCTTTTGAAGCACTTCATAATGATGGATGTCAGTGCCATTGCAAGATAGTCATTAAGGCATGCTGCTTGGCTTTTCTTTGGTATTGGGATGATGGTCGTCATCTTGAAGCAGATAGGGACAATGTTATAAAGAGAAGTTGAAGATGTCGGCGAATACCCCTGCCGACTGATCCGTGCAGGATCTGAGTGCTCGTCCGGATACCCCATCCGGGCCAGTCACTTTCCGTGCGTTGATCTTCGAGATAGCTGCACTGACATCTGCAGTGGTGACCTCAGATACAGTTCATCTAAGGTTTCCAGGGTGGAGGGCGTGCTCTCGCTGATCTCTTGCTCAAAATGGACGTAGAATGCATTGAGCTCATCAGCAAAGGGTACATTGGAGCTGGCAATTTTACATGCCTTCATCTTGTAGCCTGTTATGTCTTGCAGACCTTGTCATAGTCGGTGGGTATCCATGTGGCTAGTCTGGGACTCTAGCTTGATCCAGTACTTTCTTTGGCATCTTTGATGGATCGCCTTAGATTGTATCTGGCTTTCTTGTATAGGTCAGAGTCGCCTGATTTGAATGTCACAGTGGGCAGCACAGTGGTTAACACTGTTGCCTCAGTTCCAGAGACCGAGGTTCGATTCCCAGCTTGGGTCTCTGTCTGTGTGGAGTCTGCACATTCTCCCTGTGTCTGCATGAGTTTCCTCCAGGTGCTCCGTTTCCTCCCACAGTCCAAAGATGTGTGGGTTAGGTGGTTTGGACATGCTATAAATTGCCCTTTAGTGTCAGGGGGACTAGCTAGGGTAAATGCATGGGGTTATGGGGATAGGGCCTGCTTGCGATTGTGGTCGGTGCTGACTTGATGGGCCGAATAGCCTCCTTCTGCACTGTAGGATCTGATAATGATTATTACCAAGACTTAAGCAATGGATATCCCTGCTCATCCATGGTTTCCAGTTGGGAAGAACGGGGATTTGCTTCTTTGGCGCGCATTTTTCTACAAACTTACTAATGAAGTCAGCTATTGTAGTGGCATACTCGTTCAGGCCTATCACAGAGTTTTTAAACACTACTTGTCCACTGACTCTAAGCAGTCCTGTAGGAGATCATCTGATTCCTCAGATCATCATTGTACTACTTTTTTGATGGATTCTCCTGCTTCAGTTTTTGCTAGTAAGCCAGGAGCAGGAGCACAGCCTTGTGGTCTGATTTGCCAACGTGTGGGCAGGTGATAGAGCGGTTGACATGTTTGATATTTGTGTAGCAGTAGTCTAGGATATTTGGGCCTTTGGCGGAACGGGAGACTGTTGGTGGTAACTTGGTAATATGCTCTTGAGCTTGGCCTGATTTGAAGGCTCCGGCCACAATGAACACAGTCTCGGGGTGTTGGGACAAATGAGCAAAAGCTTGATCGCAGGTTTTAAGGAGGACAGAGAGGTGAAGTGGTTTGCAGAAGGAATTCTAGAGTTTGGACCCTGGGAAGCTGAAGGGTCAGTTGCCAATGGTGGGGTATGGACATTTGGGGATGTACAAAAGAATGGAAGAACTCTAAGCCCTCTGAGGGTTGTAGGCCTGGAGAAAGGGGAAGAACATGGAGGAATTTGAACACAAGGATAAGAATTTTAAAAATGAAACATTGCTGGTTTGGGAACCAATTTAGGACATTAACATCTGGAAAATGATCAGGAATGAGAATTGTGATCTAAATGGGTGACATAGATCTGTTCCACACATGGATCTATCTTTAAGCTTTAACAATAAAGGATTGGCACAAACTTTTCAAATCTGTGGCAGGTTTGCATCTTGACCTAATTAGTGAGTTAACTGTTGTCTTTCACTTAACTGATCCAATGCAGAATGAGTTTGTGACCTCAAGTTCAGGGTCTAGTACAGTATGAACGGCCCTATGGAAAAGAATGTCCCTCTAAATGCGTAATAAATAGCATTGTAGATTTATCCACTAAATCCAACAGAATTCCCGATGCCTGTCACAAGTTTAACTGCTGCTTTAGGGATTGCTTCTCTGAAATTTGTTCCTTTTTTTCTGTAATAATAAGGAGGCTATCAGCACCTCTGTTTACAGGATAAGACCGACCACCCAATGTCTGCAGAAATGGAGATAAATGTCGATGTCTGGATGTTGTTTTTGGTGATATCCTACTCTGCAGCGTGTGGCAGCTTACATCAATGGAATCTGCACGAGGATCATAATGTTTGCAGTGTGTGAGTTTTTGAGTGTTTAACATTTAATTACTAACAGCATCTTGGATGGTGAATAACTAATTTTATAAGCATAGAATCTTGTTCCTGCAAAAGAAAGATAATGTTGGATTAATGCTTTGTATTAGATTCCAACCAGAAATCAGTTTGGTCCAAGAGGTAGAACTCTTGCTCTGAGTTACAAGGCTCAGGGTTAAAGTCCTACTCCAGGCAGCACAGTAGTTAGCACTGCTATCTCACAGTGCCAGAGACCTGGGTTCGATTCCTGGCTTGAGTCACTGTGTGGAGTTTGCACATTCTCCATGTCTATGTGGGTTTCCTCCCACACGCTAAAGACATGTGGGCTAGGTTGATTGGTCTGCTAAATTGCCTTTACTGTCAGGAGGTTAGTAGTGTTAATAGGTGGGGTTACAGAGATAGGAGCTGGGTGGGATTTTGGTTGGTACAGATTTGCTGGGTCAAACGGTCTCCTTTTGACTGTAGGAATTCTTTGGATTCTATGAAATCAATGCTAATGCTCAGATTGTCTGGTCTTTATAACATATTTCATGTGAAAATTCATGTTTTGTTGGTGGGAATTTGCTCTGTGTAAGTTAGCATTTCCTACATTACAACAGTGATTATACTTTATTGACTGCAAAGCACCTTGGGACATCCATGGCTGTGACAAACATTTAAAAGTTTATTTTGTTATTGTCACAAGCAGACACTCCAATGAAGTTACTGTGAAAAGCTCCTAGTCATCACTCCGGTGCTTGTTCGGGTACACTGAGGGAATTTAGCATAACCAGTGCACCTAACTAGCACATTTTTCAGACTGTGGGAGGAAATCGGAGCACCCAGAAGAAACCCATGCAGACAGGGGAAGAATGCGAGGCTCTACACAGTGACCAAAGTCGGGAATTGAACCTGGGTCCCTGGTGCTGTGAGGCAGTAATGTTAACCACCGTGCCACCCTGTATCAATTCAAGTTTTATTTTTTGACCAGCCTGCTTCAGGTCTTTAAGTGAACATTGAAAGCTATCCATGGATAAACGCAAAATACTGTTGATATTGAAATCTAAAACAATAACAGAAAAAGCTGGAAAATCTCAGCAAGCCTGACAGCAGCTGTGTGGAAAAAGTAGAACCAAAGTTTTGAATCTAGATGACGAAGGGTCACCCAGACTCAACGTTAGCTCTATTCTCTCTTCACAGATACTGTCAGACCTGCTGAGATTTTCCAGCATTTTTCTGGTTTTCATAGAATCATAGAAACCTTACAGTGCAGAAAGGGGCTATCTGGCCCATTGAATCTGCACTGACCACAATCCTACCCAGGCCCTACCCCGTATCCCCACATATTTACCCACTAATCCCTTTAACCTATGCATCTCAGGACACTAAGGGGCAATTTTAGCATAGCCAATCTACCTAACTCGCACATCTTTGGACTGTGGGAGGAAACCGAAGCAAACCCACGCAAACACGAGGAGAATGTGCAGACTCCACACAGACAGTGACCCAAGCTGGGAATCGAACCCAGGTCCTTGGAGCTGTGAAGCAGCAGTGCTAACCTTTGTGCTGCCAAACCAAGCCACTCTGTTTTTGTTGAAAGCTATCCCTCCATGGTGGAGAATTATTTTTTATCCCCTAAAAAATCTACTTTCTTTATAAATCTGAGAGAACATTAAAATCATTCCAAAATGTCCATGACATGAAAAGCAATAATATAGTCATGGTGTTTCCACGTAGTTAGTGTGGGGAGTGCCAGTGTTTCCTCACCCAGTGTGTTTAGGGGTGGGAGATTTGGCCAATGTCACCTTGTCCCAGGGCCACAGAAATGTAGCCATAGAACAGGACTTTAGCTGAACCAGAGCGCAGCACTGATCAAAATAGGAGATGAATGGAATGGAATATTTTCAATCAGCATTAGGGGGAGAGGAATGAGGGAGAAGCGCTGTTGTTTTCAGTGTTGGGACTGAGGGAAGGTGTGGATTGGAGACAGGCGGCCGCAGCGGACAGCTTAGGCGGCCGGGGTCCTGGCGCCGTGGCCCCGCCCCCTGTCAGTGCGCAGGCGCGGGCGCAGTCTCCTTCAGTTCGCCCTTAAAGCCGGAGAGAGAAGAGAGGCAGGTAGTGTATCCGGGGAGAGGGTAAGGGAAACCTGGTAATACAGCCGGGGCGAGGGTAAGAGAAACCCGGTAACACGCTTGGGTAATTACCGGAGAGAAAGTCAGCGAGGTAATGCACCCGGGTCGAGAGATGCGTACCCGGATAAATACGGTAATACCCGGGCTGCGGGGTAATGCTGGGGAGGGGGTCTCACCCCGAGTAAATACGGTAATGCTGCTGAGGGGAGCGGGGTCTATCCGCGAGTAAATACGGTAATATTGAGGCAGGGGAGTGGGACCTAACCCCGGGTAAATACGGTGATATTGGGGAGCGGGATCTAACCCCCAAGTAAATACGGTAATGCTGTTGAAGGGAGCGGGGTCTAACCCCGGGTAAATACGGTAATTGCTGGGGAGGGGGAGCGGTGTGACCCACGGTAAATACGGTAATAGCTAGGGTGAAAGTCAGAGAGCCGGCAGGTAATACCCGGGAGGAGAGGGCGCCTGACTTCTGGCGAAAGGGGCTCTAACCCTGGGGAAACACCCCACGTCCATCCCCTCATCCTCCCCTTGTATGCGCTGCGCAGGCGGCTCTTCGCCGCCCGTCCGCAACCTCAGCCTCAGGCTTCGGGGCCGAGCCTAGGCCCCGGGGCCGGGCTGGGCCTTTCTTTCAGCCTGAAGCCGCTGTACCCCCCCCCCCCCCAGGGAGCGATGGGTTACTCACACCCTCCCCTCGGGAGTGGGGGGTGGGTAGGTATATTTACCTCCCCACCTGGGCTGGTGTGAGACCCCCATCTCCCCGGGGCGGGCAGGCTGAAGGCCGCTCTCCCCCGGAGTGAGTCGACTCTGTAAGATGGCGCCGGGATGCGGGCCAGGCCTGAGAGAGCCGGGGGAGGGAGGGGATTTCCAGGCGATCCCTCCCTAGAGCAGCCCCACTCGGTCAAGGTGATCGCTTTGACCTCAGCATCTGGCCGGCCGCTCAGTGTAGTTGTGCATCCCCCCGCCCGAATTTCATTGAATAAAATCTCCTCTATTCATTCCCCCCCCCCCCCCCGCCTTTGCTACAATATTTTGATTTATTTCAAGCTCCAGAACACACTTTTTTTCTTAGTGAGGAGAGTTCCTGGTTTATTATTGACGACTTTTCCTGAAAGGAGGAAATTGCTGCATTGCATGGAAGGCCGACATGTGCATCTTGGGAGGCAGAATGAATGTCATTCCTTTCCTTTAGTCACGCCTTTCCTTTTATGCCCGTGCTGTGTCTTCTCATAATTGCTCTGCACAACCCACGGAAATAGTCTTTGCTGCTAAAACACTCAATTCCTTCACTGATTTACAGGAAAAATTACATCTGCAGTAGGGTTGATCTGGCTGAGGAATGTATTCCAAAGAAAATTACAGTGCAGGAACAGGCCCTGTGGCCTTTCAAACCTGCACCAACCATGCAGCCCGACTGAACTAAAACCCCCTACCCTTCAAGGGACCATATCCCTCTATTCCCATCCCGTTCATGTATTTGTCCAGGCGCCCCTTTAAAAGTCTGCTTCCACTACCTCACCTGACTTGATTTTGATCAGAAACCTTTTTATTCGTGACACTTAGGTTATAAAGCAATCATAGAACCAGAAGTGTAAAATATTTACCCGTAACCAGGCCATTTCAAATTTCTAGCTTTACTCTTAAGGTCCAGGATTATGTTTCTTGTCTTCACTGGCTGTTGAATGGTTGGGTGGGGATGAATGTGCAGTGTGTTCAGATGCAGTCTTTCCAATTATTCATGATGGCTGCACAATCTTAGTAGTGTTGTTTTCCAATTCATATGAACTTGGTGTGCAAGCTCTCTCTCTCTCTCTCCTCCCCCACCCCCCGCCAATCGTCTGCAGAGGTACATATTCAGAGCCTCTGAGGTTTGGTGAGGAAGAAATGGGATATGTTAAGTACAAATCCATATTTTCACAGACTGTCATAGTGCTGATAATAGGAATTTTCTACCAAAGAGTCAACAGTGCTGATAGGAATGTATCAAAAGGCTACCTGCTCTAGGTTAAACTAATGTTCAGCTCAGCTTATGATAAAGGTTTCTAATTTGAAATAGCCAACTTGTTTCAAAGTTGTAACTTATTTTTTGTTTTAATCATTTGGAAGTGTTAAGAAATTATTTATTGTGTACGAGTGTAGATTCTTGAGAATGTAACTTTAGCAAACCAGAATTTCCAGTTTTTATGAGCTCTATATACAAATTAAGACACAGTTTATATAGTACAAGAGAAAATTGTGTCCATGACAATGTAAATAATGTCACCTGTTTGTGTTTCTGATAGACTGGTTGAAAGTTGGGTTGAATAGTCTGTTTATCTGCTCTAAATACTGAATGTAAATTAAGATTTAATCTTTTTGATCTTATTGCTACATATATTTCATATTTGTTTTATACCCCCATTTAAAGGTTGGAATAGACTCACTTTTAAATGTGATTTGATTTATCATTGTCACATGTATTATTATAGTGAAAAGTAATGTTTCTTGTGCGCTATACAGACAAAGTGTACTGTTCATAAAGAAAGGAGGTAGTGCAAAATGTAGTGTCATAGTCATAGCTAGAGTATAGAGAAAGATTAACTTAATGCAAGGTAGTCTAATCAAAAATCTGATGGCAGCAGAGAAGTTGTTGTTCTTGTCAGTTAGTACATGAGCTCAGACTTTTATATCTTTTTCCTGACAGAAGATGATAAATGTGCGGTATCACCATAATCTTAGTTTGTGTCTAAAATGCTAACTGTTCTTCCAATCTTTGCAGTTAATAAGTCCTGCTATATTGAAGTAATGCCTTGGCCTGTCACATTTTTCACTGTGAAAAGGAAATCTAAACTCCTAGTACTCACTGTTAGTTACATGACATCAGTAAGCTTAAGAAAAAAGAGAGTTTGGTATTGACCTTAATCTTTATTTCAGAAGCTGCCTAATCATCACATTGTGGACACCTGTCCAAGTATTAAAGTTTTGAAAACAAGTACCTGATACAGGTCTAGTTTCAATCTGCTGTGACGAGCAGTTTTTCCAGCTCCTCCTTCCATATTGTCTTTTTGCTCATGATAATGGGCAAGATTTGGGTACGTTTACTCTGCGTGGGCTGGAAAAGATCATGTTCAATCCATTTATAGGATGTACCCAAATCAAACACGCATCAAACCCCTTAAGCATTTACCTTTTAATTTTTCACAAGCAAGATTGGCCTCCAAAATTTGAACTTTTACACTGATGTGCTACTTAAGTGAATTTTTGGTCTATATCAAGGTGGAGTGGAATTTGCATTTTTATTCTTTCATGGGACGTCAGTGAGGTCAGAATTTGTTGCCCTTGGACTGAGTGGCTTGCTGGGTCATTTCAGAGGGCACGTTGTTGAGAATCTGGAGTCCCATGTAGACCAGACCAGGTGTTTCCTTCTCTAAAGGGCATAGGTGAACCAAATGGATATTTACAACAGTGGTTTTATGGACACCATTGCTGAAATTAACTTTCGGTTCCAGATTTTTTGTTAATTGAATTGTGGGATTTGAATCATGCTCCTATACTCTGGGCTTCTGGATCACTAATTTAGTGCCAGTACCAATGGACCACCATCTCTCCTGAATTGGCTCTTTAAAAGAGCTGACATGTGGACTGACTGGTCTCTTTCTGGGCTGTATTTTGATTCCTACGTTTATTTGGTAGCGCTGCTAGCAAGAGTTAATGGTAAGCAGAGTAAAGCTTGTTGTCCGTTGGTAGGCACTAACCATCCTACAGCTAGGAACTGTTCATGTAACTACTTGGATCAGATGCTAAAACGATCAGTTTCTGTCACCAGTAATGCATTAATTGCATAAATTAGCTGCAACTAAGTGACCCTTGTAAGTACATTTCAAATTTGCTATCCTCAGTATTGAACATCTGTCAAGTGTGATTATGCACAATATGACATTTAATACAAAGATGCTGTTGGCTACACTCAAACTGAATGCTTTGAGTCTAACATCAATAAAACAGTACAATTATTTAGACACCTTGCTGCACTGTTTTTTGAAGTTGGAAACTGTCACAACTTTTCCCAGTCTTGTTTCTGTAGTTTCTGTTATATAATATCTTCGTAAGTGAGTAATTCTTAATCGTGGACTTTTTGGAAATCATAAAGCAGGACACGACAGGGAGAAAATGTGACAGTGATTGGGTGATGCAGACCTTGGTATTTAAAACCCTCTGAATTAACATTTTTAAGGAAGGAAGACTGAGGAATGGACTTGATTTCAGTGCAGTAGATGCAGAATGACATGATTTGACTTTAGTAGGAATATAAGAGCTCAGATCAGTGTGGACTATATAATTAAGATAGAAATAAGGGCCCCTGGGGAGGAAGGAAGGAAGAAGAGGCTTAGGGGATTTGGTGCCGGAAGAGTTGGCTGTCAGGCAAAACATTTACTTTATTCTGATGGAAGATTGGGTCTTTACTGGGAGCTGTATCTGGTGCATCTTAGTTTTCAGTCTGTATGCCAGTTCTATTTTGTGTCCATGTGGCATCCTTGGCAATTTGGATTCATTTAATCTGTCTCCATTACTGCATTTGTTTGCTTTCATAAGGGGGAGCAAGTCTCAGGTTCATGTTCCTTTTGCAATGTTTGTGGTAATTTTCAAATCTGGATTGCAAATGAAACAAACTTTTGGTTTTACCTCTTTCTGCCTGAGTTTAATTGAATGTGAAACTTCCTCATTTTCAGTCCTAGCACTGAGACCGTTCCGCTATACCGTACACTGGTTAGGATTTTAAATCTTTCTTGTACCTGTCCAGTCATGGTTAACTGGATTTGAAAAGCGTCCCTTATTGATTTGTCGGTAATGAAGCAAATTAAAAGCAGGTTACTCAACATCTTAGCTGCAATTTCTTTCCTAGGTCCTCTGATTACCCTTCACAACAAATGGTCCCTCCTCCGAAGGTGAAGAAAAACCTGTATTTTCTGTTGTATGGTATAGGAATAAGTGAAATACATTGAGAGCAATGTTTTTGCACAGGACTTGATTTTTTTTGCTCAAGCAAAGTGGCATCAGGCCTTATCCCATGACAGTCGTGGTCGTAATTGGTGCACTCGTATGTTTCAGTTGTGCTTAATCAATATCTACATTGGCCACACCTTTGTCAGTTTTTTTATATGTTCTATGATTTGGCATTGTTGGGGATTAGCATTTGATGGACCTAATGGTCGTCTCTTTGTTTTTGCTTGTTGGCAGTTGCTTCACTGCATGTGGTGATGTAAGTGTGCAGACAAGGATGCAAGCTTTATTATTGAATAAAACCCACACTTTGTATATAGATCTTTTGCAAATATTGAAATAGTGAACTTTAGCCCATTTTTGAAGCCGGTGATAAAGTCTAGAATTTACAAGCATGTTCTTGCAGTGAAGTACGGGGACAGTAATATAAGATTGAAGGTGTTTTGAAGAATTGCACAGGATGTATATTCATCGTATACCAGCATACGGAAACCATGCATTGTGCATTGTGTGTTGTTGCTTTGCCCCCTTTGGTTTCCATGCCCTGGATTTTTTTTACTGAGGTGTTTAATCAACAGGGATCATAAGTTGCTTCATGCTTCTGTGCGACCATCTCTCTGTCTCTCTCTCTCTCTCTCTCTCTGTTCCCCAACACAGCTGGGTTATGCAATGTGAGCAGAACAGACCATCTGTCTTTGCAATGTTATTGGTAGCATATGGCTATGTTTGAGGGATAGAATGATAGAAGATTGCAGAGAAAGTTAATGGTTGGCAATATTTTTACGCAATGAACAACATGCAGAGGTGCATGGAAAATTTTCTGTATTGGGCAGGATTCAACTAACTGCAATCACAAACTTGCACTACTGGGGAAGAGGAAACACATTAGGATTTAAAACTATAATTTTAATGTTTAAAGTAAACAATTCCATTCTGGCCTGGTAGTTGAATTTTGTTTACTTTCTATCCATCGGCATTCTGGCGCCTTGCAGGGGTTCGTTACATTGGTATTATGTGAAATTTGTAAGTTTCTATGAAGCCTTGTGACTAGTGGACTGTGTAGATGTGACATGATAGTTCTTTTCCTTTTAAAGTATTATGGCTGTATGATCAAATCTTAACCAAAGGTAATATATCTTAATTAAGGTAATATTTACATTTTATTTGCCTAGTAGTGAAGCGTCATAAAAGCCACTTAGCAAATATTTGTGTGCTGCTCCCTCAGGAGCAAAGGACAATATTTTAATGTGTTAGGTTACTGGTAGGTATTTTCAGAATAACCGAGATGTCTATTTGATTATTCCAACAACAAGATGGTTAGTATTGAGATGCTGAGGTTAACGTGACTTATTTTTCTCAGTGTAAAGGGTTACGGGAAAAGGACAGGAAAATGGATGAGAGGAATGTTGGATCAGCCATGATCCTGTTGAATGGCGGAACAGGCTCAAGGGGCTGAATGGCCTATTCCTGTTCCTATTTCTTATGGTCTTTCTTGATGAATGTAAACACTTAAGTGGAAGCTTGAAAGTTTATCACTAAATCCTGATGGGCCTTTCGACTTGGCAGGAATTGGTTAGGATAGTTCATAGTTTTTTTTTTAAAAAGCTAATAATTGTGGTTGGTTCTGGCCTTTCTCTACTCAGTGTGTAATATTGATTCCATGATGGCTATGTGCAGACTCTGCTTTCCCCAGATTACAGAAATATTGATGGTGCAGTGCAGGGAGAGGAAGCTGTTTGACCTATCATGTTTGTGTTGCGCCTTTGCTTGGACAACCCAAAACAAATCCCATACCCATCCCTGTCATTCTCTTTTTAAAATACTTAAACTGATTTGAGAATATTCAAGGATTGAAGGTTCACATTTGGCTGTTTGAAACTGATTTAACAGTGGATCTGGATGCATTGCCAGGGTTTGCTGCATTCCCAATTCTGAAAGTTGGGGTTTCAGACTTCCTTCTGGAAATAAGCCATGCTTTCAGTTACTTGAATCTGATCATTTAATTAGATTATGATTGATCTGATACTTCCCTTCATTTACCTGAATTTGTTCCATATTCTTTAGTTGCCTTAACTAACAAAGGCCTATTTTTCTCAGTGTTGATGTTTTTGAGTCTTGTCAGCTGTTTTAAACGAGTGCCCTGGGTTCCCATGACTCTTGACATGAAGCAGTGCTTTTTGACATTGTTCTTGGCCTAGCTCTAACCTCCAGATGATGTTCCCCTGTTCTGGATTGTCCTCCATGTGAAAAATCCTTTCTCAATCTGCCCTACTAAATCCTTTAATTGTAAATACCCCAATGAGATTATCCATTAATGTACTCTGACAAAGGGTCACCCAGACTCGACATTAGCCCTGTTTGCTCTCTCCCCAGGTGCTGTCAAACCTCCTGAGATTTTCCAGCATTTTCTGCTTCAGATTCCAGCATCTGCAATAATTTGCTTTTATCACTCATTTAATCTGCTGTACTTGAGGGAACTACTGCCTACCCCACGCAAATTGTCTTTCAATGTATCTTTACAGATACCTATTGTGAATTTTTTGTGTCTGATTGTGAGGTAATTCATGAAAGCTTACCTTCTAAACTTTGTTCCTTGCCTGAGGTGCGGGGGTCCTCAGTTTAAAATCACCACCAGTTGGCGCTCTGCCCTCATAAAGAAGTCATGATGTGGGTATGCCGGCGTTGGACTGGCGTAAACACAGTAAAAAGTCTGACAACACCAGGTTTTAGTCCAACTGATTTATTTGATAATAGACTCACAAGCTTTCGGGGTTAGTCCCTTCGTCAGGTCATTCACCTGACGAAGGGACTAACCCCGAAAGCTTGTGAGTCTATTATCAAATAAATCGGTTGGACTAAAACCTGGTGTTGTCAGACTTTTTACTCATAAGGAAGAGCAGCTCATGGTCGTCAGGGGTCATGGTGACTTTACCTTTATTTGTTAAACTGGTTTCGGCTATACTTACTGTTAGTGAAGACGAAGTTAATTTTAACTCTTTCAACTGTTGCATGTTAGTTGTGTTAAGTGGTCTTTGAGTAATTTCCCTGGGCATTTCCTAGATCAAGCTGTGCAGTTTAGTAATTTTGCTTTTGGGTGGTAATCTCTTTAGCTTAAAAGAAAGAAAATGTTAGGAATACTCCGCAGCTTCACTACCATCCTTGGTGAACGAAATAGTTTTGATTTGGGTCTGCAAACTTTAGTCAGAAGTCTAAAATGGTTTAGATTTAGAGCAAGTGAAAGTGGGAGGATGGGGAAAAGGCCTGTGATATTTTATTGATGTATATTTCTTTACAGATATAATGGCTGTACCTCCATCATATGCAGACCTGGGCAAGGCGGCCAGGGATATTTTCAACAAAGGCTACGGTACGGTATTTCTACTGTCAACGTTTTGGAAAATATACCTTTAATTTCTAAATGTGTTTACCCTGTTTGTGCTTTCTCATTTACAGTCCAAATCAGTTCACATCTTGAAACTCTGGCTGTAATTGACTAATCAATTTCTGCACACTTTTTTCTGTTTTCTCATTTTTTTAATAGATTTCCTCAATACTTACCTAATTTCTTTGTGAATTGTTGCGTATTGGTCACTTCTGGTAAAGTGGTCCAAAGTCCCTGATAACCTTACCTTTTTATTCTTCCAGTGATTGTTTCTGTTCTGTAACCACCAGTTTGTAGAAATTGTCTTTCATTATTGATCCTCTGGTCATAGAATCCCTACAATGCAGAAGAGGCCATTCAGCCCATCGAGTCTACACTGACAACAATCACGTCCAGGTCCTATCCTCATAACCCATGTATTTATCCTGCTAATCTCCCTGACGCTGAGGGTAATTTAACATGGCCAGTCAACCTAACTTGCACAACTTTGGACTGTGGGAGGAAACTCCACACAGTCACTTGAGGCAAGAGTTAAACCTAGGTCCCTGGTGCTGTAATGCAGCAATCCTTTGGTCAGGGTGGTTCAGTTTTATCCCCACCTATGTGAGGTGTGGCTGTCTCTTCGTGACTGTTTCTAGTCAGCAATGATTGCTCTGTCACAGCAGAATGGGCAAGTTTCTTTAATAGTAAAATAAAGGACTTGGTTAAATATTTTGGTTGATCAGCAGAAAAGTGAAAATGTGGAATTTGGTGTGCATGCACTTATGCCATTCTCTAGATCGTGCAATGCCTACACTGCGGAATGAGGCCATTCGGCCCGTTGAGCCTGCACTGACAATCCCACCCAGTCCCTATCTCTGTAATCCCATGTATTTACCCTGCTAATCCCCTTGACATTAAGGGGCAATTTAACATGGCTGATCGACCTAACCCACACATCTTTGGACTGTGGGAGGAAACCCACGCAGACATGGAGTCTTGTCAGATTATGATAGCCACTATCCACTGGTGTCAAATTAGAAATCCAGGTGTGGCTGTAATAGATTTGAGCATGTAATATGAATTCTTGTTTGTGTCCGCCTGTTGGTGAAATGATGAAATAAATAAGATTGGATGAGTATTTTTTTGGTTGTTGTTGTGTTTTACTTCCCAATGGATAGTTAAATATATGCAAGTGCAGTATTTCCCTGTGATGTACGAGTGTATGCAAGATATTTAAGACTAAAATTACTGCTTGTAGCTAAAATGGTATGATGATAGTCTGAAATATCTATAGCACACAGTTAGGATATAAATGTCAAGAGTTATCCATACCAGTGAATGGCAGCGAAACAATCCAAAACCAAAACTTTGCCAGTTGGTGGACTGTTTACGATGATTCTACTTTGAATGTGTAATTGGTATCAGGTGCACGCTCCCATCACTCGAATACTCCAGGTTTCAATGCTGCTTGAGCAGTTTTCCCATTGTTGTGCAATCTGCTTCTCAAATATGCCACCTCTGCTAAACCTGTGGACATGGCTTTGTGGTATGTGACACAAAGTTGGTGCTTTCATCAATTCTGTGTCACACGCTGCTCTACAAATGCCGCTTTCAGCCTTGTCTCAGTCCTCCTGCTCACCAATTCTAGTCACTTCTGAAGCAAAAAGATAGAAATTTTAAAATGTAATTTCAATAAAATGGCACTGGGAAGTTATGTACAGGCAAGTCTATGGACCAGCTACTAACTGTCCTGCAGACAACATTCACATCAAGGATGCTAAGCTCATGTAGTTCAAGACTGTCAGTCAGACTGTACCGCTGACCAAAGATTGGTAAACGTTTCTTTTTTTAAATAGACATCAGCCATCACTCTTTGAACAGCTTTTAAGGATGGGTTGGTGCAGACCCAAAGTAAATTTGCAATGTAAATTAAGATCCATGTCTCGAACCAGTTTTGAAGCACAAACCTCTTGCGCAGAGTCTCACCAATCTGGTTTCAGTATGAACTGTAACTCCGGATTTGGATTAACCAAACTAACTGTTAGTGCACCTTTCCCACCTTGCCTGGCATTAATATTTCTGACTACCTACACTTTTACACTTCAGGGTAAACTATCTTAAACTCTCAATACATCTGCATACATTTAAACACAGTAAGAAATCTCTCAACACCAGGTTAGAATCCAACCAGTTTATTTGATAGTAATTTCTTAAGCTTTCGGAAATGGTGTTCCTTTGTCAGGTGTGTGGAAGGTTCTGATTGGAGAAGGGCATATAAAGTCACACACATTGACACTGTGTGGGTTTACTATCAAATAAACTGGTTGGTCTCTAAGTTGGTGTTGTGAGACTTCTTACTGTGTTTATGCCAGTCCAACGCCGGCACCTTTACCTTATATTTAAACATCCATTAGAGGGAAGTAAAACACTGCAATGATCCAAAAGGTACTCAGCCGCCATGATATTTTATCATGTCACCGAGCACGTATGCGCATTGTGCAAATGGAAATTAATATTGCATGGCTGTGTCCATAACTAATAATCAGCCACATCTGATTTCCAGTTGGTCACATCTGCATATTAGCTAATGTATTGGTTAACACTTCCTATTGGTGGCACTGTGTGTTGAGTGCAGCATTTTGGGCCAAGTTTAGAAGAGCTTATTAGCCTGCTGTGTAGGTCAGTAATGCCCTTGTAACACAGGTGGTTCCTGTTTAGATTCACAATATTATGACCATTCATAATGTGAAAGTATTGTGTGTGTGTAAAACCCCTTTGCTATACTCGTTCTGCAATATAAATTGAGATATTACTGCCAATGAGAAGGGGCACAATTATGCAGTGGTTACAACAGATAAAAAGATAATTTACTAAAACCTGCTGGCTGGATAATCAGGTGAACCTTTGTAAGATATTTAGAAACATGTAGTGTTAGCGAGTATAATAAAGTGCTCTCAGCATTCCACCCAAAGGATTCACGTGGTGTTTATGCTCCATACCTAACCCTGAGAACATATCCTGCTGTTTATTTTTTTCTTCCTTTGGTTATCTGGCTCCTCTCTTAAATACATCTTTGCTATTATGGAGTGAGTTCGATATTCTAACCAGATCAGGGGAACCTGGATACCCTATTGGATTTAAAGTCCGTCATGTTTATGGCAACTCATTCTGGTCTCCAAGTAGAAATCTCATTTTGTCTACTCTATCAAACAATTTCTGCCCTGTTAAATCACCACTTTAGTTGCCTCCTCTTCAGAAAAGAGCCCTAGTCTGTTCAGTTTTTCCTGATGGGTATAGCTTTTAGTTATTGTATAATTCTAGTACTTTATAAAACGTATTGCTTGTGGAGTTGTATGTTCTACCTGTGTCTGTGTGGGTTTCCTCTTGGTACTCTGGTTTCCTCCCATGCTCCAAAGATGTGCTGGTTAAGTGGATTGACCATGCTAAGTTTCCTCCCTAGATGAGGTGGAATAGCCAAGGTAAAGGTTGGAGGGGGGGAGAGTGTGAGTGGTAGCGATGCTCTTTTGGGGAGTAGGTGCAGACTTGATGGGCTAAATGGCTTCTTTGTGCTGTATGGATTCTATGGTGTTGTAGTGAATACACAATCTATACTTCAGTCACTTAATTCTTACAGCTTCAATGATGGTACCTTACTAACTTCACCCATTTATATGCTGTTAACAGAAATGTTTTTATAGGATAGATTTGAGTTAGTATCGATTCCGCTATACAGAGTGCGAATGCACCTTTATTAAACATGACTTTTCTGTTCTCTAGGTTTCGGTTTGGTAAAGCTTGAAGTGAAAACCAAGTCTCACAGTGGAGTGGTGAGATCAATTAATGTTTATCCACACTCTGGTATTTTAAATGTTTGGATCCTGTAGTTCCAGTGGGGAAAATGTTTTTTTATTAGGTGTCACCTCTATTTTATTGAATAATTTTTAGAGGAACCAATCAATAGCCTGTATTCTGAATCATGAGGGGGTTAGACAGAGTGGTTAGGGACTAACTGTTCCCATTGGTGGGAGGATAGACTACATCTGTTAAAAGATGAATAACGAAAAAGCCTAAGGCAACATCAAGAAAATCTTCCTTCTGCAGCAAGTTAGATTTGGGAATATGCAGTGTGAAATTGTGGTGGAGGCAGATTCCGTCATGGCTTCTAAAAGGTAATTGGGTAATTATCTGCAGAGAGAGAGAACTTGTGAGGCAATAGGGATAGAGCAGGGACGGGGGACTGAGTTGCTGTGGTAGAGAGCTGACACAGACACGAAGGGGCAAATGCCTGCCTCTCGACTGTAAGCATTTTTTTGATTCTGTTCTATATCTGACAGTTCGTGCTCTGATTTTTGAGCTCAGGTTGGTTCAGAGCAATGATGTGACAACATTGAAACAAATGCGTTCTGGAACATTAAACGTTTGCATAGTGATTGTGATTTGATGTTTCAGTTTGGGGTTTGCCCCAAAATTGGAGTGCGGTATGTACAGAGAAGCAACGCCTTGAGAAGGCAGTGTAGTCAGCTATGAAGGCTGCTTAACCTAAATGGCACCGTTTTCATTTGGTGGAAAGTCCTAACCTCATTCTTTTGAGACCACTGAGATCCTGGCAATATCTCACCTGTATTGTGGCACAGTAATGAACGTGGATAGATCACTGCTCATTCTGTTGGTCAACTGTTTGCCTCTCAATACTTAACAAGTTTAATCTGAGTGTATTGGAATATGTGTGGGGTGTAGCAGTTCTTGCTATTTTAATGGGAAATAAATAGAAACATGCATTCACTATGCAACCATTTCTTTATTGATGTTGTGCCTCAAGTTATGTAGAATTCTTTTGGCGGCAAAATATTTTGTGTAGTTATTTGTTCCTCGTGAGCTCTGTCCCACCCCATCAACATGACTGTTAAGTATCCAATACAGAAATGCAATTTTTCTAACGTGCTTGGCACCTTGAATTGGATGCCTATTTTGGGACTGGTTGATCTCTTAGCAACCCTAATAATCATCTTTTGATATGCCATGTACATCACATGGCTCCTGGAACTAGTACTATGATATAAGGAACCTGCCCTGCACTACTTTGGATGCAAGGATTAGCACTTTTATCAGATGGTCTGTTACCTTTGATAGGAGCTCGTAACACAGTTATATGATTGCCATTCTGCTTTGCAGCCTGCTTAGCCACATTATTTTGGTCAGGTTCAGACAGAGCACTCAATTTGCTCATTCTCAGAGGGCAGACTTGGAGATTAATGCAGTCTGACTGCCTTAATGCTACATTTCTGCTGACGCTGAAACATGTTCTGTTATAAGAAATATTTATTAGTAGCAAATGATGCTTGTCAAAATTTACATGCAGTAAAACATGGCTCTGCTTGTCATAGTTCTAGTGTGACTTCGATACATATGTTACTGTTGCTAGAAACCATAGATTAAGTAGTTATTCAGAATAATGAACAGCTGATGAGTGAGTGGTGAAATGATGTGTACAAAGCTGTAATTTAAAGAATTTTACTTATTTGAGTTTGTGATACAATTAAGTTTGTGTGCATTGTCGGTTGAATCTTAATAGCCAAATGATAATTGAAATGTAGTACCCCTTGTCAACACATTTCTGTGCAAAAATGCAGTCAGTTGTTACTTTTTGGCCTGTTAATTACTGCAATGACTGTGTGTGCCCTCTCCCCCAACTTAAAACTTTGCTGCTCAGCCTATCCCCTGAATTTGTTAGCACAGATACTTGCAGCTCTTTGGTGAACTGCCTAAAGTTCCATTATTATAGGATCCTCAGTAGTGAATCCTGTCCACGTGCAGTTACATATAGAAGTTGTTGGACTGTAACAGGAACAGGACCCACACAGACCCTCCCCCCCAGTGCTTATAGGGCTGCTGAAACTATCCAAGTGGAGATCAGCTAAATATTAGGAATTCAATCTAAATTGTGTTTTTTTTTAAAAACTGCTTTGAAATATTTGAGATGCATTGAGGTGAGATACAATTACAAGTCTGTTTTTGTCACCATTGTTTTATAATGGGGGGAGGGGTGTGATTCTCTTATATAATGATGGATAAATCTATAAAGTCTAAAATGACATCTATTTATAAATAAGCTAAACTCTTGTTTGAATTTTGTGTGCTTAAAGACAGCCATAAGTAAATTGACGTGGGTAGATGTCCCATATATTTACAAGTAAATGAAATGTGAGTGTGGAGGGTACTAATTTTCACTCCTCCCGTTCTCAAAATTGACAGGAATTCACAACTTCGGGTTCATCAAACACTGAAAGCGGTAAAGTATCTGGAAGCTTGGAAACCAAATACAAGTGGTCTGAATATGGCCTCACATTTACAGAGAAGTGGAACACTGATAACACTTTGGGCACAGAAATTGCAATTGAAGATCAGGTAACCTTTTAACCATGTGGCAGATCAAAATCTAATGCTGTATTTTAGCTCCTGCAGATTGAGTGGAAAACGGATGAAGAATGCAAGATTGTGCAACTAATCTGATAGTGCCAGTTTGTAAATTAGCACTGTATGGCTCACTAGATATTTAAGTGTATTTGTGGAAGAACCCAAGTACTCTGTAATTTTCATCGTTAAAATAATGAGCAGTTAATCTTTACATCCATCATCCAACTGTTTTAAAGTAACCTTTGCGATATTAGATGAGACAGAAATTTGTTGTGGTTGCATTTAGCTCTAAAGGAATAACATCATGCATATTGAACTGTACACTGAAACACTTGTTTTCTTCTTCCTTTACCAGCTTGCCAAAGGTCTGAAATTGACATTTGACACCACCTTCTCACCTAACACTGGGTAATTATAGTGGTTTAAAAATGGGCAGGTTGTTTTGGGAACTGATTTGCTCATACATTGGATACTAAATTGTCCCCATTTTGCCTCCTCAGCAAGAAGAGTGGCAGAGTGAAGACTGCCTACAAGCGTGAATATGTCAACCTGGGCTGCGATGTAGATTTTGACTTTGCAGGCCCCGCGATCCACGCTTCAGCAGTTGCTGGTTATGAAGGATGGCTTGCTGGTTATCAAATGTCCTTCGATACGGCCAAATCAAAACTGACCCAGAACAACTTTGCAGTGGGCTACAAAACTGGAGACTTCCAATTGCACACTAACGTGTAAGTTGTGCTGGTGGTATGATACTTGGTTTCATATTCACTTTAACTCTGGTTTGCTCGATTTTATTTTTGCTAATTTTGGTCTCACAGTGCCAGGACCTGGGTTCATTTCCAGCCTTGGGTCACTGTCTGTGTGGAGGTTGCATGTTCTCCCTTTGTGTGGATTTCCTCCATGTGCTCCCGTTTCCTCCCACGGTCTGAAAGATGTGCTGGTTAGGTCTATTGGGTGTGCTAAATTCTCCCTCAGTGTATCCAAACAAATGCCTGTGTATGTCGATTAGGGGATTTTCACAGTAACTTCATTGCAGTGTTAATGTGAGTCTAATTGTGACATTAATAAACTTTAAACTTATTAAGAGTGAATACACTTAGTCTGTGCAACGTAAATATCTTCTCAAATAATAGAATTTTTATTTCACTGCTTTGGATCAAGCTTGAGACACCCAAACCAAATGTTTATTTTAAGGTGTGGTTTAAATCTTCAGGAATGATGGTGCTGAATTTGGAGGTTCCATCTACCAGAAGGTGAGTGAAAACCTGGATACAGCTGTAAATCTTGCCTGGACTGCAGGTAACAACAGTACCCGCTTTGGCATTGCTGCTAAGTACCAGCTCGACCCTACTGCTTCCATTTCTGTGAGTGCCACTTTCTTTATTCTGCTCATGAGAATTTCAATGCTTTCTGATATTCTTTGGTGTGTATTACTGATTTCCACTAATATATTTCAGGCAAAAGTCAATAACGCCAGCCTAATTGGAATAGGTTACAGCCAAATTCTGAGGCCAGGTAGGTTTCCATTCGTTTTGTTACATTTGTTTGAAGACCATGATGATGGGTAGTTCATTGAACTGTAAAGTGTTTATAGAAGCTGTGAATTCTTACACTTTCAACCAGATTGAGATTAAAGGTTCCTGTAGATTGCAGTGCATTCATTAGATTCAGTGGTTACTATTTCTTACACCTGACAATGTTCTGTTAGATACTTGGCAAAAACAGGACTTGAGAATCTTGACTACCTAATAAGGCAGAGACAGTATCTGGAGTTAAAGCAAAATACTATGGATGCTGGAATGTTTCGAATCTGGATGACCGTTCGTCAGAGCAGCATCTGGGATCCTTCGAATGAGCCGATTAATACAGCTTGAATGATTCCAAGTGCAGCTGATGACCAGGAAAATTCTTGCCTAAACCTTTATTATAAATACAATGTCTCTAAACCCGTTAAGGTTAAATACCTTCAATCCAGGTTCTAAATCTTTGCAGGAAAAATTATCTCAAATTGAATGGGTATGGTCAGCACAACTAATGTGTGGCAGTTATATTGGGTGGGATTCAACAAGGTTGCTGAAGGGCAACTTGACACGTCCCATTCCAACTGATTTATCTTCCATGTTACTGCAGGTCCCTGCTATTACCTGTAAGTTGAAGTTTGTTTCGTATATCTCTGGAGCATAGGAGACTGAGGGGTGATCTTACAGAGGTCTGTAAAGTAACGAGGGGCACAGATCAGCTAGATAGTCAATATCTTTTCCCAAAAGTAGGGGTGTCCAAAACTAGAGGGCAGGGGTTTAAGGTGAGAAGGGAGGGATACAAAAGGGTCCTGAGGGGCATTTTTTTTTTTTACACACAGCGTGGTGTGTCTGGAACAAGATGCCAGAGGTGGTAGTAGAAGTGGGTACAATTTTTGTCTTATAAAAAGCATTTAGACATTACATGGGTAAGATGAATATAGAGGGATGTGGGCAAATGGGACTAGCTTAGAGGTTTAAAAAAAAGGCATGGACAAGTTGGGCCAAAGGACCTGTTTCTGTGCTGTAAACGTCTATGACCGCTCTATAATTCTACATTGATGCGAGTGAAACAGGCTGATCACTACCTAATTTCTGATTTTTCCTCTGCTTGTCTTAAAGTGGAGGAAAGAAGGGCTCAAACTAGATCATGATTTGCAGATCTTTTTACTGGTCTGGTCATGGTTGGATTACTTTGAATTGTCATTAAACAAAAAACATTTAAAGCTTCTGCTGTGAAGGTCCATGCCATTGAGGCACTGATTAGTTCTGGTTCCTGCTTAAGATTAAGCTGTGGATGGTTTTGGCCAAATTGGATCTTGAAGGAAGTGAGTCCAGTATACCTTAATATTTCTAACCACCTCCAATTTGTCCACTGCAGGTATAAAACTCACTCTGTGTTCCCTAATTGATGGAAAGAGCATCAATTCTGGCGGTCACAAACTTGGTCTGGGTCTTGAATTGGAAGCTTAAGAAATGCACCTTTTATCTTCGATGACAAAGGGATATCGGAAGAAAGCAGCATTTGGCCATAACATGTAATTTCAACTTGACCAATGGGCTTTTCTGGAAAGGAAGTTTCAATTCAACCACGTACCTGTATTTTTAGTACTTTAAAACTGTAATAATTGTTTTTGAGTGAAATTGGTTATCTAGAAGGTGATACAGAAGTCATATGTCACTCATTTATACATAATTTAAACATGTATTTAACTGTTAATACAACAGTCCTAATAATGGAATAGGCCTTTACAAAACTCAAGTCGTGACTGCATGTTTCCTGGTTTAATGTCTATTTTGAGACGTTGTGCTGTGTCAGTTCACCTACAGTTGGATAAATTGAAGTTATCCAAGTTGCAATTAAATTTTATGGAATCTGTGTATAGCAAAAAGAAAAATCACAACTATTTTCGGTATCCCAAACCCATACAGTTGATGCTGAATAAAGAGAATCAAATACAGTGTGTTGTTTTATCCCTTTCCTCTTCATGTAACTTTTGAAGGTGCTTACTGCTGTGCACGCTTCTCCCAGGGAGCAATGGGTCAGTTTGATGCACTTTATGGTGGCTGTGGAAGATTTTTGTGGACTTGGTTTGCATTTCCTTCACTTTTGCTCAATTGTATGTACACAACACCTCATACACACCAACTGCTCCACATTGAGTTTACTGCAACTTCCTTAGTTTATCCAGGGGATTAGTGCAAGACCTGTCTCTGGTGTAGAATGGTCACCACCAATGTATAAGATGATACTGGCCCCCACAGTATCTAATAGGCATATGGTGTTTTCAGAACAGAAAGGATCCCCACACGCATCAGAGAGACAGGTGCTGAGCCACTGTGAGAATGTTGAAAAATTACCAGGAAATAGGTGGAAGAAAGGTTAAAGTTGGAAAGTCAGGAGGGCGTCTGTGTAGGGCTGACAACTGTAGGCTGTCTCACCGTTGGTGTGGAAGAGATAATGTCAGACAGTCAGAGGATTGAAGTGATGGTGTAGTGGCTTCCTGTCACATATCCAGTTTACCTCTTTATTTCTCTGTGCTTAGCTGCATTGACTGTTTAAAATTCTGTGTAATATCATTTGCTTAGGAGAAGAAGCTGAGCAAATTAGTGTTTAAAATAGTCTGGTTCAGACAGTTTGTACACCGGAGACTTTAAAGTAGGTGCAGAAATTAATGAAGAATACCTTCGTCACTTCATTAAATTCAGGTAACATTTAACATATTTGAAAACTGGGCCCAGACATTGTGAGACCAAATATATCAATAAGCGTGAATTTGCTTGTTTTTTTAAAAAGTGATGTTAACAAACTTTCTGGTCTTTTTCTTACAGTTGGTCTGTGCGTGGAAAGCTTTTGATGAGGTTCCATGTTTGTGATAGTTAAAGTGAGTAGACAGGAAGATGAGGTATGGCAGATAGTGTTTTTTCTAAAAAAAAAACTATTAGCCTATATCAGTCTTACTAATCTTGCATTGTGTAGATTTTGCTTTCAATCCTAATTCAACATTTGTTCTATTTTATGACCCCATCCTTTTGGCGAAAATCATTCAATTTGAATTAATATTAAGTTCAGGTGTTTTACAACAAAGCTGAAGTCATATACCAATCTTTTCTTATACTTTCATTTGGGATGCCATTGTATCTCCATCTTCGATACTTTATTTTCCACAGACCTAGGTTTGTAATTGTAGCTTATTTGCAATATTGTTTAATTAAAGCTGAGACAGTGGAATAATTCTGAGTTTAATTAGTTATTGAAGGTGCGGCATAGTCAGGAACAGCATCCATCTCATTGGTGTAAACTGCAGTACAGTAACTGAATTAATTGTCAAAGGAGCCTAAAAGATCTGTCGCACAGTTCAGGTGCTCCTCCATACTGCTTTTTCCCATCTTCACAAGGGAAGGCAATTTTCATTAACCTACAATTTTGGGATAGAAAAATAGTGCTTTTACAAGTGTTTGTTTTCTGTAATGTGTAATGTATCCCATACAAACTTCTGTTACTTTGCCCTTAACAGGAGAGAGAAAGAAATACTTCCCATTGTTGGTTAAAGCAGCCACCCAACCCATTGGAACAATTTAGCTATTTGGGTTTTTTGCATGATTTATGTTTCATACAATTCTGAAAACAGCATCGAGGCTCTGCTTTTGATTAGTGACCACTAATAGTAGCAGAAACCTCCCTGTATAAAACAAGTTTGCCTTGCCTGCCGTGACTCATCTGTAGCAGCAAGTAGAACCCCTATTTCTAGATGATCACTGGCCACACAACATCTTGGATCTAATTGAGTTGGAAGAATCTCATCTTTTTGAGTACTTGTAATAAAATCCTGGAAAGCACCAAGCTAAATTCCTAGTTTGCAACTCTGCTTGCCTGAGCATGTTGATTGTAGGTGTTTTATTTTGAATGGCAATTCCCACAATCTTCATGGATGTAGAAATGAACATATGATAGTATAGCAGAGCAAAAGTGAGGGAAATCTAGGCAACTTCAATGTTTGTTATTTAGATACTTCTAATTATGTGGCCTTATAGTGTGTTCCCAGAGTACAATTATTTTTGTGTCTTTGCACCCTTCTGTTAATGGCCTGATCATATTAGTTAGGTTGCTGGGCTCCTATTGTAGGTCAATGTGAAATTCCATTCTCATTCACTTAGATTTCTTTCTTGTTCTCATTAAGAGTGCCAGTGTCTTTGACAGGTTACTTCCATCTATTAGTCTGTGAAGTATGTCAATTAATGTGTTGAAGCTCTTGGGTCAACTGTATCCCACAGGAACAGCCCCGCAAAGGATCACTGAGTAGTATGGTATCTGCAGAAATCCACAGACTTGCTTGATCTGAACTTTCAGATGAAATGTAATAATACTAAGGTATAGATATGCTGCTGTGTGCTCAATGTGCTAAATAACATGGTGTTGGATTTCTGTGGAGCAACATTGATGCCAATAAAGTTCTGATATTTACTGCACTCCACTGCATCTTGTGATCAAGTGTGTTAGATAGTATAATTAGGCCTTTATTGCAGTGTAGACAAATGCAATTATAGGAATTAAAGTTTAAGCCAGAATAATTCAAAGAAATTGTTAACCTTGAACACCCTTGTCACATGCCTTTTATCTAATTGAATTTTAATTACATGAACAATAAAAAAAAATGCACACAGCAGAGTTGAGATTTTTGTAAAACTAATTGCTTCTTTACATTTGTTTCTAATATGTATGTTAAAAAGAATCAAGGATACTGGAAAAACTCAGCAGGCCTGGCAGCATTTGTAAGGAGAGAAAGCTGTGTTAACATTTTGAGTCTTTTTTGGTTATTTATTATAACTTTTTTTTCCTCATAGTAATTCTTGCAGCTACTGAGATAGGGGTTCGTTTTGATGTTTCAACTGAAAGGTGAACATTAAGAATGATAGTATAAACAGCCAATGTTCAGTGTAGTTGCGAGATACACAATGATTAACTCCAAGCTAATCTGCATATTTGGAAAACGCAGCAAATTCAGGGTCACTGATAAGATTCAGGTGTAATCAGATCAGGTGCGATGTGACTGGAAATGTCCCAGATCAGCAATAGAATAAGCTCCAGATATAGGTTCATCTGTTGGTTAATGGGGATAGGTTTCCAAAGCTTGTAGCTGACCTGGAAACCTCCTGTCAACAGCCACCTATTGTTCTCCATCAGTTGATGTATTCACCATGGAGGAGCACTAATTAATTAATTATAGAAAAAAGCACAAAGTAGCAAGGGCAAATCTGCAATGTTCAGACCAGGAGTGACTCAGTAACATTACTACTGCCCTGAAGGGGCCCTGTGGCAGATGGTGAGAGAACTGAAAAGGAGGGAGGAACCTGCTCGACTTTGTGCCCACCAATCTATTTGACTGATGTACCTGTCCAACATCCATGGTTGGAGTGCCCACTGTGCAGTCCTTGGAGACTGTCTTCAGACTGAGGACACCTTCCATATGTTGTGTGGTATTTCCACTGCTAAATGGGATAAATTCAGAATAGATCTAGGAGCTCAAAACTGGGCAAACATGAGGCTATCAACAGCAGAATTATATTTAAGCATAAACTAATTTGATGACCCACCATATCTCTCATTTTACCATTGCTGTTAAGTTCGAAGACCAATCCTGGTGAGGATAAGGGAGCATAACAATAGCAGCATCAGGCATATCTAAAAATGTGTTAATCTGGTGAAGCGCGAACCCAAAACTGCATGCATGCTAGTCAACACAAGTAACATGAGTCTACAGTCAACGGATTGGATCAAAACTCTGCATTGATACCCTATCCAATAGTGAATGGTGCTGGACAATTAAACAAGTAACCAGAGGAGGAGACTCTAGAAAATATTCCCTTCCTCAATGGTAGTGAAGCCCAGCATATCAGTGCACAAAACAAGGCACAAGTATTTGCAACAATCGTTAGCCAGAAGTGTTGGGTGGATGATCCATCTCAGGTCTTACACAAGGATGTTTTGGCCCTGGGGGGAGTGCAGGGGAGGTTTACTAGGCTGATGCCAGAGTTGAGGGTTGAACTATGAATAGAGGCTGAATAAACTGGGCTTGTACTCGTCGGAGTTTAGAAGAATGAGGGGAGATCTCATTGAGACATATAGGATGATGAATGGGATGGATAGGGTAGAGATGGAGAGGCTCTTCCTGCTCAGAAAGGACAGTAGGACTAGAGGGCACAGCATCAAGATAAAGGGGGGGTGGTTTAGAACAGAGTTGAGGAGGAACTTCTTCACTCAAAGGGTGGTGAATCTCTGGAATTCTCTGCCTGTTGAAGTGGTGGAGGCTGCCTTGCTAAATATATTTAAGACACGGGTTGATAGGTTTTTGATAGGCAAGGGGATTAAGGGTTATGGGGAGAGGGCGGGAAAGTGGAACTGAGCCACGACAGATCAGCCATGATCTTATTGAATGGCGGGGCAGGCTCGAGGGGCTAGGTGGCCTGCTCCTGCTCCTGTTTCTTATGTCCTTCCTGGGGTCCAGCTTTCAGCAATTGGGTTCACTTGATATCAGGAAATGCCTAAAGGCACTGGATATAATGAAGGGCATGGATCCTGATAACATTTGATTTGTTACTATCACATGTATACAGTGAAAAGCATTGTTTCTTGCATGTATGCAGACAAAGCATACCATTCATAGAAAAGGAAAGGAGAGAGTGCAGAATGTAGTGTTACAGTCATAGTGAAGATGTAGAGTAAGAGGTCCATTCAAAAGCCTGATGGCAGTAGTGAAGAAGCTGCTCTCGAGTTGGTTGGTACGTGACCTCAGCTTTTTGTATCTTTCTTAACAGAAGAAGGTGGAAGAGAGAATGGCTGGGGTGTGTAGGGTCCTTAGTTATGCTGGCTGCTTTGTCGAGGCAGCGAGAAGTGCAGATAGTGCCAATGAATGGGAGGCTGGTTTGTGTGATGGACTAGGCTTCATTCACAACCCTTTGTAATTTCTTGTAGCCTTGGTCAGAGCAGGAGCCGCACTAAACTATGATACAACCAGAAAGAATGCTTTCTATGGTGCATCTGTATAAGCTGGTGAGATATGTCGCAGACATGCCAAATTTTGTTAATCTCCTGAGCAAGTAGAGGCATTGGTGGGCTTTTGTAATTATAGTGTCTGCATGGAGGGACCAGGACAGGTTGTTGTATCAAGGATCCTAGCAGTAGTAATGAAGATTTGTGTTCCAGAGCTAACTGCACCACAGGCCAGTCTGTTCCAGTACAGCTACAACACTAGCGTCTACTAAAATGTGAAATACTGCCCAGATGTGTCCTGTCCATAAGAAAAGGACAAATTCAATCAATCTGACCAATGACCATCTCATCAATCTCTCATTAAAGAGCAAAGTGATAGAAGGTGTTGTCGACATTGCTATCAAACTGCATTTACTCAGCAATAACCTGCTTACTGATTACCTGAGTCTTGCCAGGCCTGACCTCATCACAGCTTTGCTTTAAATATTGGTGAAAGATCTGAACTGGAAGTGAGATGGGATTAGCCTGCTGTTGATATTGAGGAAGAATTTGACAAATGGCATCAAAGAGCCTTAACAAAATTGAAGATGATGGGAATGGGGGGGGCTTGTGGGGGCAGAGGGGTGACTCCAGTGGTTGAAGTTATCCCAGAACAAAGGAAAATGGTTCTGGTTGTTGGAGGCCCCAGGAAATTACTGGTGCTTGTCCATAACCCTTAGGATCTTAAATATCTACCAAGTCTCCTCAGCTGCCTTTTCTCTAAGAAAAACAGACTCAATCTCTCCAATCTAGTCTCATAATTACAGTGGTTATCCTTGGGTTCATTCTTGTGAATCTCTTCTGTACTCTCTCCAATGCCCTCACATCTCTTAAGTACGGTGCCCAGAGCTTGATGAGTGCCCCAGGTGAGGCCCTAATCAGTGTTTCACAAGTTCAAAATGATCTCCTTGCTCTTGTACTCAGTACCTCAATTAATAAAATCTGGGATACTATAGCTCCAGTGCGAACAAACCAAGTTTCTCCAACCTCTCCTCATAGCTAATGCCGTTCATACCAGGCAACATCCTGATAAATCTTTTCTGTATCCTTTCCAAAGCCTCCACAACCTCCTGGTAGTAATGCGACCAGAATTGAACACTACATTCCAAGTGCAGCCTAAGGTTCTGTAAAGCTGCAACATGATTTGCCAATTTTAAACTCAATACCTTGGCTGATGAAGGCAAGCCTGCTGTATGCCTTCTTGACTACCTTCTCCACCTGCATTGTCACTTTCAGTGACCTGTGTGCCTGTACACCCAGATCCCTTTGCCTATTAAAAATAAGGTAAAGCGACTATTGGTTTTGTCCCAGACTATAGTTTCCAATGTTTCCCTACCACTGAAGTCAAATTGACTGGTCTGTAGTCACTGGCATTATCCTTGCATCCTTTTTTGAAGAAGGGTGTAACATTTGCAATTCTTCAGCCTATCCATGTCTAAGAAAGATTAGAAGATTATCACCAGTGCCTCAGAAATTTCCACTCTCACATCCTTCAGTCTTCTTGGGTGCATCTCATCCAGTCCTGGCGCCTTCTCAATTTTAAGTGAAGCCAGCCTTTCTAACACCTCTTTCTTCTGACCCTGTAAATTCCTTGAACACATCGGTTACCTCGCTTACCTCGGCTTGGAAAGCATCCTCTTCCTTTGCAAAGACAGATGCAAAATACTCATTTAATATCTCCAGTACTTCTGCCTCCACGTGCCAATCTTCTTTTATTATTTACATGCTTATAGAAGACCTTGAGATTTCCTTTTATGTTAAGAAAAAATCCAACCATCTCTTAACTCCAACTACTTTACCATTGCTGAATTCCCCCCATCAATATCCTGGAGGCTTGCTATTGACAAGAAACTTAACTGGACCAGCCATATAAATACTGTGGCTACCTGAGAAAGACAAACAGTTGGAAATGCTGCAGCAAATAACTCGCCTCCTGTCCCCCATCTAAAACAGTAAGAAGTCTCAGAACACCAGGTTAAAGTCCAATCAGTTTATTTGATAGTAAACCCACAAGCTTTTGGAAACGCTGTTCCTTCGTCAGGTGTGTGGAAAGTTGGCATTATCCAACCCCATCTAGGGGTTAGAGGTCACAGGCTTGGAAGGCACTGCTGAAGTGCACCCCATAACGGTACACACTGCTGACACTGCAGTCCTGGTGAAGGAAATGTTTAAAGTGGTGGGTGGAGTGCTGGTCAAGTGGGTCGCTTTCTCCGAGAAGGTGTCGAGATTCTTGTTGGAACTGCACACATCCAGGCAAGCGGACAATATTCCATCACATTCCTGACTTTTAGATGGTGGTCATGATGTGGAGATGCCAGCGTTGGACTGGGTAAACACAGTAAGAAGTCTCACGACACCAGGTTAAAGTCCAACCAGTTTATTTGATAGTAAACCTATAAGCTTTCGGAAATGCTGTCCTTCGTCAGGTGTATGGAAAGTCCTCATACTGGGTGGGTGAAGGTGCCACCTACAAGTTCTTATCGACCCATTCCACAAAGCTATCCGCCACAAACCCGACACCCAATGGATCACAAAGCCTGTGCACAAGCACAGGGAGATACATGACCTAACATCTACTGGCAAGAAGAGCCATGGTTTGGGCAAGGGTCACAAATCCCATCTCACTATTGGTGGCTCTCATTGTGCTGCATGGAGAAGACGCAATACACTGCAGCTCTGTCGCTACCGTTAATGTGTGGTATCTGTATGTTTTACATTGGTAAATAAATTGTTTTAAGGATTTTCCGGCAAAAAAATTGCTTCCTTATTTGCTTGGAAGTAATACCCAAGGCATTCCATGTATTGTGTCCTGTGGAGGAGTTTATCCTTTCAAACAGAGTAATGTTGGTAATTATACTCTTCTCAACGCCACTTAACCTCACTGTGAATTGGATACTCATAGGCTGAGGATCGTTTTTTGAATCTTCGTTGCCCTCCCAGGTCGCAGCAGTGATCATTCTCATTGTTGGGGTGGGACATGGATGGCATAATGGTTAGCACCACTGCCTCCCAGGGCCAGGGACCTGGATTCGATTCCCGGCTTGGGTCACTTTCTCTGGGAGTCTGCATGTTCTCCCCATGTCTGATGGGTTTGCTCCGGTTTCCTCCCACAGTCCAGAAGACTGGTTGGGTGGATTGACCATGCTAAGTTCTCCCTCAGTGTACCTGATCAGGCACCAGAGTGTGGCGTCTAGGGGATTTTCACAGTAACTTCAGTGCAGTGTCAATGTAAGCCTACTTTTGATGCTAATAAATAAACTTTTTAAAGAACTGCAAAGGTGTTCCTTCACCAGTTTAGGGAATATATAACTCATTTATTTACAGGGTAAAACTATTCAGAGGCTCGAAGCCTCGTGGCTGTAATCAGATGGCTCTGAGTACAAAGCCTGTACCCTCCAAGGTGATCTCCCACTCTGCTTCCTGATAGGTTCCCCAGGCCATGTGACCCTTACTCCTCAGCATGATCCTCAAGGGGACAATCACCACTGGCCAACATAACCACCTTTTGCTGCACTAACTGCACAAGCTTACCCAGCAAGGAGTTGCATTTCTATAGCGCCCCAATGCATTGAAAGTGAATCCAAGCCAGAGGACAAAAGAAAGACTGAAAGAAAGACTATAAAGTAATGAGGGCCGAGAACAACTGGGGTAGAGTGAGGTGGGGTGAAAGCCTTCTTTCTGAAAGGAAGGCCTCTTGGTCCTGCCTGATGATAGTGTAGGCCTGAGGCCAGCAACCACTCATTTTTGTGATTTTGTATTTAATTTCTGCTGTCCTTTTGGATTTCGCAAGGTAAAAAGAAGCAGGCACAAATATAATGACCTAAATGACCCGATGAGCCTTTCTCTAAGTCTGTATGTTCTCCGATCTATAAATAGCAGCAAGCTCAAATCCCACTGGCTTGCTCTCTAGGGAGGGATGTACGTGGAGATTTAAAGCTATATTACTGCAGGATATTGAAGTTTTCTTGGACATTTATTGCAACAATGCCTTTTCTTGCACTGAATTGTTTTGATTTGAATAAGGAATTAATTCTTATATAAATTGGCTGCTTTCACTATATGTTTTAATCTACTGGGATTCTCCATCATACGGCAAGGGCCTGGAACCCCAGTTATGGCTGTTGCTTCAGATCAAATCTTGGTGTCGTTACAATCCTGTGTAAGAGTTCTCTCTGTTTCAGCTCAGCAGGATATTAAAGACAGTCCCAAGATTTGGCCGCATTACAATTGAATGCGTTTTGCTGTAAATTTAACTGAAAGCTTCAAATCACCCCATGACTGCATTTTCAAATTGGACAACAATGAATGTGTATTTTCGACAAATGCAAGCATTCGGAATTCTTTTACACTCATTGTCAGAACGATAGGAACCTGCAAAGCTAAATGTCATTCAGAGAGCAGAACAACAGATTAAAATTCACTTGTTGCAGATCTTCTTTGAGTCATAGAGGTTTACAGCATGGAAACAGGCCCTTTGGCCCAAGTTGTCCATGCTGCCTTTTTTTTAACCACTAAGCTAGTCTTATGTTAGTCTTATGTTCTTATGTTCTTATGTAAGCTAGTCCCAATTGCCTGCGTTTGTCCCATATCCCTCTATCCCCATCTTACCCATGTAACTGTCTGAATGCTTGTTAAAATACAAATGCTTGTAAATGCTTGTTAAAATACAAATGCTTGTAAATGCTTGTTAAAATACAACCCTCTGCTACTATCTCTGGCAGTTCGTTCCAGACACTCACTATCCTCTGTGTGAAAAAATTGCTCCTCTGGCAATTTGTATCGCTCTCCTCTCACCTTAAACCTATGCCCTCTAGTTTTAGACTCCTCTATCTTTGGGAAAAGATGTTGACTATCTCACTGATCTATGCCCCTCATTATTTTATAGCCCTCTATGAGATCACCCTAAGCTTCCTATGTTCCAGGGAAAAAAGTCCCAGTCTATCCAGCCTCTCCTTATAACTCTACTTTGCGCACAGAAAGCTCCAGGCTCTCATTCCAGGACAGTAAGGTAATGCTGCTCTGTGGCAGGTGCTGGTTTGCCAATGAGAGATTCAACTGAGATCTTTTCTGCCTGCTCTGGTGGATGTAAAAGATCCCATTTGAAGAAAGGCAGTGGAGTTGTGCCTGGGATCCATAAGACAATAGACCGTAAGATATAGGAGCAGAATTAGGCCATTCGGCCCATCAATCTGCTCTGCCGTTCAATAACACCTGATAAGTTTCTTAATGCTGTTCTCCCGCCTTTTCTCTGTAATCTTTGATCTCCTTATCAATCAAGAACCTATTTATCCCTGCCTTAAATACAATCAATGATCTGGCCTCCGCAGCCTTCTGTGGCAATTAATTCCACAGATTCACCACCCTCTGGCTGAAGAAAAGATCCTGACTAATACTTACAAATCAATATCACAAGACTAGATTATTTGGTCATTACATCTTGATATTTGGGGGAATTTATTGAGCACAAATTGGCTGCTGGATTTCTTACAACAGTTACCAAGTTCAAAAGGACTTCACTGGAGGTAAAACACTTTGAGACAACTGGTGCAATCTAAATGCGAGTTTTACTTATTCACTACTGCCCTACTGGGATGAAGGAGATCTGTCAGTCTTACCCAGTCTGGTCTATAAATCCTGGTTAGGTGCGTTGGCCATGCTAAATTTTTCCTGAGTGTGGCAAATAGGGGATTTTCACAGTAACTTCATTGCAGTGTTAATGTAAGCCTACTTGTGACACTAATAAATAAACTTAAGCCCCTTGCTTTTGTGTTTCCAGGTTCTGATGTAGTTGTTGATGAAAATAAACGATAAATCTGCCATTAAACCATTCTATTAATTCACTCTCACTTATACCATGCACCCTGCAATCGCTTCTGAGGATATTGGAGTGATAATGTAAAAGTTTTTTGCAGTACTTAGATCCGATGTGTTATAACAATGAGTGATGAAGACAGCATGCTGTCTTGGGGAGATCGGGAATCCCAGCTGGAATTCATTTACCTGCAGTGGGGAAAATGGTTGTATCTGCATGAATAAATAGGAACAGATCACCAAGGAATTAGTCTCATATTGTTTACAATTCACAGCAAATTATATTTAATATTTTAAAAAACAGCCAGTCTATGGAAGATAAGATACTATCTCATTTTCAAATTTTATCAGTGTAGTAGTGTTGTTAATTAGCGCACTGAATATGTGATCTGTATTAACCTGTATTTATTAGTCACAAGTAGGCTTACATTAACACTGCAATGAAGTTACTGAGAAAATCCCCTAGTTGTCACACTCTGGCGCCTGTTCTGATACACTGAGGGAGAATCTGGCATAGCCAATGCACCTAATCAGCACATTTTTTGGACTGTGGGGAGAAACCGGATCATCTGGAGGAAACCCCCACAAATGCGCAGAGAATGCGCAGGCTCCGCACAGACAGTGACCCAAGCCAGGACTCGAACCTAGTCCCTGGTGCTGTGAGGTAGCAGTGCTAAACACTGTGCACCATGCCACCTAATCCCTGGCTTCCTGGCACTGCATCAGGCACTTTGGCACTGCCATAGGAACAGTGCCATGAGGCAGTGCCATGGGTTATTGCTAAGGTGCTGCTGGGGGTTAGGAGCAGTGCCATGGGGCAGTTCCAGGGTGCAATGGCAGGGCAGGTTTCAACGGGAGGGGATCATATGGCGGAGAAGTTTTTTAATGACATTCTAATTTATTTAAATTAGGTTCCTGCCCTTTCTGGGAGGGAACCTCTTTACATCACTGGCAGGGCGCCGGATAGAAAGAATCTGAAATCGAGATCTTGCTGGCGACATTCTTGTTTTCTGACTCGCGATAGTTTGTCCCCACATTGGCATTCACAGGTGCAAAATTGCAGCCATGATTGGTGGCACAGTAATTAGCACTGCTGTCTCACAGTGCCAGGGACTCGGGTTCAATTCTGGCACAGGTCACTGCCTGTGTGGACTTTGCATGTTCTCCTCATGTCTGAGTGGGTTTCCTCCGGGTGCTCCGGTTTCCTCCCACAGTCCAAAGATGTGCGGGTTCGATGGATTGGCCATGCTAAGTCGACTCTTACTGACCCAAGATGCACAGGTTAGGTAGATTGGCCATGCTAAATTGTCCTTTAGTGTCCCAAGATGTACCAGTTGGGTGGATTGGCCATGATAAATCGACCCTAGTGTCAGGAGGATTAGCAGAATAAATGAGGGTTACGGGAATAGGGCTGTGTGGGATTGTGGACTGTATAGACTCGATGGGTCGACTGGGTTCCATCAGTACTGTAGGGATTCTATGAAATGTGAATGACCAGTTTTAGATAACTGATATAAAAAAAAATTGGGTAAAGTAGTGGAATAGGTAATTAATTTCGGAATGAATTGCAAAGATCATGACCATCTGATCTCAGTTCCATTACAGCTTTAGCATTGCCTGAGGGAAAGGCTGAGAGGATTAAGGCAGGTCTGAATGAAATGCTTTTCGCATTTTCTTTAATGATTTGAAATATAACATCCATTAATCAGATTAAAATTGAACCGTGTTGCTGTCTAATAACAGCAGGTACAGAGCGTGGGTTCAGCCCATTCCAATCTTAGATATTGATATTCTATACACTCTGATTGAGCTCCTGTTTAAGTCAATTGTTTCATCTTAAGTGGTGATAAATACTGGCATTGCCCATTGGTAATAGTGAACTGTCATTTCAATGGCTCGTATCTCTCAACTGTAAAGTGTCATTGTCAGCACTTAGTAATAATTAGGATATTCGTGAAAAATTGCACTTCGTAATAAGGATAATCTTGATTAATAAGTGAGGCGCAAATGTTTACAAAGGATAGCCAGCACTTTCAAAGCTTGTTTTGCCACCATGCATGGACTCTGCTATGATCACCAGGTGAAAGAGTGATATCGTAGAACAGAATCATAGATAGATGGTTGCAGCAAAAGATTGACTTGCATTAGATTAGACAGATGTACCATACAGCAGGCTTTAATTTGCCAATGTACCCTTCAGTATTTATGTAAGTTGGGTCTTGAATAGATTTTGCAACCAAACGTGTTTGTGCTACATAATAGCCCAAGAGGTGTCCATTGTAAAACTGTGTGCCAATTCAACACATCTTTCAATGATGAAACAGGCTGACCAAGCTCAGATCTGCATCATAGAATCATAGAATCCCTACACTGCAGAAGGAGGCAATTTGGCCCATCAATTCTGCACCAGCAAAATCCCATCCAGGCCCCATCCCTGTAACCCCATATATTTACCCCACGAACCCCTCTAACCTACACATCTGGGGACACTAAGGGGCAATTTAGCATGGCCAATGCACTTAACCCTTTGGAGTATGGGAGGAAACTGGAGCACCCGGAGGAAACCCCCAGCAGACACAGGGAGAAAGTGCAAACTCCACACAAACAGTCACCCAAGCCAGGAATTGAACCCTGGTCCCTGGCTCTGTGAGGCAACAATGCTAACCACTGTGCCGCCCCCTACATCTGAGGAGCAAAATATGGGCAGGGTGGTAGGATTGTGTACTTATTTATTGTTGTAAAATGTGTTTTTCAGTTGTTGAAAAAATAATTCAACAAAATATGTGCCGCACATTAATGTCTCTTACATCAGTTGTTTTTACTTTTGGTTGTATGGTAGAATTGCAGGAAGAGGTGAAAGTGTGTCTTATCTCACTGAACATGCAGCAGAGATTGATATTAATGCCACAATTGCTATGGGAGCAGAGTGAATAATTACACAAGGATGGATACCAGCACTCCTGATATAATTAAACTTCAATGGTGTTAGTTTTCTAGAATGATGGATTGGGACATTAGATTGAGTTTCTCTGCTATCTCTGCCTGGGCAGTTTGGATCTCCTTCTGCTCAAGAGGCCTCTCCAGTCCCTTTCCTCCACACAAGGCCCCCATGGAATTGCGACGAAACGTCGGAGTTTACTCCACTAACATCTTTGCACACAGTTTTGGCAAAGGATCGATATTTGATTCCACCCAGATTCCACTCTCTTTCACTGTATTCGACTGTCTTCAGTGCCATCAATAAACCTCCAAAAGCTGCCAGTTCACCCAAATTGGCATATCTCAACTAATTGTCACATCGACCAGCCTCCCTGCTCACGAATAGAGGGGATTAATGTTCTCCCCCGTCCCCCGAATGTGCCCCACATTGTGACTGTGCCTTCAGCCACCACTATCTGGAATACCTCCTTTAACACTTTTACCTCTTCCCATTACCAAGACCTTCTTGGGTGGGATTGTTGTCAGTGCAGACTCAATGGCCTCCTCCTGCACTCTATGATTCTTTTAAATCCGTCACCAATGAAATGTTTGGTCACTGATCCTAATTTCCCCTTCTTTCCCTAGAGACCTGTATTCTTTACCTTTCTGTGAAGCCACTTGGGATCTTTCTCTGTGCTAAGGGTACTATATAAATGCAAGGTTGTGACAGCTCTTTGACAAATGGTATATTTGTTTGCTTAAATCTATTAACATCCATCTAATGAGCGAGTAAACATCTCTGATTGAAGTTTCTTTTATTAGCACATATTTATATACATTGAACCTCAGGAAACTTCAGTGCACTGTCAAACAGATTGATGCCTGCTGTATTTAATATGCAGGTATACATGCAGCAACAAACTCATTTAAATTATTGCCCTGAGAATATCTCATTTCCTCGTTTGTAAACAGATTCTTTAATCATGTAATCTCTCTGATTTTGGAAGTCATGTGTCCATTAACATGCATTTCTCATTGTATCATTCCAGTTTTAATTTTATTGGACATTTGGCAATAGTTGCAGTTAGCCTTTCTTTTGTTTAATCACCGTTTCTTCTCTTTACTCCTCAGTTTTCGCTGCAGAAGCTGGTTGATGTTTAACTTCTGAATGTGTTGTTTATTTTGGTTTTTTTTCTGTGGTTCCAGTCGAGTCAGACCCATCTCCCACAGACTTCTCAACACTTTCTTTCTCAGTCTCTTCTTTCACTTCAGTGGCTTTTACGTCTTCACCCTTTTCTTTTGATTTGGCCACATCTTGTTCCTTGTCGTCTGCTTTTGGATCAGTGGTTTTTCCCTCTGCAATTCTTTGTGGTTCAACCGCTTTCTTCTCCTCATCCTTTTCCTCTTCAGATTTAGGAACCTCCTTCTCCTCATCCTTTTCCTTTTCAGATTTAGGAACCTCCTTCTCCTCAGCTTTTTCCTTTTCAGATTTTGGAACCTCCTTCTCCTCAGCTTTTTCCTCTTCTGCTTTATCTTCAGCTTTTTCTTCAGCTTTTTCTTCTTCTGGTTTTGGAACCTCCTCTTTTTCCTCCACTGATTTTGGAACCTCCTTCTCTTCCTTTTCCTCTTCATCCTTCTCCACAGCCTTTTTCTCTTCAGCTTCTGGTGATTCAGCAGTTTTTATCTCTTTATCCTCTTTCTCCTCAGCCTCTTTTGGTTGGACAGTCTCCTTCTCTCCAGCGCTTTCCCCTTCAGGCTTTTGTTCTTCCATCTTCTCTTCAGCCTTTGCCTTTTCTGCCTCTTCTGATTTAGGAAGCTCCTTCACTTCAGCCGTTTCCTCCTCAGCCTTCTCCTCCTCAGCTTTTTTCTCCTCAATGTCTTGTGATTCAGCAGCTTCCTTCTCTTCATCCTTCTCAGCTTCGGTCTTTTCATCCTCTGTCTTCTTCTCTTCCTCTTTCTCCTCTTCAGTCTTCTTCTCTTCAGCCTTTTCCTCTTTAATGTCTTGTGATTCAGCGGCTTCCGCTCCTTCATCCTTCTCCACTTCAGCCTTCTCCTCTTCAGCCTTCTCATCCTCTGTCTTCTCCTCTTCCACCTTCTCCCCTTCCCCCTTCGCTTCCTCTTTCTCCTCTTCCTCTTTCTCCTCTTCAGTCTTTTTCTCTTCAATGTCAGCGGCTTCCTTCTCTTCACCCTTCTCTACTTCAGTCTTCTCATCCTCTGTCTTCACCTCTTCCTCCTTTTCTTCTTCCTTCACCTCTTCCTCCTTTTCCTCTTCTTCCTTCTCCTCCTCCTCCTTCTTCTCCTCCTTCTCCTCTTCCTCCTTCTCTTCTTCCTCTTTCTCCTCTTCCTCCTTCTTCTCTTCTTCCTTCTCCTCCTCCTCCTGTGATCCAGTAGCTTCTTCTTCTCCTTCGTGCTTCTCCTCAGCTTCTTCTGATCCAACAGATTCTTTCTCTGTTGGTCCTTCGTCCTTTGCAGCAACTTCTAGCTCTGCCATATCAACTTCCTTTGTCGTTGCACTGATAATTTCTTCTACAAACCTATATTGAGGCATAGCCTTTGTAGGGGCGACTTTTGTCTTTGTTGCCACGGCTGATGGAGGCTGTGGTTTGTATATAGGTGATGGAAGAGTGAAGCCACCAAATCTTGTTTCTTCACCTTCAAGGAGTTTCCTTTAAATAGAAAGTAAATACCATTAGTGCATCGACAACTTATTTATTACTTAGATGTTATTGAAGCAAGGGACATATAGAATTATAACAAGTCTCTAATCATGAATTAAGTTTGTAATTAAGGTTAATGAATATTAAATTAAGGTGAAATGAATGAGTGACTTGCTTTATTTGATGAACTGGGATGTGATGCACTATTTCCTATGTGATACAGGTAACACAGTTTGTTAATCTGCTGCCCTTTCACCTCTGGGCATGAGTTCATAGCCATCCCACAGTTGAATTGCAGACTCTAAGAGCACTAACTGAAATATGATTGGGTAAACTTACTGGTGGAACCTGAATGGCCAACCTGGGGGTTGGGATGGGAATAGGGGTGGGTGGGAAAGTGAGTGGGGGGCGGGGGGGGTGGTTTCTTTAGAAAGGAGACACGCGATCCTGCTGGCAATGGAGTCATATTGGCATCAGCTACCCAGCTGGACTCAGTGGACAGACAGTTGGTTGCAATTAGGTGGCTTCTTGGAAGCAGAGTTGGTGACATGGTAGAATCTTCCATTGCTGATGCCCAGCAGAAGTCTGGAAACAGGTTTCCTGCAGCAGGCCCAGGGGACTGCAAGGCCTCCTTTACACCCCAGTCCTGAGCGGGGGTGGCAGAGGGCTACAGCTGTGGATTCAGCCCATATTCTCTGGAGGGAATCCCTTTCCACAACATGGGTTTCCTCCAGATGCAGAAGTTCCCTCCCACACTCCAAAGATGTGTGCGTTAGGTGGTTTGGCCATGCTAAATTTCCCCTTTAGTGTGAGGGGGACTAGCTAGGGTAAATGTATGGGGTTAATGGGATAGGGCCTAGATGGGATTGTGGTTGGTGCACAATGGGCCAAAGGGCCTCCTTCTGCATTGTAGGGATTCTATTCTATCAACAGCCATGGCCTGGTGACCTTCAGGAGTCTTCGGAGGGTGTTTGAATTCACTGCAGATGGGTGAGCTTCAAACACCATGTGGCTTGGGACTCGCTAAGATATTCTAAACGAGTTTAAAACTGGAACAACTAGTTCTGAATACACCTTACTAAAAAAAAGCAGTTATCACTTTGTATATTCTGATTAAACATTTCACTTTTAATTATGTTGCATGGATTTTGTGTTCATTGAGATCAAGGAGTTAACCGTTATGGAGTGGGACAATTTTGTCACCTAGTGCTGGCAACAAGCAGGCTGGTTGTCTGGCCAGACACATAAAGTAATACATTGTAATCCCTATCCTAAATTGCTGTCCTTTAAAATTTACACTTCATCTGCAAAGTTATTCATTTTCCTTTCCTCCATTCTTCCTTCAGACTAGTGGTAGGTTTGTCTGCGGAGACAAGCAGAGACTAGCTGCTCTTAGCTCTCAGCACCAGGGATCGCAGGTTCTAAAGGATTCCTTGTGTTCCTGCAATGACTTTAATCAGGCAATTGAGGTGGGCCTGTTAGAATATGAACTCCCTGATTAAGGGCCAAATTGATAGGTCAGTCAGGGAGCTTCTCTTGCTTTGTACCTAACCAGGAGTGTCAGTTCCTCTGGCACTCCTAGTGTAGGCTGTTAACTGAGAGCACTCCATATGCAGTTGTCAGCCTTGTGAATAAAGGGATTTTGGTGAAGGAACTTCTTCCTCCGAGGACTTACTATAGTTCCATACTCGTTTGTAGTCATTCAGCAGGGAACAGCACCTAACGGGGAGGAAAACCTTCATCCGAGGATGAATATGAGGCTCGTTGCCAGAGGTGCTAACTCAATGCATTAACTGGCCCCCTTCAACAATGTTACTGAATGAATCCTGTGCTTATAACTGTGACAGGTGGAAACAAGCCCCATTTTACAGTAAGGTTTCACACATGTGACTCTTGCAGCACCGTCACAAGTGGCATCATCCAGGGAGTGCTCTCAGTATCAATCAGCTGCATTTATCTATCCTGTGTTTGCCAATCGATTTTCTAATCATGACTCATTTGACTTGTGAACTGCTGTTTTAAATCAATTAGGTTGAAATCCTGGATTGGGAATTTTAGCTTTGGTCAGCACAGACGGTGCACATTCTTTTATGTCATCCTGCCCTTACTTTAGTTTAACTTTTAAGTTTATTTGTGTGTGTCACAAGTCAGCTTACATTAACACTGCAATGAAATTACTGTGAAAATTCCCCAATTGCCACACTCTGGCACCTGTTCGGGTACGCTGAGGGAGAATTTAGCATGGCCAATGTACCTAACCAGCCTGTCTTTTGAACTGTGGGAGGAAACTGGAGGAAACCCACACAGACACGGGGAGAATGTGCAGACTCCGCACAGACAGTGACCCAAGCCAGGAATCGAACCCAGTCTCTGGCGCTATGAGGTAGCAGTGCTAACCATTGTGTCACCATGCCACAATGTGTAGATTAGTGGACAGAAAATCAGTCAGGCTTCATTTGAGTGTGTAATGTTCCCTGTCAGAATTTGCTCCCAGGCTATCATTTCGCACAGAGAGCAGCAAGAGGAAAATCTACCCAAATGTTAGCAAAGAAATTTCATCAAAGCTGAACATCACCCTGCTGTCAAAGTATTTTTTGTCTGGATTTGGGTGGGAGGTTGTCCCTTTAAATACAGTCGCAACACCTCAAAGGCATTTCAGCCTGCTTCAGTTAAAACCAAGTCAAACATCTGTATGAATGCAAATGCTACAAGGACTAATCGAACTGGTTTTCAAACCTTAGGCTGGTGGTGAGAGGCTAAACCAGCATTCATTTTGACAAACTGTGAGATGGGCTGTTCTATCTGAATGTTAGTGTTGATGATTCAACCCATTGTGGTCCGGGAAATACTTGACAACATCGAGATGTGCAGAAATGCGGAATCAATCCACTGAGTGAGAACCCTCAAAAATCTGCTGCTGAAATACTGAAACTATGACAAAATGAATCATAGTGTAGTTGAAGTGCAAACCTGGAAGGAAACTGCTGCAGGAGAAGAATTGAACCTTATTTTCCATTTAAGGAGCTAAATTGTATAACTTCTATGAGAACACAGACATGTGGAGTTATGGGGAGAGGGCCTGGGTGGGATTGTGGCCAGCGCAGACTCGATGGGCCAAATAACCTCCTGCACTGTAGGGATTCTATGATTAGAGTCACGTGCCGGAATTTTTCGCCATGCCTGCCCAAGCCTTGTAGGATCCTGTCCGAGACCAACAGAGAATGCTGTTCTATGAGCCTCGCCTGCCCCAATTGCAGGATGGCCGTGCTGGTAAAACTCCGGTTATAGAGTCATTGAGGTATGGAAACAGGCGCTCCAACCCAACTTACCTCATTTTTCAACCACTAAGCTCATCCCAGTTGCCTGCATTTGGCCCATATCCCTCTATATCTCTATGTTATCTTGCGGTCATATGTTCACTCATTTATTTGATAGTTTAACCATAAAATGAAGTCTGATGCTGTGATACCTAATGGCTTGAACACAGGAAACAAGTCCTGCTGAGACATTGGTTTATTCTAGTATAATGGGATCCTTAGCAAGGGTTTCATTCTGTTCAATAATCTAGGCCCATTGCAGCAACTTTCCCGAGTTATTGAGCTTGGCACTGCTGCTGTCAAAGTGATGGGGAATCAGGAATTGCATGGAAGAGGAATCTAAAACACAAAGTATAGGATTCTCTGAGCTTGCCTGCCGCTGCCCCGCTGAAAGCGACAATGGAGAATCTGGCGCTCAGCCAAAAACTGCAGTCACTGCAGTGGTGCTGGAGAATCCCAGCTGCGGGTGTGGTCAGAGGATGGCAAAAACCTGTGCGGTCAGAGGGTGGCAAAAACCTGCGCGGTCAGAGGGTGGCAAAAACCTGCGCGGTCAGAGGGTGGCAAAAACCTGCGCGGTCAGAGGGTGGCAAAAACCTGCAAAATCTGGAATTTTGAAGGTGGGAAATAATCCAGTTCCCTGATGTACTTTCCAGCAACGGTTACTGGGCTGTGGCTAAAAATCATAGAACAGTACAGCCAGAAGCCATTCGACCCATTGCATCTGTGCTAGCTCTTTTGAAGTGCAATCCAGTTAGTCCCACATGCCTCTGGCCTCTTTCTGATATCACTCCTCCTTCGAGTATGTCCAATTCCTTTGGAAGGTTAGCATTGAATCTGTATGGTGGTCTATTCCAAATCCCAATTACTCATTGCATTAGGAGATTGTCCTTCATGTTACATCTGGTTCTTTTGCTCATCATCTTGATTCTATGTCCTCTGGTTACCACCATTGAAAACAGTTTTAGGTTACTTGCTGTGGCGAAACCTTTCAAGATTTTACTATCTCTAACTATTTAATATTCTCCACTCTCAGGGGAACACAGCCTATCCAATGTTGGCTGCAGAGACCCGACTAAGTTTGTTTCTTCTCCCCCTGATACTAATTGCATTAGTGTTCTGTGCAATTTGAGGCAAGTTTGACAGATTGTAGAGCTTAAAGTTTATTTATTAGTGTCAGAAGAAAGATTTCATTAACACTGCATTGAAGTGACTGTGAAAATTGCCTAGATGTCACAGCGTTAGGGTACACTGAGGGAGAATTTAGCATGGCCAATGCACCTGATCTGCACATCTTTAGACTGTGGGAGGAAACCCATGCAGACGGGGGGAATGTGCAGACTCCGCACAGGCAGTGACCTGCGACGGGAATCGAACCCTGATCCCTGGCGCTGTGAGGCAGCAGTGCTAACCACTATACTGCCCCAAATATCTTAAATAATTCTGCACCAATCCTTGCAAAATCAGTGGGACTAGATCAGATTAATTACCTTGCATTTTACTTAAAAACTCTTTCATTTTGGCTCAGATTAAGTCTAAACCAATTGTGATTTTGGCTTTTCAGCTTCATCGTATGAATTACGTAAGATTAGTAAAAGGCAATAGTTTTCTGCACATTTTAAATTTAGTGTAAAGTACAAGCGCTGCAGCAGTTCTGGATGTTGACATAAAGGTGAAAGAGCCATTTTATATTTCCGCATTTAGGCTCACTTAGCCTACTGGTAATGTACGCTTGCCCCATTATTGCCCAATTCCGATCAACGGGTTTTCCGCAGGCCAGGAACCAAGCCAAAGAAGGAGTGGTGTGGAATTTACCGCTATTTGCCGGGGTTTTAATTCACAACGACAGCTGACTATAAAACCAGAAAAAGCTGGAAAAATTCAGCAGGTCTGACGTTATGTGTGGAGAGAGAAACAGAGTTAACTTTCTGTGCCCTTATGGCTCTTCATCAGAAGAAGAACTGACTCAAAACTCTGCTCTCTCTCTTTCTCTCTCTCACTCTGCAGATGCTGTCAGACCTGCTGAGTTTCTCTGCTGCGATTTTACATCTCCAGCATCCGCAATGTTTTGCTTTTATTTTAGCAGCTGAATGTGTGTTTTGCCCTGAAAATTATCCTTTAAAAAGAAAACCACTGAATAATGCTGGATTTCCGACATTGTTTAATCAAAATGGAATCACTTTGTCATCTACAAATAGAAGAGTATAATGGTGTGAATGGGACTTCTTGTGTTTGTAGGAGGATTGTATAAATGCTCTGTGCAATCTGAGGCAAATTGGACAGATTAAGGAGCTATATCTTAATTTAAATAATTTTGCACTAATCCTGGCAAAATCAGCGGGAATAGAGCAGATTGCTGTGTGTTTTATTTAAAAACTCTCACTTTGACTCAGTTTAAATATAAACTAGTTGTGATTTTATCATTCCAAATGCATCAAATGAATTGTATAACATCAGCAGAAAGCAATAGTTGTTTGCACATTTTTAATTTAGTGTAAAGTATATGGGCTGCAACAATTCTGGAAGTCAACGTAAAGGCCATTTTATATTTCCGCATTTAGGCTCACGAAGCTAAATTAAATGGAACTGAAGTAAACTAAACTGAGCTAAGACAAACTGTATTGCTGACCTTACTCTGCTACCGTTCCACTGCAGCATTCTAAGATTAATTATTCTTGCAGTAGTACTGCATTTGGCAGAGAGTTAATTTATTGATCCCCTGTCAGGATTATATGTGTGCTTCATAAAGTGCAAAATAAGATGGTGATTGGGAATGCTGCAATTTTAACCCTTTCTTGCACTTTTTTCCTGTGTCTCACACTGGGAAAAAATGGGATTGCTGCCTCCAAAATTGCATGGGGGGGGGTGAGGGGGGAGGTGTGTAGTTGGGGAGGAGGTTGTTGCTGGTTTCCTGTGTAACATTCACTCCCTCCCTCAGTGCCACACAGTGGCTGGGTGTGTACCACCTACAAGATACACTGCAGCAACTTGTCAAGGCTTCCTCGGCAGTAACTTCCAAACCTGTGACCTCTACCACCTAGAAGGTCAAAGGCAACCAGTGCACACCAGGTAACACCACCATCTGCAAGTTTCCCTCAGACCCCATTCTGAACCTGGAAATATCATCGCTGCATCAAAATCCTAGAACTCCCTCCCTAACTGCACTGTGGGTGTACCTACCATACCGCATGGACTGCAGCTCACCATTACCTTCTCAAGGGCAATTAGGTTTGGACAAGAATATTGGTCTCATACTGGTTGTGAGTGAATGAGAGCAAAAGTTTGGTGACTGTGGTCTGAGGGATCCAGATTTTTGCTGTTATTGTCAGTTTTTCATTTGTGTTTTAATGGGAGGTCAATCATTCATCCTTCCTGAGCAGCGAGGGGCAATGCACTCCTTAGTCTAAGAGTTCCTAGTCCTTTGGTTTATTCAGGACCTGTATAATACTTTGGTGTTTTCACGAGGACAATCAGTTTTTGGTTGATTGGCTCCATTGCCAAGTTTCTGTTAGGAATGGAGAGGCAAACACTTGTTTCCACTGGCCCCAAAACAAAATGGCATCTCACTGATCTCATAAACATGGGTGTGGATCAGTGCTGGAGACCATCTTTGGCATTGCCAGTCCAGAAGTCTGTGGCCCACATTTCTTACTTTGGAATTAATTTGGAATTGGATGGCACAGTGCCACTGTGGTTAGCTGCCTCACAGACCGAAGGACATGTCTGTGCAGAGTCTGCGCGGTCTCCCCGTGTCTGCGTGGGTATGGTGACTAGGGGATTTTCACAGTAACTTCTTTGCAATGTTAATATCAGCCTACTTGTGATGCTAATAAATAAACTTTAAAACTAAAAAAAAACTTACAAATAAAAGAACTCCACTAAATGATGTGATATTTTTTCGCCTGTGGAGTCAGCGCATAATATGCTCACCTGACCAAAAGAAGATGATGAAGCATATTTATTTTCAGTATCAAACCAACCCAATGTTCTCCATCATTCACTGAATTATTGCGGTTAACGGCATGGATGTTGCCCGGACTGGGGAATATGAGTAATAAAGATTGGATAGCCTGGGCTTGTTTTTATTAGAACACACAAGTCTGAGGAGAATTTGAATTGAAGTATATAAAATTCTGAGGGGTCCAGAGAGAGTGAATAAAAATTTCTCGTCCCCTTGGTGTCGGGGTCCGTAACTGGGATTGGGGAGGAGGGGCAGGGCGTGAGGTGGGGGGAGTAGATTCAGGGCATGCTGTAGATGTTTGGAGATGATCAGGGGGTTAGCACCCAAAAGGTGGTTGGGAGTGGGTTGGGGGGGAACCTGGAAAATGCTCACTGAGAGGGTGATAAAGGTAGGCAGTCTCATAACATTAAATAAGTACTTGGATATGTAACCTATCAGGCTGTGGACTAAGAGCTGGAAGATGGGGCTAGATTGGGTGGTTACCTGATGCAGACATGATGGATTGAATGGCCTCCTTCCATGCTGTACATTTTGGTGATTCTGTGATTCTAATCATTTATTCTGTTACAGGGGGCGTGATTACAGTCAGGGCTCCAGTAACCCTCTCCTGGCAATCACATTCGTAACTACATTCGTAACTACATCAAACAATAACTCATCGCAGAAGCAAATGTAATTGCTTTGCACAGGCTGTGTTTGAGTTTATCATGATCCCCCAGCATTTGTTTCAGCTGCAATTACATTCATTCCCTCATTGCTAATTGATTGTAAAGACCAGGCGCTCTGAAACAAAATGGTTAGCTGACCCTACCTGTAGGAGGCAATCTCCACATCGAGAGCCATTTTGACATTCAGTAGATTGTGATATTCTCTCAGGTGAAGGGTCATTTCATGTTTTGTATTTTTCAGCTCATTTTCTAATTGTTGGATGATATCCTGTAAAGCAAACAGCAAATTGTGTTTAATTATGGAGCAAATGGAGTTGAATCAAACAGTTCCACTTTGCAGTGTCTGGAATTCTTACCTGATATTGGATTATTTCTGAATGGTTTCTGTTTTCAGCCTCACTCAGCTGTTTCTCCAAAGTCTCCTTCCTCCCTCTCACTGTCTCCAGCTCCAGGTTCTTGCTCTGTAGCTGTCGGTTGTACTCACTGATCTCCTGCCTTGTGTTCTGCAAAGCCTCTCTGTTTGTTGCTGCTGCATCGTTGAGTTTGGCCACTCTTGATGTGAACCATTCCTCTGCTTGCTGCAAGTTCACGTCTGTGTAGCCTTCCAGCTGAGCCCGGATCTCCTTCAGAGCCCCCGTCAGGTCAGGTTTGAGGTAATCCTTCATCTCCACACTGACCTGGGAATCTTGGATCTGGGAGAAGAGGTCAGCCACCTCTTCCTCGTGATTGTTCTTCAGGAAGGCTATCTCCTCGACAAGAGATTGTGCTTTCCTTTCTAGCTCTGATTTAATCAGGTTGCTGTTCTCCCTGTCTTTCTTGCAGGCCTGAATATTAGCTTCAGTGTCGTGTCGATTCTGTCTCTCTTCCTCGTATTTTCTCTTCAATCGGTGGAGATCTTCCTCCAGGTGATCGCGGTCCAACTGAAACTGTATCTTCTGCTTCTCGGTTTCCTGAATGAGGTTTCGTATCTCTGCCATTTCGGGTTCGTAGATACTCGCGAGGCTGGACTGGGTGATTTGCCTCTCTCTGAGCTCCGTGATCTCGGTCTCCAGCCCCTTGTTGTGCTGCTCCAGTTGTCGGACCTTTTCAATGAAGCTGGCAAAGCGGTCATTGAGACCCTGCATCAACTCTTTCTCGTTGACCCCCGCCACTTGGTAATCTCCATTGAAGATAGGGGAGAACTGCATACTCTCTGATGATCTAGGGACCGGTGAACTGTAGCCCCGGCTCACAGACAGGCTGCTGTACTTGAGGGATGAAGGGGTTCCTCTGGACCAGCTTTGGGTGCGGAAGGCCATGTCCTGGGACAGGCTCCTGGAGGAATCCGAGTGCAGTTTTCTTGTTGGAAAGGCATCGAGAATATCCCAGCTGTAACTCATCTTGCTGCCGCAGGGCTGTCTGTAACAATGCAGAGTCTCTCCTTCCTCTGGAGCTTTTATCGGGAAACCTCCTGCTGACGCTGCTGGTTTGATTATTTTACGACTTAAAGGAAAATTTGTGAGGGTTGCATTCCTTTGCTGTTTTGCATTTAAAATGGCAATGCAGGTTTTACTTGGACATTCTGCAAACCATTTCTCATTCAAATAAAACCACTTGAAAGAATCAAATTTGATTTGATTTATTATTGTCATGTGTATTAGTATACTGGGGTGGCACAGTGGTTGGCACTGCTGCCTCACTGGGACGTGTGTTCGATTCTTGGCTTGGGTCACTGTCTGTGTGGAGTTTGTACATTCTCCCTGTGTCTGCGTGGGTTTCCTCTGGGTGCTTTGGTTTCCTCCCCCTGTCCGAAAAATGTGCTGGTTAGGTGCATTGACCCGAACAGGCCCCAGAGTGAGGCAACTCGGAGAATTTCACAGTAACTTCATTGTAGTGTTAATGTAAGTTTTACTTGTGACGAATAAATAAGTAAACTTTTACTTTACACAGTGAAAAGTATTGTTTCTTGCATGCTATGCAGACAAAGCATACTGTTCATAGAGAAAGAAATGAGAAAGTGCAGCATGTGTCCTCAGACTTTTGTATCTTTTTGCCAACGGAAGAAGGTGGAAGAGAGAATGTCGGGGTGCATGGGGTCCTTGATTATCCTGGCTGCTTTGCTGAGGCAGCGGGAAAGAATTCAGGTAGTAATTAGTAAGAAAAAGGAGTTTCCCCATCACCGCCCCTCAATGTGTGTGCCTACTAAAATTGACATTTTGGCAAATGTCGCTATGATGCCAGAAAGTAGGTGGCACAATAGATAGCATCCCTGTTGCTGGACCAGATACTCCAGGTTCAAGCCCCACTTCAGTACTTGGTGATCATGGAAGCTATGTTCAAATTAAAGAAAACAGATTGTTTATCGGCCTGTAAACCTTCCCAATACACCTGATTGGTAGGAATGGGAGAGTTTCCTGATCAGCCACACTGATACATCCAATTCTCCACCAACATCCAGTGCCACCTGTGGCCACCTGTGACTTCCACTGAATAATTGACACCAAATTAGGACTTATTTGGAAGGTCTGTTAACCCATTCCTAACCCACTGCGCAAGGCAACGGCAAACCACCGCAGTCATGAACCAATGGCGATATGGTGGCACAGTGGTTAGCACTGCTGCCTCCCAGAGCCAGGGATCCGGGTTCGATCACTTATAATTTTACAGGAGATAATACACTATTTCAGTTAGAGGGTAAAAGACAAATTGTAGTGATCTTGTTTAATATGGAATGGCATTTTGGACATCAATGATTTGATTTGATTTATTATTGTCACATATATTTGCATACAGTGAAAAGTATTGTTTCTTGCACACTATATGGGCAGAGCACACCGCTCATAGAGAAGGAAAGGAGAGGGCGCAGAGTCATAGCTAGGGTGCAGAGAAAGATCAACTTAACATGAGGTGGGTCCATTCAAAAGTCTGATGGCAGCAGGGAAGAAGCTGTCCTTGAGTCGGTTGGTACGTGACCTGACTTTTGTATCTTTTTTCTGACAGAAGAAAGTGGAAGAGAGAATGCCAGGGTGCTCGGGGTCCTTAATTATGCTGGCTGCTTTTCTGAGGCAGCTGGAAGTGTAGATGGAGTCAATGGATGGGAGGCCGGGTTGCATGATGGACTGAGCTTTGTTTACGACCCTTTGTAATTTCTGGCGGCTTTGGTCAGAGCAGGTACCATACCAAGCTGTGAAATATGCAGAAAGGATGCTTTCTGTGGTGCATCTGTAAAAGCTGGTGAGAGTCATAGCGGGCATACCAAATTTCCTTAGTCTTCTGAGAAAGTAGAGGCATTGGTGGGGTTTCTAACTTATAGCAACGGCATGGAGGGACCAGGACAGGTGATTTGGACGCCTAGAAACTTGAAACTTGTGACCTTTGCATTCCATCCCTGTTGATATAGACAGGGGCATGTCCTCCACTATGAGATGATTAGTCATGAACCATTCAATTTGTTTATAGCAGATAGAGTGAGCTAAAACAATCAGCAAAGCAGGGGAGGATGCTCCCCTTTAAGAGCTTTCCGTATAGAGCAACTCAATCTCCCCTCACTGCATTGATGAGATGTCTGCTTTGCTGAGTCATTTGCAGTTGCTGTTCTCTTGCCAGCTGCATCCTTTGCAGCAGGGTCTGCTTTTCTGTGAGTGAGAGAACGAGCAGCAGGCTTGGGAAGGTGATGCTGTCTCTGTCTGTAACACTGCAATTTTCGTGTACAGTTAGAATTCCTATAAATTAAATAAAATGAGTGCAATCAGATAAAAAGACACCAAGGACATTATGTTAATCCTGATTTAAAGCAGTAAGATATTATACCTCGACATAACCACAAGGGATTTGTTTTCTTTCTTGGAGGAGGTAGAGAGGAGGATTTAGGGTCAGTGGCCAGAGGGTAACCCCATCAGCGACCTCAGTGCCCATCTCGTAAAGGACCAGCAACTGCACCCCCTAAGCACTGAAGGAAAAGAATATAATTCCTTGTCACACTGGGCACTTGTCACCTGCTACTGACTGCAGAACAAGGACACAATTTTGGTGAACTAGTGTCAAGCCAGCGTGTGACTGCACCCCTTCAACAATCATCAAATTACGGTAAAATCTCAAAACGCCAACCTCGGATGGCACAAAGTTCTGCTTGTGTCCATGTGACCAGCCATTCTCCCAATCAGAGGGTAATGGCTAGACCTCAACATGCTCAGATTTCTCCGTTAGTTATTCATTCGTGGGACATGGGCATTGCGGGCTGGCCAGCATTTATTGCCCATCCCTAGTTGCCCGAGGGCAGTTGAGAGTCAACCACATTGCTGTGGCTCTGGAGTCACATATAGGCTAGACTGGGTAAAGATGGTAGATTTCCTTCCCTAAAGGACACCAGTGAATCGGATGGGTGTTTACGACAATGGTTTCATGGTCATCAGTAGATTCTTAATTCCAGATTTTAAAAAAATTGAATTCAAATTCCACCATCTGCCATGCTGGAATTCAAACCCAAGTCCCCAGAACATTAGCTGAGTTTCTGGATTAACAGTCTAGCGATAATACCACCATGCCATCAACCTCCCCATAGGGAGGGTCTTACTAAGTGTGTGAGTATGGAAAATCCCCTGGGAACGTTAAAATTATTGTGAACAGGAGAGAAGGTGAGGCCGACAGAGCAAGTGGGAACCGTGGTGTAAAGCAGAAAACAGACATTGCAGAAGGGCAGGAGATTCTGCCATGTAGTCAATCTACCTCTCTGAAAGTCTTGGAGAACATCTTGGATCAATTTCACAAACAGGTATTCCCCCCAGCAGGGTGAGAATTGCTGTCCTGATGTTGAAGAAACTCTGCTGATATGGTTCAAGGCAGCAGGAGCACAGAATGTTCCCATCTCCGATAGGAAAGGGAGTGACCATGATGATGGATCTGGACCACATGGAGTCCACCTGCAGTGATGGATGGCTGGGGTGATTCAGACTGAGGCAGGAGACTGAGTTCCACACAGTAAGCAGTGAGAATGAGGTAGTTACGGCAGCAAGGGTAGGCAGTTGGCTCCAAATCAGCCTCGCCCATATCTTGAATGACCATACATAGAGACACTTTAAATGTTGATGAAACCACACTATTGTAGTGTCTTTTGCCAGGTCACTCTTTGATGTTTAAGGCAAACATTTGTGATAGAGGAAAGTGGAACAAGTGGAACACCTCATTGTTTCGCTCTGAGGTCAACACAGAGAGATTGGAAATTTTCTGCTTCTTGTGATTGGCAAATTCAGGAATCCATGATACTTTGCACAATCAAGACCCTTCCCACTTAGGAAGCAAAAAAATACACCTGGATGTCCTCCAGCATTTTTGAGGGTCAAGAAAGTGGACAAAACCTTTCAATGAATAAAAAGGACAATTGCCATCATCATGGACAGCTCTTCACACAGCCTGGTGGCAGGATGACACAGTGGTTAACACTGCTGCCTCACAGCGCCAGGGAACTGGGTTCAATTCCAGTCTCGGGTTACTGTCTGTGTGGAGTCTGCATGTTCTCCTGGTGTCTGCGTGGGTTTCCTCCGGGTGCTCCTGTTTCCTCCCACAGTCCAAAGATGCACGGGTTAGGTTGATTGGCCATGTTAAATTAACGCTAATGCCAGGGGGATTAGCAGGGTAAACATGTGAGGTTATGGGATAGGACCTGGGTGGGATTGTGGTCAGTACAGACTCGATGGCTGAATGGCCTCCTTTCTGCACTATAGCATTCTATATTCTATGATTCTAAATCTGCTGCTTTTTTCAGCAAAATGAATCTCTGTGTATCATAGAGGGCACTCGCGTGAACCTCGATAAAAATCAGGGGGCAGGGCCAATTCTCACTGGAAAGGCAGGCAGCATAGCGCTGAGCAGGCCACTGCGCAGGGACCAATCTGTCAACGCTGAGATCGGTCCTGCACTGCTGGCCTTCTGATCGCTGGGTAGCACTGCAACCCCCTTTTGCAGCGTCTTTGACGTCCCCCCCCCCAAGCTCCCACCCTCTGTTTGCTGGCCTCCCGGATGTGTCTGGGTGAGCCCCCCGCCCGTTTTGATCTCACTTTTTCCCCACAGGCAGTCCTGATTTTCCCAACCCGCAAACCTCCTTCTTCCCAGCAAGTTGACCCTCCACCCCAATGGCCAGCCCTTCCCTCCACTGTCACCGATCCCAACTGCAGAGTAGCAGCAGGAACCCCCACTGATCTCCCCACATTAGGCCCCACCCCCTTTGGCGCTTCCTGATATCTGGTGGGCAGTGCCAAGTTGTCTCTTGGGCTTTGCCACTTTGCTCCTTGGGCAGTGTCAGGGGCCCAAGGTGGCACTGCCAAGCTGGCAAGACCTGGGGCATCCCCTCCATATCCCCAACTTCTTGGGAGCCTCCCTGGGCCCCTTCACTCCATGGGGGGGGTCAGGCTGCCAGCTCCCCTGTTAGTGGGGACCTGTGGTAAACCTCGCTAGAGTGAACCATTCCCGGCTGTGGCGGGAGGATGGGGGTGCAGATGGGGGTAGAGCAACAACGGGGTACCTTTTTTTTGATTTGATTTATTACTTCATGTGATTGTTTCTTGCGTGATATATTGACAAAACATACCATTCATATAATACATAGGGGAGAAGGAAAGGAGAGAATGCAGACTGTAATGTTACAGTCACAGCTGGGATATAGAGAAAGATCAGCTTAGTGCAAGTTAGGTCCATTCAAAAGTCTGATGGCAGCAGGGAATGAGTTGCTTTTGAGTCAGTTGGTACATGATCTCAGACTTTTGTATCTTTTTCCTGATGGAAAAAGGTGGAAGACAGTATGCCCGGGATGCATGGGTTCCTTGATTATGCTGACTGTTTTACCGAGGCAGCGGGAAGTGTAGACAGAATCAATGGATGGGAGGCTGGTTTGCAGTCATACTGGGCTACATTCATGACCTTTTGTAGTTTCTTGCAGTCTATGACTCTCACCAACCTCTACAGAGGTACCATAGAAAGCATTCTTTCTGGTTGTATCACAGCTTGGTATGGCTCCTGCTCTGCCCAAGACCGCAAGGAACTACAAAGGGTTGTGAATGTAGCCCAATCCATCACACAAACCAGCCTCCCATCCACTGACTCTGTCTGCACTTGCCACTGCCTCAGAAAAGCAGCCAGCATAATTAAGGACCCCACTCACCCCGAACATTTTCTCTTCCACCTTCTTTCTTTGGGAAAATGATACAAAAAATCTGAGCTCACGTACGAACCAACTCAAGAGCAGCTCCTTCCCTGCTGCTGTCAGACTTTTGAATGGACTTACCTTACATTAAGTCGATCTTTCTCTACACCTTAGCTATGGCTGTAACATTACATTCTGCACCCTCTCCTTTCCCTCCTTATGAATGGCATGCTTTGTCTGTATAGTGTGCAAGAAACAATATTTTTCACTGTATGTTAATACATGTGACAAAAATAAATCAAATCAAATCAAATCATTCAGCTGAGCTGGGGAGAGGTGGCCTTCCCTTGCTAACCTTTGAAGGATTATTTTCCACAATGGCATTAAGAGACAGCTAGAATGCTATGCGGTGTGGACATTTCAATTGATCTATGACTGCTCAATACTGATATGGTGAGGAAAAGGACTCAGCACTTTTGTTCCTGAGTGGCACTCATCTAACAGACCTATAGATATTGAACAGTATTTTATGCATGTCTGTCTGAGGACCCGCTAGCAAGATAGCAAACAAGAAATAAAGTGACCACAATATAGACATTGGATAGCGGGATTGTTCAACATAGGAAAAAATGAAAGAGAAAAAAGAAATATGAGACAATCCAATTGAATAAAGAAAAGGGAAGTTTGACCAGATCAATAATAATTGAATGACAAAACTGAAATAAAAGAGGGAGAAGAGACAGGGATTTGCTGAACACAGTGTCAAATATTAGAATGGCCAATTTCTTAATAAACAAGATTGTAGAATTATACTTAAGAAAATATGAGGCTTGTTCTCAGTCCAGCTCAATTATTTCTTTTTAACGCTAACAACGCTGTTTAACAGAGGAGACAAGATTGACTGGGGTAAAAATAGACCATCAGTGTGATGTCAGTAATCTGGAAGATGTTTGAGGGAAAGGGGATGTATGATTTGATTACTCGGAGACCAGTCACCAGCAATTGGCATTGTAACCATTGCGCGTTATTCGGTTATTAATGATCTAGCTATTGACACAGTGGTTAGTACTGCTGCCTCACAACGCCAGGGACAAGGGTTCGATTCCTGGCTTGGGTCACTGTCTGTGCAGAGTCTGCACATTCTTGCTGTGTCTGGGTGGGTTCCCTCCGGCTGCTCTGGTTTCTTCCCACAATCTGAAAGAAGTGCTGGTTAGGGTGTATTGGCCGTGCTAAATTCTCCCTCAGAATAGCCGCTGGAGTGTGGCGACTAGGGGATTTTCACAGTAACTTCATTGCAGTGTTAATGTAAGCCTACTCGTCACACTAATAAACTTTAAAACTACTGTGAATGGGGTTAACAACATAGAAATTAGGAGCAGAAGTTGGTAATTCAGACCTTTGTGTCTGCACCCCATTCAATCAGATCATGGCTGATCTCTTCCTGGTCTCAAATCTACTTCCCCACCTGCTTTTCATATCGCTTTAACCCTTCTTTATCAGAAATATATCTTTTGCTTCTTGAAACCATTTAATGATTCAGACTCCACCGTGCTATGGGGCAGTGAGTTCCACAAATTCACCACCCTCTGCGACAAGTAAACCCTCCTCATCTCAGTTTTAAATTCACTGCCTCTCAACCTATACCTGTGACCTCTTGTGCTAGATTGCCCCATAAGAGGAAACGTTTGGGGGGGCCGGAATTCTCCCCAAAAAATTCTAAGTGTCAAATTTGCGTGAAAACGAGTAAATCACGCTGTTTTTTTCAGTGGGAATTCAGACAAGGATCTCCCACACTCAGTGCTGTGCAGAGTGCATCACCATAAATGCTGTTAAAAATCGGGTGCTGGGGCCTTCCCCCAGCCGGGAGGCCGGCAGCATCGTGCTGAGTGGGCCACTGCGCGTAAGCCAATCTGTCAGCACCAAGATCATGCACAGTAGCCCCTGTCTGCTGGCCTTCCAATTGTGGCCAGCCCAGACATCCCGCATTGCCAATCATGCAACCACCCCCTGACCCCGCCACAGCCTAATCACTGGCCCCCTCAAGCATGCCTGGCCCCAGCCTCGTCCCTGACCCTCTCCCCCAACCCCTCAAACAGGCTGCCCCTCCCCCCACAACCCACCTCAATGGCGGGCCCCGATCACTGTCCTCCCTCCCCCTCCACCGATCCTGACTGCAGAGTGGCAGTGCGTTTCCCCACTCCCACCGATCACCCCCAGAGGCCCTGACCTCTTCAGGCTCCTCCCCATTAGGCCCCTTGGCACTGCCCCATTCCCTGGGCATTGGCACTTTGCCACATGGGCGGAGTAGGAGGAAACCAGAACACATGCGAACTCCACACAGACAGTGACGCAAGACTGGAATTGAACCTGGGCCCCTGGCGTTGTGAGGCAGCAGTGCTAACCACCTGCCACCGTGCCACCCTAAGGTTCATTTATTAGTCTCACAAATAGGCTTACATTAACACTGCAATGAAGTTACTGTGAAAATCCCCTAGTTGCCACACTCCGGCACCTGTTCGGGTACACTGAGGGAGAATTTAGCATGGCCAATGCATCTAACCAGCACGTCTTTCGGACTGTGGGAAGAACACCCAGAGGAAATCCAATAAGACAGAGGGAGAATGTGCAAACTCCACACAGACAGTGATCCAAGCTGGGAATTGAACCTGGGTCCCTGGCGCTGTAAGGCAGCAGTGCTAACCACTGTGCCACCCACTTGAGAGAACACAAATATCAGTTCAGTGAACATATTAGAGCTCGGACTAAGAACGAGGTTTAACCTTTTTGCCAAAGGTGCAACGAGTGGAATGAAATATCAGAGGATAAAATTAGTTCATATGGAAGCAAATGTCCAGAGATGTTCAGTTGTCAAAACCTCCAGCATTAGCCTGGGGTCAACAGGAATTAGCAATAAATCCCTTGGACACGGTAGCTGGTAAACCTGGGAGAAAAATCATAAGGACAGTTAAAAGAAGATGCATTTTTGAAAAAATTTTCTCTGAACACATTCAGTCATCAGTTATACAAACATCAGAGAAGGAATACAGGTGGATTGTGAGAGTGGGGCTATTGGAAGTGGAAGGTCACATGATGAAAGCATCAGGAACAGGGAATATTCAGGGAAGGTGATGGCCTAGTGGTGTTATTGCTGGACTATTAATCCAGAAACACAGCTAACATTCTGGGGACCCGGGTTCGAATCCCGCCACGGCAGATGGTGGAATTTGAATGCAAGTAAAAAATATCTGGAATTAAAAATCTACTGATGGCCATGAAACCATTGCCAAAAAAACCCATCTGGTTCACTAGTCTCCTTTAGGGAAGGAAATCTGCCATCTTTACATGGTCTGGCCTATTTGGTCCAGAGCCACAACAATGTGGTTGACTCCCAACTACCCTTCAAGGGCAACTAGGGATGGGCAACAAATGCTGGCCATACAGCGATGCCCATGTCCCATGAATGAATAAAAAGAGAGATGTCCAGCCAGACATGGCAACTCAGAGAGATGCATTGAGCTGAGGGTTTAGCTGACTCTAGGTGAGCCTTGAATCGTAATACGAGGGCTGGAAATATAAACAACAGTTACTGGTAAAGGCAACAGAACAGGAGGGCAGGGGAACATTTGATGAAATTGACTTTGCAATCAACAAAGGGGAAAAAAAGACTAAAATTCAAGTTACTCGACAGCGCACAGCTGATAATATAGTCATGGTGTAACCTGGAGAATTACTGAACAGAGACCAAGAGAGAAAATGCTGGAAAATCTCAGCAGGTCTGGCAGCATCTGTTAGGAGAGAAAACAGACTGGATGTTTCGAGTCCAGATGACACTAAAAGGCATAGAAAGTGGGAGATATTTACACTGCAGGCATGAAAGAAGGCTCAAAGCCACAAAAACAAGGGGAAAGGCGCTAATGGCAGCCCATGGAGAGAATAATGTATCAATATCTCCCACTTTCTATGCCTTTCAGTTTTAACAAAGGGTCATCTGGACTCGAAATGTCAGCTCTTTTCTCTCCTTACAGATGCTGCCAGACCTGCTGAGATTTTCCAGCATTTTCTCTTTTGGTTTCAGATTCCAGCATCCGCAGTAATTTGTTTTCTCCTGAACAGAGAATTTGATTCTGGTTTTCACAATTGTAGTTAATGTGTAAATGATAGCAGCTTATCTCCTCTGATTTTTGTATTGGCGACAATGAAATGATAGTGCCACATTTAACCTGTTCAACTGAAATTCTTTGCTCCACTATCTAATTGAAGGAAGTTAATGTTTCTGCTAAAGAGGCAGAGGATAAAACCTCAAAGACACATGTGGATAATTTTCACCTCACTGCAGACCTGAGATTGAAGTGTTTCTGATAATTTTATCTTTCCAATGTTCCTTTGTATCTGGAAATGCATTCAGTTGAAATAGTGCTCTTGTACATCATAGGGAAATGCCTGAGGACTTTAGAAGCAGTGGAAAGATTTGCATATGAAGACCCTTTACAATGGCAGGATGACCCTTGAGAGACAAAGAACAAAGAACAATACAGCACAGGAACAGGCCCTTCGGCCCTCCAAGCCTGTGCCGATCATATTTATCTATCTGGACCAACCACTTATATCTCTCTATTCCCCATTTGTTCATGTACCTATCAAGATAAGTCTTAAATATCACTAAAGTATCTGCCTCAACCACTCACTTGTCAGTCCATTCCAGGCACCACTACCTTCTGTGTAAAAATCTCCTCACCCCCCCGCCATATCGCCACTGAACTTTTCCCCTCTTATCTTGAACTCGTGCCCCCTTATAATTGTTATTTCTGCCCTGAGAAAAAGCTTCCAACTGTTCACCCGAATCTATACCTCTCATAATTTTATAAACTTCTATCAGGTCGCCCCTCAGCCTCTGTCTTCCCAGAGAGAACATTCCCAGTTTATTCAATCTCTCCTCATAGCTCATACCCTCCGTACCAGGCAACATCCCGGTAAATCTTTTCTGTACTCTCTCCAAAGTCCCCATGTGGAATGAAGTCCAGTCAGTGTTGGAATATATTCACTGCAGCGAATGTGCCCGCATGCGCAGCAAGGTGATAATGCCCTGATTATCTGTTTTTGGGCATTATTGATTGAGATTTAAATATTGACCAGTACACAAAAACTCCCTTCTTCTTCCTGGAAAATGCTCCAGGGGATGTTGAACATCCACTGAGATGGCAGAAAGGGCCAGAGCTAAAATATAGCAGCTCTGACAGGGCTGTGTCAGCGGCTATACTCAAATCTTGGAGTGGGGGCTGTGAACCCACACGCTCAGAGGAGCAAATATTACCAACTTGTTTATCAGATGCCTAAGTAAACGATTTAGACACAAACAGATCAGAATGTGGCTAATAACCAGCAGATCAGATTGTGAACCAAATCCTGCAAGTTCAGTTTAAAAGGTCATGTTTTTGTTAACATTAGAACACCTCGATTCTCCAATTAGTTTGCAGCTTATTTCCCTATCCATTCCACTCCGTGCACTGATGGCCGAGGGCTGGAGTGTGGGGGGCCGGGGGGGAGGATTTAATTTCACTTATTTCAGTTCAAACAAGGAGCTTTTGGAAACAGTTTCAGCAGCTTTACTGGATCAGTTCTCAAGTGAATTGATAAGTGTGTGCGGCTTGGGGATTACTGGGCGCAGACAAATGGGGGTGAGGGAACTGGTGTCAGTTCAGAACAACAAGCGAGCACCAGGGAGGGCAGAGGAACTGCTTCAAAGACACCCCCTTTGATTTGATTAGATTTGATTTATTCTTGTCACATGTATTAGTATACAGTGAAAAGTATTGTTTCTTGCGCGCTATGCAGACAAAGCATACCGTTCATAGAGAAGGAAAGGAGAGGGTGCAGAATGTAGTGTTACAGTCATAGCTAGGGTGTAGAGAAAGATCAGCTTAGTGCGAGGTAAGTCCATTCAAAAATCTGACAGCAGCAGGGAAGAAGCTGTTCTGGAGTCGGTTGGTATGTGAGCTCAGACTTTTGCATCTTTTTCCCAATGGAAGAAGGTGGAAGAGAGAATGTCCAGGGTGTGTGGGGTCTTAATTATGCTCCCTGCTTTGCTGAGCAGAGGGGAGTGTAGACAGAGTCAGTAGATGGGAGCCTGGTTTGCATGATGGATTGGGCTACATTCACAACCTTTCGTAGTTTCTTGCAGTCTTGGGCAGAGCAGGAGCCATAACAAGCTGTGATACAACCAGGAAGAATGCTTTCTAAGAATTCTTTCAAAACCTGCTTGTCCTAAGATCATCTGAAGTGGAGGAAAAGCTCTGGGAAGTAGCTGAACACCTCAAGTTTCATCACCAAGAATAAACTGAAGTTGAGTGTTGACAGCAAAAGGAGTGTGTGTATTATTCGGCTGATTTAAACTCTCCCCAAGTGTAATGTGACAAGCAAGGACAGGAGTTGACTCTTAATTCTCTTAACAACCTCTCTTTGTTTAACACTTTAGGTACCAAACTCAAACTTACAACAATTGCAACATTTCACTTCTTTTACTGAACTTTAACTCTGATCTGAACTTAACTCTTAACTGAACATTGACTCTTCACCGAACATTATCTCCTTAAGTGAACATTAACTCTAATTCTTTAAATGAAAATAGATACTACCCGGTTCAAAATGAAATGGCCAGGTCCCTTCCCAATGTAAATCTGCCCTAGACCCTTTCTCTGAAGATGTTCTTGAGGGCACTCTTGTGAACATAAGAACAAGTTATCGCTGGAAACCAAGGGCTGGAACATGTGCCTTTATCCTCAAAACTATCTTAACCTTCCAGAAAGTTCTGTGATATCCAGCCAATAGTATAACTAGAAACTGGTCACATTTCTAGATCAGGTCAAAGGAATTACTCACAGACAGCTCCATAGTACTGAGTTTAAATGTCATATAAGTCACATTGCCACACTCCACATCGGTGCCACCGTCTAACTCAAATTAAACAACTTCCCATATTTGGTCAACATAGGAAATGGCAGGTCATAGATTCATGGAATCCCTACAGTGCAGATGGAGGCCATTTGCCCCGTTGATTCTGCACCGACCACAATCCCACCCAGGCCCTATTTCCACAACCCTACTTATTTACCCTACTAATTCCCCGACACGAAGGAACAATTTAGCATGGTCAATCAACCTAACCCGTGCATATTGGAGTGTGGGAGGAAACCAGAGCATCTGGAGGAAACCCAGACAGACACGGGGAGAATGTGCAGACTCTGCACAGACAGTGAGCCAAGCTGGGAATCGAACCTGGGTACCTGGTGCTGTGAGGCAGCAGCACTAACTGTGCCACTGTGCTGGCCCAGACCACAGCTTGTAGCAATTTTACGATCTGCACCTGTCCTTAATTGTAAGTTGACCGAAAATCCCAAGCATGCTTAACTCTCATTACAATTACCCTTTAAAGCCAATATTGCCATTGTTACAGCCATTATTATAGTTGTCCTTCTCTGTCCACAGTTGGCAATCCAGGCCCTCTACCCACCTATTCTTCCAACCACCGTCTGCCCCACCTGTCACAGAGACTGTAGGTCACACAGTAGACCCGAGAACTCATTTTTACTGTGGGAGCAAGTTAGCCTTAATTCCAAGGGAGTGCCTGAAGAACAAGCCCTTCTGCTAACACCTCTGTCTCTTCATTTCTCTCTCTTTCAGAGGCTCTGTAAACCTACATCTTTGTCCGAGCTTTTGTCACCTGCCTTGCTGACATTTGCTTTGTTTGTTTATGATGCCTTGACCCATTTTACAACATTGAATATTGAAAATCAATTCTAGTTGTTTGTTATTTTGTCTCATCCTGGATGGCGAGGTGTTAAGTTAATGCTGAGGGAGAGGAGGTTTAAAACTGTGGCCAAACAGGCCACCTAAAATGATGATTTGCAAAGCACTCTGGGACAATAGGGCAAGAACTAAAACAGGAGGCTGTAGCCTGAAAGATAGAGAAAAGCAGACTGCAGCTCAGAATACACAGGAAGTGGGTCATCTCCAGAACAAAGGGGACTTTTTGATCAAACTGGGTTGTTTACCAGACATAGGAGAGCCTTAACCTCTTATTTGGGAGGGAGGTCTGTGTCCTATGTGCTCCCAGAACCTACAGACATGGCCATTGGGATTACATTAAGAAGTCTCACAACACCAGGTTGAAGTCCAACAGGTTTATTTGGCAGCACAAGCTTTCGGAGTCTCAGGCTCCTTCTCCAGGTGGGGACATACCCAGAGATTGGCGTGGCAGCGCCTGATTGGACTTTAATGATCAGTGTGATCAAGTCCTGATCGATTGACTGGCAATGGCCAAAGGGGGCACGAAAACCAACGGGGTATAAAGGGTGCTGCGCAAACAAGAATCTCTCTCTCTCTGACCCCATGAATGAGCTACAACAACAGTGACCATCACCAGCAATGACCAGCACGAGGAGAGCCACCACACCCGAGAAGGAAGGAAAACTAGAGTCAGAGTGTCAGTCCAAACCAAAAGACCAGAACACGCAGAGGACAACAGAGACCAGTGCACAGATAAAGGCCAATCTCTGCCGGGGTACTTGCCAGTCACGCAAAATTAAGTCAAGGTCTTGTATTGAACTTGAACTTTAGTATTTCTGTAAGATAACTGATTGTTGGTTGGGTGGATGATTATTTATTGTGTGTTTAAATAAATATTGTTGCACTAACAAGAAGCCTACTCGCAGTTCTTTGTCCACTGCATAAGGGTTAAAATACATTATGTGGCAGGCAGAACAAAACATTAATCGATCAGTTCAGATTTCTGATCTATGAAAAGGAAGTCATGACTTTAAAGAAAATGAAAGAATATTTGTTACATTGAGATGTCCTTAAACCCTGGGCTGACTTCCCGCAGAATTGATTTTCTTATGGCACAGAATAAAATTATATCATCAGAGAGAGAGGCCTTGGATGGTGAGGAGTTCCAGAGAGTTTGTGCTTTCACTCTGAACAAAGGCAAAGTGAATGAATAATGTGACAAGCTCATACTGTCAGCCTGCTAAATGTAGGATAATTATTTTATGCTTTTAAGCAGTGATAAATGATGGCCTTCAAGAAGAACAAAGTTAGTATCTTTGTCAACATAGGGTAACCTGGGCTTCAGGAGCTGAAATGGCGACAGAATCAACTTTTCTGCTCCACCTGAACCCGGAACTAATAGACCCTTGCCCCTCGTTTTAGCCTAGTTCATTTGTCTGTACTGCTTGCACATTCTCCCTGTGTCTGTGTGGGTTTCCTCCAGGTGCTCCGGTTTCCTCCCACAGCCCAACGATGTGCGGGTTAGGTTGATTGGCCACAGTGAATTGACCATAGTGTCAGGGGGACTAGCAAGGTAAATATGTGGAGTTGCGGGGATAGGACCTGGATGGGATTGTTGTCAGTGCAGGCTCAATGGGCCAAATGGCCTCCTACTGCACTGTAAGGATTCTGTGATACAAGCACAGGGGGTGTGTGTGGTGTGGGCACTGCCTCCAAGGACATACCCAGACCCTCCTCCCCAGTTTTCCCTCCCCCTCTTTCAATCTGTCGGAACAAAGAACCCACCTGCCCACGTCAACTGTATTGCAGTGTAGGCAGCATGATATTTGGGTCAATTTGTTTGTTAATAAGCTCAATTTCCCTTTAATTATCTTTTTAAAAATGGCATGCATTCTGCCAATTTTAGCACACTCCCACCGACTGTATTTGGAGAACGTTTTGGGAGTGGCCAAGTAGGCAGTTGGCTTGTCACTGCCATATTTGACATGCCTCCCCCCTCCCCCCATTGCAAACATGATTTGATTTGATTTATTATTGTCACATGCATTAACATACAGTGAAAAGTATTGTTTATTGTGCACTATGCAGACAAAACATACCATTCATAGAGAAGGAAATGAGAGAGTGCAGAATGTACTGTTACAGACATCATTAAAGCATTGTTAGAGAGTTTAAGAGAGTTAGAACGAAGTTTTAGAGGCATAGAACGAGAGTAAAAGATAGAATTAGAAGGTGTGCTGGGCATGGCTTGCAAGAAGTTGCCTTGCTCCGGTGCCATCTTGGAAATCATGTCCAGCAGGCTGTAAGATCCAGTCCATATTTCCAGATCTCTAGATTACTCAACAAGTAACATTAAAAACCACCTGTTCCCCACTCCCTCCAAATCCTCCTATCCTATTCCAAGTGAGAGGCAGGGTCCTGAGGCTGCAGGTCCAATCGCATGGCCCTCAATAATGTCTGGCTGACAGCCCAGTTAAAGGTACATCGCTCCAGAAAACCACTGGTAGAAATGAAAGTGAAATAATCCTCTGCCCCTTTAAGACGTCTTGTGCAAACAAAATCTTTCCTTTTTTTATTCATTTGTGGAACATGGGTGTCACTGGCTGGCCAACATTTATTGCCCATCCCTAGTTGCCCTTGTTCAGAGGGCAGTTGAGAGTCAACCACAATGCTGTGGCTCTGGAGTCACATGTAGTCCAGACCAGATAAGGACATCAGATTTCCTTCCCTAAAGGACATTAGTGATCCAGACGGATTTTTCCGACAATTCAAATTCCACCATCTGCTGTGGTGGGATTGGAACTCAGGTCCCCAGAACATTAGCTGAGTTTCTAGATTAATAGTCTAGTGATAGTACCACTAGGCCATCGCCTCCCCATTTTCTTGTAGTGCAGATGGCACACAACATGTGATCCTGTCCCAAAGAGATGGGAGATCACATCAGGGGACTTTAACACTCATCAAAACTCTTTGACATTTGCGTTGAAGGTTCAGATTGGCAGAAAAAGGCAGCTGGACAATGACAGGCAAAACTGATGGAAACCAAATCCATTGGAAGGGATGTCCATCTGGATTCTCAGTCCTGGAATGTACATGCTACAGAATTGGCCTGTAAACATAGCCAATTGAGTACAAAAGGAATGCGGTTTAGATATCAGTATAAGATTTTTATTATAAGGGCCAGCAGTGATGTCCAGTTGTTGGAATTGGAAGCTAGTTTTCAAATAGGACACACTGTTCACTATATAGAAAATGCTGGAAAATCCCAGCAGGTCTGACAGCATCTGTAGGGAGAGAATAGAGTCAATGTTTCGAGCCCAGATGACTCTCAGCTAACAAAGGGGCATCCAGACTCAAAACGCTGGCTCTATTCTCTCCCCACAGACGCTGTCAGACCTGCTGAGATTTTCCAGCATTTTCTGTTTTTGTTTCAGATTCCAACATTTTGCTTTTATCTGATCGCTGGATAATTTGATTTAGAAATAATCCACCTCAGAGCGTGCATAAAGACCTTCCAAGTAATGTTGTACAGGGTAGGCTATCAGTGACAGTGGCGTAGTTAATGTTTGATATCAGGAAAACCTATTCTGAAAGATGTGAATGATGGAGAAGCTGTTTGGTTCACGTCTGTCGCTGTTCAATCAGGGAGTCTTTGCTGACTTTATCCTCATGATTATTTAGTGAGGCCAGAAATATATCTGTCAAATATTAAAACAAGATTTAGTTAAGTAATAAAAGCAAAGCAACTTTCCATTGTAGAGTGTTTGAGAAATTGGATTTCTTCCAGACTTGATGAAATTAGATTAGATTCAGACAGATACTCTTTATTTCCTGATGCCCCTGGGACAGATTGCACCATTTATATGATGTCCCACATCAGGAATTAGCAGAAATGGAATATGTTTGAAAATCCTGTTTGTGGACATATAACTTTCAATAGCTGCCAGGGGATCGCTTGCTTCTGTGATTCCGAAGTGTGAGGAAGTAAATCAATAGGTGGTGCTAGAGTTTGATACTTCCATCTGTTTGGAGCTCCGCTCACTCTGTGAGTTGAAGTTCTCTTTGTAGAGGAGAGGGAAGTTACATTCCAAATTCACTGGGGGTGATTTTACCACTACGTTGCGCCTGTTTTCGGGCGTGACATGGTGATAAAGTGGGACATAAAGTGCTTAGTGTAATTGGTGCCGGTTTCTGTGACCAACACTATTTTACGACGTGGACTTCTGATGTGGTCTACTTCACACCGGAAGTGGGCGAGAGGCAGGTTAATGTATGGAAATTTATTTAAATACTATTTAACATCTGCTTAGCGAGTCCGGCGCTCAATTGTCTGGGCTCGCCCCCTTTATGATCTTGCCACGAAAGGTTCACACCAGCGAGGAGTAGACACACTCCCCATGAACGGGGATTTGGTCTCGTCGGGGGAACCAGAGGCCATTGAGTCCCCTCAGGGAGGTCAAGGGTAAAGGGAGGGGGTCTCTTGGGCAGCGCCAGACTGACACCTGGGCAATGCTCATTGGGTAATACCTGGGGTGGAGCTAATAGGGGAGGGGCCACTGAGGGCAGGGCCAATGTGGGGAAGGGGCCTTCTGCCACTCTGCACCGATCAGTGAAGGGAGGGCAGCAGAGGACTATATCGCAGGCCACGGCCTCCACAATTGCGAGATGGGGGACCTGCTTCAGGCAGTCTGCAGCAGCAGGGGCCTGACAGCTCTCTCTTTTCTCTCAGACAGCTGCTACTGCTAATTTGTGTGCAGCATCAGAGGCCTGCACATGTGCAGTACCTTCTTCTTCAGGCTTTCTTGTGCGGTAAGCCTCGCCCACAGGCTTCTGCAGCGAGCAACAAAAATCTTGCAGGCGGAGTGCGAATGAGGGGGGAGTCTAAAAACACACTCAAAAGACAGATATGAAACCCTCCCAGTTTCAAACCCACCCAGCACTTAGACAAAAAATGGTAACATTGGGTGGAAGTTCCATTCTCTGCACAGAGTCCTGGCAGAGATGAGACAATCTGCATGTAGCTCGCCAGCTACACAGCCAACATTTCTCTGCAGATAATCCAGCTCTCTGTACAGAGAGAAGCTGGAGATGTGGCCCACATCCTCACACTGGCCAGGTGGGGATAGAAAGAACTGACGGCTAGGATTCCCGGGAATCTTCAAAAAGGGAACACGGGAAAACCCAACACCCATAGGGTGACACATAGGAGACCCCATACCTCATGGACATGGGGTCCTCACCCCTCTTCTGACATGGGTGACTCTCCCTCATTCCCCTCACAAGAAGGGAAATTCTCCCCAACTGTAAAGGAGACCCCCCCCCCTCAATGGAGTTCCCCAAAGGGCTCCCCTGATGGGGCAGTGCCATGGGGCACTGCCAAGGTTTCTGGGGACAGTACCAGGGTAGTGCCAGGGGACAATACCAGGGCACTGCCTGGGTACATCCCCTTCCCTTCGGGGGCTATACTTACCTGTGCGCCAGTGGCTGGTTCCCTTCACCAGGTTCTTGTTTTTAAAAAGCAGTTGCAAATCTCACCAATGCGACCTCAGATTGGCGAGGGGGGCATTCCAAATGTGGGGGGAGGATATGGCAGGGAAGTCTGCTAATTGTATTTAAGTTTACTGAAATGAGATTCCCAGCCTCCAAGAAGGCAGCTCACCACCACCTTCACAGGGGCAACTAGGGATGGGCAATAAATGCTGGCCCAGCCAGCGATGCCCACGTCCCACAGACGAATTACAAAATGTCTCCAGTTTGGATTACCACACACTTATACCAGACCTCTAACTGATTAAAGCATTCCAAAGCAATTCGCCCGAGTGTTAATCACAACATATGACACTGAGTCACTGTTGGCGCTATTAGGACTTGGCTAAAGATGTTAGTTTTAAGGAACATCTTAAAGCAAGAATGTGAGCTCAGAGAAACGGAGAGATGGGGGCAAGAATGTCGGAGTTTCTCATAAAATCTTTATAGTGCAAAAGGAGGCCAATCAGCAATGGAGTCTGAACTGACAATCCCACCCAGACCCTATCCCCATAATCCCATGTATTTACCCAGCTAATCTCCCTGACACTTAGGGACAATTTAGCATGGCTAATGCATCTCACCCGTATATCTTTGGACTGTGGGAGGAAACCAGAGCACCCGGAGGAAACCCACACAGACGTGGGGAGGACGTGCAGATTCCACAGTGAAAGTTATACGAAGCCAGAATAGAACCCGGATTCCTGGCACTGTGAGGCGGCAGTGCCAACCATTGTACCACCGTGCTGCCTGAGGCAGTTGAAGACTACAACCACAAATGGTAGGGTGAAAAAAATGTTTTATATGCAAGAGACTACACGGCACTAGATGGCTCCCTGATCCATCAGAAAAGATGTTATGCGTGGCTGTCCTTGGAGCTGCGTGTACTCTGCACTGTGTGTGGCAGAGTGCTGTTTGTGTGAACATAGATTTTCTCCACAATGCCAGCAATATCACACCAATGGAGTGGGGGCAGACCTTGAGGATATTTATGCTGGAGTATCTATGGGAAGAGAAATAGGACACTTTCATATGTGCTGGACAGGATATGTAAAACCAGAACAGCAAGTCATAGAATGCAGCAGAAGGCCATTCGGCCCACTGAGTCTGCACTGACTCTCTGATAGAGCATCTTACCCAGGCCCTACTCCTGTGACCCCACTAATCCCCCGACCTACGCATCTTGGGATGCTTAGAGGCAATTTAACGTGGCCAATCCCCTGACCTGCACATCCTTGAACACTAAGGGTCAATTTAGCATGGCCAATTCACCTATCTCGCATGTTCTTTGGTGTGTGGGAGGAAACCGGAGCACCCGGAAGAAACCCACGCAGACATGGGAAGAATGTGCAAACTCCACACAGACAGTGACCTAAAGCCGGGAACTGAACCTGGGTCTGCGACGCCATGAGGCAGCAGTGCTAACCACTGTGCCACCATATCGTACCTTGTTACTTACAAACTTTGTTGGACATTTCTTGGAGTAAAACGCTGCCCAACAAAGTGGAGGTTATATCAATATTCTGGATTAATTATTATCTGAAAGAGAGAACTGTACATTGCGGTCAGATAGGGTGCTGAGGGTGCAGTGGAACCTTTCACAATTACAGTATCAATGAACAGATCCGTAACCCTCGGTGTCTCTGGGTTAAAGATGGGAGAAGGTTGTTGGAAAGTAGCAGCTTGTGGGTGTTGGCTGAGAAGGAATATGGACCGGAATTCTCCCATCCCGCCTGCCACTGGAATTCGAGCGGGTGGGTGGTGGACCATGGAAAGGTCCATTGGAGTTGGGTGGGAACGCCTGGTTTTCAGCTGAGCGGGGCCAGAGAATCGCACACGTGGACTGGGCTGTGATGGCTCTTGTGGTTGAGCAACCAAGAATAGTCATTGAGTGTGTGGTGTCAGAGGGTTCCTAATATCATTCCAAATGCCTCCTTGTTCCAGGACAGCAGGGAAGAACAGTAGGAGTATGCTACAATTCTATTCTGTTTAAAGACCGTAAAGTAAAGAGGATGAAACAATCTAAAATGATTGGCAATGGAACAAATTGTCTATTCATGCACTTAATTCTCAACGTAAAATTGTTTTCCATTCGACCATTGCCTTTAGAGTCATAGGCCAGAATTTTACCACCATACCTGCCCCGATCCTGGGGGCTGGCGAGGCTCGGAGGATGGCATTCTCCATTGGCCTTGAGCGGGATGTAGGAATCTTGGAAGGACATGCCGGTAAAATTCTGCCCATAGAGCCATAGAGATTTACAGCATGGAAACAGGCCCTTTCGCCCAGCTTGTCCATGCCACCCAGTTTTTACCATTAAGCTAGTCCCCATTACCCGCGCCTGGCCCATATCCCTCTATACCAACCTCACCCATGTAATTGTCTAAAAGCTTCTTAAAAGACAAAATTGTACCAGCCTCTACTACTACCTCTGGCAGCTTGTTCCAGACACTCATCACCCTCTGTGTGAAAAATTTGCCCCTCTGGACACTTTTGTATCTCTCCCCTCTCACCTTAAACATATACTCTCTATTTTAGACTCCCCTAATTTTGGGAAAATATATTGATTGTCTAGCTGATCTGTGCCCCTCGTTATTTTGTAGCCCTGTATAAGATCACCCCTCAGCCTCCTATGCTCCAGGGAAAAAAAGTCCCAGTCTATTCAGTCTCTTGTTATAACTCAAACCATCAAGTCCCTTCTATCTGACATACCATTACTGTATGATCTATTCAGTAACCTGATTACTGTATTTATCATGTATTTATATACGTTAAGGCAGATTTTAGGCACTCGCGCAGCTGGTGGAGTGGATCGAATGGCTGCCACTCACTCCAGCGCAGGTTCCATTCATTTTGAGGACCTGGCTTCATTATCATGCCGACGGCAAGATGCAGAGGAATCCTGCAAAAGTTGGTCAGCTTGGGGCTATTTCTCAATAATTTATTAGATTATCTTACGTTAATAGACACATTGCTTATTTCTCTTTGTCTTGACAGTGCAGTGGAGCTAGGCTTACAAAGAGAAACATGCACCCAGTTGCTGTTTTAAATCTTTACAGTGCAGTAGCTCTGTCTGTCTCCCCTTTTCTCTGGAGATTAGGGTCTGGGACTTGCCAGCAAATAGGTCACATTCTCTAAGGTTCTGAAATCTTTCTGTGAACTTTGAAACCCCTCTCCCACTTTGATTCTTTTTCAAATTCCATTTCAGTGCACCCTGCAGACCTGATGTGCAGGATGTTAGTAGCTTGTGAACAGGCTCAGCTGGTGGCCAACTTGGCAAAGCTTATCAAGGCAAAGAATGTGATTGAGATTGGTGAGTAACCCTCCAGCAGAACCAATCCACAAACATGGTTAAAGAGCCACTCCCAATGGGGAGCTACCAAGCTACATGACAGCGTGGTGGCAGCATCTGTTTTGGGTGGCACGGTGGCACAGTGGTTAGCACTGCTGCCTCACAGCACAGGGACCCGAGTTCGATTTCAGCTCGGGTCACTATCTGTGTGGAACTTGCACATTCTCCCCGTGTCTGTGTGGGTTTCCTGTGGGTGCTCCAGTTTCTTCCAAAGATGTGCGAATTAGGTTGACTGGCCATGGTAAATTGACGCCAGTCTTGGGGGCTTAGTAGGGTAAATATGTGGGGTTCAGGGAATAGGGCCTGGATGGGATTGTGGTCAGTGTAGACTCAATGGGCAAAATGGCCTCTTCCTGTGCTGTGGAGATTCTATGATTCTATACATGCTACAATGTAACCAATGGTAACATGCTGTGAGGGTCAGCTGACCTGGTAGACAATTTAACCAATGGCAAAGTGATGTGGTGGTCAGCTGACCTGGTATAAATAGAGAGCAGGTGGTGGTTGTGTAACATCATTTATGATCCAGGTGGTGATGGAATGAGGTTTCTTTAGTAAATCCTTTCTTTGATTGACTTTGTGAAGCTCTTTTATCACTTGTTATTGGAGTATCCTTACTGCTGGATGAACCATACAGAACAATCAGTACAAGGGGGTTAGTGCAGGTGAGTCACACCTTGGCCTTTCCAATAACCAACAGAAATACAGCTTTTATCCAAGCAGCAGGAGATTTACTGAGATCTGGGTATGTGGTTAACAAATGTGTTCAGTGAAAAATTGCTCTTTGTATTTGAACCAGACTAGTGTTCGCAAGGATCATTCTAAACTGGTTTCTGTGATAATTAGATTCTGTACTATCTGAGTGTTGGTGTGTTTTAATAAAGAAATGTCACTAACTATATTGAGATTGTTCATATACTTGGGGCAGCTAGTGTTCAGATTAAGTGCTTTGAAGAGAAGGAACATCCTGATGGTTCATGTGAGAGAGAGAGGGGTAGATGCTGAAGATTTACTGGGAGGATTTGGAGAGCTGACTGAAAGCTTGATCAAAGATAAAATAGCATCCTTGCAGTGCAGAAGGAGGCCATTTGGCCCATCAAGTCTACACTGACCACAATCCCACCCAGGCCTTATTCCTGGAACCCTTCATGTTTACTCTGCTAATCCCCCTGATGCTAAGGGTCAATTTAGCATAGTCAATCAACCTAACATGCACATCTTTGGACTGTGGGAGGAAACCAGAGCACCTGGAGGAAACCCATGCAAACATGGGGGGAAGGTACAAGACAGTGATCTGGAGTTGGAATTGAACCTGGGTTCTGCTGCTATGGGCAACAGTGCTAGCCATTGCCCATTTGTGCTACTGTATTGCCCATAGATGGATGTGCAAGTCCTTTAAAAGGGTAGGGCAGAGATGGGGAGAAAGTGTATTGCATTTATATAGTGCCTTTCACATTCTCAGCAATGTCCCAAAGTGCTTCATTGCTACTTACTTTTGAAGGGTCATCACTGCTGTCATTCAGGAAAATTGGTCTGCAATTTGCACACAAAAATCCCAGGAAGGAGCTAATGCATGGAAGAACTGATACAGTGATGATGATTGAAGGATTAATATTGTCCAGGACACCAGGGAGAACTGTGCTGCTTTTCAAACTATCATGGGAACTGTGTAGCCAATCTGATGGGGCCTTGGGTTACAGTTTTGCCATGGAGAGAGTATATTACAGCGTAACACACGCTCAGTACTTCACTGGAGTGTCAGCCTGGGGATTGTGTAGGAAGGGTTTGAACTCTCAACATTCTGACTCCTGTGGCAAGAGTTCTGGCTCTGAGCCACAGCAAAGATCCCAGTCGGAGAGGCTGGGAGTGTACAGGATGGTGGAGACAGGGAGGTTTGGAAAGGCCCATAAAGATGTGGAAACCTCCACTGGTGGGGTAGGCTTAGGCCATGGAGTGATGTGAAAGTGAGGAATATCATTCCCACCTCCTGGGGAACGGAGCCAGTCGAGGTTATTTGTACCACAGGCTCAAGGAGGATCAAAGACTGGTTTAACACGGGGCTCAGAGTATCTTTTCCCGTGGATGTATTAATCGGGGGGGCAGTTAGAGAAAACAAGACTGTTTTGAGGTCAGGTAGAAACCTGTGGACAAACAGAAACATGCGACACAAATCCCATCGTATTTAGTACAAGAGACTCGATCATCGAACCAAACACAATGATACCTCCCAGCACCTTGTGCAGCTTTCAGAGCCCAAACTGTAGGTTTGACTAAGCAACTGGCAATGATACAAAACTCGATTCAGCTCAATCCAGGTGACTACATTCAGCAATGCCAATTGGACTCTGTTATAAGCTCATTCATTCATGTAGTCAGGCTGTCAGCAAAAGTTGCTTTTTTTCTGATTTGCATTTTATTTGCAAGGCACATTTTTTACTGGCCTGCCTGCCACGGGAATCAGGGTGGGTGAGGGGTGGACAATGGGGAGATCCACTGACCTTGGGTGGGATTTTATGGCTTCAGGATGAGCGAGGCTGTACTATCCCGTTCAGCGTGTGCATTTATAAGGCAATGTGCAGACTAGCTCTGTTCAACTGGATTTAAATATAATCATTATAGTTTAATCTGCAGTCAGTTTCAAACATATTGCTAAGCCTTTGAAATGCCTTGAGTGCACACATTCTGTTTTGAAATAGAACTTGCTGATTATGCCAGTTACTTGGTACTGGCAAACACAGATGCTCTTGAATTTCAATGGGAAGCCCTAGCCTCTTCAGTGAAGGTTAAAATCACGTTCGGACAGCCCTCCACAGCCATGTGTACTCAGATAATGTGGACCTTACTATAAACCTTAAACCACTCTGGATGATGATCCATTTTCTCTGCCTGTAGTGCAACTCTCGTCATGAAACTAAAAGCCTGGTTAAAGTTTCCAAATGCCTTCCTGAATCTAGTGAGTTTTGGAAAATTAAAATCAATGCATCAACTATCTCACCAGCCAATTCTTTTAACACTATGTTAAGGTCCATCAGGATCTGGGGATTTGTCAGCCCACGGATCCTACAATTTGGTCAGTAACTGCTTCTCTGGTGATTAGAAAGTTCCTCCCTCCCTTCCATTTCCTGCTCTATAGCTGATCCTGGGTTATTACATGTATCCTCGAGAGTGGAGACTGATGAGAAGTACCTGTCCAATTCATCTGCCATCACCTTGTTTTCCATTAGCAATTTTCCAGATTCACTTTCTGTAGAACACTCACTTTGTTAACTTTTGTTTTAAATTATTTATAAAAGCTCTTAAGAGGTGTGTTAAGTGACTGATATTGATTGGTTCTGAAAGGTGGCATAGTGACAGTGGTTAGCACGGCTGCCTCACAGTTCCAGGGACCTGGATTCGATTCTGGCCTTGGGTGACTGTCTGTGTGGAGTTTGCACATTCTCTCCCAGTCTGTGTGGGTTTCCTCCCACACTCTAAAGGTGTGTAGTTTAGATGGTTTGGCCATACTAAATTGTCCCTTAGTGTCCCAAGATGTGTAGACTTGATGGATTAGCCATGGGAAATGTGTGGTGTTACAGGGATAGGGCAGGGGAGAGGGCAGAGAGTCAGTGCAGACTTGATGGACTGAATGGCCTCTTCTGCACTGTTGGGATTCTATAATTAAGGTGATCGACATAAAGTTTATTTAACAGCATCACAAGTCAGTTTACATTTTCACTGCAATGAAGTTACTGTGAAAATCCCCTAGTTGCCACACTCTGGCACCTGTTCAGGTACACTGAGGGGAAAATTTAGTGTGGCCAATGCACCTAACCAGCACATCTTTCCTCCTTGGAGTGTACGGTGAGTACTCATAATGTAGAGTCCACACAGTGACCCAAGCTGGGAATTGAACCCAGGTCCCTGGCGCTGTGAGACAGCTGTGCTAACCACTGTGCCACCACGCCTCCCTCAATCTAATTGTAATTGAACCCTCGCTGACAATTAAGCTTTCCAGAATGAGAAATAAATCTGCTATGGATAGTGAGAAACATACAGATCGGTCCTGCATGATTGGATATGGGTCAGGTACCGGAGTTGAGATATCCTGATTAGCCTGTTAATGCCAGATTGAAGCAGGCCAGTGTTATTTGACTTGGAGCCCAGAGGGGGTAGCTGCTGCTCCATTAGCAATATCTTTGTCCCTTGGTGTGTGCAGTGAGTAATTCATACTTAATCTGGTGTCTGCACCTGGGAGGGCACGGGACAAACACCATCATCTTCAAAGAAAAACATTGAAAGAAGATTTTTTGTTAATAGCACACCCCAGTCAGATACTGGAAGTGGGCAGGAGTGCTGCTGATTCTAGAGCTCTTGCTTCAGCTGTGCTACGCAGTGTATTTTAGCCGCTCTGGACAAGAAGAATCATCTCCCAACTGAACTAAAGATAAGCGGGCAATGTCTAATCCTGCTGTGTTGGAAATATCTGATGGATGCTCAATTCTAACTGGGGTATTGATGTGGAGAAAAAATGTTGGAATAGAAAGGCTAAACACAGCAATTGGCCATTGTTGCAGAAAGGAATCAATTAAGATTCAGGATACAGATCCTTTGTTAGATTTGAGCAGATATATAAGGCACATTTACAAGACTGAATAAAAGAGCACAATGTAAAATGGAGGGGAATATACTGACCTCCTCCCCACCCCCACCCCACCCCTCCCCTCACTGACCATCCCAGGATTAATGCCCTAAATATACTGACCCCATTTACTGACCATCCCAGGATTAATGTCCTGAATATACTGACCCCCCCCTCACTGACCATCCCAGGATTAATATCCTGAATATACTGACTCCCCACCCTGCCCCCCCCACCCCCCTCACTGACCGTCCGAGGATTAATGTCCTGAATATACTGACTCCACCCGCCCATCTCACTGACTGTTTGAGGATTAATGTCCTGACTATACTGACCTCCCCCCCCTCACTGACCATCCCAGGATTAATGTGAAACATAGAAGGTAGGAGCAGGAGGAGGCCATTTGGCCCTTTGAGCCTGCTCTGCCATTCATCATGATCATGGCTGAATGTCCAACTCATTAGCTTAATCCTGCTTTGTCCCCATAACCTTTGATCCCATTGCCTCAAGTGCTATATCCAGCCACCTCTTGAATACGTTCAATGTTTTGGCATCAACTACTTGTGGTAATGAATTCCACAGGCTCACCACTCTTTGGGTGAAGAAATGTCCCCTCACCTCACCAATAGGATATTTCTCTACAGAAAGGCGAAGGGGAAAAAACATTCTGATGTCTTTTCAGTAATGTGCTGAGATTTCAGGGATCCTGGGTTTGGTTAAGAACCCCACTAGTGTTAGCTTTGACAATGTGTCTCAACCCCAAAGGATAACTAGAACCGTTGGTTCTTAGTGGTGCACATTTGTTCCTCACATTATTCCAAACTATGTATAACCCAGTGAGGAACCAGTCCAGTCGTTGTGGAAACAATAAAGAATATTTATTAAAATACAAGAAAAGAAAAATATACAAGTAAGACTAATATACACTATGGCACTTGCGTATATGAATAACTAAACACACCATTTTATCTGAAATTACCTCTTGTTCCCAAAATACACATGTTCCTTGAGCTCAGATTAACCCAGTTTCCCAAACAATATCCACTTTGTCAAATCCTGCTTATAGTTACCACACAATACAGCTCAGATGACCAAGTCTGGGAAAATATCTTCTGGTTCAGTAAAGGTACAAAACTGTTGTTTAGAGGAGAGTATCTATTATCTGCTGATGGAACAAGTCTTTGTAGCTCACCTGTCTGACAGTTGGATGGAAATCTAGCCTCCTCCGATGAGGGTGCTGCTAGTTATACTGTTCAGTCTCTTTGACATCCCACCCTGTAGATTCAGCCATCTATTTCTCTCAAGTTCCTTGAATTTAGAAGTTATTTTTTTGAATAGCCTCATTGATTTCTGGTAAACAATATTTCTGATAGGGCAATTCATATCTTAATCTTTCCAGATGCCTGCTAACCTTGTTACTGGTAAATCACATCTGTGTTCCTCTGGAAACCTCCTAAGCTTTTACCTATTTGTCATTTTGTTTTCATCTCAAGTTCACAGTTAACCTCTAACTTCCAAACTCCTAACTATTTAAACTGGAATGAGTGCTGTTTTTGAGTTGTAGTTTCCATTATTAAACAGTGACCAGATGTCTACCATTTAACATTTATTTTAAACGTTTTTCCTTTTGCATTGTTTGGTGACTCTCTCAGCCTGGTGATCCAGAGAGGAGACTGGATTGGAGTTGCATTTATTTCTGCATATCTCCAATCTGGCCCCTTGAGCATCCCTGATTATAACTGCTCTACCATTGAAGCCATATCTTCAGTTGCCTAATTTCTAATCTGAAAACTCCACCCCCCCCGCCCCCGCCAATTCCCACTCTACCTCATCTCCTTCATGTCATGCCTTAAAACCTACCTCTTTGACAGAGCTTTCGAAAGAACTGAAATCTGAGTCCACGATCATCCTCAACACTTGTGTCCCACAAGACTGTGTCCTCAGCCCGTACTATATTCCTTATACCCTTGACTGTGTGTCTAAATTCCCCTTCAATTCAATTTGGTGATTACATCACTATAGTGGGTCGGACCTCAAACAATGATGAGGTACAAGAATGTGATAGAGAATCTGGTGAACTGGCACAATGACAATCTCTCCCTCAATGTCAACAAAACAAAGGATAGTTATCGACTTCAGGAAACAGTTGAGAACACGCCCCTGTCTACAGTAATGGTAATGAAGTAGAAATGGCCGAGAGCTTCAAGTTTATTAGGTGTCCAGACCACCAATAACCAATCCTGGTTGCCCCATGTTGACACTATAGTTAAGAAAGCCCACCAATGCCTCGACTTTTTCAAAAGACTAAGGAAATTTGGCAAGTCAACTATGACTCTCTCCAACTTTTACAGATGCACCATAGAAAGCATTCTTTCTGGTTGTATCACAGCTTGGTATGGCTCCTGCTCTGCCCAAGTCTGCAAAGATCTACAAAAGGTCATGAATGTAGCTCAATCCATCATGCAAACCAGCCTCCCGTACACTGACTGTCTACACCTCTCACTGCCTTGGCAAAACATCCAGCATAGTTAAGGACCCCATGTACCCTGGATATTCTCTCTCCCCCTTTCTTCCATTGGGGAAAAAGATACAAAGATCTGAGGTAGCGTACCAACTGACTCAAGAACAACTTTTTCCCTGCTGCCATCAGACTTTTGAATGGGCCTATCTTGCATTAAGTTGATATTTCTAGCTATGACTGTAACACTGCATTCTGCACTTTCTCCTTTTCTTTATGAACGGTATGTTTTGTCTGTATAGCAGAATGGTAGAGAGTGGGGTAGCTTGATCTTGGGTTTGGACGTAGCTGAGCAGAACATTGAAGGCCGAAGGGTGTACTGTGGTGTACTGTTCTATGTTTCTATAGCTCAAGAAACAATACTTTTCACTGTTAATATGTGACAATAATAAATCAAATCAAAAATCAGTGTTTTACTGTTGTGTGAAAATGGGGCTCCCTTGAAGCACCTTGGGGCAGTTTAATTACTTTAAAGGTACTACATAAATGTAAATTTGTGTAGGGCCTTTGACAGCCTGGAACTCTCAATGACACTACAGCCAAAGAACCCAAGTAAACATGGAGAATATCTTCACGCAACGTGTAGTGAGAATTTGCCTGAACGGGTGGTTGGCGACAGATTCAACAATAGCCTTCAGAAGAGAAAGGAATAAAGGCTGGAAGGGGAAAAGTGGCAAGAATCTGAGGAAGAAGAGCTCTTCAAAGAGGCAGTAGAACCTTGATGGGCCTACAAAAAGAGGCTGTGCTATTCAGTCTATGCAGTATATTTTTTCTTTGGAAGTGTAGTTACTGATGTTACACAAGGAATCATGTCAATTTGGACGTGAATGAAGCAAAGTCCCAAGTTTAGAAAAGGCTGAGCCATTGTCACACACCCTAGTAGCCAGTGACTGAGAGCAAGTGGCAGGGGCCTCTGCAAATGTTAACAGAGACTCATACATAGAATTACTCAGTGCAGAAGGAAGCCATTCAGCCCATCGAGCCTGACTGACGACAATCCCACCCAAACCCCATCCCCGTAACCCCATGTATTTACTCTGCTAATCCCCCTGACATTAAGGGTCAACTTAGCATGGCCAATGCACCTAACCCGCACACTTTTGGACTGTGGGAGGAAACTAGAGCATCTGGAGGAACCCACACAGCCACAGGGGAAAATGTGTGACTCTATGTAGACAGTCACCTGAGGCTGGAATTGAACCCAGGTCCCTGGGGCTGTGAGGCAGCAGTGCTAACCACCATGCCACTATCCCATTGGAGGGAAATGGGACCAAGAGGAGCAAGGAGCTGGAAGAGGAATAAATAAACTAGTTTGTTGTATTATTCTCTTGGCAGTGTTACATACCAACCAGTAACGACCAAAAAGACACATATTGAGGTGCCACACAAGTGGGTTATAGTAAAACACAATGCAGGTTTATTAAGGAAGTGTTGCTAGTTCCAGGTCTTTAGATAAAAGAGCCCAAAAGCCCACAAATCTCTCTGCTTACCTTGCTCCAGGGCTATGACATTGTACTCAGCAGAGAGGCTACCACTTTAGACCATAATAGCCAGGAAATTGGGAAACAACAATCTAGGGAATGCTGCCTGGGATGCTTTCAGTGATGACTGGTTTGGGGAGTGGTAGGGAGATGTGCGGCAAGGATTGTGAGAGCAGGATAATGATCTGACCCCTGCAAGGTGCCTTTTTATAAATATATAAAAAGGAAGAGGCTGGCTAGGGTGAACGTTGGACCCTTAGAGGATGAGAGGGGGGACTTAGTGGTAGGGGATGGGGAAATGGCTGAGGTCTTGAATAACTTTGTTTCGGTCTTCACGGAGGAGGACGTGAATAAATTGCTGGGTGTTAGTGATGGAAAGGTGGTAGGACTGGAGGGTCTCAATGACATTATTGTTACTAGAGAGGCGGTGCTCGACAGACTGGAGGGAACTGATTGTGGACAAGTCCCCAGGACCGGATGGAATGCATCTGAGGGTTCTGAAAGAAATGGCGGAGGTGATAGTGGATGCCTTGGTGGTTATTTTCCAAACGTCGCTGGATGGCAGGGAGGTGCCAGAAGATTGGAAAACGGCTAATGTTACGCCGTTGTGTAAGGAGGGTGGCAGGCAAAAGGCAGGGATTTATAGGCCAGTTACTTTAACGTCTGTTGTAGGTAAAACGTTAGAATCTGTCATCAAGGAGGAAATAGCGAGGCATCTTGAGGGGAATTGCTTGATAGAGCAGACGCAGCACAGTTTCATTAAGGGCAAGTCGTGTCTGACAAATTTACTGGAGTTCTGAGGATGTGTCTAGGGCGGTGGATAGAGGAGAGCCGGTGGATGTGGTCTTTCTTGATTTTCAGAAGGCGTTTGACAAGGTACCTCAAGAGGTTATTGCAGAAGGTAAGGGGGCATGGAGTTGGGGGTAGGGTGTTAGCGTGGATAGAGGATTGGTTGTCAAATAGGAGGCAGAGAGTGGGGGTCAATGGGTGCTATTCGGATTGGTGGTTGGTGACTAGTGGAGTACCCCAGGGGTCGGTGCTGGGGCCTCAGCTATTTACCATTTATATAGATGATCTGGAGGAGGGAACCGAGTGTATGGTGTCGAAATTTGCTGATGACACCAAGATTGGTGGAACGGCAAATTGCGCGGAGGGTGGTGAGAGTCTGCAGAAGGATCTAGATAGGCTGGGCGAATGGGCCAGGAAATGGCAAATGGAATTTAATGTTGCAAGTGCGAGGTGGTCCACTTTATTAGGAATAATGGTAGGAAGGACTATTACGTGGCGAAAAACTGCAGCAGGCGACGGTGCAGAGGGACCTCGGGATCCTTGTGCATGAGTCACAAAAACCCAGCCTGCAGGTGCAGCAGGTGGTCAGGAAGGCGAATGGGATGCTGGCCTTCATAGCGAGGGGGATTGAATATAAAAGTAGGGAGGTCTTGCTGCAGCTGTATAGGGCATTGGTGAGGCTGCAGCTGGAGTACTGTGTGCAGTTTTGGTCGCCGCACTTACGCAAGGATATTTTGGCCTTGGAGGGAGTGCAGAGGAGGTTTACTAGGCTGATGCCGGAGTTGAGGGGGTTGAGCTATGAGGAGAGGCTGAATAAACTAGGCTTGTACGAGGGGAGATCTCATTGAGACGTATAAGATGATGAATGGGATGGATAGGATAGAGGTGGAGAGACTCTTCCCGCTCAAAGGACAGTAGGACTAGAGGGCACAGCCTCAAGATAAAGGGGGGGTGGTTTAGAACGGAGTTGAGGAGGAACTTCTTCACTCAAAGGGTGGTGAATCTCAAATTCTCTGCCCGTTGAAGTGGTGGAGGCTGCCTTGCTAAATATTTTTAAGAAGCGGGTTGATGGGTTGTTGATGAGTGAGGGGATTAAGGGTTATGGGGAGAGGGCGGGAAAGTGGAACTGAGTCACGACAGATCAGCCATGATCTTATTGAATAGCGGGGCAGGCTCGAAGGGCTAGATGGCCTACTCCTGCTCCTATTTCTTATGTTCTTAAGGTGCCACTTTATGAAGATTAATCAGCCGTTACCTGAGGCCACCTCCGGGTAGTAACAAACTTCTACAGGAAGCCCATCTTTATTTTCAAATTACTGAGCTGGATTCCCAAGTCTGGAGTTTATTTATTGTGGATAATGCCCTCCAGCAAGCTGAACTTTACAAGCTGCCAGCCTGTGTGTAGTGGGAGAGCAGACAGCTATAGAAAGTCAGTGATTTACTCCTGAGATTGGAGTGAGGTATGACACAAACACACATCCTGCTGGGCTTCACTGGTAACTGCTGTAACCCAGATCCATTATATCTCGTTACCCTTGTCTTAACTGATGCTACCCTGCTGTGAGAGCAGGTCTAAAAGTGGCTTTCTCACAGATTGTATTGTATCATCATTCATTCATGGAACATAGGCACTGACTGGCCAACATTTATTGCCCATCTCTAGTTGCCCAAGGGCAGTTGAGTCAACCACATTGCTGTGACTCTGGAGTCACATGTGAGCCAGACCAGGTAAGGACAGCAGATTTCCCTCCCTAAAGGACATCAGTGAACCAGATGGGTTTTTCCGACAATTGACTGGTTTCATTGTCATCGATAGATTCTTAGTTCCAGATTTTTTAAATTGAATTCAAATTCCACCATTTGCTGTGGTAGGATTCGAACCCGGGTCCCCAACAGTTTCTGGATTAATAATCTAGTGATAATATCACTAGGCCATCGCCTCCCAATAAATGCCAGTTAAGTTGTGTGCAGTGCCAGGTCACTGGAGGGTTATCTGAGTCAGAAAATGCTGCACAGGTTCCAACTGCCCCTTGTGTGGGCCCAGGTTTCTGGCAGACATCTTCTGGCAACAGTAAGTTGGGTGGAAGGATTTTTGTGGGGAACGGGGAGTGATGGGAGTGGGAGGGGGGGGTTGGGTGGAATTGCTTAACTGCATTTTTCTTTGTGTTACCTGTACAAATTTCCAGGAAATTGTTCTAGTGGCAGGTGTAGATTGTAGAACCAAAGGGCGGGGTTGCCCATAGAAACACCATTAAAATGGCGGTTTATATGTAAAGATGGTGGCCAGCATTCTCCAGCTGTTCCTGCACCGCTGTTGGCGGAAATGGGGAATGTAGCACTGTCATATCTCCATTCACTGCAGTGGGACTGGAGAATTTTAACCACCGGCGAGGTTGGAAAATTCCAACCACTAGCTGTGGCCGGTCTTTGGATTGCAGAACGTTAAAGGAGAGAAGGAGGCCATTTGGCCGGTCATGTCCTTGCCAGCTCTGTAAATACTGAGCGTAGGATTTCCTGTTGAACATTTATTCCTGTTGTGCTGTTTATTAAACAAATTGAAATTTAAATGCAGCAATTGGCTCATTTTTGTTGATTCCAGTGAATTTTCCTCTTCGAGGGGGTGGCACAGTGGTTAGCACTGCTGCCTCATAGGTTCAATTCTGACCTCGGTACACTGCCTAGTGGAGTTTGCACATTCTCCCCATGTCTGCAGGTTTCTTCCGGGTGCTCTGGTTTCCTCCCATAGTCCAAAGATGTGCAGGTTAGGTAGATTGGCCATGCTAATTGGATTGGAAAATGATTGGAAAACGGCTAATGTTACGCCGTTGTTTAAGAAGGGTGCCAGGCAAAAGGCGGGGAATTATAGGCCGGTTAGTTTAACATCTGTGGTAAGTAAAATGTTAGAATCTGTCATTAAGGAGGAAATTGCGAGGCATCTTGAAGGGAATTGCTTGATAGAGCAGACGCAGCACGGTTTCATTAAAGGGAAGTCGTGTCTGACAAATTTACTGGAGTTCTATGAGGATGTGTCTAGGGCGGTGGATAGAGGAGAGCCGGTGGATGTGGTCTTTCTAGATTTTCAGAAAGCGTTTGACAAAGTGCCTCACAAGAGGTTATTGCAGAAGGTCGAGGGACATGGAGTTGGGGGTAGGGTGTTAGCGTGGATAGAGGATTGGTTGTCAAATAGGAGACAGAGTGGGGGTCAACGGGTGCTATTCGGATTGGCGGATGGTGACTAGTGGAGTGCCCCAGGGGTCGGTGCTGGGGCCTCAGCTTTTTACCATTTATATAGATGATCTGGAGGAGGGAACCGAGTGTAGAGTGTCGAAATTTGCTGATGACACCAAGATTGGGGGAACGGCAAATTGTGCGGAGGATGTGGAGAGTCTGCAGAAGGATCTAGATAGGCTGGGGGAATGGGCCAAGAAATGGCAAATGGAATTTAATGTTGGCAAGTGTGAGGTGGTCCACTTTGGTAGGAAAAATGGTAGGAAGGACTATTACTTACGAGGCGAAAAACTGCAGCAGGCGACGGTGCAGAGGGACCTCGGGGTCCTTGTGCATGAGTCGCAAAAACCCAGCTTGCAGGTGCAGCAGGTGGTCAGGAAGGCGAATGGGATGCTGGCCTTCATAGCGAAGGGGATTGAATATAAAAGTAGGGAGGTCTTGCTGCAGCTGTATAGGGCATTGGTGAGGCCGCAACTGGAGTACTGTGTGCATTTTTGGGCGCCGCACCTGCGCAAAGATATTTTGGCCTTGGAGGGAGTGCAGAGGAGGTTTACTAGGCTGATACCGGAGTTGAGGGGGTTGAGCTATGAGGAGAGGCTGAATAAACTGGGCTTGTACTCGTTAGAGTTTAGAAGAATGAGAGGAGATCTCATTGAGACGTATAAGATGATGAATGGGATGGATAGGATAGAGGTGGAAAGACTCTTCCCGCTCAAAAAAGACAATAGGACTAGGGGGCACAGCCTCAAGATAAAAGGGGGGCGGTTTAGAACGGAGTTGAGGAGGAACTTCTTCACTCAAAGGGTGGTGAATCTCTGGAATTCTCTGCCCGTTGAAGTGGTGGAGGCTGCCTCGCTAAATATTTTTAAGACGCGGGTTGATGGGTTTTTGATAGGAGAGGGGATTAAGGGTTATGGGGAGAGGGCGGGAAAGTGGAACTGAGCAGCGACAGATCAGCCATGATCTTATTGAATGGCGGGGCAGGCTCGAAGGGCTGGATGGCCTACTCCTGCTCCTATTTCTTATGTTCTTATGTTCTTAAATTGTCCTTGGCACTGTGAGGCAGCAGTGCTATCCATGGTGCTGAATGATCTGACTCATTTTTAGGCTCTGTCCCCAGCTCAAGACGTTCCAACCAATAGAAATAGAGAATATCTGAGAGTTCAGAAATGAGGCTGGATATGGCTACTCAGCCTTTCGTTCAATAAGATCATAGCTTACCCACCTCCACTCCACCTTCCCATACTATCCCGATTTCCCTTAATTCCATTAATACGCAAAATTCCACCCATTTCTATCTTGAATATGCTACGCCCAGCTCACCCACAGCTTAGATTTCCAAAGAATCAAAACCCTTTGGTGTGGAGAGATTTCTCCTAATCTTGGAACTAAATAGCTGTGTCTGTGTGGGTTTCCTCCTGGTGTTCAGCTTTCCTCCCACAATCCAAAGGTATGTGGGTTAGGTTGATTGGCCATGCTAAATTGCCTTTTAGTGTCAGGGGGAGTAGCTAGGGTGAAGTCATGGGGTTACGGGGAATAGGGTCTGTGTGGGATTGCGGTCAATGCAGACTCGATGGGCCAAATGGCCTCCTGCATTGTGGGGGTTCTATGATACCTCTGTTTTTCAAGTTCCCTCTAATTCTGTTTCTTGAATCATTTTAGTCCTACTCTTCACATATACAGGAACTCTACCTGGGCCCACTCTCATCTGGGGCTCTTGTTGCTGCTTCCTGTCTCCTGGGACTGTCAGACAGAAGAACCTGTTGCCCTCCTGCCCCCCCACACACTGCCTGAACCAATGCAGCAAATCTGCCAGAGCACTGAGGGTGTGTGGACCTGAACAACCTCTGCTGTCAGTCAAAGCATTGATTGTTCATGGGTGAACAATTTGACTTTCTGAAGGGTGTTCAGCTCCTGTCACTCACATCAGCTGGCACTGCAGTGGCTGAGCTGGTGACAGGACTGGCTCACAGTGAGGCCAAGCCAGGCCACTCTGGAGGTGAGTGTTGCTACTTTGAGCACTAGATGTGCGGTGGAGGAGACAGAATGGATTTACATGTCCCATAACGCTTGTAGTCATCAATGAACCTAATCTAACCAAAGTAGAGAGAGGCTGAATTAATTTGGTGTCTGGGTTTTACTCCTGCTGTTTGATGTTATCTCAGTTCCTTAACTTTGGATTTAGACCTGTATTTTTTGTTTGATTTCCATTAATTCTCCCTCTGATCTGCTGTGTGTTAATGAAATGTGAGCTCTGTAATGCTTCCTAAAGCTTCAATTCATTTGCACGTTTTGTCAAATTTCACATAGTTTCCAACCAGCATAGAATTAAACTTAGTTCATTTATTCGTCACAAGTCGGCTTATATTAACACTGCAATGAAGTTACTGTGAAAATCCCCTAACCACCACACTCTGGCACCTGTTTGGGGATATTGAGGGAGAATTTAGCATGGTTAATGCATCTAACCAGCATGTCTTTCGGACTGTGGGAGGAAACTGGAGTGCCCAGAGGAAATCCACACAGACACAGGGAGAATGTGAAAACTCTGCGCACACAGTGGCCCAAGCTGGAAATTGAACCCGGGTCACTGGAGCTGTGAGGCAGCAGTGCTAACCACCATACTGCCCTACTTTCTCCAATTTTTAATGGCCTGTGTGGTAAGAGATTGTGACGAGGATAAAGCGAAACAGCGCTGACCGACTCAATTTTTGGACATCATTTCTAAACACAACTTAACATTTGAGAAATAAAATGATGTGCAAATAATGAGACCAGTACAAATAACTTACATTTCTTCTCTCTCCTCCTCCCCTTCCTTTCCCCCTCTTCCTTACTATTTGCCCTCATTCTTCTAAGTCTATGACTGAAAGATTCAGGTGAGCTGTTGGGAGGGACAGTTGGCATCAGAGTTTGTGACGGGGTGGGAAGAGGTCAGGCTGAGAAGGTTCACTGTTCAAGGATTGGGGTGGAGAGCACTTAAGAGTCCATGATTTGGTGGGGGGATGGGTGTGATAAGGGTGTGGATGGTGGGGCATGGGGCAGGGAGCTGTCAATAGCACCCCTTAAAATGTGATCGTGAATAACTCTCCTGCATTCACTGAAGTTACTTGCCTCAGTTGGTTTCTTACAATGGCTGCAGGATGAACCAATGTTGTAGCAGGGCCCCTGAGCAGATGTTAGGCCCCCTTTGTGTATGTGAGTACTGTGGTTAACATCTGCTTCAGGTTGTTTGACCTTGCCAGGGGCCAGGACTCCTTTGACAAGAAACATTTACTGGGGATTTTGGCCTGTCAATTGGGCCTTGACCTTAGTAGACTGCATGATGCCTGTAAAATGGCCACTGCCAAGCCTAATGTTTAAGCCGCTGACTTCACTCTGAAATTAAAAATGTACTGTCGGCTGGCGATTTGCATAATTATACTAGTTCCACACTTGAGCTTGATGTTTAATCACTGCTCTCCTCTCATTGGATAGATTGCTGAGCTGTATGTTGTGACTGATGTTGAGAGTTTCTTACGACTATTTATTTGAAGATCTGGCCACAATTGCCTAGAGCAGCTAAGGTAATCCTGCTCACTGTCCCCGTGTGAATAAAGGTGTCAAGGTCCCAATGTACTTGGTGTCTAACAACCTCCTTCTTGTTTCCCATCCCTCTCTGGAGTGAGGGGGATTTGAGAAGGTTAGTTGGTTCCGGTGGATGGTTGGTGATGTGGCCAGCTGTGAGCTGGTGCTTGGCCGTTTTGACGGCCCCCGTTCTGTCAGTGTGACGAATGAGCCTTTGCTGCTGTGGGGCCTGTGATGAATTCAAGCCCAGACCCTTCGCTCTCGAACTGGGATTGGTTTACCCGGGTCCCACTGGGGGAACCTCAGCACATTCTGCAAGGGCGGCTCATTCTCCTGCCCCGTCGGAAACATTCACCGAGAACAAACTAAACATTATTAAATTCAGGTTGGGATTCTGTGTCTTTTTAATGTGATTTCTGGACTGATTTAACTGCAGGCTGGAGTGGAGCATAAAATCAACCTACAAATCCAACCAGCAGCTGACACACTTGGTAAGCTCTGTAAAGCACAGGAAATGTGAACCAAATAATGATTAATTCTTTAACTCTGGCATTGCTTTTACACCAGGATTTTAATCTAGTCCCATTGTCCTCTCATCTTGGTTGAATATAGGAGGATAGTTCACTCTTCCAGATGTCCCTTTACTCTACCCAGCTACACACTCATATATTCCACAACTGTGGGTCTATCTTTAAAACTCTTGAGGCCTCTCGCCAGCATTTTAAAGGAAATGGTGTTTTTCTGCCTCTGCTGAGTCCTGTTCCCAGCCTCCCAAGTCCAAAGGTTGTGGGTTCAAGACCCAGTTTCCAGCCGACACTCCGAGGGAGTCCTGCGGGAATGCTGTATTGTTGGAGTTTCCAATGAGGAGCTGAAACCATTTGTCCTCAGGTGGACATGAGATCCTGTCCATCGCACTCTTTCAAAGAGTCCTCAGCACGCTAATCCCCAACCAGCAGGTTATCTGGTTATGCTGTTTCTGAACTATGGTAGATGGTGAATTTTGAGCTCAACAAAAAAAATGCCCGCTGCTGTGTCATTCTGTTTAGGGACAGCAGTGATTAGCACGGCTGACTCTCAGTGCCAGGGACCCAAATTCAATTCTGACCTTGGGTGACTGGTTTTTGTGGAATCTGCACATCCTGCCCCGTCTGAGTGGGTTTCCTTTGGGTGCTCTGGTTTCCTCCCACAGTCCAAGGGTGTGCGGGTTAGGTGGATCGGCCATGCTAAATTGCCCCTTAGTATTTTGAGATATGCAGGTTAGGTGGATTAGCCATGAGAAATGCACAGGGCTATGGCGATAGAGCAGGAAGGTGGACCCATGGTAAGGTGCTCTTTCAGAGAGTTAGTGCAGATTCAATACTGAATGGCCTCTTCCTGTACTGTAGGGATTCTATGATGCAAACTGATTTGGGGTTCATGGCAAAAAAACTCCAAAGGCAACCTGAGATCGAATATTTATTTTGAATGCAGTAAGTGGGATCTGGAATGTGTTGCCTGAGAGTGTGTGGAGGAGGCTGATTCCAGCATGGCTTTCAGAAGGGAAGTGAATGATTAATTGAAAGGAGGAACATCTTCTGGGCTATGGGACAGGCAGGGGTATTAGTGCTCAAATGGCCACATCCTTCTAGGGAACCATTTTCCAATTCTGTGTGTGGGATTCCACGGAAACAGTTAAAATATCACAGCTGCTGCTCCAAAATGGAGGTATTTGACTTGTGTCAGACATCCCAGCTCTCTTGCACATCCACATACAAACACATGCATCCACACAGACACACACAGACAAAGCATACACGCGCATGCGCCATCTTGCAGTTGTCAACATCCATAGGTATTGCAGAGTTGGTTTAAAAATCATAGAATCCCTACAGTGCATTAGGAGGCCATTCAGCCCATCGAGTTTGCACTGACAACAATCCCACCTGGGCCCTATTCCCCAAAACCCAATGCGTTTACCCTAGCTAGTCTCTCTGATACTAAGGGGCAATTTATCATGACCAATCCACCTAACCCACACATCTTTGGACTGTGGGAGGAAACTGGAGCACCTGGAGGAAACCCACGGGGAGAATGTGCACACAGATAGTGACCCAAGCCAGGAATTGAACCTGGGTCTGTGGTGCTGAGGCAGCAGTACTAGTGTCCCACCATGCCATCCCAAATGTCCAAGTTAAAATTGCTTCCTGACACATTGAGTTGCACCAACAGTTGTGGCCAGGGACTTAGCTGTCCATATCATAGGATCTAGTGTCAGTGCAACTGGACAATCAGAACACAGGGAATTAGGAAAAATCTTTCCTTTTTGAATTTTATTTGTGCAGACATTCAGTTCAATCTGGTGGATGTGGCTTTGCTTTTCCTAAGTGTCTCCTATCCCCTGTTTAAAAAAAAAATTACTCTCCGCTTTGGCTGTCATTTGAACTCTGACTGAAACAGTTCCTGAATTCTGTTTCAATGCTGTGATATCTTTTAATGCTCCCACTTCCTCTAACAGGAGATTTGTTATTTTAATGTGCGCTGAGCGTGTAGATTGTCCAGCATCTATCGAAAGTGAACCAGTCCACAGGGTTCAGTAATAGTTGTAGAATTAGTGAACCTCCTTCCCTCTAATTCCTTGAATGAACACAATTAATGATGTTGCTATCTGAGTGAGAAAGCTGGCTCTTTGTAAATTATCTTGCAAATAATAGTGTTTGTGTTTTGTTCACATGGGAACTGAACCAATCAAAGCTGCTTCTTGGAAATTCAGATCAAGTTGTCGATCTTGAGGTTTAAGCCAGTGATTTAGGTTTATTGGATTTTTCAGATTGATTCACTAATGGAAACGGGATCTGTCTGGTTACGGACCAGGAACAGCATTCACTTTGGGACATCCTGAATTGTGAATATTTAAATCACCGAATCCCTACTGTGCAGAAGGAGGCCACTCAGTCCATTGAGTCTGCACCAACAACTATCCCACCCAGGCCCAATCCCTGTAACCCACACACGTTTACCCTGCTGGCCCCCTTGACACTAAGGGGCAATTTAGCATGGTCAGTCCACCTAACCTGCACATCTAACCTGGACTGAGGAAATCGGAGCATCTGGAGAAAGCCCACACAGGCACAGGAAGAATGTGCAAACTCCATGCAGAGCTCCACCAAGACTAGAATTGAATCTGGGTCCCTGCCGCTGAGGCAGTAGTGCTAACCACTGCGCTACCATGCTGCACATGATCAGATGCATAGCCTTGATAACGTTAACAGCTAAGTTTCTGCTCAAAGTCTCAGCCATGACTCAGGTAAGTAGGAAGCTCACCCACCAAGTCAGAAGGTTCAAGTCCCACTCCAGGGATCCAGGCTGAAACTCCAGTGCGGTACTGTGGGAGTGTGGAAGTGTCAGAGGTGCCGTCTTTCAAATGAGACACTAAACAGACGTCTCGTCTGCCAGCCTTGGGATATGTCAAAGATTCCTGAAACAATGTGGAAGAAAACCAAGGGAGTTATGCCTGAGACTTGGCCAATATTTATCCCTTAATCAGTATCTAACAAGAACAGATTACATAGACATTATCACAATGCTACCTTTGTGATCTTGCTGTGCACTAGTAGACAATCCTTTCATTCATTGTAAAGTGCATTGGAACATCCGAAGGTTGTGAATACTAAACATACAGAAGTTTCTAGTGTTTAAGTGATGCTTCCATTAATGTTTTGTCAGATAGAATTGGTAAATAGTCTGCTGCTGATCGATGCCTTTAACATTCCCCTGGTGAAAGGCTTCTGTCCAATCTTTTCACTTGCGATGATTGAGCCAGAAACATCACAGTTAGTGACCAAGGGGCTTTGAGATGTTTGCAGTGGACCCAGCTCCAGCATCACCTGTACCTTGCTGGTTGTGTGGCACAGGGCATGTGTGGGTGCACTGGTTTGGACATCTCTGCATTGAGATGTGCCCAGACTGCTTTGTGATGGTTGGCTGCCTAAGAGCAGCTGCAACAGGTTAGCAATTCATTGGTTCTTGTTTCTCTGTGGAAAGCCTTAAACATTCCCACTTGTCCTCAGTGCCAGTATAATCAACCTTGATGGAGGTGGTGGGGTTGTCATTGGACTAGCTATCCAGAGACCCAGGGTGATGTTCTGGGGGCCCGGGTTCAAATCCCAATACAACAGTTGGTAATATTTGAATTCAATAAGAATCTAGAATTAAAAGTTGAATGATGACCAGCAGACAAGACCATTGTCAATTGTCATAAAAACCCATCTGGTTCACTAATGTCCTGTAGGGAAGGACATCTGCTGTCCTTACCTGATCTGGCCTACATGTGACTCCAGAGCCACAGCAATGTGGTTGATTCTCAGCTTCCCTCTGGAATGACTTTGCAAGCCACTCAGTTCAAGGACAATTAGGGATGGGCAATGAATGCTGGCCCAGCCAGTGGTGCCATGTCCCATGAACAAATAAAACAAACTTTTGTAAGTCTTTCCACTCTGCAGTTGGAGAATTATTGCTCAGTTCCTCTCTATCTAACTTCAATCTTCAGCAAGGTTATAAAACACTCAATCACAACTGTTACTGTGGAACAGATTGGAGATTTAGACTGAATGTAGGAGCGAGACCCACTGCTCTGTTGCAAAGATTTTGTTCAGTTTGTGATCCCAGGCAGTATTTTCTCCCCCCTGTTTTTGGTGGGCAGGAAAGGCAACCTGGGTGGAAATTCCAGCAGGAGTCAAGAGATTTTCACACCAGTGAGATGTCCTCTCTGGATTCTGCCTGCCCCCCTGACTCCCTCATACTCCCCTCACCAGTGGTGTAATGGCATTTCTGCCATGCTTTAATGGAGACCCCATTTAAATACTTTTTAGTAAAGTTAAAGTTTATTTATTAGTCACAATAACGCTGCAATGAAGTTACTGTGAAAATCCCTTCGTCACCACATTTAGTGCCTGTTCAAGTACACTAAGGGAGAATTTAGCATGGCCAATGCATCTAACCAGTATGTCTTTCAGACTGTGGGAGGAAACCAGAGCACTGAGGAAACCCACACAGACATGGGGAGAATGTGCAAACTCCAGACAAACAGTGACTCAAAGCTGGGAATTGAACCCAGGTCCCTGGTGCTGAGACAGCAGTGCTAACCACTGTGCTGCCTGTTAGTGAGTTTCCTCCCTCTATTACACCTCCCTCCATGCGATATTTGTAAGGATTACAACAGCTTCTGCATCACAGGCGAACGGCCCCTGCCTCATACAATTATCCTGCCCTTTAAAATCTGATTTGTTTTTACCTCTCCCAGCTGATTAGCTTACTGTTGTGAAACGATGTTTGAGGTAACAGGACTATGGGTTTGGCTGGATGGAGCTAGTCGTTTCCTTTCCATCATTTTCTTATGGACTCAAAGAAAAAAGGCCATTCAAAGGAGGGTTAAGCAGCCGAACTGATGAATATGGCACAGTGATTAGCACTGCTGCCTCAGTGTCAGGCACCTGGGTCCAATTCTGACCTGAGTCAGTGTGGAGTTTGCACATTCTCCCAGTGTCTGCATGGGTTTCCTCCCACAGCCCAAAGATGTGTGGGTTAGGTGGATTGCTAAACTAGTCCCCCTAGTGACAGGGGGATTAGCTAGGGTAAATGTGTGGGGTTATGGGGATAGGGCCTGGGTTCAAATCCCACTATAACAGATGGTGATTTTTGAATTCAATAAAAATCTAGAATTAAAGGTCAAATGATGACCAGGAGACTATTGTTGATTGTCATAAAAACCCATCTGGTTCACTAATGTCCTGTAGGGAAGGAAATCTGTGGTCGGTGCAGACTTGATGGGCCAAATGGCCTCTTTCTGCACTGTGGAGAGTCAATGATGCTATGAATATGTGGGATAAAGCACAAATGTGCGTTGATGCTGAGGCGCTGAAGGATGTACTGATTTATTAGTGTGATTCACTGCAACACAGTAGTTTGAATAATTAAGAACTAAATCACTACTCTTGACAATGAAAAAAAATCCCACTTTCTACCTATTGAGATGGATGATATCAGACAGGTTTTGATTATATCCATTAATATTTGGATCAGTAATTTATTGTGTCAGTTCTTCACAATATTTCTATCAGTGCCTCTGGAAAATCCAATAAATCTATTCAACTTGCTTGTAGATTTCTAATCTTCAGTTTTACAGCTTTAACCATCTTAAGGATTTAAAATAGATCAGGATATAATTCCAATCTCTGCATCTCACCTCTCCTTCAAGAAGAATAATAAGGAAGTGTCTGTTCTGCCTGTCACCTTGGCCTTCCAGAGGACAGGACAGCATTCTGATAGGGCACCCTGAAATGAAATAGAAACAAGGATCTCTCACCAATGGACACAGACCACCCCCTCCCCCCTCCCCCATGCATATGGAGGCCAGTGCCCATGGGCTTTGAGGCAACACTCCTGGGAAATAGCCCTTTAATCCCCTCTGATCAGATCATGGTGGCACAGTGGTTAGCCCTGCTGCCTCACAGTGCCAGGAACCTGGGTTTGATTCCTGGCTTGGGTCACTGTCTGTGTGGAGTTTGCACATTCTCCTCATGTCTGCATGGGTTTCCTCCCACAGTCTGAAAGATGTGCTGGTTAGGTGCATTGGCCATGCTAAATTCTCCCTAATTGTACCTGAACAGGTGCCAGTGTGTGGTGACTAGGAGATTTTCACAGTAACTTCATTGTGGTGTTAATGTAACCTATTTGTGACATTAACAAAATAAACATTTAACTTTAGCTAGTACTGGAGACTGTATTTATCATGATCCAATTAACTTAGGTTTCCACCTGGTTTTTGTGTTCTGTAATATCAGTCACAGGCAGAAACTGCTCCAGTTCCCATTTATTAAGTAGTTTGTAACTTATTTCCTTTTCTATCCTCTCGGGAAAGAAAAAGCTCCATCTGGCTTAGTTCTGCCCTTGTCCATGGTCCTGAACCTTGCTAACCAATTTCAATTAAATGATCTGTCAATGCTGTCTCGTCCCTTCAGAATTTAAATCTTCCACCGGATCGCCTCAGAATCTATGTATTTCTAAAGTAAAAAGATGCCTCCTATTTAAGGTGTTTTAATGAGGAGGTATTTTTGTTCGTGGATCCTCTTCATGAGCCTTTTTCCAAAGTCTCGAATATGCCCATGTGGAAGGACAGAAGTTTCATATTCCCTCCTCCCTCCATCAGCTCCCATGGCCTAAGAGAGCACTGGTGACCATGGACTCCCATTGGATTACACTTGGCAAAGTACAGCACTAGTTTGCTGCTGCCTTCTGCAGTGCAGCTGACCAGGAAACTCTTCCGCTCTTACCGCCTGGCGTCAGGCGTATTTGGAAGGATTTACAGGCTGATAATTAACCTGTTTGGCCATGTTATGAACGCACCTTCCATGGCCATCAAGTCCTGAAGTGGGACTTGAACCTTGATCGTCTGGCTTAGACAGGGGTGCTACCCACTGCTCCACAGACTTCCTCCTCCTTTAACCTACAAAATCACAGCAGTGATTTTTGTAAGAGGAACTTCCTTCAGCAGGATTTGTGACAAACTTATGATTTATGGTTGCCAAACTCTGACTCTTGACCTGTCATTGTGTCATAAAATTATAGAATCCTTACAGTGCAGAAAGAGGCCATTTGGCCCATCAAGTCTGCACTGACCACAATCCCACCCAGGCCCTACCCCCATAACCCATGCATTTACCCTAGCTAGTCCCCCTGATGTTAAGGGACAATTTAGCATGGCCAATCCACCTAACCTGCACATCTTTGGACTGTAAGAGGAAACAAGAGCACCCGGAAGAAACCCATGCAGACACAGGGAGAATGTGCAAACACCACAGACAGTGACCCAAGCTGGGAATTGAACCCATGTCCCTGGTGCTGAGGCATGATGTGGAGATGCTGGCATTGGACTGGGATAAGCATACTTAAAAGTCTCAACACCAGGTTAAAGTCCAACAGGTTTATTTAATAGCGCAAGCTTTCAGAGCACTGCTCCTTCATGAGGTGAGTGGGAGTTCTGTTCACAAACAGGGCATATAAAGACAAACTGTGAGGCAACAGTGCTAACCACTGCCATTGTGTTGTCCTTGAAACATTTGTCTGGATTTTGCACTCAGTGGTGAAGAGGAACCTTGGCTTTTACTCGCACTTCCTGCTGCCTTCAGAGGTTGCACCTCTCCATCATATCCAACAGGAGCACTGTGTTTGGAGGGACAGTGATGCGTAAGTGAGAGAATGAAGGGTTTGGGGAACTTGAATAGCATTGTGAGGCAGATCCTTTGTCTCTGCTGCCATGGCCTTGAGTCTCTTTGACCTTGTGTAACTGACCAGTCCAAAACCATTACAAATAACTCAAAAGCTTGCTTATTAATCTTTTAACTTCAGAATACATTAAAGAGTAGTCCAGAGGTGGAGGAGTGATGGGAGAACTCTTTAAATAGGTTTCATAATCATATTATCCATTGTTTGGACAGAATGAGGCCAGAGTGAGAGATGATTATGTGCTAGCCTGCTTAATGTTGGCAGTTTTTAGAGCAGTGTAATATTACTGAATAAATCCTTGGCTGCAATTGGGAGCAATCTGAAAGAAATGGTAATTCAAGTTGAGCTTTGAATAAGCCAAGATTTTTTCCTAATGAATGACAGGTCACAAGTAAGTGGATGTCTCCATTAGCAATGTAACATTCATTACTCATGCTTCAGGTCAACGTTTCCCTGGGGGAAAGGCCAGCCTGGGTCTGGCCAGCTGTTTACTACACTTTGCCAATAAGCACTTAACTTTAATGAGAGTTCCTACAGACGCAGTAGCTTTGGTTAGCATTACTGCCTCCCAGTGCCAGGGACCCAGGTTTGATTCCTGGCTTTGGGTCACTGCCTGTGGAGTTTGCACATTCTCCCCATGTCTGTGTGGGTTTTCTCCGGGTGCTCTGGTTTCCTCCCACAGTTTGAAAGATGTGCTGGTTAGGTGCATTGGTCATGCTGAATTCTCCCTCAGTGTTACCTGAACAGGCAGTTTAGTGCGGCGGCTAGGGGATTTTCATAGTAACTTCATTGCGGTGTTAATGTAAGCCTACTTGTGACACTAATAAACTTTGAACATGCACCCACCCATTGGTGTAAAGATACTTCTGGTTCCTCATTACAGTAACTGGCAGGGTTAACTTTTCAAAAAACCATGAACTCTGCTACGTGATTGGTGAAAAACAGGACATCAGTGAGTGGAACTTGCTGAGTATATAAATAATATATATGGGGTTCACTATTGGTATGTAGTGGGTTAAGGACATCAAGAAGAAAAGTTTGAAAAAGGACTTTTGTAGCTTTCTAACCCTCGTCCCTTTACAGTGGTCTCATTCTCCTGGAGAGTGCTGTGCTACTTTGGACAATATCATCCTGGGATGGTACAGCACAGCTGTGAGCCAACTGGCCATGCCAACAATTGGGCATAGGCTGGAATTCTCTGACCTCGCCTGCAGCCGGGATTTTCCAATCCCAGTGGAGTGAATGAGATTCAGCTGAGTGCCAGATCCTCCCTCCTTGCTGGCGTGAGACTGGAGAATTCCGGCTGCAGATTTCTTTGTGTATTTCTAACAGTTCCTGTGTTGCCCAGGCATCCTCAAACCCAGGAGCTGCCATTAATATCGTTGTGTTGTCTAATAAAGCAAAAGTGAGCCAATAGTTTAGATCCTGCATTGCCTGCAGGTCCCAGAAGGCCTTGGGTGTACTGGTGGGCATTGCCTGTTATCCTTCCAAGACCACCTGGGCACAGATTAAACCACAAAATAAAGAGGCATCCAGACACCATCCCTCTCTGTGCCTCCCTCTTCCAGGGCATGAGTGGTAGTTTTGACTTGATCCTAGGAGGAAACCCATGAGGGAAGGTCCTGCATCAATGATGGTGACTATGAAACTACCAAATGCCACAAGAAGCCATTTAGTTCATTAAGGAAATTTGGCATCTCGGTTATAACTCTCTCCAACTTTTATAGATGCACCATAGAAAGCATTCTTTCTGGTTGTATCACAGCTTGGTATGGGCTCCTGCTCTGCCCAAACCCGCAAGAAACTACAAAAGGTCGTGAATGTAGTCCAGTCCATCATGCAAACCATCCACTGACTCTGTCTACACTTCCTGCTGCCTCGGAAAAGCAGCCAGCATAATTAATTACCCCACACACCCCGGACATTGTCTTCCACCTTCTTCCCTCGGGAAAAATATACAAAAGTCTGAGATCATGTACAACTGACTCAAGAACAGCTTCTTCCCTGCTGCCATAAGACTTTTGAATGGACCTATTTCGCACTAAGTTGGTTATTCTCTACACCCTAGCTATGACTGTAATATTACATTTTGCACTCTCTCCTTTCCTTCTATGAATGGTATGCTTTGTCTGTATAGCGTGCAAGAAACAATACTTTTCACTATATACTAATACAAGTGACAATAATAAATCAAATAAGTCTTTTCGACATCCTGATCCAGCCTGCCCCAAGCGTGACTCCAGACCAATATGGGATGTGGTCAATCCTCTCTCATTCTAGGAAGTAGCCTTGCAAGCCACTCAGTTATAGTCAAGAATGTAGCTCACTACCACTTTCTGAATGGAAAGTTAAGATGGGTAATAAATGCTGGTCTTATCAGCAACATGCACACCCTGTGAATGAATGACTTAAAAAAATTCTTTGATTTATTATTGTCACATGTATTAGCATACAGTGACAAGTGTTTCTTGTGTGCTATACAGGCAAAGCATTACCGTTCATAGAGAAGGGAAGGAGAGGATGCAGAATGTAGTGTTACAGTCATTGCTAGGGTGTAGAGAAAAATCAACTCAGTGCGAGGTCTGGTCTTAGACTGTGTTTTTCTTGTAGAATTGTAAAGGGTTGCATGTGTGAAGGGAACAGTAATCTATCTGTTACTATCTATTATTCCACTGAATCTCTGTTCCCTTGTAAATATGCAGAAGATCAGTTTACTGGCTTTTTCGGCAATGCGACCTTCTAGTTTGGATATTTTATTACAATAACATGGATATAATTCTTTTTAAAAACAATTTTATACCATGTTATCCAAGTTCTGCTTCCCCTCTGGGGAGATGAGTTTGTCCTCTGGATTTGAGCCATTTGTGTAGATTCGTGAGGACGTGTTTTCCGAGGAGATGGGGGCAGGGCTGCCAGAAATCCTTCTGCAGTGAAGATGTGTCTTTGCTTTGACTTTCCATTGAGGCAAACATAAACTGGTGTTCATTAATTAGACAACCTTGAAAGATTAATCGAATGTTAGCGGATCGATTTGGATAACATTTCGGTTCATAGAGTAAGCCGCTCAGGCTGAACCCTTGCCTTGGCTTGTAGCTTTCCAGCGATTGTTATTTCTAATTCCATTTGCTCTGTGGACAGCTTGGAGAAAGTGCCCAAACTGCCTCAGTAATTTTAGAAGCTGCCACATTTAAAATCCCATGAAAAGTGCTAATGGATGGAAGTCTGACATTGAAGTAAATCCCACACACATGCAACTGCAAACAACTCTCCAGTGTTCGAGTGAAGAGTAATAAGATAGACAGGCCAATGATAATTGCTATGGTAAACATTTCATGTGAATGTCACAGTTGCATCCCCCCAGGAAACAACAGGGAATAAAGTAACCCAGAATCTCCAGTGAAGATTGTGCTAATGCTAACAAACTCAGCCTGACAAATAATCCAATCCTTGTTGAAAGACCAGACATTATGGAACACCTGGTGCCAACTCCAGTAAAGCACCACATGCCTTATTCGGTAAGTGTTTGGCCAAGATTCTGTGTCTGAGTTTGGAAAGTAAAAGGATGTTCACTGTAAAGTTCTGATTGTCAAAGTCTGCCACTGCGGAAACATGACTTGAATCATTTCATGCAGATGATTTACAAATAGGCCTTTTCTATTCCAGAAATCTTTGTGTTAGATAGCTCGGCAATGAATTAAAATATCTGTAACATAAAAACATACCAATTAGGAGCAGGAATCAGGCTTTGATTTTTTTTAATATAAGGTTGCTGGTTTAGCATGGTCATTGAAGTTGCTTTCAGGCTAATGTTAATCTTACACCCCAGGTAGGTGGTCAACAGGTTTTAAATCCTATCCAATATTTGCTGGTTCGGTGGATTGGCCGTGCTAAATTCATCCTCAGTGTACCCGAACAGGCGCCAGAATGTGGCGACTAGGGGATTTTCACAGTAACTTCATTGCAGTGTTAATGTAAACCTACTTGTGACACCAACAAATAAACTTCAATATTTCAGAGAAGGTAAAAATTGGGTTGGGAGTAAATCCCCTCCATTTTACACCCAGCAAGCTAGGTTAGGTTGGCATGGTGGCACAGTGGTTAGCGCTGCTGCCTCGCAGTGTCAGGGACCCGGGTTAGATTCCAGGCTTGGGTCACTGAATGGAGTCTGTATGTTCTCCCCATGTCTGCATGGGTTTCCTCTGGCTGCTCCGGTTTCCTCCCAGTTTGAAATTCATGCTGGTGATGTGCATTGGCCATAATAAATTCCTCCTCATTGTACCCAAACAGATGCTGGAGTGTGGCAACGAGGGGATTTTCACAGTAACTTCAATGCAGTGTTAATGTAAACCTACTTGTGACACCAATAAATAACCTTAAAGCTTAAAATTACCCCAATATTCTGCCTTTTAGGGGTGGCATGGTGGCACAGTGGCTAGCACTTCTGCCTCACAGCACCAGGGACCCGGGTTCGATTCCTGACTTTGGTCACTGTGCAGAGTCTGCACATTCTCCCCATGGCTGCATGGGTTTCCTCTGGGAGCTCCAATTTCCCCTCATATTCCAAAAGCCGTATTGGTTAAGGTGCATTGGCCGTGCTAAATTCTGTGTACCTGAACAGGTGCTGGAGTGTGGCAACTAGGGAGATTTTGCAGTAACTTCATTAGTGTTAATGTAAGCTTGTGACACCAATAAATAAACTTAAAGTTTAAAATTGCCCCAGTCCTTTGCCTTTCGGTTATTTTGGCCCATTCTCACTATGCTACACATTTCTCTGGTGAATACTGTTAACACTTATAATTGTTAATCAATGCTAAATCACTACAAGAGAGATAGGTTTAAATGTCCCTTTGACACAAACTGCTGTTAAGATTGAAGAACTCTTAAACGTACATTGAAAGCAAACGTGATGTATTTTTCTGTGAAAATGAAATAAAAATCAAATGGAGAATGCATTGCATTTTGTGGATGAAAATACAAAGTTTAAAAATATAAGTAGACAATTTAGCCTGGTTTACGTTGGAGTAAATCATCCAGAAATCGATGTGTGTTTAATCAACACTGTTAGTATTTAATATTGCAGGATGTACTTGGATGCAAGGCATCTTATTGAGTTTGAGGATTTGGTCTGAAGTTTATTTGGGTTATTAATGGTGTCCTGCACTGATATATGATGACCTATGCTGTCAGCAGAGGCAGTTTGCTGGCAGGATCTTGAAGGGTCATATGGGAATAGCATTTATTTCCTGTGACTGAATTAATTTAGCAGCTAAAGGGTCCTCGAGGGAAGGTTGTTCATTTTTCCCTTTTGATAGATCCATATTTGGTGAAATCATGCCACTGACCTGTTTGCAAAATGAGATGTTAAGTTTTTAAAAGTTTTACTCAAGGTGAGATGCTTTGTCTCGATGTATAATTATTGTGTGTGTGTATTCAAGAGGCAGATTTTATGGGGCTTATCATAGGGTCAGAAATGGGTGGTTCTACATTTTTGGGTAGATTGAATTTGTGTAGGGGTAATTTAATCTAATTTATTAATGTTCAATAATCCAATTGGCTGTCTCATTATTACCTGCACCATTCCCCTAGACCCCCACCTTCCTTTGTCTTCATCATTCATCAGCTTAGCTCCAGAATGACATTGCTAACCTTGTGTCAGAATGTTCATGCCCCACTTTAGAAATTTGGAGGGTGGCACATTGGTTAGCACTGCTCTTCACAGCACCAGGCCCTGGGGTATAATTCTGACTTCGGGTGACTGTGTGGAGATTGCACATTGCATGGGTTTCTTCTGGTTTCCTCCCATAGTCCAAACATTGCAGGTTAGGTTGATTGGCCATGCTAAATTGACTTAGTGTCAAGGTAAATGCATGAGGCAACAGGGGCCTGGGTGGGATTGTAGTTGGAGCAGACTTGATGGGCCAAAGGGTCTCTGCACTGAAGAGATTCTATGGTTCTATGAAAATATAGACTGAGTGGTGGTGTGCTGCACTGACAGAGTGCTTTAGTTGTGATGTTTAAAGGTCTGTCTAATTGGATGATAGAACAGATTCCAGAGCACTATCTTAACCAACAGTTGAGAGATTTCACGACCAACAGTTATCCTTCAGTGACCAGTCGTAACAGACCATTTAACTCGCTGCTTTTAATGGGATCTTACTGTGCACAAATTGGCTGCAGCATTTTCTGGCACAATACTTTTGTAAGTAACTCTGACTCTGAAGTTCTTTGGAATGTACACTCTGGTAGTTCTGGCTGAAGATGTTCATGAACACGTCACTGGGTCAGTTGCATTCCTGCAACTGATGTGGCAAGATGGCAGAGCCTTGCTCTAATCCATTGGTTCTGGAGTTGCTTAGCTCTGTCTATAGCATGCTGCTCCCACACTCTAGCAGCACATAGTCCAGTGTTGAAGCTTCACAAGCTTAGTTCCTCATTTTTTTGTGTATGCTTAGTTTTGGTCCTGGCATACTCATTGACATTGTCTTCATTGAACCAGGGTTAAAATTCTGGCTTGTTAGTAATAGTAGAGTGTGAGGTATGTGACAGTCTGTGGTGCAGTACTAACCCTGCTGTTTGGACCACTGCCTCATGGTTGCCTAGGCTTAGATTGCTATATCTGTGCTTAATACCTCAATGGAAGTGACATAAGTGTCCTCAGTGTGAGGATTTGATCTGCATAAGGACACTGTCTGCACTTCCTGCTGCCTCAGCAAAGCAGCTAGCATGATTAAGGACAGCACGTACCCCAGACATTCTCTGTTCTTCCGTCGGGAAAAAGATACAAAAAAATCTGAGGTCCAACTGACCTGAAAACAGCTGCTTCCCTGCTGCCAACACCCTTTTGAATGAACCTACTTTGCATTAAGCTGATTTTTCTCTACACCCTAGCTATGACTGCAACACTACATTCTGCACTCTCTCACTTCCTTCTCTATGAATGGTATGCTTTTTAAGATTAGTGCACAACAATATTTTTTGGCATATACTAATACATGTGACAATAAATCAGATCAAATAAAAAAAGTGGTCACTCAAATCAAAATTTTCATGTACAAACAAAGCAGTGTTTTAGCACTGTCTCAGCACCAGCAATCCAGTTTCAATTCCCAGCTTGGGTCACTGTGGAGTTTACACATTCTCCCTATGGCTGTGTGGGTTTCTTCTGGGTGCTCCGATTTCCTCCCACAGTCCAGGTTAAGTTGGCCATTGTAAATTGCCTGTTGTGTCAGGGGGATTAGCAGGGTAAATACATGAGGGTATGGGGATAGGGCCTGGGTAGGATTGTTGTCGGTGCAGACTCGATGGGCTGAATGACCTCTTTTGGCACTGTAGGGATTCTATAATAATTCTATATCTAGGACAGGTAGGTTTGTTATTTCTTCATATTGGCTCTCTCCATATGTTACAAGCACAGTCTGGTAATTATGACTGTTCAGACTCAACCAGCTTGCTCACTCCTGATGGTACCAAGTCTCTGTGGGTGATGGATATGGAGAACCCCCAACTAGAATACGTGGTTAACCTCAGCACTTCCTCAAAATGGTACTAGTCATGGAGCACTGATTCCCAGCTCCTTCCCAGCCTCAGCTGATGAATCAGTAGGAGCTTTCCCTGATTGTCTCCTGACCAAGTCTCAAGGCTTCAAGTCAAACAATGAGAAGGACTCCCTGGGTCAACTGTACAGCACGAGGTTACCATCTCTGGGTACCTCTGTCCTACTGGCAGGACAGAATGGTGATGAAGGAGCACTGGCAGATCAAGATGAATCTGAGTGTGTGTGTTAGGCAATTGCTTGACACCAATCCCCAGATGGCAGCAAGGAGGACTTTGCAAGCTGGGCTGGGCTGGGTGTGCAGCTGCAATGTCAATGTTAAAGCCAAGAGGTCTGTCCAATTTTATTATTCTTGTATCGATAACTGCATGTGTCACTGGGCTATTTCAGAGGGCAGTTAAGAGAATGGCATTGGTGTACTGGAGTTACATTGTCTTCCTAGATTTTACAACAGAATGGTTTGTTAACTCATGTCAGAAGACATTAAGAGTTTGCGTAAGATTATCTGAGCAGGGGGGTGTCGGGGGAAGGGTGTGAGTGAGTGCTTTCTTCCCTGGAAGACGATACTAAATTTTTTGGGTATTTACAACAGTCAAGTTGCTTTCATGTTTTGCTTCCTGGTAGAAGCCAAAAATTAGTCTGAAAAGGAGGCCATTCACCCCATTGAGCCCATGCCAGCTCTCTGTAGAGCAACACAATCAGTGCCATTCCCCCACTGTGTCCTGGATGTCAGTAATAACTTGATTTCACTCAAGTGCCCATCTAATTTCCTTCTGAAATCATTCCTCCTCTCCGCTTCCAGCACCTGCTTAGACAGTGAGTTGTGCATCATTCTGTTGCTGTTCTTTTTCACATCCCTGTCCTCCCTCACCACATCTTTAGCCAAAACACTTGCTTCTAAAGATGTGTGGATTAGGTGGATTGACCATCTTAATTTTTCCCCTTAGTGTTCAAAGATGTGTGGGTTAGGTGGATTGGCCATGCTAAATTGCCCCTTGGTGTCAGGGGGTCTAGCTAGAGTAAATAGGTAGGTGTGCGGATGTGATGGGCTGAATGGCCTCATTCAGCACTGTGGGGATCTATGATGATATGATTCCCTGCCACGATACTTGTGCCTGTTGCCTGATGAAACCTGCTTTTCTTTTGCCAGAGTTAATAAATACAATTTCACCTTAAACACACTCAGTGACAGAGCCTCTGGGCTGAGAATTCCAATTTTAGGTGGAGTGGCCTTGCTAAACTTCCCCTTAGTGTCTCGAATGGTTTAAGTTAGATAGACTAACCAAGGGAAAGATGTGGGGTGACGGGGATAGGGTAGGGAAGAGGGCCTGGGAAGATACTCTGTTAGAGTGTTGGTACAGACTTGATGGGCCAAATGGCCTCTGCACTGTAGGAATTCTGTGAACTATGAAGGGATTTGATGGATTTGTTACAAAGATTGCACTTGCTGTACAGCTCTCCTTTTGTTTACTGGTCAGACCTCTGGCTGCCTGTATTTATTCTCTTATTCCAAAACCCTGACACTTTTTTGAAGCAATGTGAATACAGATGCTTTTCAATGTGACTGAAGGTTGGATTTTAAACATGCAATCTTCTGGTTAGGGATTCAATGTTCAGAGGTGGATCTGACATGAACTGGCACTGACCCTTTGTGCAGTGTGTGCTAATTCATTCTACCATCCAGTCCTTAAACCCCTTGTTTTTACTGGGGGCAGGCTTAGTGGTTTAGTTGTGGCAGGGTCACTCACTCATCCTGAGGGCAGGTTAAAAAAAGCTGGCTAATTGGTTCTCTACTTGCAAGAAAAGAATTCTCTCTCTCTCTCATGAATAGTCGCACTGCAGTTCCCAGGGTACTTCTACATTATACTGAAATATTAATCACTGCAGTCTTTCCATGAGGTGCCTGAATTGGTCATTTTGTGGTGGTTTGTGCAGAATCCTGGGAGTAAAATGTAAACCAAACTTTTGCTTTCATATTGTTACAGCTTTCACTCGACAATTATCCAGCGATTTATGGATGTGTTAACATTCTGGGGACAAAGATGGTGTAGTGATAATCTTACTGCACTAGTAATCCTGAGGTTTGTGTTAATCTGCTGGTGACACGGGGTCGAGTCCCACCATGGCAGCTGGGGGGATTTGAATTCAATAAATTCAGAATTGATTTTTAGTCTAATTAATAATGACTATAATAATAGTTGTGAACAAAACACTGTCTCATTCATTGTTGGGGGAGGGGGGTGGAGGGGGAAATCTGTCATCCTTATCAGGTCTGACCCACTTATGACTCCAGATCCAGGCAATGTGGCTAAGTTAAGTGATATGGGAACATTGATGCGGAGATGCTGGTGTTGGACTGGGGTGGGCACTGTAAAAAGTCTCATAACACCAGGTTAAAGTCCAACAGGTTTATTTGGTATCACAAGCTTTCAGAGCACTGCTCCTTCATCAGGTGAGTGGGGCCCACTCGCCTCATGAAGGAGCAGTGCTCCGAAAGCTCATGATACCAAATAAACCTGTTGGATTTTATGAAAGCAAATTACTGCAGATGCTGGAATCTGAAACCAAAAGAGAAAATGCGGGAAAATCTCAGCAGGTCTGGCAGCATCTATAAGGAGAGAAGAGAACTTTGTAGAATAGATTTGTAGAACCCCTACAGTACAGAAGGAGGCCATTCAGCCCATCGAGTCTGACCACAATCCTACCCAGGCCCTATTCCTGTAACATTTTGCTCTGCTAATCCCCCTGACACTGGGTTAATTTAGCATGGCCAATCAACTTAACCGGCACATCTTTAGACTGTAGGTGGAAACAGGAGCACCCGGAGGAAACCCACACAGACACAGGGTGAATGTGCGGACTCCATGTAGACAGTGATCTAAGGCAGGAATTAAACCTGGGTTCCTGGTGCTGAGAGTCAGCAGTGCTAACCACTGCTGTCCCTGTGCTGCTAACATTAAATGACCCTTTGATAAAGCTAAAAGGTATGCTGTTGACTTTAATCTGGTATTGTGAAGTTTCTTACTATGGGAGCATTGGAACAGGAGTAGGCCATTCAATGCGATCTTCCTAATCATCCGTTTCAATGTCTCCCCGCATGCCTTTATGTCACTGATGTTTAGAAATCTGTCAGGCTGTGCTTTAACCATACTCAGTGACTGAGCCTCTGGGTAGAGAATTCCAAATATTCACAATCCTCCTGAGTAAAATAGAATTCTCAAAGTGGCCTCTCCCTTATTTATAAATTGGGGTCCCTGGTTCTAGGCTCCCCATCCGAAGGAAACATCCTATCTGCATCTGGGATGAGTGCAAAATACTGCGGATGTTGGAATCTGAAACAAAGGCAGAAAAATGCTGGAAAATCTCAGCAGGCCTGACAGCATCTGTGGGGAGAGAATAGAGTCAATGTTTCAAGCCTGGATGACCCTTCGTCAGAGCTGAGAGGAAAGAGTCCGCAGAGGGAGGAATAGTAAAATTGGATAAAGAGAATGGAAATGAGTAGGCAGAAGGCTGAGGGTGTCAAAAGTGTCCATTAAGTCACCAGAACACCTTTAACAAAGGTACAGCTTGGTAAAGAACTGTCTGAGGAATGTGGTAGTTGGACTAAAGGGGGGGAGGTGGGAACGGTGGAAAGAAGAGTGATAAAATGGAGAATGAGTTGAAGTGAAATGAAATAAAATTATTGGAAATGAGATGAAGGTGGAGGGGAGAGTTCAGGCTCTGAAGTGGTTGGACTCAATGTTCCGTCCAGAAGGCTGCCCAGTTGGAATCTGAGGTACCTGCTCCTCCAGTTTGCGTTGGCTAGAATATTGCAACAAGCCAAGGATGGACATGTGGGCAGGAGAATAGGATGGTGCATTGAACTGGCACTGCTTTTACCCTGTCTTATTACTTGAAGTATTTTGGAGGTTCACTATCAAGGTTCTCCCACACCATTATAGATAAAAGCACTGGGAGTTAACTGCAGGAGTTGAAGAAGGCAACTTTTTATCACTTTTTCCTGGGTGATTAGGGATGGGCAATAAATGTTGGTTTAGTCAGTGGCACTCACATCTCAGAAGCAACAAAAAACTCAATCCTGGAGATCATTTCCTTTGTAACTTTTGAAAAGGACAGATTTCATTTAACTCTGTTCTATGGCTGTTTTGGTGCATTGCTGCTCCCATTGACCTGTGTTCAGGTGAACTAAAGGTTACTTACACCCATGATTGGATTCCAGGCTGTAGATTTAGATGTGAACTCATTCATTGTCTTCTATACTCCATCAGCTGAAGGTGTTGGAGTCAGGTGAAATATATCTTCATGTTGTCTCAATTAGGGCAGCTGGCATCCTACGAGCATGTTCGCTTCATCTATACCTGAGTCGAGCTGAAGGTTACTCATTTGTCAAGAGATTGTGTCTAATTGGAAAGCTAGTGACTGTGGTATTTAAGAAATATTGAACAAATTTATTTCATTATCCATTCACCTCTGCCAAATAGACCTCAATGTAGGTGGATCCCATCACCTTGTCAAGGGCAACCAGAGATGGCCAATAAACATTGGCTTGGGGAGGGAGGGGGATGTGGCAGCATAATGGCACTGGATTTGTGGTCTAGGCTTCCAGGCTAATGCTCCTGGAGCCTGGTTCAAATCCCACAATAGCAACACAATTGGAATTTGATAAATCTGGAATGTAAAGATTAATTCAGTAATGGTGACTATGGTAACACTCATTAATCATTGTTGAACCAGGTGAGTATTTACAATGTCCTTTAGGGAAGGAAATCAGTTATCCTTGCCTGGTCTGGCCTATAAGTAACTCCAGAACCACAGCAATGTGCTTCCATGGAGTAAAACTATAGAACCCCTACAGTGTGGAAGGAGGCCATTTGGCCTATTGAACCTGAGAGCATCTCACCAGGCACACCCCCAGACCATATCCCCATAAGTGTTTTTACTATTGTTAATCTACCTAACCTATACATCTTGGGACACCAAGGGAGAACTTAGCACAGCCAATATGCCTAATGGCTCACCTTTGGACTGTGGGACGAAACTGGAGCACCCGGAGGAAAGCCTTGCAGTCAGGGAGAATGTACAAACTCCACACAGTCAATGACCCAAGGCCAGAATTGAACCTGGGTCCCTGGAGCTGTCAGGCTGCAGTGCTGACCACTGTGCCACCCTAACTACATTCAATGGGTATCAGGGGGCAAACACTCTGCTGGTTAGATATCTGGTAAATAGGAAGATGGTTGTGGCTGTGGAGGCTCAGTTGTCTCAGCTCCAGGACATCTCTGCAGGAGTCCCTCAGGGGAGTGTCCTAGGCCCAACAATCTTCAGCTGCTTCATCAATGATCTTCCCTCTGTCATTAGGTCAGAAGTGTGGATGTTCACCAATGATTGCACAATGTTCAGCATCATTCATGAATCCTCAGATACTGAAGCAGTTCATGTTCAAATGCAACAAGACCTGGACAATATCCAGGCTTGGCCAAGTAACATTCGTGCCACAAATGCCAGGCAATGACCATCACCAATAAGAAACACTCTAACTACCCCTTAACATTTAATGGTGTAACCATCACTGAATTCCCCACTGTCAACATGCTTGAGGTTACCATTGACCAGAAACTCAACTGGACTTGCCACATAAACACAGTGCCTACAAGAGCAGATCAGAGGTTAGGAATACTGTGGCGAGTAACTCCCCAAAGCCCATCCATCATCTACAAGGCACAAGTCAGGAGTGTGATGGAATACTCCCCACTTGCCTGGATGATTCAGCTCCAACAACACTCAAGAAGCTTGACACCATCAAGGACAAAGCAGCCCGCTTGATTGGCACCACATCTACAAACATTCACTCCCTCCACCACCAATGCTCAGTAGCAGCCGGGTGTACTATCTATAAGATGCACTGTAGCAATTCACCAAAGATCCTTAGACAGCACCTTCCAAGCCCATGACCACTTCCATTCAGAAGAACAAGGGCAGCAGATACATGGGAACACCACCACCTGCAAATTCCCCTCCAAGCCATTCACCATCCTGACGTGGAAATATATCACCATTCCTTCACAGTCACTGGGTCAAAATCCTGGAATTCCCTCCCTAATGGCATTGTGGGTCAACCCACATTATGTGAACTGCAGTGATTCAAGAAGGCAGCTCACCACCACCTTCTCAAGGGCAACTAGGGATGGGCAATAAGTGCTGGCCAGCAGCGATGCCCATGTCCCACAAATTAATTTAAAAAAGCATGTCCTCTTAAAAAGTAAACCACTTAGTTCAAGGACAATTAGGGATGGGCAATAAATATTGGCCCAGCCCATGACACTGTCATCCCATGAAAGTATAAAAGAATCCTCAGTGCAGGCCTACACTCTGCACGATTCATTTAATTTTAAAGTAATGCTGCTCAATATCCAGTTGGTTCACTTAAGATCGCCAAGAAAATGAAAGAATTCCCTAAACATCACACTCACACTGAGTTCTGAATAATGATTTGGCCATCTCACAGATTCCAGCTGGTAGTGGAACTGGAAGTTCTGTGGGATGATGCAGCTCTGGCAGGGTGTGAGAGAAGAACCTGTCTCTCTCTTTACTGTCCTGGTTGACATGACCCTGGGGCAGGATTTGGTGTAAAGGCAGGAAGGGAAAAGCTAACAGCTGGAATTCTCCAACCTCCTCCATGGCTGGGATTCTCCGGTGATGGAACTTTGGCTGAGCGCCAAATTCTCCGTTCTCGCTGGTGGTGGTAGCAGGGTGTATGACATTGGTGAATCTCAGCCTAAGGATTTCAATCCCAGCACAACCTCAGTATAAACACAATTCCCTCTCTCCAGCAAACACAAGTTAAACTTCCATCGTATTCTGTCAAATCGCTCTCTAGTTCAACACTTCTTGTTGGAACAGAAGTAAAACATTAGAAAGGCTATTAAATCCATCAAAGCTCATGTTTCCTGTACATCTATCCTTGTATGAAATCATTCGCTACTCCTATTACATGACTGGATTTATTCCATTATTATTGTTTGAGTAAAGAGGTGTGCTTCCTGATATGTTTAAGACAGATTTTCCAATTTTCCATTTGTCTCCTCTGATCTGACATGCTTAGATTTCCTTTATGTAATTCCTTTAGCAGATGGGTCAATAACTAAAGACTATAAATTTAGAGAAATGGATTGGTGAATTAGATGGGGAATTGCGAAGAGACCTTTCCACCCAGAACGTGGTGAGGTTTTTAGAACTCGTTCTCTGGAATTCTACCATCGCGTCCGCCACGGGAATCAGAGTGGGTGAGGGCTGGACAACAGGAAGGTCTGTTGACCTTGGGTGGGATTTTATGGCCTCGCTCATCCCGAAACCATGATATCCCACCCAAGGTGGGATTGACTTCTTTTTAATTCATTCATGGGCATTGCTGGCTGGCCAGCATTTATTGCCCATCCCTAGTTGCCTGTGTTCAAAGGGCAGTTGAGAGTCAACCACATTGCTATGGCTCTGGAGTCACATGTAGGCCAGACCGGGTAAGGATGGCAGATTTCCTTTCTTAAAGGGCATTAGTGAACCAGATGGGTTTTTCCGACAATCAACAGTATTTCATGATCATCAGTAGATTCTTAATTCCTGATTTTTTTTTAAGTTGAATGCAAATTCCACCATCTGCCATGGCAGAATTTGAACCTGGGTCCCCAGAACATTGTAAAAAGTCTGACAACACCAGGTTTTAGTCCAACCGATTTATTTGATAATAGACTCACAAGGGACTAACCCGAAAGCTTGTGAGTCTATTATCACATAAATCAGTTGGACTAAAACCTGGTGTTGTCAGACTTTTTACTGTGTTTACGCCAGTCCAATGCCGGCATACCCACATCATCCCCAGAACATTAGCAGATCTTCTAGATTAATAGTCTAGCCATAATACCACTAGGCCATCATCTCCCCTGGAAGTGCAGTATAGGGCTGCAAATTGTTAATATTGTTTGTATATAAATGTTACAATTGTTAGTTATCTAACGAGTGAACCAGAGTTATTAAAAGTAGTCACAAGTAGGCCTACATTAACACTGTAATGGAGTTACTGTGAAAATCCCCAAGTTGCCGTACTCTGGCGCCTGTTCAGGTACACTGAGGGAGAATTTAGTATGGCTAATGCATCTAACCAGCACGTCTTTCACACTGTGGGAGGAAACTGGAGCACCTGGAGGAAACCCACCCAGACACAGGGAGAATGTGCAGACTCCACACAGCCAAGAACCCAAGCCAGGAATTGAACCTGGGTCCTTGGCGCTGTGAGGCAGCAGTGCTAACCACTGTGCCACCCTGGCTAGTAGAACTGGCTAATTCAGCATTTGATGCCCATACCTAACTGCTCTCGAAGGTGGTGGTGAGCCACTTTCTTGAATCACTGTAGTCCAAGTGGTGTAGGTACATCTACAGTGCTGCTAGTGAGGCAGTTCCAGGATTTTGATCCATTGACAGTGAAGGAATGGCCAATATATTTCCAAGTCAGGATGGTGGGCAGCTTGGAGGGGAGCTTGCAGGGGCTGGTGTTCCTATACACCTGATGTGCTTGTCCTTCTCGGTAGTGGGGACCATGGGTTTGGATGTGGCAGCCATTTTGTCAATAGCAAGGTCTCATGGATGGCAACAAACAGGAAATCTGTTTAGTCCTATTTTGAATTAATCAAATAACCAATTAAAGTAAATCAAATTTACTTTACTGGAGGTCAAATGAAAGGGGCAGTCCCTTCAGGGAAAACAAAAAGCAAATCACAAATGAAACTTAACCAAAATGTGATTAAGAATCTAAGAACTAGGAGCAGGAGTAGGCCACCAGCCTCCTTGAGTCTCTTCCGCCATTCAATAAGATCAGGGCTGATCTTTTTGTGGACTCAGCTCCACTTACCCGCCTGCTCCCCGTAACCCTTAATTCCTTTACTGTTCAAAAATTTATCTATCTTTGCCTTAAACACATCAGGGAGCACAGAGCCTCGAAGGTGCTGGCAAATGCCGCGTGCTTCCTCTCCAAGAACACCCACCGCAAATGTCACTGCAGTAGAGAGATGGACAGTCTGGCTGGATGACCCCCCTCAGTCGCCCGCTCCCTGGGCCTGCTGATGAAATGGTTGGCCAGGGCCAGGAGCTGGTTCCTGGGGAGGTCTTCCTCCTTCAACCCACCCGTCCTTGCATCGGATGCCCGTAGACCAGGAGCGTGGGGCTGAAGGGCAAACAAAACTGTAGCAACAGGTTTTTGAAGAAATGTTCACTGTTCACTGGCAGATATGGCTGTTAGCCAAAAACACTGGAGGAACAGCAGCGAGGGTCACACGGGGCAGCACAATGATTAGCACTGCTGCCTCACAGTGCCAGAGACCCACAGACACAGAATGTGCAGACTCCACACAGAATGTGACCCAAGCCAGGAATTGAACATGAGTCCCTGGTGCTGTGAAGCAGCAGTGCCACCATGCAGTCAGGGAGGGGGCAGGGCAGGTCAGGAAGACCCAATAGGGATCATTGTTCAGTGATCAGACCCAATCAGCTCTTCTTTCTCATGGTATGGGGACCTTTGAAGCCAATCACCATGTCTCTTGAGGGTCGGTATGGTACTGAAGGAGGCCATGTGGCCCATCAATTCTCTGGAGAGCTAGTCGGTCGGGTTAAGATGAACCAACTTAGCACTGTCTAAGAAACACATATGAGATCTTTCCCCAGATCTGTCCTGTACCAATTTACACTGAAAAATAATTAACCAATGAAGCCATCCAAGGAGCTTTAGAAATAACTAATGGTTCTATCAGGAATAGATTGTGACATGGACAATGCAGTATGATGAAAAGTTAATCTTATTACCTGATCAGAAATCATATTGATTCTAAATTAACAGGAGCATTGTCACAAAGTAGTATCGCACCATTAATTCCACTGTATTTTACAACCATTATGGTTTCTTTCACATCCCTAAATGCTTTCCTCAAATATTCCTCTGGGTTGGATTCTGTCAGCTTGGCTAACATTCCAGTTAAATATTTGCTTCATAAATATTTATGAAGGGAAATCTCACCATTTTTAATCACGTTCCTCCAGAGAATTGGGAACTTACTTTAAATAAAAGAAGCTTTTGACACTGGTGTTAAAAAGATGGAATCAAATATATAATGCATTTAACCATATCAAGAGAGGAGATAAAGGAATTCTATTGGCTCAAGCCAGGGAATGTTCATCCTGTAGTCACATAACAAATCTCCAACCTATATTTGGTTTAATCCCATACCCATTAACACGGGGACTGATCGTGAAGCTGAATGAACTCTGCCTGGCAGAGAGGTCACAGGTCACACTGAGTTACCTTTTAGTCAAATGTAAACGACTGAACCTTCAATTCACAAGATCCTACAAGCTTTGCCGATGAGTAGGCAGCCATGTCATAGTAACTTCATTGAGGTGTTAATGCAAGCCTTACTTGTGACTTAGAAAGAAACTTTTTTTACTTTATGGCTTCGGTTAATTTAATCAAATTTAAGCCCCAGGAGATGTGCTGAGGCTAAAGCTTGATTTGATTTATTATTGTCACGTGTTAGTATACAGTAAAAAGAATTTTCTTGTGTACTGTACAGGCAAAGCAATGCATTCATAGAGAAGGAAAGGAGAAAGTGCAGAATGTAGTGTTACAGTCCTGGCTAGGTATAATAACTCCACGCAGGTGAAAGTCCTGTCACCAAGTTACTTTATTTACACCATACATCTGTGCACAGCCAGCTATCCAGTCGCTCCCTGCTGAATGCAGGCTGGGAGCCTGACGGACCTGCTTTAAATAGGAAGCATGAGTCTCCCTGATTTAATCATCAATTAAGACTCATCAGGCATTTCATGCCCTAGCAAGCCAACCTCATTAGCCTGGCTGAAGTCATCACACTAGAATGTAGAGAAAGATCAAATTAATGGAAGGTAGGTCCATTCAAAAGCCTGGCAGCAGGGAAGAAGTTGTTCTTGAGTTGGTTGGTCTGTAACCTCAGACCTTTCCCTGATGGAAGAAAATGGAAGAGAGAATGTCTGGGGTGTGTGGGACCCTTGATCATGCTGGCTGCTTTGCTGAGACAGTGGGAAGTGTAGACAGAGTCAATGGATGGAAGGCTGGTTTGTGTGATGGATTGGGTTACATTCACAACCTTTAGTAATTTCAGACCAGTGGGGTCTAACTAAAGGCCAATGTTTTGGTGGTAATGATCGCTACGCATTAAATGCATGTTTTGGCCAGTTGATGATCTGAGTATGAAGATAACTCTGTAGTTTGTAGCAGGGAAAGTTCTGGACAGAACTGAACATGAGTTTGTTACAGAGAACTTTGAGTCTGCGATTCCCAAGAATGTTTAACTTGAAAGGAATGATCAAACAGAGTTTCCCTTTAAGTCTTAGTGTTTGTATTGATATCAGTGAGGTTCATTAATGCTTCCCAAAGCCATGCGTTTAACAAGTGATAATGCAATTCATAAACTGACCTTTTGACGTCAATAATGTATCGCCCTCCCGGCTATTTCTCACCTCAGTTTCTCCCCTTTAATCTCCACTTTGATATTTGCTATCCCTGCCTCAGCTCATTTGCTTCCCCATGTCTTTGTTGTCTCTTGTCTTGATGTGCTCCTGGCTGGCCCTCTCCCATACACCACCCACCAGCCCAAGGTCATCCATAACTCTGCTGCTAACACCTAACTCGCAGTAAATCCTGTTCACCCATTACCCGTGTGCTTGGAAACCTGCACTGGCTCCCGGAACAATGCCTCCATTTAAAAATTCCCATCTTTGATTTCAGATTGCCCTCCGTGGTCTCGCCCACCCTTATCTCTGTAACCCTTCCAGCCCCACAACCCTCTGAGGCATCAGTTTATTTATTAGTGTCATACGTAGGCTTACATTAACACTGCAATGAAGTTACTGTGAAAAATCCCCTTGTTGCCACACACTGGCGCCTGTTCAGGTATACTGAGGGAGAATTTAGATAGTCAATCACATCTAGATGAAACCAGAGCACCCAGAGGAAACCCACACAGACACGGGGAGAACATGCAGACTTCACACAGACAGTGACCCAAGTCAGGAATCGAACCCGGGCTCCTGGCACTAAGGGAGCAGCACTAACTCACTGTGCCACCATACCACACATTCTGGCCTCTTGCGTACCTGTAATATTCATTGCTCTCCTAGAAGGAGAGAACAGTTCAGACCAGTATTCTTCACTTCCTGTTTAACTGGTGGTCCATTTTAAAGTTGACAAGATCAGTTCAGGCCAGAGTTCGTCTCTCCCCATTTTACCGTTTTTCTTTCCTTCTGGGATTGGCAGCCTGCACCCAAAGAATTTCCCACCTAAATCCCACTGCCTCTCTGTATCTCTCGTATCTCTTTTTATAATCAACAACTTTGACCAAACTCTTGATTGGCCATGCTAAATTGGCCCTTAGTGCTCCAAGATGTCTAGCAATAAATATGTGGGGTTACGGGGATAGGGCCTGGGTAAGATGCGCTGTCAGATGTTGATGCAGACTCGATGGGCCAAATAGCCTCCTTCAGCACTGTAGGGATTCTGCCCTAATATTAATCTTTGTGGTTCAGAGTCAACTTCTGTTTGCTCCTGAGATGTAGTTTGAAACATTGAATACAATTGCTGTTATTACTATTTTGCTAGTGGGGTTAGATGAAGATGCGTGGAAGGTGGCTTACATAGCCCAGATGGGCTGAGTGGCCTGATTCCATGTGATAGAGTCTATATTTTTCTTAGAGAAGCTCACACGAGCCTTTCCCAAGGTTCTGTCAGTGCTGTTCTGGACAGGAGTGCAGAGCTGGGTCACACAGTCAGCTCAGCTGGTTGGACCATTGGTTAGTGATGCAGAGTGGAACCAACAAAAGGGATTCAATATCCTTACCCAGCTGAGGTTAGTCATGAAGGTCCCACCCTGTCAACCTTGCCTGAGGTGTGGTGACCCTCAGGCTAAATTATCTGGGACTATGGCCACTTAATCTTTATGTCATTGGACATTTCATAGAATCCCTACAGTGCAGAAGGAGGCCATTCGGCCCATCGAATCTGTATCAACCACAATCCCACCCAAGCCCTATTCCTGTAACCTCACATATTTACCCTGCTAATCACCTGATACCAGGGCCAATTTAGAATGGCCATACCACATAATCCATATATCTTTGACTGTGACTGTGGGAGGAAACCAGAGCATCCAAAAGAAACCCACACCGACACAGGGAGAATGTGGCGACTCCACATAGCCAGACCTGAGGCTGGAATCGAACCCGGGTCCCTGGTGCTGTGAGGCAGTGGTGCTAACCATTGTGCCACTATGCCCCCCCCCCCCCCCCACCCTTCCCTCTCTGCAGTGAATTTTATCCATGCTCAGTTTCTTATTGCAATGGTCCATTTAGTGTGAAGGACACACAATACAGGACATTCCCTGCAAAGTTCCATATTTCACTAATCTGCGACTCAAAGGCATGTTGAAATATCACTGGGAAGTCAAAAAATATAACTTGGTAAATATCTGCCTGATCCAAGCATAAAGTACAGATTGTAGTGCAAAGTGAGGCCACTCAACCCATCACTTCTGTACTCCTTTGAAAGCTTTCCAACTTCAACTCCACTCTTTCCACATAGCATTGTAAATGTTCCCTTCACCTGAAGTATTAAATCAATGTCTGTTTGTTGTGTCGTGGAGATTAATGGTTCCAGTTCTGTTGCAAATACAAAGGCTTGGTTAATGATATGTGTTTCCATTGTTTAGTACATGCTGTTCATTTGGTTTGACTCGATTTTCCAAATTAACAAAAATGCTACTTCACAAACCTCTTTTACGGCAAGGTTTCATTTATATTCATGAAGAATTAATGGGAATAATTAAAGAGCCTAAGGTTTCGCTTCTATTTTTAATAAAAAAAAATCCTGATGCAAATCAAAGTTTCTCAGTATAATCATTATGTATTAATCAGATTACAGCCAGTTTAATGTCATTACACTGAGTGAATGAGTCATTCAGAAATTATATAATTTCCCTGTTGTGATCTGGATGCGTTAGTGATGAGACTAACCCCCCAACAACGTCATTGTGTTCACTCTGCAATATCTTGTGGAGTTGTCAGATGTTCACTGTATTTCTGTGGAGTGAACAAATGAACCAAATTGGGGCCATTGTACCCTCCCGACACACTTCCAACGTAACTCCAGGAGCATGTCCCAGATCCCAACCATAACTCCAGGAGAACGTCCCAGGTCCCAGTCATAACTCCAGGAGAATATCTCACATTCCAGTCATAACTCCAGCAGAAAATTCCAGGTCCCAGCCTTCCTTGGGATTTTTCTGTGGACTTTTGAGTTGCTACTTCCACTCACTCCATAAAAGGCCATTGGGGTTTGGGACGCGAGGTTCCCTTTCCCAGATCTGGAAACCAGTACTGAAAATGTGCTGCACCCCTAGCCAAGCAGTTCCAGTACAGCTACAACACTAGCATCTACCATTAGGCAATGGCCTAATGTTCAGGGTACTGGGGCTCGAATCCCACCACGGCAGATGGTGGAATTTGAATTCAGTAAAAAAAAATCTGGAATTAAGAATCTACTGATGACCATGAAACCATTGTTGATTGTCAGAAAAACCCATCTGGTTCACTAATGTCCTTTAGGGAAGGAAATCTGCCATCCTTATCTGGTCTGGCCTACATGTGACTCCAGACCCATAGCAACTAGGGATGGGCAATAAATGCTGGCCCAGTCAGTGATGCCCATGTCCCATAAATAAAAAAAAATCCAGCAATGTGGACAATTGCCCAGGTATGTCCTGTACATAAAAAGCAGGACAAATCCAACCCAGCCAATTACTGCCACCATCAGCCTACTCTTGATCATCAGTAAAGTGATGGAAGGGATCATCGATAATGCTATTGAGCAGCATCTGCTCAGCACCAGCCTGCTGACAGACATTTGGTGTGAGTTATCGAGGGTCGCTCAGCTCCTGACCTCATTGCAGCCATGGTTCAAACATAGACAAAAGAGCTGAACTCCAAAGGTGAGGTGAGAGTGACAGCCTTTGACATCAAGACAGCATTTGACTGAGTGTGGCATCAAGGAGCACTAGCAAAACTGGAGTCATTGAGAATTGGTTGGAGTTGTACCTGGTACATAGGAAGATGGTTCTGGTGGTTGGAGGTTAATGGTTTCAGTTCTGGGACATCACTGCACGAGTCCCTCAGGGTAGTGTCCTAGAGCCAAACGTCTTCAGCTGCTTCATCTTGATCTTCCTTCCATCATAAGGTCAAAAGTGAGGATGTTCACTGATGATTGCACACTGTTCAGCACCATTTGTGACCCCTCAGATACTGAAGCAGTCCATGTCCAAATGCAACAAGACCTGGTCAGCATCCAGGCTTGGGTTGACAAAAGGCAAGTAACATTCATGCCACACAAGTGACAAGAGAGACTCTAACCATTGCCCCTTGACATTCAATGGCATTACCATCACTGAATCCCCCACTGTCAACATCCTGAGGGTTATTATTGACCCCCAAAACTGAACTGAACTATCCAGAGAAATAATGTGGATACAAGAGCAGAGTAGGAAGCCTCAACACCTGGTTTAAGTCCAACCAGTTTATCTGATAGTAATCCCACAAGCTTTCATTGGTCAGGTGTGTGGAAGGTTTTGTGTATTTCCAAATAAATAATTGAACACTGCAGTGGATGGCTGGATTCTTTCTGAATGGTCTTCCTCATCTGCTCTTGGCTCTACTAAGCAGGCTATAGGTCAAGCAGGGTATCCTTCACAGCACAGAATCCCTACAATGCAGAAGGAGGCCATTCGGCCCATCAAGTCTGCACCAACTACAATCCCACTCAGGCCCTATTCCCGTAACTCCACGTGTTTACTCTTCCAATCCCCTGATGTTAAGGGGCAATTTAGCATAGCCAATTTACCTAACTGGCACATCTTTGGACTGTGGGAGGAAACTGGAGCACCTGGAGGAAACCCACACAGACACAGGGAGAATGTGCAACTGAGGCCGGAATTGAACCAGGGTCCCTGACATTGTGAGGCAGCAGTGCTAACCACTGTGCCAGCATGCTGCCCCTTACCACCGCCTGCATCTACACTCATTGTCCTCCTGATCCAGCACACCTGACTTCTCTCAGTCAACCTCAAAAAAAAGAGATAATTCTTTGAAAGATCTGAACATACCATGACTGACAATCGTCTCATAACCGACTCTGAATGTCGTTTCCGTGATGTGAAAGATAGAGGACAAAGAACAGATGGGCCTCGTGTGAAGAATCAAAACCAGTTATTTCTACTCCTTCCCCAGAACAATGCAGTCTGGAATATTTTATTTCACTTCCCCAACAGATGCCAAGCCCTGCTGCTTTTTCTAATTGCTCATTTGTACTAAACCCAGCCAGTGTGGCACAGCATAGGCATCTCAACTGCAATCTTGGGAGTGGTTTAACAATGCGATGTTTTACATAGGCTGGAGTTTTAACACCCTGATGTGGAGATGTTGGCATTGGACCGGGGTAAACACGATAAGAAGTCTCACAACACCACTCACAACTGGTTGGTCTTTAACCTGGTGTTGTGAGACTTCTTACTGTATTTTAACATCCTGCCAGCCATGGGAATTGGAGCAGGCTGAGGGTGGAACATGGGAGGGTCTGCTGACCTCGAGTGCGATTTTGCTGTTTCGGGATGAGTGAGGCCATAAAATCCTGCCCATAGGATCCGTTTCTCAGAAACTTGTCAATCGGTCCGACTGGTCTCTGTCAGCTTTTATGTCCCACACATACCCGAGTAATATGTCTTTAAAGTTTATTTATTATTGTCACAAGTAGGCTTACATTAACACTGCAATGAAGTTACTGTGAAAATCCCCTAGTCACCACATGCCGGCGCCTTTTCAGATACACTGAGGGAGAATTTAGCATGACCTATTCACCTAACCCGTACATGTTTGGACTGTAGCAGGAGCTGGAGCACCCGGAGGAACCCACGCAGACATGGGGAGAATGTGCAGATTCTGTACAGACAGTGACCCTGGCGCTATGAGGCAGCAGTACTAACCACTATGCTACTGTACTGTCTTTAAGGATATGAGTATAGCTCTGCATAGATTATTAAAAGGAATGTGATTTATGTATTGTATATTATGGTTTTAATTTCACTTTTGCTTTAGGCAGTAGAATAAGCATCAGTTCCTAATCTCCAAGCTTTCAAACAATAAGATTTTGCGTGTGCCTGACCTTAATAAATGAACCGATAATGTGTTAACCCAATCCCTCCTGACTGATTGGTGCCTTGTGTCTTTTTCCAGCAAATAAGATCAGGGATTAATATCAATATGGGGGAAGGCGATGGCCTAGTGGTATTATCGCCAGACTATTAATCCAGAAACTCAGCTAACGTTCTGGGGACCTGGATTCAAATCCTGCCATGGCAGATAAAATATATATACATCAATAAGAAATATCTGGAATTAAAAATCCACTGATGACCATGAAACCATTGTCGGAAAAAACCATCTGGTTCACTAACATCCTTTAGGGAAGGAAATCTGCTGTCCTTACCCGGTCTGGCCTACATGTGACTCCAGAGCCACAGCAATGTGGTTGACTCTCAACTGCCCTGGGAATAGGAGATGGGCAATAAATGCTGGCCAGCCAACGATGCCCATGTCCCACGAATGATTAAAAAAAATCAGAAAACCATACCTCCCACCCTTTTCATCTAGCCCTTCTAATGTAACCCTCTATTCCTCTCTCTCCCTCTCATGTGCTAATCTTAATTCTCCTTAAATGCTATTCATCTTTTCAAAAATTCTTTTATGAGATGTGGCTCTCGCTGGCAATGTCAACATTGATCAGGCCTAATGACCCTCAAGCAGTGTGACTTGCTCAGCCATTTCAAAGGGCAGTCAACTTGCTCTGGTTTTGGAGGCACATGTAGGCCAGACCAGGTAAGGACGGCAGATTTCCCAGTGAACCAGATGGGGTTTCTGTGACAAATTGATGATAGTTTTATGGCTCACCGTTACTGAGACTAGCTTTATTATTCCAGATTTATTAACAGAGTTCAAATTCCACTAGCTGCCATGGTGGGATTTGAACCTATGTCTCAGACCAACAGCCTGGGCCTCTGGAGTCTGTACGTTCCTCCATGTCTGCGTGAGTTTCTTCCGGGTGCTCTGGTTTCTTCTTGCACTCCAAAGATGTGCGAGTTGGACTAATTGGCCATGCTCAATTGGCCCCTTAGTGTCAGGAGAACTAGAAGGGTAAACGTGTAGGGTTACGGGAATATGCCCTGGGTGGGATTGTTGTTGTTGCAGGCTCAATGGGCTGAATGGCCCCCTTCTGCACTGTAGGGATTCTGTGATTAGCACAATGCTGCCCGTTGTCCCCTCTCAACTGCGGCTTGCAATTAATTCCCGGGCAAGTAATTCCACGGGATCCGCATACAGCCCGTGAGATCTCTGAGCCAGCAGTGGAATTGGAAATACTAAGATTCATTCCAACTCAGTCTGCCTGATAACACAATTCACTTTCAGTGGCAAGTTGGCGATAACAGTCCTTTTTGTTTGAATGCTTTGTGTTCTACGACTGTTTAAAGGCCGACGATCGTCAATTGACTTGTTGGTGGGACAATGGAATAAAACACTGCATTGCAGCAAGTTTGGGAGTCAGTACGAAGGAGGAGAATGTGTGATGAATGATTGGAAACAGAGAGACAGCTCCCAGTGGTTGTGAGCTTCTGTTATTAAATTAGTGAAAACTGAAGTGCTGCAGATTGGAAACATGCTGTTCTCCAGCTTGGCTAGTTTTTAAATAGGGTGAAACTCAGCACACACTAAACAGTCCATTGGTGGGCAAAACATCTCTGCAATATTGTAAGAAATGTTAATACACTGGGGAGGATTTATCAACAGATTGGAAGTGAATAGGCAGTGTTGATTTTGCACTTGTTGTGCACTGTGACAAGTACCCATTCTCACCCAGCGTACAGCCATCCTCGCCCAGCGTACAGCCATCCTCGCCCAGCGTACAGCCATCCTCGCCCAGCGTACAGCCATCCTCGCCCAGCGTACAGCCATCCTCGCCCAGCGTACAGCCATTCTCGCCCAGCGTACAGCCATCCTCGCCCAGCGTACAGCCATCCTCGCCCCAGCGTACACCCATTCTCACCCAGCGTACAGCCATCCTCGCCCCAGCGTACAGCCATCCTCGCCCCAGCGTACAGCCATCCTCGCCCCAGCGTACAGCCATCCTCGCCCAGCGTACAGCCATCCTCGCCCCAGCGTACAGCCTTCCTCGCCCCAGCGTACAGCCATCCTCACCCAGCGTACAGCCATCCTCGCCCCAGCGTACAGCCATCCTCGCCCCAGCGTACAACCAGTCTTATCCCAGCATAAACTAATCTTACCCCAGTGTACTACCATTCCCACCCAGTGTACAGCATGTCTGATGCCACTGAACAGCCAGCTTTTCCCAGGTAATAATTTGTCAAAATATTTAAAGTAATGACAGCAAAACAAAAAATTGCAAGTAAAGTTTCATTGCTGCTGACCCTTATACGCTTCATTAATCATATAATGATAGCTCGCTTTTTGCACAATGTTATGCCCTGGGAATTTAGTGAGGAAACTTCACAATAGATTCTATAGCTGGAGGGGCAGAATTACATTGTGCTGTACTAATCATACCTTCCTTCAACTGGGGATTGATACAATTACAAATAATACCAGTGAATTTCTGAGACCCGAAGTAAAGTCACCCCAGTGATGACAAATGAACAATGACAGTAGAAATATTTCATTGGCAGGTCACAGTGTCTGTTTTATCATTGATCTGACATCAAAGGAGATGCCAAATACTTTGGGGGTTGGAATTTGTGATGACTCCTTCGTGTGTGGGAAGGCTTTTTGGTGCTAAGTTGTGGTCCTGAGCTGCTAGCTTACTGCTTATTGCTAGACACCATCAATTAAGGAGTTGGGATGTGGAGATGCCAGCGTTGGACTGGAGTGGGCACAGTAAGAAGCCTCACAACACCAAGTTAAAGCCTAACAGGTTTGTTGGAATCATGAGCTTTCGGAGCGCAGCCCCTTCATCAGCTGAGTGGAGAGTTGGGTTCATAAACAGGGCATATATAGACAAAGACAACGGAGTTAGCATGGTTTGCTAGGAATGTCTGTCCAAAGGATCATGAAGAGGAGGCTGTGGTCTAGCAGTTGAACTTGTAATCCAGAGACCCAGTGCTCTGGGGACCCAGTTTTGAATCCTACTACGGCAGATAATGCAAATAAAAATCTGGAATTAAAAATCTAATAAATTACCATGAAACCACTACCCTGAAAGCCTATCTGGTTCACTAATGTCCTTTTGGGAAGGAAATCTGTCGCCCTTACCCAGTCTGGCCTATGTGTGACTCCGGAACCACAGCAATGTGGTTGGCTGTTAAATGCCGTCTGGAACGGGCAATGAATGTTGGTCCAGCCTGCGACACCCACAACCTGTGAATGAATAAAATAAATGGGGCTGATTGCCTTTTAAGTTGCCTGCTAGCAGTTTTCAATGGGGGTGGGGGAAATTCTGTCGGATAGCACTTCATCTAGTGACCGCCTCCAACACTGACAAGCGGATTGGGAATAAAGATATTGCTGAGGATTCTGAGCCATTTACAGGGTCAGTTCACCCCGTTACTGTTCATTGCTGCTGAAGGTTTGCTCTGGACTTTAGAAACACATTGAGAGACTTTCTGGGATGCTAAAGCTTCACCGATACTTTATCAATGTTTATTCTGGGAACTACCAGAGAATTTTAGCTGCAAGGAGTGAGAGCTGTGTGAATCCACTTTACCAGGAGAAAGGAGCTCCCCGGGCATTGACATCTTGCTAAGGGCCCACTTTGGTATGGGGAGAAATGGGATGAAGAGATGGGGCCAGGTGGAGCAACACCGGCTGAAAGGAGGATGGGGGGGGGGGACAGATTGGACCCCTTTGGGGTACACATGACATCCCTCCTCCTCTGGACATTTCCACCGGGATCCCCAGCGCCATAACCCCTCCTCCATTGTCCCCGTCATTGGGAAAGCTGTCACTGTGTGCCAGCCAGTGCACTCCATGACTTCAGTAGACTCAGGCCTATGAAGCTGACAGATATTGCTCCATGTACTTTACATCCAATCAGCAATCGCATGCTAAACCCACAGGCGTTTGTTATAGTGCCCCCGGACACAGCCAGATTAAAGTAATCAAGGATCAAGGATGGCAAACTCAGTCCGCGTGCGCCTTGCCTGATGAAAAGACAGTCCAAGCTCCAAGAAGGGTGCCAAGAAAACCTAGAAGAAACCATCAGTGGAAGGCGGTTAAGAATAGGAAGAGGTTCAGGAAGGAGAGTTACTCCATCTACATGGACAAAGTGATGAAGCAGGTTCACCCCAACACCGACAGCTCTCCCAAGGCTAGGGGCACCATGAACTCATTCATCAAGACATCTTCCAGTGCATCGCAGTGAGGCTTCTGCCTGGCCCATTACAACCAGCGCAGTATCATCAGCTCCTGGGAGATCCAGACCTCCGTGTGCCTGCTGCTGCCCAGGGAACTGGTTAAGCACGCCATGTCAGAGGGGAGAAAAGTGGTGACTGAGTACACCAGCTCCAAGTAATACCGTACATTACGCTGAAAAGTTACACCCGTTTAGCACCTCTTTTCCCCAAAATAACTCCTGCTGCATCAGACATTATGCTCAGAGAATTCCACAGCACAGGAATCTGTCTAGGGCAGCAGCAATAAACTGGTGGGATCGAACTTGCCACCCTCCATCAGCTAATCAAAGAACTGGATATTTGGCCAGGGGTGTGACAGGCAGCCATTTTAACAAGGCCCACTTTACCTTAAAGCCTGAGATGAATTTTGACCCCCCCCATTTCTTTAGTTTGTTTTCTTTTTGAACTCTCTGAGGGGGCTGCACAGTGGCACAGTAGTTAACACTACTGCCTCACAGCGTCAGGGACCCAAGTTTGATTCCTGGATTGGCTGTCTGTGTGTGGAGTTTGCACATTCTCCCTGTGTCTGCATGGGTTTCTTCCGGGTGCTCCAGTTTCCTCCCAAAAATGTGCTGGTTAGATGGATTGGCCATGCTAAATTCTCCATCAGGGTACCCAAACAGGTGCCGGGGTGTGGTGACTAGGGGATTTTCACAGTAACTTCATTGCAGTGTTAATGTAAGCCTACTTGTGACACTAATAAATAAAAAAGCTTATACAGGTGAGAATAAAACATAGCGAACTAAATGGGCGGGGGGGTCACAAGAAAATGTTGATTTGGTTTTCCAAAAGCCTTTCCCTCTTCCAGCACCAAAACTATTATTGTTGGCATTTAAGTCAAATCAAAATACTGCGGATGCTGGAATTCTCAAATCGAAACAGAAAATGCTGCATAAACTCATCAGGTCTGACAGCGTCTGTGGAGAGAGAAACAAGAGTTAATGTTTCGAGTCTGTGTGACACTAATGGGAAATGGGCAGTTTGAGAATTGCACACTTTCTGGGATCTGGGCTGGAAACTGATGCCTACAAGAGTGCTGTTTGAAAACTGGTTTTGACACTTAGTCAAAGACCTTTCGCCAGTCCATGAAGATTACAGTAACCCACAGCTTGGTAAAAAACTGAGAAATTCACTGCGGGAAGCAAAGAGAATGCGTGATATGAGAGACAGAATTATTTTTCATGCAGAGCTGGTTCTGTCTTCAGGCTGAGTTAAATATATGATATGGAGGTGATAAAGAGGGAGCCTTATACTGGAGCGACAGGAACAAGCTATATTTATATGGTGCTTTTAGGAGTGTTATAGAGCAAAATTAGACATCAACTCACGTAAGGAGATATTGAGGCAGGTGGATAACAGTTTAGTGAAAGAGGCAGACTTTAAGGAGTGTCCTACAGGAGAGGGAGTGAGGTAGAAGGTCAGAGAGGTTTAGGGAGGTAATGATGGAGCTTAGCATCCAGTCAGCTGAGGGCAAAGTCGCCAGTGGTGGAACGATTGAAATCGGAGATTCTCAAGAGGCTGAAATGAGAGTGTGCTGGATAGCTCAGAGGGGATTGTACACCAGCAAAATACTGCCCGTGTTGGAATTCCGAAATAAAAACAGGGAATTCTGGATAAAGTGGATGGGATTTTATGACGTCGCTCGGAAGAGACCAGAAATTCCCGCCGGGGACAACAGAGATTTCCGTTATCGGACCCTCACCCACGCTGATTCCGTGGAGGGTGAGATGGTAGCGTTCCGGACACTTAGGCCAGGCAACATCTGTGGAGAGGGAGAGGGAGTTTAAGGTCATAGAGTCCCCACAGTGCAGAAGGAGGCGATTCGGCCCATCAAGTCTGCACCAACCACAATCCAACCCAGGCCCTATCCCCGTAACCCCACATATTTATCGTTAATCCCCTGACACTAATTTAGCATGGTCAGCCTAATCCGCACATCTTGGAGTGTGGGAGGAAACCCATGCAGACATGGGGAGAATGTGCAAACTCCACATAGACAGTGGCCGAAATGGAACCCGGGTCCCTGGCGCTGTGAGGTAACAGCAGCGACCTTTTGTCAGGTCTGGAAAAAGGTGAGGTGCTTTAAGTTGAAGCAAGTACAGAGACTGGGGAAAGGGAAGGTGATGTTGAAGGGCTTGATACAGCATTTTCTGTTTTTAGTTCCTTCGGTTGCCTTTTTCTGCATGTGCTTATGCAGTTGCCTCTTGAATACAGCTACGATATTCATCTCAATGTCTGCCTGTCACAGTGAGATCCACAGGCTGAGCGCTCACTGGTGGGTGAAGACATTTCTCTTAAATTCCCTGTCGGATTTATCAATTTTCCTTCTTCAATGCTCCATGAAACAGGCTTGGTAATTGCATCTGTGTTCAGGTCTTGAATTGGGCCTTGAATAAGAGGGGTAACCGTTGAGTCAAGTTGACATTTGTTTAAGAGATTCTTGAGCATGTTCCTAGATTGGAATCCTATCGTAGAATCCCTACAGTGCAGAAGGAGGCCATTTGGCCCATCGAATCTGCACCGGCCACAATTCCACTCAGACCCTATTCCTGTAACCCACCTATTTAAGCCCCCTGACACTAGGGTCAATTTAGCATAACCAATTCACCTAAACTGTACATCATTCATCTATGAGAGGAAATTAGAACACCCGGAGGAAACCCACGCAGACACGGGCAGAATGTGCAAACTCTGCACAGACAGTGACCCAAGCGGGGAATCGAACCCGGGTCCCTGGTGCTGTGCAGCAGCAGTGCTAACCACTGTGCCACCGTGCTGCCCTAAGTGATGGAGTTGATGGGGTTCTGTGCCTGACAGACATATGAACCGGGTATGTTGTGAAGGTGAGATTTCAGCAGCCAAACTGCTTCTACCTGGCAGTTAAAGCATCGTATTGTCTATTGTGCATTTGTACCACACAAGTGCTGGGCAATGGCCACCTCCAACAAGATAAAGGTAGAATTAATCAACATTTTAATTGAGGATTAGCACACAATGGAACTTGGCAAGGCGAGGCATGACGGGTGAAAGAAATGCCTCAAAACATTAACCTGGGAAAACAGCACCCACCAAAATTGTTGAACTGGAGTTGACCAAACATTTTCAAAAGAAATTAGACTGTTGCCTGAAAAAGAAGAATGTTAAAATGTGAGGAATGAGTGGGTTAGTCAGATTAAACTTGGGGGTAACTTCTGAGGACAAGGCACCAGTACAGGCTTGAGGGGCTGAATGACCTGCTTCTGTGCTGTAATTTTCTCTGATTCTATAAAAGGAGCTGGTGCTATATGTGTCACTGCTACAGAAACTTCAAGATTAATGATGAAGAGTTAATCGCAATTCGAAGGACCTTTATCCCAAAGGATTTGGGTCAGTTGGAAGATGAACTATTCATCTCAATTAGTAATTACTGCATAACCTCTTTACATTGCTGATTTTATTGTCCCTTACTAATGCTTTCATTCTACACTAGAAGGTAGAGATACCAGCTGTGCTTAGTAATGTGATCCTTTTAAAGCAAGTGGTGATTATTTATTCACACACATATATTTAACAAAAGGATAATGCACCATTATTGCAGATGGGTGTCTCTCCTTCATCTGTTTGTCATGGAGTATAATTGATGATTTCATTAAAGTGCTCTTGAAATTTGGCCAATAAATCTCGCTGGCAACTTTGAAGTCATTTCAGATGGAATTGGGAGGAATGCTGGAGACAAGCTCCTAACTTTCTTCACGTACATTTAATAAGAGCGGATCATCGGATCCTCCCAGAGACTAACAGAGACTACGACGCGCACAGTCCTGGAATTGTGGCGTTTTGTGACCAATCATAGCCTTCCTAGTTCCCACTGCAGATGTTTCTATATTGCTTGTGACAGGCTCTGCATAACCTAGATAAGAGCAAAGAACAAAGAAAATTACAGCACAGGAACAGGCCCTTCGGCCCTCCAAGCCTGCACCAACCATGCTGCCCGACTGAACTAAAACCCCCTACTCTTCCGGGGACCATATCCCTCTATTCCCGTCCTATTCATATATTTGTCAAGATGCCCCTTAAAATATATTTTATGTAGATGATCTGGAGGAGGGAACCGAGTGTAGGGTGTCGAAATTTGCTGATGACACCAAGATTGGGGGAAAGGCAAATTGTGCGGAGGGTGTGGAGAGTCTGCAGAAGGATCTAGATAGGCTGGGCGAATGGGCCAGGAAATGGCAAATGGAATTTAATGTTGGCAAGTGTGAGGTGGTCCACTTTGGTAGGAAGAATGGTAGGAAGGACTATTACTTACGTGGCGAAAAACTGCAGCAGGCGACGGTGCAGAGGGACCTCGGGGTCCTTGTGCATGAGTCGCAAAAACCCAGCCTGCAGGTGCAGCAGGTGGTCAGGAAGGCGAATGGGATGCTGGCCTTCATAGCGAGGGGGATTGAATATAAAAGTAGGGAGGTCTTGCTGCAGCTGTATAGGGCATTGGTGAGGCCGCAGCTGGAGTACTGTGTGCAGTTTTGGGCGCCGCACCTGCGCAAGGATATTTTGGCCTTGGAGGGAGTGCAGAGGAGGTTTACTAGGCTGATACCGGAGTTGAGGGGGTTGAGCTATGAGGAGAGGCTGAATAAACTAGGCTTGTACTCGTTAGAGTTTAGAAGAATGAGGGGAGATCTCATTGAGACGTATAAGATGATGAATGGGATGGATAGGATAGAGGTGGAAAGACTCTTCCCGCTCAAAAAAGACAGTAGGACTAGGGGGCACAGCCTCAAGATAAAGGGGGGGCGGTTTAGAACGGAGTTGAGGAGGAACTTCTTCACTCAAAGGGTGGTGAATATCTGGAATTCTCTGCCCGTTGAAGTGGTGGAGGCTGCCTCGCTAAATATTTTTAAGAAGCGGGTTGATGGGTTTTTGATAAGAGAGGGGATTAAGGGTTATGGGGAGAGGGCGGGAATGTGGAACTGAGCCACAACAGATCAGCCATGATCTTATTGAATGGCGGGGCAGGCTCGAAGGGCCAGATGGCCTACTCCTGCTCCTATTTCTTATGTTCTTATGTTCTAAAAGTCACTATCGTATCTGCTTCCCCTACCTCCCCCAACAGCGAGTTCCAGGCACCTACCACCCTCTGTGTAAAAAAAACTTGTCTCGTACATCTCCTTTAAACATTGCCCCTCACACCTTAAACCTATGCTCCCTACTAATTGACTCTTCCATCCTGGGAAAAAGCTTCTGACTATCCATTCAGTCCATGCCCCTCATAACCTTGACACCCCTCAACCTCTGTTGTTCCAGTGAGAACAAACCAAGTTTCTCCAACCTCTCCTTATAGCTAATGTGCTCTATACCAGGCAACATCCTGGTAAATCTTTTCTGTACTCTCTCCAAAGCCTCCACAGCCTTCTGGTAGTGTGACAACCAGAATTGAACACTATATTCCAAGTGCGGCCTAACTAGAGTTCTATAAAGCTGCAACATGACTTGCCAATTTTTAAACTCAATGCCCCAGCCGATGAAGGCAAGCATACCGTATGTCTTCTTGACTACTTTCTCCACCTGCGTTGCCACTTTCAGTGACCTGTGTACCTGTACACCCAGATCCCTCTGCCTATCAGTATTCTTAAGGGTCCTGCCATTCACTGTATAAGATAAGACTCTAACTTCCATTATGCATTTCAATTTTTGATGGTGTGTAACTTTATTTGCTAACAGTTGTACAACTTTGTAGATCTGAAGGGTGACTTCTGCCTTTAGTTTGTTTCCTGGGTTACCCTACTCCTCTCTCTCCCCCACAAGCTCTCATGTTACCCAGCGTTGGCACTGGCAACCCTCTGTTGCCAGCACTGGCACTGACAATACCATGTTACTATGCCCGTGTGGCCAGACTTCAGATTTTGCTACAGACCATAAGTTACAGCTATCTACCCAACTCCGCCACCCTGACAACAATGTGAGGTCTCTGCACCCTCTAATCTAGACCCTTTGAACATCCTTCATTTCCAATGGAGTTTGTGCTATTGACTATCTTAGTCCATATCTCAGGAATTCTCCCTGCTAATTTCTTTACTTACCTATCTTTCAAAGCCACCTACCTTCTTGATCGTACTTTGTGCTCAATATTTTGGGTAAATGGTCAAGTTTTGTCTGATTTTACTGATGTGAAGTACCTGCGGACATTTAAAGGCACCATATAAATGTTGCAGATGGAATTACAATCAAGTTTCGCCTTATCCACCCACAGTAGGGCTTGGTGGAGTTCAGGAATAAGGATCTTGGCTGATTTTTTTGATCCCGGTTGGAAGAGTACATCGTTAAACTCCAGGTGGTGAAAGGTCGGAGCATTACCCTTGGGTCACACATTGTTCTCTAACCTTCTTACACTCTAGAAACTCAAATAATGAGGCTGTGGGTGGGTTATGTAGGGCAGGCAGTGGGAGCTGTCCAAGCGAGTTAATCACAACAGAAAGTTAAAAACAGCCGGCGTTTTTACACTCTAAGAAATAACCTGGCTAAATCTTTTAACGTTGAGACTTCTCTGAGCAATTTGTCGTTAATAGTTTGGAGAAATTATTTTGAACTGACACTTAGCTTATCTCACAAGGAACAGATGATGATCCTGCTATTTATAGTCCTTAAGAAGAATTGTGTATTTTACTTGGGCATAAATTATTTATTGACAAGACTCACACAAAATTAAAACTCCTGAGTCTCAATCTTATTTACAAAATGGCTGTTAAAATCAGTACCTCTGGACTTGGGTTTGACAAGGAGAGGCAATGACCTAGTGGTATTATTGCTAGACTATTAATCCAGGGAACCTGGGCTCGAATTCAGCCACGGTGGATGGCGGAATTTGAATTCGATGAAAAATATCTGGAATTAAGAATCTACTGATGACCATGAAACTATTGTCGGAAAAACCCATCTGGTTCAGTAAAGTTTATTTATTAGTCATAAGTAGGGTTATGTTTACACAGCAATGAAGTCCCCTAGTCACCACACTCGACACCTGTTTGGGTACACTGAGAGTGAATTTAGCACAGCCAATGCATCTAACCTGCACGTCTTTGGACTGTGGGAGGAAGAGGAGCACCTGGAGGAAACCCATGCAGACACAGGGAGAATGTGCAAACTCCATGCAGACAGTGACTGAAGCCGGGAATTGAACCTGGGTTCCTGGCACTGTGAGGCAGCAGTGCTAACCACTGTGCCACTATGCTGACTAATGTCCTTTAGGGAAGGAAATCTGCCATCCTTACCTGGCCTGGCCTACATGTGACTCCAGAGCCACAGCGATGCGGTTATCTCTCAACTGCCCTCCAAGGGCAGCTATGGATGGGCAATAAATGCTGGCCAGCCAGCAAGACCCCTGTCCCATGAATGAATAAAAGAAAAAGTTTGAATAGTTCTTACCCTGAACTCACAGGATAATATATACATCTGAACATATGAAATAGAAGCAGAGGTAGGCCATTCAGCCCATCAAGCCTGCTCCACCTTTCAATAAGATCGTGGCTGATCTGCCTGTGTTGAGACCTACGTTCTCCATCTACACCTGATAACCTTCAACTATCAGGGGAGGCGATGGCCTAGTGGTATCATCGCCATACTATTAATCCAGAAACTCAGCTAGTGTTGAAGGTGAGCCAACATAGTTCCATAATCAAAAGGGCAAACTATCCATTGACTTTACTCCCATTGGTTTTATTTTTGTTTTGTTGCATTGCCTTCTATGGGCGAAGCGATGGCCTTGTGGTATTATCACCAGACTATTAATCCAGAAACTCAACTAATGTTCTGGGGACCCGAGTTCGAATCCCGCCACAGCAGATGGTGGAATTTGAATACAATAAAAAAAACTACTGATGACCATGAAATCATTGTCGATTGTCGGAAAAACCCATCTGGCTCACTGATGTCCTGTAGAGAAGGAAATCTGTCGCCCTTACCCGGTCTGGCCTACACGTGACTCCAGAGCCACTGCAATGTGGTTGACACTTAACTGCCCTCAGGCAACTAAGGATGGATAATAAATAAAGGCCAAACAGCAACGCCCGTGTTCCATGAATGACTAATAAAAAATATCATCATACACCCTTGTGTCTTACTCCTAATTCGTGTAAAATTTGTGGAGTAGCGTGATAGCAACAAGAAGGTGCACCAAGCAAATCTCTTGTTCCTCAGCCTCACTGCGACACAATGGTTAAAAACACGGAGTGTCGGGATAATTCACTGGACATCCTCAGCTGATCACTGCTGGCTCAACAGAGCCTGGGAATCAGAGACTGAACCCTCTCAACTGGATTGGACTTCACCAACCCATCAGCGGGAAACTTTATTTATTTTTACAATCGCAAATAATTTCACTGGCTTTGAATGTGGTTATTGTTAGGCCTCACGTTATGATGCAAAAGTTGAAAGGTTAATTGGGACAACTCGGCAGCTCTGTCCCAGAGTGGGAAACTCAGATAGGCAGAGAGAAGAAAATCAATGTGAACAGCACTGTTATTTATTTAACCAGGTCATTGTGTGAAGTACTTATCTAGTTCAAGTAGATAATGATGAAAAAGTAAGTCAAGTACTTAATCATCTAATTATGCAAAGAATTTAATCTACAGTTTTACTCCAGGGAAACGTCAGTGCTACAAGATATAAGTGTGGATTAATGGTGTCAACATGAACCCAGGGGGAAAGGAAGCACCCACATTGCGTTACCACCAGGGCAACATTGCCAAATTGTATTGTGCTCTTGTAGGCCCTTTTTATTTTATTAGAATATTTTATTCACCTCCTGGTTGGCACAGTGGTTAGCATTGCTGCCTCACAGCGCCAGGGACCTCGGTTCAATTCTGGCCTTGAGTTGGCTGTGTGGAGTTTGCATGTTCTCCCTGGGCGGAACTTTCCCTTCCCACCCACCACGGGAATCGTAGCAGGCTGGACACGGACCGTGCAAAGATACTTTGGTCACGGGGGGGATTTTCTGATCTTGGTCTGGAGTGAGTGCGACTGGATTATTACACCCTCTGTGTCTGCATGAGTTTCCTCTGGGTGCTCTGGCTTCCCCCCTCCCCACAGTCCAAAGGTGTGCAGGTTAGGTGGATTGGCCATGATAAACTGACTCTTAGGACGGAATCTTATCCTGGGATTTTCACATCCGGCTGCAATGAATGGTCATTTGGCTGGCCGCCAAATTTAACAACCTCGCTGTAGCGGAAGCATGGAGTGACTGGCAGGTAAGATTGAGCCCTTAGCATCAGGGGGATTAGCAGGGTAAATATGTGGGGTCACGGGAATAGGGCCTCGATGGGATTGTTGTCAGTGCAGACTCGGTGACCTCTTTCTGCAACTTATTCTGTTCTGCACTGTCACAGAGACACATTTCTTTATCCATTCCTGAGTTGTGAGTATTGTTGGCAAAAAGCAGCATTTACTGCCTTTCCCTAATTGCCCCTGAGTAGGTGGAGGGGAGCAGCTCCAGAGAACTGAGTGGCAGAGAGCAGTACGGATTCAACCACATTGCTGGAAATTTGAAATCCCAGGTTGGCCAAGCAGGCAAGAACATTCAAATTCCTCCTCTGAAGGGTGTTAGTAAACCAGATGGGTTTGCACAATAAATTAGCATCAAGAATGTCATTAATAAGACTAGCTTTTTATTCCAGATTTAGTAATGGATTGAATTTAAATTCCTCCAGCTGCCACAATGAGATTTGAATCTATGTCCCTTGAGCATTGGTCATATTGCTAGTCCAGAAACAATACCATCCATGCTACGAGCAAACTTCAGGCCTGGAAGGAATGTCGAGATTCCTTGGATCTCTTCTGTGCAAAATTGGAAGGTGTTGTTTCAATTGGCATCTTGAGGTCCTTTAGTGCAGAAGGAGGCCATTTGGCCCATCGAGACTGCATCGACCACAATCCCACCCAGGCCTTATCCCCAAAGCCCATGTATTTACCCTGCCAGTCCCCCAAGTGGTAATTTTGCATGGCTAATCCACCCAACCCGCACAGCTTTGGACTGTGGGAAGAAACCGGAGGAGACCCACGCAGACACGGGGAGTACATACAACTCTGCATAGTCAGTGACCCAAGCCGGGAATTGAACCCAGATCCTTGGCACTGTGAGGCAGCAGTGCTAACCACTGTGCCATTGTGCCACCCCCATACCTTTAGGTTCCATATTCCATTTATATTATTTATATTATTCCATTTTTATTATCTATATTATTGAAGTGACTCTTACTAAATGCAACAATAGACCATTTGCTTGTTGGGAGTCACGGTCAAGTTGATTCAATTTCAGAGAGAATTTCATGTCAGTTTATGAACATTAAGAGAGACATTATGGTTTTAACTGTCTCCGATTTAATTAAGATTACAGTGCAGCTTTATAAAGGTTTGGCCTAAGCATGTGTTTTACAATAAGGGGGTCCAGTGTAAACTTTTCCCTGCTTTGAGATGAGATGTTATACCAAGGAACGCGTCTGTTGTGCAAGATACATGTTGAAAATTCCATGGAACAGTTTGAAGGAGAGCAGATGAATTATTTCTGCTGAACATTCACTATTCAACTAACATCGGCACAAGATGTTCGCTGATCTTTAACTTCTAATGTTTTTGGGATGGGGTGGGGGGTGGGGGTTTGAAAATCCCACGCAGTGATAGAACCTGCATTTAATTTAGTGTTTATCAACACAGAAATCAAACTTTGTCCCTTCTCATAAACTGAATAAATTCTATGACTTATTTCAGAAGCATCTAAGCTACCGTCGAATATTCTGTGGCAAGAACAGAGTCGGTACAGAATAATGCCAACTGGGATGGATGTATGATTAAGCAATAACATCTCACCCAAGACATTCTTTCCTGGGGAGAACACCATGTCCTCATTTTTCTAGATAACATAATGTTTTTTTGGATGATTTTCACACTGTACACTAATGGTGAGAGCTCAGGCTGAAAATTCTGTGTATGTTTTACCCGGTGATTGGAGAACCTGGTGAAGAATGTTCTGCGTGTTTTTGATCGGTGCTGTCAGCAGGCTGGGCTGCCGGCCAAGAGGTTAGAGCCAGAAACTCATTTTTTAAACATTTAGTTATACAATACCATCTGAGAGCTGAGCTCTCAGGGGACTGCACGGTAAAGAACTGGGTCTATGATATTGTAACCTTGGGCAGGAACCTTCGGTCCGAGTGGGGGAGTGAGGAATTTAACATTGCCGACCAGTTTGCCAATGCCCCAGTTTCATGTTGCACTGGGTCGTTTGCCCAGAGGCAGGATGTCAGTATGGGAAGGAGGGAATGGACCCCGTTAATGGCCAGTTGAGCTTTATTGCTGGAGACGGACTGGGAGATTGCAAATGGCATCTAGCTCTCTGCAGGTGATGGGGGCACTGCTTGGCCCCTTCAAAATGGCCACCCAGTGGCTCAATGGTTCAGGATACCTGGTCAGGGATCAACCGAACTCAGCTTCTATAATAAGAAAGTGGCGGCACGGTGGCACAGGGGTTATGCTTTAAGGAGGTGTAACTGGTAAAGTGGTGGAGGGATTAAGGTGCTTTTATCATGAAGCTGAGGAGGGTGGCTCGGTGGCACAGTGGTTAGCACTGCTGCCTCACAGCGACAGGGACCCGGGTTCAATTCCAGCCTCAGGTCTTGTGGAATTTGCACATTCTCCCCGTGCCTGCATAGTTTTCCTCCCATAATTCAAAGCTGTGCAGGTTAGGTTGATTGGCCTTGATGAATTGACCCTAGTGTCAGGGGGATTAGCAGTGTAAGTGTGTGGTGTTATGGGGATAGAGCCTGGGTGGGATTGTGGTCGATATAGACTCGATGGGCTGAATGGCCTCTTTCTGCACTGTAGGGATTCTATCAACACCAATTGCAACAGAAGGATGGAATTATAAACATATTGGAGAGATAAGACCTCCATGTGGGGACTCTCCCTTAACGACAATGAGAAGCCAACTCCTTCTGTGGACAGTGAGCTTGCCCTCTGCGCACTAATTGGCTATTTTGGGAGAGACCCCATTCCTTACATTGTACAGGTTTTGATTCCCATGTGACTATGGTGATGGGACCCTGAAGTATGGGGAAATCCTACCCCTTGTCTCCAAACCTCACTGCCCATGAGCCCAGCGCCCTGTTGAAAGCTCATGATTGGAGATTAAATCCTATAAAGTTGTTATTAAATCAGTGCACCTCAGTGTAGCAGTGTGGAATCATAGAATCTTTAGAGTGCCGAAGGAGGCCAATCAGCCCATCAAGTCTGCACTGACAACAATCCCACCCAGGCCTTTCCTTGTAATCCCCCTGACACTAATGGGCAATCCTACCCAGACCTGTTCCCCATAGCCCCAAGTATTGGCCCTGCTAATTCCCCTAACCTACACATCTAGGAACACTGAGGGGCAATTTAGCATGGTCAATCCACCTAACCTGCACACCTTTGGATTGTGGGTGGAAACCGGAGCACCCGGAAGAAACCCAGGCAGACACAGGGAGAATGTGCAAACTCTGCACAAACAGTGACCCAAGCCGGGAATTGAACCCGGGTCCCTGTCGCTCTGAGGTAGCAATGCTACCCACTGTGCCAACATACCACCCTCCTCAGTTTCATGATGAAAGCAGCTTAATCCTTCCACCATTTTACCACGTTCGCCTCTTTAAAGTCTAAGCCTTTGACCATCTCTCCTAACATCTCCCTGAGTGGCTCAATGTTAAACTTCCTTTGCTAGTGTTCCTGTGAAACATCTTGTGAGGTTTCACTGTGCTAAAGTCACGGCGGAAACGAAAGTCTCTACAACTTTATAATCATACAAGAATTGGCAAATATTATGCTTGAACTGAGAGAACACGAGGAAGTCACGAGTTAAGCCTGCCATGCATTTGTATATTAATATTCTACAAAGTGTTTATGTTGACAGATAGAATCTTTATTGTACAGCTGGCTAACTGGGATACAGCTCTTTCAGAGTCCCAGCTTTCGGCTGCTGTAAGAGGAAAAGTGCTATAAATAGCAGAGCCTTTTAAACAATGCATCGGTTCACGTTTTGTGTGAGAGTGGACATGGCTGATTGACATATTTGCTCATAGTTGGTAACTGGCAGGATGCAATAATGTAAAACTTTCTAATGTTAAACAAATCTTTCTGTTACTTTATAATTCCACTGAACCAAACCTGCTTCTAAAATTACAGCTCTCATCAAGCCAAATTATGTCCTTTACAGTACAAGATTTGGATTGTGACTTTTTATAAAAAATGAATTATTTTCCTATTTTTATCATTCTTCTGGTCTTATAATGTGAATAATCATATTATTTTATCCCCCCGCTTTGTGAAATAAATGCGAACTGGTGTGTGTTTGCATGTGTGTGAGTGCATGTGTATCTGTGCATGCATCCGTGTATGTCCCTGTGTGTGTGTGTGTGTGTGTGTCTATCCATTTGTGTGTTTGTGTGTATGTGTGTGTGTCCCCCCCATGTGTGTGTTTGTGCATGTGCGTGTCTGTGTATCTGTGCGTGTCTGTGTGTGTACCTGTGCGTGTGTACGTATCCATATATGTTTGTGTGTGTATACATGTATGTGTGTGTGTGTATGGGCATCTGTATGTGTCTGTGTATGTCCCTGTGTGTGTGTGTGTGTGTGTGTGTGTGCTTCAATGGGCTTTAATCTTAATCAATGGTTTAATCTTTAAACCAGTTTATAATCAGGAAATTTAGCTGCAGTATGGGTTTATTCTATTCTATTGCATCAATGCAGTCAATATTAACCTGACTACAGGAACTAGTCAGTGAGTTGGGGAGGTCATGGCCTAGTGGTATTATCGCCAGATATTAATCCAGAAATTTAGCTGATGTCATGGGGACCCTGGTTTGAATTCTACTACAGCAGATGGTGAAATTTAAATTCAATAAAAAAAGCTGGAATTAACAATCTACTGATGACCATGAAATTGTTGTTGGTTGATGAAAAATCCATTTGATTCACCAATATCCTTTAGGGAAGGAAATCTGCCATCCTTACCCAGTCTGGCCTACAAGTGACAGAGTCACAGCAATGTGGTTGACTCTTAACTGCCCTCGGGCAACTAAGGATGGGCAATAAATACTGACCCAGTCAGTGACGCCCATGTCCCATGAATGAATTTTAAAAAAGTTAGCTCATCTTTTGGTAATGGGGAGGCACGGTGGCACAGTGGTTAGCACTACTGCCTCACAGTGCCAAGGACCCGGGTTCAATTCCTGCCTTGGGTCACTGTCTGTGTGGAGTTTGCACATTCTCCCCGTGTGTGTGTGGGTCCCCTCCGGGTGCTCCAGTTTCCTCCCACATTCTGAAAGACATGCTGATTAGGTGCATTGACCGGAACAGAAGTGGAAGTGTGGCAACTAGGGAAATTTCACAGTAACTTCAATGTAGTGTGAATGTGAGCTTTACTTGTGACTAATAAATAAACATTACTTTAAAAAGTTAAACACCATAATTACATTCACTATTCCCAATGGAACTTGCTGGTGATGAAGCCCAAGATAGAATTTAGTATAAAGAGAACAATTTCACACTCGGTACTAACAGCGTATTAGAAAAAATAGTTTACCGGGTCGCTTGACTGTTTTATACAGCTTTAAAATTCTGTTAAAATCTATTTCAAGAGTTGATTATTATGCAAAGTCTTTTTCATTGCACAGACTTTCATTACAGGGTAGGGATTTACTTTTGCTGGCTGGGTTTCAGTGTATTCAGGTGATGACTATGTCAGTTCTGTGAGGTGCCGCGAACGGAGAATTTATCCGGTGTGGACAAGGTCTTCAGCATTGTATGTGACCTGTTATCTGTAAGTGTCATTCTGTGTGAGACAGAAAGCAGTCTCCGCAGGAATTCTGGAAGCTGCCCAAAGATAGTGTCATTACTGAATAATGACAGTATAGATAGCGGCTCCTTCAATGCTTTTTTTTATTTTGAGTTGTGCAGCTTTCCGTTCAATAGCAACTGTAGACATCTGACTTTTCTTCCTTTGCCCTTCATCTTTCTGCAGGGACACTGCTAGATGGACTATTCCATTTCCTGTACTTCCCCTGAGGTAAGAAATGGATTCCTCCAATCCTCCGCTTCTGCCTCACTAGTTTCCAAATCTGCCAGTTTATCTTCTGCCTTTCTTGTCATTTCTGATACAACCAAGCACCACCCACATCTTGGCTTCTCTTCTCTCTCTTTGCTTTCCTATCCCCACCTCTCAATCATCTCTCCATTCAATCCTTGTAACATCCTTGTAACACGGTGGCGCAGTGGTTAGCACTGCTGCCTCACAGCTCCAGGGACTCAGTTCCCAGCTTGGGTCACTGACTGTGCAGAGTTTGCACATTCTCCCTATGTCTGCTTGGATTTCCTCCAGGTGCTCTGTTTTCCTCCAACAGTATAAAGATGTGTGGGTTAGGGGCATCGCCCATGCTAAATCGCCCTTAAGCGTCGCAGGATGCATAGGTTAGAGGGGTAAATGTGTGGCGTTACGGGGATAGGGGCTAAATGGGATTGTTGTCAATGCACCTGATGGCCCCAACGGCCTTCTTCAGCGTGGTAGGGTTTCTATGATTCCAAATACTCTTGTCTTGTGAGATAATAATTTGCAGGTACTTCTATAGTGGAGAGAACTGCTTCAAATCACCCATCAGCTTTACCCCTCTCCCTGACTCTGTAATTTCCATTGCTGTACCTTCAGCGACCTTGACACTAAGCTCTACAATCCCCTGTCTAAACCTCTCTACTTCTCTCGTCTTGTTTAAGACATTCCTTAAAACCTACCTCTCTGACGAAGCTTTGGGCCCACCCTCCCCACGTCTCCATACATGCCTTGGTGTCAACGTATTTTTCTGTTAACGCTCATGTGAAGTGCGTCGGGTGATTCACGCTGTCAATTGTTGGCTGTAATCGATGTTTTGCTGGTCACTGGAATGGGGGAGCCCGAGGGCAGAGGCCTCAGATGTCCACTCAAAACGTAAGCCGCAATTCTCTGATCTCGCGTGCATCGCCAATGAGAATGGAGAATTTGGCGCTCAGCCAAAACTTCATTCATCACAGCGGGACTGGAGAACCCCAACCACGGCCGAGATCGGAGAATTCCAGCTGTAATGTGCAACGTTATGCCTTTTTCATGGGTCACTAACACAAAACAATCGAAGAGTTTCTGGGCAACTCTTACCAGGCACACAATAGGGGTAAGGATTATTGTCCAATTTCCCTGGGCACTATGCCTGTATGTTTTGGGTATAAATTGGTTGTTAATCCTTAGAAAGCCACCCATGCTGTTGTGCCTGACGAGATGTTATAACTAACCACATCAAAATATGTCATCCTTGTGAAAAACATATCTTTAGATCACAATTGATTTATCAATGTTTTATAGAATACTGACATTTTAGTTAAAACAGATCTTCATTCTAGTGAGACAGATTTCTGCTGGACACTGCAACAAATCTACCTAGAGTGTAAAATATTCAAGTGGTGTGGGGTATGTGAGCGTGTGATATGATCAGTCATGGACGGATTGATTTGGCAATGTGTTTGCCGCTGGTAGTTTCATTATAAAGGTGTTTAACTGATCATTAGCATCCACCTGCTCTCTACTTGTACAGCTCAGTATAGTGTTCTCTCTCGCTGCATCAAGGGCAAAACAGAAAATGCTTGCTTTCATATTAAACCCTGAAGTCCTTCCAAATCTCCGTGGGACCCTTCAGTTTGCAGAATTGACAACAAACTCTTGCAAAGATTTGGTGAGGAATCTGCTCTTTCTTTTTCATGCAATCACACAGTGCAGAAGTGGCCCATCGAGTTGGCCCTGACACACGAGAAACACCTGATCTGTCTAGCTAATCCCATTTACCAGCACTTGGCCCATAGCCCGAAATGTTATGACGTGCCAAGTGCTGCTCATGCAGATATTTTTTAAAGGATGTGAGGCAACTTGCCTTTCTCGCCCTCCCAGGCAGCGTGTTCTAGACCCTCACCACTCTCTGAGTATGACAGATTGTCCTCACATCCCCTCCCGCCCCTCACCCTCAACTTGTGCCCCTCGTTATTTCACTCAATAAAGTAGCAGTTGTTCCCCGACCTTTACGTTTGAAGATTTATTTCTGGCTGTGTGAGGGAGAGGCTAGTCCTTGAAGTGATTCTGCTTTTTGCGATATTCCAAAAGTGTGAAACTGTTTTCTAAAGTTTCTACATAGGGCTGCACGGGGGCGCAGTGGTTAGCACTGTTGTCTCACAGCGTCAGGGACCCGGTTCAATTCTGGCAAATCTGCATGTTCTCCCCGTGTCTGTGTGGGTTTTCTCTGGATGCTCCAATTTCCTCCCCCTGTCCAAAAGATGTGCTGGTATGCACTGAGTGATGGAGGGAGTGGACATTGAAGGTGATGGGTGGGATGCCAATCAAGCAGGCTGCTTTCTCCTGGATGGTGTTGAGCTCCTTGAATGTTGTTGGAGCTGCATCCATGAGAGTATGTGGAGAGTATTCCATCACACTCCTGATTTGGGCCTTGTCGATGGTGGACAAACTTTGGGGAGTCTGGTGATGAGTTACTCACTGCAGAATTCTGAGCCCCTGATCTGCTTTTGTAGCCACAGTATTTATATAAGTGATCAGTTGCTGGACAGTTGTAACTCCCAGGATGTTGGGGCAGCATGGTGACACAGTGGTTAGCAATTTGCCCTCACAGAGCCAGAAATCTGGGTTTGGTTCCAGCCTTGTGTGGAGTTTGCATGTTCTCCCTGAGTCTGTGTGGGTTTCCTCCGGTTTTGTCCTACAATCCAAAGACAAGCAGGTTAGGTGAATTGGCCATGCTAAATTGCCCCTTAGTGTCTGATGGGGCATTATAGGGATATAGCCTGGGTAAGGCGTTCTGTTGATGAGTTGGTGCAGACTCATTGGGCCGAATGGCTTCCTTCTGCACTGTAGGGATACAAAGATATTGCAGGATACTTGTAATTCTATAGTGAACGCTGTCAGACATAATTTGGAATCGAGCCACATTGGGTGACATGAGGCCAACATTTGAACAAAAGGACATATGATGAGGTATAGAGGTTTCGAAAGTCGATTGCAAAGCATAAGGCTTAGACAGCTGAAGGCACAACTGTCACTGATAGAACAGAAGAGACAAGAATTGTGAAGCACAGAGACCTAGGAAGATTGTAGTTCTGGAGGAGGCTGTGGTTAAACTCTGGAGGAATCTAAAAACAAAGGATTCTTTTTCGATTTGATTTGACTTATTATTGTATTGGGATATAGTGAAAAGTATTGTTTCCTGCGCACTATACAGGCAAAGCATACTGTTCATAGAGTACATAGAGGGAAAGGAAAGGGAGGGTGCAGAATGTAGTGTTACAGTCACGGCTAGGATGTAGGGAAAGATCAACTTATATATCAGGTAGGTCCAATCGAAAGTCTGGCAGCAGCTGGGAAGAAGCTGTTCTTGAGTCGGTTGGTATGTGACCTCAGGCTTTAGTACCTTTTTCCTGATGGAAGAAGGTGCCCAGGCATTTTCAGGGCAGGGTCCAACATGGGTCCACATGCCCATGGGGTGACTCGTGAACAGAACTTGTTGTCAGTTTGGATACAGGCAGCAGGAAGTGGCACTTTGGTTAGCACTGCTGCCTCACATCTCCGGCGACCCAGGCTCGATTCTTGGCTTGGATCACTGTGGAGCTTGCACATTCTCCCTGTGCCTGTGTGGGTTTCCTCCAGGCACCCCAGTTTCTTCCCACAGTCTAAAGATGTGCTGGATAAGTGCATTGGCTGTGCTAAATTGCCCCTTAGTGTCCCAGGATGTATAGGTTAGAGGGATTAGCGGGGTAAATATGTGACATTATGGGGACAGGGCCTGGGTGGGATTGTTGTTGGTGCAGACTTGATGGGCCACATGGCCTCCTTTTGCACTGTAGGACTCTATGATTTTAAGTTTATAAATCACGATTTTTTCTGGGTTAGAATGAGGCGATGAGGGAGGATCATTGACATTTGATCCAATTATTCATTCTCTGTGTGCAAGCGGAACCTGTACAAGTGGAAATGTTTGAATGAGAATTGTAACGCAACCTCTCCTGCAATATCAGTATTAATGCCTGTTTCTTCTGTAATGAAATTTCAGTTCTGAATAGTAATTCCACAAGGTTGCGTGGCATTATCCGGTGACTTAAACAATCTGATTCTCTCTGCGATGTTATTGTGACTAGACTTGTTCTTACTGAGTGATTTGCTCATAGATTGGCAAGGTCACCTTTGCAATGCTTTTGCTACCCAGTGAGCCTTCAGAACGAGAAAGGAAGTTATTCTGAGATTCATTGATTTTCCCAAGTGCACTTCAGCAGGTCAATGTTATCGGAGGGGAAAAGGAAAATAATTCCCTTAAAAAAATCAACAAATACTGAAAGTATATACAGAAAAAAAAACCCAATTGAGTAAAATTGGGGAAATATAATGGGGGCAGAGGTTGTGGAGTTCAACAAATTTAGATCCTGTCATTCACACCTCTTATAGACAGATCTTTAATTTTTTTACTTGTCCCATTACCACTCCTACACTTCCTGCTGCCTCAGAAAAGCAGCCAGTATAATTAAGGACCCCAAGCAGCCCGGACATTCTCTCATCCATCTTCTTCCATCAGGAAAAAGATACAAAAGTCTGAGGACATGTATCAATTGACTCAAGAACAGCTTCTTCCCTCTAGCCATCAGAGTTTTGAATGGACTCACCTTGCATTAAGCTGATCTTTCTCTACACCCTAGCCATGACTATAGCATTATATTCTGCACCTTCTCCTTTCCTTCTCTATGAATAGTATGCTTTGTCTGTATAGCATGCAGGAAGCAATATTTTTCACTGTATACTAATACATGTGACAATAATAAATCAAATCAAATCGAATCCCTTTCGCCTTACATCATGAACCCTTTTGCCATTTAATCTCTCTAGCCCTCCACCCTATCACAGACCTTCCCTTTTGAACTTCTGCCCTGCTCTCACTTGATTAAAACCTATTACATTCCTGATTGTTATCAGTTCTGATAAAGTAAGCAGACCTGTGACCCTATTTCTCGCTCTCCTTCACCAATGCTGCCAGACCTGCTGAGTGTTTCCGGCATGTTCTGTTTTTATTTCAGGTTCCCCAGTGCCTGCTTTTGTATCGGAACTCCTTAAGGCATGCCTCTTTGGTCACGTTTCACTAGTTTATCCAAATATCTCTTTTATCCGATGATGCACTTGAGAAATGCTTCAAGTTGTAATATTTTGCTATGTCCAAGCTGCTCTATAGATGCAAGTTGTGCAAAGATTGTACCTCCTAGTTTGCCTCTGAACTTGGCCATATCTACCCATGATGTGGAGATGCCGGCGTTGGACTGGGGTAAACACAGTAAGAAGTCTCACAACACCAGGTTAAAGTCCAACAGGTTTATTTGGGAGCAAAAGCCACGAGCTTTCAGAGCGCTCGCTGCTCCTTTGTCAGGTAAGTGGGATCCCATTCACCTGATGAAGGAGCAGTGCTCTGAAAGCTAGTAGCTTTTGCTCCCAAATAAACCTGTTGGACTTTATCCTGCTGTTGTGAGACTTCTTATCATATCTACCCAGGACATCTCAAATAAATGGCCATGATAAGGATTCCACAGCATTGATGTTGTTTGACGGCTATTGCTATACTGGAGGCATTCATTTTGTATACTGTATCAATCTCTATTTTACAATAAATCATCTGCTGAGTTACATTCATTAACATTAATTAAAACTTGTACTCTAACTATTTGCCCCGCAGTTAAACCTTTATAAATCCCATTAGGTGATGGAGCTCTTCTCTACACATAAGTTTAGTCATTTTAACAGTAAGCTGAGACAGTAATCTTCCCACCAAGGTCATTCTTAAATATTTTTGAATAGCTATTGCATCAGGATTTATGCCCATGTGATTGCACAAGTCACCTTTCCTCAAACTGAGCTGTCCTCATTCAAGACTGCTTTCCATTTCCTTCTGTCAAGCCAATTTTCTATCCACTATACCGCTTCACCTCTAGCCATACACATCTGATGCGTTTGCCATAAATCCTGGTAAAAGACCATGCCAAACATTGCCTGAAGTGAAACGGCCCTAACCACATTTCCTTTATCGCGTCAATCACATCCTTCAACTCCAAGCAGAAAGATTGAGAGGAACGAGGTCAGGGAGTGATTTGAACACGAGGATGAGAGTTTTAAATTCGAGGTGTTTCTGGAAAAGGAGTCAATGTAGGTTTGTCCAACCAAAGCGTGAGGCCTATCCCATCGCTCTTCATGTAACTATAATTGTAACACTATATTCTGCATTCTCTCCTTTCCTTCTCCCCATATGTACCCTATGTTTGTATAGCACAATACTTTTCACTTTGTCCCAATACATGTGACAATAATAAATCAAATCAAACTAATACAAGAAACACTCCTCCTCCTTGTTTTTGATTCCGTGCTCCATTATTTAGCACTAGGTCCAAATACTTCTCCAAGGCAATTAAAATTTTCCAATTTGTTCTCTATTTTTGCTAAATGATTTTCAATATATTTTCAAATTTGATCCTCCTCAGTTCGGGTTTGATGATCCGGGGTTGTATTAACTAATTTTATGTTGCAAGCTGGTACATTAACTTCATTCTCTCTTGCCCCTTCCCCACTACATTAAATTTAATGATTTTCCATCATATGATTATTGGAAGTCACAAGCACTCCATCTGGGACTCCCTGATACACTGGGAAGTATCACTGTCACTATGGCTTCCGCCCTGTTCCTTTCCTTTTACACACCGGGCCAGGATGCAGTCTTGCACAATAATAATATCATACATTTTCTTCCTGTCTAATAGCTTGCTAATTGTTGCAAATGAAAATCTAGCTGCTTCCCATTCTATTTGTGACATAAATATTCGATTCTTTCAGAGCATATCAATCTTAAATTGTCTGGCTAATGTAATTTGCCAAATTTAATCCTGGTTAGTAATCAATAATGGCTCCCTGCTCATGATCTTGTGACCTTTCTGCTGTCTAGACATTGCTGCCTCCACTAATCAATATCTGGACTGGGGAATAACCGGAGAAACCATGACGACAGCTACACCGAGGCAGACATGTTGCCGACATATCTCTATTTTCATCTCCAAGTGTTATCCTCAATTATTCTAGAGTTCTGTTGTGTTTTTTTTTCATCAAGTAGGTGAGGAGGCAGGACCCAATTTTACCTCAGCTGGAATGAGATAGAGCCCTGTGCTCACCACACACACTAGCTATCTTTAGATTCATTCACGGGATCTGGGCGTCACTGACTGGACCAGCATTTATTGCCTATCCCTCATTGTCCTTCAACTGAGTGGCTTGTTAAATCATTTCAGGGGGCAGTTAAGAGTCAACCGCATTGTTGTGGATCTGGAGTTATAGATAGGCCAGGTAAGAGTGGCAGATTTCCTTCCCATTACTGAACCAGATGGGGTTTTTTTTTACAACAATCCTCAATGCCGGGAATGGAACCCGGGTCTGGCACTGTGAGGGGCAGCAGTGCTAACCACTGTGCTTGCATGCCTTTAATCCCATTTGGCCAGTTATTCATGAACAGCATCATCCTTTATGATCAGGGGCAATGCCAAGGATGCCCTGCTGGGGAGTTCCATTGTGGGGGGGGGGTTACCCAAATGTGTGGGGAGGGTTCCTCAGTGTGCTTACGTGTGGGGGGATGGGAGGAGAGGGGTGGTTCCCCTTATCCATGTGGGGATGGAATTGCCCTGGTGTGTGAGTGGGGCTCCCCTTTTCTTTATTGCCGTGTGTGTCTCTGTGTGTCTCTGTGTGTGTGTGTGTGTGTGTGTGTGTGTGTGTGTGTGTGCGCACGCACGTGTTGGGGGAATGGGGGGGTTACCATTACGTGTGGGAAGGGTTGCCCCAGTGTTTGTCTGCGTGTGGGGGTGGGGGGCGGAGGAGCAGTGGTGGTTCCCTTGGTGTGTGCGTATTTGTGTGTAGGGGGGAGGGTCCCTTATGTGTGTATTGGGTTGCCGTGACGACGTGTGTGTGGAGAGGGTCCCCCTTATCCATGGGGGGGGAAATTGCCCCTGTGTGTGTGTGTGTGGAGGTGGGAGGTAGGGGATTGGGGTTGGGGGGTGTGGGGGAGAGTTCCCTGTATCTGCGGGGGAGGGGAAAGTATCTTTTTACTGCAGAGCAGGGTTCTCCAGGACAGAATTGCCTGCTCTAGCAAGCCCAGCCTGACACTGTGATGGAGCGTGGGACACGCTCCCAGATTTCTTGCGCACGGAGTGGAGGGAAAACTCGAGTGTGCAGTTGGGGAGCCGCACGCTGGGTTTCTCGCTTCAGTCAGCGCTCAGTGCGCTGGGTGGAAAATTACACTCACTGCGACAGACTGAAACCCCTCTGTTATTTTGCCGAGTATACAGCAAGGTGAACCGGACTGCTAATGATGCAAACCATGAATAAAGGTTTTTGCCCCATTGATCGTGTTCCTTGTCTGAAAAACCACTGCAGTTATAGAGCTGCCACATTAGATATGGGACATTGCAAATGGATCTCCAGATACTCCTTGATTGGATGTGCCTTTTTGCAATGATCCTCAAAGGTTCTGAAGTTCTTCATCTGAGCAATTGAGAGGCACTCAGTGTTCTGTACAAACCTGATTCACAAACTTAATGTGCTTTTACAGGTCTGACATTCACAGCTTCGGGTTACTAATAAGAGGACAGCAGCAGAAATTCAAGTAGCCATCACAAGCTAAAGTAACATTGGCACCTTTTGGTGCAACACCCGCTTTGGGCCTGAATTTGCTTTGCTAATAACATACAGCTTAATAGTGTCTTCACAACTGATCCACTTCACATTCACTAAGAATGACTTCCCGATTAATATTTTACCTCAGAATATTTGTATACTTTAATGGAATTAATTGCCTCCCAGATTGCAAAATACCCAACTGACTTCAATAGATTTTCCGAGTTCACAATGGTTAGTAGCTGCTGACTTAATAATGAAGACCTTGTTATAAATATAAATGTAAGAGGCCAAAGAATTGCTTTTATAACATGGTTATACAATATTTTTCTTAAACCTCAAGTTAAGATCAATCTAATTGGTTTTGCCCATTGATGCAACCTCCGACATTGATCAATTGAAATATTAAACAGCAATAACAGTCACAGTCGTATCCCATTCTGGTGATTCCGGACATATGCTTACACAAATAGACCCTAGCAACTGTAAATTGATGAGATAGTTTATTGGACTGAGGGGGAAAAGCAGAGGGATATTGTGGAGGATTGGAAATGTCAGGGGGTCTAAAGATTGACATAAAGTTTATTTATTATTGTGACAAGTAGGCTTACATTAAACTGCAATGAAGTTACTGTGAAAATCCCTTGGTTGCCACACTCCGGCGCCTGTTTGAGTACACTAAGGGAGAATTTAGCATGGCCAATGCACCAAACCAGCATATCTTTCAGACTGTGGAAGGAAACTGGAGCACCCAGAGGAAATCCATGCAGACATGAGAAAATGTGCAAACTCCACATAGACAAGCTGGGAATGCGAACCCTGGTTCCTGGCGTTGTGAGGCAGCAGTGCTAACTGCTGTGCCACTGTGCCACCCTGTAGTGTAAGAGAGTTATAGCGGGATACAGTATTTGTTATACTATGGATCTAGCCAAATCGGCAACAATGATCGTTGCTGGTCCTGTTCTTGGAGAAGAAAAGCCATTAGCATCTCTCTTTTCAGATAAACAACTGGCTGGAACTGTATACTCAATGAAACTTTGCATTGTGAAAATAATTGTTATTCATTTCTGAGAAAATCTTACTGTATCTGGAAAGGATAATTACATTAAAATCATAGCAATGTAACAGATCATTACCATGGAAATCTGCCTGAGGTGTGATACATTAACATTTCAGACATTAGTTTAATATGTTTATCCCTCAAATACACAACTGTGTTATTAATTCATGATAAGATCCACTTTCTCTCTGAAAGGAATTACATCCATTTATCAGATATTGATCATCAGTTGTTTATGGATTTTTACATTCCCTGATATAGTCTGATTTACTCTTCACGTAAAGGTTTATTGCCCCATCCGAGCAATGGCTAGAGTTTTAAAAGTTTACTTATTAGTGTCACAAGTAGGCTTACATTAACACTGCAAATTTAGCACAGCCAATGTACCTAACCAGGATGTCTTTCAGACTGTGAGAAAAAACCCACGCAGACACGGGAGAACATGTAGTTTCTGCTTAGACAGTCACCCAAGCTGGGGATTGAACTTGGGTCTCTGACACTGTGAGGCAGCAGTGCTAACGACTGTGCTAACAGCCCATTAAGTCCATTCTTTAATACGAAGCTTTTTAAATGTTTTATCCCACTCAGCGGGATTTTTTGAGTGTTCAATTATCTTTGTCTCATTTTGAGTGTTCCAGCCAACTGCTTTAACAATGGAAGCATGAAGAAGCCAACTTGCAAACTCTTATCAAATAAAGGAAGAAGATAAAACATTTAAAAAGCTTGGTATTAAAGAATGGACTTATTGGACTGTTAGCACAGTGGACTGGGCTATGCACAGTAAGAAGTCTCACACCACCAGGTTAAAGTCCAAGGGGCACGGTAGCATAGCAGCAGTGCTAACCACTATGCTACCGTGCCCCTTGGACTCTAACCTGGTGTTGTGAGACTTCTTACTGTGCATACTGCAGTCCACTGTACTCTGCTGCTTCACAGCTCCAGGGACCTGGGTTCGATTCCCGGCTCACGTCACTGTCTGTGTGGAGTTTGCACATTCTCCTCGTGTCTGCGTGGGTTTCCTCCAGGTGCTCCGGTTTCCCCCCACAGTCCAAAGATGTGCAGGTTAGGTTGATTGGTAATTGCCCCTTAGTGTCCTGAGATGTGTAGGTTAGCGAGATTAGCGGGTAAAATACGTAAGGATATGGGGATAGGGTCTGGGTGGGATTGAGGTCGGTGCAGACTCGATGGGCTGAAGGGCCTCTTTCTGCACCGTAGGGTTCTATGATATAAAATATTGTGGAAGCTGGAATTTGAAACATGAACAGGGAATGCAGGGAAAACTCAGCAGGTCTGGCCTTGCCCCTCCAGCGTACAATCGCTGTGAGGCCAGTGTGGTTGGGATCCCAGAAGGAACCCATTCCTTCTATTGCAAGTTCCCAGCACTGCCCAAAAATCCACCAGTGGGGAAGTGTGAAATTCAGGCCCTTGTTGGAAAGACTCAGTGATCACAATGTGTTGCTGAGCATCACATTACTCTGTACTTCAGAACTGGAATGCTCCAAGTCTCTTCTGTCCAAGCTGTAGTTAGATAATATCAGTGTATTAGATGGCCAACAACAGACCAGAATAAGTGTTGCTGAATATGTGGCACTAATCTGTTGTGTAGTTCTATTATCTAGTAGAGTCGTTACAGTTACATAAAGTACTTAGTTCATGAATATTTAATATCACAAGAGGAGCTGTTATTACTATTTTGACTCAGAGAACTAGAATATACATAATATATTAGAAGAAAGAAAGAACAGTACAACACAGGACAGGCCCTTTGGCCTCCAAACCCGTGCCGATCATGATGCCCTAACTAAATTTAAAAAAAAACCTCCTGCCCTTACTCGGTCTGTATCCCTCTATTCCGTCCTTATTCATGTACCCATCAAGGTGCCTGTTAAATGTTGCTAATGTGCCTGCTTCCGTCACCTCTGCCAGCAGCGCGTTCCAGGCACCCACCACTCTCTGCGTGAAAAACTTTCCCAGCAGTTTTTCCCTTAAACTTTTCCCCTCTCACCTTGAACCTGTGCCCCCTTGTAATTGACACTTCCACTCTGGGAAATAGCCCCTGACTATCCAATCTTTCTATGCCTATCATAATTTTGTAGACTTCCATCAGGTCTCCCCTTAGTCTCTGTCTTTTGGGTGAAAGCAGTTCTAGTTTATTTAATCTCTCCTTGTAGTCAACACCCTCGAGACCAGGCAACACCCTGGTAAACCTTCTTTGCACTCTCTCCAAAGCTTCCATGTCCTTCTGGTAGTGTGGTGACTAGAGCTGTACACAATGGTGACCAGAACTGCAGGCATTAACAATGTAACACTTGATGTGAGCTCGAGTTAGGTACAGCAATTGCCCAGGTAAAGCAGTTTGAGAATTTTTGACCTACACCTGAATGATAATTTGTTTTCTCACTGTTGCTGCATCTGATGTGTACACGATGAGTTTGTATCAGAAATGGATAGTAAAGACTGAGCGAACAAGGAGAGGAATGGATTCGATGAGTTACTTTTTACTGGTGATTAAGTCCTTGTGGTTGGTGGACTCCTGGTGATAAGGTTTTCTAACAATGATGGATGTTGCTGTTTGTAGAAATAAAGAAACTTGATGCAAAGGTAATAGAGAAAACAACAAATTCTTTACCAACAGGAGTTCATTGCCAGCTGATTCATTCACAACATTGGATGCTGTTATAGCAGCAAATATCGCCCTCATTAAGGACGTAATTCCAAACTAAATGCCAAGCACAACAGCGTAGAATAACATTTCTCTGTGCTCAGTCTCACAGCTGCTAGCTGAGCGGGAAAGCAGAGACACGGGGCTCATTTCCAAAGTGAAGGAGAGGAAAAGAGATAGAAAGAGGATGTCAGTCTCAGTAAAGGGGTTTGAAGGGATTTGTTGTAGTGAGAGCTGGACAGAGGAGATAAACCCAAGCCCAAATGAATCATAGGCGGGATTTTCCGACCTCGCTCGTTCCAACACCGTAAATTCCTGCCCAAGATCAACAGACCGTTCCATTGTCTGCCCCTTGCCCGCTCCGATTCCCGTGGCTGGCGGGACAGTAAAATTCCGGTCTTGGAATCCCCACAGTGCAGAAATAGGCCATTCAGCCCATCGAACTGCACTGACAACAATCCCAAGCAGGCCCTTTTCCTGTAGCCCTACACATTTATCCTAGCTAGCCTCCCTGACACTAAAGGACAATTTAGCATGGTCAATCCACCTAACCAGTACATCTTTGGAGTGTGGAAGGAAACCGGAGCATCCAGAGGAAACACATGCAGATCCCACATAGACAGTGACCCAAGGCTGGGATTGAACCTGGGTCCCTGGCCTTGTGAGGGAGCAGTGCTAACCACTATGCCACCATGCCACCCAATGGCTCTTGAAAAAAAATAAGCTAAATAGAAGCATTTGATTTAAAAGAAGTTAACAGATGGATTACAATAAAGTCCTATGAATAATTATTAGCAAGAACGGAGAATGTTGGCAAAACCCAGCAACACCTGAATGGAGAGAAAACAGAGCCAACGTTTCGAGTCTGTTTGACTCTTCATTGGAACTAAGGGGAGGGAGATTGGGTTAGATATAAAACTATAACTCCGCTCTCTTCCTCTCTCCACAGATACTGCCTGACTTCCTGACCATATCTGGCATCTTCTGTTTTGAGTTTCAGATTTCCAGAATTCACGGTGTTTTGCTTTTAAAAACATGTCAGAAAATCCTCTCAAATCATCATCTTTTATTCCTGATGATAATTTGTACACAAGTGTTAATATATGGAAAAATACACATTGCTTTGTGAGATTTTGCAGCGATACAACAGATATTTGAAAAGACCAGAAGATCTGTGGGATTACCAATTATCTGACCTGCCGATAATACAAAACTAATTCCATCCTGGGAACTGCTTCTATTCATTGAAATGAAGCAAAGTTTATGAGTTCAAGTTTATTCATTCATTAGTCACAAGTAGGCTTATATTAGTAGTTAATAGCAATGAAAATCCCCTGGTTGTCACCCCTCCCCTCCTGTTGAGGTACATGAGGGAGAATTTAGCACGGCCAATCCAACTGATCAGCAGGTCTTTCAGGTTGTGGGAGGGAAAACGGAGGAAACCCACACAGACATGGGGAGAAGGTGCAGACTCCACACAGACAGTGACCCAAGCCAGGAATTGAACCCAGGTCCCTGGCGCTGTGAGGCAGCAGTGCTAACGACTCTACCACCGCACTGCCCAGTGTATTTATGAAGGGCAAATTTGCTAATTCATTACATTAACAGTGTGTGTTACCCACCTACCACTCACACTGGGGATTTGAACCATGTTTCAGTGTGATCTGCTGGTACTCACTCAGATGCAGCTGGTTTCACACCCTCATTCAGATAAGGCTGGAGTGACTGCCCTCACACCGAGAGTGCTGCAAACTCAGCTCTGAATGTCAAACAGTGAGAGAGAAATGGTTCAGCTGATGTGAGCAGCATTGCCAGAGCAGCAAGTCCCTGTGCAATGTTAGCTCGGAGTCACAGCACTCAGCAATCCTCGAGAGACTTCACTGCCCATGGCAACCTCATTGGAACCATCCATTTAACCTGTAGCTGCCACTCAGTGGGATTATATTTCTTCTAAGCACACTTGACGGTACCACAAGTCATCGCAGTGACAGCAGACCCATTTCTGACCCAGTAATACTCATAGAAACCTTTGCATTCCTGGGCACCTTTACTGATGAATGAATTGTGCTGCCTTCATCTTATGCTTAAGTCTCAGCAAGAAGCTACTGGTCAAAGAGATGGTTGGGGAGGGGGAGGTTGTGGGGCGGGGCAGGAGGGGTGCGGAGGAAGTGGTGGCTATTGGGTGGGGGGTTTTGGATGTGGCCAAAAATAGTTCCAGAGCCACGAAAGAGTCAATTTACCCAGGGCTCCAGGACTCCTGTGCGACCTCACCTGAAGTTTCACACCCCACAATGTTCTGTCCAGCCAAAATCTCTGGGAATAACTTCCTTCTTGTTCCAGTACCCGCCATTTTGAAAGTCGCTCAAGGATGTGGCCTCCGTCATCCCTTCCTCTTTCTCACCTATGGGCCGGCCCCTAACAAGATCATCTGAAAATGCAGCACTGGCCTTCTCCTGTACCTTTCCCTTTCCCACCTCTCTCAATCCCAAGTGATAGCCCAAGGCTTTCCTGATGGTTCGTCCCAAGTCAGCTGCATTGGGAAAACTGAAGCCATAGGGTAGGATCTGTCTCCCCCCTGGTGATGGGTTTCCCAGCAGAGGAGGTGATTAACAATTGGCCACCACAGGGACCTTTCAATCATGTCGATGTCTCTGGCATTTTGCATTGTTATGACACAGAGGTTACTCACCTTTACCTTGTGTACTAATCTGGTTAAAAATATTTGAGAAGATGTTGACTGTTCTTAATTAATGTTTAGCGGTTCATTAACATAGAGGCCCGGCACTCACTTTAAATGAATAATTACCAAAGTAATTTATTTAAGTAACCAGGAATTTTAACTAAACAAGGAATATATTAACTAAGATATGGTTTAACTGAAATGTTGTTCAAATAATACAAGGAACATTCATTACCAAAACAGCAATAACAGAATCTTAGTCACTCTCAAAAGAACTGTATACAACCAGGTCTCACAGTGTTCAGAAGTTTGGGATTCTTCCGTAGTTGTCCTCTGTAAGTGCTGTCTGATTTGGCACTTTTTCCTGGTTAGATGGTGAGTTATCTTAAGACCTATCTGAGGCTGGCAGAGTTAAGAACTGCTCTAGTTAATCTAACTGCCTTTAACTGCTTCAGGTGATCGGGGGCCCTGCTTCTGGTTGAACTCCTGGCTCTACCCCCGGTGGAACTGAACTCAAGGCAGTGGGGTTCCTTTTTACAATCTTAATGATCAATCAACATTCCTGTACTCGGGTTGGCCTGAGATTGATAACAACAAATTCAGACCTGATACGTTCCCTTTAGCTGAGTGTCTTCTTTAAACTCATAGGCTGGCAGAATGCAAAAGCCAGTTACCAAGTCAACCCTGATACTTGGTCCTTTTGAAACAAATGTTGCAGTCTGTGTGTACTCTGCACTTTAGCTCAGAGCTCAAACACAGCTTTTAAAGGGACACCGACTGTTTTCTTTCCTTTACAATTCTTTTATATCTTAACAAATTTAACTTCACAACAGCATGGTTCACCCACTGTATTAGCAAGCCCCTTTAAGAAGTGCAGTTTGGGTTGGGTCATGTGACCCATTCAGCCAATCGTGCCTAAGCGCAGGAATCCTGGAGTGAGTGCGGGCTCTTCCAGGCAGTCTCGGAGCCCAAGTTGATGGGTCAGCAGTATCTATCTTACTGTCTGTACATAGCGTTCTATTGTTAATAAACAGTTCTTTTTGTCACTCTACTGGATGGTTGCCACTGGTTCCAAGATATTCCAGGGTGGAACTATCTTCAGTGGGAAGTGCCAGAAAATCCCACCCATTGCCTTCAGTGCTTGCCACAAACCTCATTCCCCTCCCACCTTCTAAACTGAACCAGTCTTGAGCTGAGCTTCCAGTCCCATATCATCTCCTTCCTAAAGACACCAATGCTGACTTCCGTAATATAACCATCTCCAACTCTGCCTCAATCTCCTATCCGTGTTTCTGTTACTTCCAGACTCAATTATCCCACTGCAGTCCTGGTCAGCTGCTCCAAACCTCCAAGCATGGAACTATTTCAAATTTCTGCTGCTTTTATTTATTTTTTATTCATTCGTGGGGCATGGGCATCGCTGGCTGGCCAGCATTTATTGCCCATCCCTAATTGCCTGAGGGCAGCTGAGAGTCAACCACATTGCTGTGGCTTTGGAGTCATACGTAAGCCAGACCGGGTAAGGACGGCAGATTTCCTTCCCTAAAGGACATTAGTGAACCAGATGGGTTTTTCCGACAATGGTTTCATGGTCACCAGTAGATTCATAATTCCAGATAGTTTTTATTGAATACAAATTCCACCATCTGCCATGATGGGTTTTGAACACGGGTCCCCAGAACATTAGCTGAGCCTCTGGACTAATAGTCAGGCAATAATACCACTAGGACATCAAGTCCCCTAACCCTAAAACAGCTCCAGTGCTCACTGACCTGCATTAGTTCCCAGTCCGACAGCTCCTCAATTCAGAAATCACCTCCTCGTGTTCAAATCCCTTCATGTCCTCATCCTCCTCAATCATGTAACCTCATCCAAATCTGCAAGAACACTGCCCCTGTCTAACTCTGACATCCCTCGCATCCTTCACCCCAGAAATGGCGGACGTGCCTTCGACAATTCCTGGAATTCTCTCCTTAAACCCAATCCCCATTTCTCTCCTCCTGTTAAAATGCTTCTTAAAACATGTCCTTGTACGTCCTTCTTAGACTTGGTGCCAGCTTTAATCTCTTGAAGTATCCTGGGCGATGTGGTGGCACAGTGGTTAGCATGGCTGCCTCACTGCGCCAGGGTCCCTGGTTTGATTCCCGGCTTGGGTCATTGTTGGTGTGGAGTTTGCACATCTTCCTCGTGTCTGCATGGGTTTTTCGGGGTGCTCCGATTTCCTTCCACAGTCTGAAAGACGTGCTGGTTAGGTGCATTGGCCGTGCTGAATTCTCCCTCAGTGTCCCCGAACAGGCGCCGGAGTGTGGCGACTAGGGGATTTTCATAGTAACTTCATTGCGGTGTTAATGTAGGCCTACTTGTGACACAAATAAATAAACTTTAAAAATCGTTATGCTAAGTTTGCTATATAAATGCAAGTGTTTGTTACACTGAGGCAGAGCAACATGAGTTGATTGGAAAGACTGTTTGATTTTCAGGACCATTGTCTCCCAAGGTCAGCAATGCAGTAAGCCTGGCAGCAGGGGGCAGCCAAGTTCAGCACAGGGCACACAGGGCATTCACTACGGCTAATTCACTGAACTAAATACTCGTTGTACATGATGTGAGGCCGTGTTTATCAAACTGCGACACACAAACTGGTGGAGGCTGCTGGACCTTAAAGACAAACTTACGACTCCCTCAATACTTCCCAAGACCAGGGCCCACCCAGATCCTGAGGTTATTCATTAGCTTGTGGGATCTTACTGAGCACAATATGGCTGCTGTTTAGCAGTGACTAAATTTCAGAAGTAACCCCTCATTTCCCAGGTGTTGCAGGACACGATAGAAGGTGAAACACTCAATGAACAAGTATACCTACACAAGTTACTCTTTCCCCAGAACAAGGGGAGCGTCCAGCACTATCCTGCCCCTCTCTCCATTTTCCAGACAGCAGCACTGCTCTGCACAGATCAGTTGACACACGCAGTTGTCTCTCTCTCTCTCTCAATCCAACACATGAAGTGCGGGATTTCCCCAAATATCTGGAGTATCAGTGACACAATCTCATCACTGAATGAATGAAATCAAATATTACAGAATCCCTACAGTGCAGAAGGAGGCCATTCAGCCCATCGAGTCTGCATCGACCACAATCCCACCCAGACCCTATTCCGTAACCCTGCTAATCCTCTAACACTAGGATCAATTTAGCATGGCCAATCAACCTAACCCGCACATCTTTGGGAGGAAACTGGAGCACCTGGAGCAAACCCTCTCAGACACGGGGAAGACGTACAAACCCCACACAGACAGTGAATGAGGCTGGAATTGAACGTGGGTCCCTGGCGCTGTGATGCAGCAAAGCTAAGCACTGTACCACCCATTTTCCCTACAGTCAATTATAATGGAAACATGTAGAGGCACCATAGACAGTGCCAAAAGAATGTTCATGGAGAGGTTACAACTATCAGGAAAGGTTGAACAGGTTGGGGTTCTTTTTCCAGGAATAGAGAATGCTGCGAGGTTATCTGACTGAGGGTTTTAACATTATGAAGAGGTTCAAATGGTGGATGTGGAGAAAATGTGAGGAGATCAGAACCCCTGTCCATGAATAGCTAATGAAACTGTTATGGAAATTAGAGGAAAACTCTGAAGAGAGTGTGGAGATTACAGAGAGATGAAGGAGTGCGAGGCAACATGGAATGCTCTTTCAGCGAGCCAGTGTGGATTTGATGGATCGAATGGCCTCCTTCTGCACTATAAAGATACTCGGGTGAGGATGTGTAACTACTACATGCACGATTGAGGTCAGTGATATGAATATAGTTAAGGAAAATCAGATGAAAACATGAGGGGAAAAAGGAATAGCTCGGAGGACATGAAATAATAGGCTGGTATTTTACAACCTCGCTTGGGTGAGATTCCGCTCAACGCCAATGGAGAAATGTGTTCTGTGACCCCAATCGGGGCAGGTGAGGTGGTAAAATTGCGTCATGTGATGCAGAATGAAACCAATGGTGTGGGTCCAATCCCAATACCAGCAGAGATATTTCATTGAGGGCTTGTCTCCTTGCTTTGTCCCTAAGCTTGTGGAGCGGTGCCCACACCTCCTCAAGCCATGAGTTACCAAAATTGCCCCTCTCCAGCAGAGAGGGACAAACCCCTGTGGTCTTTTGAGACCAGAGCTGAGATGGTGGCTGAAATTTTCTGTCCTCGCACCAGGCTGGGATTTTCCGGTGCTGCTTTGAGCGGATCGAGCTTTGGCTGGAATGCCAAATTTTCCATTCTTGCCCGCGATGGACTCCGTCACGGACAAGACCGGAGAATCCCACCCAAAATCTTCTGTTAAAAACAATCACACTTTAGATTCAGAATGCTGGGTGTATTCTTACAGCTCTGTGTGCGATTGCTAGCCGATAGACTGAGGTTATAACTTGGCACTTGACTGCAGTGCGACAGTGAATGTGGCACCCCAGGATATATATTCACGTAACAACTTGTCCCTAGCTCTTTATGAATAATGCAATAAATAACAGAGGGGGAGGAGGCTGATGTGGAGCAGATACACTAACATAGAATTGTTGGGCTGATGGCCTGTTACTATGCTGAGAATATTTACTAAAACTGCAGCACCTTGTTGTTCTGTTAAAATCAACATAAAACCATTTGAAAACAGTATGCTTCCTGAAATTAAGACTACAAATTGAAACCAAACCACCCTGTTAAAGTTCCACAACACGTGCATTACTGACGTTTTACTATCATCTAAAAAGGAAATGTAAAACACAGGAGAATGAGAACTGTCCATTTTGTGTCTTGTCAAGTATTGTTTCATAAACCTTCAACACCCATTCATCCACCACTGGGACACACTGGGAGCAATGTGTGCCATCTACAAGATGGCACTGCAGTAGCTCACATTCCTCTTTGACAGCACTGGAGATTAGCACCCCGTCTACAAACATCCATTCCTTCCACCACTGACACTCAGTAGCAGCAGTGTGTACTATCTACAAGATACACTGCAGCAATTCACCAATGATCTTTAGACAGCACCTTCCAAACACACAATCACTCCCATCTAGAAGGACAAGGGCAGCAGATACATGGGAAAACCACCACAAGCACGTTCCCCTCCAAACCACTTACCATCCCGACTTGGAAATATATTGCTATCCTTTTGCAGTCACTGGGTCAAAATCCTGGAATTCCCTCCCTAACGGCATTGTGGGTCAACCCACAGCACGGGGACTGCAGCGATTCAAGAAGGCAGCTCACCACCACCTCCTCAAGGGGTAACTAGGGATGGACAATAAATGCTGGCCCAGCCAGCGACACCCATGTCCCATGGGTAAATATAAAAATGTGTTTTAAGTCACAATATGGAGCAGATGATTTAGGACTGAGAAAAATGTCTTCACTCAAAGGATAGTAGTCTTTGAAATTCTGTGCCAAAGAAAGCTGTGGAGGCCAAGTCACTGAATGTGTTCAAGAAAGAGAGAGATACATTTGTAGATTTTAATGGTATCAAGAGGTTTGGGGAGAAAGTGGGAGTACGGCACTGTGAGAGAGGATCAGCCATTGTCACATTAAATGATGTAACAGGCTTCAAGGGCCAAATGGCCCACTCCTGTTCCTAGTTTCTCTGTCACAGCTTAGGTAATTACAGTCTAATAGCTTTCCTTTCCCACCATTATTTGCTGTGAATCTCTGCACCGTGAGCTTTTCAGCCTGTTCCTCGCAGCTTTCCTCATCTCGAACATTGCTGTTCAAAGTCACCTTCGTGCCAAGGTTAGATTAGAAAAAATATCCTGGCATTTGTTTCAGTTGTAGAAGATCCTTAGAATCCAAAGCTGTGTTAAACATTCCCTAAATGATTACTTGGCTCAAAGTCAGCAGCTTTGCTCTGAAAATTTATTTATCATGAAAAGGGGAAGCAGCGAAAGAAACACAAATTCCTGGGCTGGAGGAACGTAGCCAGCTTATACCATGTAAATGTCCTTTGATAATTAATTGTTTGAATAAAAGGTTTTGATGGCCAGAGCAAGTAGCATTGAAGCTTATTTATAATGCCCTTTAGCATGGTAAAACATCCTGCCGAGCTTCACAGAAGTATTATCGAACAGTCTTCAACACTGAGTTACTGATGGAGATTTTGAGACAGCGGGCAAAACATTTTGTCTAAGAATTACATTTTGACAAGAAGAATGGGTGATCTGGAGGATTAGAGATTGAGGGAGGGAATTCTAGTGTTTAGGTTTAGGGTTAAGGTTCGGGTTAGGATTTTTTTTAAAGTTTATTTATTAGTGTCACCAATAGGCTTACATTAACACTGCAGTGAAGTAAAATGAAGTGAAAATCCCCTAGTCGCCACATTCCGGCACCTGTTTGAACATAAGAACATAAGAAATAGGAGCAGGAGTAGGCCATCTGGCCCTTCGAGCCTGCCCCGTCATTCAATAAGATCATGGCTGATCTGTCGTGGCTCAGTTCCACTTTCCGGCCCTCTCCCCATAACCCTTAATCCCCTCTCTTATCAAAAACCCATCAACCCGCTTCTTGAAAATATTTAGCGAGGCAGCCTCCACCACTTCAACGGGTAGAGAATTCCAGAGATTCACCACCCTTTGAGTGAAGAAGTTCCTCCTCAACTCCGTTCTAAAACGCCCCCCCTTTATCTTGAGGCTGTGCCCCCTAGTCCTACTGTCTTTTTTGAGCGGGAAGAGTCTCTCCACCTCTATCCTATACATCCCATTCATCATCTTATACGTCTCAATGAGATCTCCCCTCATTCTTCTAAACTCCAACGAGTACAAGCCTAGTTTATTCAGCCTCTCCTCATAGCTCAACCCCCTCAACTCCGGTATCAGCCTAGTAAACCTCCTCTGCACTCCCCCCAAGGCCAAAATATCTTTGCGCAGGTGCGGCGCCCAAAACTGCACACAGTACTCCAGCTGCGGCCTCACCAATGCCCTATACAGCTGCAGCAAGACCTCCCTACTTTTATATTCAATCCCCTTCGCTATGAAGGCCAGCATCCCATTCGCCTTCCTGACCACCTGCTGCACCTGCAAGCTGGGTTTTTGCGACTCATGCACAAGGACCCCGAGGTCCCTCTGCACCGTCACCTGCTGCAGTTTTTCGCCCCGTAAGTAATAGTCCTTCCTACCATTCTTCCTACCAAAGTGGACCACCTCACACTTGCCAACATTAAATTCCATTTGCCATTTCCTGGCCCATTCACCCAGCCTATCTAGATCCTTCTGCAGACTCTCCACACCCTCCGCACAATTTGCCGTTCCCCCAATCTTGGTGTCATCCGCAAATTTCGACACCATACACTCGGTTCCCTCCTCCAGATCATCTATATAAATGGTAAAAAGTTTGGGTACACCGATGGAGAATTTAGCACGACCACTGCACTCGTCTTTTAATCATTCATGGGACATGGGTGTCACTGGCTGGCCAGCATTTATTGCCCATCCCTAGTTGCCCTTGAGAAGGTGGTGGTGAGCTGCCTTCTTGAATCGCTGCAGTCCCCGTGCTGTGGGTTGACCCACAATGCTGTTAGGGAGGGAATTCCAGGATTTTGACCCTGTGACTGCGAAGGAACAGCAATGTATTTCCAAGTCAGGATGGTAAGTGGTTTGCAGGGGAACTTGCAGGTGGTGGTGTTCCCATGTATCTGCTGCCCTTGTCCTTCTAGATGGAAGTGGCCGTGGGTTTGGAAAGTGCTGTCTAAGGATCTTTGATGAATTGCTGCAGTGCATCTTGTGGATAGTGCACCCTGCTGCCACTGAGTGTCGGTGGTGGAGGGAGTGGATGTTTGTAGATGTGGTGCCAATCAAGTAGGCTGCCACGTCCTGGATGGTGTGAAGCTTCTTGAGTGTTGTTGGAGCTGCATCCACCCAGGCAAGTGGGGAGTATTCCATCACACTCCTGACTTGTGCCTTGTAGATAGGCTTTGGGGAGTCAGGAGATGAGTTACTTGCCATTGTATTCCTAGCCTCTGTCCTGCTCTCGAGTCCAGTTGAGCTTCTGGTCAATGGTAACTCTAAGGATGTTGACAGTGGGGGATTCAGTGATAGTTACACCATTGAATGTTAAGGGTTAGAGCGGTGGTTAGAGTGTCTCTTATTGGTAATGGTCATTGCCTGGCATTTGTGTGGCATGAATGTTACTTCCGCTTGTCAGCTCTGCCTGGATATTGTCCAGATCTTGTTGCATTTGAACATGAACTGCTTCAGTATCTGGGGAGTCACAAATGGTGCTGAACATTGTGCAATCATCCCACTTCTGAACTTATGGAGGGAAGTTCATTGATGAAACAGTTGAAGATGGTTGCACCTCAGGAACTCCCCTGAGGGACTCCTGCAGAGATGTCGTGGAGCTGAGATGACTGACCCTCCACAACCACAACCATTTTCAACTCCGATACCCGCTGACTCCAGTTTCACTAGGGCTCCTTGACGCCACACTTACTCGAATGTGGTCTTGATATCGAGGGCTGTCACTCTCACCTCACCTCTGGAATTCAGCTCTTTTTGAACCAAGGTTATAATGAGGTCAGGAGCTGAGTGACCCTGGTGAACCTGAACTGGGCATCACTGAGCGGGTTATTGCTGAGCCGGTGCTGCTTGGTCGCACTGTCGATGACCCCTTCCATCACTTTACTGATGATCGACAGCAGAACATAAGAACATAAGAAATAGGAGCAGGAGTAGGCCATCCAGCCCTTCGAGCCTGCCCCGCCATTCAATAAGATCATGGCTGATCTGTCGCTGCTCAGTTCCACTTTCCCGCCCTCTCCCCATAACCCTTAATCCCCTCTCCTATCAAAAACCCATCAACCCGCTTCTTAAAAATATTTAGCGAGGCAGCCTCCACCACTTCAACGGGCAGAGAATTCCAGAGATTCACCACCCTTTGAGTGAAGAAGTTCCTCCTCAACTCCATTCTAAACCGCCCCCCTTTGATCTTGAGGCTGTGCCCCCTAGTCCTATTGTCTTTTTTGAGCGGGAAGAGTCTCTCCACCTCTATCCTATCCATCCCATTCATCATCTTATACGTCTCAATGAGATCTCCTCTCATTCTTCTAAACTCTAACGAGCACAAGCCCAGTTTATTCAGCCTCTCCTCATAGCTCAACCCCCTCAACTCCGGTACCAGCCTAGTAAACCTCCTCTGCACTCCCTCCAAGGCCAAAATATCTTTGCGCAGGTGCGGCGCCCAAAAATGCACACAGTACTCCAGTTGCGGCCTCACCAATGCCCTATACAGCTGCAGCAAGACCTCCCTACTTTTATATTCAATCCCCTTCGCTAAGAAGGCCAGCATCCCATTCGCCTTCCTGACCACCTGCTGCACCTGCAAGCTGGGTTTTTGCGACTCATGCACAAGGACCCCGAGGTCCCTCTGCACCGTCGCCTGCTGCAGTTTTTCGCCACGTAAGTAATAGTCCTTCCTACCATTTTTCCTACCAAAGTGGACCACCTCACACTTGCCAACATTAAATTCCATTTGCCATTTCCTGGCCCATTCGCCCAGCCTATCTAGATCCTTCTGCAGACTCTCCACACCCTCCGCACAATTTGCCGTTCCACCAATCTTGGTGTCATCAGCAAATTTCGACACTCTACACTCGGTTCCCTCCTCCAGATCATCTATATAAATGGTAAATAGCTGAGGCCCCAGCACCGACCCCTGGGGCACCCCACTAGTCACCATCCGCCAATCCGAATAGCACCCGTTGACCCCCACTCTCTGCCTCCTATTTGACAACCAATCCTCTATCCACGCTAACACCCTACCCCCAACTCCATGTCCCTCGACCTTCTGCAATAACCTCTTGTGAGGCACTTTGTCAAACGCCTTCTGAAAATCTAGAAAGACCACATCCACCGGCTCTCCTCTATCCACCGCCCTAGACACATCCTCATAGAACTCCAGTAAATTTGTCAGACACGACTTCCCTTTAATGAAACCGTGCTGCGTCTGCTCTATCAAGCAATTCCCTTCAAGATGCCTTGCAATTTCCTCCTTAATGACAGATTCTAACATTTTACCTACCACAGATGTTAAACTAACCGGCCTATAATTCCCTGCCTTTTGCCTGGCACCCTTCTTAAACAACGGCGTAACATTAGCCGTTTTCCAATCATCCGGCACTTCCCCGGAATCCAGTGACGTTTGGAAAATAACCACCAAGGCATCCACTATCACCTCCGTCATTTCTTTCAGAACCCTCGGATGCATTCCATCCGGTCCTGGGGACTTGTCCACAATCAGCTCCTCCAGTCTGTCGAGCACCGCCTTTCTAGTAACAGTAATGTCATTAAGACCCTCCAGTCCTACCACCTTTCTATCGCTAACACCCGGCAAATTATTCACGTCCTCCTCCGTGAAGACAGAAACAAAAAAGTTATTCAATACCTTAGCCATATCCCCATCCCCTACCACTAGGCCCCCCTTCTCATCCTCTAAAGGACCAACATTCACCCTAGCCAGCCTCTTCCTTTTTATATATTTATAAAAACTCTTGCTATCCTTTTTTATATTAAGCGCTAGCCCAGCTTCATAGTTTCTCCTACCCTTCCTTATCAACTTCTTTGTCAATCTTTGTTGACATTTAAACCTCTCCCAATCCTCTTCTCGCCCACTACTCTTAGCTACTCTAAATTCCTCCGCTTTTAGTTTAACACTTTCCTTCACCTCCTTCGTTATCCACAGCTTATTACCTCTCCTCCTACTATCCTTTTTGACCATCGGAATAAATTTCCGTTGAGCACCAAGAAAGATCTCCTTAAAGATCCTCCACTGCTCCTCAACAGACCCTCCCTCCAACGCGCTCTCCCAGTCCACATTCGCCAATTCTTCTCTCATCCTACCGTACTCCCCTCTATTCAAACAAAGGACGCGTGTCCGGGAACCCACTTTCTCCTCCTCCATCTGCACCAGAAACTCCACCATACAATGATCACTCTCCCCAAGAGGATCCTTCACCACAAGGTCCCTAATTCTACCCGCTTCATTACATAGCACCAGATCCAAGATAGCTCGTTCCCTCGTCGGCTCCAACACACACTGTTCGAGGAAACTATCCCGGCAGCATTCCAAGAACTCTTCCTCGAGCCCCCCATGTCCAACATGGGTCAACCAATCAATATGCAGATTGAAATCCCCCATAACTACGGCCGTCCCATTCCTGCACGCCGCACTTATTTGCGCGTTAACAGCCCGCCCCATCTCCAGATCATTATTCGGGGGCCTATAGACGACACCCACCAGCGTCTTCCTCCCTTTGCTGTTCCTAATCTCCACCCACAACGATTCCACCCTCTGCTCCTTGGCTCCAATATCATCCCTTGCTACCACCGTGATGCTATCCTTAATCAGCAGAGCTACGCCCCCCCCTTTTCCCTCCTGCCTATCCTTCCTAAACACTTGATAGCCCTGTACATTCAGCTCCCAGTCCCTGTCACCCTGCAGCCACGTCTCTGTAATGGCCACCAGATCGTATCCATTTGTGTCGATCTGCGCCATCAGCTCATCCACTTTATTCCGAATGCTTCGTGCATTCAGATAAAGTGCTTTCATCCCAGCCTTCACCTGGACCCTATTTGCCGTAACGCCACCAACTATACTCACGCCCCCTACTCCCTCTATTATTGGGACATCCTCGGCCTCTTCCCTTACATGTACACTCTCCTTAACTTTAGACCTCGTAAGGTCACCTACCCTCACACCCTCCCCCCCCCTAATTAGTTTAAAGCCCTGTCTACAGTCCTCTTTACTTGATTCGCCAGAACTCTGGTCCCAGCACGGTTCAGACCAACCCCATCCCTCCCGAACAGGTCCCACCTACCCCAATACTGGTGCCAATGCCCCATAAATTCAAACCCATTCCTTCCACACCAATCCCTGAGCCACCCATTCACTTCCTTAATCCTGTCAACCCTACGCCCATCTGCACACGGTTCAGGCAGTAGCCCAGAGATAACCACCTTGTCGGTTCTACTTTTTAATTCCATTCCCAGCTTTTCATACTCCCTCCCCAGATCCTCAGTCTGCATTTTGCTTACGTCGCCGGCACCCACATGAACCACAACGACCGGATTCTCACCCTCCCACTCCAGGTTCCTCTGCAGCCCAGCTGCGACATCCCGTACCCGAGCACCAGGCAGACAACATACCCTTCTGTGCACTTTGTCATTGTGACAAAGGACAGTGTCAATACCCTTCACCCCACTATCCCCAATAACTACTACGTTCCTTTTCCCCTTCTCTTTGCCTATGTCCTGCTGCAGCACTGTACCGTGTGCAGCTTGCTCACCAAACTCACCTGCCTCGTTCTCGTCCAACTTGGAACAGTAGACTGATTGGACGGTAATTGGCCAGGTTGGATTTGTCCTTTTTTTTGTGTACAGAATGAACCTGGGCAATTTTCCACGTTGCTGGGTGGTAGATGCCAGTTTTGTAGGTGTGCTGGAAGAGCTTGGCTGGGGGAGCGGCAAGTCCTGAAACAGAAGTCTTCAGTACTATTGCCGGAGTGTTCTCAGGGCCCGTAGCCCTTGCAGCATCCAGTGCCTCCAACTGTTTCTTGGTATCACGTGGAGTGAATTGAATTGTCTGGAGACTGGCATCTGAGATGTTGGGGGTCACTGGAGGAGGTCGAAATGGGCCATCCGCTCGGCGGTTCTGGCTGACGATTGTCGCGAATGCTTCAACCTCACCTTTGCACTGATGTGCTGGGCTCCTCCATCACTGAGCATGGGGATATTGGTGGAGCCTCCTCCTCCAGTGAGTTGTTTAATTGTCCACCACCATTCACGGCTGGATGTGAAAGGACTGCAGTGCTTAGATCTGATCTGTTGGTTGTGGGATCCCTTAGATCTATCACATGCTGTTTTTTGCCATTTGATAAGCAAGTAATCCTGTTTGGTGCCTTCACCAGGTTAATACCTCATTTTTAGGTTTGCCTGGTGCTGCTGCTGGCATACCCTCCTGCATCTTCCATTGAACCAGGATTGATCCCCTGCCTTGATGGTAATGGCTGAGTGGGGGATACGCCGGGCTATAAGGTTACAGATTGTGCTGGAGTTCGATTCTGCTGCTGTTGATGGCCCACAGTGTCTCATGGATGCCCAGACTTGACTGGCTGGATCTGTTGGAAGTGTGTTCCATTAGCACGGTGATAGTGCCACACAACACGATGGAGGTTATTCTCAATGTGAAGGTGGGACTTCATCTCCATAAGTACTATGTGGTGTCACTCTTACCGAAACGGTTATGGACAGATGTGTCTGCAGCTGGCAGATTGGTAAGGATGAGGTCAAGTATGTTTTCCCCTCTCGTTGGTTCCTTCACCCCCTTGCTGTAGACCCAGTCTATCCTTTAGGACCCCACCAGGTCAATCAGTAGTGCTGTTGCTGAGCCACTCCTGGTGGTGAACATTGAAATCCCCCACCCAGAGTATATTGTATGTCCTTGCCACCCTCAGTGCTTCCTGCAAGTGTTGTTCAACAGGGAGGAGAACTGAGTCATCAGCTAAAGGAGGATGGCACCAGTAAGAGGTTGACCAGCACTTCTTTTGACTGTGGGAGGAAACCAGAGCACCCGAAGGAAACCCATGCAGAAACACGGAGAACGCGCAAGCTCCACACAGACAGCGACCCGAGCCGGGAATTGAACCCAGGTCCTTGGCGCTGTGAGGTAGCAGTGCTAACCACTGTGCCAATGGGGTTAGAGTTAGGCTTAGGGTTAGGGTCAGGCAGCTGAAGACATGAATGCCAGTGGTGGAGCAGAAATGAAGGAGTGCAGGGATCCTCGCTGGAGGAGATGGGAAAGGTAAAACCAAGGGTGGGTTTGTCACCGAGGGTGAGAGTTTTCAAAAGGAGGTGTTACCCTAACCAATGTAGATGGGTGAAGTTAGAATAAGGGCAGCAGAGTGTTGGCTGATTGTAATAATTTACACTGAGTTAGAATGGGGGGAGATGGGCAGAGGGTGATGGCTATTTGAGTCAATTAGTCATTCAGATAACTGCAGCAATGTTAACAGTTAAATAATTGCTCCCAATATTGATTTTCCTTGGAGTATTCTGACTGTTGGCAGCTTTACCAGCTTGCAAAGTCCTCCAGGCTATTTCAGGTGATGAAGGAAACAGTAGCCAATTAATTTCTTCCAAAGTTCAATCTGTCACTGATCCAACCATAATGAATCGTGTAATTGGAACCATTCTCTCCAGCAGTAAAGTGTACAAACAATGCACTTCTTGATGAACAGTTCTAGAGGGACCCAGTTGGGATACTACCAGCTCTTTGAATTTAAAGATATTTCTCAATGCAGAGAGTGGTGAGAAGACGGAACTCAGTACCACAGGGGGTTGTTGAGGTGCATTGTATAGTTGCATCTTAGGTGAAAGTAGATAAGCAAATGAAGAGTAGGGAACAGAATGCTGAAGTTATCATAGTATTATAGAATCCCTACAGTGCAGAAGGAGGCCATTCGGCCCATTGAGTCTGCACCGACTCTCCAATAGAACATCTCACCCAGACCCTATCCCCATAAACCACATATTTACCCCACTAATTCACATAACCTACATATCTTTGGACACTAAGGGCAATTTTAGCATGGCCAATTTCCCTAACTTGCACATCTTTGGACAGTGGGAGAAAACTGGAGGAAACCTACACAAACATGGATAGAACGGGCAAACTCTACACAGACTGCCACCGGAGGCCGGAATTGAACCCGGGTCCCTGGCACTGCGAGGCAGCAGTGCTTACCACTGTGCCACCGTACCACCTTTTAGTTAAGGGATGACGGGAGGAAGCCTGAGTGAAATAGGAGTGTCCAACTGGCTGTTTCTGTGCTGCATATCCAATGTAAAACAGGTTGAGGGTGGAGTTAAGCAGGCACGGAGGAGGTGCCTGTACCATCATCATATTGACAGGACCTGATGTGCCCACCTGAATCGACAGGGGACCCACGGCTCAACAGCAAATCAGGCCCTATTGGATTTTCCAAAAAAGAAGTGGACGGATTCTACCAAACAGTGAAGAGGAAGAAAAGCATCTGGTAAGAGGTGTATCTGTGAGGCCAGGAAGAACAGCTTGGTGAATTTAAGATGAAGCTTCAAAATTATGGTTTTTACTTGTGGGCCATGAGCCTCACTGGCTGGGCCAGCATCTATTGCCCATCCCTATTTACCCTCGAATTAAATGGCTTGCTTAGCCATTTAAGAGGACAGATGAGATCCAACCACGTGGATCTGGAGTCATATATAGGGTAAAGATGGCAGATTTCCTTCCCTAAAGAATATTAGTGGACTCAATTGTCCACACCTGTCCTCACCTATGCACACCTGTCCACGTCTGACCTCACTTGTCCATACCTGTCCTCACCTATGCACACCTGTCCACGTCTGACCTCACTTGTCCTTACCTATCTGTACCTGAAAAACGCCTGTCCTCACCTGTGCACACCTGTTCTCAACTGTGCACACTTGCCCACACCTGTCCTCATCTGTGCACAACTGTACATACCTGTCTACACCTGTCTACACCTCTGCACACCTGTCCACACCTATGCACACCTGTCCTCAGCTGTCCACACCTGTGCACACTTGTCTACACCTGTCCTCATCTGTGCACAACTGTACACACCTGTCTACACCTGTGCACACCTGTCCTCACCTGTCCACACTTGTCTATACCTGTCATCACCTGTCCATACCTGTCATCACCAGTTCACACCTGTCCTCACCTGTGCACACCTGTCCACATGTCTCCTTTTATGACCAGCACCAAACTTAGTTTGATAATAACTTTAAATAAGCATCTTGTGATGTTTTGACTATGTGAAAGGTGCTAAATAAATGCAAATAGTGCAGCTGTTGCTGAGGTAGTTTTTTAAAATCTTCAATCACTGGTATAGGGTAATCCCACAACCAGCAGATCAGATCTGAGCTCTGAGGTCCAGCTGTGAATGGTGGTGGACAATTAAAGACTCCACAAATATCCCCATTCCTTAACAATGGAGCAGTCCAGCAAACCAGTGTACAAGACAAAGCTGAAGCATTTACAGCCATCGACAGCCTGGATAATCCATCTCATCCTCCTCCTGCGAGGGGTAAAGTCAATCAGCCAGTCTTCAGCCAATTCGATTCACTGCTTGTGATAGCAAGAAACTGCTGCAGACTCTGGATATTGCAAAGGCTGTGGTCCCTGACAATATTCCAGCAATAGTACTGAAGATCTGTGCTCCAGAACTCGCCGTTCCCCTAGCCAAGCTGTCCCAGTACAGCTACAATGCTGGCATTTACCCAGCAATGTAGAAAATTGCCCAGGTACATTCTGTACCCAGGATAAAGAACAATCCAACGCAGCCGATTACCTTCCTATCAGTCTACTCTCCATATCAGTAAAGTGAGGGAACTTGTTGTTAACAATGCAACAAGCAGCACCTACTCAGCAATAACCTGCTCAGTGATGCCCAGTTTGGGTAACGCCAGCTCCTGACCCCATTACAGCTTTGGTTCAAACCTAGGCAAAAGAGCTGAATTCCCGAGGTGAGGTGAGAGTGACAAGGCAGCAATTGACCGATTATGGCATCAACGAGCACTAGCAAAACTGGAGCCAATGGGAATCAGGGGGACAATCCTTTGCTGGTTGCAGTCATACCCGGCACAAATGATGATGGTTTTGGTTGTTGGGGGTCTGTCATCTCAGCTCCAGGGCATTGCTACAGGAGTTCCTCAGGGTAGTGTCCTATGCCCAAACATCTTCACCTGCTTTATCAATAACCTTCTTCCGTCATAACGTGGGAAGTGGGGATGTCCACTGATGACGAGAGCGGCACAGTGGCACAGTGGTTAGCACTGCTGCCTCACAGCGCCAGGGACCCAGGTTCGATTCCCAACTTGGGTCACTGACTGTCCACACGTTCTCCCCGTGTCTGTGTGGGTTTCCTGAGCGCTCCTGTTTCCTCCCACAGTCCAAAGATGTACAGGTTAGGTTGATTGGCCATGAAAAATTGCCCCTTAGTGTCAGGAGGATTTGGAGGGTAAATACATGGGGCTACGGGGATAGGATCTGGGTGGGATTGTTGTCAGTGCAGGCTCGATGGGCCAACTGGCCTCCTTTTGCACTGTAGAGATTCTATGACTCTTCATAGAGTGTCAGTGTAGATATTCAGTGTCATTCACAACTCCTCAGATACTGAAGCAATACATGTCCAAATGCAGCAAGACCTGGACAATATCCAGGCTTGGGCTGACAGCAAATAACATGCACACTACACTAATGCCAGACAATGACCATTTCCAACAAGAGAGTATCCAACCATTGTCCCTTGACATTCAATGGCATTACCATGGCTGAATCCTCCACTGTCAACATCCTGGGGATTATTACTGACCTAAATTGAACAGGACTGGCCAGATAAACCTCGGGTTATTGAGGCAGGTCAGAGCCTGGGAATTCTGTGGAGGGTAACTCACCTCCAGACTTCCAAAAACCTGTCCACCATCTGAAAGGTGCAAGACAGGGACATGAATACTCTGCACTGACCTAAATCTGTGCAGCTCCAACAACACTCAGACAGCTCGACACAATCCTGTAGCGGCTCAAGAAGGTGGTTTTCCACCACCTTGGCAAGGGCAATTAGGAAAGGGCAATAACATTCTGGCCCATTTTTAAAAAAGCAAGCAGGGATTGCTAAATATGCAACATGGAGCTGTATCTGACCTCACCCATTGTTGGAAGATGCCCCATGTCCAATTTGGGCAAAGTAGAGAGAGAGAAACTATTCCCATTGGTGGAAGAATTGGGAATCGGAGGAGAATAATGTAAGGTGATTGACCATCAATGCAGTGGCAATGTGATGACAATCCAGCTTAGGCAGCAAGTGGTTAGGATTTGGAATACACAGTGGCACAGTGGCAGTGGGTGGCACAGCGCCAAGCACCATAGCACCAAGGACTCAGATTCGATTCCCGGCTTGGGTCACTGACTCTGAAGAGTTTGCACATTCCCCCTGAGTCTGTGTGGGTTTCCTCCAGTTCCCTCCCACAGTCTGAAAGACGTGCTGGTTAGCTACATTGGCCGTGCTAAATTCTCCCTCAGTGTTACCCAAACGGGTGCCAGATTGTGGCGACAAGGGGGTTTTCATAGTAACTTCATTGCGGTGTTAATGTCAGCCTACTTGTGACACTAATAAATAAACTTTAAACTGCCTCAGATTGTGGCCGAGGCTGATTCATTAGTGGCTTTCCACAGGAAACTGGGTAACTATTTGAAGAGAAAAGCTTACAGGGTGACGGGGAGAAGGCGAGAGGCTAGGGTGAGTTGCTCTTATAGACTGCTGGCATAGAAATGATGGGCTGAATGGCCTCCTTCTGTGTTCTAACCATTCTGTGCCTATGCATTTTCACAGTGCAGAAAGTAGCAAGAGAAACAAAACACCTTCACTGAATGCTGCAGTAATAACCAGGCTGTGGGGAGCTGATTAGGCAGAGCTGTAACGTATGCTGCAGATACATTTAAGTGAACTGTAGCAATATTGAAGCACGGTTTGTACTCATTGTTAAACTGCTATTTTCTGTGGAATATTAATTCTGCTATGAATTAATCAAAAATATTCACCATTCAAGTAGTAAATCTGAATTAAGTCCAGACAGAAAGAACAGGGCTACCTAAAAACTCTCCTCTAAATAGCACTGCATTCAATCTTAGTGTTGGAAACATAGAGAGTAGGAGCAGGAGTAGGCCATTCAGCCCTTCCAGCCTGCTAGAATCATAGAATCCCTACTGTGGAGATGGAGGCCATTTGGCCCATCGAGTCTGCACCGACCACAATCTCACCCAAGCCCTTTCCCCGCAACGCCACATATTTACCCTGCTAAACCTCCCCCCCCACCCCGACACTTGGGTCAATTTAACACGGCCAATGCGCCTAACCTGCACACCTTTGGAGTGCAGGAGGAAATCGGAGCACCCGGAGAAAACCCACGCAGACACGGGCAGAATGTGCAAGCTCCACACAGACAATGACCCGAGCTGGGAATTGAACCCAGGTCCCTGGTGCTGTGAGGCAGCAGTGTTAACCACTCCGCCATTCATCTCGATCGTGAGTGATCATCGAATTCAATATCCTGATTTCTCCCCCCTTCTCCCCGTATCCCTTCATTCCTTTAGCCCCAAGAGCGAATTCTAATTCCTTCCTGAAATTGGATAGCATTTTGGCCTCAACTATTTTCTGTGGTGGTGAGTTCCAATCTCTAGTCAAGCCTCGCATCTGTAAAAGTTATGTTCTTCACAACCTGCATCTGCAGAGGAATCTTCCGTGCTTTTCTTCCCCTTTATTTGTTCCACTTTTCCTCTCTGGAATTTTGCTTTCCCCGGAGTTTCCAAGCCTGAGATGAAGTGGGCGAGAAGGGTGGCACGGAGGAACATCAGGCTTAGGAGCAGGAGCAGGCCATTCAGCCCTTTGAGTCTGTTCCATTAGATGGGGCTGTGTTTAAAATGAGGATAGAGAGCTGGGCAAGGGGGAAGCAGACATGATGGACTTGGGCAGGTTTGATTGGCTAGCTACTTCTTGTGTGTGTGGACATATTTATTCATCTTGGGTTTTTTTGCTCTCTTTTCGTTGGAACATACCCGAGTCAATGGGCTGAACCTTCCCGTTGCTCTGGCAACCGGCTGGGAAGCAGGAGCGCTGGGAATCAGGCCGGGGGAAGCTCCAGGGAAGAGAGGCTGAAATCCCCTCACCACCATAGCACGTCGCTGGAGGCAGGAACCTCAGAGGCACAAATGCCCATTGGATGGTCAATGGAGCCGTTCAAGTGGTCAACTAAGGGTGACTTTCCGCTCCTGCCCGCAGTTTGCCCGTGGCAAGTTGGCCCGTCGACACACTGGGGAACTCCTGGATAAATCCCTTCAGCCTCCGGCAATTTCTGGGAGGGTGGGGGAAGGGCCGCTCCAAATAGTCACCGCACACCCCCCTCCCCACCCCTCCTCACACTGATTAAGGTTGGAAGATGCTCCCAACACACCCATCCTGGTTATGGGGTCTCTGCCCAGCAGCCCAGGTTTTGCTGAGGACTCTCGTATTCTCTTTGACAATGGAGGTGGCCTCCTTCTCACCTCTCAGCTTCAGCAGGAACCCCCCCCACGGGTAGCCCCAAGTGGCTCTGGGGGCGTGAGCCACCTTCCTCAGTCGGATGGTGGTCCCGGGCGATGTCTGGCATCAATAAAATGTCCCCCCACTCTCGCCAGCTGCCCCAGTCAACCCCAACTTGGCAGGAATTCTGAAAATCAGATGCGGCATGTTGGTTAGCACTGCTGCCTCACAGCGCCAGTGACCCGGGTTCGATTCCCGGCTTGGCTCACTGTGCAGAATCTGCATGTTCTTCCCGTGTCTGCATGGGTTTCCTCCGGGTGCTCCGGTTTCCTCCCACAGTCCAGAGATGTGCCGGTTAGGTGCATTGGCCGTGCTAAACTCTCCCTAAGTGTACCCGAACAGACTCTAGAATTGTTGCAGTGAATCTTGTAGGTAGTACACCCTGCTGCTACTGAGCGTTGGTGGTGGAGGGAGTGGGTGTTTGTAGATGTGGTGCCAATCAAGTGGGCTGCTTTGTCCTCAGTGGTGTGAAGCTTCTTGAGTGTTGTTGGAGCTGCCCCCATCCAGGCAAGTGGAGAATATTCCATCACACTCCTGACTTGTGCCTTGTAGATGGTGGATGGGCTTTGGGGAGTCAGGAGGTGAGTTACTTGCTGCAGTATTCCCAGCCTCTGTCCTGCTCTTGTGTTTATGTGCTGAACCCAGTTGGGTTTCTGGTCAATGGTAACCCAAGGATGTTGACAGTGGGAGATTCAGTGATGGTAACACCAGTGAATGTTAAGGGGCAGTGGTTAGAGTGTCTGTTATTGGTGATGGTCACTGCCTGGCACTTGTTTGGCACAAGTGTTACTTCCACTTATCAGCCCTGCCTGGATATTGCTCAGATCTTGTTGCATTTGAACTTGAAATGTTAACTCTGCTTGTCTCTCCGGAGATGCTGTCAGACCTGCTGAGTACTCCAAACACTTTGGCTGGAATTTTACCATCCTGCCCACCATGTAGATGCTTTTAAATAAATCCTTAGCTGTTTGCTAATGAAGTCTCAAAGTGCATCATTATAGTTCTCTATTCCCCGCTCCCTCATGAAACCTCCTCCCTTAGATATATCTGTGTTACTGAGCTCAATACTGCCTGTGGTAGCAACTTCCACATTCTTCCGGATTAAAACTTTTCTTCAGAATTTGCTGTTGAATTTTTTGGTGGTTATTTTACAACTTTTTCTCACAAGTGGAAATATTTTCTTTCAGTCTGATCAAACCTAACATCATTTTAAAACCTTTTCTTTCAAGAGAAAGAAGATGCAACTTTCCTGTTGGATATAACCTTGCTGATTTAGAATCTTCCTTGCAAATCTTTTTGCACCCTTTTCAGTGCCTCTATATCCATTTTTATAATGTAGCAACCAGGACTTTACCAAGCACTCAAAAGTGTGGTCTAACCAAGATTTGAGTTTATTTATCGGTGTCACAAGCAGGCTTACATTAACACCGCAATGAAGTTACTGTGAAAATCCCCTTGTCGCCACACTCCGGCACCTGTTAATTTAGCACAGCCAATGGAGTAACCAACATCTTTCGGACTGCGGGAGGAAACTGGAGCACCCAGAGGAAACCCATGCAGACACGGGGAGAATGTGCAGACTCTGCACAGACAGCGATCCAAGCTGGGAATTGAACCCGGGTCCCTGGCGCTGTGAGGCAGCAGTGCTAACCGGTGTGTCACTGTGCCACCCATAATTGGCACAAGTTCATCATAACTTCTCTACCTTTCAATATTTAGAAATAAACCCTAGTGCATTGTTTGCTTTAGTTATGACTTTATTGATCTGCACCGCAACTGTTAATGGTTTGTGTATTTACACTTCCCGATCCCTTTGCACCTCAACTCTATTTAAATTCTTATTTTCCAAGTAATACTCGACCTCCTTATTTTTCCTACCCTCTAACTATATGAGTAAAGAGACCCTGTTTTGCACTGTAGCCCATTTTATCTTTGGAAAGCCAATAAAAAGATTGGTTTTAAAGACAAAAGGAAAGGTCATCGCAAAATGTGAACAAAACCCTGCTGAGAGTTCCCGGGAAAAGTTGCACAAAGCAGACAGGATTACTGGCACCTGACATCGACCTCTCGGGGATCTTCATTCTCACCAACAACTGCCTGTTATTGTAATCTTATTTAACCAGCCTGTGAGCATAAAACACCAGCCACGTCCCTCAGCCATCTATCTCAGCTAATTGCTTCAAACCTCACAACAGCAGGGTCTAAGTAAGCACATTTATTACAAGCGTAATCTGCCGCACAACTCAGTCAACGAGGTGACATATTGGTTGAATAAAATCTATGTTTTTCTAATCGTTTGTATTTTTTCCTGATTTTTCCTATTCTGCAAATGTTTTATGGAAATTCCTGACTCCAGCTTCATCCCTACGTGGCAGAAATCCAGGCCTTAGACTTTTTCAAAGGTCAAATGGATGACATGGTGGTTTTCACAGAATCCCTACAGTTAAGGAAGCCATTTGGCCCGTCGAGTCTGCACCAACTCTCCAACAGAGCATCCTATCTACCTTACCCATAGCCCCACGTGTTTACGCTGCTAATTCACCCAACCTGCATATTTTTGGACAATAAGGGGAATTTAGTATGGCCAATCCACCTAACCTGCACATCTTTGGACCATGGGAGGAAATTGGAGCATCCAGAGGAAACCCATGCTGAAGTGGGGAGAATGTGCAGAGTCCATACAGACAGTGCCTGATTTTACCATTGTGTTGGGACGTGAATTCTTGGTAAAGTCGAGCTTGAGGTACGTGGCACGATCTGCGCCGGTTCCCCCTTTACCAAGGCCCGGAAATGACCACATGCATTTAAATTGACTTAATGGGCTGCACAGCCAACCTTCCTGGCACCTCCCCCTTTACCATCGCGTTTGCCCATCCAGAATTGGCATGAAATAGACATGGTCCGTAAAAGTTCAATTCGGTCACTCCAGTTAGTGAGGAGGTAAGTACCGAGCGTCCGACAGCTCTCTGCCCATGATCAGTGAGGGGGAAAGGGGGGTCCGCTGCCACTCTGCCTGAGATTGGTGGGGGGAAAGAGGGTGGAGGGGCCCACAATCGGTCTGGGTGGCACAGGGAATGGGGGGAAGGGGAGTTAGTAATGTCGGGGGGTGGGGCAAAGCCTGTGGGGGCCAGGAGAGGCATTATTTGGCCTGGGAGTGATGTGACAGGGGAGACACGTTCTATCATTATTTTCTGTGCATGTGCAGTTGGAGGGACTGATTGGAGCTGCAGGGTTTCGGGTGCGTTAGCCCAGCCCACAGACTTGCACAGCGTGATTTAGACACACTGAAATTTTTACAGGCAAAGTTTGTATGGGGGCACAGTATTCAGATCTGAAACACTCCCTGATTCAAGTCTGCCCAGCACTTAGAATCAAAATGGTAAAATAGGGCCCACATTCACGGGTCCCTAGCATTTGCTAACCACTGTGCCACTGTGTCGCCCTTGTTTTGTTCTGGGTGATGGGCCAAATGGCCGCTCAGCCTATTTGGAAAATGGGCATTTTTGCTCTTTTTCTTTTCCATCCCCTTGTGTTTGTGTTTGTATTGATTTGCTTGTGTTTGTATTAAAACCAACAACATTTTAAGTTTAAAGTTTATTTATTAGTGTCACAAGTAGGCTTACATTAACGCTGCAATGAAGTTACTGTGGAAATCCCCTAGTCACCACACTCCGGCAGGTACACAGAGGGAGAATTTAGCGCAGACAATGCACCCTAACCAGCATGTCTTTTGGACTGTGGGAGAAAACTGGAGCACCCGGAGGAAACCCATGGTGAAGTGGGGAGAATGTGCAGACTCCGCACAGACAGTGACCCAAGGCCGGAATTGAACCCGGGTTCCTGGCACGATGAGGCAGCAATGCTAACCACTGTGCCACCCATTGTACCATCCTACAGTTTATTATCAGTAGCTGACAATCATAAACAATTCTTATTTTGTGAACGGATGAAGAATCAAGATGAAGAATAGGATGTGTAAACACGTGCAGCAGTGACAATATCTGGTTAGGAGCTGCTGAGAATTGCTATAAGGAGGCTTTGAGAGACAAGCAATTGTACAGAACAGTAAAAGATAAGGTAAGATTCAATAACCTGGACACTATCAGATCCCACTTTGATGTTTCCTCACATTCATGGCTCTCTGACACACGCTAAGATAACGCTTTGGCTCACTTGCTGTTTGTTGCCATGTTCTTAAGCATCTTTGACACCTTGGGACATTTACAACAGTACAGACCTCCCATAGCCAAAAATGGAAAACATGCAGAGGACACCTCGATATGGGACTGCTCAGACTTGGCTTCAGAACATTCTCTGGTGATACGTAAACAGATGATGCTGGCTGGGTGCCACAGTCAGGCGCTAGAAGCAAGCTAATCCTTGTGAGGTACAGGTACATTTTGTGAAGTGTTCCTATTCTCTGGAGATCTCTGTTTCAACTTCAATTGTTTTTCAAACAAATTCTGGAATTTATGTGACATTTCTTTCAAAAAGGGAATAAAAGCAAAATACTGGGAAGGCTGGAACTCAGGAATAAAAGCATGAAGAGGTGTGGGAAACAGTCAGCATTAATTGCCTGACCTGCTGAGAGTTTGCAGTATTTTGTGCTGTTATTTTAACAATGAATCAAATTCTTTTTCAATTATTATCACATGATTTTGCAATTTTGGAAAAAGCCATCCACTGCGTAAAGCATCTGTGTGGTTTGATGTTTTAAAATAAAGTTTATTTATTAGTCACAATAGGCTTATATTAACACTGCGGTGAAGGTACTGTGAAAATCTCCTAGTCCCCACACTCCGGTGCCTGTTCGGGTACACTGAGGGAGAATTTAGCATGGCCAATGCACCTAACCAGCACATCTTTTGGACTATGGGAGGAAACTGGAGCACCCGGAGGATACCCACGCAAACACAGGGAGAATGTGCAAACACCCACACACAGTGACCCAAGCTGGTAATGGGACCCGGGTCCCTGGCACTGTGAGGTAGTAGTGCTAACCACTGTACCACCCTGTGGAGGTTTGAATTGTGAGGCTGCTATCAATGTTCACCTGAGGAAGATAGAGGACAAGGCAGATAGACAGACAGTCTTCAAAGAACCACTGCCTTTCCCCAATAAGGAATCTCGGTGTTCCGAGCTGCATCAGCAACAGTCTGAACATTTCAGATCTCTACATCCCTGAGAGAGCTGCAACACATTTACTGTGGCCTGAACTTAATAACCACCCCTCCCCACCACACCCATGCCAACCTCCCAGTGTCCCCCCACCCCAGACCCCCATTACTTACCTGGCGTCCATGCCCTGACACTTAGTCCCAGCTGAAGATCAAATTGAATGTGAAACAGTGTGGGTCAACTTCAGGCAGTCAACAGGGAAAGAGTGAAATAAATATCTTACAAACAGAGGAGGGGAATGGAGGGTCAAAGATATTGGACCTAGTCTTTCCACACCTAACTGGAGAACATTTCTGCTCATCCAATACCGGATGTTGGACATGAAAGAGTGGCACAGTTGTTAGAACTGCTGCCTGAAAGCTCCAGTGACCTGAGTTTGATTCCCAGCTCGGGTCACTGTCTGATTGGAGTCTGCACATTCTCCTTGTGTCTGCAAGGGTTTCCTCTGGGTGCTCCGGTTTCCTCCCACAGTCCAAAGATGTGCGGGTTAGGTGCATTGACTGTGCTAAATTGCCCCTTAGTGCCCCAGGATGTGTAGGTTAGGGGGATTATCAGGGTAAGTATGTGGGGCTATGGGAATAGGGCCTGGGTGGGATTGCCGTCGGTGCGGACTCTATGGGCTGAATGGCCTCCTTCTGCACTGTAGGGTTCTGTCAGCTTCAACTTTAAAAGGTGAGAAATCAGAGGTAATGGACAGATTGGGAGAGAGGATGGTGAATGGAGGGATGTGTCCAGTCTACCTGTACAATGTTGGTCCAGTAGTTACTACCTGAGGAGTTATACACCAGCGTAATCCAGTGCCTTCAGGAGAGGAGAGGAAAGCAGAACTTTGGAAAACAAAATATTGCACTTTTATTGAATACCAGCAGTAATCATTGTAGGCAAAACTATTGGCAAAAAGAGGGCAAGTCAAAGATTAATAGACCTGCTTATTTCAATCAATAACTATCTGAACTTTGGTAAGGTGGTACACAGGGACCTATCCCAGTTCCTTCAATGTGAAATCATTTTGACACCATTACCTGATCATGTTTTGTAGCCAGCAATTAAGTTCTATTGTCGATTCTCGACTGATGTCCCAACCAGAAAGATGCTGGGCAACTTGTTTCAGAATAACAGGCCCGCTTCCCTGCCACTGTGCAAAGTACAAGATGTATGGGTTCACCAGAAAGTGATGTTTTCTTCAGCCAGCCCACTCATTTCAAATTCTTTCATTTTAAATTTCTCCTCCCGCGGGCAGCATAGTGGCACCGAGGTTAGCACTGCTGCCTCACAGCACCAGGGACCAGGGTTCAATTCCTGGCTTGGGTCACTGTCTGTGTTTGCACATTCTCCCCGTGTCTGCGTGGGTTTCCTCCGGGTGCTCCGGTTTCCTCCCACAGTCCAAAGATGTGCTGGTTAGGTTGATTGGCCATGCTAAATTCTCCCTAATGTCAAGAAGACTAGCAGGGTAAGTATGTTGGCTGGAGTTTTCATGACGCATGTCGATGATTTCCTATGGAGTGGCACAGAAGAATTTGAAAAAAATTAACAGGTTAAAGACGGAATTTAAATTAGGGAGTCAAGCAGCTGGTGCTTTTCGATCTCTTGGTTTTGATATCCAGCAAAGCAAATCTGGGGTAACAATGAACGGTGGGTGGCACAGTGGCACAGCGGTTAGCATTGCTGCCTCCCAGTGCCAGGGACCTGGGTTCAACTCCTGGCTTGGGTGACTGTCTGTGTGGGTTTCCTCCGAGTGCTCCAGTGTTCTCCCACAGTTTGAAAGATGGGCTGGTTAAATGTATTGACCTGAACAGGAGTACAGCAACTAGGGGAATTTTACAGTAACTTCATTGCAGTATTAATGTAAGCCTTACTTGTGATTAATAAGTAAACTTTAACTTTAATCAACAGAGAGATCTAAACAGTATTGATCCCATTCCCATAATCAGAGAAAGGTTGATGGAAAAACAGAAACCAGCCAATGGAAAAGAAGCAGAATTGATGAGGCGTATGATAGGACAGTTAAATAAGTTATAAACTCAGACAAGACCGGACGGCGCTATAATGTCCTAGAGCTAAGTAACATGTTGAGGCACGCTTCAGTTAGAGAGATCTTGCAGACAAATGAAATGTTAAAGCTAAAATTAGAGGATTGCATCATTAAATTTCCAGCACTAGAAGAACCAGAAGATTGGTGTAACAAATTGTCCCTAAATTATTCTCCCCTCAATTTGGTTTCCAATGTGGAGTGCCATAAGCATTGACAAGGGTCATGGGTGGAAGAGGGGACTCACAATGTTGAAACGGTGGCGCGGGCTCGTTGGGCCGAAGGGCCTGTTTCCCGTGCTGTGTTGTTCTTTGTTCTTTGTATATGGAGCTAGTTGTGTTTAGTGATGCTTCACATGCCGATCTACCAGATAGATGTTCGCGTGGCGCCGGATTCATAATATTCTTGGTAGGCAAGGGAGGGAAATGTGGCCCGTGGAAAACAAAAAAAAAGGGTGGTCAAAAGTACATTGGCAGCTGAAACCATAGTGTTAGTGGAAGCGCTGGATATGGGGATATATTTGTCTGACACATTAACAGAGTTATTTTTTATGGCAATGTTGGGGGTGAAAGTACCAACTGAGTGTCCCATAAAGACCGATTATCCACATAACAATCTTCCCTCGACAAAGTGTGACAGATAAATGACTGAGAATTGATTTGGCCAGCATTAAACAAATGCTGGAACACAAGGAAGTTTCAAAACTCAACTGGGTTGGTGCAAATCTACAGTTATCTGAACATTTTACTAAAAGGAGTGCTGGTACTGGGAAGTTGTTAAGAATACTGGAGGATGGTTGTCTTAAATTATTTTGAAAAAAAAGGGGAAATCTGTTAGAATGTAACCAATGATAACATTGGATCTGTTGTAATGGGACCAATGGTGACATACTATGAGGACCAGCTGACTCAGTATAAATAAGAAGCTGTGAGGGATTGTGAGGGATGGGATGGCCCAGGTTGAGGCCTTGAGTGTTGGAGTAAAGAAGTTTCTTTATTAAACCTTTGTCTTTGATTTAGCAGTAGGAATAAGTTTTGTTTTATTTTGTTGCCCACAACTAAAGAATTCCTTCTGGTGGATCAACCATAGACACCCAGATCCTTCTGCCCAAATGCATTTGGAATCTGCTTTCCATTTAGACAATAAGTTGCCTTTCTATTTTTTCTGCCAAAATGGACAACTTCACACCTGTCCACATTAAACTCCATCTGCCAGATTTTGGCCCTTCCTCCTAGCCTATCTTTTCCCATTTGTAAAACATTTATGTCCTCTTCACAGCCTGATTTTCACCTATTTTAGTATCATCTGCAAATTATGCTATGTTACACTCTGCCCCTGCTTGCAGATCATTTCTATAGATTGTAAACAGTTGAGGCCTGAGGACTGACTCCCCCCGTGGCACTCTGCTAGTTACATTTGACCAGCCAGAGAAAGAGCCATTTATCCCAAACCTCAGCTTTTTGTTAGTCAGTCAATCCTCAATCCAATCCAGTATTCTACCCCCAAACGCTGCATTTTCATCTTCTGGCTCAGCCTTTTATGTGGCACCTTATCAAATGTCTTCTGGAAGCCTAGATATACCACATCCACAGGTTCCCCACTATCTGTCTTGCTGGTTATGTTCTCAAAGAACTCAAGCAAGATTGTCAAGCGTGACTTGCCCTTCATAAAACCATGCTAACAATGGTGGATTGAGATTTGTCTTTCTATTTTATTTTATACGCTTTTAAAACTCTTGTCTGCATGTTCCAGATATTGATGCATTGATGTTCCTATTCACCAATTGCCGTTCGCAGCAAACTATGCCGCTTTCCATTTAATGCAATCCTGTTTCTCTCTCTCTCTCTCTGCATCTTCACCATGTAATGTACTTTCTAAAAATAACACAACCACTCAGGGATAACACACAAAGCAATCGACACCCATATCAATAGCCCCGCCGCTCTGGAGCCTCAGTTCCCAGATTCTGGATGTGAAAAATAACAGTGCCTCACTCAACCACCTTCACCCCTGATAACGCTCTTTATGATGCAAGTAGCTGACCCTTCATTGCAGTGTCACCGGGGGTAAGTTCCAAAGCCACAGTCTCAGAGGAATACCCCTGTCCTTCCTCACTTACACTCTGGAAGAGTCTTGCCTTCAACAATGTGATTTAACTGTGAGCAGCACCCCTTTGAGTGCTATTGGTTCACTGTACATCCCACACACATGATCCAAGATAATCTCTTTTATTATTTGTTCACAGGATGTGGGCATTGCTGACAAGGCAAGCTTTTATTGCCCATTTCCTAATTGCCCTGGAGAAGGTGGTGGTGAGCTGCCTTCTTGAACCACTGCAGTCATGTGCAGCATTTTAAAGTTTATTTATTTGTGTCACAAATAGGCTTACATTACTTGTGACACTAATAAGTAAACATTGACACTGCAGTGAAGTTACTCTGAAAATCCCCTAGTTGCCACACTCTGGTGCCTGTTCGGGTACACACTGGCATGGCCAATGTACCTAACCAACATGTCTTTCGCACTGTGGGAGGAAACTGGAGCACCCGGAGGAAACCCTTGCAGACACGGGGAGAACGTGCAGACTCCACACAGTGACCCCAAGCCGGGAATCGAACCCAGGCTCCTGGTGCTGTGAGGCAGCACTGCTAATCACTGTGCCACCTGGCAGCCCACAGTGTAGGCACATCCACAGTGCTGTTAGGGAGGGAGTTCCAGGATTTTGGTCCAGCCACAGTGTAGGGGTGGCTTTTTATTTCTAAGTTAGGATGGCAGGAGACTCGCAGAGGAACCTACAGCTGGTGGTATTCACAGGCACTGGTTGCTCTTGTCCTTCTCGGCAGTAGAGGTCATGTCAGAAGGCAGTGCTGAAGGAGTCTGTGGTAAATAATTAAAATGAGCTGAAATTGCAGAATAATGTCAGATACAGGTATGTTCGCATGACATACAGCAATGTTAAAATGACCCCATTAGTCATGACCTCTAAGAACTCGCTAAATATTTAGCAACAAGATGCATTTTTGCACACAAACAAACAAACCAAACAGCAGCATAAGGTTCCATTGTATTTACATGGCCTCTACCTGTTTTCAAGGTTTTAAACACAGATTTGAATGTGAACGACATAGGTTGGATAAGAGGAATCTGAATCAGCTTTTTCTTTGCAGCCTTGGTGGATAGATGCAGAATTAGTTTGTACGCCTCTCTTTTAAATGATATAACGGTTCACTAAATAACCCGGCTTGTCTCTGTTCTCAGTGACCTTGGCAATGCAAAGCTGGCAGGATCCAGTCTAACACAACTGAGAGCTTGGCTCCCTGATCAGTCACTGCAGCATCTGTATAATATGCTCCTAAAATTGAGAGATATCATGAGGTCAGATTGCTGGCAACTGGAACTGCATAAACCTGATTCATAGTATTGCTTTCACAGACTCAAGAATGTCTTATATACGTGGACAGACAAATAGATAGGTATGCGTATTCTCCTATCAAGATGATTTCAACGTTTTTGAAGCACTGGGAAGTATTGATATAAATATTCGGCTTACGTCAGAGTTAGATAAATAGTCATGTTTTTTTTCCCTTGCAGCAGAATGCTAATGGGTTTGGACATAAAGTACTTGCAGATTCACTCCAGTAATTGATACATAGCTGCAGACTTCCTCCTCAGAAAAAGTTGCCCAAAAGCTTTGTTGATTCTGAATGCAAGGAGAGTTTCGAAACATAATTTTCTGACAATAAATCCCTGAAAATGAAATGTGGAAAATAACAATTGCAACATCCCATCAGAACAATAACGTGATCATTTCAGCACGTCTGCTTTTAAAATGGCTCTGACGATAATTGTTTTGCATTGAGATACAAAAACTACATCTTTGTACTGAACCTGCACTATTAATGTGTCTCACAGCCACTCAACAAGGTTACAGCCAAACTCTGTGCTTGCAAAATATCGGTGGCTGACCACATCAAATATCTGGTGGGGGAGAACACACCCTCCCCCACCCCGCAGCATTTACATCTGTAAATGGTCTGTTTGCTGGTGTTTCTGTACAGAAAGCAGGAGAGGGGAAAACACACAGACGACCAGTTGTGTGGTAGCTCCGTCTCCTCCTGTCTCCTAACCCAATATTTGGCTCTGAACATCTTGAAGCATCCCTCCAAGGCAGCGATGGGCAACCTGGGCTAGTATGTGGGCTGCATGAGTGGCCCTCCTTCATCTCAATGGACCACAAGATTGAAATTGGGTTTGTTCACTAATTGTGACCCCATGAATTAGATTAAATATATTTAATATAAGCCGAATATTTCATAACGAGTCTTAGAAAATGCTTAATCGTTCATATATAATAGAACTGGCATCAATTTTAAATGGTAACATCAAAATAAATATTGATTTGATTTGATTTGATTTATTATTGTCACATGTATTAGTATACAGTGAAAAGTATTGTTTCTTGTGCACTACACAAAGCATACCATTCATAGAGAAGGAAAGGAGAGACTGCAGAATGTAGTGTTATAGTCATAGCTAGAGTGTAGAGAAAGATCAGCTTAATGCAAGGTAAGTCCATCAAAAGTCTGACAGCAGCAGGGAAGAAGCTGTTCTTGAGTCGGTTGGTATGTGACCTCAGACTTTTGTATCTTTTTCCCGAAGGAAGAATATTGACACAGAGGCTCTCACAGTCAGTGTTGTGAGCGATTAGCATGCACCTCACTTCACTTGCCCTTGCTTTAAGTACGAATCACTTCAGTCGAACCACTGGGAAAAAAATGACATGGATAGAAATCAATCTAGCTATGATTGTAACATTACATTCTGGGCTCTCTCCTTTCTTCTCTATGAACAGTATGCTTTGTCCATATAGCACACAAGAAACAATACTTTTCACTGTACATGTGACAATAATAAATCAAATCAAGCATGTGGCAACCCCACGCGTGGGCAACGGTCAACAAAATGTCTCATGGATCCGCACTCGAACCCTGATGGGCCGCATGTGACCCCCCCCCTTCCCCCAGGGCTGTAGGCTCCCCACCACTGCTCCAATGCCTCCAAATAAGTGAGACAACCAGTTCTCAAGTGGTAGAAAGTGCAGGAAGCAGCTGGAATCCTGCCTGTGGGGTTTTGCGAGTTCCCATTCTCAGCTAAGTGGTAGTGTCAAAGTGTGGAGCAGAAACTCAGCCACCCTGAGTGCCCGCTTCCCCACATTTTGTCACAGAGATGGTCAGTAAAGCTGTCACTGTCCTACAGCCCAGCTAGAGAATTGCATCCAGGCCTGAGCAATTTCACTGCGAGGGAACATGTGTGACATGGGAATATTTCTGACAGGACTTTATAAAGAAACAAAATAGTGCATTATACTTCATCAGACTTTTGAGTGGACCTACCTCGCGCTAAGTTGATCTTTCTCTACACATTAGCTAAAACTGTAACACTACATTCTGCACTCTCTCCTTCTCGATGAACAATGTGCTTTGTTTGTGTAGTGCACAAGGAACAATGCTTTTCACTGAATGTGACAATAATAAATCAAATCAAATCAGTGTTTAACTTTTGTTTGAAAATGGCGCTCCCTCGAAGCACCTTGGGATAATTTTACTACTTTAAAGGTGCTATGTAAATGCAAGTTTGTGTATAGAGTCTTTGACAATAGTTGTCAACAACTTTAGATGGATGGATAGTTAAAGATAGACTGGTGCAGAGCATTCATTACAAGTTGGCAACTTAATTTATGTTAATTAGACCGTAATGATTTGCAAACAAAAATTTATATTAGCGGACTTTTCATTTTCCAAATATAGAACAGTCTTTCTCTCACTTGGGATTACAATCGTTAATTGTAATTTGGATTTTGGTGCACCATCTGATATAACACATTTACTCATACACACACAAACACACACACACATTCTTACAGTCAGTTACATTGTCAAGAAACAAGGATTGATTACACTGCAGATCTACAACATATTTGGCACATCAGAACTTACTGCTGTCTCAGTTTTGACCAGAAAAGGTTAAATCCATTTCCACCAAGTTTTTCAGCTGAATGTCACTTAAGTTATTCAAATTTTTTCTCCCCCTCTTTATTTAATTCATTATGCTGTCATCAGATTAAACATGTTGAAGTTAGATTGGTTTGGGTGGATATGAAACTACCGTAACAGCACTGTGCAAACTGTCAAGTTTGTATAAAGTGGAGAGGCTGAGAGAGAAAGTGGGTGAGGGAGGGAATGAGTGAAGGGAGGCAAAAAAAAGGGAGAAAGTGCAAAGGATAGGATTGAGCAAATGGGAGAGAGACTGGGAAGGAGAATGGGGAGACAGTGAGAGGGATAGTGACAGCCAGAGAGAGGGAAAGTGAGGGTGGAGGGAAGGAGAGGTAGACTGAGGAAGTAAGTGAGAGGGGCTGGGATAGAGTGGAGGAAGGGAGAAGGAGTGAAGGAGGGATAATGAGGGAGAGAAGAGAGTTGGAGTTGGCTGGCTGGTTTGAAGCTGTGTAGCTGTGTGTGTGTGTGAGGGAGGGAGAGAGAGAGGAAGAGGGAGCTGTGATGGTGAGATCTCTCTCTCTCTGTGTACAGCCTCCTCCTGGCCAGCTCTGATCCGCATTTTATCTGCATTGGATCAGCAGTTGCTGCAATGCTCCAGGAACCACCTCCGCATCCAGAATGATTAACACTTCACATGTCAGCACCGCCTCTCCCGGACCTTCCTACAATTCCTCATTTCAAACTCTGTAATGTTCTAAACTCTTTCCACAAGGCACTGCTCTCAAAAACACCATTTATTCGGAAAGTACATTGTTTGGGGTGTGTAAGCTCAGTAATTCTGTACACTCAGTGATCAATCAATGTTTTAGAGAGTCGCTGGTTATTCATGTGTCAATTCCACGATTCTTTGTTGCTGTTCCGGTTAGAGTTACATTTACTGCTGCTGATTTCAACTCCTCTTCGGACCTCTCTCTCCCCGGCTCCCCATTTCTCTTCCTCTCTCCATCTCTCTCTCTCTCTCCACATCTCTCTCTCTCTCCATTTCTTCTCCCTCTCTGTGTCAGTCTCTCTCTCTCTGTCTCAGTGCCTCTCTCTCTCTCTCTCATCCTCTATCTGTATCGTTCTCCACTTACCTCTGTATCTCTCTTTGTATCTCTCGGTATCTCTCTCTCTGTATCTCTTTCTGTATCTCTGTATCTCTCACTGTATGTCTCTCTGTATCTCTGTTTCTCTCTTTCTCACTGCATCTCTCTCCCTATCTCTCTTTGTATCTCTCACTGTATCTCTCTCTGCATCTCTCACTGCATCTCTCTGTATCTCTCTCTGTATCTCCTTCTGTATCTCTCTCTGTACCTCTCACCATCTGTCTCTCCTGGACCTTCAGCTTCCTGATGTGCCAAAGTGCTGTAATGACCCTCTTCCCGATGCTCCTCTCCTCACTGTCCCCCTCCCCTGATTCTGGGTGTCCCACGGTCATTTGGTCAGGTGGCCCAGGACAGGGGGATAAGATTGAACACTGGCTTCTTTTCTCCTCTTGATTAGAATACTTCAGAAAAATATAAAATATATATATTAATATAGTTTCAAACTCATGAGTTTTCCACTGCAAATTTAAGAAACAGTTCTTTGTTGGGGCATCGATGTTTCTTTAAGAAATGGTAAATTTTCAAATTCACAATCGTTATATCACCCAGACACATAAAACTGATAAAAACCATATGGTTCATCTCCCTCACCCTCACACTCCCTCACCTCTCACCCTCCGTCCACCCTCATTTGCACTCCCTCACCCTCCCTTACCCCCTCAAACCTCCTCACCCTCATTTATCCTCCCCTCATCTCTTGCCCTCCTTCATCCTCCTTCACCCCTCACCTTCCTTCACCATCCCTTACCCCCATCACTCTCCCTTACCCTCCATCACTACCTACCTCACTTAGCTGCCATCATCCCCTCACCCTCAATCACTCCCTATCCTCTCCTATCTCCCTCACTCCCTACCTCTTTTAACCTCTCTCATTTCCTCACCCCCACACTTTCATCACCCTCTCTCACTCGCCCTCACCTCAAGGAATCTCAAGGAGTTGGTTTGCAGGCAGAGCAGGTAATTAAAAAGGCAAATGGAATTTTGTCCTTCTTTGTTAGAGGGATGGAGCTAAAAACAGTGAGGTTATGTTGCAGCTGTATAAGGTGCTGTGTACAGTTTTGGTCTCCTTACTTGAGAAAGGATATACTGGCACTGGAAGGGGTGCAGAGGAGGTTCTCGAGGTTGATTCCAGAGTTAGAGTTGGCTTATGAGAAGAGACTGAGTAGACTGGAGCTATATTCAATGGAATTCAGAAGAATGAGGGGAGATCTTATAGAAACATATAAGATTATAAAAGGAATAGAAAAGATAGAAGCAGGGAAGTTGTCTCCACTGGCGGGTGAAACTAGAACAAGGGGGCATGGCCTCAAAATAGAGAAGATTTAGGACTGAGTTGAGGAGGAACTTCTTCACACAAATCTGTGGAATTCCCTGCCTAGTGAAGCAGTTGAGGCTACCTCATTGAATGTTTTTATGGCAAGGATAGACACATTTTTGAACAGTAAAGGAATTAAAGATTATGGTGAGTGGGTGGGTAAGTGAAGATGAGTCCATGAAAAGATCAGCCATGATCTTATTGAATAGTGGAGCAGGCGCAAGGGGCCAGATGGCCTACTCCTGCTCCTAGTTCTTCTGTTCTTATGTTCTCATCCTTTCTTACCCCTCTCAACCTCCCTTACCCTCCCTCAGTTCCTCTCTCTTTCTCACCCTCTCATGTTTCCTTATCATCCGTCCCTCCTTTACCTCGAATCATCTCTCCCTCTCCATCCTCCAATCTCACTCACCTATCCTGCATCCCTGAAACGGTTCATAGACAATGTCTCTTTTATTGATGGTGTTTCTGCATGGGGGTTGGGTTTATCATCTGTTAACCTCCATGGAATGATCCAGAGTCCAAGATCAAAGCAGTCCCAATCTTTTACAGCAAGAGAGAAAGAGAGAGAGAGCGTGAAAGTGGAGAGGGAGAGAGAAGCGAAGGAGACAGAGGCAGAAGTGAAAAGAGGGGAAGATAGAAATGTAGCCACAGGGAGAACAGAGAGGAAAATGAAACAAGAGAAAAAACAGATAAAATGAAGACAGCACTGAACAAGAGAGACAGAGGAATGGAGGTAAAGAGAGCTGGACAGAAATGAAGATGAAGAAAGAAATGATGGCGCTAGAGCTACAAGTGGAAGGAGAGGCAGGCATGAAGATGAGAAGAAAGTGACAGAAGTGGAAGAAAAAGGGAGCAAAAGAGAGAGGGACAAAAGTAGAGAAGAGAAAAACGAGAGAGGTTGGAGTGAAAGACAGGGAGATAAGGACAGACGTGAGGAGAAAGGAGCAGAAAGAGTAACTTTAACATTGGGGCAAAGCTGTTTCATCCTCTCCCTTTTGTGAATGCAGTTTAAATCAGGAACAGCTCACTCACTGCTTCAGAATAACGGAGCCTGGTCCAAAAGAATAAAATAAATTTCATCTTCCAGCAGAACCTAACTGAATATCAGAATGATGGGTCAATCTATGTTAATGTCATAACAAAGAATACATGTCCAAAATGCTGTTAGAAAGTGTTGAAGTATTCTTACATTAAACGTCGGCTCTATTCTCTCTCCACAGATGCTGTCAAACCTACAGAGATTTTCCAGCATTTTCTGTTTTTGTTATGTTAGACTTACATTAATACTGCAATGAAGTTACTGTAAAAATCATCTAGTCGCCACACACCAGTGCTTGTTCAGCTACACTGAAGGAGAATATAGCACGGCCAGTGCATCTAACCAGCTCAGCTTTTCAACCATGAGCGGAAACTGGAGCACCCGGAGGAAACCCACGCAGAGAACGTGCAGACTCCACACAGACAGTGACCCAAGCTGGGAATTGAACCCAGGTCCCTGACGCTGTGAGGCAGCAATGCTAACTACTGTGCTGCCCAAAAAACGTATCAAACCACAGGGTTCAATCAACACTTTTCATTCAATTCAAGAAAGTACATCAGCAAGCCTCAAAAGATTAATGTTGAAGTGAATCTTTCCTGGTAACAGCTCACAGGAGAGAGATAAAACAAACAGCTTTTATAAGGACTCAACAATGCATTCTTGCTGCACTAGAATTCACATTATGGGCCATATCTAACTCCCAAAATGCTCGAATCTGTTTGCCTGAAGTGACACGATTTGCTTCTCAGTAGAAAAATTCAGTGAAATGTTACCCACGATGACAGCAGCACTCTGCAGAATTTGCTGATAAGCACATCTTTTCCTGGCAGTTTAGAAAAAGTATTGACGTTTAATATAAATATAAATTATTACAAGTAATATAATAAAATGTCTAATTTCTTGAATCACAGTTCAATTTTCATATTATATAATTTTCCTTAGCAGCAATAGGTTTCAAATATCTCTAATCTATATCAGAGAATCATACAGCGCAGAAGATGTTCTTCGGCCCATCGAGTCTGCACCAACACATTAAAAACATCTGAACTCTCACCTAATCCCATCTGCCAGCAGTTGGCCCATAGCCCTGAGTATTGTGATGCGCCAAGCACTCATCCAGATACTTCTTAAAGGATGTGAGGCAACGTGCCTCCAGGCAGCACACTGCAGACCTCTGGTAAAAAGCTCTTTCTCATGTCCTCCCTAAACCTCTTGCCCCTCGCTTTGAGCCTGTGTTCCCTCGTCACTGACCCTTTAACTAAGGGAGCAGCTGCTCCTTATCCACTCTGTCCCTCATAATCTTGTACACCTCGATCAGGTTGTGCCTCAGTCTTCTCTGCTCCAACGAAAACAACCCAAGCCTACCCAACCTCTCTTCGTAACCTGAATGTTCCATCCCAGGCAGCATCCTGGTGAACCTCCTCTCCACCCCCTCCAGCGCAACCACATCCTTCCAATACATAGTTACCACACACAATACTCCAGCTGCGGCTTCACAAAAGTTGAATACAGTATCCATCTATCTAGACATCTAGACTTGAAAGGAGAAGCTCATAGCAAGAAGGACCTTGCATTTATATAGTGACCACAGGATGGTCCAAAACACATTACAATCAATGAGGTGCTTCTGCAAAGTAGTCACTGTGGTAACGTGGCAACCAATTTATGTGTAGCAATGTTCTAGCATCTGCAGTGGGATAATTAGTTTATTTTTACTCTTGAGTCTGTTTGCTTATATAAAGCTATCATATAAAACAGTGACCCGTATTGAGATCCAGAGAATTCTTTCATATCAAATCACTAGAAGAAAAGATGCTACACGTTCAAACTGCTTAAGAAAAAAGAAAATGTATATATTCTTCCATGAGCCCTTCGCACAGAGTAACTGATTAGTTAGCATTGCTGTTTCGCAGTGCCAGGGACCCGGGTTCGATTCCCAGCTTGGGTCACTGTCTGTTCACAGCCTGCATGTTCTCCCCGTGTCTGTGTGGGTTTGCTCCGGATGCTCTGGTTTCCTCCCACAGTCTGAAAGATGTGCTGGTTAGGTGCTAAATTCTCCTTCAGTGAATCCGAACAGGCGTCGGAGTGTAGCGACTAGGGGATTTTCACAGTAACTTCATTGCAGTGTTAATGTAAACCTGCTTGTAAAATAATAAATAACCGATTCCCCACTGTTTGTACGAGCCTGAGCCCCAGTGTTGTTATGTTCACATCTGACAGTCATGAGAGTTTGGCATTTGTTGAGGTTGCGCACAGATTGCAATATGGCCCTGAATACAATATCAAAAATTGCTCTCAGGATGGACTTTCCTCATACTCTGCAGTCTTCACTCTCTGTGAATCACACAAATGACACTTGACTAGTTGTATCTCATTAAAACATCCATTATTAAAACTGTTGAAAAACTTTTCTCAAATTTGCTTTTTGTTCTGGTTTCTGACCAGCTGCTGTTTCTCCACAATTACTTTTGTAATCCTATTTTACTTTTGCAGTCAGAACTGGAAGATGTATTCTAAGAAGTGCTTAAAGTGCACAGGCCTGTGCTCCAAACTTACAGAAAGAATACAGAGGCACTGATGGAGGTATAAAAAGGATTGACATGGTTGGTACCAGAAGCAAGAGGTCATAACTCTCAGAAAGTTTCACAGCTACTTTTCTCGAAGAGAGAGGGGACTGAGAGGTGCCCTAGTAGAGTTCTTTAAAACTATTCCACAGTTTGATATGGAGAATAGAGAATATTGTCTCACTTGTGAGATATCCAAAACCAGGGGTCCTGAATAAAGGATAGTCACTAATAAATCCAATACAGAATCCTGGAATAACTTTGCTTTTGATTTGATTTGATTTATTATTGTCACACGTTAGTGTACAGTGAAAAGCATTGTTTCTTGTGCACTATACAGACAAAGCAGAACGTACATAGAGAAGGAAAGGAGAGAATGCAGTGTTACAATCATAGCTAGGGTACAGAGAAAGATCAGCTTACCTCATGGTGTAATTGAGTTGAGTGGTGAAGATGCTTTTAAGAAGAATTTAAATAAATTCACTCAGGAGAAAGGAAGATATGTTGATAGGATTAGATGAGATAGAATGAAAAGTAGCTCACGATTGGATGTCGACACCAGCATAGACATGTTGGGCCGAATGGCCTGTTTCTATGTTGTACATTCAATGTAATGTTAGACTTTGACAATTTTTAAACACGTGCTGAAACAGGGGCAGCGAGGCAGAGCAAAGAGAATGATGGCGGGGGTGGGGCGGGGGCAGTGGCAATTCTTTATCTTCCACAATACGCTTTATAGTTTGCGATGAAGTGCTTTGGGACATCCTAAGAGGTGCTATATAAATGCACTCTTTCATTTACTGCTTGTAATGAGCAGGAGGTTGTAAAGTTAGATTTGCTTTTCCTCAAACTAACAGACATCATCGTCCAAACAGAAATATCTCACAATCCTTAAAACAATATAACTGAATACAAACGAAGATCTTTCATTGTAGGATTGCATTGTTACACAAAGCACAATGAGGTGGACTGCATCTTTTAAATGCACTGGGATCATTATCGATGAGCTAACTAAAAGAGAAAGCTGATTCATGAGAAGGCGGACACCATTAATCAAGTTAACATGAAGAATAGGCACGCCTTGAGCATGCTGAAGAGGGCACAGTTAGAGATATTAACCAGCCTGCAAATCACAGGTTAAAACTGCACTGCACTGTGAGTCTCCGACTTACTGTGCACCTTATTCTGTTTCATTAATATGAGGCTTGAACTGTCACACCAGCTCCAGCTCAGCACATCTCTGAAACATCAGTAATCAATCTCAGAGAATCAGATCATTTCATAACATGTCAGCGAGAGTTCTACCATTGAAGCCATACATGGGATCTGAAGAAAAGTTTATTTACCCATCATACATTAACACTGCAATGAAGTTACTGTGAAAATCCCCGAGTCACCACATTCCAGCGTCCGTTTGGGTACACTGAGGGAGAATTTAGCATAGCCAGTGCATCTAACCAGCGCATCTTTCAGACTGTGGGAGGAAACCCACGCAGACACAGGGAGAACGTGCAAACTCCACACAGACAGTGACCCAAGCCAGGAATCGAACCCAGGTCCCTAGCATTCACAAGGGGTCCACACTTGAAACATAAACTCTGTTCTCCCTCTCTGGATACTGCCTGAAAATTAGCCCACTGTTTAAATGGTTCAATCTGCACTAGTCACAAGAACCACTTTAATCAATGCCAATTTACAATGAGAGGGATTGGGAGATACCTCCTTCCTTCACATAATCAATTGCTTCCTCATGTGGCTTAATCACTGAATGAATAGAGAGGCTGATTAATTTTCCAATCTTGCTGTCCTTCAGATCTGTAGATGAATTCTGATGGATAAGGAAGAGATTGGACAATGGGAATGTGGGTAATCTGCTTGTCAACGTGACCTTTAACTTAGTGCATTACAGAGGCAATGCTGCACTGTTGAAGATGCTGTTTTCTCGGTGAACCGAGGACCCACCTTCTCTCTCAGTTGGACATACTATTTGAAGAATGGTAAGAGTGCTCTCCCAGTGTCCATCAAATAAAGAACGAGATAATCAGTTTTAATACTTATTAAAACTGATCATATCATTCTTTATTTCTCTGTTGTTTGGGGGAGCTGCTTCCTAGATTACAATAGTGATTACACCTAAAAAAAAGATTTAATTGGCTGTAAAGTGTCCTGGGTTGTGTAAGGCCCTAATATGTGAAAGGCTGAATTCCATGCAGGGCCAGGGGGCAGCCTCTGTTTGCCCAGTAGTCATTCAATAGAGTTTTTAATTGGCTTGAAGTGAACCCTCTACCTCAGTCAGGAAGGAAACCCCGTCTCTGAGTGCTGGCGGCCAATCAAATGGCTGGCAGGTCTCTGCTCCCGACAGTGCCATTGGAAGCAGTGGCCAGTGCTGGAACTGCAGCAGTCCCGGGGTGTGTGTTGGGCAGGGGAATGGTGGTGCGGGGAAGTCAGATGCCAAGGAAAGGGTGAAACCTTGCTCAGGACAGGCTGGCAGGCCCTGGGTTGAGGGGGCGACAGGGTGAGGGTTGATAGGGCAAGGGTAACGGGAAACGCGGGGAGGGGAACACACTGGGGTTGGGGTCTCCGACTGGCACAGAGGAAGCAGAAAGGAAATACCCTTCACTTGCCTGGCAACGAGACAATAAAACAACGGGGAGTATGGTGATGGTTGGGTAGGCACAGAGAAGAGTGTCCAGGCATGATGCCCTCTTAGTGTCCCACTCCCAACATATCAAGTCACCCATAAGGTGCCACAAAATTCAGCTCCAAGTCTTTGCTTTTTACATGAGAATCATCCTTGATTATTCTTAAACCCTACAAAGAAACCTTACAGCAATAATCCTGGCATTTTTTTATAGAAAGCAACTGTCCTGATTCTTCCCTTCTCCTATTTTATTTTTAATCGGTTCTGTCCTGTGGGTTAAGATTAATCAGGCTGTGAAATTAGTTCCAGTTGGTGTCAATTTTAGTGCAGTGTTATGATCACTGAACATCTGCCCCGGGGGAAGAAATGCCTTTCCATTGTAATTTCTAAATCTTCTCCATTACAGCCTTAACTCAAAGGGTTTTTAATTCTCTCATGAGATGTGTGCATTACTAGTGAGGCCAGAATTTATTCCCCATCCCTAATTGCCCTTGAACTGAGAGGTTTGATAGGCCATTTCTAAGGGCAGTTAAGAGTCAACCACATTGCTGTAGGTCTGGAGTCACATGTAGGCCAACTGGGTAAGAAAGGCAGATTTCCCTCCCTTAAGGGCTTTAGTGAACCAGCTGAGATTTTCCAACAATCAACATTACTAAGGCTAGCTTTATCATTCACAATTTAATTAACTGAATTTAAATTCCATCAGCTATCATGATGGGATTTGAACTCATCACGCTGGGCCTCGGGGTTATTAGGCCGATTATGTTACTGCTACACCCACCACTCGGGTGGCAAGATGGCACAGTGGTTAGCACTGCTGCCTCACAGGGCCAGGGACCCAGGTTCAATTCCCGGCTTGGGTCACTGTCTGTGCAGAGTCTGCACATTCTCTGCGTGGGTTTCCTCCAGTTTCCTCCCACAGTCCGAAAGATGCCCTGGTTAGGTGCATTGGCTGTGCTAAATTCTCCCTCTGTGTACCCAAACAGGTCATGATGTGGATGTGCCGGCGATGGACTGGGGTAAACACAGTAAAAAGTCTGACAACACCAGGTTTTAGTCCAACCGATTTATTTGATAGTAAACGCACAAGCTTTCATAACATAAGAACATAAGAAATAGGAGCAGGAGTAGGCCATCCAGCCCTTCGAGCCTGCCCCGCCATTCAATAAGATCATGGCTGATCTGTCGTGGCTCAGTTCCACATTCCCGCCCTCTCCCCATAACCCTTAATCCCCTCTCTTATCAAAAACCCATCAACCCGCGTCTTAAAAATATTTAGCGAGGCAGCCTCCACCACTTCAACGGGCAGAGAATTCCAGAGATTCACCACCCTTTGAGTGAAGAAGTTCTTCCTCAACTCTGTTCTAAACCGCCCCCCCTTTATCTTGAGGCTGTGCCCCCTAGTCTTTCGGGTTAGTCCCTTCGTCAGGTGAATGGAGAGTTCTGGCCCAGAACTCTCCATTCACCTGACGAAGGGACTAACCCAAAAGCTTGTGCGTTTACTATCAAATAAATCGGTTGGACTAAAACCTGGTGTTGTCAGACTTTTTACTGTGTTTACCCAAACAGGTGCCAGGGTATGGTGGCTAGGGGAGTTTTCACAGTAACTTTATTGCAGTGTTAATGTAAGCTTATTTGTGACACTAATAAATAAACTAAAACTTCTCCCTCAACCCCAGTAGAATATCTGACTCCCACCTGGTGGTCCATCTGAAATTCTCCCCAGTTGCATTTGCGAGTTAGAACTTCAGCCACTCAGGAAGGCAGCTCACCACCATCTTCACAAAGGCAACTCGGGATGGGCAATAAATGTTGGCCCAGCCAGTGACAACCATGTCCCACGAATGAATGAAAAAAATCCAGATTATCATGGTTGACAGTCAAGCTGCTTTAATTTTCACATCAGGGGGAATCGTTGATTTGAGATAAGTGGGCCTCAAACAAAGTTGTCATTCCAACAGAACAGAATGAAAGGTGCAAATACTGCCTTTCTTGATCCAGCACTGGAATCTGACAGTAAAATCTACGGCAAGTGTCAATTTCTCGGAAAACGTCATTTATTTCTGCAGTATGCAAGGCATTTCTCTTGATTGTGGAATGACTGTCACTCCAGAAATAACTACAATGGAGCTATTGTGAAAAAAAAACTGAGCTCAGGCAAAAGCAATTATGATATGACCTCTCCAAAGGGACTGGAACACTAAATGCCATAATGCAAGTGAGTTGAGCTTCTGAGATAATTGAATTCACATTATAAAGCTGATAGATTTTACCTGGAATCATTACAGTTTGACTTTTCCATTTGTCAACCCAAAGTCCTTTGCAATCTTTCCATACTTTCCCAAGGTAATTAGGGAAAAGGTTAACTGTGTTTCTTTCTGTCCTTAATATTGCACTGTAACATTTAAAAAAAAACTTCTAAGAATAATTTACAACCTGTAAGCATGAGACTCCAAATAAATTTCACCAATAGATGTATCCTTAAGCTCCTAAATACCAGCCCTAACTTTCTGAGTTCAATGCTGAGCAAGTGTAGCAATTTCACGAAACTGATCCATTTATTAGTTTGTAGAACTTTGAGGTGATTACTCCTCATACTCTCATTTGGAACAACCACTAAGCAATGATCCTTCTCTTACATAGCTATCAAATTCTGACTCACAAACGTACCCTCTCCTTCTTTCTCCCTGAACCTCCAGATAGACATTTCTACATCCTTCCTTTTCCTCGTGCTTCCCTATGCTGCGTTCCAGATTCATTGCACCGGCAATGCTGCATTAAAACTGTATGAAGCCATTTAGTGGCTAGACAGAAGACATCCACTGTGAAATAGACAGACATTTTGAATAAAGATTGAGACATGCTCCAGAGAGTTTACTGACAGTTGGCACTCAAGCAAGCCACCGACCTTTAGATGGACTCGGAGCTATTAGAACAAAAGAACAGCACAGCACAGGAACAGGCCCTTCGGCCCACCAAGCCTGTGCTGACACCGATGCCTCTCTAATCTAATATTTTCTTGCCTCTATGTGGTCCATATCCCTCTATTCCCTGCCAATTCACGTATCTATCCAGTTGCCTCTTGAATATTGTTATAGAATCTGCTTCTACCACCTCCTTTGTCAGTGCATTCCAGGCATTCACTACCCTCTATGTGAAAAACTTGCCCCTTACATCTCTTTAAAACTTTCCCCCCTCTCACTTTCAACCTATGGCCCCCCCGGCCCCGAGTAATTTTTTTGACCCTGGGAAAAAGACCCTTGACCATCCGCTCTGTCCAAGCCTGGATTATTAAAGGAAGGTTTCAGAAATTTGAAACGAGATGGCAAAATGGATAGAGTACTTTCAGATATGGGCAATGACACCATATACGGGAGATGAAGGAGATGGCAGCCCACGCACCAAACTGGGTATGATGGAGCAGGAAGAAACAGAGGTGTATAAAATGTTTCTGTATGCTGGCTGTGAGTACAGGTGGAACCTGTAGCTATTAGTGACTGTTTGGCCCACGGAAGATGGTGATTGCCTAGAATGTGCTGCCAGAGGTGGTGGAAGCAGATTCTACAATAACGTTCATGAGGCATCTGGATAGATACATGAATGGAGGGATATGGACCATAGAGAGACAAGAAAGCATTAGATCAGAGAGCCATCTGTGTCAGCACAGACTTAGAAGAATATTCTGTACAATAGCTACGTGTCACTTCGAATTTTTTGAAAAGTGACATAGATCAATTTGAAATAGATCTGTGAAAAAAGGTAAAAACTTGGAAGTTTAACCAGTCAGAAACAAACTTGTTAAAGAAGACGGAATTATACTTGGGGTGGCACAGTGGCGCAGTGGCTTCACAGCACCAGGGACCCAGGTTTAATTCCCACCATTTGGTCACTGTCTATGTGGAGTTTGTACGCTCTCCCCGTGTCTGTGTGGGTTTCCTCCGGGTGCTCCAGTTTCCTCCCACAGTCCAAAGGTGTGCGGGTTAGGTTGATTGACCCTGATGTCAGGGGGATTAGCAACGTATATATGTGGGGGGTTACGGGAATGGGGCCTGGTTGGGATTGTGCTAGGTGCAGACTTGATGGGCTGAGTGGCCTCCTTCTGCATTATAGGGATTCTATGATTCTAATAAAGGACTGAAGCAGGAGTCTGAACCAAATGATTAAAAGAAAAAAATCTGGATCCATGAAAAATAAGTGAGATTTGGTGCATTCCTAAGTTTTAAGTTAATTTATTAGTGTCACATTAGGCTTACCTAACCCTGCAGTGAAGTTACTGTGAAAGTCCCCTGGCAGTGCTGTAAGATCTGTGACTGGGACAGAGTTATCACATCATACAATGAACTTACTATCCACTCACACAGACCAAATGAGCAATCACAAGATGAAAAGAGAAAATACTCATTTTAAACTGACCACAGGGGAGCTGTGAGCTGTGTTATGTAATGGTAAGTTTACAAAAAAGTTAGGGAGAAAATTTCCAATAAAAGTACTGAATTCCAAAAATACTTAGCAGGTCAGTGGAGAGGGAGATGGAGTTAACATTCTGGGTCTGCAGACTGGTAACTTTTACTCTGTTTCTTTCTCCATAGATTTGCCTGAGCATTTCCAGCCTTTTCTGTTTTTGTTTCAGATTTCCAGCTTCCAAAGTATTTTGCTTTTAATTGGGTATAAAATTCTGTAATTCTAATAAAAAGTGTTGTTCTATCCCAGTCACAAGTTAGAGCGATAACATGTTGTGTTTAAATCCTTTCACAGCCTTGCCCCTCTCTATCTCCGTCATCATATCCAGCCCTACAAACCGCTGCCTCTAATTCTTTGCTTCTCCAACTCTGGCCTCTTGTGCATTGCCCCTCTGTGCCACTTAAGACCCACATTAAAATCACTAAACCTCTCTCAGCCTTAAAACCCAGCTCTGACCTATAATCTTGGCTATTTGTCTGAGAATTTCTCACTTTGACTTGGTGCCCGATTCTTCTGTTGATTAAAATGCTGTGAAGCATCCTAGGATATATTTTACAAGAGGCACTATACAAATGCAAGTCGTAACTCCCACAAAAAGGATGTCTAAGCTTGAACAACAATCAGCAACGCTAATAGGAGGTTCAGGTACATAGCTAAAACAACAGAATATAAATATTAATATTCAGTCTTTAGGCAACATGGTGGCACAGTGGTTAGCACTGCTGCCCCACAGTGCCAGGGACCCAGGTTCGATTCCTGGCTTGGGTCACTGTCTGTATGGAGTCTGCATGTTCTCCCCATATCTGCATGGGTTTCCTCTGGGTGCTCCAGTTTCCTCCCATAGTCCGATAGACATGCTAATTAGGTGTATTGGCCATGCCTCAGTGGACCTGTACAGGCTTCGGAGTGTGGCAACTAGGGGGATTTTCACAGCAACTTCATTGCAGTGTTAATGTAAGCCTACTTGTGACACTAATAAATAAGCTTTAACTTTAGATCTCTCTGGTCAGGTAGCAGTTGGAATAATGCACTGGGATACCAACAAACTGAACATTCAGACACTGGATGCAAATGCAAAGCATCAAAGTAGATTTCCAATATGAACGGTCTGAATTGTGGGGAAAGTCTAATTGAGATTTCAGTTTTTCAACTTGGAAGATAGAAGTTAGAGAGATGATTTTGCAAAGGTTGAAGCTGAAAAAATGTTATCCCAAAACACAGAACAAAGAGACACAGGTTCAAGCTGGTAAAAGACAATTGATTTGACTTATTATTGTCACATGTATTAGTATATAGTGAAAAGTATTATTTCTTGCATACTATACAGACCAAACATACTATTCATAGAGAAGTTCAAAGGTGTGCGGGTTAGGTTGATTGGCCGTGCTAAAATTGCCCTTTAGTGTCCTGACTTGCATAGGTTAGAGGGATTAGGGTAAATATGTAGGGTTATGGGGGTAGGGACTGGGTGGGATTGTGGTCGGTGCAGACTCGATGGGTCAAGTGGCCTCTTTCTGCACTGTAGGGTTTTTATGATTCTATGATTCAATGAAAGGAGAGGGTGCAGAATGTAGCGTTACAGTCATAGCTAGGGTTTAAAGAAAAATCAACTTAATGCAAGGTAGATCCATTCATAAGTCTGATGACAGCAGGAAAGAAGTTTGAATAAGTTGGTACATGATAGTATGTTGGCATGGTGTGTGTGAGGCCCTTAATTATGTTGACTGCTTTTCTGAGGCAGCAGGAAGTGTAGACAGAGTCAATGGATGGGAGGCTGGTTTGCGTGATGGATTGGGCTCCATTCATGACCTTTTGTAGATTCTTGCGGTCTTGGGCAGAGCAGGAGCCATACCAAGCTGTGATACAACCAGTTTTTGGACCGGTATGAAGGAATTATTGTCTGATCAACCGATAGTTTTAACTTTCAGATAGAATAGTGGAGGCATAAAAGCTGGAAACTTCTGAAACACACATACTGGGTGCATGATGTTAGGATCATTCGGGATGGATGAGATAAATTCAATGGCCATTCTGATCTGTAATTATCTGATGATGTTGCAAGGTGTAGTTAACAATGGAATATAAAAAGATGCTATGTAACCAATGGATTGAACCAAGCTAGCTAGTTATTCAGACGGGATGGATGGCAAAGATTAAACGTGTCTGTATGTTGGTTTGGGTGAAGGTAGTCAACAGAGGAAAGTGTATCTCAAAGCTTCCCACTCAAATCTATCACAATGGCACCAGAATTTTAATGCTGTTTTTCCTCAACTCTGCTCACATTTTTAAAGTTCTAAGTTTATTTATTAGTGTCACAAATAGGCTTACATTAACACTGCAATGAAGTTACTGTGAAAATCCCTTAGTTGCCACACTCCAGTGTCTGTTTGGGTACACTGAGGGAGCACTTAGCATCACCAATGCATCTAACCAGCACGTCATTCAGATTGTGGGAGGAAACCGGAGCATCCGGAGGAAACCCATACAGAAAATGTGCAGAATCCGCAGACATTGACCGCCAAGCTGGGGTCCCTGGCACTGTGAGGCAGCAGTGCTAACCACTGTGCCAGCTTTGTGCTGTAAACACGAATTCTCAATGGAAATATCTTTATTGTTGAGGCCGAAATGAAGGAGGATGAACACATGGAAGAGAACTGCTCAGAGTCAGGCATTATTAAAGTTAACTCTTCCCCACTTCTAGGCAATTGCTCACCAGAGGCTGGAGATAAGGAAGCTCTGCATTGAACACCCCATCAGCACAGGAGGTTTCACAAGGAGAAACAGTGGAACAGGAGGATGAGCAGATGGCTGCAAGAGCAAGGCCAAATGAGAGTCCAGAACTTTTAATAAATAACATGCTGGCTCACCAAAGAAACCACTTCACACCCACATTGTGTCCACCACACTCGCTTGTAAAGTCCCTCACTAAATGACTGCCAAGTACTTAACAAGGCAGTAATCAGCGTTTCCCCTGCTGCCAAATCAAACATCACTCAGCTTTTGGCTGGGCCAGCCTGAGGAAATGTATTTTGACTGATATATATCAAAGCTAGTGAGGAATTGAAACATTCAGAGGTAGAGCAAGCGCTGTCCAATGTGCAGCTGAAATCTCAGCACAACCTGCAGCTGTAGTTAACCAACATCCAATGTGAAATGCATACACAAAGCATAGTACAAAGAATGAAGAACAGTACAGTACAGGGACAGGCCCTTTGGCCCACCAAGCCGGGGCTGATCATGATGTCCTAACTAGACTAGGAAATAACCTTCTGCACTTTCTCGGTCCATATCTCTCTATTCCCTCCCTATTCATGTACCCATCCAGATGCCTCTTAAATGTTGCTAATGTACCTGCTTCCACCACTTCCTCTGGCAGCGCGTTCCAGGCACCCACCACTCTCTGTGTGAAAATCTTCCCCCACACATCTCCCTTAAACCTTCCACCTCTCACTTTGAACTTGTGCCCCCTTGTAACTGACACTTCCACTCTGGGGAAAAAGTCTCTGACTGTCCACCTTGTCGATGCCTCTCATAATTTTGTAGACCTCAATCAGCTCTCCCCTCAGCCTCTGTCCTTTGGGTGAAAACAATCCTAGTTTGCTCAATCTCTCCTCACAGCCAACACCATTGAGACCAGACAACATCCCAGTGAACCTTCTTTGCACTCTCTCCAAAGTTTCCTCCGAGTGCTCCAGTTTCCTCCCACAGTCCGAAAGATGTGCTGGTTAGATGCATTCGCCATGCTAAATTCTCCCTCAATGTACCTGAACAGGCGCCGGGGTGTGGCATCTAGGGTCACCACAGTAATATCATTGCAGTGTTAATGTAAGCCTACTTGTGACACCAATAAATAAATTTAAAACTTTAAGCCTGTGTGATGGCCAACTGATTCAAGAGGGGTTTTAAGTCTTTAAGAGGAATATTCATTGAACTGGAACTCATAGGGATAGGTTAACAGTTAACATCTTGTCATGTTTAAGTATTGTTCAAATGTTAAATGTTGTGCTGATTCATTTGTTAAACTATATTGTTTAAGAACATAAGAAATAGGAGCAAGAGTAGGCCATCTAGCCCTTTGAGCCTGCCCCGCCGTTCAATAAGATCATGGCTGATCTGTTGTGGCTCAGTTCCACATTCCCGCCCTCTCCCCATAATCCTTAATCCCCTCTCTTATCAAAAACCCATCAACCCGCGTCTTAAAAATATTTAGCGAGGTGGCCTCCACTACTCCAATGGGCAGAGAATTCCAGAGATTCACCACCCTTTGAGTGAAGAAGTTCTTCCTCAACTCCGTTCTAAACCGCCCCCCCTTTATCTTGAGGCTGTGCCCCCTAGTCCTACTGTCCTTTCTGAGCAGGAAGAGTCTCTCCACCTCTATCCTATCCATCCCATTCATCATCTTATATGTCTCAATGAGATCTCCCCTCATTCTTCTAAACTCTTAACAAGTACAAGCCTAGTTTATTCAGCCTCTCCTCATAGCTCAACCCCCTCAACTCCAGCATCAGCCTAGTAAACCTCCTCTGCACTCCCTCCAAGGCCAAAATATCCTTGTGTAAGTACGGCGACCAAAACTGCACACAGTACTCCAGCTGCGGCCTCACCAATGCCCTATACAGCTGCAGCAAGACCTCCCTACTTTTATATTCAATCCCCCTCGCTATGAAGGCCAGCATCCCATTCGCCTTCCTGACCACCTGCTGCACCTGCAAGCTGGGTTTTTGCGACTCATGCACAAGGACCCCGAGGTCCCTCTGCACCATCGCCAAACTTTAATAAAGTTTGTTTTCACAAAAACTCCCTAGTTTGTCAATAGAATCGCAATTGGAGTGAAACGTCCTCGCACAAAATGAAGGCAGCACAGTAGCACTGTGATTAGCACTGATGCTTCACAGCACCAGGGATCCAGGTTCGATTCCCGGCTTGGGTCACGGTTTGTGTGGAGTCTGCACATTTCCCCCATGTCTGCATGGGTTTCCTCCGGGCGCTCTGGTTTCCTCCCACATTCTGAAAAGAGTGCTGGTTAGATATTGACCAGAACAGGCACTGGACTGTGGTGACTAGGGGATTTTCACAGTAACTTCATTGCAGTGTTAATGTAAGCCTACTTGTGACTAATAATAAATAAACTTTAAATGCTGAAGTAGAAGAATTGTTGGGGTCTGTTATGACTTCATAACATACCTTGGGGTTTTGATCAGTACCCTATCAGAACGGTTAGGTGGTTTCTCTTCGATTGGTGCAGGTGTGATGGGCCCAAAGGCCTTTTTTCTGCACTGTATACCTCTATAAGGAGGCAGTAAAGGGAATGGAAGAAGAAAACATAAAGAAGCAGTTGAAATTGTGCAAGTCAATACCTCCTAAGCCTTTTAAAACAGGATGCATCTCACTCATGTTACTTTTGTCACAAGTGAACATCAATGTCCAATGTACAAAGCTCAATGAAATGCGTCAGTCCTGGGATTTATCCCTTTGGGAAAACACACACAGGCTGAAAAACAGCTTGGCACAACTTAACCACAGAGTGAATGACAATTGTTGCAACATCCTCACTCTTTGCATTAAATATTTACTTTGCAAAAGCTTCTGCACTGCACAAGAACGGGCTGAATTCTCAAATGAGACCCATTAGATGGTTTATGGTCGAAGTATTTCATTTGTATGAAAAGATAAAACTTTTACTATATTGGGAACAGTAATTGCTGGCATAAATCTCATGTACTGATTCAATTTGGTGGTATACCCCAGGTAAGAGCTGTATCTACATAAAGAACAAAGACAATTCTATCAGAGCAGATCACTTCAAAAGTTAAAGTTAATTTGTTAGTCACAAGTAGGCTTACATTAACACTGCAATGAAGTTACTGTGAAAATCCTCTAGTCACCACACTCTGATGCCTGTTCGGGTACACTGAAGGGCGAATTTAGCATGGCCAATGCACCTAACCAGCATGTCTTTTGGACTGTGGGAAGGAACCGGAGCATCCGAAAGAAACCCACACAGACACGGGGAGAACATGCAGACTCTGCACAGACAGTGACCCAAACCAGGAATCGGACCCAGGTCTCTAGCACTGTGAGGCAGCAATGCCAACCACTGTGCCACTGTGCCTCCCCAAAGTGATAGATCTCCTAAAATAAACTCCTCAGGACAAAAATAAATCGATGGCCACCTTCTCAGCGGAATGCTTGAGAACAGAGCACAGCATCGAGATGCAGCACTGACTGGAACATATGTACACTTGGCACTGGTGGCATCTCGCTCTCAGTTACATCCAGCATCAACTACATGAACAGGTTTCCTGCGCCACATTTCCAAGCATTAAGATTCACTTGCCAGTTTCAACTTTACAGCACGTGGCACACACTTCAATATCATCATCACAAATTCTACTCCAAGCTGGTGAGCAGAGTCGGCGAAAAACAGAACTGCTTCTGCGGATGTGTGCAGGAAGTCGCCAGAATCCCTGCCTGAATTCACCTTAGAAATCCACCAACTCACCATGATATTCTGGCTGCGAAAGCTAGCTCATCCTCATAAGATATGTTTCTGACCATTTATGCGCGGGGAATCAGGTTATATATTCACTCACCAGAGTCAGCCTCCTGTTATAAGACAAAACCAATGATTGCTGTATTTCAATGCAGAAAGACTGCCTTGAAATGGAACTGTGCCTTGGAATATTAATAACATTAACACATCACTCCTATTTTTAAAAAATCATATGCAAAACTTTAAATACCAGAGAGAGAGAGAGAGAGGAAATTGGTTCCTATGATGTAGTTAATATTTGTCCCAGCGCTGCAATGAATCTGAAAACTGAGACATTATTTGAGAGGAATCATTCTCATTTTAAAGGAAAGGTTACTAACTGACCAACTTGGAGACCGCAATTTTAATTCCACATGCACTGTAATCGTTCAGCAAGGCCCAGCCCAGGGCAAAAATATAGGATCCCTAACATCCCCTCCTCCATCCCTATCCTGCGAAACTACACATGTTAAAAAATCTCAAAAAAGACCCACATTTGCTGTGAGTGCTAACAATTACTGCATTGAGTCTCACTGACAAGTGTCCCATTCCCAGCAGAGAGAGAAAAAAATAGGTTCTGGATTGAAAATTCGACCAACAATGTTCAGAAATGTCATGATTCTGAGATCTCGCAGAAGAATCTATCTAGTGGTTTCGACAGCAGAAAACATGTAAGAATGTGGGAGGAATCAGTGTTACCCCCCTGCAGGAAAGAACACTGCAGTTGTTGACGTGTTTCTGGATGGGGGTAAAACGCGTTCAGAATCTGAATGTATTTTATTAAAAAAGACAAGAATTCTACTGAATGCTCCAGTCAAGAGTTATAATTGATACCAAAAGAGAAAATCTCAGCAGTTCTGGCAGTAAGGATAGAAAAGAACTGACGTTTCGAGTCTAAATGACCCTTTGTCAAAATTGTCAATTATAATACATTAAATTATTATTTAGTTATTATATATTCAATTATTATACATCTATCAACTATATTGGTAATGAATTATATTATCAATTATATAATATTGATAATTGATTATACAATTAATATATTAATTATATTATTATACATTTATCAATTATAATAGAGATTGATAGAAAGATTGATAGATATCAATTATAACTGATAGCTTATGTAGGAGTAAAGTTCCTGAACTATTACTAAATCGTCTAAAAACTAATCTTCTGTACTTTGAATGAAATCCGAACCCTTCACTTGTTTAGCAAAATAACACTTTAACTAGAGACGCTGCTTATTTGATGTAAGGTATAACTAGAGTTATTTTTAGTTCTGTTTTTTTCACATCGCCACTTTAAATGCAGAAGTCAGAAACTCAGCGTGCGTCACCGAGCGGCCAATTCCCCTTCAGAATAGCAAAGTGAGTACACAGGCTGGATCTTGCGGTCTTCCCATGCCCTATATAAGAAGCAGGGGGAGAACAGTGACTCCGCATTCTCGCAGGCAGAGCGGCCAGTGGTAGCAAGGATGAGCTACGGCTGGGATTCTCTGGGCACTTCCCCCTATCGCAAGGTGCACCCTGATCCTTCCAGGAGCCTGGTCCGGAGCCTGGGCTACTCAGCCCCCGGTTACCGAGCCCAGAACTGGTCCAGGGCGACGGGCAGCAGTTTCAGCTCCTCTGCCAAGCGGAGCAGCCTGTCCAGTGCCCGGGGCTACGGCGCAGGGGGAGCCCCTAGGTCCTCGGAGAGTGTGGAACTGACCCACTCCCCTCTCTACAGCGAGGACTACAAGGTGATGGGGGTTAACGAGAAAGAGTTGATGCAGGGTCTGAATGACCGCTTCGCCGGCTACATTGACAAGGTCCGACAGCTGGAGCAACACAATAAAGGTTTGGAGACTGAGATTGGGGAGCTAAGGAAAAAACAAAACTCTTCCAGCCGCCTGGCCAGCATCTATTGCCCAGAGATCCGAGAGCTCAGAGAGCTGATCCAGGAAGCAGAGAACCAGAAGACCCAGGTTCTGTTGGACAGGGAACACTTGGGGGAAGATCTGCAGCAACTCAAGGGGAAACTGGAGGAAGAAGCCAGGCTTCGGGATGAGCTGGAAAACAACATCCGAGTGTGCAAGAAAGACACGGAGGAGGCTCAGCTGCTGAAGCTGGAATTGGAGAAGAAAGCCCAGTCCCTGGCCGAGGAGATAGTCTTCTTGAAGAACCATCACGAGGAAGAGGTGGCTGAGCTCTTCTCCCAGATCCAAGATTCCCAGGTCAGTGTGGAGATGAAGGATTATCTCAAACCCGACCTGACGGGGGCTCTGAGGGAGATCCGGGCTCAGATGGAAGGCTACACCAACGTTAGCATGCAACAAGCAGAGGAGTGGTTCCGATGCAAAGTGGCCAAACTCAACGAAGCGGCAGAGATCAACAACGAAGCCATCCAGAGCACTCGGCAGGAGATCAGCGAGTACCGCAAGCAGTTACAGTCAAAGAGTATCGAGCTGGAGACGGTGAGGGGCACCAAAGAATCTCTGGAGAAACAGCTCAATGACATTGAAGAAAGGCACGATGCGGAACTGGTCCACTACCAGGTGAGAATCCTTCCACTGCTTTTCCCCCTCCACCGCCCCGGTCTTTCTCATTTTATAACAAACCTTTACCTTTTGCAGGACACCATTCAACAACTAGAAAACGAGCTGAAAAATACAAAGTGGGAAATGAGCCATCACCTGAGGGAGTACCAGGATCTGCTGAATGTCAAAATGGCTTTAGATGTGGAGATCGCCTCTTACAGGTAAGATTCCCTGAAGCTTGCAGCAGCGCCCAGCCAGAGAGGGATTCTGAGAATGGCACTCACTACGTGAAGATCACAGAAACACACACACGCACACACAGGGGGAATATTACCCTTTACAACATCCAAGCAATATATCAAAGCAAATTACCGTGGATGCTGGAATCTGAAACCAGGTGAAAAAATGCTGGAAAATCTCAGCAGGTCTGGCAGCATCTGTTAGGAGGGAAAAAAGCTGAGGTTCCCAGGTGGAACCAAAAGAGGAAGTGCTGGACAGTCTCAAGTTTCCAGCACTTTGTAAAAGCTAAAAGGAATGGAAAATGGGAGATATTAATCCTGAGGGGATGACAGATGATTCATAGTCACAAAAATAAGGGGAAAGGCTGCTAATGGCAGCCTATAGAGAGAATAGAAGCCAAACAATATTCTCCCTTGTAAGAAGCTGCAACACCTAGCAGGGGTTAAGTAATTTGCGTCATAACTTGTTACTGCTCTGCAGTATTCCTGAATATGAGTTTCACTCCTTTCTGCAGCTCCCAGAGATATTAGCGCCCCTGTCAGCGGGATTGATGCATTAAATAAACAAACCACCCCTCCTACATCCTACCTCTGGCTAATAGCAATCGCAAAACAAAACCCAACAAGTCAACTCCAAACCAGCTAGGTCATATTCCTATATTAAAGGCAAAAATACTGCGGATGCTGGAATCTGAAGAACAGTTTTTAATATCACATTCCTCGCCCAACCACTATGCGAAAAGTGGGGGTTGAAATTATAATGACCACGAGAAATATTAGAGGTATATACATTGTTTAAAGCGAAGTATTTCCTCTACCAATCCTTTCTCCTTTTAAAAAAAAGTGAAGACGAAATCATTTTCACCCCGGGAACTCACGTTGTAACCTGCACCAAATCAGCACACCTTTCATTTTATTCCCAGACCCTGGTACATTAAACATCCTGCACATTTACAGGGTTCCCGAACACCTACTAGCTCTTCTTGGCACAACAGGCATTTCCAAAGTCGGTGCTGAGAGAGTTAACACGAACGGAGACGCGAGGATAGACTTCAATAAAATCAGAGACTGTGTGTGTGTGTGTGTGTGTGTAGTTTCAACGTTATGCTGAATGACACAAATTGCAGTGAGGGAGGAGGGACTGGCTGAGAGAATCGAGAGGTGGTGGCAGGGCGGGGGGTGGGGGGGAGGTGCTGCCAAATGACTTGCCAATCGATCAAGTCAATCAGTTTGGTTTCAAGCACTCAGTGCGCTGAACTAACCCGCACACACACACACAATATAAATGTGTTTCACTGCAAGTTGTGGTACACTTGGAAGCAGTGCAGCTGTCGCTCGGAGTGAGTCTGCGGTGAGGGTGGGTGCTGCAGTTTGGAGGGTGGGTGGCTGATGTGGGCTGGGTGTAAACAGCAGTAAAGTTGGTGGGTGAAAACATGCGGCAGTTTTGCAGTGTTCCGCAGCCCAGGCTCCTGCTGCACCCTTCCACGAAGGAGAGAGAAAGAGACTGCATCAGAAACACGGTGGGGACACGCCAGATCTCACACACGCACATAGATTTACACTTAACTGCATTCCCGGGATGACGGGAACAGATTGGGGAAAAATCTTTTATGAGGAATTTTTGGAAGTCACATTTATTGTACAGAGGACAAAAATCACTCGAATTCGGGAAGTTTTTCTCTTATCATTTTGCAGTAAATTAAAAATCAGATTCAATTTTATTGAAGTGTTTTGAGCCACTTCTCTCCACTCTTGGGGTTTAGCAGAGAGTTAGAGCCCTTTGTCCCATTCCAACAACGCATTAAAGGGAACAATATCTTTCTGAAGCTGGGAGTGTGTTGTGTCCATTCCCACTGGGGTCTGACTGAGTTAGCAGAGGAATTGTCCATCTGATGTGGACCCTATCACCTGGGGACAGGCCACACAATTTCGTTTTTGACATCTATATGTTACATTCAGCATCAATGCGGAGAGATATCAGTGACATTTCCATATTAGATGATATGGAACATATTTCAGTGTTACAGCTACAGACCTTCATGGAATAAATGTGAGTTAATATCATGTCATTCAAAATATCTTAAACTGGAGGTGATTCTAATTGGAGAACATATAGGGGTACACTGGAGGAGGGTAGGACTGGATTTGTCTATGATGCCCTATATGCGATACCGCTATATTCCTCTATGATAACCCTATATTAGTCTATGATACCCCTATATTAGTCTATGATATTCCTATATTAGTATATGATTCCCCTTTATTAGTCTATGATTCCCCTATATTAGTCTATGATACCCCTATATTAGTCTATGATATCCCTATATTAGTCTATGATATCCCTATATCAGTCTATGATTCCCCTATATTAGCCTATGATACCCCTTATCAGTCTATGATTCTCCTATATTAGTCTGATTCCCCTATATTAGTCTATGATTCCCCTTTATTAGTCTATGATTCCCCTATATTAGTCTATGATATCCCTATATTAGTCTATGATATCCCTATATCAGTCTATGATTCCCCTATATTAGTCTGATTCCCCTATATTAGTCTATGATTCCCCTATATCAGTTTATGATTCCCCTATATTAGTGTATGATATTAGTCTATGATTCCCCTATATCAGTTTATGATTCCCCTATATTAGTGTATGATATTAGTCTATGATTCCCCTATATTTGTGTATGATATCCCTATATTAGTCTGATATCCCTATATTAGTCAATGATATCTCCATACTTGTCTATCATGCCCCTATATTTGTCTGTGGTGCTCCTATGACAAAATAGTTTACATGTGTCTAACCATCTCCTTCAGCTCCTTGGGTCTGTTCTGCCCTTGTTAACGGCGCTTGCATTCTAAAGATAGAAAGGAATGTTTTTTGGGGTAATGATTGAGGGAGAAATGATGGCCAGGACACCAGGAACAATTCCTCTATTTTTCTTCCAAGTAGCTCCATGGAATCCTTTGTGTTCACTTGAGAGAGCAAACATGGCCTCACTTCAATGACTTGATGTGAAAAATGGGATCTACAACAGTGCAGCACACCCTAAATACTGCACTGAAGTATCAGCTTTGACTTTTGTGCTCAAGTCCTGGAGTGGGACTTGATAGCCAATGTGCTGGCAATGTGCTGAAAGGCACATGCTTGGCCGCCATCTTTGTAGAGGGTGATGTGGGTTTATATAAGTGGGACTTGATAGCCAATGTATTGGCAGTGTGATGGAAAGTGCATGCTTGGCTACCATCTACTTTGGAAGCAATGTAGATTTATACAATCTTCTGACTTGAAATAAAGAGTGCTACCAACAGGGGAGAGAAGGGTAGAATTATCCCTTGGTTTGGGTTGATGATTTGTCATTTAACACACAACTGGCCACAAGCAATGCTCTCATGGGAAAGCCACATGTATCATGCAAAGGCCATGTGGTTTCACAATAGAATAAGAAGGGCGTGAGCTCAGTTCATATTACTTTCAGCCATGTACACTGGCCCAATTGCAGCAGAGACAGGGGTGTGTGGAGTTGGCCCTTTGTTCAGTTTCATGGTGCGCAGTGTGAAAGGCTTACAGAGGGGGAGAAGTAAAACCTAGGTGAACATGGGACAAAAGAATTATTAATGTGGCATGCTGGCACACTGGTTAGCACTGCTGCCTCACAGCGCCAGGGACCTGGGTTCAATTCCAGCCTTGGGTCACTGTCTTTGTGGAGTTTGCATATTTCTCCCCATGTCTATGTGGGTTTCCTCTGAGTGCTCCGGTTTCCTCCCATACTCCAAAGACGTGCAGGTTAGGTGGATTGGACATGTTAAACTGACCCTAGTGTCAGGGGGATTAGCAGGATAATGTGGGGTTACGGGAATGGGACTTGGTTGGGATTGTGGTTGGTGCAGATGCGATGGGCTGAATGGCCTCCTTCTGCACTGTGGGGATTCTATGATTCTATATACAACAGATCGAAATCATTGAAGATTGCTTCATTTGTCCATGTACGGATTTAGTCCCTCTCATAAGTACATAACTATGTTCGCTTTTCTTTCTGAAGGAAACTTCTTGAAGGCGAAGAAACCAGATTTGGCACAATCGCAGGTACCTTCACTCCTCCAACGTATACATACAGACAGGCACAACCCATGTCTCATTCAGTGTACATCACGGCAAAGACCAAGGGGACCCCCACGAAAGCTGCCCCTCAGTACAAATTTGTCGAAGAAATTATTAGTGAAACAACGAAGGAAGTTGATATGGCTGAGCTGGAGGATACCGTCCGACGAGCCACCTCCGATGACGGGTCTGGGGAGAGGTTCGATGAGGACGACCAAACTAAACAGGAGGATGACGAAGACAAGGATGAGGCAACGACAGCTGAAGCTTCAGATGAAGAGGAGGCTGAGAGAACGAGCGAACCAAAAGAAGAGAGTGCAGAGGAAGAAGCTGTAGAGGGCAAAGAAGCCGAAGAGGAAGAAACAGCAGAAGAATCTGAGGAGAAAGAAAGTGCAGAAGGGAAAGAAGAGATCGAAGAAGAAGAGACAAAGGAGACAAAGAGTGAAGAGGAATCGACAAAAACAAAAGAAACTGAAGATCTCAAAGTTGCTGAAACAAAGGAGGAAGAAAAAATGACAGAATCTAAAGGGGAAGAAGAAGAGGCTACAGAGACAAACGGAGAACAAGAAGCCACAGAAACCAAAGCCAAGGCTGAGCAGCAAAAAACTACAGAAAGAAAAGACGCAGAGGAGGAAAAGAACGCTGAAGGAAAACAGGGCAAAGAGGAAAGGATAGAGAAAAAAGAGCCTGAAGAACAAGAAACAGTGGATACAAAAACCGAGGCTAAAGAGAAAGAAAGTGCAAGAGCAAAAGATGAAGATGAAAGTGAGAAGCAAGCAGCTACTGAGGAAGATCAGACAGAGGCAGGCGGTACTGCAGACAAAGGGACTGCCAAGGAACAGGATGAAGACCAGACGACTCAACAAAAAGAGGATTCAAAAGCAACAGTCACAAGTCAAAAAGATGAACCTGAATCCGTGACAGAAGACATTTCAGAGGAAAGTAAAGATAGGAAGCAACAGGATAAATCAGAACAGGAGTCACTTAAAGTGAAAGAAAAGACAAAAGCAGACGATAAAGAAGCTGCCCCTCAAGAATTAGAAAAAGAGAGTGAAAAGCAGGCAGTCAAAGTCGAGAAAGTGCAAGCGAGTGAAGTCTCAAAAGCGGCAGAGCCATCTGGGCAACCAGAAAAGTCTAAAGAGGAAAAAGTGGCAGACAAAGAACCTGACGTTCCAAAGAAGGAGGGAAAAGAAGCCAGCAAAGACAAGGAAATAGCATCAGAAGAAACGAAGACTGGCAAAGGGAATGACAAAAAAGAGGACAGCAAAGAGAGTGAAGAAAAATCAGTGAAGGCCTCAGAAGCAGAAAAAGTGCCAGATAAAGAATCAAGCAGCAATCCCGAAAGCAAGAGCCCACAATCGGTGGAGAAAACACCAGGGGTGGTCATAAATGGCTTGGATAGCAAATTGGATAAGGAAGAGAAAGAAGTGGAGAGCGACAAGAAACTGACAAAAACCTCAACGGAATCCATTCAGAAAATTGCAGAGGAAAGCAGCAGGATCAAGGAGGAGGTGGTGAAAGTCTCGATCACCAGCACTGTGAAAAAGGAAGTGATTGAGGAGACGAGAAAGGAAGAGAAGACTGTGACAGCCTCGGCAGATACTAAAAATGAGGTCAAAGAGAGTAGATGAACATGAGAAAAGTTAATAGACCAGAGAGTGAGAAATGCATGTTACACAGTAAAGGTCAGGCTCTTCAGCAAATTCAGACCATAGAGATGAAATGTATGTTTCCGCAATAGGAATTTATGGGATTTTCTCAGGGGAATGATTTCAATTTTAATTTATTGTTGCATGAGTGACTGCACAATTAAACATTGCCATTGCCATGGGGTGCTTACAGGTAACTTCGAGAAATAGTTTTGATGTCAATACAACAGAAAAAGCCTTAATTTTCCTGTTGATTTTAATATATTTAAATACATGCGCATTGCGTGTTGGAATTCAGACATTTTTGAGTCCTCAATTATACTAATAGTTGCTACAAGTGTAACCAATGAATAAGTAGCAATCGACATGCCATTCACAAATAAATGCACTTTGTCAAAGAAAATGGACCTGTTTCAGTGTGAGTTGTTTATTTTGTGGTGTCTTTATCAAGGATTGAGTGGGCGGAACCTCGCTCGTCCCAAAACTGTAAAATCCCAACTGAGGACATTTCCAGAGTCCGCCCCTTGCCCGTTCCAATTCTGTGGCGGGCGGGGCAGAAAAATTCCAGCCTCCATGTCCCCAAGATTTTCCAAAGTATGGCACAACTAATTAATTGCTTTTAACGTGTAGTCAATGTTCGTACAGAGGCAAATACAGCTGCCAGTTTGTACACAGCAAGCTCCCACAGCTCAATGTGCATGGTCCCTCCCTCCTAGCACTCTGTAAACACTTAATAATTGTACATCAAATCATGGCTAAATGCATTCCTGTTTTCAAAATAGTTGGTTTGAACTTAAGAGCCTTGAATCATCTATAATCAGCCGACAAAGAAGCTTAAAAGATGACAAGGTGTGGAACAAGAAGCTGTCATGACCAATTTTTTCAGTCTGTATATAACCACTCCCAATGCGGGTTTATTCAGTTATTGAGTCCGTTAAGGAGAAGTATCGAGAAACAAAATTGTCCCTTTAAACGTCATTGTGTTTTATTAATGGAATTGGCTCCAAAGGTCACTGGCAGCTAATCTAAATCCTATCCCCACACCTCAACAGCTAGGAAGATGAGGAATAACTTGTCCATTATTACATTTATTTTGCTGATGTCGCTCTATATTTTCGCATGAGATGGCAGGCACTGTTCCTTGAGGCAATTGTTGACAGAAAAGTGAATCAAATCTCGTCTCAAAGGTTTTACTCCTATTCGACATGTAATTGAATTGTTAAGTGTTTGGTTATAATGTCACTTTTAAGGAGCCGTGGTCTAATTCCTGCCTGACTGACAGAAAATTTGGGTGGCACGGTGGCACAGTGGTTAGCACTGCTGCCTCACAGCGCCAGGGGCCCGCGTTCGATTTCCAGATTGGGTGACTCTCTGTATGGAGTTTGCACGTTCTCCCCGTGTCTGCATGGGTTTCCTCCGGGTGCTCCAGTTTCCTCCTACAGTCGGAAGGTGTGCAGGTTAGGTTGATTGGTCATGCTAAATTGCCCCTTAGAATCCAAAGATATTCTGGTTAGGTGCATTGGTTGTGCTAAATTCTCCCCCAGTGTATCTGAACAGGCGCTGGAATGTGGCGACTGGGGGATTTTCACAGTAACTTTATTGCAGTGTTAATGTAAGCCATCTTGTGACAGTAATAAATAAATAAGCTTTAAGTCTGAATTGGCAGAGGAACTCCAGAATCACATTCTGACTTGACAGTGGAGCAGAATGGTCTGGGAATCCCCTGATGGACTGTGCTTTATACCACTCTGACTCAACAATGCAGGAAAGTCAACTTTCCTCTGGCCTTTTGCATCAGATTCAGGAGCGTAATGCAGAAAAAAATTAGATAGAAGTCTCATGCCTCATCTCTGTCCCATCTGGACATGATGCAAATTAAAGAGACACTCAACATAAAGTGAAACCTTGGACATTTTAATGGGGCATCCAAACAATTCCTGGATCTCAAACAACATCTGATATTTATATATAAAAAGTGACTCCCCTCGGTGGGTTAATTGCCTGGAGAAAGTTGGCACCAGATGGTCAGGCTGGCACTCTTGGCTTGGGTGCCCATGTTTCTAAGAGAAGGCTGGCAGCAATCCCATCCACAAGATAGGTTTTGCCTTTATCCAGTGTAGCGAGACAGAATGATGGGGAGGAGGCTATCTGGCTTTGAATGCAACACTCAGGACAAAGGCATCAGCCCAACCCTGGAGTTCATCTTGCTTCAGCAGTGACCCTGGACACTGTAAGAGTTTACTATGGGGAGGCAATGCTCTAGAGGTTTTATCGCTAGACTATCATTCCAGAAACTCAGCTAATGTTCTGGGGGCCCGGATTCAAATCCTGCCATGGTAGATGGTGGAATTTGAATTCAATAAAAAATAACTGGAATTAAGAATCTACTGATGACCATGAAACCATTGTCCAAAAAAAAACCCATCAGGTTCACCAATATCCTTTAGGGAAGGAAATCTGCAGTCCTTACCCGGTCTGGCCTACACGTGACCCCAGAGCCACAGCAATGTGGTTGACTTTCAACTGCCCTTGGGCAACTAGGGATGGGCAATAAATGCTGGCCAGCCAGCGATGGCAATGTCCCACGAACGAGTTAAAAAAAGGAGTAAAAGTAGGGTAGATTGACTGTAGCAGTTCATAAAGGCCATTCACCACCACCTTTCCAAAGGCAATTAGAAATGGGCAATAAATGTTGGCTATGCCAGCGATGCCCACATTCTGGGAAAGAGTAGACTTCTTTTTAAATGTGCAGACTGAGGGATCTGCATTCATAAGTAGGTCGAATAAACGTCGTTAGTTGCAAATCAAATCACTATCCTAACTCACCCCAAGTCCTGTCCATCCATCGTCATGTCTTCACTGCAACTAGCTCCCCGGTCCGCAACAAATTGATTTTAAAATTCTCATCCTGCTCTTTGAATCCCTCCATGTCCTCGCTCCCCCCTATCTCTGTGACCTAATCCTTCTCCACAAACCTCGGAACAATCTGTACCCCTCTCACTCTGACCTCTTGCATATCCCCGTTTCCATTGCCTCACCAGTAGAGGGCAGCAGTTCTCTCGCTGAGGCGCTCAATTCTGGAATTTTCACCCTCGACCCCTCCAGCTTTCTGTCCTCCTTTAAGCCATCCCTTCAAACCGAAATGAGCAGAATTTTAGCCGCCAGTCCTAACATCTCATTGTACGGCGGGGAGTCCGATCTTATTTAATAACCTTTGTAAAGTGCCCAGAGACATTTTACGGTGTTCAAGGCATTACATAAATGTAAGTTGTTGTTGTAGAGCTAACGTTCAGAGATACAACAGCTGCAGAGCTGAGCAGCTGCAAAAGGTGGCACAGTGGTTGGCATTGATGCCTCACAGCGCCAGGGACCTGGGTTCGATTCCCAGCTTGGGTAACTGTCTATGTGGAGTCTGCATGTTCTCCCCATGTCTGCATGGGTTTCCTCCAGTTTCGTCCCACGGTCCAAAAGACACATTGGTTAGGTGCATTGGCCGTGCTAAATTCTCCCTCAGTGTATCCAAACAGATGCTGGAATTGCAGCGACTAGGGGATTTTCACAGTAACTTCTTTGGAGTGTTAAGCCTACTTGTGGCACTAATTTAAAAAAAAAATTAGTGGAATGGGCAACTGGCATCAATCGTGGAATAAACACAGCGAGTTTCCCAAAACCTTCCACCAAGAAGGTGCAATGAAATGTGGCTCTCCCCAACAATCAGCCTTACCGCCTTTGTCACGTGTCAGCGTTCGTACCTCGCCTGGCTACCAGGAGGCACTGGACCCACTCTGCTCAATAAAGGCACAGCTCAAGCAAGCAATTGCCTGGCATATACAAGTGGGAGGTACTACCTGATCATCATGTATCACACACAGCATCAGAGTCAGAGAGAGACATGGTATGGGGACAGGCCCTTCAGCCCAACCCTGCCACGCCGATCAGCTTTCCTCAACTGAAATAGTCCCATTTGCCTGTGTTTGGGCCCATATCCCTCTAAACCCTTCTTATCCATGTACCTGTCCAAATATCTTTTAAATATTATAATTGTACCCACCTCCACCACCTCCTCAGGCAGCTCATTCCATATACGCACTGTCCTCTGTGTTAAAAAGTTGCCCCTCAGGTCCCTTTAAATCTTTCCCTTCTCACCTTAAACCCATGCCCTCTAGTTTTAGACTCCTTTACCCTGGGGAAAAGGCCTTGGGCTATTCACCTTATCTACGTCCCTTATGATTTCATGAACCTCTGCAAGGTTATCCCTTCATCCACCTGTGCTCCAGGGAAAAAGTCCCAGCCTATCCTTGTAATTCAAACAGTGGTGAAACACATGTGTTCTTAAATGTGCTTTTAAATGGCCTTTGCTTTATTCCTGAAATGATATTTGCCGAAGTTTTACTTTCCATTATGGCTCCTGGCACCGTGACTCAGTGATTTAAAATGCTTTGACCCCATTGTATCCCACAGCACCATCTACCGACAAGACTTATTTTAATCACTGAACATGTACAACAGTTACAATGTCAAATTGCTGCTTTCTTTAAATTGCCCAGGAATACAGTTATGTAATATCTGTAACAAAATGGTTCAACATAGAGTCAAAGTGAAGAAATTATGATTGAGATTGGAAGTGTTGACACAAGCTAATAGATGCCAGAGGGAGAATCATATAACAAGATCTGAATGCAACTAAACTGTAGCACATAAGACTGTGATAACCTTAGTGTCTACAGTAATGTTTGTCTTTATCAGAATCCAAATGTGTGCTGGATATTTTGAAACTATGGGGGCGATCTTACCAAAAAATTTCGAAGTCTAGGACAGTTAGAAAAATGAGAGAGTTCCTCACCCCTTTTTTTGGGCGAATTTAAAACTGCGATCTTATCCATTTAGACCAAATAAACCAGCAGAAACTGATGCTCACCTGTAGGGAGAGGGGGCAAGGCTTAAATTGCCCAAAAGCCGGTGGCTTGGATCAGAATTCCCTAATGCGCACGCGTGCAGAAAGCTCAAAAACAGCAACTCGCCTGCCAGCAACTCCCCTGCTGTGGACACGGTCTCCCCCTACCCCCTCCATGGACATCGGAGGCCCTCCCCCATGGTCCTGACCCCCTCCCCCCTGGACCCCAACACCTGGCACTTCACCTTCACACTCTCTCTCTAAACCCCCCTCATCCCCAATCACAGAGTATCCCTCACCCCCTCTGTTAGCAGGGTTTTCTGACAAGGTGGCAATTATACTCAGGAAACCAATGTCACAGTATGAAGGTAAATCTTTATTAAAAGCCAGTGATCAATGGGAGAAATTATATTGATAGTCTCAGATACAGAATATCTGGACCGTTCAAATAAGTTCAAATGTTATCAGTAAAAAACAGGACAGTTATACACTTTTTTAATCTGATTCTCCACCTTACATTAAATAAAATTCCTTTTAAACTAATGTCCAGACATCAATGTAAATTATTGTCAGATAATTCAGCCAACTGCTTAGCACTTCCCAGCATAATGGTTTCTCATTTGTCCATTACAATCTGGATGTTACTCCCATCTTGGTTAAAGCTATTTGCCTTGTTGCCTGGATGCTGTAGGTGCTCCCATAAATGTCAAAGGGGAAGTTCCTACTGGCTCAGTGCTAAGCTAAATAAACATGTGTTCCTGCATACAGGGTCATGCCTAATCTATGGGCTGTGAATTAACTATTCATAAAGTTTCAAAAAAAAAATGTTCCCTCATAATGATCTCCCAGATATGAGCTTGATAACTAATGGGTTCCCAGGCCTTTGGCTCTAAACTATTCAACTTTCCCATCATGTCTTTCGGCACCTTGCATTGACTAACAGTATAATCACAGCAAAACACTTCAAAATACATTTAAAATATCAACTTATATGTCTTAAAATCATAGTTGCTTGTTTTAATTCTCTAATTGCAGTCATATGTGGGTAAATTATCATTCTTCTTCCTGCTGTTAGCTCTGTCAGTGTCTGTATTCTGTCTAAAATAAGAAATCTAAGATAATCGCTTTTATATCCCCCCTTCTGGCTGATACGGCTAGACCAAACCTAGGCCAGCTATAAGTGCATCTAAAGAACTATTCTTAACTCTATAATTGAGTTGACCTGACTGTGATTATCATGAATAATTCTGTACTATCTGCAAACTTGATTAACTGCATTGAATCAAGAATCCCTATAAAATTTGAAAATCATAATTGGAAACTTAATATCAGCCTGTGCTGAATCTTCAATGGATGATTGCCAGAACAAATTCTCATATGGTGGAAGGGCACTTGGGATTGTTGTTAACTCTGCTCCCCCTCGAAGCGACCCAACTACTGCCATACCTCCCATGTACTTGGTTACTAAGGAACACTTGATTGCTCACACAATCAAAAACAAAGTCAAAATGACCATCGCACAAATCATTACCCTTTGCATTATATTCTTCCCCAGTGAACCCATTCATCCAGTCATCCAATCCCAGGTCGAACAAGAAGTTGGTTGTTTCATCTTCTCGATTGCCTTCTGAATGTGTGTAACCAAATTAGTTATTGTTTTCCCAAGTGTCTGGTGTGTATGTGCAGCACTAACTAAAGCACATGGTCCATCTCTAGCTGCCAAGATGAAGTCTAAGCCAGCTGATTCTGTAACACTCATCAATTTTGTTTGTAAGAGCCTTGCCAATGGATTTTACCTGCTCTGGTGTCAAGTGTAACTCCCAGTTGTTCTAACAGATCTATCTTCAGAATACTTTTATCTTCTGTGGAGCATAGCCAACTTTGGACCCATTCCTCCCTACCTCCTATCTCCAATGTATTTGCTTCTGCTGCCGTACTAATTATTTCCCACCAGATGGTGATACAATCTATACAATTTCCCCTTTGGTCAATTTCTTCACTGTCCGATTGGAATTAACTGTTTAGCTCCAATTACGAATATCGACCCAATTTCAACCATCTTTTAAAGATTTTTCCTGGAATTTCCCTAATTTAGAATTCCCAGCCCCTGCCGAAAATAACTACCAGTTGAATACTGACAAAGGTTAACTCCTATGCTAAATAAGAACATAAGAAATAGGAGCAGGAGTAGGCCATCTAGCCCTTCGAGCCTGCCCCGCCATTCAATAAGATCACGGCTGATCTGAAGTGAATCAGTTCCACTTTCCTGCTTTCTCCCCATAACCCTTAATTCCCCTGTCTATCAGAAACCTATCTACCCATGACTTAAATATATATATAAATATATTATATTAAATATAATAAAAGGGCTGTATGGACAAGTTGGGCTGAAGGGCCTGCTTCCATTTTGTAAACCTCTATGACTCTAAGATTTCCCAGTGATACTTCCATCCCCTTAAAAAATAAAACTTAAAACTCTACCACGGATGCCTAGACTGAAATTCTCCCACACCTCTGGTTTCCTAGTCTTAAGTTCAAAGCGTGTAGCTCCTAATATGCTCAGCTGAGTTGGACAATCATAGGATTCTGTCCCTGGTTTTCCAGATTAGCATATCAATACTCTCAATTTTTATTTCTCTCTACCTGCGACTGCTAAGCAGGTGGTTCTCCTAACAGCCAAACATGGAAATGACATTTCCTGCACAACCCCTTTCGCTGTTCAGATTGGTCAACTTATGGACCCAGCAACTAGATGCTTACTCCTTCCTATCTGTGGGTGGTGACTGACCCAAACAAGGTGAGGCATCCAACTGTCACCTGTCACCCCATCCTGTGTCATCAAAAAAGCTGTTAGTAGGTTTTCCAACAAGATGTCAATTATACTTAGGAAGCCAGTGTCACAGTATAAAGGTAAAACTTTGTCCAAAACTGGTGATCAATGGTAGAAATTATATCGATGGTTTCAGATACAGAACACCTGGACCACTCGAATAAGTCGATCTTTCTCTACATCCTACCTATAACTGTAACACTACATACTGCACTCTCTCCTTTCCTTCTCTATGAACAGTATGTTTTGTCTGTATAGTGCGCAAGAAACAATACTTTTCACTACATACATGTGACAATAATAAATCAAGTGCTAATTTTAATCAGCAAAAAACAGGACGGTTATACATTTTCTTAATCTGATTCTCCACCTTACATTAAATGAAATTATATTTAACCTAATGTCCAGACATCAATGTGAATCTTTGTCAGCTACTTCAGCCAATCGCTTACTACTTTCCAGCATAATGCTTTCTCATTTGTCTATTACAAACTGGACATTATTCCCATCTTGGCTAAAGCTGCTCCCTTGTTGCCTGGATACTGTAGAAGCTGCTGTAAATGTCAAAGTGGAGGTTCCTACTGGCTCAGTGCTAAGCCAAATAAACATGTGTTCCTGCATACAGGGTCATGCCTAATCTATGGGTTGTGAATCAACTATTCATAAAGTTTCAAAATATGTTCCCTCATAATGATCTCCCAGATATGAGTTTGATAATTAATGTGCCTTTGGCTCTAAACTATTCAACTTTCCCATCATGCCTTTCAGTACCTTGCATTGACTAAAAGTATAATCACAGTAAAATACTTTGAGATACATTTAAGATATCAACTTATATGTCCTTACATGTCTTAAAATCATAGTTGCTTGTTTTAATTCTCTAACTGCAGTCACATGTGGGTAAGTTATCAATCCCCTACTTGCTGTTAGCTCTGTCAGTGTCTACTCTGTCTAAAATAATCACCTTCACCGTCTTATTCCCCCCTCCCCCGATCGCAGAGTATCCCTCATCCCCTCTCAATCCCCCCACTTCCACAATAGTAGACTGTCCCTCACCGCCTGTCCCCCACATGCCCCTGATTGCAGAGTGTGTCTCATCCCCCCTCATTCCTCCCTCATGTCCCTGATGGCAGTGTGCAACTCTGCCCTCTACCCCTGTTTGAAGAGTCTCCCTGTCAGCACCACATTAGCACAGTCCCTTCCCCCCAAACCCTCACCCCTCCCACCCCCGTTAACACCCCTGCGAAAGTTGCCTTGGCTTTCCCCCCTTCTGTACGATAAATCAAACTGGATCAGCAGTTATCTGGGAAATAGTCAGCAACTATCGTTTGGAGGAAAATTTCCACAAATTTATTTTGAAAAAAGTCTACACAAATTGATTTTTCATAATCAAGTCTCAACCTTCCCAAAACAAACAAATCAAATTGTCGAGAAGAGCAACATTGCCATTCCAGATGCAGGACAGAAATCTAACGTAGGAGTTAAAATTCCTGATTAGTAAGCAAGGAATCAGTTTTTGCAGAGTCGCCACGAGCACTCGCTACATAAAACAGAGGGTATATTCCAGAAAAATCCAACAGCGACCAGATGAGCGAGAGTTATTTATTTATTAGTGTCACAATTTGGCTTCCATTAACACTGCAATGAAGTTACTGTGAAAATCCCCTGGTCGCCACACTCCAGTGCCTGTTCGGGTGCACTGAGGGACAATTTAGCATGGCCAGTGCACCCAACCTGCACGTCTTTTGGACTGTGGGAGAAAACAGGAGCATCCAGAGGAAACCCATGCAGACATGGGGAGAATGTGCAAACTCCGCAGAGTGACCCAAGCCAGGAATCGAACCCAGGTCCCTTGCACTGTGGAGCAGCAGTGCTAACCACTCTGCCACCATGGTGGCAGAATCTCAACACTTCTCCTTTAGGGAAAGTGCACCCAGTCTTCCCCAGGACCTTGAATCCCAAGCCAGGTTTTCCAGGCCCAGAATTCAGCTTCCAGGGCTGGTGCAGATCATCCCTCAGCCCCGCGACCCTGGGGCACAAACCTTCAGGCAATGTCGCCTTCAACCTGCCCAGTTTCTCTCTCATGGAGATTACCAAGTGGCAGGGAGTCAACGAGAAAGAGTTGATGCAGGGTCTCAATGACCACTTTGCCAGCTTCATTGAAAAGGTCCGACAACTGGAGCAGCACAACAAGGAGCTGGAGACCGAGATCACGGAGCTCAGAGAGAGGCAAATCACCCAGTCCAGCCTCGCGAGTATCTACAAACCTGAAATGGCAGAGATACGAAACCTCATTCAGGAAACCGAGAAGCAGAAGATACAGTTTCAGTTGGACCGCGATCACCTGGAGGAAGATCTCCACCGATTGAAGAGAAAATACGAGGAAGAGAGACAGAATCGACACGACACTGAAGCTAATATTCAGGCCTGCAATGGTTTTTACAGAATCCCTACAATCATAGAATCCCGCCACTGCAGAAGGAGGCCATTCAGCCCATCGAGTGTACACTGACTCTGACAGAGTACATGATAATCAACAATGGGCTCATGGCCATTTATAGCTGCAGTCTTTTAATTCCAGATACTTTTGATTGCCTTCAAATTTCACCATCTGCCGTAATGGGATTCGAACCCAGGCTCCCAGAGCATTATCTTGGGTCTCTGGATTATTAGAAGAGTGACAATACCCCATTGCCACTGCTGACCCCATAAAGTGAGTGATGATCTTATCAAACATATCAAATTCTTAAGGTGCTGAATGGGGTAGGTGCTGGGAGGACTTACCCCTGGCTTGGGGCATCAGGCACACAGGGGCCCAGTCTCAGGATGAGGGGCCAGACATTAAGGACTGAGATGAGGAGACATTTATTCAATCAAAGGATTCCAAATTCTTTGGAATTCTCCATCCCAGAGGCTGTGGATGCTCAGGAAATGAGTAGATTCAGGACTGAGATGTGTGGATTTTTGGATACTAAAGGGATTAGTAGAGTGTACAGCAGGATAGAATCAGGGAGTAGTAAAGTGTAGAGCAGAATAGAATTGGGAATTAGCAGAGAGTGCAGCAGGATAGAAATCAGGGATTAGAAGAGAGTGCAGCAGGATAGAAATCAGGGATTTGTGGAGAGAGTGCAGCAGAATAGAATTGAGATAGATCAGTTCTGATTTGTTAGAATGGCAAAGCAGAAACAAAGGGTTAATAGTCTCCTCATTGTGTTCCTGATCTTTACATAAGATTCTTGCACACATTAGCAGATTGCAGCCTACGCGTGGATGATAGTCAGTTACTATCTTTGCTTTTATATGAATTCAAGGTTGAGATTGTTCCAATTCCATCCCATCCACTCCCACCAGCAATGTCAACATATCTTCACCATGATATGAAAACTCTTAAAGATATGAGGGCTGGTTTTGTTTCTGATGGTGTTTCAGACACTGAGGAAGGATCCTCTCAATGAATGAGTGACAAAAGTGTCAGAAAACATGTTAGAGGAATAAGTGTGTCCCCGGTAAATTATTTTGGAAAACCTGCAGAATTTAAAATGCCGAGTGAGAGAGAAAGCACATAGATAGTGTGAACAATGTAAGGATGCTCTGTTATCAGGTGCTGAAGATGTATTGTGAGCACGTTTGCGACGTGTGCTCACGGGAGTTGGGACTACAGCTTGAAGGCCAAGGTGACTCCATCACCGATGGTGAGCATGTTCATGTTGATTCTGCTATCTCTGTAGACCTTCTCATTGAGTCTAACAATACTCAGTGTGTCAGGGTCATTTCCGGGTTGAAGCACTGCCCCGCCCCATAGTACCTGTAGAGAGAGGAAAGGAGAGTAGAAACAACCAGGTTACGGTGCAGCAGAGTCAGAGATTTACAGCATGGAAACAGGCCCTTCGGCCCAACTTGTCCATGTCATTTTTTTTTTAGAAACCCCAAAGCTAAATCACAATTGCCTGCATTTGGCCCATATCCCGCTATATACATATTGTACCCATATAACTGTCTAAATGCTTTTTGAAAGACAAAATTGTAGCCGCCTCTACTACTACCTCTGGCAGCTTGTTCCAGACACTCACCACCGTGTGTGAAAAAATTGCCCCTTTGGACACTTCTGTATCTCTCCCCTCTCACCTTAAACCTATGCCCTCTAGTTTTAGACTCCCCTACCTTTGGGAAAAGATATTGACTATCTAGCTGATCTGTGCCCCTCATTATTTTAGACCTATATAAGATCACCCCTCAGCCTCCTACGCTCCAGAGAAAAAAGTCCCACTCTATCCAGCCTCTCCTTATAACTCAAACCATCAAGTCCTGGTAGCATCTTATTAGACCTTTACTGCACTTTTCTAGTTTAATAATAGGGTGACCAGAACTGTAGACAGTATTCCAAGCGTGGCCTTACCAATGTCTCGTACAACTTCAACAAGTCATCCCAACTCCTGTATTCAATGTTCTGACTAGAGAAACAGTTCAAATCACAATAATCTCCTAACAAGACATTTCAGAACCCCACACGATGACGACCTTCACTTAATAACATGTTTGGGGAGAATGTATCGGTATCTTATTCCCAATCCCTAGAAATTGTTGGCTAACGCAGTCCCTCAGCTAATTAGGGATGTCTCACAAACTCACGTTGTCAATTGCTATTATTCCTCCTCTCCGGATAAGTTGCAGGCATTTCTCATAATATATCCCATAATTCAGCTTGTCAGCATCAATGAAAGCAAAGTCAAAGGATTCCGCTTTGCCAGCTTCTAGAAGCTCGTCTGGAAAAAAAATCAGGAGCAAAAGAACTCAGTTAATGAAAAGGGACAAATCATTTTTAAATCTTAGTTAGCATGTGTGTGCATCAATGTATCAGCAAAGGCATGTTCCTTAAGCCAACTGCCTTATGAAAGACGTGTGATAGTTATTAGCTCAACCCCCCGAAGATTGTGAATGGTCGGAACAGCTGAGGTGGAGACCATAAGGAGTTTGTCGAATGTAGAATAAGCTTGAAGGTGTATGGTGTACTGGCCTTCATTAATCGAGGGATTGAGTTTAGGAGTCGGGAGGTAATGCTGCAACTTTTTAAGACCCTTGTCAGACTCCACTTGGAGTACTGTGCGCAGTTCTGGTCACCTCACTACAGGAAGGATGTGGAAGCTATTGAGAGGGTGCAGAGGAGATTTACAAGGATGTTGCCTGGATTGGGAGGCATGCCTTATGAAGATAGGTTGAGGGAGCTCGGTCTCTTCTCCCTGGAGAGACGAAGGTTGAGAGGTGACCTGATAGAGGTTTATAAAATGTCGACAGGAATAGATAGGGTGGATTCTCAGAGGCTATTTCCCAGGACTGAAATGGTCACTACGAGAAAACACAGGTTTAAGGTGCTGGGAAGCAAGTACAGAGGAGATGTCAGGGGTAAGTTTTTCACTCAGAGGGTGGTGAGTGAGTGGAATCGGCTGCCGTTGGTGGTGGTAGAGGCAAACTCACTGGGGTCTTTTAAAAGACTTCTGGATGAGTATATGGGATTTAATGGGATTGGGAGTTACAGATAGTTCTATGGCCTAGTAGATATGGATATGATCAGTGCAACTTGTGGGCCGAAGGGCCTGTTTGTGCTGTAGTGTTCTATGCTCTATAATCCTGGTGTAAAAGCAATGCCACAGTTAAAGAATTAATCATTATTTGGTTCCCATTTCTTGTGCTTTACAGAACTTACCAAGTGTGTCAGCTGCTGGTTGGATTTGTAGGTCGATTTTGTGCTCCACTCCAGCCTGCAGTTAAATCAGTCCAGAATTCACATTAAAGACACAGAATCCCAACCTGAATTTAATAATGTTTAGTTTGTTCTCGGTGAATGTTTCCGACGGGGCAGGAGAATGAGCCGCCCTTGCAGAATGTGCTGAGGTTCCCCCAGTGGGACCTGGGTAAACCAATCCCAGTTTGAGAGCGAAGGGTCTGGGCTTGAATTCATCACAGGCCCCACAGCAGCAAGGCTCATTCGTCACACTGACAGAACGGGGGCCGTCAAAACGGCCAAGCACCAGCTCACAGCTGGCCACATCACCAACCATCCACCGGAACCAACTAACCTTCTCAAATCCCCCTCACTCCAGAGAGGGATGGGAAACGAGAAGGAGGTTGTTAGACACCAAGTACATTGGGACCTTGACACCTTTATTCACGCGGGGACAGTGAGCAGGATTACTTTAGCTGCTCTAGGCAATTGTGGCCAGATCTTCAAATAAATAGTCGTAAGAAACTATCAACATCAGTCACAACATACAGCTCAGCAATCTATCCAATGAGAGGAGAGTAGATCTCACCCATGGTTAGAATTCTCCAGTCCCGCTGCAGTGAACGGACTTATGGCTGAGCGCCAAATTCTCCTTTCCCGCTGGCAGTGGGGTGTGAACGGCCAGAGAATTCCAGCTTTACATATAAACCACCATTTTAATGGTGTTTCCAAGGCCAACCCCACCCTTTGGTTCTACAATCTTCACCTGCCACTAGAACGGTTTCCTGGAAATTTGTGCAGGTAACATTTAAAGAAAAATGCAATGAAGAAATTCCTTCCATTTCACCAACCCCCCCTCCTCCCCTCCCACCCACCAAAATCCTTCCACCCACCTTACTGTTGCTAGGAGATGTCTACCAGAAACCTGGGCCCACACAAGGGGCAGTTGGAGCCTGTGCAGCATTTACTCTGACTCAGATAATCCTCCAGTGACCTGGCACTGCACACAATTTAACAGGCATTTATTGGGAGGCAATAGTATTATTGCTAGGCCATTAATCCAGAAACTGTTGGGGACCCAGGTTCGAATCCCACCACGGCAGATAGTGGGAATTTGAATTCAATAAAAAATATCTGGAATTAAGAATCTACTGATGATTGTGAAACCACTGTCAATTGTCAGAAAAAACACATCTGGTTCACTAATGTCCTTTCAGGAAGGAAATCTGCCGTCCTTACCCGGTCTGGCCTACATGTGGCTCCAGAGCCACAGCAAGCTTTCAACAAAGCCCGGTACGCAGGTGGGGTTTGGCACAGGAAAGAACTAATTTGTGATCGGTGAAGATGTGGACACAGATCTGATTGTTTTAAAAAGATTTGTTAACATTGGGAGGTGGGGCAAATCAAATTTGTTTTGTCAAGAATGTCATTGATTGCTTGATTTAGAAAGATGTGGAGATGCCAGTGTTGGACTGGTTTGGGCACAGAAGTCTCGCAACACCAGGTTAAAGTCCAACAGGTTTATTTGGTATCACAAACTTTGAGTGCTGCCCACTCACCTGATGAAGGAGCAGTGCTCCGAAAGCTCATGATTCCAAATAAACCTGTTGGACTCTATCCTGGTGTTGAGACTTCTAGCTGGATTTGGAAAGTTGCTGATTGTTACTGAATGTAGTGGATAGTCACAGCTGGTGGGATTTGTTACTGCTGTCAAAACGTGACCAGAGTTTTCAGAGCAGCTTGTTTGATGCTGATTTCTCTGAAGCTTCTTTTGTGAAATGGAAGCCCCGAAAGAAATGAGCTATTTTTCCAGCTTTCGTAGCTACAGGTCACCGACCAGGCAACGGAAAGCCTGAAGGAAGAACAGCACGACTGTAATATTAACCCATAACCGCCAGGGTAGAGCTAGCCCAAGAGGCGCTGGGGAATCCCTCTGGGAAGTTCCCAGATAAGGATCTGCATGGCAATTATCCAGAAGCGTGAACTGTCCCTGGATAATTGGACTGGGCATCATCTGGAAAAATGATTTACATTCCTGTCTTCAGATGGCTCTGCCAGTTTTACAGTAATAGTTACTCTAAAAATAGTTCGCAGAAATAAAAGCATTCTAACTTCAGCATATCTATTTTAAAGACTGAGACCCACATGGGACACCCCCCCCCACCAACTCCCAGGGGTCTCCCACACACTCCCAACACCCCCTCACCAACAACTAAGCACCCTCAACCCATGTTATTCCCCACTACGGACACCCAACACACACACAGGAGTCCCCCTGTCTTTGTCCTGACACCCACCCTCGTGAACCCATCCTCTCCCTTAACCAGCCCCCAATTCCTAAATCAATCACCCTTCCGAATCCAACACACACTCTCCAACTCTGATGCCCGACATGCACCCTGCACCCCCCCACCCCCAGGGATTCAGGTGCTTGAATCATCACCCGAATGTCCAAGCAACTGTCCGACCTCCTCCCCCACTTCAGATCCACTTGATGTCCTACTGCCCTCCCACATCGGGTCCCCCCCAAAGCCTGTACTCCTCCTGGTGCCTGAACCATCCCCACAAAGCCTCAATCACCCCCAAAGCCTGAACCCCACCCCACAGTACAACTTCCTCCTGCTGCCTCAACCTCCACTTTAACTCCAATCCCCTCCCCAGATCTCTCAGCATTCACTTCCTGCTTCCCGCTTCCCATTCAACCTGAACATTTACCTTTTCCCTGGCTTACTGTTCTCACGCAGCGCAGGGGAGCGGTGTGCGCTGGCATGGGGGAGGTGCATGTTAACACAGCGTGGGGAGCTGTAAGCTCTACTCACTGCCTCCTCACTTGTTTGTGTGTTTTGGGAGGTTCTGGGTTTATAAGTAGGCGTCTGGGAGAAAACATCAAAGAAAACAAAACTAAACTCACGCCAGGCAGTGAATCGAAGGGTGAATAGGTTGCCCCTTTATATCTCTCCAAATGCAGTGAATAGTTTCATTTTTGGGGCAAATTAGTTTAGATTTTTGTTCACTTAAAAACTGCCAACCTGCCATTCATTAACAATACAACTAACCAAAGAAATGTCACTGATTTTACAGGAATCATTTCTCACCTCCTTCCAAAATGGCATTCCAATCTTGGCAAAGTCCAAACTGATATCACAGGCTACAACTTTTCCATCGTCTGGGATCGCAAGAGCCATGTTCAAGGTGTTGTATCCAGTGTAGACACCTGCAGAATCAAAACCAACCAAATATTAACGATTAAACAAACGAGAAGGGAAATATTTAATCTAAGGACAGTTCATGTAGATTTTGGACAAATCTGACCTGCCTGCTTTGCAAAGAAACCCAAAAGCCAAATATATATTGTCCCATAGCTCAGAACAACATCGACGGCCGAAGGGCCTGTACTGTGCTGTACTATTCTATATTCAGCTAGTCTCAAACCCTTTAGAACATTGTCCAGCTCTTGCTGCAGTTGGACGCAGACTGCTTTAGCGTCTGAGGTGTTGCAAATTGCCGGCATGTTGACAGTGGTTAGCACTGCTGCCTCACAGAGCCAGGGACCCGGGTTCGATTCCCGGCTTGGGTCATTGTCTGTGTGGAGTTTGCACATTCTCCCCGTGTCTGCATGGGTTTCCTCCCACAGTCTGAAAGGCATGCTGGTTAGGTGCAGATTAAGGGGAGTGAAGTTGGTTTCTAAGACATTGGAAATCACGTGTGAAGCAGTGAAAGCATGTTCCCAAAAGAGATGCTTTGAGCATTCTCCCTCAGTGTACCCAAACAGGAGTGTGGCGACTGGGGGATTTTCACATTAACACTGCAATGAAGTTACTGTAAGCTTACTCGTGATGCTAATGAATAAACTTACAAAACTTAAAACTTAAAAACAGTGCTGAAATCAATCAGCAAACATCCCCACTTCTGGCCTTATGATGGAAAGGAGGAGACTGATGAAGCAACTGAAGATGATTGGGCCTAGGTCACTACCCTGGAGCTGAGATAACTCTCCACAACTGTCTTCCTTATTGCTCAGTGTGGCTCCAACCAGCAGACAGAGCTTTCCTCCTGATTGCTATTGACTCCAGTTTTGCTGGGGTTCCTTGATGCCACACTCGGTCAAGTGTTCCCTTGATATCAAGGGCAGTCACACCTCACCTCCGGAGTTCAGCTCCTTTGACCATGTTTGAACCAAGGCTATAATGAGGCCAAGACCTGAGTGACCCTGGCAAAACCCAAACTGGGCATCACTGAGCAGGTTGTTGCTTGGTAGCACTGTTAATAACCCCCCTCCATCACTTTACTGATGATCGAGAGTAGACTGATGGGCAGTAATTGTTAGGTTGGATTTGTCCTGTTTCCTGTGTACAGGACAAACCTGGGCAATTTCCCGCATTGCCAGGTAACTGCCAGTGTTGTAATTGTACTGGGACAGCTTGTCTTAGGGGTGTGACACGTTCTGGAGCATCAGTCTTCAATACAATTGCTGGAATATTGTCACAGTCCATAGCCTTGGCAATATCCAGTACTTCCAGCCATTTCTTGATATCACAGAGTGAATCACCTTGGTGGGAGATTGATATCTGCAATGCTGTCCCCAGCATCACAAACGGATCATCCATCTGGGCGTTTCTGGTTGAAGATCTTGTCTTTTGCACTGATTTGAATGTGGCTTTGAGGAGAGCAAGAAATTAAGCTCTGTGAGCCACAGGAGAATAAAAGATACGCATGCAATGGGGTGATGAGACAGGAACACCTTTCACAACTTTCCAAGCATTTTACAGCCAATGAAGTACTTTTAAAGCCGAGTTACTGTTATAGTGTAGGAAAGGCGACAGTTAATCTGTGCACAAAAAGCTCCCACAAACAGCAACATGACATCCATCACTTTAAGGGATAAATCCAGACCCGGAAACCAAGGATAATTCCCTTCTCTTCAACAAAGTAATGATCTTTTATGTCCACCTCGCAGAACAGGTATGGTAATGGTTTAACATCTCATGTGAAAAACAGCATCTCCAGCAGCACGGCGTCCCCTCACCACCACACCAGAGCATCGGCCTGTAGTGTTTTCTGCAAATCTCTGGAGTAGCTCTTGAATCGACAACCTTCAGACCCAAAGACAAGAATGTGACCAACCGAACCACAATTAATATCAACGTCAATAAATCCTTAATTAGTTTTTTTTATAAAGTGAATTAAATGCTGCCCAGTTACTTTATTCATCTCATTTGGTGAAATTGAAACTAAACCAGTTCATAAATGTAAATAATAGTTAACAAACCAATTAGAACATATACTGCTTGACCGAATGTTACATCAGCAATGCTAACAAGATGACATTGTTCTGGGTGAATGAACCTTTGCCGAGAGCCTGACTACATGAATGAATCAATGAGCTTATTAAAGTCCAATTGGCATTGCTGAATGTAGTCACCTGGATTGAGCTGAATCGAGTTTTGTGTCATTGCCAGTTGCTTAGTCAAACATACAGTTTGGGCTCTGAAAGCTGCACAAGGTGCTGGGAGGTATCATTGTGTTTGGTTCAATGATCGAGTCTCTTGTACTACATACGATGGGATTTGTGTCGCATGTTTCTATCTGTCCACAGGTTTCTACCTGACCTCAAAACAGTTTTGTTTTCTCTAACTGCCCCCCTGATTAATACATCCACGGGAAAAGATACTCTGAGCCCCGTGTTAAACCAGTCTTTGATCCTCCTTGAGCTTGTGGTACAAATAACCTCGACTGGCTCCGTTCCCCAGGAGGTGGGAATGATATTCCTCACTTTCACATCACTCCATAGCCTAAGCCTACCCCACCAGTGGAGATTTCCTCATCTTTATGAGTCTATCCAAACCTCCCTGTCTCCACCATCCTGTACACTCCCAGCCTCTCTGACTGGGATCTTTGCTGTGGCTCAGAGCCAGAACTCTTGCCACAGGAGTCAGAATGTTGTGAGTTCAAACCCTTCCTACACAATCCCCAGGCTGACACTCCAGTGAAGTACTGAGCGTGTGTTACACTGTAATATAGTCTCTCCATGCAAAACTGTAACCCAAGGCCCCATCAGATCAGCTACACAGTTTCCACAATAGTTTGAAAAGCAGCATGGTTCTCCCTGACTTCTGGGCAATATTAATCCTTCAACCATCATCACTGCATCAGTTTATCCATGCATTAGCTCCTTCCTGTTTGTGGGATTGTTGTGTGCAAATTGCCAACCAATTTTTCTAAATGACAGCAGTAATGACCAAAAGTAATTAGCAATGAAGCACTTTGGGATATTCCTGAGGACGTGAAAGGCACTATATAAATACACTACTCTCTTTCTCCCCATCTCTGTCCTACCCTTTTAAACAATTTGCACATCCATCTTTGATCCAGCTTTCAGTCTGCTCTCCAAATCCTCCCAGTAAATCTTCAGCATTCTCCCCCCTCTCTTACATGAGCCACTGGGAGGTTCCAACTCTTCAAAGCACTTAATCTGAACATTAGCTACCCTGAGTATAGGAACCATCTCAATATAGTCAGTGACATTTCTTTATTAAAAACACACCAACACTCTGAGAGATGGTTCTGAATCTAATTATCACAGAAACCAGTTTAGAATGATCCTTGCAAACACTAGTCTGGTTCAAATACAAAGAGCAATTTTTCACTGAACACATTTGTTAAACACATTCCCAGATCTCAGTAAATCTCCTGCTGCTTGAATAAAAGCTGTATTTCTGTTGGTTATTGGAAAGGCCAAGGTGTGACTCACCTGCACTAACCCCCTTGTACTGATTGTTCTGTATGGTTCATCCAGCAGTAAGGATACTCCAATAACAAGTGATAAAAGAACTTCACAAAGTCAATCAAAGAAAGGGTTTACTAAAGAAACCTCAATCCATCACCACCTGGGCCATAAATGATTTTACACAACCACCACCTGCTCTCTAGTTATACCAGGTCAGCTGACCACCACATCACTTTGCCATTGGTTGCATTGTCTACCGGGTCAGCTGATCCTCACAACATGTTACCATTGGTTACATTGTAGCATGTAAAGAACCATAGAATCTCCACAGCACAGGAAGAGGCCATTTGGCCCATTGAGTTTACACTGACCACAATCCTTCCCAGGTCCTATCCCCTTAACTGCACACATTTACCCTACTAATCCCCAAACACCAGCGTCAATTTAGCATGGCCTATCAACCTAATCCACACATTGTTGGACTGTGGGAGGAAACCGAAGCACCGGAGGAAACCCACGTGGACATAGGGAGAATGTGCAAACCCCACACAGACAGTGACGCGAGCCGGGAATCGAACTCGGGTCCCTGGCACTGTGAGACAGCAGTGCTAACCACTGTGCCACCGTGCTGCCCAAAACAGACGCTGCCACCACACTGTCATGTAACTTGGTCGGGAGTGGCTCTTTAACCATGTTTGTGGATTGGTTCTGCTGGAGGGTTACTCACCAATCTCAATCACGTTCTTTGCCTTGATAAGCTTTGCCAAGTTGGCCATCAGCTGAGCCTGTTCACAAGCTACTAACATCCTGCACATCGGGTCCTGGAGGGTGCGCTGAAATGGAATTTGAAAAAGAATCAAAGTGGGAGAGGGGTTTCCGAACATTTCCTCATTCTTGGCTGATGTAATGCTGCTACACCATACTCCTGTTGTTCATGGGCTGCCACCATCTGTAAAACTCCTTAAAATTTGATAATTTCCCATCATTTCCCCACGGTGGATTGGCCGTGCTAAATTATCCCTTAGTGTCAAAGACATGTAGGTTAGGGGGATCAGCAGGGTAAATATGTGGGGTTGTGGGGAGTCAGTGCAGGCTCGATGGGCTGAATGTCCTCCTTCTACACTGGAGGGATTCCATGATTCTATGAAATGGTATTGAGGCAGCTAGAGTGGAACCTGCTGTGTGGAGATAAGTTGAATTCTAAAGCTCTTACTGTAACTTCCAAGCTGAAATGTTTTGTAATAAACTCCTACAAATTGTGCAGATAGAGTTTATTCCTTTGGTAGAGAAAATGATTCACACTCACTGGTACTGAGGGCACAATCTTATCAAAAAATTCTAAAGGGTGTGATCTTACATCCAGCTTCCATTACTTAGTACTCTGTCAGAGAGTCGGTTCAGGCTTGATGGGCTGAATGGCCTCCTTCTGCACTGTACGATTCTGTTCTACCATTCTGTGATTTTTTTACATACAGCTGTGATTACTTAATGGGGGCTAACCTTTATATTCTGTGCATTGTACTAAATCCCACAAATAATCACTCACCATCCTCAATTTCCTCAGGACCGGGTGTTCTCGGAGAGAATTCTTCAAGACGTAATCCATTAAAGGATCTCCTTTCGCACCTCCGTGACTCTTAAAGGTTTGGATCAGTGAACGACGACGCAAAAACAACTTTCTCCCTAGCAAACAAAAGTCACATTGCACATTATACGTATTCATCCTCAGAAATCTAAAAGTTAGAATGTCGAGTAGCTTGACGCCTTAATATGCACACTAATGCGAACAATATGCGGGTGATAAAAATAAACCCGGGAGTGGACAGAATGAGAGAACATGTTGCCCCGGAAACAGGAAACTCCAACCACTGTTACAGAGCCATTCCCATAAAGAGCGATCTAATCTATAGATTCCCATTAGTTCCACTCTAACCCTGTAATACTTCTGGCCTCAAAAATACATCTCAAATTCCTCACTATCGATCTGCCTGCACCCTGGCTTTCACACGCAGCCTTCCAGGTGAGAAATCAAAACAGAAAATGCTGGAAAATCCCAGCAGGGTCTGGCAGCGTCCGTGGAGCGAGGAACCGAGTTAATGTTTGGGTTGGGGTTCTCTGGCCATTCATGCACTCAGCCCAATCTCTGTTCACTGCTGCGGGATCAGGCATTTAAATCTAAAGGAATAGACTATAAAGATAAGGAAGTATTGTTGTAACTATACAAGGCATTGGTGAGGCTGCACCTGAGTATGGTTTTGGTCCCCTTATTTGAGGAAAGTTATGGTGGCATTGGAGGCAGGTCAGAGGAGGTTCACTACAGCATTCACTGCTCCCAATGTGTCTCCTCTATATTGGAGACATAGATTCCAGAGGTGAGGCGTTTGTCGTTCAGAGAGAGATTGAACAGTTTAAGCCTATACCCTCAGGAATTAAGAAGAATTGAGGGGGAGATCAAATACAACAAGATAAAAAGGTATGGATAAAATAGACATGGAGCGGATGCTTCCTCTAGTTTTGGCATTCTAGGACAAGAGGTCTGAGGATAAGGGATAGCAAATATAAAACAGAGTTGAGGAGAAACTACTTCTCCCAAAGGGTTGTGAATCTGTGGAATTCACTACCCCAAAGTGCGGTGGATGCTGGGACAGTGAGTAAATTTAAGGAGCAGTTAGACAGATTTTTAATGGGTTGAAGGGTTACGTGGAGAAGGCAGGAAAATGGGGATGAGGAACATATCAGCCATGATTGAATGGTGGAGCAGACTCGATGGGCTGAATGGCCTAATTCTGCCCCCATTTCTCGTGAATTTACAAACCAGAGAATCCCGTCGGTGTAAATGGCTGCAAGATTTCACCCTTAGGAGTCCAATATCACTCTTCTACAGAGTTGAAGAGGTGTCATTCTGGGCTTGAAACATTAACTCAGTTTCTCTCTTCACAGACACTGTCAGACCTGCTGGGATTTTCCAGCATTTTCAGTTTTTATATTCAGGTTTCTGGCATCAGCAGTTTTTTTGCTATCTCACTATATATAGCAGCTCTGTCCTTCTGCAGAAATGACATTGTGGATCCTGCTGTCCAAACAGGGGCCTGACCCTCAACAACTGTGGTCCTCACCAGATTTAATTGACTCATGTTCTGAAGTGAATGTAAACTCTGGTTCAGAAATGATTGTGAACCGTATCCAGATGAGTGACCTGACCACTTAAAACTGGAACCCATCCACTAATCTCTATGGAAATAAACTGATAAAGGCAGCACGGTGGCACAGTGGTTAGCACTGCTGCTTCACAGAGATCCGGGTTTGATTCCTGGCTTGGGTCACTGTCTGCGTGGAGTCTGCATGTTCTCCCCATGTCTGTGTGGGTTTTCCTCTGGGTGCTCCGGTTTCCTCCCACAGTCCAAAGATGTGTGAGTTAGGTGGATTAACCATGTGTGAGGGGAGTAGCTACAGTAAATGCATGAGGTTATGGGGATTGGGCCTGGGTGGGATTGTGGACAGTGCAGGGGCGATGGGCTGAAGGGCCTCCTTTTGCACTATGGGATTCTATGATAAAAGCAGAGAAAAATAGAAAGCTGGGAGTAAAACAAGACGAGCTTTCTTTTACGAGAGTGACTTCTCCTGAACATTAACTTTGTGTTCTGGCTCATAACATTCTTTGGAATCTGACTGATCACAAGTTCTGTAAGTAGAAGATGGAAAGACGCCAAGATTCCTCCTCACATCACTACTGCAAAGTTACACAAAGAAAGCCAACTGTGGGAAAGGCTTCTCTCCTTACAAGTAGGCACTCAATAAACCTCCCTCAGAGAATTTTCATGGAGCTCCACTCGCTGAATTGTGGGCAATGATATCATTGTTCTTTCACGGGATGTGGGTGCCACTGGCTGGGCCATGTTTATTACCCACTGTGACAGCACTGGGCCTTTAAGAATTTTTATTTTTTGATCATGTTCTCTGCAGTTTGTAAGCAGCTTTTTTTTTCATTGTTGCCAACCTGTCCACTTAGAGTGTAGACCCTCCCCTCGACCACCACCCCTTACTGGCATGAATCACATCCTGGCTTTTGTTCGCACTAAATGCCATAAGACTGTGAGTCACATCTAGCCAAAAGGTTGGTGCAATTCTAATTGTATCATCTGCCATGGTAGGATTTGAACTCGGGTCCCCAGAGCATTACTCTGGATCTCTACGTTACTAGTCCAGTGAAAATACTATCAAACTATTGTCTGCCCACATCCCCGCTTCCCCCCACCCCCCCCACCCCCCCACCTCAGCCGAGTGAATGATTATCATTTAACAATGAGTGTGCAGCAGAAGGCAGCAGGGTTCCACTGAAGGTCCTAAATGTTCTGGCACTCTGACAGTCACAGACCTCTCCTGCATAAACCACCAGGAAACCCAGCAGCGACCCGGGGCAGTCATCCTGATCCAAACTCAACAACACTGAAGTCAATTTTATCTGAGATTAACCAGTGGTCAAATCCAGAGGCTAGGGGAGACAGCGACAGAGAGGGGGAAAGCAGTGTCTATAGCAAGAAGATTTGATACAAGATGTATCCAGCCTGAAAGAGTTATACGGTGACAGAGGTGATTTGTTGTAAGATGGATACACACTGCGAGTGTTATACAGTGACAGAGGGGATTTGTTACAAGATCTATACACACTGCGAGTGTTATACAGTGACAGAGGGGATTTGTTGTAAGATGCATACACACTGCCAGTGTTATACATTCACCTGACGAAGAGGGAAACCTCGAAAGCTTGTGAGTCTATTATCAAATAAATCGGTTGGACTAAAACCTGGTGTTGTCAGGCTTTTTACAGTGTTATACAGTGACAGAGGGGATTTGTTGCAAGATGTATGATTTTCAGAGTGTTATACAGTGACAGAAAGGGTTTGTTACAGGGTATATGAAGTTTCAGAGTGTTACACAGTGACAGAGGGGATTTGTTACAAGATATATACACATTGCGAGTGTTATACAGTGACAAAGGGGATTTGTTGCAAGATATATGATTTTCAGAGTGTTATACAGTGACAGAAAGGGTTTGTTACAGGGTATATGAAGTTTCAGAGTGTTACACAGTGACAGAGGGGATTTGCTGCAAGATCTATTCAGGCTGAGAGTGTTACACAGCGACAGAGAGGAATTGTTACAAGAAGTATGCAGACTGTCAGTGTTACACAATGATAGAGGGGATTTGTTACAGGATGCACGCGGTCTCAGAGAGTTTCTCTCACTTACCCAGCCACATCCCGGCGGTGAAACTCACGCCAATTGCAGCAGCGTACAGTAACCCTTCCTTATTGAAGTGGTACATCTCAGAGCCACAGGTTTATCGCGATGCAGAGTGTCAGGGCCGCTTTCCACGGAGGGCTGCCTCTTCCTTAGCCACAGAAGCGAATGACGCAAAGGGAAGTTGGAACTTTGAAATTGCCGGAAGGAAGAATTCCTTCTGCGAAAAGCCGCCTGGTAATGCAGCAAGCTGGAGGGTGGAGAGACTGAGAAAGGCACAGCAGAAAGCGCTCTGTCTCCATGTGTTTGTGTGGGAAGCTTTTCCAGCATTAACTGGTTCAGAGCTTCTCTGTCTCAGTGGGAAAGGGATGCCATTCTCCCAGGGCCCTCAATCTCTATTTAAGAGATAGAGACATCTCTCCAGGTTCTGTTGTACCTGAATCATTGAATCCTGCTGCGCAGAAGGAGGCTATTCGGCCCATCAAGTCTGTACTGACTGCAATCCTACCCAGGTCCTAGCCCTGTAACTCCACACACTCCCCCTGCTAATCCCCCCTGACACTAAGGGGCAATTTAGCATGGCCAATCCCCCTAACCAGCACATCTTTGGAGTGTGGGAGGAAACCAGAGGAAAACCACACACATTAAATGGATACAAAATTGTCTTGATGACATTGTAAGAAGTCTCACAACACCAGGTTAAAGTCTAACAGGTTTATTTGGTAGCAGAAGCCACGAGCTTTCGGCACACTGCTCCTTTGTCAGGTAAGTGGGATTTCAGTTCACAAACAGGGCATATTGAAGACACAAACTCAATTTACAAGATAATAGTTGGAATGCAATTTTTTTTTAACAAGTGATCAAGTCTTAAAGGTGCAGACAGTGTGAGTGGAGAGAGGGTTAAGCACAGGTTAGAGCGATGTGTATTGTCTCAAGACGGGACAGTTAGTGAGATTTTGCAAGCCCTGGCAAGTCATGGGGGTTACAGATAGTGTGACATGAACTCAAGATTCCGGTTAAGGCTGTCCTCGTGTGCGGAACTCTACTCAGTGATTCTGTGTGGTTGTGCATCATAAAGGCCGCCTTGGAGAACGCTTACCTGAAGGTCAGAGGCCGAATGCCCATGACCTCTGAAATATTCCCCAACAGGAAGAGAACACTCTTGCCTGGTGATTGTCGAGCGGTGTTCATTCATCCATTGTTGTAGCATCTGCATGGTCTCCCCAGTGTACCATGTCTCGGGACATCCTTTCCTACAGCGTATCAGGTAGACAACGTTGGCCGGGTTGCAAGAGTATGTACCGTGTACCTGGTGGATGGTGTTCTCACGTGAGATGATGGCATCTGTATCGATGATCCAGCACGTCTTGCAGAGGTTACTGTGGCAAGGTTGTGTGGTTGTTTTTCAAACTGGAGGCCTGTGACCAGCGGTGTCCCTCAGGGATCAGTGCTGGGCCCACTGTTATTTGTCATTTATATTAATGATTTGGATGAGAATATAGACGGCATGGTTAGTAAGATGGGTATAGAGGGATAGGGGCCAAATGCAGGCAATTGGGACTAGCTTAGGGTTTTAAATAAAAAAGGGTGGCACTGAGAGAACATGCAAATTCCACACAAACAGTGACCCAAGGCTGGGATTGAACCCAGATCCCTGGCACTGTGAGGCGGCAGTGCTAACCACTGTGCTGCTGTGCCACCCATATAATTCAAGTCAACAATTCACTGCCATATTGTTTAATACCCACTGCATGGTACTGAGGTCTACTCTAAATATTATCGTGCAGCGTTATCCCCATCCGGTCAATGCAGTTGGGTCACCACTTGTATCCCTGTTTGGACCAAAGTTATCATGAAAACTGAGTGATTCTGGCAAAAGCCAAACATGTGTCTCAGTGTGCAGGTAAAATAAATTCCAAACACTGTGAATGCAGCAGAGATCAAATCAGGAATAGTTGGAAATACTCAGCAGCGCTGTCAGTGGCTGTGGAGAGAGAAACAGAGTTAACATTCCCAGTCTGTTTTGATTCTTCTTTGGAGCTAATGCAGATGTTTTTTCAGAATGGAGACCTGTAGCTAGTGGTGTTCCACAGGGATCAGTGCTGGGACGTCTGTTCTTTGTAGTATATGTAAAAAATCTGGAGGAAAATAAGGGGGGGAGGGTCTGATTAGTAACTTTGTGGATGATATGAGGATTGGTGGAGTTGCTGATAGTGCCGGAGATTGTCAGAGGATACAACAGGATATAGATAGATTGGAGACTTGGGCGCAGAAATGACAAGTGGAGTTTAATCCGGACAAATGAGAGGTGATACATTTTGGAGGATTGAATTTAGGTGTGAGTTATACTATAAATGGCAGAACCCTTAGGAATATTAACATGCAGAGGGATCTGGGCATGCAGGTCCACAGTTCCCTAAAAGTGGCAACACAAGTGGCCAAGGTGATTAAGAAAGCATATGGCATGCTTACCTTCATCAGCCGGGGCACTGAGTACAGGAGTTGGGAAATCATGTTACAGCTATATACAACCTTGTAAGGCCGCATTTGGAGTATTGTGTGCAGTTCCGGTCACCACACTATCAGAAAGACAAGGAAACATTTGGAGAGAGTGCTAAGAAGGTTCACCAGGATGTTGCCTGGTCTCGAGGGTGTTGGCTGTGAGGAGAGGTTGAATAAACTAGGATTGTTTTCACTGGAAAGACAGAGGCTGAGGGGAGACCTGGTCTACAAAATGATGAGAGGCATAGACTGGGTGGATAATCAGAGGCTTTTTCCCGGGGTGGAAGTGTCAATTACAAGGGGGCAGAGGTACAAGGCGAGAGGGGGAAAGTTTAAAGAAGATGTGCGGGGGAGGTTTCTCACACAGAGAACGATGGGTGCCTGGAGCATCCGGCCAGAGGAAGTGGTGGACACAGGCACATTAGCAAGATTTGATTTATTATTGTCAGATGTATTGGGATACAGTAAAAAGTATTGTTTCTTGTGCACTTACCGACAAAGCATACTGTCCATAGAGAAGGAAACGAGAGAATGCAGAATGTAGTGTTACAGTCATAGCTAGGGTGTAGAGAAAGATCAACTTAATGCAAGATAGGTCCATACAAAAGTCTGCTGGCAGCAGGGAAGAAGCTGTTCTTGAATCGGTTGGTACGTGACCTCAAATTTTTGTATCTTTTTCCCGACGGAAGAGGTGGAAGAGAGAATGTCCGGGGTGTGTGGGATCCTTGATTATGCCGGCTGCTTTTCCGAGGCAGCGGGAAGTGTAGGCAGAGTCAACGGGTGGGAGGCTGGTTTGAGTGATGGACTGGGCTTTGTTAACAATCCTTTGTAGTTTCTTGTGGTCTTGAGCAGAGCAGGAGCCCATACCAAGCTGTGATACAACCAGAAAGAATGCTTTCTATGGTGCATCTGTAAAAGTTGGTGTGGAAGTTGAAGAGACATCTGGATGAGTACTTGAATAGGGCAGGAATAGAGGGATACGGACCAAATAAGGGCAGAAGGATTTTTTTAACTTTAGTTAGGGCATCATGATCGGCACAGACTTGGAGGGCCGCAGGGCCTGTTCCTGTGCTGTATTTTTCTTTGTTTTTTGCTCTTTGGAACAGTTCTGGTGAAGAATTTGGACTTGAAACATTTCCTCTGTTTCTCTCTCCAGAGATGATGCCAGAGTTTTCCCAGCACTTCCTGTTTTTCTGTCAGTGAGCAGGTTTCTTTTTTAGTTTATTTATTAGTGTCACAAGTAAGACTTACATTAACACTGCAATGAAGTTACTGTGAAAAATCCCCTTGTTGCCACACTCCGGTGCCCGCTTGGGTACACTGAGGGATAATTTAGCACGGCCAATGCACTCTAACCAGCTCGTCTTTCAGACTGTGGGACGAAACCTCAGGAAACCCACGCAGTCACGGGGAGAACATGCAGACTCCACACAGACAGTGATCCAAGTGCTGTGAATCAATAGTGTTAGCACTGTGCCACCCCTAGGTAAGTGCTGAGTAAGCGCTGCCTGACAGCACTGGAGATGACACTTTACTGATGATTGAGAGTGGGTGACCAGGTAGTAATTAGTTGGATTGGATTTGTCCTGCTTTTTGTGGACAGGATCTATCTGAGCAATTTTCCACATTTCCAGGTAGATGCCAGTGATGTACCTGGGACTGGAACAGCTCAGTAAAGGAGGCAGCTGGACTATTGGAGCACAAGTGTTCAGGATTTTGTCACGGTCCATGGTCTTTGCTGCATCCTGTCTGTTCAGCCAGTTTTTGACATCACTTGGAGAGACTTGAGTTGACTGAAGACTGGCATCTGTGGTGTTGGGGAGCAGAGGGTTAGGTCGAGATGGATCATCCACTTGGCATTCCTTGGTGAAGATTGCAAACACTTGATTCAGTCTTGTCTTTTGCACTCGTGCTGGACTCCCTATCACTGAGGATGGGGAGATTTCTTCCTCTGGTTAGTTTTCTTATAAACTGTCCACCATCATTCACAACTCAATTTCCTCCAGTTTCCTCCCACAGTCCAAAGATGTGTGGGTTAGGCGGATTGGCCATGATAGAGTGCCCCATACTGTCCAAAGATGTGTGCATTAGGTGGATTGGCCATGATCCAGTGCTCCATACTGTCCAAAGATGTGAAGGTGAGATGGATTTGCCATACTACATTGTTCCTTCGTGTCCAAAGATATGCAGGAGACAGGGATTAGCCATGCTAAATTCTTCCTTAGTGTCCACAGATGTGTAGATTAGATGGATTAGCCACACAAATGTGTGGGGTTATTGGGATGGGGTGGAGGGGAGGATCTGGATAAGATGCTCTTTTGGAGAGTTGGTGCAGACTCGTTGGACCAACTGGCACTGTAATGATTCAATGATTTCTTAACTCTATGCTTTGGCAGGACTGCAGAGGTTTGATCTGATCCACTGGCTGTGAGTTTATTTAACATTGTCTGTTGCATGTGTTTCTGCTGTCTGGCATGCAGGTTTATGCTGTAGGTGCACCAGATGGACACCTCATTTTTAGGTATATCTGGTGCTGCTCCTGCTATGCTGTCCAATGCTCCTCATTGAACCAGGGTTAATCCTCTGGCATGGTGGTAATTGTAGAGTGAAGGGAATGCCAGGCCATGAGGTTACAGATTAAGATGGAGTATAATTCTATATCTGTGGCTGGCCCATAGTGCCTCATGGATACATGGTCTTGAGTTGTTAGATCTGTTGAGAATCTATCCATTTTTGTACAACAGAAGTTTCACACAACACAATATAGGTGTCCTCAGTGTAAATATAGGACATCACTTCCACATGAATTGTGCAGTGGCCACTAACCAATATTGTCACGCAGTTGGTAGATTGGTGAGGATGAGGGTCAAGAAGGGTTTTTCACATACATAATAGATATGTCCTTCAGGAGTTGGGCATCTACCTCAGTCATGGCGCTAGTGAGACAGTTTTGGTCATTGATATTGTCACACCTTCCTTCCCCCCCTATACACACACACACACACACACAGAGTACATTCGGTTCTGTGCTCCCATGCCACCCTCAGTGCTTCCTCCGATTGGTGTCTAACACAGAGGAGTACCGATTCCTCAGCCAGGGGAGGGAGGTAGGTGGCAATCAGCTGGAGGTTCCCTTGCCCCATGTCATGAGGTTTCATGGGATTGAGGATCAATGTTGAGGACTCCCACAGACGGAGCCACTCCTGCCTCACGTTGTGTCACCACCTCTGCTGGACCTGTCTTGCCAGTGGGATATAGGGTAGAGAAAAACACCAAAGACAGCTGCAGTCACACTTATCTTTTCCCTCTTTCTTCCTTGAATATTTCCTCCAGTTGTGCCCCATTAACCCTTCTCACTCCCTCCTGAAGTCAGACACATGGCATGGGGAGGGTTAACACCAGAAACTTACATGAGTTTGGGGCGCCCTCTGCTGGCAGCCCATCAAACTGATGCGAGAATCTGATCCCAGATGTAAAGGGTGTGCTCCTGGAAACCAGTATAAATGTCCTATTAAAGGGGTATAATGTACACAGAGCATGGGCCCACACCCCATAGCCTTCACTACGTGAGGCAAATTGGATTTTGATAAGAACAACTTGTATTTTGTATAGCCCCTGCTGTGTGGAGTGCAGGTAGACCTCTAGATTGGACACTTCTATGTCATGGTGCATGTCTGCTCCCTTTCACAGCACATGGGGGCTGGCACTAATGCCCCATCTGTGGAGGTTGGCCAAGCAGGTGTTGTGGCTGGTGCTGAACCTGTTGAGGGTGGTCCAGTCTCTTTTCTTGCAAGGTTGATACCTGACAGCTGTTGGGTTAGGTTTGAGACCAGGTTCTTGTTTGCCATATCCAATGATTCCCATTCATTTGTCCAGGTGGGAAGTGAGATTAGAGACCTTAATTTAATCGTTTAATTTATGTTGAAATCCTGTGTGGGAGGGTTTTTCCAGATCAATCTTAGCATAGAACAGAATCATAGAATCCTACAGTGTAGAAGGAGGCCATTTGGCCCATCGAGTCTGCACCGACCACAATCCCACCCAGGCCCGATCCCCATACATTTACCTTGCTAATCCCCCTGATATTAAGGGGCAATTTACATGGCCGATCCACCCTAACCCACACACCTTTTCATCTCTACCTGACCAATGCTTCTCAAAGCCTTCATCAGGAGCTCACAGTTGAATCTTTATCTGTGGATGCCACAATGCCTCGAGTTTGCTGATTGTAGGAGGGTGGAAGATTGGCTGGGGTCCCTTCTGGGATCCACTGGCGAGGCCACTCAAGCCCGGGTATAAATGGATTTGGTGTGAAAACTGCACTGGACAGACTTTGAGTAACTGGAGAGGCCCCAGTTAACCACAAAACAACTCCACCTCCCCCGAGATCCCTTCCTCAATTTTCAAGCGGGTCCATTTATCAGACGTGGAATGGATCGATTTGTTGGTTCATTGTGGTGGGAGAAAAAGGCTTCCGAATAGCTGGAGGATTTGGAAGGAGCTGCTTGTAGTTGGCTCAGTGGCCTCCTTGGTAGTTGACTCTGAAAACAGGAGATTGTTTATGCCTGTAGTGTGACAGATCTGGGAGTTGATAGTAACATGGATGTTACATTTGGTGTGTCACCTCATCTGAGGATCCATGCCTCCATCGGACACACACCGCTGTACCCTCTTGTTGGGAGTTGTATCTTGGGTGGACTGAATAGACTAGCATGAAGCGGCAGGTGGGTGGCTTTGCAAACGTTTTCTATCACTTTGTGAGTTGTTGCAAGTCAATAGATAGGTGGAGGAGTAAAGTTTGCCAGGGCAGAGGGCTAAGGCAGTGATGTTGAACATAGTCATAGAGTCATAGAGGTTTACAGCATGGAAACAGGCCCTTCGGCCCAACTTGTCCATGCCACCCTTTTTTTTAAAACCCCTAAACTAATCCCAATCGGCCGCATTTGGCCCATATCCCTCTATACCCATTGTATCCACGTAACTGTCTAAATGGTTTTTAAAAGGCAAAATTGTACTCACCTCTACTACTACCTCTGGCAGCTTGTTCCAGACACACCACTCTCTGTGTGAAGAAATTGCCCCTCTGGACACTTTTGTATCTCTCCCCTCTCACCTTAAACCTATGCCTCTAATTTTAGACTCCCCTACCTTTGGGGAAAGATATTGACTATCTAGCTGATCTGTGCCCTTCATTATTTTATAGCCTTCTATGAGATCACCCCTCAGCCTCCTACACTCCAGAGAAAAAAGTCCCAGTCTATCCAGCCTCTCCTTATAACTCAATCTATCAAGTCCCAGTAGCATCCCAGTAAATCTTTTCTGCATTCTTTCTAGTTTAATAATATCCTTTATATAATAGGATGACCAGAATTGCAGACAGTATTCCAAGGGTGGCCTTACCAATGTCTTGTACAATTTCAACAAGACGTCCCGACTCCTGTATTCAATGTTCTGACCGATGAAACCAAGCATGCTGAATGCCTTCTTTACAATTCTGTCCACTGTGACTCCACTTTCAAGGAGCTATGAACATGTACCCCTAGATCTCTTTGTTCTATAACTCTCCCCAATGCCCTACCATTAACTGAGTAAGTCCTGCCCTGGTTCAATCTACCAAAATGCATCCACTCACATTTGTCTAAATTGAACTCCATCTGCCATTCATCAGCCCACTGGCCCAATTGATCAAGATCCCGTTGCAGTTGAAGATAACTTTCTTCACTGTCCACTAAGCCACCAATCTTGGTGTCATCTGCAAACTTACTAACCATGCCTCCTATATTCTCATCTAAATCATTAATATATATGACAAATAATAGTGGACCCAGCACTGATCCCTGAGGCACACCGCTGGTCACAGGCCTCCAGTTTGAAAAACAATCCTCTACAACTACCCTTGTGTTCGAGCAGTGATACACATGGTAGCATTCAGTTGGGTGTCAACTCTGTGCATGTGTAGCTTGACCACATGGGGGCACAGTATCCCGCTGCTGAGTATGAGAATGCGAATGCTGAGCTCAGAGGCTGGATAAGACCAGGAAACGTGAACACATTTATTAGTTTAGTTGTGTTGAATATCTCCTCAGCAAAATTCACTCTTGGGCCAACCTCAGTCAAAAGCAGTGGAGAAAGGAACACAGAATTCCAAGGGTAGGTTCAGATAAGAAAGAAAAGGAGACTCGAATGGAGCAGAATTACTAGTAAGCACTGGTTGGGCTGAATGGCCTGATGTACATCCTGTCCACATGCGGTTTATCCACAGGAGCATAGAGTCAAGATTTGTTTTCAAAAATAAACTTTATTATTATTGTCGCAAGTAGGTTTCCCTGGTTGCCCTTGAGAAGGTGGTGGTGAGCTGCTTTCTTGAATCGCTGCAGTCCCCGTGCTGTGGGCTGACCCACAATGCCGTTAGGGAGGGAATTCCAGGAATTTGACCCAGCGACTGCGAAGGAACACCGATATATTTCCAAGTCAGGATGGGGAGGGGAACTTGCCCGTGGTGGTGTTCCCATGTATCTGCTGCCCCTGTCCTTCCAGATGGAGGTAGTCCTGGGTTTGGAAGGTGCTGTCTAAGGACCTTCTGTGGGTTTGGGGTCACATGTTAGCCAGTCAACTCTCCATGTTATTGGATGGTTTACTTGTGATTTCTCACATGACTGACTTGAAGTAGTTTTTAAAGTTTATTTGTTACTCACAAGTAGGCTTACATTAACACTGCAATGATGTTACTGTGAAAATCCCCTACTCGTCACATTTTCGTACCTGTTTGGGTACACTGAGGGAGAATTTAGCACTGCCAATGTACCTAACCAGAATGTCTTTCAGACTGTGGGAGCAAAGCAGAGCACCCGGAGGAAACCCACGCAGACATGGGGAGAACGTGCAGAGTCGGCACAGACAGTGACGCAAGCCAGGAATCGAACCTGGGATCCTGGCGCTGTGAGGCAGCAGTGCTGAACACTGTGCCACCCACAAGAAGGCCATGATTCCTGAGACAAAACAATATCAGAGGGTAACCACTGTGTCACCCTGTGTGTAGCATTGGCCTCCTCATTTAAGGGAAGATGTGAATGCTTTGGAAGCAGTTCAGAGAATATTTACTAGACTAATGCCAGGAAAGGTTGGGTTGTTTTATGAGGAAAGATCAGAGAGTCTCAGCTTGTATCTGCTGGAGTTTAGAAGAGTAAGAGGGGCTTGATTGAAATATATAAGATCCTGAGGGGTATTGACAGAGTGGATACAGAGAGGATACTTCCCCTTGTGGGAGAATCAAGAACTAGGTTAAATTAAGGAGTCACTCATTTTAGGTGGAGATGAAGAGAATTTTCTTCATTCTGAGGGTGGTGCGCAAGAAACAGCTGAAGGTTGTGAATGGAGCCCAGTCCATCACACAAACCAGCCTCTCATCCATTGACTCTGTCCACATTTCCCGCTGCCTCGGCAAAGCAGCCAGCATAATTAAGAATCCCACGTACCCCGGACATTCTCTCTTCCACCTTCTTCCGTCGGGAAAAGGATACGAAAACCTGAGGTCACGTACCAACCGACTCAAGAACAGCTTCTTCCGTCAGACTTTTGAATGGACCCACCTCGCACTAAGTTGATCTTTCTCTACACCCTAGCTATGACTGTAACACTACGTTCTGCACTCTCTCTCCTTTCCTTCTCTATGAACGGTATGCTTTGTCTTTGTCAGAACACAAGAAACAATACTTTTCATTGTATCCCAATACACGTGACAATAATAAATCAAATCAAAATCGAAAGTGAATCTCTGGAACTCTCTTCCTCGAAAGGTGGTGGAGGCAGAATCATTGAATATTTGTGAGGTGGGGCTAGATAGCTTCTTGGTTAACAAGGGGATGAAAGGTTATCTATGATCCTATTGAAATGGGGGAGCAGACTCGAGGGGCCAAATGGCCTACTTCTGTCCTTAATTGCTATGTATTCATTCTACATTTTGAAAATATTTCTTCGGTCACGGATCACTTTGAGATATTGGTGGTTGTGAAAAGCACGATAGAAATGTTTGCCTTTTGAACCAGGATCTTGTTTAAAGGATCCTTAATGCATCCACTAGGTGATGCACTATCCACGCTACCCAGTATTTTCACACGATGCTGGGAACTGCAGCAGAACATTCAATCCTAATCTGTGCTGGAAGGACTTGTTACAAACAACTTGGTATCAAATGAACCGTAACTGTTTGCCGTGTGAGGCGGCAGTGCAATTTCCGGCTGGAGCAGTTTTATTCCCCGAAAGCTCTCTGGGTTTTAATTCTTGATCAAACGTAGCTTTCGCCATGCAAGAAAAAGGCCATTTGTCCCATCAAACCTAGCCCATACCAGGCTTTTTGCTGTTTGGTCCATTGTAGAGCCAGCTCTGGGCATCTTCCAAATCACCGTCCACCACTCCGTGTACAGGACACTGCAAGGAAGGAATTCCTTTCAGCATCCCAAGAACTTCAGGTTTCTCGGTGTCCAGATCACCAACAGCCTGTCCTGGTCCCCTCCATGCTGATCCTATAGTTAAGAAAGCCTACCAACCCCTCTACTTTCTCAGGAAGCTAAGGAACTTTGGCATCTCGACTAATACTTTCACCAACTTTTACAGATGCACCATAGAAAGCATTCCTTCTGGTTGTATCACAGCTTGGTATGGCTCCTGCTCTGCCCAAGACCGCAAGAAGCTACAAAGGGTCATGAGAAAATGGTAGATGGGAGAGCAACGAGGTTACGTAATATACCAGAAGGTTGCTTCACAATTATGAAACTCTTTATATCTTTATAAACTGCTCGAGTTTCACATTGCTAATTCTGATTTAATTTTGGTTATGTAGCAGCCTTGCAGCCTCTACATGGAGCCAATTGAGCCTTGCGGTGAATCCTTGCTATCATCCACTGCCAACAAGCCTGTAATGGTCTACTGTGACTCACATGATCCCCATGGATACCAGAAGGTTGATGTCAGCCAGACACTGACAGTTCTTTGATTTCATCTTCTTAATAAAATTAAGCAATGCCAGTGTTTACAATCTGAAGTAGCAGACGCCAAGCAGTGAAAACCTTGACTCGATGATTTGTGGGAGAGAGAGTGGTAGTCAGGCTGCAGAAGGAGCTCGAGGAGGAGCAGGCCGGAGCTGTGGAGATTCTCCTGATAAGGCAGAGCCTTGAGTGCCCCTTGGCATGCCCGCCTCACCCAAGCGGACAGACCAGCTGGTGGGGAGGAGGCTCTGACTGAGAGGCCGAACGATCAGCGCTAAGGGGAGGCCAAAGCCTTCCTTGAGGGGATGAGGTGCTGGGAAGAAGGACACTCGTGTGCCTCCTAACCTTCCCTGTGTCCCCCCCTACCCCAACTCCCCTGAGAAAAATATGCAGCATCCATTAATGTTAAATCACGCTGGTGTGTGCCTGGTTTAAATAGGTTAATACGTGTCTCTATTGACTATCTGTGTGAAGTCTACACGTTCTCCCCGTGTCTGCGGTAACCCTTTGATACTGTGTGTTTCTCTCAGGAATCGTTGGCTTCTTGTGGGTGGCACAGTGGTTAGCACTGCTGCCTCACAGCACCAGGGACCCAGCTCGATTCCCAGCTTGGGTCACTGTCTGTGCAGAGTCTGCACATTCTCCCTGTGTCTGCGTGGGTTTCCTCCGGGTGCTCCGGTTTCCTCCCACAGTCCCAAAGATGTGCGGGTTAGGTGGATTGACCGTCATAAATTGCCCCTTAGTGTCGGGGGTGGGGGGGTGAAATAGCTAGGGTAAATACATGGGGTAAAGGGGATAGGGCCTGGGTAGGATTGTGGTCAGTGCAGGCTTGATGGGTCGAATGGCCTCCTTCAGGCACTGTAGGGACTCTAGGATTCTATGACCTGTGTTAAATCAGCCACGGGACTTTCACATTCCACAGCCGCATTCTCCCAACGGAGGATGACATAATCTCACTCCGGCTTCCCACGTGGCTGTTATTCCGTGTAAAACTGCCCGAGGGACGGCTCCGTCCTCTCGCTGGAGAGCGACAGTGTGACTGCCCAGAATATTCCCGTCATCTGCTTCTCCCCTACCCGCCCCCGCTCCCCACACTGTGAATCCAGTGTCTGACTAGCATCGTGTCTGACCCAGGTCACCTTTCCCACAATCTGCGGCCCCACTCGATGCGTTCACTGACATTTCTGGCAGGCCTCTGATGTGCAAAAATAAACCAGCGAAGAGTTCCAGTTGTTCACATTTCCTGTTTCACGAAGGCACTGCAGGAAGGGTTAATCAGCTCCAATCTGAAAGGCCCTCAGTCAGGCTGACTTACTCCATCCCACAGAACCTCACCCACAGAAGCTAGTTCATCCCCACGATAACGGAGTAACTTCCTCATCCTGTTACATCCCCGTTAGCTCACTGAGATTGCGGCTGGCGATGAGGAACGCTGAGTTCTTATCTGGGCGGCGAACCGCAGGATTGATGTTTGCCCCACCCTGACCCAGTGGGTGAACCTTACCGAAACTCCACTGTGGAGGGAGGGGTCTACCCTGCGGGGGAGTGGGGTGGGGAGGGATATGGATGCTGGGGGAAGGGCAGTGAGGGGATGGAAGGTGGGGGGGGGAGACTCAGAGTGGGGCTACTGGGGGGGAGGAGGGTCAGTGAGGGGTGGAGATGGGCGTGGGTGAGGCAGGGGGAGGAGGGAGCTGGGGATTTGATGGGAGTGGGCAGCAGCGAGAGCTGGGGAGGGGGCAGGAGTGAGCAGAGAGTGTGTGTGGTGTTGGAGGGATAAAGGCAAGGGTCGGGGGAGCAATGGTGTGGGGAGAGCGGAAAGTGGGGAGAGCGGGGGAGTGCAGGGTGGTGGAGTTCGGAGAGTGGAGGCTTGAGGGGAAGAGCTTGAGTGGGTGATGGTGAGTTGGGAGGAGAGTGGACAGAGCAGGGTGAGTGAGGGGAGGGGGCTGTGAGGATTGCGGTGGGGGGAGGGGGCAGGGTGAGTGAGGGGAGGGGGCTGTGAGGATTGGGGTGGGGGGAGGGGGCAGGGTGAGTGAGGGGAGGGGGCTGTGAGGATTGCGGTGGGGGGAGGGGGCAGGGTGAGTGAGGGGAGGGGGCTGTGAGGATTGGGGTGGGGGGGAGGGAGCAGGGTGAGTGAGGGGAGGGGGCTGTGAGGATTGGGGTGGGGGGAGGGGGCAGGGTGAGTGAGGGGAGAGGGCTGTGAGGATTGGGGTGGGGGGGAGGGAGCAGGGTGAGTGAGGGGAGGGGGCTGTGAGGATTGGGGTGGGGGGAGTGTATTGGGGAACCTGGCAGGGTTGGGTGAGATGTTGTGGGGGGAGGGGGCAGCTATTTCATTCTATTTGGGAACAAGTCGAGTTTAGGACAGATTCTTTTGGAATCACTGGCTTCCCCCAATCTATAGTTTTTAATATCCAAGATTAATCATTCTGTCTTGATTCATCATATTCTCACTCTTACCCTTTCATATGAACATTCAGGCCATTCAGCACCTCAAGCCTGTTCTACCCTTTTGTAAGATCCTGGTTGATCTGCTGTAACCTGTACGTGACTGGCAGCAGGCTTGGTGCTGGAAATATCAGGATAGGAGGAAGAGGCTCAGAGACATCAGCAGTGGTAACCTGGGATCAACCACTCCAGCAGAAGCAGCGCGACCCTGAGTCTGGGACCGGAGACATCAGAACAAAGCCCATCAACAGGGAATCTAATCACTTTGCCTCACCATGGATAGTATCTCTAAACCCAAATCATGAGTTTGGATATTTTATAAAGCTTTAGATATCTTTTGGACAATTTGTGTCAAAATTTGACAAAATAGATCAAAGATTAATTACTTTGTGCATAAGAAGGTAAAGACAGAAGTTGAATAGTTTGTGAATAATAAAATTGGATGCCTGGTGTGTGAAAATTTCTGTCCTAGAGTTTGATACTTTTGTGGTAACTTGTTCCAATACAATAAAGGAGATATGTTGTATAATAATTTGAGAGTTTGAATGTCTTTGTCCGCAGTTGACCTGAGTTCGAGGGCAACAGTTCCAAAGACTCCATAGAATCCCTAAAGTATAGCAGGAGGCCATTCAGCCCATCAAGTCTGTACTGACCACATCCCTCACAGCCCCTTTTCCCATAACTCTACACATTTAACCCACTAATCCCTTGACACTAGGGACAATTTAGCATAGCCAATCCACTGAACTTGCACATCTTTGGACTGTGGGAGGAAACTGGAGCATCCGGAAAGAGGTGCAGAGACAGGGCGGGAATGTGCAAACTCCACGCAGACAGTTATCTGGAATCAAACCCGGGTTTCTGACGTTGTGAGGCAGCAGTGCCGCTCTGAGGGAGAAAATTTTGTCCCATCTCCATTTTAAATGGGCAACCCTTTGTTTTTAAACCCTCAGTTCTAGCCCTGGATCAGCTGAAAACCTGGCTAAAGAGCAAAGGGCAACAGGGTTACATAGGAAGGGCAAGAATCGTTAAAGCAGAATGGGTTATAAAGACTTTTGGAAATTGCTGGGAAAACAATGGTGAGTTAGGTGTGGAAACTGTTATTAGTGAGTAAGTAAGTGAGAAAATAATCCTCTGCCAATTACAAATCATACAAATTACTGGGCCAATATTATTACTCTGCAGTTAGTCTCGTATAAACCAGAGTTCCCCATCAAAAGTCCCCGTGCATTTTAAATCATGACAAATACACATTAAACAGGAAGTTTGGAACAGTGTTGAGTAGCTGCCTTTTCATGATGCAACTTTAACCAATCCCTTTTATTATTTGGATTGTCTCATTCCTTCAGGTTCGAGATTTTTAGAATTTATAACAACATCTTTTTTCTTGCTTTTCCGTTCTGTCTCTTTTCTCTCTCTCTCTCATAATCCACTCTTTCTCTTTATTCCTGTCTAGGCGCCTGTTTTACCCATAGCACAGTGGCACAGTGGTTAGCGCTGACACCTCACAGTGCCAGGGACCTGGGTTCGATTCCACCTTTGGGTCACCATCTGTGTGGAGTCTGCATGTTCTCCCTGTGGCTGCTGGTGTTTCTTCCGGGTGCCCCAGTTTCTTCCCACAGTCCAAAGATGTGCATGGTAAATTGCCCCTTAGTGTCAGGGGGGATTAGCAGGGTAAACTTGGGGGGTTATGTGGATACGATCTGGGTGGGATTGTTGTAGGGCCAGGCTTGATGGGCCAAATGGCCTTCTTCTGCACTGTAGGGATTCTATGATTCTATAATCCATTCTAAATCTCATTCTCTCCATTTCCTTCTCTCTTTCTCCATGATTTCTTTCTCACTTCTTAAATTTCTCTTGTTAAGGAGGTAGATTGTTGGTCCCCGCTGTTCCCTGAGACTCTCGCTATGAGATATTCCTGTTATTGGCTCACAGTTCTGGCAAATTACATCTTTGAATCACTCTTAGGAGTTTGTAAATGTCTCTTGAAGGTATCCCTTTTAAGAGTGCTTGAGGTAAATCTGTCAGTAGCCGTGACACTTCTCAAGATAAATAGACAGATGAGATTCTTTGATTGGGCAGGGATTCATTAGCTCGATCAGGGATATTCTAAGAGGCGAATCTCATTGAGCGTCTTGTTGAGGTCATTGGCTTCTGTTCTCGACACACAACAATGCAGAGTCGCTGAGCAGAGACTGATAGCACACACGAGGATGGCCTCAACCAGGATCTTGGGTTCATGTCACACTATCTGTAACCCCCACGACTTGACTGGGTTTGCAAAATCTCATTAACTGTCCTGGCTGGAGACAATACACATCTCTTTAACCTGTGCTTAACCCTCTCTCCACTCACATTGTCTGTACCTTTAAGACTTGATTACCTGTAAAGACTCACATTCCAATCATTATTCTGTAAATTGAGTTTGTATCTTTATATGCCCTGTTTGTGATCAGAACTCCCACTCACCTGACGAAGGAGCAGCGCTCCAAAAGCTAGTGGCTTGTGCTACCAAATAAAATAAACCTGTTGGACTTTAACCTGGTGTTGTGAGACTTCTTACTGTGTTTACCCCAGCCCAACACCGGCATCTCCACATCATGGGTCAGGAGAGCAGCCTACGATATGGGGCAGAAAGCTTTGGACCAAAGTGTGCCATTCTACAATTTTGTTTTGCAGCACCACCCATGAAAGGTACTTGTCCCTGAACATGAAGCAGCATGTGTAGGAAGATGCGTGCAGACAACGACTGATTCACAGTCAATCCTACACCCTCCCTTAATCTCACAGACTGTCTCCACTTCCCTGAAACTTGGAAGGTTGGGTTGGTTTCTGGCGGCATCTGTTTTCTAAAATGTATTTTTATGCCATTGCCATTCCCTTCGGGAAACAATTTCTCCCGGAACAGCCTGAAGCAGTCTCTGTTATGCATTAAAAGCCGCCCATAGTCCCAGATGATATGCAAGGTCCATTCTGTTGTGACCCGGGTCTCCCAAACGAGTTGGTAGCTACATTGTTGGGAGATGGGAAATGCCTGGGAGATGGAATGGGAGTGGTGGATCCCATTCATTCCCAAGCAACCAGATGTTGGTCCACAGTATGGGTCTTAGGAAGGTTACATTGTCCCCTGTGTGTATGGGCAATAGGGACAAGCCAGTTTACCGGACCATTCCCTTAGAATGTATTGAGGAAATAGTCCAATACTCCGCTAAATACACATATGTCTTTTCCAAATGAAGTTTCCAAATAACAGATGCGTTTGATATCCAAAAATTTTAACTCCACAGGGGAAATCAGGCCATGGCTTTCTGATGTACTGTGCCCCAGAGTGGGTAGTGCCAAAGATCAGGAAAATCTGGGATAGTCCGAGAGAGTGGGAACATTCAGGATAGCCTGAGAGAGTGGGAAAATCCAGGATAGCCTGAGAGAGTGGGAAAATCCAGGATAGTCCGAGAGAGTGGGAAAATCCAGGAAGGTTTGAGAAATCAGAAGAATTCAGGATAACGTGAAAGATTGGGAAAATCCAGGATAGTGAGAGTGATCGGGAAAATCCAGGATAGTAAGAGAGATCGGGAAAATCCAGGATAATGTGAAAGATCAGGAGAATCCAGAATAGTGAGAATGATCAGGATATTCCAGGTTAGTGAGAGAGATCGGGAGAATCTGGGATAGTGAGAGAGATCGGGAAACTCCAGGCTTGTCAGACAGTCCATGGGAATCCTGATGTCCGATTGAATGGGGTGTCAGCCAGAGATTGGGTTTCCCGACAGGCATCAAGGTAATTGGGATTCACTTGATCCACCGCTCCGGCCCTACCCGGGCTCCTGCCCATAGCTCCTAGAGCCAATGTTTCAAATCTGCATGACCCTTAGTCGTATCCATCACGCTTATTGTCAGGGGTCTAATCTGAGAGGAAGAAATTAACAGCTAACACTAAAAGCAGAAACAGAGATTGATTGTCTCAGTCCCAGGAAATTTTCGGAAGGTGCTGGGATTGTGGAATGTTTTCTCTCTCTGTGACTGGCCCTGATTATATTTCTGTTCTCTCACACTCAGAAGTCCTTACAAAGCTCTCAGTGTAGTTAAGCATTGCCAGTACATGTTGGACACCAGAATGATGAGTAACCTCTTACTGTCACAGTCACTGCTAATTCCTGTTTCATTGCTGAGTTATTCGACTCCTCACAGTGTGAAAATATATTCAGCTCTTTGATACCTCTTTCTCGGTTTTGATACTGTATGCCCTGCTTTGTGTGGAAGGTTAAAACACAACAAGGCTATGGTGCCAATAGGCTGCCTGCCTGCAGGTTTGCTACTCGTGTTAATGCTGTGTACACAGTCCAAGTGTAAAATCGACTTAAAACAAGAGCAAAGTACAGCACAGGAACAGGCCCTTCAGCCCTCCAAGCCTGTGCCAATCATGATACCCTAACTAAACCAAAAAAAATTCTGCCTTTACTCGCTCTGTATCCTTCTATACATTCCCTGTTCACGTACCCATTCAGATGCCCCTTAAATCTTCCTAATGTGCCTACTTCCATCACCTCTTCTGGCAGTATGTTCCAGGCACCCACTACTCTCTGTGTGACAAACTTCTCCTGCACATCTCCCTTAAACTTTCCCCCTCTCACCTTGAACCTGTGCTCCCTTGTAATTGACCCTTCCACCCTGGGAAGAAGCCTCTGACTTGTCTATGCCTCTCATAATTTTGTAGACCTCTATCAGGTCTCCCCTCAGCCTCCGACTTTTCAGTAAAAACAATCCCAGTTTATCCAACCCCTTCATAGCCATCGCCCCTTGACTCCAGACAACATCCTGGTGAACTGTCTTTGCACTCTCCCCAAAGCTTCCTTTGTCCTTCTGGTAGTGTGGTGACCAGAATTGCACACAATATTCCAAATGTGGCCTAACAAAGGTTTTATATAGCTGCAACATGATTTCCCAACTCCTGTACTCAATGAAGATAAGCATGCCATATGCTTTCTTAATCACCTTGGCCATCTGTGTTGCCATTTTTGGGGAACTGTGGACCTGCACGCCCAGATCCCTCTCTATTTTAATGTTCCTAAGGGTTCTGCCATTTACAGTACAATTCATATCTAAATTTGATCCTCCAAAATACAACACCTTGCGTTTGTCTGGATTAAACTCCATCTGCCATTTCTGTACCCAAGTCTCCAATCTATCCACGTCCTGTTGTATCCTCTGACAATCTCCAGCACGATCAGCATTTATCATCCATAAACTTACTAATCAGACAACCCACATTTTCCTCCAGATCATTTATACATACTACAAACAACAGGGCCCCTGCGGAATGCTACCAGTTACATATCTCCATTCTGAAAAACATTCTTCTACCACTACTCTCTATCTTCTATAACCAAGTTACTTCTGTATCCATCTAGCCAGCCCACCCTGAATCCCATGTGATTTTAGTTCCTGTACCATGCGGGACTTTTTCAAACTATAGTCCATATAAACTATATCTGCAGGCCTTCCTTCATTAACTATCTTTGCCACCACTTCAAAAAACTCAATCAAGTTGGGGAGACATGATCTTTCCCGTGTAACACCAAGCAGCCTGTCACTAACTAGTCCATTTTCTACCAAATGCACATATATCCTATCCCTCAGTATCTTCTCCAAAAGCTTCCCCACCACTGACGTCAAGCTCACCGGTCTATAATTTCCTGGAATATCCTTGCTTCCTTTCTTAAACAACATTGGTTATTCTCCAGTCCTCTGGAACCTCACCTGTGGTCAAAGAGAATGTGAAGATATTTGTTCAGGCCCCAGCTATTTTCTTCCCTTGCCGCCCACAGTATCCTGGGATAAATCCCATCTGGCCCCGGGGACTTGTATTTATATAGCACCTGTCACAATCTCATAGTACCCCAAAGTGCTTCCCAGTACTTTTGGAAGTGTAGTCACTGTTGTGAGGTAAGAAGTAAGGCAACCAATTTGTGTGCAGCAAGCTCCCACAAACAGTGAAGTGATAGTAGCCAGCTCATCTGCTTATTGTGATGATGGGTGAGGAATTGACCAGGACGCTGGGAGACAACTCCCTTTGAGCTTCTTTGATATTAGTGCGGTGGGGCCATGTACACAGGACAGCATCTGATCTGAAACACAGCATCTGCAACAGTGCAGCACTCCTTCAGTGCTACACTGAAATGTCAGCCTAAATTCTGGGCTCAAGTCTCTGAATTGGGATTTGAACCTTTGAGTTAGGGAACAGTGTTGACCACGGAACAGGATGTGGAGACTTTTAACAAATGTGGTTGATGATGTGGATAAGACTCACATTCCAATCGTTACACGTGTAAATTGAGTTTGTGTCTTTGTGTCCTGTTTATGATCAGAACTCCCAGCCACCTGATGAAGGGACAGGCTGTCCTGAAAGCTTGCGGCTTTTGCTACAAATAAACCTGTTGGACTTTAAGCTAGTGTGGGACTTCTTTCTGTTTCACCACGGAGCCACAGACTGTCTCACACTGGAAAATTTACAGCATTTTGGAGTACTTTCTCCATGTCTGAAAGTACAAAGTATCATAATATATCAAAAACAGGTTTGATAATAATGCATTACTTGGGATAATTTTTCCATCTTGGTTTTTGTTCTTGCTCGCTCACTCACTCACTCTCTCGCTCATTCACTCACTCACTCACTCACTCACTCACTCACTCACTCACTCACTCACTCACTCACTCACTCACTCACTCACTCACTCACACTCATCAGAGTGAAGATACCAGGGTTGAAAGACTTCAGTGATGTTGAGAGATTAGAGAAGCCAAGTTTATTCTCTTTAGATCAGAGAAGGTCAAAGACTGATTTAATAGAGATCATAAAGTCATAGAATCCCTACAGTGCAGAAGGAGGTCATTTGGCCATCAAGTCTACATTGATAACAATCCCACCCAGGCCCTATCCCCCTAACCCACATATTTACCTGCTAATCCCCTGACACTAAGGGGCAATTTAGCAAGGCCAACCCACTTAACTCCCACATTTTTGGAGTGTGGGAGGAAACTGGAGCACCCGGAGGAAATCCACGCAGACACGGGCAGAACGTGCGGACTCCGCACAGACAGAGGCCGCAATCGAACCCTGGCACTGTGAGGCATCAGTGCTAACCACGATGCCACCATGCCACCCAAAGATTTTTTGAGATGGTGAGGCTGAATGGCTTCCTCCTGCCCGATAACAGTTCTGTGATTCTGTTTTGGTTTCCCCTGTCGGATGAAATTATTTCTCTCCCTCTACCCCATCAAATTCTTTGAACAAAGTAAATTGGATCCCCCCCACCATCAAGCCAAAATTGTATCTTAATGAGTTCAAGTTCTGAAAAATAAGCCTTTGTTCACCTAATTCCTTTCACTTCAGTACCCAGTGCCATTGAAATGATCAAAAACAAAAGTCAAACAGCAAGGATTTGCAGAACATTGTAACCGCAATCAAATAGCGGCCAGTCAGATACCTGAAAGATGACATGAAACCACGCACAAATAAAGGGAAGGTGGTTTCAGTGGGAGAAATAGCCCACTATTTGGACATATTTTCCAATTCATCCTGAATTCTCCCTGCTGTCTGGAATAATATTTTTCACAGAGGGATCAGGATGATCCCTGGCAGGAGGGGTAGTTACCAGAGGACACAAATTGAAGAAAATCAGGATATTCTATGCAGTGACACATTATAATTGGGAGTTCTTTACCTGAAAATTTGAAGGGAACAGATTCAATAACAGGAGAGTTGAGTATATAATGGAAATGGAAGCTCTGACAAAGGGTCATCCAGACTCGAAACATCAGCTCTTTTCTCACCTTACAGATGCTGCCAGACCTGCTGAGATTTTCTCTTTTGGATGGAGACATTTGTAAGGTTGGGGGGAACAGAATAACAAAATGTTTTAATTGGCTAGTTCTCTACCAGCACAGGTGTGATGGGCCAAATGGCCTCTTTTTGCTTTGTATGATTCCTCCTATTTGCTCCAGTTTCTGCACCGTGTGACTTTTCCTACCTGAGCTTTAACAGCTATCTTCCGTAAGAGTTTGGTACAATATTTCCTTTGTTATCTGTTTAATAAGTATGACAGGAGCCCTCTGTGAAAAGTATTATTCCAGACACCAGGGAGAGTTCAGGATGAATTGGAAAATATGTCCAAATAGTGGGCTATTTCTCCCACTGAAACCACCTTCCCTTTGTTTGTGCGTGGTTTCATGTCATCTTTCAGGTATCTGACTGGCCGCTATTTGATTGCGGTTACAATGTTCTGCAAGTCATTGCTGTTTGACTTTTGTTTTTGATCATTTCAATGGGGCTGAAAGGAATTAGGTGAACAAAGGCTTATTTTTCAGAACTTGAACTCATTAAGATACAATTTTGGCTTGATGGGGGGGGGATCCAATTTACTTTGTTCAAAGAATTTGATAGGGTAGAGGGAGAGAAATAATTTCATCTGATGGGGGAAACAAAAACAGAATCACAGAACTGTTTAGGGGCAGAAGGAGGCCATTCAGCCCATTGTGACTGCACTGGCTCTCCATATTGGCAATTCACCTACAGCCATTCTCTCAACTTCTCCCCATAACCCTGCAGATTGTTTCATTCCAAATAATCATCTAATTCCCTCTTTAATACCTCAATTAAACCTGCCTCCACCACAGTCTCAGGCACTGCATTCCAGAGCCTGACCACTCACTGTGTGAGAACATTCTTTTCTCCGATTGCTTTTGCTTCTTTTGCCAATTACTGCGCCCTCTCATTCGTGATCCTTTCACAAGCAGAAACAACTTCTCCCCATCTACTTTTGTCCAGACCCTTTGAGATTTTAAACACCCCTATCGAATGCCCCCTCAGCTTTCTCCTCTCTAAGGAAAAGAGTCCCAACTTCTCCAATCCTGCTGCATCCTACGGGTGCTCTGATTTCCTCCCACAGTCCAAAAGATGTGTGGGTTAGTTTGATTGACCATGCTAAATTAATCCAGTGTAGGGGGGATTAGGAGGAGTAAAGTTGTGGGAATAGGGCCTGGGTGGGATTGTGGTCAGTACAGGCTTGATGGGCCGAATGGCCTCCTTCTGTATCGAGTCGCACGGTGGCACAGTGGTTGGCACTGCTGCCTCACTGTGCCAGGAACCTGGGTTCGATTCCCAGGCAGGGTCACTGCCTTTGTGGAGTTTGCACATTCTCCCTGTGTCTGCACGGGTTTCCTCTGGATGCTCCGGTTTCCTCCCACACTCCAAAGATATGCGCTTAAGGTTGATTGGCCATGCTAAATTGCCCCTTAGTGTCAGGGGGATTAGTGGGGTGGGGTTACAGGGATAACGCCTGGGTGGGATTGTTGTCAGTGCAGACTCAATGGGCCGAATGGCCTCCTCCCACACTGTAGGGATTCTATGAATGTATAAAAGTGCAGTTCCTCATCCCTGGAACCATTTTCATAAACCTCTTTGGCATTCTCTCCAACGTCTTCCCACAAAGCTCTGCCCTGAACTATACACAATACTCCAGCTGAGGTCTATCTCGTGACTTATACAAGCTCAACATCAAATGAGGAAGCCCGATCCTATAAGTGGAGCTAGGCTTTTTAGGACATCCAGGAAGCACCTTATTACACAAAGTATAGCAAAAACCTGGGATGCACTTGTGGTTAGGGAAGGATTGTAAGAGATATGGAGCTAACAAGAGTAAATGGTGCTTTGGCGCAAATCAGCCATGATGTAATGCAATGGCAGGTTAGGCTGGAGGGGCTGAATGGCCTTCTCCTCTTCCTATGTTCTGAAAATGAATTACTGACTATTAATCGTGGAACCCGTGTCATAAACTGAAACAGAGTTAATGTTGGCTGGAATTCTCCGACCTTGCTCGCAGCTGGGATTCTCCAGTCCCGCTGCAGCGAATGGAGCTGAGTGTTACATTTTCCATTCTCACCGGCAGTGGTAGTGAGGCGTGAATGCCTGGGGATTTCCAGCCTTTGTCTTTAGCTTTTTCCTGCATTTCTCTGGGATTTTGTTATAAGTGTCAAAATTGCGATCATTCTACATTTGAGATTGTGCTCGATAAACATATCTGCTCTCTCACCTTCATATTACTCATCAAATAATATCAGGGGATTTTGTAATGTTCGGGTACTGGACCAGAACCCAAGTTACATCAGGAAGCCAGAGTAGACCCCAATGATTTTTGTTTTACTTTAGCATAAATGTGAGGTTAAGACATTTCTCTCCAGAATTGATTCCACTGACAAATTAGGGATCTTTTATAGTAAAGCAAACTTTATTTAATAGTTTAAACATAGCTCTAACAAATGAAGTAGCTTAACTATTAATAGTTGAACAACCTTTAACAATGAAAAGAAGCAACTTTACTTTCTAGTTTATGACTGTTCCAGTTCCAAGTAAGTCCTTTTCACGCATAAATAAATCCACTTCTAATTAACAAAATCAGAAAATGCTGGAAAATCTCAGCAGGTCTGACAGCATCTGTGAGGAGATAGTAGTGCCAACGTTTTGAGTCTTTAATGATCCTTCATCAGAGCTGTTTTTGTTTCGGATTCTAGCGTTCACAGTATTTTGTTTTCATCCATTTTTAAATAAACACAGTTAGCAAACCTAGGCGTTTGTGCTATAAATTGTATTAACAATCTTGAAGTTTTTAGAGAGATTTTGTGAAATGAGTGTGTTTTCAGGAACAGCCTGCACATGCTTCTGATTTCAGCTAGACCTCAGGAAAAACTGACTGTTTTCTGCGACAGACCTAGCTGCTCCTGTTACCACATCAGCACCCGATTGGTAACTCATAAACTTTTCAATCTACCTAATCTAAATCTCAGGAGAAATCTTCACCTATCAACAAAAGTCCATTAGCTCTAGCCTAAATAAACACTACGTGTCTAAAATTGGTAATTATCCAGCTCTCCCAGCATTTGAGTTGCATTCTTGCCAGACATATCGACCGCCTGTAGAATGAAGCTGATGTTTTAAACATTCCCCTTAAATATGTTATATATAAAATACTTATTTTTATATATATATACACATACATATATCTCAATTGCAGCTTTACCATCACAGTGCTGCTTCAGTTCCTGGAACAGTCAGAAAGAATTTCTAAAAATTCAGATCAGGTTGTGCTATTAGGAAGTTTGAGGTTGACAAACACCTTAATCATCATTTATCTTTGTGCATTTGTTAGTAGTGGATTTCTGCTGAAATATTACACTGCTCTACTTTTACCGCAAGTTGTCACTTCCTCTACCACTGATGTAGAAAAGAATTCATTGATAAAACTGGCATCTAATGCTGCAAGGTCTTTTTCAGAGTTACTTCTGGGTTTCACTTACTGAAACTAAAGCATGCCAGCAGCAGACATGATTTCCAAATAACGTTGCTGCATTGTTACAATGATCTCACATGTGTCCAGTTTCATTATATCATCGAAACACAATTGCATCATTTGATCAGATCATTGCAGTGTCACCATATTAACATAACTGTTGTAACAGGATATCATCATTACCCAGGATCCTGTCCTTATTGGGACATTGGGTGAAAACAGCAGCACAGATCAAAACAGGAAATAATTCACTTAACAAACTTGTTGGATCTACCTGGGATACTGCTGTCACAAAACTCCCCACCTCATTTTAAACATGCAAACATTAAACATGCTGACAGGGTGGCACAGTGGTTAGCACTGCTGCCTCACAATGCCAGGGACCTGGGTTCGATTCCTGGCTTGGGTCACTGTCTGTGTGGAGCTGCAATGTTCTCCCTGTGTCTGCGTGGCTTTCCTCCAGGTGTTCTGGTTTTCCCCCCACAGTCCAAAGATGTGTGGGTTTTGTGGATTAATCATGCTAAATTGCCCCTTACTGTCAGGGGGATTGTCAGGGCAAATATGTGGGTTACAGGGATAGGGCCTGGGTGGGATTGTTGGCAGTGTAGATTCGATGGGTTGAATGGCCTCCTTCTGCACTGTAGGATTCCATGATTTCTCAATGTGACGGTACTGTATTTTAATGATCTTTCTCTGCAATGATCTTTAAAGAGGGCCTGGCCTTTTGTATTGGTTGCTCAGTTGTCTGAGTCAATGGCCTTTTATTGCTGTTAGAGACCTATAATAGGCTTTTTAAAATTTGGGCCTAATGCACTCTTTTTTTTCTAGTTTTCATTTATTAGTGTCACGATTAGGTTTACATTAACACAGCGATGTTACAGCAATGAGGTTACTGCGAAATTCCCTAAATCACCACACTCCGGCGCCTATTCAGGTAGAATCATAGAATCCCTACTGTGCAGAAGGAGGCCATTCGGCCCATCGAGTCTGCACCAAACACAACCCCAACTAGCCCCTATCCCCACGTACTTAACCTGCTAATCCCCCGATGCTAAGTGACAAAGTACAGAATGGGGAAGTCAGCGTTTCAATTCTCCATCCAAAGGAGTAACAGGTGTTGCAAAGCTGCAATATCCAGCATCATGTGAGCATACTTCAGGTGTTAAACCTGGAATGGGTATACGGTCTTGAACTGTACACCAGGAAAAGAAAGGAAGGGAACCCATCTGTTTTTGAACCAGGAAGGTGGGAATAGTCAAGCCCACAGTCTCAGATCACCTCGCAACAGGCAGCAAAGGTGGCGGTCCCTCGAACAACTCTGTTCAGCTTCACAGGTTCGTCTTTTGGAAGGTTTGTTTGATTGGAGCTGTTAAGGTTTATACAATATCATGGTTGTTTTATTTTCTTGTTTGTAATTGGTAAAAGCTATTGTGAAGAGTGACCATTACTCCACTACTTATCCACCAATGGACGAACGCCGGTTGAAATCATTGTACTGTGTACTTTACTCACCAGTCCATGATGAGCTGTTCACCCAACCTAGCTCAGTGCCCCACATGGAGCACCTGAGCAAGATCCACCAGCTGACATCATTTGCACCAAGGAGTTAGAAACACAGGAGTTCACTAACAAACTCTCTGTGACAAACCCGTCAAACTATGCAAATGATGCAAGAGTGGTCCATGTTAAACAGGTTCAGAATAGGCCAAGGCCCTTGTGCAGCCAACCTCCACTGCTGAGCCTCAGTAGTAACCCCCTCTGCACTTAAGGAGAGACACAAAGAATTCTACACATTACTAAGGAGCGTCCCCTCTACAGACTAAGTGGCAGACCCAGCACACTAAAGACAACAAACAAGGTGACTATCACTTGGTTTTGAGGATCTGACTTTTCCAGATAACAATAAAATCATTACACAGAAGCATCAGAACATAGGAACTGGAATAGGCCATTCAGCCATTCATCCATGATTATTAACACCGGTGCCCACAATGCTGTGTCCTCAGCCCCTTACCATACTCCTTTTACACCTATGACTGTGTGGCCAAATTCCCCTCCAACTCCATTTTCAAGTTTGCTGATGGCACCATCGTAGTGGGACAGATCACAAACAATGACAAAATGAATGCAGGAAAGAGATAGAGAATCTGGTGAACTGATCTCTCCCTCAATGTCAACAAAATGAAGGCGATAGTCATCAACTTCAGGAAATGTAATGTAGGACATGCCCCTTTCTACATCAACGGTGATGAAGTGCTAATAGTCGAGAGCCTCAAGTTATTAGGTGTTTAGATCACCAACAACCTGTCCTGGACCCTTCACACCGACCTATAGTTCAGAAAGTCCACCAATGCCTCTACTTTCTCAGACAGCTAAGGAAATTGGGATGTCTACATCTGACTGTGACCAATTTTTACAGATGCACAGTAGAAAGCTTCTTATCCAGTATCACAGCTTGGTATGGCTCCTGCTCTGACCAAGACCGCAAGAAACTACAACATAGCCCAGTCCATCATGCAAACCAGCCTCCGACCCATCGACTCTAGCTACACTTCCCGCTGCCTCAGAAAGCAGCCAGCCAAATCAAAGACCCCACACGCCCTGGACATTCTCTCTTCCACCTTTTTCCGTAGAGAAAAATATACAAGAGTCTAAACCAACTCAAGAACAGTTCCTCCCTGCTGCCATCAGACTTTTGAATGGTCCTATCATATATTAAGTTGATCTTTCTCTACACATTACCTATGACTGTAACACTATATTCTGCACCCCCTCCTTTCCTTCTCCCCTATGAAGAGTATGCTTTGTCTGTATAGTGCGCAAGAAACAATACTACTCACTGTGTCCCACTACATGTGACAATAATAAATCAAAACAAATCCCTTTGATTGGATTCGCCATTCTACTGGACCATGACCTATTAACTCTATTACCTACCTCTGGTAAAGCTCCATCTTCCTTGATACCCATACTTAACAAAAATCCATCCATTTCCATCTCGATAATTTCAATCAATCCGATGTTTTGTGAGGGAGAGAATTCCACGCTTCCATAATGCCTTGATCTGAAAAAATGCTTCCATAGAATCCTTACAGTGTAGAAGGAGACCATTCAGCCCATTGATTGTGCACCGATCACTATCCACCCAGCCCTATTCCCGTAACCCCACACATTTATCTTGCTGATCCTCCTGACATAGGGTCAACTTAGCATGGTCAATCAAACTAACCCACACATCTTTACATTCCTGATTTCACTGCTGAATGGCTTAGGTCAAAATTTAAGACTTGGACCAACTCTCCTCACTCTAGATTCCTGTACCAAAGGAAATAATTTCTTTATATCTATTGTAAATAGTTCTACTTGTTAGTGTGATATTAGTGTACCTTTAAGAATTTCTTTTTTAATTCAAGCTCACAGTATTAGTTGGGAGTAGAAAAAAAATTGTGGGCAGGTCAGGTGACAGGGATTTTCACTTTTAGCTTCAGTTTGGAGTTGCAGGTTGGAGTTGAGTTTTAGAAGGTACAGCGAATTAAAAAGAAGTGATTTCCCTCTCTCCCTCTTGTTTTGAAAATTCTGTTGGTTTCCTCAAGGGTGAAAACCTGCTGTCATTGGAGGCTTGACCAGATTCTCTCTTGTGTTTTGAGAAGCTGTCCTGTCTTCAAACTGCTCTGAGTCTCAAGAGCATTTGTCTGCAGGATTCAAATAATAACCTCAATCCTAGTATCATCTGAGGGTCAGCCTGTGCTGAATTAAACCTGTGAAAAGGATCTTTTGTGTATGGGAGGCTTTGGTTTCTTATATGTACTCATTAAGGACTTTATATTATCATGATTGCTTGTTTCTCGTTTGTAATTGATAAAAGTTCGTGCTAATTTTCTTACAATACATGTTAACTATATTCTTAAATAAACTTTGTTTGATAAAAGTTCCCTAGTGCATCACTTTAATCATATCTCAAGTGAAACATCTCATGTTCACCCTAACCAAATTCAAGATGCAAAACTTACGATTCAGGCGGCCTTCATAAAACACTTTGAAGTTTCTAACTTGAATCTTAACATCAGTAAAGTCTTATGGTTAACCTACAGAGGCTATGAAGACTTCTTTAAGAAGCAATGTTCTGTAACCAACAGCTTCCCAACAGACATGTAAATGTTGCCGCAATCTCACCCATTTTATGTCAGTGGATTAGATTAAAATTTCTCCCAAGGTTTTCCTCAAACAAGGAAAACAGAAATCACCAGGAATGTAGATCAAATACATCTGAAACAGGGAGTTAACACTCTGGAAATGATCTTTCATTGGTTCTGTATAACAACATTTTGATGAATGGGCTCTCCCTAGGATGCTAATCTACCATTTCTCTGTTTGACCTGTTGTATCACTTCCACCATCCTTCTGTTTTATTTCAGACTTGCAGCATTTTATCTGCACTGAACCCTTGCTGCTGCTCTGAAGGATACAAAGGAACAGTATTCTGTTGTTCCTCGTGTCAGAGTGTGGGTTTGTGGTCTCTGTCGGACCTCCTATGTTATCTGATATTGTTGATCATTACGAGCAGCTTGCTCATCTGTCTGCTCCCATGGCTTGTTTGGAGTGGCATGAGACCAAAGCATTTTCCTAAGTGAGTTAATACAAAGTTCATTGTGTAAATCAGATAGCAGGAGGTGATGATTATGTGCTGAAGATCTTGATGTGATGGGTTTTGTCCTCATTGATTCTGCAGTTTGGTTTGTATGGCTGGCCAATGTATCCCAGTCTATCTGCTAATGTCTTTTTATTGCAACAGATTTACAGGTTAAATTAGTCCTTAACTGTAAGTTATTAAAGCACATTGATAAACAACTAGATTGAACAGTGGATGGTGACAAGTGGGTTCATCATCACCATTGTTCACATGGTGACATTTTCATTTCAGAATTAAACCAATGTCTTCAAATGGAAAAGGTGAAATTAGAGGACGTATCCATCATCTCCTGCCTTCCCACAGCCTGTTTTTAATGGCAGAAGCTTGGGAATGGGAAAGGCTGGCCTCCCATCTTTACCATCTCAGTGGATAGTACTCAGCATGGTGGCATTTCCTCACAGCGTCAGGGACCTGGGTTCAATTCCTGGCTTTGGTCACTGTCTGTGTGGAGTTTGCATGCTCTCCCCGTGTTACATGAATACGACGACAACACTCAACGGCTGTAAAGGGCGTTGACAGAGCCTGCGGCTGTGAAAGCTGCTATCTCAACGCAAATCATTTCTTACAATATAATTTTTAGAGGCACGGTGGCACAGTGGTTAGCACTGCTGCCTCACAGCGCCAGGGGCTTGGGTTCAATTTGGCCTCAGGTCACTGTCTGTGTGGAGTTTGCATGTTCTCCCCATATCTCCGTGGGTTTCCTCCGGATGATCTGGTTTTCTCCCACAGTCTGAAAGATGTGCAGATTAGGTGGATTGGCCATGCTAAATTGCCCCTTAATGTCAGGGTAAGTAAGTGGGGTTATGGGGATAGGGCCTGAGTGGGATTATGGTCGGTGCAGACTCAATGGGCCAAATGGCTTCCTTCTGCTCTGTAGAGATTCTATGGTTCTATGATGGTCAAACTCGATCTCATAGAGAATCATAGAGTCCTACAGTGCAGAACGAGGCCATTTGGCCCATTGAGTGCACACCAACCACAGTTCCACCCAGTCCCTATCCCCATAACCCCATACATTTATCCTAACTGACACTAAAGGTCAATTTAGCATGGCCAATCAACCTAACCCGCACATCTTTGGACTGTGGGAGGAAACCGGAGCACCCGGAGGAAACCCACGCAGACACGGGGAGAATGTGCAAACTGCACACAGTCAGACAGTGACCCAAGCTAGGAATCGAACCAAGGTCCCTGATGCTATGAGGCAGCAGTGCTAACCACGTGGCACCGTGCCGCTCCGGATGTGGTGGCCACACGCAATCACAGAACCAATATTCTACTTCAATTAAGAGAAGGGGAATTGAGCTAACAACTCTCCTGGACCACTCCTCTTTCTGTGCCCGGCCCAGGTAATCCTCATCCAGAGGGTATTCCATCCCATGGTGCCGGCATGTGGTTTGGTTCGTGCTCCGGTGAAACTGACAGATAACATGGGGAGGGCAGTCACATGTCACTTTGTGATAGATTCGACCGAAACTGGGTTCTGGGGGATATAAAGCTAAGAATCTTGAGAGGTATCTGTTGTATATTCAAAATATATTTTCTAACTGCCACCAGCATGACCGCCCATGAAACAGATTTGCCGTTGTCCACGTTCATTCTACCTTCTGAATATCCAGACACTGATCAAAGCAGACTTCCTTTATCTTTGGAAACACTTGTAATATTCACTTTGATTATTAGACTGAAGCAATAGAAATTCCCTTACAGTTTTTCAGCCCTCATTCCCTTTCCTGAGTCCCTGAATTGAGAATGTTTGTTCTTTTCCAGACTGGAGATTCTTCCATGTTCCCTCTGGGGTGGAGTTCAGCTTTTATTAGGAGTCAAACGGCCTTCCCTTTGTCCCCATCTCTAACGCCTCAACACCTCTGGCTTTTTATTCTCACCAGAAATTACAGTGCAAATCTGGCAAAGATGTCTTGTAACCTGTTAGCTCCAGTGTACTTATGGATCTGGGCAACATCTGTAATGAACAGCGGTTGCCATGGCTTATTGTATCACGAATGTTCACATCATTTGGAGTCATGGGGGGAGTTTTCCTGTCCCGCCCACCACGGAAATAGGGTGACACAGTGGCACAGTAGTTAGCACCGTTGCCTCACAGCGTCAGGGATCCGGGTTCGAATCCCGGCTTGGGTCACTGTCTGTGCAGAGCCTGCACATTCTCCCCGTGTCTGCGTGGGTTTCCTCCGGGCACTCCGCTTTCCTCCCACAGTCCAAAGATTAGGTTGATTAGCCATGCTAAATTGACCCCAGTATTAGGGGGATTTGCAGGGTAAGTATGTGGGGTTATGGGAATAGGGCCTGGGTAGGATTATGGTTGGTGAAGACTCGATGGTCTGAATGGCCTCCTTCTGCATTGTAGGGATTCTATGATTCTATGAAATGTTATAATTAGAACAACCTAGATGGCAAGATTTGTAACTCGGTGGCGAAGGCACTTGTAATCCACAAGAGCACAAGTTACGTCATACTGTTGTAGCCTATCCCAAAAGCTGTCAACTTGAGAGATTTAGAGGATACTGCATTTGTTCTCCATTAGTTGCTGAGGTTGCTGTAATCCCAGGGCTGTAACACATGTCATCCCACACCTTAGCCGAGACTTCCTTCATCTGCATCACTGCAGAGGTCACTGCTGACATCTGGAACAAGCTGTTATAGCACCGTTCCCTTTCAGCACAAGCATCCAGATTTCTTCCAGATTGTCCGTTCCTCAGTGTGCAGCCTTTTCCCGAGCTCCGGTTTCATTCCTGGGGGGGGGCGAAGGAATGGAAAGTTCTATCGCACACCTTGTGATTTTGATTACGCGTTGAGGGTCAGGCCACAGATTTTTCTGGCTCCGCCGGTCTCCTTGGCAACGACAGGCCAAGGCAGCGCGCTCATTGCGTTCGATGTGACTCCAGAGTCGCAGCACTGACTCAGTGAATTGATCCGGTTACACCCTGCATGCTTTGTAACAGCAGTGGATGCCTCAGTCCATCTGCATTGTAAACACCCCTATTCAGTCAGGGGATAGGCCGACAAAAAAAGAAACATGTGTTAGTCAGGTGAGCGACGATGTTTAGCCGTCGCTCTCGCCCACGGAAAGTGAGGCCACAGAAGGTCTTGGGGACCGCAGCCACGTTTTACAAATGTCAGCTCTGCTTTGGAAAGATTGCCTCAGTTTTGGAGTTTTACTTGGGCTTTGCTGTCAGCTCGCCTCCTGCCCAGCAACCAGAGGGAGAAGGATGAGTGGCAGTGAGTCACCGCCAAGATTCGCAATCTCAGCTTGTGTGGTAACTTGGGGAGAGCTCAGCAATGTTAAGATTAGCTTTTGAAGTGTATGACTGTAATCGCTGGCTAAAGTTAAAAAAGAAGGCCTTTCAAGAGAGGGCCTGACTAAACGTGCGTGATGACAATGTCTTAATACAATTTCCTTTCACTCAGCGTTATTAGCGCCACAACAGATTCCTTCTTCCTCTGTTAAAGGAGGAAGTATTTAACTCTCTAAATGCTGACATCTCTTTAACACACTGGTCCAGCATTTGCAGGATGGTGAGGGGGGAGTTGTTGGGGGGGTGGGGGGGGGACACTACACGACCCACCCTGTCAGATTATTTCCCTGCGGCTTCAGTTCAAACCGCAGGCAGCATTAAAAAAATTTTCTCACATTGCATCTGCATCATTCACAAATGGCTTTAAATCTGTGCATTCCTCACATTCCGGATCCTTTTAAAGAGCGGGAACAACTTCTCCCTATCTGCTCTGTCCAGCTCCCTCATGATTTTGAACATCTGTATCCAATCTCAGCTTTCCTCCCTCCGGTTCCAACATCTCCAATCTTTCCTCACAATTGAAGTTTCTGACGCCTGAAACCATTCTTGAGAACCTCCTCGGCGCTCTCTCTCTCTCTCCAATAATTCATAATAGCAGCAGTCTTCGACAAGTTCAGCACTGGATCCCACACCCCCTGAAAGAAAAGTGAGATTGCGTGTCTTTCTGAGGAAAGGAATAAAATTAAACACAGAAACTAAACTAAAACGTTGCACATTGGCCACACTTCAAAAGCATTTAATTGGCTTGAAAGCATGTTGACATGTCCTGGGATTGTGAAAAGCCCTATATAATTGGAAATCATCATTTCTAATCCACATTAGTACATAAGAACACAAGGAATAGAACCAGGAGTAAATATATGCTCCCTCGCCCACTCCACAATTCAATATGACTCCATTTTCTGCCTGTTCCCCACATCTCTTGATTCTCTGACAGATCTGAGTCTGTTTATTTGAGTTTTAAATCAATTCAATGATAGGCCAGCACCCACAACCCATTGGAGTAGGGATTCATTCCCTTTTAAGTGAAGATATTTCTCCTCATCTCAATCCAGAATGATTGTTCCCCTATCCTGAGACTGCTTCCCCCCATCCCCCGGGTCCTAAATTCCCCAGCCCAGGGAAACAACCTCTCAGTGTCCACCCTGCCTGTATGTTTCAATCAAATCACCTCTCATTCCTCTAAACTCCAGAGAAGGGGGAGGCAGTGGTGGGGTGGCATTGTCACTGGACAAGTAATCCGGAGATCCTGAGTAACACTCCAGGAGCCTGGGTTCGAATCCCGCCATGGCAGACGGTGGAATTTCTATTAAAAAAACTATCTGGAATTAAAAGTCTACCGATGACCATGAAACCATTGTCAGAAAAACCCAGCTGGGTCACTAATGTCCTTGAGGGAAGGAAATCTGCCATCCTTACCTGGTTTGGTCTACAGATCGACAACGATGAGATTGATTCTCAAATGCCCTTCAGGGATGGGTAATAAATGCTGGCCCAGCCAGTGACACTCACATCCGATGAACGAATGGTGGGGAGGGTCCAGAACCAGGGGTCACAGCCTGAGGATTCGGGGTAGGCCAGTTAGGAGGGAGGTGAGGAGACATTTCTTCACCCAAAGAGCGGTGAGTCTGTGGAATTCATTACCACAGGAAGTAGCCGGTGCCAAAACATTGAATGTATTCAAGGGGCAGCTGGATATAGCACTTGGGGCGAGTGGGATCAAAGGCTAGTGGGAGAATTAGGCTATTGAGTTGGACGTAATGAATGGTGGAGCAGACTTGAAAGGCCAAATGGCCTTGTCCTGCTCCTATCTTCTATGAATAAAAATAAACTCCAGAGAATATCGACCCGATTTACTCAACCACTCATTCTTGGACAACCTTCTCATCCCAGGGATGAATCTAGCTAATCTCTGCTTAACCACCTCCAGTGCAAGTAGAATGACACAAGACTAAATTAATCCAATAAAATTAAATCTGCAGAATTGTCAGTTAAAGAGAGGGGTACAGAGACATTTCTTTTGAAATCCTTGGAAACAAATTTGTTTTCCACATAATAACATGAGTTAGTAATCTGCTGGAAGAATTCAAGCCAAATTGAGTGTCTACCAGTCTTCTATATAAAGGTCAACTGTTTCATCTGCTCCAATTTAATTTTTCCATTGGTTTGAAAAATAATTTTCCACCCTAATTATCGGTGTTACAAAGCACAATAAAACAGTTATAGTCAGCACTGCATGGAGAGTTGTGGCCGCTGCTTCAGTCCTCAGATTATACCATTACATACCAAACGTTACAAGTCACTATGGTCAGCAGAAAAATCCTTTTCCCTTAAATAGCACCCCCCTCAGTCACCATGAACCAGCTAAGCAGCTATTTAAAATGTATAGCTCCAGTTGTGGTTAGAAATGGTTTTGAACTTTAAGGGCTACATTATTGGACAAAACTTAACCATTTCCCACCATTTGAGAGACTATCTGTTTAAGTGGGGTAACATCACTGTTTTATTAGTGGGCAGATCAGTTCAGCAGCTAACACTGTCGGCAATCATTTCCAAGCTAATGAGAATTTACTGACAGTCCATGGTGTCACCTTCATGGATATAAAGGTAATGGCTGGCATCTTATACTTCTGTGGAATTCAGCATCACGTCAACACGGTGGCACAGTGGTTAGCACTGCTGCTTCACAGCACCAGGGACCCGGGTTCGATTCCTGGCTCGGGTCACTGTCTGTGTGGATTTCTGCACACTCTCCCCCCGGGTTCCCTCCAGGTGCTCTGGTTTCCTCCCACAGTCTGAAAGATGTGCTGGTCATAGATACCCTCCAGTGCAGGAGGAGGCCATTTGGCCCATTAAGTCTGCACTGAGCACAATCCTACCCAGACTCTATCTTTGTAACCCCACATACCTACCCTGCAGTCCCCCTGACACAAAGGGGCAATTTTCCATGGCCAGTCAACCTAATCTGCACATTTTTGGAGTGTGAGGTGCATTGGCCATGCTAAATTCTCCCTCGGTGTACACGAACAGGCGCCGGAGTGTGGTGACTAGGGGATTTTCACAGTAACTCCATTGCAGTGTTAATGTAAGCCTACTTGTGACACTAATAAATAAACTTTAAAGAGAAAGTCTTCCATCAAAGAATTGGGCTGGGTGGAAGTGGGCTCTGACTAGTCTCGATTGCTAAGTGACTTTTTTATCTTACAAATGATCAGAATTCAAAAGAAATTACTAGGCAGCCTTTTGAGGGAATGGGAAAGTAGGGCAGCTCCCTGAGGGAATGATAAATTGCAGTGCGGCTGGGTGTGGATTGGTTCATTAATGACCCTAGTCGACATTCCATTGCCAGCAGCTGGGAATTCTATATCAGCCTCTTCCACTCTCCAACTAAACAGGGGAGGCACTTCCTCTCCCACGGGACTGACCCAGGGTCGCTCCTGAGACCAAGTGTGTCTGTTCACCACATCTCCCACTGCAACAGCCTGCATTCAATCCAGCCCCAAGCTTCCCCTTCTCTCCTAAGTTGACCTTTCTCTACACGTTAGCTATGACTGTAACACCACATTCTGCACCCTTTCCTTTCCTTCTCTATGAACGGTATGCTTTGTCTGCATAGCACGTAAGAAACAATACTTTTCACTGTAATAAATCAAATTGAAATGTCAAGCTGCAGTATTATCGTCCACATCTGACTGTGTCTTCACTGTGCATTCTGGAGGAACCGGGTTTGAATCCCAGTACGGCAGATGGTGGAATTTGAATTCAATAAAAAAATCTGGAAAAGCCTAATGATGACCATGAGACAATTGTCGATTGTCAGAAAAAACCCATCTGTTTCACTGATGTTTTTTAGGGAAGGAAATCTGCTGTCCTTCCCGGTCTGGCCTACATGTGACTCCAGAGCCACAGCAATGTGGTTGACTCTCAACTGCTCTCGGACAACTCGGGATGGGCAATAAATGCTGGCTAAGTATTTGTCTAAAGCTAAGTGGCTAAATCTGAGGAAGCATATAGGTTAGATATGGTTAAATACCCACTACCTTGCCGAGTCATAATTAGTTTGAAATTCTGTTGAAGTAAAGTAATTAAAGCTTACACCAGCAGAGACGCTTTGAGTCATTTAGAAAGGAAAGCACTTTGCTTCATCAAACGTTTGTTGCTTGCATTGGCTGGCTGCTCCTAATAAGGATGCTAGACCTTGGTACAATATCACAAGCACGGGTGCAGATCTGCTTTCCTATTATGTCTGGTTCCATTGTGTCCCATTTTCTCCCGCCTGCCCTTTACACTCAGTATAAACACTGAACACCACTCCCCAGTGTTCGGGCTGAAGATTAGTTTAAAGGCCTGTTGTTGTTAGGGAACATGTTTTTCTTTAGTTGGCGCAACCTTCAATTGGTCTTTTTGTGGCCAGGCTCAACACAAACAGCACGCGATTGTCGAGGAGACATCAGGGTTCTGTGCTCATTTGTAACCAGAGACAAAAAAGGACTTGTACGTTATCTCCTCAAGCTCGCAATGACTCTTGACTTCCGATTACTCGATGTTTTGAATGTTTGTCAGAGTACCCAGAGATTTAATTCACAGTTTTGCCTCCCTTCTTAAGGGTGGTAACTTCAGTGGCATCCTGATAGTGGATGTGGAGGAATGAGTGACACATTCACATCTGGACCTCTGTCCAGTTCTTTCATGTGAAGAATCTCTAATTCCCGATTCGACCTTGAATCAGGTCTCCAAATGTGAAGGCACTGATAGAATCATAGAATCCCTACAGTGTAGCAGTCAGCCCATTGAGTCTGCACTGACCACAACCTATCTAGGCCCTATCCTCACAACCCCATCCATTTACCCTAGCTAGCCCCCCTGACACTAAGAGGCAATTTAGCATAGCCAATCCACCTAACCACACATCTTTGGACTTTGGGAGGAAACCGGAGCACTGAAGGAAATCCACGCAGACACAGAGAGAACTTGCAGACTCCACACAGGCAGTGACCCAAGCCAGGATTCGAACCTGGGTCCTTGGTGCTGTGAATCAGCAGTGCCACCATGCTGCCTCAGTCTTGAATCTGATCTCCAAGTGCGAAGGCAATGATACGGCTGACCTTTGCCCTAATACTTGCAGGAAACTCTTGGCAAATGATATTTAAAATCAACATCCTGTCTCCATTCTACAGTAGGAAAGAACTCGGAGAGATTACCATCAATTATACCCCTACCACAATTACTGACGATAAAGCTGACATTGTACGGTGACTCACTCGGATTGAGGTCTGACTAACCAAGGATTGTGCTCAGTGAATATCAAAAACGGTCTGGTGATGTCACTAGATAAGGGCAGCATGGTGGCACAGCGGTTAGCACTGCTGCCTCACAGCTCTAGGGACCCAGGTTCGATTCTGCACTCGAGTCACTGTCAGTGTGGAGTTTGTACGTTCTCCTCCGGATGCTCCTGTTTCCTCCCACAGTCTGAAAGATGTGCGGGTTGGGTGCACTGGCTGTGCTAAATTGCCCCTTAGTGTCCCAGGATGCGTAGTTTAGAAGGATTAGCAGGGTAAGCAGGGAGAGGGCCTGGGTGGGATTGTTGTATGTGCAGATTTGATGGGCTAAATGGCCTCCTTCTGCAGTGTAGGGCTTTTATGATTTCTAGATATGTAATTGAATTCAAACATTTTGGGATTGTAAGCACTTTTATTTGACACCTTGTTATGTGCCATACAGAGAGATTCTGTGTAATTCCATTACTCTATCGATTGCTAACTCCATTCATTGCAATGTCAGATCATTGCCTTGAAGCCGACACCTATTTGATAGTCATTTTGACTTTCAGTTGATCAATGGTAATGTTCAATAGCTCTTGTCCCTGGACTCCCACACTTAGCTTGTAACCTCTGCTGTTCTATCACCCTGGGCTCAGCAATGCGTTAGAATCTCTCTCGTGCATATCTGTTGAGGAAGGATCTCATGCATTATAGACACCAGGAGAGACCAATGATGACCAGTTTAATGATCTTGACAAAACATCATTAGCTCTCACACTGCAGTACATACCAGATTCATTCCCCTTCAGTTCTGGATAAGTAAATTTAGATTAAGCTAAGATTGGAAGGTCGATCAGACCTTTTTTTTATTCACTCATGAGAAATGGGCATCGCTGGCTGGCCAGCATAAACTGCACACCCCTAGTTACCCAAGGATTAGTAAGAACCCATTGCTGTGGCTCTGGAGTCACCTGTAGGCCAGACAAGGTAAGGATGGCAGATTTCCTTCCTTAAAGGACAGTCGTGAACCGGAATGGTTTTTCCTGATAATCGACAATGGCTTCATTGTCATCAGTAGATTCTTAATTCCAGATATTTTTTATTGAATTCAAATTCCACCATCTGCCGTGGTGGGATTCGAACCTGTGTCCCCAGAACATTAGCTGGGCTTCTGGATTAATAGTCCAGCAATAATACCACTGGGCCATCGCCTCCCCCAGTATGAAGAAACAGCAGGTCCTCCCTCACTTAATTTGAACTTGTCTAAGTGAGAACGACCTGGACTGACAGAATTGGTTACATGACTAAAGAGACTCAGTGAATATTCTCAGGTCTGGATCATACCTACTAGAAACGTACGGCAAAAATCCTGCTAACAGCCATCCAAGTAACTACCAATAATGACAGAACAAGCTGCCAAGTTGAGGAGTGATACTGATCCATGTAATAAGCCACATCATCACAAGTCATGTTTGGAGATTGAGTTAAAAATGGCGGAACAATGAACTTTTTAATAAGGGTGGTTGGGGGCGGGAGGGGTGGGTGGTGGTGGTTGGGGGGGTGGGGGTGGGTCAGAAGTTTCCCAGTGCTTATCTTTTGTAATCCCGACTTTATTAATGTCTGACGCATGGAAATAATTTTAAGAATGTCTCAACCTCTCTCTTCTTACAAAGGGAAACATGATTGCAGGTTCATAGTTCCAACATTAAATCTGGGGACAGTTACAGCAAAAGCACGGAGAGTCTAGCCAGTAACAAAAAGCTAATTCTCTCATTTTCCTTCAGACTTGAAAACATCAGCATTTTGTGCAGTTCTTTAGACAGCTAGAGACCTTGAAGACTAACCAGTTCATCAGACTAAACATGTCCTTAGGGATAACAGTTGTGGGTCAGTAGGCTACTAAGTAGTGGAAACATGATTTAGTTTACTGTATTATGACTTGTTCTTCCATCACCACATCCTGTACAGTGCTAATCACAGATTACGGTGGATTTAACTATGTTTTAGAATGAGGCATATGATCTGAACAATATACTGAGCGAAACTACATGTTATGGAATGCACAGAGGTGAGATACATTATATAAGGCTATTGGTCAGAAGTAAGAATGTTCGCTGATGATTGCAAAGTGTTCAGTTCTATTTTCAATTCCTCAGATTTAAAGTTTATTTATTAGTCACAAGTAGGCTTACATTAACATGGCAATGAAGTTACTGTGAACTTCCCCGGGAGGCCACAGTCCAGCACCTGTTCGGGTCAATGCACCTAACCAGCATGTCTTTCAGACTGGGAGAAACCGGAGCACCTGGAGGAAACCCACGCAGACACAGACAGTGGCCCAAGCTGGGAATCAAACCTGGGCCCCTGGCACTGTGAGGCCACTGTTCCACCATGCCACTGAAGCAGCCATATCCATATGCGTTATGACCTGGACAAACATTCAGGCCTGGGTTACTAAATGGCAAGTGAGATTCACAGCGCACAAGTGCCAGGCAATGACTACCTCCAACCAGAGAGTTTAATCAACTTCCTTTGCTATTACCATCATTGGAACCCGCAAGATCGTCATCATCCCAGGGTGACCAGTGACCAGAAATTTAATTGGGCCAACTGTATAAAAACTGTGGCTACAAGAGTATGTCAGAGGCTAGGTATTCTGTGGTGATTAACTCATTTTGTAGGTTGTGGCTTTTCCACAACCTAAAAAGCACAAATTGAAAGTGCAGTGGATTACATTCCACTTGCCTCAACACAGCTCCAAGAACACTTAGGAAGCTTAGAACCATCCAGGACAAAGCAGCCACTTGATCAATATCACATACTCACTAGCGCAACGAGGCTGCAATGTGTACCATCTAAAAGATACATGCTAGCAACTCACTAAGGTATCTTTGACAGTCCCTTCCAAAGCTACAAGCTCCTGACTTGGAAATATATCACCATTGCGGGCAGCATGGTGGTTAGTGCTGCTGCCTCACAGCACCAGGGACCTGGGTTCGATTCCCAACTTGGGTCACTGTCTGTGTGGAGTCAGCATGTTCTCCCCATGTCTGCATGGGTTTCTTCCGGATGCTGTGGTTTCCTCCCACGGTCTGAAAGATGTGCTGGTTCGGTTGATTGGCCATGCTAAATTGCCACTTTGTGTTGAAGGGACAAGCAGGACAAATACATGGGATTACGAGAATAGGGCCTAAGTGGGATTGTTGTTGATGGGCCGAATGACCTCCTTCTGCGCTGTAGGGATTCTATGATTTCTGGTTCAAAATGCTAGAACATCCTCCCTGACAGCACTGTGAGAGTCCCTTCACACTGAGAGCCGCTGCGCAAGAAGAGTGTTTGGATTCATCTTCTCAAGCCCCATTAGGAATGGGCAATAAATGCTTTCCTTGCTAACGATACTCACTGAATAAAATACCCGAGATCCCACTGGAGCATTCCACTGCAGTAAATCAATATGAAATATATGGGATAAAATTGCATTGCTGGAGTTTTGTGCCCTGGGAGCACAGATCAGGAAACTGTAGGCGGGAATCATTCCCCTCCAGTGCTACGTTATGGCTGGAAAATTATGGGAATTCATGCAAATTCCCAATCTGTATTCCTCAAGCATGAGGTTCCGGAGTGATGTGAGCATTCCCAGGTTTTAGCCCAGAGGCTATAATTTTTGAATAACACAGTGAAACATTTTGCATCATCTCTGGGCCTCTCCTGTCACAGCAAACAAAACGCAACATAACTGCATCTTCCTTTTGTTGCCGACTCCATAAGACCATGAGACGAGTAACTCTAATAATGCTGTACCTGATGGTAAACTAAACCTTCTCTATATTCTGTAAAATAGCACTTTTGAAGGAATAACTTTCCAGGTGGCACAGTGCTTAGCACTGCAGCCTTACTGGTCCAGGGACCCGGGTTCGATTCCGATCTTGGATCACTATCTATGTGGAATTTGTACATTCTCTGAGTGGGTTTCCTCCAGGTGCTCTGGTTTCCTCCCACAATCCAAAGACGTGCGGGCTAGGTGGATTGGCCATACAAAATTGCCCCTTAGTGTCAGGGAGAGTAGCAGGGTAAATATGTGGGGTTCCGGGGATATGATCTGGGTGGGATTGTTGTTGGTGCAGACAGATGGGCTGAATGGCCTCATTCTGCACTGTAGGGGTTCTGTGATCTGATTTGATGATTTTCCAGCCTCACCCATGGGTTACCCTTTCTTAGGCCCATATCTCCCAACCGAAAAGAGAATTTAAATGCTGTAAACTAGGTGGAACATTAGATTCAGACAGAATCCTGAATTCAGGTTGTAATTTCTCAATCTCTGTCTGTTTGGAAATAGTTTCAGTTTCAAAGATGGAATGTGAAATAAAAGAGACACTTGTTTTCTAATAATGTGAGAAATATATAACTAGACAAAATATGATTTATTCACAAATACGTGTTAGCTATATAAAAAACACTTTAAATATCACATGTTTAGCAGCACAATGATGTACATACAGGATAGAATCATAGAAACACTACAGTGCAGAAAGATACCAGTGGCCCATCAAGTCTGCACTGACCACAATCCCACCCAGGCCCTATCCCCACACATTTATCCACTAACCCCTCTAACCTACGCATCTCAGCACACTAAGGGGCAATTTAGCATGGCCAATCAACCTAACCCACACATCTTTGGGAGGAAACCGGAGCATCCGGAGGAAACCCACGCAGACACGAGCAGAATGTGCAAACATCACACAGGCAGTGACACAAGCTGGGAATCGAACCCAGGTCCCTGGAGCTGTAAAGCAGCAGTGCTAACCACTGCGCTGCCATGCCGCCCCATAGCACTTTTGGTATTTACATTGCTGGGATGAACACAAGCACAATCCAATAGTGCTTGGAAATTGCTGGAGAAGGCGTCCGACGGGCATGCCAACATTATTGTGCACTCACACGCTAATTCAGTAGGCAATGATGATGTGGTGTTGCTGGTGTTGGACTGGGGTAAGTCGTCTCACAACACCAGGTTAAAGTCAGACAAGTTTATTTAGTAGCTCACCTGATGAAGGAGCTGCGCTCTGAAAGTTCGTGCTACCAAATAAACCTGTTGGACTTTAACCTGGTGTTGCGAGACTACTTACAGTAGGCGGGCGTGCAAGAGTCAGAAGTGCACCCACTGACCGTCAAGCCGGTAACTAAGTCCCGCGGGGGGTTATTGGAAAGCTATTTTATGTGTCACTGACTATCTTTACAATTGGTGGGTGGGCCAGGCAGCTTTTAATTTTGGCAGCAACCTCGATTCAGGGTGGGATGAAATGTCAGGGTTGTAATAAAATTTAAAAAAAGGGTGTCTGGGGACTGGGCTTTGTGTTTGAATGTGCTGCCCAGACACAGTTTGCTGCGTTCTTTCATCACGTTTAATTTGTAGAGATCTGCAGCTCCCTGAGACAGCTGTGTAGCAGCTGCCTGCCTTGAGGAAGCCAGCTTACACCCTCCCTTATCTTGGTGCCCACCCTCTTCCTGCCCCCCTCACCAGCACCGAGAGTTTCTCAGCACGCATTTCACCCTGGCTGCCTGCTGACAGGGCAGAATGGTTGACTAAGACAAACTCCTACAGGAAACCACTCTAAACAATGCTAATTCATTTATATCTTTAGATAAAAATAAGCTGTGTTTCAATTCTTCCACAGTTCCTAAAGTAGAAACAAAGTACATAAATCAGATGAGTGGTATTATGGCACAATTCAAGCTTCATTCTACAAGACACAATAATCTAAAAAGCTCCCAGTGTCTTGGAAAAACATATTGGTAAGGTTAAGAGAATAACAGTGTGCCACTTTCATCCCAGTAACAGTATGCAAACGCAGGTGTCTGGAAACTAATGAATAAAGGTTGCCACACATTCTGTCCGTGGAGACTCTAATCATTCCTTTCTCTCCCCGGTTCCGTTACTTCATTGACGCCTGTGATTTATGTTTCTTCAAGTGTCTTGTCAAGTCTTCAATCCGGAGGTCTTTCAGCTGAACCAGATGCTCGAGCCTCTGTACTTTCATCTGCAGAACCTGACAAAACCGACAAGAACATCTCAGCAGACTTGAGAATAGTTGTCTCGGCCTTCCATTTCATCTTTTGTTATGAAACACAGGCCTAGAAGGAACCTAAAGGAAAAAAGCGTCTGGCTCCAACTAATGAGATAAAAAATGAAGACTGCAAAGTATTCATGGAATTCCTACAGTGTAGCAGGAGGCCATTCAGCCCATCAAGTCCACACCAACCACAATCCACGCAGGCCCTGCTAATTTACCCTGACACTAGGGTCAATTTAGCATGGTCAATCAACTTAACCTGCACATCTTTGGAGTGTGGGAAGAAACACATACAAACACAGGGAGAATGTGCAAACTTTGCACAGATAGTGACCCAAGGCCGGAATTGAACTCTGGTGCTGTGAGGCAACACTGCTAACCACTATATTATCATAATATGCACTCATGTTTACTGCTTTATACAATATAACCATTGGACACTGCAAATTTAAATAGATTGATGGAGTGAGTACCAGAGGCATGTTATGTTGCTCAGGTTAGACCTCATTAGTATTATGTTGGCAATGAATACACTGGTCTGGAGTGCAAATGCAGGGTAAAGCCAGGTGATGGCCTCGTGCTATTAGCACTAGACCATAAATCCAGAAACTCAACTAATGTTCTGGGGACCTGGGTTCAACTCCCATCACGGTGGGATGGTGGAATTTGAATTCAATAAGAAATATCTGGGATTAAGAATCTACTGATGACCATGTAGGAAAAATCCATGTGATTCTAAGTGGTTCTATCTAGGGAAGGAAATCTGCCGTCCTTACCTGGTCTGGTCTACATGTGACTCCAGAACCACAATAATGTGGGTTGACTCAACTGCCCTCTGAACAAGGGCAACTAGGGATGGGCAATAAATGTTGGCCAGCCAACGATGCCCATATCCTATGACTGAATTAAAAAAAAGTGCAAATTCTGCAGCATATTTTGGCTGTCAGAAGTGATGATGTAGCATTGTGTCTTGCAGAGAGCCAGAGTTGTATCGGGCAGGAGTAAGACCTACATGATTCACTGGGATTTAAGACAAAGCAACAATATGTTTACGCAGCTGAGCTGAATGATTCAAAAGCAATTCGCCCACTGGGTAAAGCTTCGATTCATATCCAAGTAATTATATATCAGTGTAGTCACTGTACAATGGCAGTAATTTAAAATTGTAAAATTTCAGCTTAAGATGATCCATTGACTCTCTGTACACTTCCCACTGCCTTGGCAAAGCAGCCAGCATAATTAAGGGCCCCGGACATTCTCTCTTCCACCTTCTTCCATTGGGAAAGATACAAAAGTCTGAGATCACATACTACCTGACTCAAGAGCAGCTTCTTCCCTGCTGCCATCAGATTTTTGAATGGACCTACCTTGCATTAAGTTAATCTTTCTCCACATCCTACTATGGCTGAAACACTACATTCTGCACCCTCTCCTTTCCTTCTCTATGAATGTTATGTTTTGTCTGTATAGCACACAAGAAACAATACTTTTCACTGCATGCTAATACATGTGACAATAATAAATCGAATCAAATCAAATACTAGATGAATCCATTATGTTGCTCGTATGCCTAACTCCCTCACAAGTGGCGGTTTCTGTGTAAACATCTGCCTAGTGATTAATCCTCTCAGGATTACTGATCATACAGCTCTTTGTATGGTTCTGCTTTCAATTTGAAGTGAACATATCATTGAATATTGTTTCTGTCTGTTAATTATAGGTTGTCTCTGCTGGAAATACTTGGCCAATTTAATCTATTAAAAATAATAAATACGATATAGGTTAATTCTGTCTGAAACTCCAATTCTTTGAATCTACTGATGTGTCAGTGAAAGAGTCAAACAAAAGGAATGCAAGTTGTGTGTCGACAAAGACCAGAGGAATTCTTTGTTTAAAACACTGTGAACTGAAGGCTTTGCTTTACAGTCTAAGCTGCAAAGGTGATGCCTTTGTATATTTGTTCTCTAAAAGGATAATTTGCAGGAAGACAATGCTAATTTTATAAGCTAATGGGTTGCAGAACACACCAGAAAGGAATTTTATGTTGTGGTATGATACAGGGTTATGCTTGTGATTTCCCACGTTTCCAATGGGCAATTACACACAAGCACTCAAGCTGGGAATCGAACCCAGGTCCCTGGAGCTGTGAAGCAGCAGTGCTAAGCCCTGGTTTCGAGGGGAGGTAACAGTTAGGCATAATGTGAGGGACAATTGGAAACCGTCAGCCCAGGATATTCTCAAGTTTTGCACTGCAAAGTGGTACAAGAGAAAAGTTTTGCCTCAGGGAAGTAACAAGCCTGACAATTAAAATGCAGGGAGAAACAAAATAAGATTTTAAAATCTTTCCAGTGTTTTTTTAAGACCATAAGATATAGAAGCAGAATTAGGCCATCCGGCCCATCGAGTCTACTCTGCCATTCAATCGTGGCTGATAAGCTTCTCAATCCCATTCTCCCGCTTTCTCCCTGTAACCCTTGATCCCTTTAACAATTAAGAACCTATTGATCCCTGTCTTAAATGCACTCAATGATCTGGCCTCGTCTGCCTTCTGTGGCAATGAATTCCATAGATTCACAACCTCTGGCTGAAGAAATTCCTCCTCAGCATCGTTCTAAAGGGTCATCACTTTATTCCGGGACTGTGCCCTTGGATCCTAGTCTCTCTGACTAATGGAAACATCTTCCCCACGTCCACTCTGTCCAGGCCTTTCAGTATTCTGTCAGTCTCAATGAGATCCTCCCCTCATCCTTCTAAACTCCATCGGGTACAGACCCACAGTCCTCAAACACTTCTCATGCGTCAATCTTTTCATTCCTGGGATCATTCTCGTGAACCTCCTCTGGACACTCTCCAAGGCTAAAACATCTTGCCTTAGATGTGGGGCCCAAATTGCTCGCAATATTTTAAATGTGGTCTCACTAGAATCTTAGAAAGCCTCAGAAGTACATCCCTGCTTTTGTATTCTAGTCTTCTTAAAATGAATGCTAACATTGCATTTAGCTTGCTAACTACCAACTCAACTTGCAAGTTAACCTTAACAGAATCCCAAACTAAGACTCCCAAGTCCCTTGCCGCTTCCAATTTCTGAATTTTCTCCCCGTTTAGAAAATAGTCTATGCCTCTATTCTTCCTACCAAAGTGCATAACCTCACACTTTTCCGCACTGTATTCCACTTCTTTGTCCACTCTCCTAATCTGTCCAAGTCCTTCTGCAGCCTGTCTACCTCTCCAATATTACCTATCCCTCCACTTATCTTGGTATCATCTGCAAACTTAGCCACAATGCCTTCAGTTCCTTCATCTAGATCATTTAAAGTTAAAATTTATTTATTAGTTACAAGTAGGCTTACATTAACACTGCAATGAAAATCTCCCAGTCGCCATACTCCGGTGCCTGTTCGGGTACACTGAGGGAGAATTTAGCATGGCCAATGCACCAAACCAGTACGTCTTTCGGACTAGGAGAGGAAACCAGAGCACCCGGAGGGAACCCACAAAGGGACAAAGTACAGACTCTGCACAGACAGTGACCCAAGCTGGGAATCGAACACCGGGTCCCTGACACTGTGAGGCAGCAGTGCTAACTACTGTGCCACCATGACACCTTTATGAATAGAGTGAAATATTGTAGCCCCAACACTGACCCTTGCGGAACTCCACTAGTTTTGAGAGTGTCCCTGGTAGAAGTCTGGCATCAAAGCAGGTCTACATGTAAATTATAAAACCAATTACAACTGTGCATATTCCTCAAGGTCTATATTGTAGAAAAATGTATGCTCACAATCTACACACCTCATCCATTTCTCATGAATGTCCTAAACGCCTCACATATGGTGGGTGTATAATGCGGTCATGGTGCAGTGCCACCTTGACAACCGCTCAATTGTTCCTCTACCAGTGCCCCTCAGAGCTAACATCAGCCTGTAATATGGTGACAGCAAACATTTGGGGCACTGCCCACATTGTCTTTGAACATTTTTAAGGCAGCGTTGGATAGATTCTTGGTAAGCAGAGGGGTGAAAGGTTATAGTGGGGGCAGCAGGACATGGGATACAGATCTGAGATTACTATCAAATCACTCATAATCTTATTAAATGGCAGAGAAGGCTGAAGGGGCTGAGTGGCCTACTCCTTGCTTAACACACTGGGAAACAGAAAGAAGTTGAGGGGCAGACTATTGGACGCTGCATGGTCTTTCCTTTAGGTCCTTTATTTCCGCTAAATAAATAATTATTGGAAGCCAGAGAAAAGCAGGTATGTAAGGATGGTCTTATTACAACAAGGTGGCAGCAAGAGGATTATTTATAGATTTTAAGGGGCCTCCTCTAATTTGCTTATTGGAAATGGCTATTTAGCAGCTGAGTTTCAAGGGAGAATCACATTTGACCTGAAACATTCATTTTGTTTCTCTCTCTACAGATGATGCCAGACCTGCTGAGTCTTCCCAGCGCTTTGTGTTTTTATTTACTGAGGACCTGGAATTCCACTATTGTCTTAAATGTTGGGTCTTGACACACCTTTCACACATGGGGGAGTGTCGGGGTGGGGGAATTCTCCCATCTCACCTGCCACGGGAATCGTAGCAGGCAGGGCGTGGACCATCCAAGGTCTGTTGAGCTCGGGTGGGATTTTCCCATTTTGGAGCAAGTGCAGCGGGAAAAATCCCGCCCGTGATGTGCAGGTGCTCCAGAGCTAAGCCTGACGCAGCTGGATATCTAAGCTGAGAATGCCTGCCTCCCTTTACTGAGACATCAGCCCAGTTGTAACAATCTATGTCAGGCCTTCAACCTGCACCCTACACTCACTCACCAATCCCACATGGCTCCCAGATCCCCTCATTTCTGCCCTAAGTCCGCTCCATACTTGCTATGCCCCCTCCCCATCCTCTCACCCAGTATCCATTGTGGAAAGAACTCAGGAGCCATGTGATAGCACGGGGAAAGCTTTGAAATGGACATGGGAGAAAAACTTTTCACAATCTAATAAGAGTTGTCACTCAAACATTATTTATTCTGAATAAAACTCCAGACCCAAGGCCAAGATCATAAATCCCCTCAAGTGACCATTTAACTTTACAAACAAACATCTATTCAGCAACTGCATCAAAGTCAGATAATCCTTTAATAATCTTGTGAAACTGTCAACTTTGTACATAGTCCCCGCTGTGATAATTTTCAGATTTTAAAACTCAGCCAAGCATTCATAATGGGCTCAGCTGCCAATAGAAACTCTCAAAGCTTCATCGGAGCCTTCTTGAACTGAAAAAACAGATATGTTTTTCTATTTCAAAGCAAATAGTCAGTGTAAGAATTCCAGGAGCTGTTGGCTTTTTTGCCTTTATTTCTCTACTTGGGCCAGGGGTACTCCACTGAGGTGCTACGTATCGAGGTCCAACATTTACCACCAATTATAATACAATTCCACATCCTGAACCATGTTTATCTATGGAAGGGACCCAATTCCGCAAAGACTGCAGGGAATGGGAGGTATTTGAATTGATTACCCCTCAAAATGGAGCTGGCAAGGCAAGACACAAGTGAGATATCTGCGCCAGCAAAAATCGCTGGAAAGGGGAACGTGGTGGGGATCCTGGAAACATGTCCCAACTGGCCATGTATGAAGGGTTCCCGAGTCAGCCAGACATGGCAAAAATCCAGAATGACATGCCTCGGTCAGCCTGATAGTGTGTCAGTCCTGCCTTCCATTCAAAGAAAACACATAAAATCAGCAAACACCCTACAATAATAAGAACCGGTTACATCAAGATTGCAAAACAGATTTGATACTTGCAGGATTAAACCTAGGCTGGAATTCTGCTGTTCATGCTCCACCGCAGCTGCCAGCAAGGATGGAGAATTTGTGTCAGCAGAATCTTCATTCACTCCAGTGCGAGTGGAGAATCCCACAGTCGTGAACGGCCAGAGAATCCCACCCCTAGTCTGGGATTTTCCAGCTCCGCCAGCCACCAGTTTTTTTGGCTGCTTCGCTGTGCACGCTGTGATGGACTCTCCATGGCAGAGCCAAAAAATCCCAGCCTTAGTCTCCCAAAAAAGAATATGTCCTCAAATTATACTATAAGATTAGCTCTATCTAAGACACTGAGGTGGGAATTTTCCTGTTCCGCCCACCACAGCAATCGTAGCGGATGGGGCATTTTCTGGACTTGGGATGAGCTTGGCCGGAAAATCCCACCCTGATTATTTAACCTGAAAATCCTCCTTTGGCCATTCTGATGAGAAACTATGGTCGGAATTCGTCGACCTCGCCCGCAGCTTGGATTCTCCAGTCCCGCCGCAGTGAACGGAGGTTTTACTGAGTGCCACATTCTCCGTCCTCGCTGGCAGAGGTAGCGGGGCATGTGAGTCTGGAGAATTCCAGCCTGTATCCAGCCTGTGCCAGGCGAGGACCTGGCAGATGGAGTATAATGTTAGCAAGTGTGAGGTTATCATAATAGTAGGAGGGATTATTATTTAAAAGGCGAAAAGCTGCAGCATGCTACGGTGCCGAGGGACCTGGGGGTCCTTGTGCATGAGTCGCAAAAACCCAGTCTGCAGGTGCAGCAGGTGATCAAGAAGGCGAATGGGATGTTGGCCTTTATAGCGAGGGGGATAGAATATAAAAGCAGGGAGGTCTTGCTGCAACTGTACAGGGCACTGGTGAGGCCACAGCTGGAGTACTGTGTGCAGTTTTGGTTGCTGCACTTGCGGAAGGATATATTGGCCTTGGAGGGAGAGGTTCACTAGGCTGATACCGGAGATGAGGGGGTTAGCCTATGAAGAGAGACTAAATAGGTTGGGTCTGTACTCGTTGGAGTTTAGAAGGATGAGGGGGGATCTTATAGAGACGTATAAGATAATGGAGGGGATGGATAGGGTAGAGGTAGAGAGATTCTTCCTGCTTAGAAAGAATAGCAGGACTAGAGGGCACAGCCTCAAGATAAAGGGGGGGGGGTGCAGTTTAGAACGGAGTTGAGGAGGAACTTCTTCACTCAAAGGGTGGTGAATCTCTGGAATTCTCTGCCCATTGAAGTGGTTGAGGCTACCTCGCTAAATATATTTAAGACGCGGGTAGATAGGTTTTTGATAGACAAGGGAATTAAGGGTTATGGGGAGAAAGCGGGAAAGTGGAACTGATCCACTTCAGATCAGCAATGATTTTATTGAATGGCGGGGCAGGCTCGAAGGGCTAGATGGCCTACTCCTGCTCCTATTTCTTATGTTCTTATCTATTATTTGAAACAGCACCGATAGTGCAGAGAAATTCTGAAGATGTTAGTCTTACACGTGCTGGTAACCCATGGCATAATTTTGGCCATGCGATCTTCTGTATGCATGAGAAATTCTATTGTAATTCTGTGAGAGGTAAAAGAGGCAGAGTGTAAAAGTGTTTGGCAAGGCTTTTTTTTGCTAATGTGTAATGACCAGAGGAGTCTGGCGTTAATCTATAACTCACAGGTGATTCAATGAAACATTTCAATGTGAATCACAGCATTGCAACTGATACACGATTTGTCCAAATCCTTTTCCACGAAAGAATGACTGCTGGATGGAGCACAGCTTGATTTCCGGACAGGAAGAGTTAACCTCTGTCTTCAGCACATTACATTTATGGTTTACATTCCTGACTCACTGACACTAGATTCTGCCGGACGCAGAAGCCGAGATGGATGGATGGGGGGTGTGGTTGTGGATGTGACTCATTTACTGAACCAAGGCTCTTTGCCCTGTCTCATGCTTCCCCTATCATTGCCACGTGGAATCTCAAGACTCACACACTGCTTGACTATATTCCAGCCCTTCCTCTGTAAGGTTCAATGTAGAAAATGCACTATAAAGATTTATCACTATAGCAAAAATAGTCAGATAGCAGCAGTGCTGAGTTTAGAAAGATAGAACCGTACAGTGCAGAAAGAGGCCCTTTGGCCCATCGAGTCTGCACCGACCACAATCCCACCCAGGCCCTACCCCCATGTCCCTACATATTTTACCCACTAATCTCTCTAAGCTATGCATCTCAGGACACTAAGGGGCAATTTTAGCATAGCCAATCAACCTAACCTGCACATCTTTGGTCTGTGGGAGGAAACTGGAGCACCTGGAGGAAACCGACTCAGACACGGGGAGAATGTGCAAACTCCACACAGACAGTGACCCGAGCTGGGAATCGAACCCAGGTCCCTGGAGCTGTTGAAGCAGCAGTGTTAACTCCATCAGACAATAAAGGCGATGGGCCATTCTTTAAGTGATTAAACACAATGCACACTGGAATCCAATAATAAATAAACCTCCTTTTTGTCAGCACTCCACTCCATTTACCTCATATGATTGGCATGTACAAGAATAAAATTCACTGACAACGCAGGTCTGTGATGGTCTTTACTCATACGAGGCATGTGATGCTCAGTACATACAAAATAGCTGCAGGAGTAGGCCACAGAGCCCCTCGAGCCCGCTCCCCCATTCAATAAGGTCTGATTGTAACCTCAACATTCCTGTCTACTCCCGATACCTTTCACCCCTACCCCCCTTGCTTTTCAAGAATCTATCTAATTTTGCCTTCCGAATATTCAAAGATTCTGCTTCCACTGCCTTTTGAGGAAGTGAGTACACCAGATTCACCACTCTCTGAAAGAAAATAATTTCTCCTCATCTCCATCCTAAATTTGATCGAGACGTTCAAATCATGAGGGGGCTGGAGACACTAGGTAGGAGGAAACTGTTCCTGCTCATAAAAGGATTGAGAACGAGAAGGCACAGATTTAAAATGATTTGCAAAGGAAGCAAATTAGGTTGTGAGAATAAACTTTTTCACGCAGCAAGTGGTTGGAGTTTGGAACGCGCTGCCTGGAAGTGTGGTGGAAGAGGTCCAATCGAGGCATTCAAGAGGGCATTAGATGTTCATCTGAATAGAAACAATGTGCAGGGGCATGGGGGGAAGGCAGGGGAATGGCACTAAGTCAGAATGGTCATTTGGAGAGCTGGTGCGGGCACGATGGCCTGAAAGGCCTCCTTCTGCCCTGTAATAATTCTCTGATTCTGAAATGGGTGACCCCTTATTTTTAATCTGCGACCCCGAGTTCTAGATTTTCAAAGGGGAAACATCTTTTCCACATCCACGTGTCAAGACCCTTCAGTATCTTATATAGTTTAATTAAGTCATCTCTTAATCGTCTAACTTCTGGCGATTTAACCTTTCCTCATAAGACAACCCGCCCATCCCAGATCTAAGAAAGCTTCTCTAAACTACATCCAATGCCTTTAAATCCTTCCTTAAATAAGGAGACCAATACTGCACACAGTACTCCAGGCAAGATTCAGTGCCCCGTATATCTGAAGTATACACTCTCTACCTTCGTATTCAATGCAGGCTGCATTTTCTGGTGAGGAAACGGGCCTGTTGTTTAGGCCTATGCTACCACCAACACAAGCTTTATGATTTTTGAATAATACAATAATGATTCTATTGCAGGATTTCACTTTTTATTTTGTTGGCTGTTCCTTCAGAGTGTGTTTGTCTTTATTAGAGACACCTTCTGAGTGTTTGGCTGCTCTGTAGAAATCAGGCGGGATTTTCCAGCCCCCATTGCCTGTTTTCCAATAGCAGATGTGGTGCTCCATTGTCCAATGGTGGGATTGTCCAGTCCTGCTGATATGTACAGGGTTTTGCGTGGCTCATCCTCCACCACCAGGAAGCCCACTGCGGGTTGGAGGTTGGGGGGTAGTTTTCCATCAGTGGGTCTGGAGGATCCCACTGGTGGGAAGGGCTGGAAAATTCCAGCCTTTGTCTTCTTAAAGTTACGTCACAGCTTTGAATGTTGCTTGCTACATTGCAGGTCTGCATGGTAGCACAATAGTTAACATTGCTGCTTTCAAGTGCTAGGGACCTGGGTTTGATTCCCGGCTTGGGTCACAGTTTGTGTGGAGTTTGCACTTTCTCCCCGTGTTTACATGGGTTTCTCCCAGAGTCTAAAGATGTGCAGGTTAGATGGATTGGCCAAGCTAAATTACCCCTTAGTGTCAGGGGAACTGACTAGGGTAAATGGGTGGGATTATGGGGATAGGGCCTGGGTGGGATTGTGGGTGGTACAGACTCGGAGGCTAAAAGGCCTCCTTCTGCAATGTAGGATTCTATGATTCTATATCTAAAACGTGATACCTGCATGCTGAATACAAATGACCACAAGACCTAGGAACAGCAGTAGGCCATTCAGCCTCTCAAACCTGCTCTGCCATTCAATAAGATCGTGGCTGATTTAATTGTAACCTCGACTTCACATTCACATGGTGCTTTCAGCAAACAATGTTCTCGTGATCGGATTCTTTTTAGGAGATTCCAACAATGCACAATAATTTAGAGGCTGGATTCCATTCCTAATGATACCAGCTGAATGTTATACGGCAGAATGAGCCAAAATGAGACCACTTTTGTTATGGTACCTACCCCAACAGTTTCACGAAGGGCTAACAGAGCTTGCTCTTTTTCCTGCAATAAGAGACGGATCTCAGGATCCAGGTGGGAATACTGCTCACAAAATGACCTGAGACAGACAAAATGGAGATGGGTCATTCAAAAGAAAACAAGTTCACCCTGCTGCTTTCCTGTGACAATACTTGTGAGGTACTTTAACATCTGGGCCAGAATCTCCCCACCCCACTCTCAGTGGACTCTGAAGTCTGGGGGGCGGGGGGGGGTCTAAAAATGCAGGTTTGTGATTCTCTCTGGGATCCCGCCCGCCCTGACCCAGATGCAATTTTACTGTGGGGAAGGCAAAGCATGGGCCTGATTGAACCCCATCATTGCCCATCAATTATAGGCCACCTAAGGGCCATTTTTCACCCAGCCTCAATGCTTAGCTTGGCAAGAGGACCGACCTCACATGGGGAAAGCTTGAGAATCTACAAATCGGGTGAGAAGGGCAGAGGGATGCACCTCCATCGGAAGCCCCCTTCTAATGCTGGGTACCCCCACCATCAGCTTCAGTGGCCTCTGGATCTTCCTGTCCCCGTCCCTTCACTCCACTTTGCATCTCCCTCACTGTCCCCCTCCCCAGGCCTTCCCTACCCAGGGACCCCTTGAACTTTGGCCTCTGGTGCCTGTATTCACTATCACCCCATTCACGTCCTCCTCCCTCCAATGCAGCTCTCATCACCAAAGGAACTGGAGAACTGTCAGACAATCTGACTGTCTTTTAATTTTGTCTTTTAAAATGCATTTAGACAATTACATGGGTTAGGCAGGTATCGAGGGATATGGGCCAAATGCGGCCAGTTGGGACTACCTTAGTGGTAAAAACTAGGTGGCATGGACAAGTTTGGCCAGAGGGCCTGTTTCCATGCTGTAAATCTCTATGCCTCTATAAGTGACTGGCAGAAGTCCCACTTGGAGCCACTTGACATCCCTCGAGTGTGAAATAGCAGCGGGGCACTTAGAGTCAGTGGGGATGTGTGGGAGACAAGGCCCCACCATTTGAAACATTCAGGCCCTGAACCTGAGGGTCAAAAGAAGTGTGTTCACATCATAGCCAAACAGGTTGTGAATCAACTTGTAAATCCTTCCAACAATGGCAAATGGCAAGAGTGTGAGAGATTCCTGGTCAGCCATGAAAAGGAAGGTTATTGGAGCCTTGGCCATCACTATCCATCACAGCTCCAGGCTACAGCATGCATGGAAAAGTGTAGGCTGCCATAGCGACTTGGACTCCTTGGACAGATTAGGGCTAAAAGCATGGGGCTTGATCCCTGTTCCAGCTGGATTCCCTGGATCTGGGACCTGTCTCCTTACCCTAACCATGGTGGAGATTGTGTCGCTAATGGTTGTAGCTGAATTCAGGCAGAGAGAACTGAAGAAGATGTTTAAAACACCTTTCAAAGTCCACATTGTTAAACACAAACGTGACTGATATTGATCAACAATTGGTGCCTCATGGTATATATTTGAGATATGCACATATTTCTACTGATATAGACATTCATTGGCCTCATTGTTAGATGTTTAATTCGCAGAGGAGAATTCCTAATCTTCTCCTCCTCAATTAGCTTTTCAGCTTTTCTGTATTCTCCTGTCAGACTGCAATTGAATGCTTCTTAGTGTTTTAACTATTCTCATCTTCCAGGTTACTGATTGTAAAACTTTACATCAGTCAGTTATTCATCTCTCTCTCTCTATTTCTACATGAGTGTGCGTGTGTGAGCGTGTGTGTGTGTGTGTGTGTGTTGTGCGCACCTATGTGTGTGTGTATATGCACGTACGTGTTAGTGTGTGTGCCAGTGTGTGTGTGGATAACAGGTCCGAGTGTTCCAGTATTGACTCTGTGTGTGTGTGTGTGTGTGTGTGTGTGTATGTGTGTGTGTGTGTGTGTGTGTGTGTATCTTTGATATTTATTGCGTAAGACAAGTTGTAGTAGGCTGTGATAAATTGTAGCAAGTAACTAATAATTACTATATTTTCCAAAGCTCTGTTCAGAATAAATTGCACATTGGGCCATTGTGCACAAGTGAGTGAGCCGATTGTGTGATTACTATATCATAGCACAGTGTGCCTGTATGGAAATGTTCAGCTGCTAAATGAGGTTCATATTTATTCCCTCATTTATTCCCGTTACTGCATCCCCAAACCTCCTCTCCGTGCTTCTGTGGTACATTAGCCAAATGCTGATTATCCCGAGCTAAACACTGCAGCAACCTATTCGACATCAGGCAGCTGGAACATCTGTAATATCAGCAGCAACTTAGCCAATCTCCACCCTCCTTCCCCACCACCTCTGCTCTTTAGCACAAGAACAGTGAGGCCAGCTATTGATGATTATTTATGGCTGGTTTTTGTTTTTGTCCTGATTTTATATTTGTTATCTGTCTGCTATCCTTCCCTTACTCTTGTACTCTTGAAGTCATTGATATTAGGGCTGGGTTCCATGGGTCATGCCTCCACATCTCTCATGCAGATTGCTGCTTTCAAACACAGTGGCCATAAATTACAGATGGGACATGGAAAAGTCAACCAATCACTGTGGGCAGCACAGTGGTGCAGTAGTTAGCACTGCTGCCTCACAGTGCCAGGGCTCAATTCCGGCCTCAGGTCACTATGTGTGAAGTTTGCTCATTCTCCTGTGCCTGCGAGGTTTCTTGTGGGTGCTCCGGTTTCCTCCCACAGACTAAAGATGTTGGGTTAGGTTTATTGGCCATGCTAAATTGACCCTAATGTCAGGGGTTTTAGCAGAGTGCATGTGTGGGGTTACAGGAGTAGTGCCTGGGTGGGATTGTGGTCGGTACAGACTCAATGGACCGAATGATCTCCTTCTGTACTGTAGGGAATCTATGATTCTATTACTGCAAACATACCATTGGATTACTGAATGAAGATGATGTAGCAGAAATACAGTTCTGGACTCTATAACTGTTATAACCTTTGCAGTTTGCCATTGCCTTGTAATATTATTGTTCACTTGGTTTCTGCTATTTTTTTCATAACTCTTACACCCATGGAAGCATTCTTGACATAGGATGTTCCTCCTTCTCATTCCATAAGAATACATTGTCAACCATGGACTTCCATTGGATTGGCTCATGATTATACTGGGCAAAGTATTGCAGTGGTTTGCCGCTACCTTCTGCAGTATAGCTGACTAGGAATCCCTCCCACTCATACCTCCTGCCATCAGGCATTTGAAAGATTTACAGGCTGCTAACCAAACTATTTGGCCATGTTATGAAACAGCTTCCATGGCCATCAAGTCCTGAAGTGGGACTTGAACCCAAGCCTTCTGGCTCACAGATAGGGACCGCTACCCACTGCACTACAAGACCTTCTGACACAGGATACCTTTCCAGTACAAATTAACACAAATGTGTTCACACATTCAGAATGGCAAGCTCCAAAAGGTGAAGTTACTTTCCAGATTTTGTGCTGCAGAACTATATTTGGACTCTTGAAATCTTTCAAAATGATTTCAAGGCACTGGATACTGCAATGGGCTATGGGCTCTGACAATAATCCGACAACAGTACTGAGGACGTGTGTTCCAGAGCTTCCCACACCTCTAGCCAAGCTGTCCCAGCACAGCGATAACAGTGGCATCTACCCAGCAATGTGGAAAATTGCCCAGATATGTCCTCTGCACACACCTGGCCAAACCACTGCCCCATCACTCTACTCTCGATCATCAGTAAAGTCCTAAAAGGGGCTCATGAACAGTGCTATCAGGCAGCACTTGCTTAGCAAAAACCTGCTCATGGACATTCTCTTTGGATGCACTCAGCTCCTGACCTTATTACAGCCTTGTTCAAATATGGACAAAATAGCTGAATTTCAGAAATGAGGTGAGAGTGACTGCCCTTGACATCAAAGCAGCATTTAACCAAGCATGGCATCAAGGAGCCCTAGCAAAACTGGAGTCAATGAGAATTGAGGGAGAACTCTCTGCTGGTTGAAGCCATACCGAACAATAAGGAAGATGGTCGTGGTTGTGGGAGGTCAGTCATCTCAGTTCCAGGACATCGCTACAGGAGACCCTCAGGGTAGTGTCCTAGGCCCAATCATCATCAGTTGCTTCATCAATGTCCTTTCTTCCATCATAAAATCAGAAGTTTGCTGATGACTGCACAAAGTTCAGCACTACTTGCAAACTCCTCAGATATAGAAGCAATCCATGTCCAAATACAGCAAGACCTGGACAATGTCTTGAGCTTGAGCTGACAAGTGACAAGTAACATTCATGTCACACAAGTGCCAGGCAATGACCATCTCCAATAGGACAGAATCTAACCATTGCCTCTTGATATTCAATAGCATTAACATCGCTGAATCCCCCGCTATCAACATCCTGGGGATTACCACTGACCAGAAACTGAAACAGAAATAGCCACATGAATATCATGGCCAGGGGAGCAAGTCAGACGCTGGGAATCCTGTGGTGAGTACCTCACCTCCTGATTCCCTAAAGCCTGATCACAATACAAAAGACACAAGTCAGGAGTGTGATGGAATATTCTCCACTTGCCTGGCTGAGTGCAGCCTCGACAATATTCAAGAAGCTTGACACCATCCAGGACAAAGCAGCCCGCTTGATTGGCACCACATCTACAAATATTCAATCCTTCCACTACTGATGAACAGTAACTACAAGGTGCATTGCAAGAACTTACCTAGGCTCTTTGGGCAGTACCTTCCAAACCCATGACCTCCATCATCTAGAAGGACAAGGGCAGCAGATACTTAAGAACATCATCATCTGTAAATTCCTCTCCAAGCCATTCACTACTCTGACTTGGAAATATTTTGCCATTCCTTCATTATGATTGGGTCCTGGAATTTCCTTCCTTGCAGCATTGTGAGTGTACCTATGCTACATGGACTGCAGCAGTTCAGGAAGGCAGCTCACCACAATCTTCTCAAGAGCAATTAGACAAATAGACCAAGTCAGCAAAGCCTCCATCCCTTGAAGGAATAACAAAATCTACCTCATTTGTAAGATTGGGCGAAAACAGAAGAAGTTAGCTGTTGGAAAACGGCTAATGTTACGCCGTTGTTTAAGAAGGGTGCCAGGCAAAAGGCAAGGAATTATAGGCCAGCTAGTTTAACGTCTGTTGTAGGTAAAATGTTAGAATCCGTCATCAAGGAGGAAATAGCGAGGCATCTTGAGGGGAATTGCTTGATAGAGCAGACGCAGCACGGTTTCGTTAAAGGGAAGTCGTGTCTGACAAATTTACTGGAGTTCTATGAGGATGTGTCTAGGGCGGTGGATAGAGGAGAGGCAGTGGATGTGGTCTTTCTTGATTTTCAGAAGGCGTTTGACAAGGTACCTCACAAGAGGTTATTGCAGAAGGTCAGGGGACATGGAGTTGGGGGTAGGGTGTTAGTGTGGATAGAGGATTGGTTGTCAAATAGGAGGCAGAGAGTGGGGGTCAATGGGTGCTATTTGGATTGGCGGTTGGTGACTAGTGGAGTGCCCCAGGGGTCGGTGCTGGGGCCTCAGCTATTTACTATTTATATAGATGATCTGGAGGAGGGAACCGAGTGTATGGTGTCGAAATTTGCTGATGACACCAAGATTGGTGGAACGGCAAATTGCGCGGAGGGTGTGGAGAGTCTACAGAAGGATCTAGATAGGCTGGGCGAATGGGCCAGGAACTGGCAAATGGAATTTAATGTTGGCAAGTGCGAGGTGGTCCACTTTGGTAGGAATAATGGTAGGAAGGATTATTACTTACATGGCGAAAAACTGCAGCATGCTACGGTGCAGAGGGACCTCGGGGTCCTTGTGCATCAGTCGCAAAAACCCAGCTTGCAGGTGCAGCAGGTGGTCAGGAAGGCGAATGGGATGCTCGCCTTCATAGCGAGGGAGATTGAATATAAAAGTAGGGAGGTCTTGCTGCGGCTGTATAGGGCATTGGTGAGGCTGCAGCTGGAGTACTGTGTGCAGTTTTGAGCGCCGTACTTACGCAAGGATATTTTGGCCTTGGAGGGAGTGCAGAGGAGGTTTACTAGGCTGATGCCGGAGTTGAGGGGGTTGAGCTATGAGGAGAGACTGAATAAACTAGGCTTGTACTCGTTAGAGTTTAGAAGAATGAGGGGAGATCTCATTGAGACATATAAGATGATGAATGGGATGGATAGGATAGAGGTGTAGAGACTCTTCCCGCTCAGAAAGGACAGTAGGACTAGGGGGCACAGCCTCAAGATAAAGGGGGCGCGGTTTAGAACGGAGTTGAGGAAGAACTTCTTCACTCAAAGGGTGGTGAATCTCTGGAATTCTCTGCCCGTTGAAGTGGTGGAGGCTACCTCGCTAAATATTTTTAAGACGCGGGTTGATGGGTTTTTGATAAGAGAAGGGGTTAACGGTTATGGGGAGAGGGCGGGAATGTGGAACTGAGCCACGACAGATCAGCCATGATTTTATTGAATGGCGGGGCAGGCTCGAAGGGCTAGATGGCCTACTCCTGCTCCTATTTCTTATGTTCTTATGTTCTTATAGTAAGCTCCATCAGAGTGGTGCACAAAAGTGCAGTAAAAGCCACAAAATCATAAAAACAGGAAGCCATAAACCAGATACAAAATTTCAAATCTCAAACCTTTCATCAGAAAAGATGATAAGTATCTTAGTGAGACTGGAAAAATGTCTTTAAATGTTTAAGAGAAAGCTGGGAGAGAATACACAGGTAAGTCAGTCAACATGAGCGTGGATGGGGTGAAATTAAACTTTGGTGGGCGGCATGGAGAAATGGTAGTGGATAGGCTGCCCGTCAGACATCCCACCTCATTTTATTTTCCCTTGTGGATAGAGAAATTGGATGGGGATTTGCTACTGGTTTTGTGCACTCTTCCCTTTTCACATGCAGTTTATTGGGAACGATACAACACAAATTGGGGAGGCGATGGACCTGTGGTATTATCGCTAGATTATTAATCCAGAAACTCAGCTAAGGTTCTGGGGACCCAGGTTCGAAATGCACCAAGGCAGATGGTGGAATTTGAATTCAATTTTTTAAAAATCTGGAATTAAGAATCTATTGATGACCATGAAACCATTGTCGATTGTCGGAAAAATCCATCTGGTTCACTCATGTCCTTTAGGGAGGGAAATCTGCTGTCCTTACCTTGTCTAGCCTATATGTGATTCCAGAGCCACAGCAATGTAGTTGACTCTCCAAGGGCAAATAGGGATGGGCAATAAATGCTGGCCTACCAGCAACATCCATGTCCCACATGAATTTAAAAAAATGCTACTACTGAATAGCACTTCACAGTACTTAAACAATAAATGTACATGAGGATTGCAATGACAGATCAACGTTTAAATTTTAAATGTAAGCGCAGTGCACATTATGAGAAGAAAATGGGTAACACAAGTTGTGAATGCTGTTAAATTAGCAAGAGGGAGTTGAAAGAGATTTAGCAGACTTGATAAGACATCAAACCCAACACATCCGACTAATGGAGTGCAGCAAGCAGCAGAGTGATCAGAATTTCAATTAAATTATTAGAACAGTAGAATACAGGTCAGGAGCAATGATCAACTGTACAATGTTCAGGCCAGTTCCCATCTTGAGTATTGTTCAGCTCCACATGAAACAAGTACAGGAGACAGTGCAGAGAAGAGTCACAAACCCAATCTCTCTTGTTAAAAGAATGAAGCCTGAAAATATTTGGACTCTTCCGAAGGCCGTGTGAGAGGTGATTGCATGGAGATATAATCAATTGTTAGAAGAATGGAGAAACCAAACCAAATATTATTTTAAATTGACTTTCAAATGTAGGAAAGGGGACACAAAACTAGTTCAAACTAGTGGCACAGTGGTTAGCATTGCTGCCTCACAGCGCCAGGGACCTGGATTCCTGGATTGGGCCATTGTCTATGCAGAGCCTGCACGTTCTCCCCATGTTTGCGTGGGTTTCCTCCAGGTGCTCCGGTTTCCTCCCAAAGTCGTGCTGGTTAGGTGCATTGGCCGTGCTAAAGTCTCCCTCAGTGTACCCAAACAGGCGCCAAAGTGTGGTGACAAGGGGATTCTCACAATAACTTCATTGCAGTGTTGATGTAAGCCTACTTGTGACTAATAAATAAACATTAACTTTTAAAAGGTGAACTTTCTCCTAGTGATCATTACAAGGAGTGGATATTCATATCGACAAAGGAACCACTTAAGCAACTATCAGATAATGGATTAGGGGAAATAGAGGATTTTTAAAAATTCATTTGTGGGAAATAGGCATGGCTGGCTAGGCCAGCATTTATTGTCCATCCCTAGTTGCCCTTAGAGGGCAGTTGAGAGTCAACCATATTGCTGTGGATCTGGAATCACATGTGGGCTAGACCAGGTAAGGACATCAGATTTCCTTCCCTAAAGGACATTGGTGACCCAGACGGGTTTTTCCGACAATTGGCAATGGTTTCACGATCATCAGTAGATTCTTAATTCCAGATTTTTTTTATTGAATTCAAATTCCACCATCTGCCATGGTGGGATTCGAACCCGGGTCCCCAGAACATGAGCTGATTTTCTGGATTAATAGTCGAGCAATAATACCACTAGGCACCAACCCGAATGGATGGTTGAAATAAGATGGATCAAATGGTGATCTCTCTCTGTGATTATCTAATGAATTAAGATGTGTGATGGATTTACATTCATTATTATACAGAATGAACTACACTACTTCTGTGCTGCACTTGGTTGAAGTTGTGAGGTTACACTGAGGTTTCATTTGAAGTAATTTTTTAAAATGGCATCTAGGCCTTTTGGCCAAGGTGCAAATGAGATCAAGCCTGGAGGAGGTGCAATGCCTGCTCCAAACAGCCTGGATCATGTAGATCAAGCCCAAGACAGGAACAGACTTGTCTGTCTTGTCAGCTTGGGTCTGGAATGTCTCACTTATTGAGACTTTGAATTGGACTTTTATTGGATTGAATTGGATATAAAAAAACCTTCTGTCTTCCATAAAATCCCTTAAACCTTAGAATGCCCCAGGATTACTCTTTTGTTTGAAGGAAAAGATGGATTTGAAAGAAGGCCCTGAAATTTAATTGTTGAAGATCGAGAATACTTTGAACAAGGAACAAAGAAAATTATAGCACAGGAACAGGTCCTTCGGCCCTCCAAGCCTGCACCACCGACCATGCTGCCCGACTGAATGAAAACCCCCTACCCTTCCGGGAACCATATCCCTCCATTCCTATCCTATTCATGTATTTGTCCAGACATCTCTTAAAACTTACTATCATATCTTCTTTCACTATCTCCCCCGGCAGCAAGTTCCTGGCACACACCACCCTCTGTGTAAAACACTTGCCTCGTACATCTCCTTTAAACATTGCCCCTTGTACCTTAAGCCTGTGTCACTAGTAATTGACTCTTCCACCCTGGGAAAAAGCTTCTGACTATCCACTCTATCCATGCCCCTCATAATCTTGTAGACTTCTATCAGGTCACCCCTCAACCTCTGTCGTTTCAGTGAGAACAAACCAAGTTTCTCCAACCTCTCCTCATAGATAATGCCCTCCATGCCAGGCAACATCCTGGTAAACCTTTTCTGTACCCTCTCCAAAGCAAGAAGATCGAGAGGTTATAGAGGACAGCAAAGTTCTCAACATCCAAGGCTATTCCTATCCTATTCTTGGGCCTTCACCTCCAACCATTCACACAGAAACAGGGACAAACACAAAACCGTCACACACATTGCAAGCACTCAGCCTGGGCCTCAATTCCTCCCTCTGTGACTGGATCCTGAACTTCCTAATTCACAGACCACAATCAGTAAGGATATGCAACAACACCTCCCTCATAATCATCCTCAATAGCGGTGCTCCACACGGCTGTGTTCTCAGCCCCTTACCTATATTTCTTATACACCTATGACTATGTGGCCAAATTCCCCTTCAATTCGATTTTTAAGTCTGCTGACGACACCACTGTAGTGGGTCGGATCTCAAACAATGATGAGACAGGGTACAGGAATGAAATAGAGAATCTGGTGAACTGGTGCAGCAACAATAATCTCTCCCTCATTATCAACAAAATGAAGGAGATTGTCATCGACTTCAGGAAGTGCAGAGGAGAACATGCCCCTGTCTATGGGGATAAAGTAGAAAAGGTTGACAGCTTCAAGTTTTTGTCCAGATCACCAAAAACCTGCGCCGGTCCCCCCATACCAACACTATAGTTAAGAAAGCCCACCAATGCTTCTACTTGCTCAGAAGTCTAAAGAAATTTGGCATGTCAGCTACAACTCCCACCAACTTTTATAGATGTACTATAGAAAGCATTCTTTCTGGTTGTATCACAGCTTGGTATGGCTTCTGCTCTGCCCAAGACTGAAAGGAACGAGAAAGGGTTGTGAATGTAGCCCAATCCATCACACAAACCAGCCTCCCATCCATTGATTCTGTCTACACTTCCCGCTGCCTCATCAAAACAGCCAGCATAATTAAGGGCCCCATGCACCCCAAACCTTCTCTCTTCCACCTTCTTCCTTCAGGAAAAAGGTACAAAAGTCTGAGGTCCCATATGAACCGACTCAAGAACAGCTTCTTCCCTGCTGCTGTCAGACTTTTGAATGGACCTACCTTGCATTAAGTTGATCTTTCCTCTACATCCTAGTTATGACTGTAATACTACATTCTGTACTCTCTTATTTCCTTCTCTATGAATGATATGCTTTGCCTGTGTAGTGCACAAAAAACAATACTTTTCACTTATACTAATACATGTGACAATAAGAAATCAAATCAAATCAAATCAAGGTGTCTGCTAGAGTGAGCATTGTCTGTTTGATAGCCTGGAGAAACAGATCATTAGTGCTGCAGGTGGGCCTCAGTACTGACGCACATTGAAGTATACCTCATCAGTTGCAAAGGCCAACAAAACTAAATCCAACGTCAGAGGGGAATGGCAAGTTCCGCAGTGAACAGGGAGGAAGATCGAGCGTAGGTGGCAGCAATCATATAGGAACCAGCTGGCCAGAAGACCAGCTCATTTCCTTCCTAGTAGCAGTGATTAATAATCACAACCTCACAGCGTCTTATTACCAGCGCATAAAAGACAACTGCTGAATGAGTAGAACTGTTTCTTGAGTCTAACCAAAAATAGAAAGAAAGAACGTGCCTTTGTATATTGCCTTTTATGTCTTTGGGACGCATCAAAGTGTTTGACAGGCAATTGATTATTTTGGAGGTGTGATCACTGCTGTAATGTTAGCACTGCAGCAGTCAATCTGCACAAATCAAAATGTCCAACACCATGAGGAAGGTGAGCAGTTCATTTGCTCTTGGTTGATGGATGAATTTTGGCTGGAAAACTAGAAGAACACCCTAGTATTTAATGTGTGACCAGGAAAACAGGGTCAGTATTAACAAAGTATACTGAATAGTTATAGCTTACATACATGTTGAAATTAGGTTAAACAGGTTCACTCTGATGCTGGTACACATACAGAACTTTGATAGAGGGACGCACAACCTTGCATGAATTCCTGGGGCAGGCAAATGGGACGCTAACTTCATGGGGTTCCCTATTGATATCATTGAAAAATGTGGCACACAGGTCAGTAGCTTGAAGCACTGCCTGCCCCAGGGAATTGGCAGCATGGTTCAGAGTGGCACCGTGTGAACAGATTTTATTTTGTCTTTAGCACTTGTTTGTCCAGATTGCAGCTAAAGATGCAAATATTTGGAAGCAGACAACTTTCTCACATTTTGACATTTAAGTACTCACGGGTCAGATCCAATATCAGATAGATGCCGGCTAAAATTCTCTCTATTTCCCAACAATGTTACCTCACCAGAAGACCCCAATCAACTACTCCATTATTTCTATATCTCATGCAACTTAGCAATGATAAATTACAAATCAGAGATTTCACTTGAAACTGGAGTGAAACTGCCAAGATATATTTAAGGCCCTTACAGATAACAATAGCACATAGTCAAAATCAAACTTAAAATACAGAGGTGAAAAGACAATTGTTCAAATCTTCTCTCCAATTATGCATAATCTTGATCACAAAGATTGATTTAAAATGTTTACAGGTTACCTATTCTGTTGACTGTAAGAATAGGTGATGGGCCTTATCAATCGGAACTAGAACATACATTTAAAATTACCTTTGCTTCTGACTGTTGTACCACATTTCCGCTTGGGGTTGATGCATGTTAGGTGGTGCGTAATCTAGAAAACAAAATAGAATAACATTGTGTGGAATGTGTACTTCGATTTGCCTTAATTCTAACAATTCGTGTCACACACATATAGGAAGATAATGCAGCACTAGTTTCCTGCGTATTAAGTACTCCTGGTTACCTGCAAGTTTTAAGTTAAGTTTTAATTATCAGTGTCACAAGTAGGCTTACATTAACACTGCAATGAAGTTACTGCGAAAATCCCCTAGTCGCCACACTCCAGCGCCTGTTCGGGTACACTGAGGACAAATTTAGCATGGTCAATGCACCTAACCAGCACGTCATTTGGACTGCAGGAGGAAACCGGAGCACCCGGAGGAAACCCATGCAGACACTGGGAGAACTTGCAGACAGTGACCCAAGTCGGGAATGGAACCCAGGTCCCTGGCGCTGTGAAGTAGCGGTGCTAACCACTCTGCCACTGTGCCACCCACAATGTGGTTCTGCAATGTAGTTTTAATATTTTATAGAGCATTGCGGTTATAACGTGAAAGTTAAGTTGGTAAAGAAAGAAAAAGCTATTGAGTCACTGCAGCAGTTTAAAAGCTTTGAGTAAATTAGTCAGACATGACCATTGACTTATCCAGTTTGAGACCATTAATTCCGGCAGATTCAGGCTCTGTTGATTAATATGAAAGGAAATCCTGTTAATTTGTGTTTCATTTGTCAACGCAATGGGCGAGGAACTAGCATCGAACATTAGGTCTTGCAAAGGTTTGCCAAGGATAAAGACAGAAAAACAGTGGCACAGTGGTTAGTGCTGCTGCCTCACACAATTCTCAACTGGGTTCACTGCCTGTGTGGGTTTCCTCCGGGTGCTCAGGTTTCCTCCCACAGTTAAAAGATGTGCTGGTTAGGTGCATTGGCCGTGCTAAATTCTCCCTCAGTGTACCCGAACAGGTGCCAGAGTGCGGCAACTAGGGAATTTTCGTAATAGCTTCATTGCAGTGTTAATGTAGGCTTACTTGTGACACTAATAAATAAACTGAGGAAAGGATGACATTTTGCTACTTTCGCAGCTGATAGAGTTGCAACATTTCCTTTCCGTCAGTGCTTAGCTATACAACATTACAAAATATGACAAGGCATCACTGTCATGTCTAATTAGGGAAGGTGACAGCATATTAAAGATGGATCCCCACTATTAATTCCAATCACTGACATGTTTCAGACATCTATTTCTGTTTGAATAAAGCCTCTGCTGTAGACATCCCTGAAGAATTAATATTGATGCTGCGAATATTTAGATGTTAACAGATCCTTTCCCAAAGCCTCCACTGAACTCCTATCCTAAACAGGTGCTTCCAAGGAAAACATTTAAGCTCCCATTAGACTCAGCCAATCACTTCCAATGATGTACGGCGGGGGTACCAGAGATATCCTCCAGTGCCATTCATTCTATTTAAACATAAACAACTTACCAAGCCCATTTTGACACAATTCCCATTCCGCATGCTCAAGGCTCAGGGATGGCAATGGCAGAAATGCCCTCCATTTCACTGGAAAGACGGAGGCTGAGGGGAGACCTGACAGAGGTCTACAAAGTTATGAGGGGCACAGACAAGCTGGATAACCAGAGGCTTTTGCCCAGGGTGGAAGTGTCAATTACAAGAGGGCACAGGCTCAAGGTGAGAGGGAAAAAGATTAAGGGAGATGTGCGGAGGGAAGTTTTTCACACAGAGAGGGGTGGCTACCTGAATTGTGGTACCAGAGGAGGTGGTGGAAGCAACAGTTAAGAGGCATCTGTGTGGGTACATGAATAGTGAGGGAATAGAGGGATATGGACTGTGTAAGGGCAGAAGGATTTTTTTCATTTAGTTAGGGCATCATGATCAGCACAGGTTTGGAGGGCCGAGGGGCCTGTTCCTGTGCTGTACTTTTCTTTATTCTTGTTCTTTATTCTTTGACTGGAATGTTGACCTCATTCCTTCACTGCTGTGGGTTCAAAATCATGATATTCCATATCTTACACTGTCTTGCAAACAATATCACCACAAGAACAGCAGCTAGGAGAGGGGCTGGGGTCACAAAATCAGTAACTACTGACAGCAATGAATGCAGTTTTACCAGCCTCTCACACACACACACGCAGAACAACTGATTGATTGATTATTCAGATTGATTATTTATTGATTATTGATTGATTATTCAGAGGTTCCAGAAGTTCCTTCTTCAACACAATATTACTAACTCAAGATTTAGTTTCATAACAGAGAATAGAGGTAGTTTTTTTTAAAAAAATTCTCCAGTCATGCTTAACACAAAGGAACAGAAGTAGCCCATCAACTCTGCTCCGCAATTTAATGAGATCATGCTGATCTGATATGATCCTCAACTCCACTTTCCTGCCTTATCCCTATAACCCTCGACTCCCTGACTGATTAAAAATCTATCTCAGTCTTCAACATACTGAATGACCCAGCCTCTCGAACCCTCTGCAATAACGAATTCCACAGGATCATTCCTCTCTGAGAGAAGACATTTCTCCTCATCTCTGTTTTCAATGGGTGACCCCCTTACTCTGAGATGATTCCCTCTGGTCCTAGGCTCTCCCACAAGGGGAAACAACCTCTCTGCATCTACTCTGTAAAGCCCCCTGAAAATCCTGTAAATCTCAATAGAGTCACCTCCTGTAAACTCCAATGAGTGCAGGCCCAACCTACTCAACCTCTCCTCATGAGAAAATCCCTCCAAACTCAGGATCAAACTAGTGAACCTTCTCTGGACTATCTCCCATGCCAGTTCTTTCCTTATAAGGGGACCAAAACTATAGTCTAACTAGTACCATGAATAGTTTTAGAAACTCTTCTCTTTTTTTACATTTCCTTTTGAAATAAAGGCCAAAATTCCATTTGCCTTTCCTATTACCTGCTGAACTTGAATGTTAGCTTTTTGTGATTTATGCACAAGGATCCCCAAATCCTTCCGTGTTATAACTTTCTGCAGTCTTTCTCGATTTGAATCATTTTCAGCTTCTTTATTCTTCCTATCAAAGCACACTTATGCCTATAGCAACATATCTATGCTAATACAAATAACTCAAACCGGTGTAAATGGCTGTGTAACCCAATAATTACTGAATGTAAGAAAGCAGCTTACCGAAGAAGTTCATGTCAGCACCAGTACTATAATGTTCCGTCTGCTGCCAACACAAAAGAAAAGCATTTATTCACATATTAGATAAAATAAATGTAATGTACTCAAATGTCATGCAAGCATTTACTTCAGGCTGCTGTGGTACATTATGGGGAAGAATTTGGTCAGTGTAATTGTCACCTCATTTCTCCAGAATTTGTGTGGATCCTCTGTTGAAGTTACAGTAAATGATCAGGAGAACTCCCTCTGAAACTAATGGTGCATTGTTTCATAGCTGTGAATCTCTGGAATTCTCTGCCCGTTGAAGTGGTGGAGGCTACCTCGCTAAATATTTTTAAGACGCGGGTTGATGGGTTTTTGATAAGCGAGGGGATTAAGGGTTATGGGGAGAGGGCGGGAATGTGGAGCTGAGCCAAGACAGATCAGCCATGATCTTATTGAATGGCGGGGCAGGCTCGAAGGGCTAGTTGGCCTACTCCTGCTCCTATTTCTTATGTTCTTATGTTCTTATTCTCCTCAGGGCAAATGGCTATTTATAACTGATGACATTTAATATTAAGGAATAGCTCCCTGAGAATATTGTTCAATGCTGTGTCCCCGAAACCACTGTTTTATTGAATGAGGTTTCTGCAGCAACCAGGTGAACTTGTAACAAATTTTGTCCAAACACAATTGAGGAGGAAGTGGTGGCATAGTGATAATGGGTGAAATCTTACCAAAAAATGGCAGAGTGTTGGATCTGGTGAGAAAACAGTGTTTCCCAAATCTTATGCCTCATTAGTAATAATTTTTATGCCCATGAGTATCACGTCGCACTTGTGACATTTCCCATCTGATGCAACCGCCCTGTAACAACTTAACTGCTGCAAGCGCTGGGGAGGTCCATATAAACGGCTGCCCAGCACTTGTTCCACAATGACTGCAGGGGATGGTAGCCAAGAAGCCCGCACCCTACTTTTTGGAGGAGGGGGCCTCATCAAGATGGAGTGGAGCACAGGCAGGACACACTTTATTCCCGCTCCAGGAGATGGTAAGATCACCACCCTCGCCTGGGATGCAGCGGCAGCCCTGGTCAGTGCAAGTGCACGGCAGAAGAGGATGGGGCAACAATTTCAGAAGAAGATGAATTATCTTTTTTGGTCAACCAGGATAAGTGAACCAGCCCCCCCGATCTCTCCATGGTCTCCCTCAGATACCTTTACACCCCGATCCTTTCTCTCACTCAGCCACCTGGCTTTGGCCAACACCAGGCACCAGGTTGCCCCCTCTCTCCCTTCCACAGTCACCATGCTCCCCCCAGTAGCTGCTATGCTCCTCACACTCCAACTGCCACTCAAGCCCCAGACCTTCATCACCCCCACACTCCCACCTACACTCTCCCTACTCTCCCTATCTGTGAAATGGAGATGCTGAAGATGAGTGTGAAGAAGGAGCAGCGCTCTGAAAGCTCATGGGTTCAAATAAACCTGTTGGACTTCAACCTATGTTTGTGAGACTTCTTACTGTGTCCACACTATCTGTGTCATTGTAGGACAAACTCAATGACAACAAAAGTGAGCGGGCAGAGCCAGCTGCAGTAACATCAGAACTGAATTCAGAAGGTGCTGTGAGCAGCAATTTGCAAATATGAATTAGGTATTTGATTGAACTCAGGGCTTGAGATCCCACACATTTTGGGATGCATTGCAGCCTAATAGGCAATTAAAGCAGCAAATGCTGGGAGTGCAGAGCAGATAAATCAGTGTCCCAAAAGCGAAACAACAAGTTGACCATTCAGGTGCATTTTAACAATAATTCTGAGAGTATGCACCTGAAATTTGAATGTGCCTTTTCTAATTAAGGATGTTGACTACCCAGCATTTCCAGTTATTATTGCATATTTGCAGCTGTTGTATTAAAAGCTGATAGCTGTTTCTAACTAAAGTTCAGCAAAATATCACATTGCAAGAGTCACAACACAAACTCTTCCATCTTCATGACTTAAAAAAAATGGAACAAATCTCTATGTTAATTTTGGATGACTATACATATGTTTATCCCAATAAACTATTCTAGCTTGGCAGATTTGGTTAACTCAGTGGCGAGATTAGCAGAGTAAATACCTGGGGTTAAGGCCTGGGTGGGACTGTTGTCGATGCAGACTCAATGGGCTAAATGGCCTCCTTCTGCACTGTAGGGATTCAATGATTATTCAATCTGCATAATGCCGGGCAAAAATATTAGCAACCAGAACGTACCCAAAGCAAATTAAGCAAAGTCTGTGGAATAATCTGCTCATTTGAATATTTTTTAAACAATGAAAATGACCTGTGCTGTTTGACTCAAATTACTGACTTCAAATCACTGGATAATTTTTATGATTAGCACAAAACACAAGTGATGTAAGAACAGAAGGCTGCTTTCTTTTGTTGGAATTAAAGGGTAATTTGAAAACATACACATGCAGTATTATGCAAAGGAGAACAAAGAACACATTTCTTTGCTAACAAAGAACAGTTTTTTATATAATGAATTGAAGCCAATCAGATCGAAAGAACAGAAAAACTGTAGAGCAAAGGAGCTTTAACTGTGACACACTTACGTTATAAGCTGATTCGATACTGGGAAGAGACTGTAAAAATGTAAATGGCATGATAAATGCATAAATGCAGTCTGAGTAGTTTAAGAAGGTAAAGCTGAGATGTTCATCATGGCTACTTCTGTGATCCTATGAGGATTTAGGCTCCAGTTAGGAACCAGGCCTACAGGGTACAAGAGCTGAAGAAATCCACTGTAATGTTATGGTTTATCTCTGACCTGCACTTTTTCCATGCATGGCTTCCCTGCTTGGGGAGATGGAGGGGTGAATTTTACTATCCCATCCCGCCATGGGGATTGGATTAGGCGAGGGGTGTACCAGGAAAGGTCCGTTGACCTCAAGTGGGATTTTCTGGTTTTGGGGCGAGCGAGGCAAGATAATTCCACACCTGGTTTAAAGATTAAAGGGTGACACGGTGGTTAGCACTGTTGCCTCACAGAGGCCAGAATTCAATTCCCGAGTCGGGTCACTGTCTGTGTGGAGTCTGCACATTCTCCCAGGTTTCCTCCGGGTCCTCCCACAGTCTAAAGATGTGCTGGTTAGGTTGATTGGCCATGCTTAATTGTCCCTTAGTGTTAGGGAGATTAACGGGGTTAATATGTGCAGTTACGGGGATAGGGACTGTGTGGGATTGTTGTCGGTGCAGAGGGCTAAATGGCCTCCTTCTGCACTGTAGGGATTCTATGATTATCCAATTTACATAATGCCGGGCAAAAATATCTGCATCTGGAATGTACCCAAAGAAACTTAATCAGTTTGCTGATTGGAACTTCTACCCTACAATCTTATTTCAGAAGGTGGATGAAGGCAACAGGCACTGACAAAGGCATTTAACTTCGACAGAATCCTCGTCAAATCTTCAGTTTGTGCTTCAGAACCACTTTCGGTAGAAAGGACCCAAAAATGTCCAGGGCTCCTGACACTGAAATCCAACTGGAGTATGGACAGATGCCAGAGCCCTGGGAGTAACAGATGACTAACTGTGCGCACGAGCACAGCTACTGGAAAGTCACAAGAAGCTAGTTTATTTCATGGTCATGAGACAGTACCCAACAGCTGGGCAAACAACTGGGAAGTTGCAGTGCTGCTGTGTCTGGGCAGGGTGAGCTCTCTGCTTGATCACACACAGATGAATTGCTGGTAATTGCTGCTGATTAGAGTAGTTATGTTGCTGCTCCACTAGTGTTTGGGCAGCACGGCAGCACAGTGGTTAGCGCTGCTGCCTCACAGCGCCAGGGACCCGGGTTCAATTCTGGCTGTGAGTCACTGTCTGTGTGCAGTTTGCACATTTTCCGTGTCTGGATTTCCTTCGGGTGCTCCGGTTTCCTCCCACAATCCAAAGATGTACGGGTTAGGTGGATTGACCATGGTATATTGCCCCTTACTGTCTGGGGAATTAATGGTAAATATGTGTGGTTATAGAATTGTGGTTGGCACAGATTTGATGGGCCAAATGGCCTCCTTCTACTCCGTAGGGAATCTCTGATTCTATGTTTCACACTGGCAATGTGATGGAAGCTGCCTCTACAACAATAATATCAATTTGCATTTATATAGCACCTTTAATGTAGTGAAATGTACCAAGACACTTCACATGAGTGTTATCAAACTTGACATTGAGTCACAAATGGAGAAATTAGGGTAGGTGACCAAACACTTGGACAGTTAGAGTTTTAAGGAGCATCTCAAAGGAAAAAAGGGCAGTAGAAAGATAGAAAGACTCAGCAAGGGAATTTCTGAGCTAAGGGCTTAGGCAGCTGAAGATACAGTTGCCGATGCTGGACTGAGGAAAATCATTTCCAGTGAGTCTTGCTACTTTTGCAGTCAGTGGAAATGCTTCATAGAATCTCTACAGATTCTATCGGCATCGACAACAATCCCACCCATCCTTGTAACCCCATATATTTACCCTACTAATCCCCCGATACTAATGGACAATTTATCATGGCCAATCCACCTAACTCATCTACATTTGATAGTGTTACTATCAAAAAGGAGTCCAATACCAAGGCATTGATGTAAAATAAATATACTATGAAGTTAAAAATCATTTGGTAGTACAGGATTTGAGTGTTGCTGAAATAAAAAAAAAATGTTGTTGAAGTTTTTCATCTTCTACTCATCAGGACAATGGCAAGAATGCCAATGACAGAAGAAACAACAACTTTATACTGTATGAGAAGAGAGAGTTGGTTGATGTGCGAGTGGACTCTGATTGATAGAGGTGTTGCCTTGGTGAATGCACCAGTTTGAAAATAATCAAATAATTGATAGCCATTCACTGATTCATTCCAATGCCTAGACCAATCAAGAGTCAAACTGCCTAGTGTAAACTTTCAAATAATGCTTCGCAGTTAACTGTCAGTCACCATTAACTGGTGCATTCACTTTGACAACCCCTCTACTAATAAGAGTGCAGTTGTCAACAAATCAGCAATCTCTTCTCATTCTGTATAACATTGTCATTTCTCCAACATTGGTATTCTTGCCATTGTCCTGATGAGTGCAAGGTGAAAAGCTTTGTCAAAATGTATTTTTTCAGCATAGTAAAAATTGCTGTGTAAGTCTAGCAGGATAGCTGATGTTAATTGTCTCTAGATTCTATCTAATCATTTAACACCTGAATATCAATTAGATAAAATGCTTGAAATCAAATTTTAATCAAACAATAACTGAAATTAAGGATTTGAGTTGTTTTCTTGGTTCAGTGGTAACAATCTCATCTGTTTCAGAAGGTTGTGCATTCAAGTTCCACTCCATGGGTGTAACTAGGCTGGCACCTCAGTGAAGTACTAAGGGAGTGCTGCACTGGCAGTGGCATTGCCTTTTGGATAAGACATTAAACCAGTACCTTGCCTCTCTCTCAAGTAGGTATAAAAAATCCTTTGGGTATTACATAAAGAAAGGCGGGGATCTCCTGGAGTCCTGGCTGAGGTTTAACCCTCAATCAATCAATCAATACCCCCAATACAGGCTCATTACCCATTTATCTGTTTGTGGAACTTGGGTGTGAATAAAACTAGTTGCTATGATTTCTTACATAGCAACAATGACTGCTATACAAGCAATTATTTGCCTCTGGTGCACTCTGATATATTGTACAAGGCACTCAGTAAATGCAAGCACTTGTTTTCTTTCTAATTATGGGTGTCATTTTTATCTAGGTTTCTGGATAACAATGTATTTGGTCTTCATAAATTAATTGGAAGGATAGAAGGCAGGCAGCTCAAATTTATACTAAAGGCTCCATCTCTGCTTGAACTAATTCTGTCACATTGCCCTGGCACTGCGCAGCCCTGTTCATTTGTACGACACTAAAGTAACTGCAGTTGTGAGTTCCCACATGTTTGAAATGTACAATTACGAACCCCCTTCTGGCTACAGCTGCATATGAAAGATCTGTATCAACAACTGCTGGAGAAAGTGCACCAACAGCCAGCAGAGCCAGGCTGTATTTGGATGGGTGGCTTCATCAGATCTTTGAAGATAAACATACAGTATCTTCTGCTCTGTGTTTCTCTGTCTGTACAGCTGGGATCACAATGTGGGGCATTGTAGGCAAGAAATGTACCAGTAATCTGCCTATTGTACCAAGTATTTTGATTACTAACCATCCGAGAGGCAAATTTTTTTTAGAGATTATTAGCAGTCTTAGATGTAATTTTCATGAAAATCATTCTAAGCAGTGCTAGGCCAGCAACCCGAGCTGAAAATAAAGCAGAGATTGAATATTTAATGACACCACTTCAATTATTTATGAGCGTCACAAGTAGGTTTACTTTAACACTGCAATAAAGCTGCTGTGAAAATCGCCACACTCTGGTGCCTGGTCATATACACTGAGGGAGAATTTAGCATAGCCAATGCACCTAACCAGCACGTCTTTCAGACTGTGGGAGGAAACTGGAGCACCCAGAGGAAACCCATGCAGACATGGGGGAGAACATGCAGAGTCCACACAGGCAATGTGACCCAAGTCAGGAATCGAACCCAGGTCCCTGGAACTGTGAGGCAGCGGTGCTAACCGCTGTGCCACCCGTGCCACCTTAACTTCAGAAAAAGGCCATCGCCTTACGCTGTGGTGACAGTGATTAGCCAGTTACAGAAGTCCATTAATATTAAATGGAAGATAATACAGAAGTAAAACATATCTGTATGTGAACAAGATGTCCATTTCTTACTTGCATGCTACTGAGTTCTTCCTCAATCTTCTGTCTCAACATATACAAAACTGTTTCAATTATTCCGGGGGAACTCTTAACCAATTTTGTTAACATATCTTCGGGAATATGAAAATGCAATTTGGAAAATACCTTCCTGTGTAAGAGAATTGTGAAAAATGTTTCAATGAAAGACATTTTAAAATATCGTAATACATATAAACACTTGGAGACTACATAGATCACACAAAGAGGAATATTTTCTGGGTTAAGTGTAACGGATTATCTTAGGAAGCCAATTATAATCAGTCATTCTTAACTACCCAATTTCCTGCTTCTGATCATCGCATCTATAAATAATTTGTTTGAAAGTTATAATTATATTTTAGTGTATAAATGTGTCCTTATTCAATACTGGTACAGGCTATCGGGATGGAACAATGCAAAGGACCCCAGAGTGGGGTCAAGTCCCCAGGCACAGCTCCCAATGGTGCTGATATGCCCATGGCTTATCATTATATATAGCAGTTGTTGAGCGCCCAGCCATTAAAGTGTTTTTATCAGGACGTTCACAGGCATCACATTGTCAAACGGCAAACCGCAACCGAGCAAACTTTTAAAAATATGATGGAAGAAATAATTTCCTGTTTTTTTTCTGTACTTGTGGTAACCTTGGGAAGCTATGAGGAATCAAGGAGCTGTCAATCAGAAAGAGTTATAGCAGCAAGTGCTCTAACTGGCACCAGGAACGATGTAGGCCGATTTCTAGAGAGAATTCCTGTGCAGTGGGGGATAGGGCAGGCCAGGTTAGTAGTTAATTGTTACATATATACTCCATAACTCAGATTGCACGTGAGCAATATCATTGGAGAAGAATATAACAATGGTTTTATCACAAAGTAATTCCTCTTACATATTCATTAAAGGGCTTGGGTTTATGTGGGCACAAAGTTTTATGAGTATCATAGCCAACTTATTACTGTTCCAGATCATTACAAAGGGAGTTGAGTGGGCTGGGAAGGACTACACTACGGGGTGAGGGGCTGCACTGTGAGATGAGAAGGGCTGCACTGTGGGGTAGGATTGGAGAGGCTGCATTGTGGGGTGGGGCTGGAGGGGCTGCACTGTGAGGGGAAAAGGGGCTGCACTGTAGGGGGAGCAGAGTTCACTGTAGGGGGGAGAGGGGCTGAACTGTGGGGGGAGAGGGGCTGCACTGTAGGGGGAGCAGAGTTCACTGTAGGGGGGAGAGGGGCCGCACTGTAGGGGGAGCAGAGTGCACTGTAGGGGGGAGAGGGGCTGCACTGTAGGGGGAGCAGAGTGCACTGTAGAGGGGAGAGGGGCTGCACTGTGGGGGGAGCAGAGTGCACTGTAGGGGGGAGAGGGGCTGCACCTTGGGGGGAGCAGAGTGCACTGTAGGGGGGAGAGGGGCTGCACTGTAGGGGGAGCAGAGTGCACTGTAGGGGGGAGAGGGGCTGCACTGTGGGGGGAGCAGAGTGCACTGTAGGGGGGAGAGGGGCTGCACTGTAGGGGGAGCAGAGTGCACTGTAGGGGGGAGAGGGGCTGCACTGTGGGGGGAGCAGAGTGCACTGTAGGGGGGAGAGGGGCTGCACTGTGGGGGGAGCAGAGTGCACTGTAGGGGGGAGATGGGCTGCACTGTAGGGGGAGCAGAGTGCACTGTGGGGGGACCAGGGGCTGCACTGTAGAGAATGAGGGGCTGCACTGTGGGAGGAGAGGGGCTACACTGTGAAGCAAGAAGCTATATGTTGCAGAATGTAAATGATTAAATATCAGAATACTTGCCTGTTTAATATCTGCCAGTTACTCAGTTTTTGCTTGGTAGAGTTTGCTGGGACATAATTGTGGATTTCCACCAGTTTCGGGAAAAAATGCTTCACCACTTCAGCAACCATGACTTGAAAAAAAGAATATTTTAAACAAAGAAATTTGTTTGTTAAAATAATCACAGTCCAGCTATATGAATAACACATCTTCACGCAGTCTATAAAAATAATTCATCAATGTTCTGTTTAAGTTCTGTAACATTTTCTTTGCCTGATTATTTTTTACTATTATGAAATAGATGTCATTGTTTTTATTGGTTATGGGTGATTAAGTTGCTCGGGCTGATTTTCCCAGTACATATTGAGAAACCCAACAAATTAACAAAATGTATCAATAACACAGAGGCTCAATGTCATCTGCACACCCATAAAATTACCTTCTTATACACATACTTTTTATTGTGTATAAATCATTAGGGCGGCACGGTGGCACAGTGGTTAGCACTGCTGCCTCACAGCACCAGAGGGCCGGTTCGATCCCTGTCTTGGGACATTGTCTATATGGAGTTTGAACATTCTCCCCGCCTCTACATAGCTTTCCTCCAGGTGCTCCGCTTTCCTCCCACAGTCCAAAAGACATGCTGATTAGGTGCATTTGGCTGTGCTAAATTCTCCCTCAGTGTACCCGAACAGCTGCCAGAGTGTGATGACTAGGGAATTTATTTTCACTGTAACTTCATTACAGTGTTGATGTAAGCCTACTTGTAACACTAATAAATACACTTAAAAGCTGGTGAACAAGTACAGCATGAATCATAAAGGCTAATGGAGAGATGGTCTTTATCTCAAGTGTCTGGAATAAAAAGATGCTACTGCAGTAGACCTAACAACATGAACGGTTAAAATGTTAAGCACTAAACATTATAATATTGCTGCCCTTGCAAAACAGGACATATACTAACTTATCATGAAAAATGCTGGAAGATTCAGAGATATTTTATAAATATTTGTATGTAATTTGAAGTTGCAAGGTCCAAATGTTGTTTAAATGCTCGAGTTAAGATCATTGCCCAGTAATTGATCCCATCCATCCATTTATTATAATACTTCACACCAAACATTTGCCCGAAGCTACCTATTCCTATTTGGGCCAGCAAGCAGGAAGAACTTGCCCAGGCATTGCACTTTCTTTCAATTATACAAAAGCATGGGGGGCAATAATTCCCTGGTGCATTCTCCATAGCAATACTCACTAACCAATCAGCAGTATAAATAATAAATTGATGTTCCCTTCGAAGTTTGGTATTCTTGTATCTGTCCTGACGAGTGCAAGATTTTACAGCATTTTTTCTCAGTAATATTCCTGTCCTGCACGATGGAATTATAGACGGAGTGCAGAAGGAGGCATCAAGTGATTACTTCACACTTGGTCAAGACATGTTTTATCTGCACTTTTCTCTCCACCCTGCAGAGGTTGCCATGATAGAGACATCCAGGGACTTAGTTGACATGTGGTTAGTGAAGATAGTAAAAATTGGATAAAGCTGTGACCAGTAACTCCAAAGAATATTTTAAATTAATGACGGAAATGTGGGAGCAATTACAGATCAGCAATTCTATTTGGGTTCAGATTCCTCTCCTTTTGTCTGAAGCAATGACATATTTTTATTCCAAGTCCCCATAAGCATGATCGGTTAGCAAATAACATTTTTCTTCATAAATATTTGAGATTATCAGCTACCTGGAATTTTATTTTTGAAAATGTAATTAAGCGTGTTCTTTGATTCAGTGTGTAAATACATCATGCCACTGACTACAGCAATACAGGTCTGGGACTTGACTATCCCCATTCTTTGTAAATCAATCTTCCATTACCCAAAGGCCAGTAGAGATAATAAATTAGTCTCAGCAGCCTAGGTTAGCAAGAAGGAAGTGTGTCAAGATTATTATTATTATTATTATTCTTGTCTACAGCCCAGTAGCCTTTATTAGGAGGGGTTAGGTATGTGGGAGGTGAGATTGGGCTGGGCTGGGGTGTTGCTGTACTTGCCAAACTTCCAAGATTATCCTGATGGACAACCAGGTTGTCAGAATGACAAACTCTGGCCAAGTATCTATCAGAACCATTCAACTCATTCCTGCCATTCAATTAAGCAAGGGCTGATCTAACTTGGATCTATAACCTTTAAGGGCTTTGTTCAAAAGAAAATCTATCAACTTCAGGTTTGAACTATTCAGTTGGCTTCCAGCATCATTGATCTTTTAATGGAGAGAGTTCCAGGTTTCTGCAGCCCTTAGAACAAACAAGTGCTTCCTGGCATCACCTTGTCTGGCTGTAATTTTGAAGTTCTTGTTCTAGCATTCACCACAGGAATGAGTGGGAAAAGAAAGGCTTGTTTTTTATATAACATTTCACAGCTGGTAAAGTGTGGTCACCGTTGAAGTGTAGAAAGCTCCTCTATCAATTTGCACCCAGCCAAACTTCCACAGAACAGCAACGTGGCAATTACCTGATAATTTTCTTTTAGTGCTATTAGTTGAAGGATAAATGTTAGTTGGGGAGAATTTCTCTGTTTTTTTTCATGCTTACATGGAATGTGGGCATTGCTGGTAAGGCCAGCATTTTTATTACGCTGCCATGAGGGTGAATGGAGATTATTTAAGATAGTGGACAGGCTTTGGGGAGTCAGCAGGTGAGTTACTCAAAACAATGCCATGGAATCTTTTACATCCATCTTAACCTCCCACCTTAACCTCACATCGGAAGGATGGCACCTTGATAGTACAGCATTCCCTCAGTTCTGCACTGGAGTACAGACCTTCATTTGTGTGCTCCAGTCACTGGAGTGGGTCACAAACCCAGGACCACCTGACTGAGGATGGAAAATAATTTCCCTGTAGCCAGCAGCCTCATTCCTCTACATCACCCCAGTACAAGATTACACGGGCATCTCCTTTCCAGACCCAAATGAAAGGTTAATTCGCACGGTGCTGGGGGTGTGAAGAACCCTCCCTCTGCCCAGGCATTTTGCCTATTCAGGCCTTGCCCTCCCACCCCACCTTACCCAGGCCATGACCTCTATCTTTGCCCACTGCCCTGAGCACTGCCTTGGCATGAGTGCTACTCCTGGCCTGAGCCCTGAGCCCTGTCCACTGTACCCTTCCATACATCAGGCCCCCTCACCCCCCTGCCCTAGGCTGTGGTTTGTGATCTGGACCCCACCTCCTGCCCTAGGCCACATCTGTGTCCTGGGCCCCACTTCCTACCCTAGGCCGCATCTCCTGCCCTGAAACCCACCCCAGGCTCGTCCCGCCTTATTATCATGCCCACCCAGCTCCTGGGCTCCTCCCCCTGTATGAAGCCCCACCCCCCCAGCTCCCGGACCCCTCCCCCTGCATGAAGACCCTCCCTCCAAATCCCGGACCCCGCCCCCTACATGAAGTCCCTCCCCCAGTCCCCGGGCCCCGCCCCTGTATGAAGCTCCTCCCCCCAGCTCGTGCTGTGTGCCGGGGAGAGTGGGGCGGGCCGGGTCATGGTTGACCGTTAACGGTCGCTGCGCGCAGGGGGCTCATTGCGCCTGCGCTCCCTCCCCCGCCCTCCCCCATCCTCCCCCATCCACCGTTACCTCCATCGCTGAAATCCCGGGCGATGTTGCGCTTAGGCCGGGAGAGCGGCACCCGGTCAATCCAGGCGTACAGCTCCTGTAGGGCCTCTTGGCTCAGCTGCTGGTTCATGGCGAGAACTCCCGGCACCGGGGCTGGGGGTGCAGAGGGAGCCGGGCTCTGAGTGCGGGCAGCGGTAGCGGGACCGTGTTGACAGCCGGTTGCTCGGTTACCACAAGCAGGCTGCCGGCTACGGAGCGGGGAGAGGGACAGAAGGAGCGGGGGGGGTGGGGAGGAAAGAATGAACCCAGCATCCCGCAGCCGGCCAGGGATTGTTTATTAATGTTGCAGGTAGGCTGACATTAACACTGTAATGAAGTTACTGTGAAAATCCTCTCGTTGCCACAGTCCCGCACCTGTTTGGGTACACTGAGGGAGAATTTAGCATGGCCAATTTATCTAACTGAGGGCCCTCAGTACAAACTACACAATGTAGCGTAGGTCACTGGTTATGGGTGTATTTAAGCAAAAGAAATCAAGGTGTGACCTCTCCGTTGAATTTATTGCCAAACAGCCCCCTGCCTCTTCTGTGGCCACCAGTTCTTTATTGAAATACTTCAAGTTGAGGAGCCATTTATACTTTTTCAGAGAACCTTTCTGCAGCATTGGGAGTGGTGCCATGGACAGTTATACATGATGAAAGCTAAAGTGTTACATCAGTCCTGAGGGCACTGATTTGGAGAGCAGGCTTTTTGACAATGCTTGAGAACTTGTTTGTCATAGTCTGGATGTCTTCCTTGTTGTAAGCAGCAACGGCACATTGACCTGCCCCACCAACATCGCAGTCCATAATCACAGAGTGGAGTGATTAAAGGATCTAAAGTTGAAAAGAAACCTTTATTTCTGCTGCTGTTGCCTCCGTGACCACTCCAACACTCTATAGGAGAGGCGGCTAGCCAGTAAAGTTCAATATCCAACACTTATCTCCACATCTCAAATCACACCAAGTCCCATTTACTCAACATCTAATCTGCATTTGGGCAGCCAATTTCTCATGTTGGTGTTCAAATTCTTCCAGGGCCTCATCACATCTGACCTCTGTATTCTTTTCAACCCTACAACATTCACAAATATCCTCAGTCCTCTAATTGTAACCTCTCGTGCATCTCCGATTTTTACTGTCTGAGCGTTTGGTGACCCTGCTTTCAGCTGCCTTAGACTGATGAAATTCTCCCCCTAAACCTCTGCCTCTGAAGTCGCTGCTTAAAAAACAAATTCGTTGATCAAGCTTTTGGTCACATGTCCTAATATCGCTCAGGCCTCAAGTTCAGCATCAATGCAGAATTGTAGCTGAATCCCAATGACATTAAATGTCTAGCACACCTAAACTGTCTGTAGGACAGATGTCAGAGGTAGGTTCTTAACTCAGAGTGGTAACAGTATGGAATGCCCTGTCTGCAACTTGCAGTGCCCTGGACTTGCCAACATTAAGGGCATTTAAATGGTCATTGGATAAACATATGGATGATATTGGAATAGCGTAGATTAGATAGGCTTTAGATTTTAGAGGTCGGTGCAACATCGAGGGTCGAAGGGCCTGTACTGCGCTGTAATGTTCTATGTTGCTTTCCTCACTGAGCTTTTGTTTTGAGGTTTATATATTTATGTCACTAAACAGAATAAATGCATCTGTTTTTAAAATTTCACAATGTGTTCAATTCCCATATGCTGAAGTTATTCATGAAGGCCACATTCTCAACCTTGTCCCTCATGTTAAGTGTGGTGGTCCTCAGGCTAAATAAGTCTCAGTCACAGTAGTAGAGACAAAGGTTTCTTATTGCAACTTTACCTTTACAAACTAAATATTTTTGGCTGGAGTGGGAAAATCCACCAAGCAAGACATAAATCATAGAGCAGGGAGGTCATTCAGCCCACTATGCTTTGCAAGTTCCTTGAAAGAGCTACCAAATTCATTCCATGACCAATCCCTTTTCACATGGCTATGACTGCTTTGACCACTCTTTTAAAAACTATAAGATGTAGGAGCAGAGTTAGGCCACTTGGCCCTTTGAGTCTGCTCCGCCATTTGATCATGGCTGATATTTTCTCATCCTCATTTTGCCTTTTCCCCATAACCCCTGATCCCCTTATTAGTCAAAAATCTATTTCTCAAAGACACTCAATGACCTGACCTCCACAGCCTTCAGTGGCAGAGTTCCACACATTTACCACACTCTGGCTGAAGAAATTCCTCCTCAGCTGTTTTAAAGGATCGTCCCTCGAACCGGAGGTTGTGCCGACTGGTTCTAGCTTTTCCTATTAGTGGAAACATCCTCTCCATATCCACTCTTTCCAGGCCTTGCAGTATCCTATATGTTCCAATAAGATCCCCCCTCATCCTTCTAAACTCCAATGAGTACAGACCCAGAGTCCTCAGCCATTCCTCATACGACAAGCTCTTCATTCCAGGGATCATTATTGTGAACCTCCTCTGTACCCGTTCCAAGGTGTCCTTCCTTAGATATGGGGCCCAAAACTGCTCACAATACTCCAAATGGGGTCTGACCCACAGCCTTATACAGCCTCAGAAGTACGTCCATGCTCTTGTATTCTAGTCCTCTTGACATGAATGCTAACATTGCAGTTGCCTTCCTAACTGCCAATTGAACCTGCATGTTAACCTTAAGAGAATCTTGAACAATGACTCCCAAATCCCTTTGTGTTTCTGATTTCCTTAGCATTTTCCCATTCAGAAAATAGTCAATGCCTCCATTCCACCTTCCAAAGTGCATAACCTCTCACTTTTCCACATTGTATTCCATCTGCTCCTACTTTGCCCACTTATGAAATTTTCACCTAGGGAAAGAAGAAAACAATTCACCAAAGCCTTGAAATAAAGTGAGTCACTCGATAATTGCTGAGGAGTTGCATGTCAATACCTATCGGATCTGAAACTTTAAATCTGAAAGATATCACCCATGGGGAACTTGGCATTACAGTGAGATAGGCATTGGCCTTTGATGTCTAGGTCCTGGGTTCAAATCCACCATGGATAGGTGGGGTGAAAGTTTCCCAAATTGAAATGAATGCGGGAGTGTGAATTCTATTCCTAGTGGGCAAGGCCCAAGGATTGCTGTTGCAAGAAATGGAAAGGTGGTGCAGTGGAGAGTAATTTTCTGAAATGAGTGCAGGGTAATGTGAGCTTTGCTACTTCTTTTCACTCTACATTGAGAAAGTACATTTTAACTCTTTCCGTTCATGTCTAAAATTAAGCAACTGTGTTCCACAATGAAAACGGAGCAGCAAATAATGTTAACCCTGCTGTTTTTGCTGATAACTGCATGAGACTCAGAAGCCCCGGGCAAAGCCTCATTAAGAACTAATCGAGATTCTATACAAGTTGGGCTTGGATGGCATTATAGTAATTTATCGAGTGGGCCAGAATTGAAGGAGCAGAGGTTTTAAAAAGATAAGTTTTACACAGATTTTCACAGTAACTTCATTGCAGTATTAATGTAAACCTACTTGTGATAAATAAACTTTTAAACATTTTTGCAGCATTAGGAACGGGCAGAGTGTTGCTGTAAGATGTACAAGAAAATATCTGGGCCTTTGAAGCTCTGGGGTGATCTTCATCCTGAGTCACCCATTGGCTGAAAGACCTTGCAGATTACTTGTAATTTTCAATTTAGAATCATGTCATGTTTTTGGTTCTGGTGGTTCCTGATGATGCACAGTCATTCAAGATGTGAATGGCACAGAAACTGTTTTCATCCATGACATTTAGAATTCTACTTATAAATAGCATGATTTTTTAAAAAAATAGAAATCCCTCAGTTATATGGGTTCAGTGATAGCATACTCACAAGACATATGCAGAAATGATCTACTTCTCAAAACAAATTGCAGTGCACATTGAAATAAAGTACAATATTTATTTGCTGAAGAAAATAAATAACCCATTTCACATGGACAGATATTTGTTCAGTCCAGCTGAAAAAGTGCAAACAATTTTATTACGGACATCTCCGTGGGATTAGGCACATTGGATTGAAAATCAAAACTAGATAATAATTGGCATCACAATTCACTAAATTTGGATAAAAATCATGAGAAAACCTTTCACAACATAAAGCCAGCTGTAAATTACTTATCCCTGATTAAAATGCTAGTGTAGAAGATTTTTTAAAAAGTCAAACATTCATTCTGTGCAACCTGAAGGTTCGACAAGCAGGGCAGTCAAAATATGTTAAAGCCCTTAGATGGGAAGATACTTTTGTTTCATTTCAAAGAACAAAGAACAAAGAACAACCCAGCACGGGAAACAGGCCCTTCGGCCCAACGAGCCCGCGCCGCCGCATCACCCTATCGAACAAGGATTTTTTAAAAAAGACATGCCTAAAGCAATAATGCTTCCAAGTCTAATGGAAATGGCTTTTGAGAGGTTTGACCTCCCCACCATCACTTTTGATGTGTTTAAAGGCATTCCCACCAGTACAAGCACCAGTGAAAGAACACTGATGTTCCCATCATAAAGTTTCTACATATTTCATTAAGCTAGCAAAAATACTGCTTCCAATCAGAAATTTACATTGCCTTTTTCCCAGCTAAATTTCACACCTTTTAAATTAACACAAGTAATTCAAGCAAAACTCCAGTAATTTTTTTTTATATATACACCCGACACTAAATTGTATTCCCCCAACCAAAATGTCTTTGTGTTGACTTTCACATTTTTGAAACTGGTTCTTGCGAATGCCAACTGAGAAAAAGATAATCCGAACTTTAACAGATACTAATTTTAGTTTCAAGCATGTATTTTGTACCTTCCCAAAATAAATGTATGCATAGATTTTTAAAAATATTCCTTGCATTAAAACAGACAACAAGCATTGGTAGATGACATTAGAATTACAAATACATTTGACTCCATTCAACTTATAAAAATATTTCCTGTATGGTGATTGTGTGAAGGTGCAAGGTTGATGGAAAATGATGTACGTTTTAAGGAAGAATTCTAAACTCTTCCTAAAATTAAATTGGTCCATATTTGCTCATTTTGGATTGGTTATTTGGTCGACCTATGGGCTCAGGGCTGTAAACCAAATTCTTCAATCACATCCCTGCAAATATACCAAGGGTAATTTACCCTAATTCTTTTTGTTTTAATAAAAAACTTTGACCATACAGAATTGTCCTATTTTTAAATGGAATGGTGCAATAATGTTGAGGGGAGAAAAGGAGAGGACAAAATCCTGCAAGTTATACAGCTAGAGATAACTTGTCCAGCTTTGGGAGGGTAAAACGACTCATGTACTAAAATCAGTTCCCTTACGAAGCAATATTCAGACATTGATCTGATTTCCATTTTTTCTAATTGATACACAACTTAGATTGTTATAAAAAAACTCCAGCATTTGTGGAGAGAGTGACCAAGTTAATAAGGGTAAGTGACCCTTCGTCAGAATATTCAGTTGAGTCTCACATAAGAGAGCTCTGATTAAGTATTGTACACAGGATTTTGCTGTTGTATTAGAGTTTAGATTGTAGCTAGTTTTGTTGACCCCCTATGCGGTACAGTACAGGATTTGTCCAGTTAAGTTCACATTAGCCATCTTGTCTGAAACCAATCTCCAAAAAAATGGGAATGGTGAGACTCTTTCCAAACTTAATGAGATCAGTTCACACTAAATGCTGCAGCTGGACGCACAAGTGCAAGATTGTTCCTTGACAAATCCAGGAGAGGGGGTCTGGAAAATGAACTTCTTGTTTCACACCCAAGCTTTGTACTTTGCACAAGACCAAGCCAAGCCAGACTGATGCAATACTTTATTCAAGTGCTCCTCTTCACTTCAGTTTCTCAAAATGGCTCCTTTCTAGATCGAAGGGTTACTTCACAAGTTGAATCTCGTCACTGTTTGATGCAGAATCATTTTAATTTATATAATTAAAAAATAGCAAGAGAAAATATATCCTTAATAGTACCAAGGCACCAGTACAATGAAAGCAGCATTGTTAATGTTCAGTTTTTCTGCTATCTCAAACTAGCCACCATCTTGTACTGTGTTTTATGCTTTTTGCTCCAATTGCACAAACTTGTATGACAAGAAACCAAATATAATGCTTTTATCTTCTTCCTGACATAGGAAAAGACAAAGTCCAGCAGCCCCACAGCTGTACTTCTGTCATATGATGATGTTTCTACATATTTCCTCTTCATTTCTGACGATTTTGTGGCTTTAGAGCAACTTTTGGCTTGAAACCAACCTAAGAAAAACAAGATTATATTGTTGTTTAGCCATCTTTACCTCACATCAGACTTGTTTAAAATACAAAACACCATATTTATCAGAATATTTTTCAATGACAGTCTTACTCTGTGCATCTCCCCATAAGCTAAGAGTTATTATATCTTTTATTCATTCATGGGACATGGGCATCACTGGCTGGCCAACATTTATAGCCCATCCGGCATGGTAGCACAGTGGTTAGCACTGCTGCTTCACAGCTCCAGGGACCTGGGTTCGATTCCCAGCTCCGGTCACTGTCTGTGTGGAGTTTGCACATTCTCCTCGTGTCTGCGTGGGTTTCCTCCGGGTGCTCCGGTTTCCTCCCACAGTCCAAAGATGTGCGGGTTAGGTTGATTGGCCATGATAAGAAATTGCCCCTTAGTGTCTTGGGATGCGTATGTTAGATGGATCAGCAGGTGAGTGTGTAGGGATATGGGGATAGGGCCTGGGTGGGATTGTGGCCGGTGCAGACTTGATGGGCTGAAGGGCCTGTTTCTGCACTGTAGGGATTCTATTCTACTCTATTCGTAGTTGCCTTTGAACTGAGTGGCTTGCTCAGCCATTTCAGAGGGCAGTTGAAAGTTAACCACGTTGCTGTGGGTCTGGAGTCACGTGTAGGCCAGACCAGGTCAGATCTCCTTCCCAAAAGGATATTAATGAATCAGATAGGATTTTTTTAAATGACAATCATTTCATGGTCATCAGTGTATTCTTAATTCCAGATATTTTTATTGAATTCAAATTCCACCATCTGCTGTGGCAGGTTTCGAACCCAGGTCCCCAGAATATTAGCCAAGCTTTTGGATTAACAGTCTAGTGATAATACCAGAAGGCCATTATGAATCTATGGAAATTGGTCTCATCTGTAATCTCCATCTCTCTATCTCTCACCCCTGTTTATTTATCTGTCAGTCGGACAGGACTCTGGCCCACACTGGGCACCTATTTGGAGTACGCAGCTCACGGACAACAATGGTAATGAGGTTCTGCTTTCAAATGGAGATGCCTTCCTGCAGAAGAATTTGGTCTGGGCTAGCTATACGATAAATTCAAATTCCCCAAGTTTAACAGTACAAATAAGTGAATAAAAATAATTTATAGAAGTTGCTATTTAACACCTGGAAAACAAAATGAATGATTACAACCTGCCTTTCCTAAATTGCTGTTCTTTTAAATTAATATTGGATTTACACAACGATTGCTATCATTTTCACCAGTGGGAACAACAATAATATGTCTTGAAGTTTCCGAATTGATCCTCAAACTAGCTTTTATTACTTTAAAGTACTTAAAATACTTTAAAATACTTAGGATTTAAAAATATTAATAAAATCACTAAGGGACTTCCAAATCATACAATGAACTAATAACTGTGTTGGTTATTCAGTTCCATTTCACCTCTTTATCCATATGGAAATTCCCATGTAAATTCATTTTGGACAGATTCATATAAATTAATGATAACAACAAAGAAAAATACTCCATCATAATGATCTAACTTCAATTAAATATGTATTAAAAGCCATTCCAATGTATTCAAATAATCAGCAAGTCCCGAGTCCATATTCACATCCAAATATCAAACTCCAGTTACAAAGAAGGACACAAACAAGTTCAGGAACAGATTTGTTCTGTATCTGAAGACTGTAGCTTTACCCTTAAGAAAACCAGGTGTAATACTGAAACAAAGTGATTCTCATTGACAATAGTGTTGTGAACAAAATTCTTCAAAAGCAGATTTTGTCAAGAAAGACATACTCTCTTCCACCATCTGCCATCAGGAAAATACAAAAGTCTGAGATTGTGTACCAACTGACTCAAGAACAGCTCCTTCCCTGCTGCCATCAGACTTCTGAATGGATCTCTACCTCGCACCAAGTTTCTCCTCATATGACAGGCCTGCCATCTTAGGAATCAGCCTGATAAACCTTCACTGTGCTCCCTCTATAGCAAGGGCATCCTTCCGCAGATAAGGACATCAAATCTGTACACAATAGTTGCCTAATCTATCCATGTGATGTTGAATCAGATGGATCAAAGACAGAGCAGCATAGTCCACAGACTTATGAGGTTTATAGGTAATCTGCACTGATCAATATGTGGAACAAGAAGACCTAAGTAACGCTGTGACACAATGCACTCAAAACACAGCATTGACTATTGATGCAAGAGCAACTGGTTTGGTCATCATTCAGCTCAGCAGGCTGCGGCTTAACAACCAGGACGAAGGGGGTTGATTTCCAGCAATATGTATATGTTTGAATGATATAGCTTGGTTTCTCTTTCAAATATGCTACCTTAAAGACAAGCTATCAAGTGGTGCAATCTTTAAGACTAAGAATATGGAATTTATTTGCAGCCAGCCTATGTACTGTGATTCGAGTTTAAAAGACAGCCATCGTGCTAACTCGGTATTCATGTCACACTGAACATTGATCATCTAGTATCAATTGTCATCATCTCTTCCAGTGTCTTCAGACACAAGGCAATCAGAGCGCATACTCATGTCTGTTCTCAAAGCTAAAATTTTGTGGGACAGATTGCTAGCCTGTCGCCACTCAACCCCTTTAGCCACATAACGAATAGATGGCCATCAGGTCTTGAACACAGAGCCACTGGCACCACCCTGCACCACTAGACATCCCCGATGTAGGTTGTGCTGCTGTCTAAATAGAAGTGGAGTTTAAAAAGAATTATCTTCAAGATCAGAGCATGATTCAGAGTCATCTTCACAATTGGGAGAACATGGATACTGGCATCCTAAAGGAGCTGAAATTCATCCCCTGGCCTGCATTTGCACATCACTTCTGGTTAAAGAGATGGCATTGGCAGTGCTTTTCATAAGGGGAGGCTTACCTGTGCTTGTTTGGAGGATGCAGCAGGAAAACCTGGTTTGACAGGAGGTAGTGGAGGTTGAATTGTAGGCTTCACAACCTGCAAAATAAAAACTTGTTTTTGTCGTATCTTAAAAACCACAATCACTTCCTCTTATTTTCTGCTAATCACATCCGTTTCACAAATAGCTTAACTGAACAAATTACCAAAAAAAAAGTTCAATTTGGTGTTTAACTGGCTGGATTTTAACTTTAAATTATGGATTCAGCACGAAATGAATGTGCTTTATGTAGCCCAGCTAAATGTTAGGATATTGACAGGCAATTCAACTGTGCATCAGTGCATTATGCAATATGCTCATACTGACGTGTACAATTAGGTCTTCAAATACACACAGTCACATGTATGTACTGACATACATAAATTCACGAAGTAGCAGCAGGAGAAGACCATTTGGCTCCTTGAGTCTGTTCCGCTGTTCAGTATGATCATGGCTGCTCCTCTAACTCAACCTCATACTCGCACGCTCTCCCCATACCCAACCTTTGACAACTTTCAGAGTCTAGAAATCAATTTCCTTCTGTGCATAGTTTATTTTCCCAAGTGGTTCTTGAATTGACTCAAACTTTAGAGCAAAAGGGTTTCTGAAAAATTGATATCTCATTGAATAATGGAAAAATAGTCATTTTTGGTACCAAATCTTGCCACTACTGAGGAAACGTGACTCGAAGGTTTTGGAGTTTTCTGCTTCTCTGTTTTAAGATGATTATTACCACATTGAGAATTGCCTTTTTCTACAGGTTATTGTAGCTAATTCTCTTTCTAGAGTTCTAGTTCATCGTACTATCATGTGAATGAGTAGAACTCCAATCAAAGGCAAGAACAACAGATGACCATTGCTTTGTCCAGCGCCTGGGACCTGGGTTCGATTCCCGGCTTGGGTCACTGTCTGTGCAGAGTCTGCATGTTCTCCTAGTGTCCGAGTAGGTTTCCTCCCACAGTCCGAAAAACGTGCTTGTTAGGTGTATTGGCGGTGCTAAATTCTCCCTCAGTGTACCCGGACAGGCGCCGGAGTATAGCGACTAAGGGATTTTAACAGCAGCTTCATTGCAGTGCTAATGTAAGCTTGTGACTAATAAATAAACTTTTATAATTTCAACATCTGGAGATAAACCTACCTGTTTATTCTTCAATTCTGGCAGTGGTTTTACTGGTGGAGGTGGAGGTCTTACCTGGAAATAAAAGCCAACACATTTAACTTAGGAAGTTTACTTAGCTGCATAATGCAACTTCTCTTCTCATCTTGTTTTGTGGTAATAATAACATGGTTACACCTCAATCTTTTCCCTCTTGAGCAATACAATAACAAGTGTTGCACCAATATAAAAAGACATATAAACATGTCTGAGACCTCATATTACAGGGTGTGCCTACACCACACAGTTTGTAGTTTAAGAAAGTGGTTTAAAACCATTTTGTCAAATGCAATTAGAAATTGGGCTTGCCAGCAACACAATTCCTGTGAAAGAATTTCTAAAATGTGACTTGTGTTCTGGAGTGAGATAGACAGCGAATGCCCGTGTGCATAAGGTCATCTTGTTTTAGATGAATATATGACAATATATACATTTTTCTTTAAAAAACAGCCATTAAAATAATGGTCAGAAGTACATTCAGGAAACTTGGCATTTACTTTCTGGTTCCACCTTGCTTGTGTCTGAAGCAAAATACCAATTTTGGGCAAACAAATATCAATCCCTGACTAAAGGAGAAATTATGGCCATATTTTGTAATCAGGTACAAGGAATGCCAAGATTATTTCTGTCTCTGCCTGGTGTCTTCCTGGCATATTCCCCACAAGAACCCATGGAAATCAAGATTCACCCTGTGGGAAGTTCTAAGCTTTGGTGGCTCCTCTTGCATAATATAAGAGAAGCCACCAAAGCAAATGCTACTTAGAAACTGTTTTGAACATAGTTTTTATATTCAATTCTGAAAACAAGAAATATTGTAGAATGTTTATTTTTAATTCATTCCTAGGACATGGGCCATCACTTGCTGGCCAGCATTCATTGCCTATCCTTAGTTGCCCTTGTTCAGAGGACAGTTGAGAATCAATCACGTTGCTGTGGCTCTGGAGTCACATGTAGGCCAGACCAGGTAAGGATGGCAGATTTCTCCTCTAAAGGACATTGGTGAACCAGATGGGTTTTTCAGACGATGGTTTCATGGTCATCAGTAGATTCTTAATTCCTGATATTTTTACTGAATTCAAATTCTACATCTGCTGTGACAGGATTCAAACCCGGGTCCCCAGAACATTAGCCGAGTTTCTGGATTAATAGTCTAGCGAAAACACTACTAGGACATCATCTCCCCTTCTTCATAAAGTTAAACTGTAAAACTGAAAATTGATTTTAAAACATATAAATCATTCCAAGATATTAATGGAAGTGATGCAAAGGAGATGGGCCATAATTTTCTGTGGCAGGGCGTCTATCATTTGTTCTTACATGTTTAAATTTTTTTAAAACAACATCTGGGTGATTGGTCACAGTGTGAGCTGATAACGTCATTGCAAAGGAAACAGATTTCAGATCTGACCAAATAGGCCAAATAGTTGGGAAAAAAGATTGTGAAATTCATGGAGGAAAGGTTGAGAATGAATGTAATTTACAATGGGTGAAATCAATGTCAAATCAGTTACAGAAAGAAAAAGAGGAAGAAACATTAGATTGAATAGGCAGGAGAGACAAAAATAGAAAGAAAAAATGTTAGTAACAAACACATTAGGGGTGCTTGGATTGTAATTGGCGTAGCTTAATTTTCTATGGTTCATTTAGTTCATGTCTACCACTTAAGTACAGGGACTCCAGTTTGTTCAATATAGTTCATTGATAAGACCAACAGGATGGTGGCCTTTTTATAAAGCAAAAAGTGGTATGACACGATTATGACAGGAACTTCTGGGTTTCTGCTTATAATCATACATCTGGAAAGGATAAATAAAGATTGTGGTTTTTCTCCAATGTTATTTTAACAACAAATCATGGGCCAATGTTTTAATTTGAGTTCATTAAAAATATGAAGTTGTTTCCTGCCACATAAGACTATTATGTTTAAACACACAAGAAGGAATGATGTAATTCCATCTCAAGACTGAAAAGGTCATGTTTGTGAACTTATTCTGGTGATACTTCACTCATCTGGTATGAGATATTTCAGAAGCACAAGGGACCAAATATTTACAATAGGATGTTATCCTCACTCTTCCGCCTAATCATATTGTAAAACGCAATGAAAGATTCTAACTAAACAAGCGGACTATATTCTTAACACTCACCGGTACACGTAGAGATGGAACTGGTTTGGAAGGGGGGACTGGACGTGGTTCACTCGGTTTTTGCATTTTGTGCTGGGGACAAAAAGAACATTTTAAATTTTCCATTCTAATTCGTACAGAAGGTTTTGTTTGACGGAAGTGGTTGCAATAAAGCCAGCTAAACATTGAAAAAAGGTACGATTGTAGCCATTCACGACTTTATTGGATTAATGAGTTTCTACACAGGCAAGGTGAATATGTGGCAGAGTGTTCAGTACTGCTGCTTCACAGCACTGTGGACCCTGGTTCAAATCCTGGCTTGCATCACTGTCTGTGTGGAGACTGCACGTTCTCCCTGTGTCTGCATACGTTTCCTCTGGGTATACTGGGAGGAAACTGGGTACAACAGTTTCCTCCCACAGTCCAAAAGTCTGTGCTGTTTAGGTGCATTGACCATACCAAATTCTCCCCCAGTGTACCCAAACAGGCGCGGGAGTGTGACGACTAGGGGATTTTCACAGTAGCTTCATTGCAGTGTTAATGTAAACCTACTTGATTCAAATAAATAACTCTCACAAACCTTCCCCTTGAGGGACGAGACCAGTTAATTGAGAATAGCAAAATTATAGTTTAATTATTTAAGCCAATGTTGAATCCAGGATGCTTGGTGTATAGACTCGAGGCAGTATGGAAGCAACTATTCAGTTAAACACATTAGATAGATATCTAATCAGCTATAAGACAATAATCTCAATTTGAGGTGAGCAAGTTGTAACAAACATGTTACAAAGTTTATAACCGTAATCACGAAGGAGAAGGTTGTGGGGGAAACTGAAAAGTCTGAAGGTGAATAAATCACCTGGACCGGATGGACTACAGCCCAGGGTTCTAAAAGAGATAGCTGAGGAAACTGTGGAGGCATTGGTGGTGATCTTTCAGGAATCGCTGGAGGCAGGGAGGGTACAGAGGACCGGAAAGTAACGAATGTAACACTGCTGTTTAAGAAGGGAAGGAGGCAGCAGACAGGAAATTATAGGCCAGTTAGCCTAACTTTAGTCATTGGTAAGATTTTAGAGTCCATTGCTAAAGATGAGATTGTAGAATATTTGGAAGTGCATGATAAAGTAGGACTGAGTCAGTATGGCTTTGTCAAGGGGAGGTCATGTCTGACAAATCTGTTAGAGTTCTTTGAAGAGGTAACAAGGAAGTTAGATAAAGGAGAACCAGTAGATGTGATTTATTTAGATTTTCAGAAGCCTTTGACAAGGTGGCGCATAGGAGACTGTTAAATAAGTTAAGTGCCCATGCTGTTAAGGATAAGATCCTGGCATGGATAGAGGATTAGCTGACTGACAGAAGGCAGAGAGTGGAATGAAGGGGTCTTTCTCAGGATGGCAGTCAGTGACTAGTGGTGTGCCTCAGGGGTTGGTGCTGGGACCACAACTTTTCACACTATACATTAACAATTTGGAAGGAGGAACTGAAGGCACTGTTACCAAGTTTGTAGATGATACCAAGATACGTGGAGAGACAGGTAGTACTGAGGAAGTGGGGAGCTGCAGAAGGACTTGGACAGGTTAGGAGAATGGGCAAAGAAGTGACAGATGGAATATAATGTGGAAAAGTGTGAGATTATGCACTTTGGAAGGAAGAATAGAAGCATAGATTATTTTCTAAATGGGAAAGTGCTTAGGAAGTCAGAAACACAAAGGGACTTGGGAGTCATTGTTCACATTTCTCAAGATTAGTCTGCAGATTCAGTCAGCAGTTAGGAAGGCAAATGCAATGTTAGCATTCATGTCAAGAAGGCTAAAATACAAGAACAGGGATGTACTTCTGAGGCTGGTCAGACTCCATTTGGAGTCGTGTGTGCAGTTTTGGGCCCTGTATCTAAGGAAGGATGTGCTGTCCTTGGAAGGGTCCAGAGGAGATTCACAAGAAAGATCCCTAGAATGAAGAACTAGTCGTATGAGGAACAGTTGAGGACTTTGGGTCTGTACTCGTTGGAGTTTAGAAGGATGGGGGCAGGATCTTATTGAAACAGGATACTGCAAGGCCTGGATAGACTGGACGTGGAGAGAATGTTTCCACTAGTAGGAAAAACTAGAACCAGAGGGCACAACCTCAAACTAAAGGGATGATACTTTAAAACAGAGAAGAGGAGGAATTTCTTCAGTCAGAGAGTGGTGAATCTGTGGAACTCTTTGCTGCAGAAGGCTGTGGAGGCCAGGTCATCGAGTGTTTTAAGATAGAGATAGATAGGTTCTTGATTAATAAGGGGATCGGGGTTATGGGGAAAAGGCAGGAGAATGAGGATAAGAAAAATATCAGCCATGATTGAATGGTGGAGCAGAGTCGATGGGCTGAGTGGCCTAATTTTGCTCCTATGCCTTATGGTCTAATCCATTTATAGTTTTGAAATTCCTCAAGAAGAACCTTTTATTTTCTTTTAAGTAATGCTGTGAAATTCTTTGGCAGTAAGTCTGGGCCTTTTATTTTGGCATTGTTAGAAATCTGAAATAAGTTCCAAAGAAAGACCATTCAGCTAAAGCATCATCTCTTTATCCACAGTTACTGGCTTAGCTGGTGAACATTTCCACCATTTTCTGTTTCTATTGTGCAAGGTGATGATGATGCAGTAGCTACAAGTTTATATCAAACAATAAATCAATAACTGCTTATCCTGAAAGTGAGTCACTTATAATAAATTTGCCTGTAAGACTTCATATGTAACGCCATCATACCTGCAGAGAACTTGCTGCAGAAGAGTTCTTGAAGGGAGCTGGTTTTGGAAATTGAGAGTTTGCTGTATTGCTTGTAGAAAAACTCTTGAGGGGAGCTGGTTTTGGAGGCTGTAAGGCAGATGGTTGGAACGTTGTTTATATCAACCTCAGTATTATTCCACCTTTTGATCAGTAGCATTGCTTTTGACTTATCAATGATGCTTCCCTTACTTGGTGATTTTCCCCCTCAAATGCTCTTTAGATTACCATATTTTATGCACATAATGAACAGTTATTGTGCTGCAATTTTCAGAAGACTGAATTGAAACAGCTTAATGCTGTGGTCCCAAGTTCTCGAGAAGCAACTTAAATGATTGCATTGACAGCCATAAACATAGACTTGTGGTGTTCCTGTAATCATAGGTGTGATAACAACTATATAAAACAACAACATTATTCTCAGAACAAATTTTCTATGAGATGTTCATAGAATCCCTACAGTGCAGGAGGTGGCCATTCAGCCCATTGAGTTTGCACCTACAACAATCCCGCCCCGACCCTATCCCCATATTTACCCCACTAATCCCTTCTAACCTACTGAATCCTGGGACACTAAAGAGGCAATTTAACATAGCCAATGCACCTAACATGCACATCTTTGGAGTTTGGGAGGAAACCGGAGCACCCGGAGGAAACCCACACAGACACAGGGAGAACACACAAACTCCACACAGACAGTGACCAGCCAGGAATCGAACCTAGGTTCCTGGAAATGCTAACCACTGTGCCCCCCCCCCCCCAATATAATTACATAGCACTGTCTTATTATGACTATTTTTTAATCATTTCTAAGCAGTAATGTTTATTGTTCTATGCATATATGATACAAGCAGGAAGCATGAAGAAGACATTGTCATCCCATATACAGACTTGGTATTCAGCAAGGTGCTGCACCAAAGTTGCTACACAAGATAAAGGTGCACGGTGTTATGCATATTGTATAAGCATGGATAGAGGATTGGTTCACTAACAAAAAGCAAAGACTGGGGAAAAGATAGGTATTTTTCTCATTGGCGAGCAGTGACTAGTGGCGTGCATCAGGGATCAGTGTTGGGACCACAATTATTTACAACTTACATAGATGATTTGGAGTTGGGGACTAAGCGTAATTGTGCCAAAGTTTGTAGATGACGTTAAGATGAGCAGTAGAGCAAAGCATGCAGAGAATGCAAAGGAATATAGACACTTTGAGTGAGTGGGCAAGGGTCTGGTGGATGGAGTACAATGTTGGTAAATGTGAGGTCATTATTTTGGTAGGAATTTCAGCAAAGTGAACTTCTGCATAATTGCGATTTCTTTTGCTTCTCAATTGGAGGCTGCGAAAGCCCCAAACTTTGGAATTAACACCGCTCTCTCTCATCCTGAAGACATCCCTGAAAACATACTTCGGAAAATACATGCCTACATCAACAGTGAAGGAATGGAAACGGTTGAGAGTTTCAAGTTTCTAAGTGTGCAGATCACCAATAACCTATTCTAGTCCCTTCAGGCTGACGCTATTGTTCAGAAAGCCCACTTATGCCTCTACTTTCTCAGGAAGCTAAGGAAATTTGGCATGTCAGCTATGTCTCCTCCCCCTCCCCACCCTATCCCCTTAACCTCATGCATTTAACCCATTAATCCTCCTAACCTACACATCCCAGGACACTAAAGGGGCAATTTAGCATTGGCAATCCACCTAAATTGCACATCTTTGAAGTGTGGAATGAAACCGGGGCACTTGGAGGAAGCACACACAGACACGGGGATAAGGTGCAAACTCCGCATAGGCAGTGGCCCAAGCCGGGAATTGAAGCCGGGTCCCTGGAGCTGTGAGGCAGCAGTGCCGACCACTGTGCCACCGTGTCGTTTAGAAGAATGCCCAATCATATTTAACACATGTTGTAACTGTGTCATGGGAGCAGACTATGAACAAATAGAACAGAAGCGATAGTGAGACTAACTGGAAAGGGTTAAGGTGATGGACTTACCTGAGGTGGTGGTCGGTTGGGTATTACTGTGATCTGCAATCGCTGATCGTTGCTTGAGGTAACAAGTAGTGAATGTTTTACACGTGGACTCCTGTTGCTAGGATACGCGGTTTTAGAGTTGCTTCTGTCCTTTCGTTCAAATATTGGATTGGACAGGCCATGCGGTGAACTAGACTTTGTTGGTCTGCAATGAAATTGAAATGAAGATTAATGCACAACATTTAAACACAAATGAGTCTGTGGACTCAGATTCGAATCCCACCATGGCAGATGGTGAAATTTGAATTCAATTGAAAAAAAAATCAGGAATTAAAAAGTCTAATAAATGGTCATGAGAGAATAGAGCTAACGTTTCGAGTCTGAATCACCCTTTGTCAGAAATATTAATAACATTGCACGGGCAGGGGTGGTCTCTGATTACAATCGCAGTTATGACAGGCCCAAAAAATAAGCAGTAAAGAGCCTTTCCAATCAGGCACATTGTGGCAAAATGCAAGAAGCTTTTGACTCTGACCAAGGCAGAGATTAATAGTTGGTCTGGCATGTGTTATTGTAGGATCATAGAATCCCTGTAATACAGAAGGAGGCCACTCAGCCCATCGAGTCTGTACTGGTAGCTGGCAATCCCACCCAGGCCCTATTCCCATAACCACACCGATTTACCCTTCTAATCCCTTTGTCACTAGGATCAATTTAGCATGCCCAATCCACACATCTTTGGACTATGGGAGGAAACCGGAGCACCCGGAGGAAACCCGTGTAGACATGAGGAGGACGTGCAAATTCCACACAGACAGTGACCCGAGGCTGGAATTGAGCCCGAGTTCCTGGCACTGTAAGGCAGCAGCGCTAACCACTGGGCCGCTATGTCGGAGTTAAGAGTTAATGTTCATAACAGTTGCACTCATAACTGCTAGATGAACACCTGGAAGTTGCACTGAGTAAATTTATGCTGGACTTTATTGAAAAGGAAAAAGAAATTGCAAAGTTTCTCACTAAACAGTGGATTGAATTTTATGTACACAGGCACATGTAATAACTTTGGTGTGAACCTGTTGATAATCCAAGCCCAACCCCTAGAAGTCAAAACTTAAATATTTCATCATTCGTGAATCACGAGAATGTTCTGGTTAACTTGTGTATGTATTTGAAAAGGTGAATGAAAATACGCTACCACTGTATTGCTCTAAATTTCCCAAGAACAGGAGAAATTTGTGCATTTTTATACAAACCTAGCTAATTCCTGTGCTTTGAATTCAGAGAGATGCACTTGGACAATAAAACCTCTGATTCACATCAGCAACACGAAGGGATTTTTATCCAACAATGTTAGCAACAGCAACTGAAGTAAGAGAATCATAAACCCCCACTCAATACTCACATCTTGCTTATATATCTCTTCATTAAACATCTTTTATAATACAGAAGTCCACCACTTATCAGGATGAGTAAAATGATGAAGGGAAGGACAACTGAGAGAATAATGGTTGTGACAGAATTTCCTTCTGAAAGAAAAGAAAGTGGATATTAATTTATTTCTGCAGGTACAGTCACAAACTTCTGAGCAGTAAAAAAGATTTTAAACACAATTCCAAAACAGTATCACAGCTCAGCTCTGCCCAAGACCACAAGAAACTACAAAAGGTCGTGAACGTAGCCCAATCCATCACACAAACCAGCTTCCCATCCATTGACTCTGTCTACACTTCCAGCAGCCTTGGAAAAGCAGCCAGCACAATTAAGGACCCCACACAGCCCAGACATTCTCTCTTCCACCTTCTTCCATCAGGAAAAAGATACAAAAGTCTGAGGTCACCTACCAACTGACTCAAGAACAGCTTCTTCCCTGCTGCCATCAGACCTTTGAATGGATCAACCTCGCATTAAGTTGATCTTTCTCTACACCCTAGCTATGACTGTAACACTACATTCTGCACCCTTTCCTTTTCTTCTCTATGAATGGTATGCTTTGTCTTAAAGTGCGCAAGAAACAGTACTTTTTACTGTATACTAGTACACGTGACAATAATAAATCAAATCATAAAATCGGGTAAGGACAGCAGATTCCCTTCCCTAAAGGGCATTTGTGAACCAGATGGGTTTTTATGATAATCGACAATGGTTTCATGGTCATCTTTAGACTTTGAATTAATACAAATCTGGAATTAAAATTTCACCATCTGCTGTGGTGGGATTCAAACCCTGGCTTCAGTGAATTACCCTGCGTCTCTGGATTACTAGTCCAGAAACAATACCACTATGCTACTGCCTGTCTAAAAAACAAGAATTCTTTGCTGGTCAGTCAACCCTCCGTGTTATCGGGAGCTAAAACATTAATTTACTTGTGCTCTCTCCCATGACTTACTTAAAGTAATTTTTAAAGTTTATTTATCAGTCACAAATAGGCTTATATTAACACCACAATGAAGGTACTGTGAAAAATCCCTAGTCGCCACATTCTGGCACCTGTTTGGGTCATTGCACCTAACCAGCATGTCTTTCAGAGAATGGGAGGAAACCCGCACAGACACGAGGAGAACGTGCAGACACCACACAGACAGTGACCCAAGCCGGGAATTGAACTCAGATCCCTGGCACTGGGAGGCAGCAATGCTAACCACTGTGCTACCAATCCAATCCAAATCCAACCTGAATCAAAAAGCATGGAGAGGGGCCAGCACATTGACATGCATGGAAGGCAAAGTTGGGAAGGGCAGCATGATCAGGGGGAGAAAAATGTACTTCTCCTTCACTGCCCACCAGCTCAATGGAGCTCACAGAGCCTGGACTGCTCTCACTCAAACAACGATTACGTTCAAGGGTCATAGAACAAAGGTGATCTGCCTCAGGTACAGATACTAAACAGGGCACCAAGCGAAAAAGAGACTTTGTACCAGACTGATCACCAAATAGCCTTGGCGTTAGTTGTGTAAAAATTCGTAGTGGGAGCAAAAGAAATTCAAATAAATTCCAAGAAATTCCAACATTTGCAACTAAATCTAGTCTTTAAATCATTTCAGATTGATAAATCTTTTTGAAATAAACATTGAAGAGACATGTCAGAAATATGCCATCTAACAATTCTGTTCCAGTTTTGATACCTATGTAGAAACGTGAATCATGTTTCTAACAACTGGAGGCACTTTGGTTTTGATAAAATGGACATTAAATGTGTCTTGAATTGCAAAACGATCTTCATCACAGAATCATAGAACAGTTACAATAGGAGGTCGTCATTTGGCCCATTGTGTCTGAACTGGCAGTCTGAAGGAGGCAAGTTGTTACACACAAACAACAGCTTGGCCAATCAGAGGAAATAAATTCAATAGCGGCTCGGTTAATGACTTGCTTCTTAAAATCCAAGATTGCAGTTGAAGTGGATGGCAACTAAATAAATAACAATAAGCCCTACAACAAAGTCTTTGTGTAGATGTGGGAAGGTATTACTCCCCAGAGGGTGCGTGTACATGAAGAGTCAGCTGAATGAGGAGATTCTTACCTGTTGGCAAGCTACCATTTCGTGTAAGACAATTTGGCGGCGCCCAACCTGGATCACAGTGACACTCTCTCTTGTGGTTACAAACCTTAACACAAATAATTCAAAATGTTACTCACAATTGGGATCTTGTCTGAAATGGAATAAATCATCACCTCAACGTGATACACAAATTATTAAATGGTGTTATGAGCAGCTTCTCTACACATTCTCCAATAATCCTCAACATTTTTCTCCAAGTATAGGATCCTACAGTGCAGAAGGCGGCCATTTGGCCCATCGAGTCTGCATCGACTACCAACTCATCCAGGCCCTATCCCCATAACTCATGCATTTACCCTAGCTAGTCCCCCTGACAATTAGCATGGCCAATCCACCTAACCCACACATCTTTGGACTGTGGAAGGAAACCAGAGTACTGGGGGAAATCCACGCAGACACTGGGAGAATGTGCAAACTCACACAGACAGTGACCCAAGTTGGAAATTGATCCCGCATCCCTGGCGCTGTGAGCAGCAGTGCTAACGACTGTGCTGCCCAAGTGTATATATGTTCATTTTGAACACTCATAAAATCTGGTTCCTCTCAACCGAATTCTAGATCACAAGGATGGGAGATAAACTCTCTCAGAATGGTAACCACGCTGAAGGAGGCCACTCAGCCCCTTGTGTCAGTGCTGGCACTCTGCAAGATAGGAAAGTCCCTTGCCCTCTCCCTTTGGCCCCTCATCTTCCCTTAACACAATTATACCAATTTAAAGGACTGTGTCCTTGGTTGGCTGCGGAAATAGTTTCTCCTTACTTATTCCCTCAAAGCCTTTCTGAATTTTGAACGTCTCTAGTAAATCTCTTGTTGGGCTGTTGATGCTTGCATGGAAAGAAAACAGAAGGAATTCTACAGGAGCCTTACCCCGTGGTTATTGCATTTTCCTGAACAGTTTCTTGATCCATAAAGTAAGATGCTCTGGCAATAGCCACTGTGACAGACCTGGAAAAAGACAAATCAAATATATTTTGTGCTTAAAACAATGACCTGACCGGTCGCAATCAATCATAAATGAGAAAGCTTAGCATGTGGATTAGATAACGCAGCAAGAATTACATTCTAACTATATTTTATTGAAACTTCCTTTTGCTACATTAATGGGGGAAAAGCAGAGATCACAAAGAAAGAACCTTAATTTTATGCAAGGTCTCATCACATCCAAAGTGCTTCACAAGCTAGACTATTAATCCAGAAACTCAGCTAATGTTCTGGGGACCCGGATTCAAATCCCACCACGGCAGATGGTGGAATTCAAATTCAATTAAAAATACCTGGAATTAAGAATCTACTGATGACCATGAAACCATTGTCGGAAAAACCCATCTGGTTCACTAGTGTCCTTCAGGGAAGGAAATCTGCCATCCTTACCCGGGTCTGGCCTACATGTGACTCCAGAGCCACAGCAATGTGGTTGACTCTCAACTGCCCTCAGGCAACTAGGGTCGGGCAAATGCTGGTCAGGCAGCGATGCCCTTGTCCCATGAATGAATAAAAAATCCAACAAGTCCCACTTGTTGTGTAGGCAAATGCAGCCAACGTGTCAGTGCCACACATACTGAATGAATGACCAGTTAAATTATTTCTGCTGGTGTTGGTCAAGGGAAGAATATTGGCCAAGGTATCAGGAGAACTCCCAGCTCTTCTTCAATTAGTGTCAGGGGCTGGATGTTGGGGATTTACTTTAAGAGACCCTCTGAAAGATATTGGAATGCAAAGACCACCCTCAGTTCACCAGTCCAAATGTTGACTGGCCGCAGGTACAGGGTTGTTCCCCGATTCTAGTGTGCACCAATCGCCACCTTATTTCTGTGACTAGAAACTCTCTCAGAAAGGCTGCCCGTGATAGATTCTTACCATCCCATCTCCACATTTGGTTCCTGAAGGGACCAATCCAGGGTCAGCTGTTGATTCAGTATTTTCACCCAATGTTGCTATCCTACACAGTTTGTTCCGGAACAGTTCCAGTTCATACTTTGCTTGTGTGACTGGAAACAGGTTTCCTCCGACACAGTGCATTTTACCACATTTAACATCCCTGCAAAACGGATAAACACGTCATGGGGAACTGAATCGGAAAGGCAGTGATTTTCAAGACCTCATTCTAATATCTAAGTCTAAGGCAGTTGCTAATGAACAGTTTAAAGTACTTCCTTAAAACACAGGGCATGACTTCATCTGTTATTTACCCACAACTTTCCACTGGAGCCTAAAAGTTCCTGAACAGGGATGGTCCCCAGAGGAATAGATTCAAAACCACTTGCAAGTGAAAAAAACCTTAGCTCTGCAATCACAGAGGCTTCAGGTTCCAAATGCAAACAGGACTTTCCTCAAGGCACAGGGCTGTACATCTCACTACTGCTTTCACACCTGTTCCTATATGTATTAAAATTCATTCAAGGGATGTGGACTCCACTAATTAACGCTGAGAAGATGGAGGTGAGCTGCCTTCTCGAGCTGCTGAAGTCCACGTAGTGGAGATAATGAGACAAGAGAGTGTTCAGAATTGGAAGCAGGACTAGAGGATGCTGACTGCCAGGGCAATGCCACAACAGGTCTTTTCTAGACCTCCTGCACACATTCACAGATGTGTGTGGAATCTCCATCCAGCCACAGCCACAGAGAATGTCTCTCGCACCATTTTAGAGTCAGCTGAGAAATCAGCAGCAGATACAAGGCTCCCTTCTCCTCATGGGGGCTCTTGATGGAAGTCAGCAAACGCACTGATCTTTCACCTCGGAACCAAAAAAACACTTTGGTATCCTCAATTAGAGACTGTAGGTGAACTCAAGGGACAGGTCTGAATTGTTTGCAAGTGTCTGCAGTCAGGTACTCAACTTTTTCCCAATATCCCACTCTAAACGTCAGTACCCAGTCAGTCAATCTGGTTGATTCCATGTTTCATTAAAAAGCTGCTGAGTGTATTAGATGGAGCAAACACTATGGGCCCTAGCAGTACTCCATACACAACACTGTAAACTTGTATACCAGAGCTAGCTGCTCGCCAACATAAGCCACATCCACTACAGGAATTTATTCAACCATATAGATTGCTCAAGTACATATGAGCCACAGTGAATGTAACCTAGCCAAGTACAATACCATCACAGTGGTTAGTACTGCTGCCTCACAGCATCAGGGAACCAGGTTCGATTCCCGGCTTGGGTCGCTGTCTGTGTGGAGTTTACACATTCTCCCTGCATCTGCGCGAGTTTCCTCCGGGTGCTCCGGTTTCCTCCCACAATCTAAAGATGTGCGGGTTAGGTTGATTGACCATGCTAAATTCACCCTAGTGTGGGGGGAATTAGCAGGGTAAATAAGAGGGATTACAGGAACAGGGCCTGGGTTGGATTGTGGTGGGTGCAGACTCAATGGGCCGAATGGCCTCCTTCTGCATTGAAAGGATTGTATGAATTTTATCATTTCAAGCAACTATTGGAAGTGGTCATTAATAATGCCATCAAGTGACACTTAACTCACTAATGACAGGTTAGTTTGGCTTCCTTCAATTGTGTATCAATTCTATATTGCTTATTATTTAATAATACTCCAAGGCACTTCAGAGTAATGTTATTAGACAAGGTTTGGCACAGAATCACATTTGGACAGAGTGACAAAGATTTGAGCAAAAAGAGGGAGTTTCCAAGGAGCAACTTAAATGAGGAGAGAGGACTAGTTCAGGGAAAGAATGCCACATCTAAAAAGGTTCAGGTAGCCAAAGGGACAACAACCAATCGCTCAGGAAAAAAAGTATTTATAATTACTTTTGCCGACAGGCCTCATAACCGGTTTTAGCTGTTCTGCAATGAACATATTTATTTCCTCTCATGTTCTGTTGGAAGCAGTCATCATGCGCCACCGTTGCACCTGCAGAATATCAGAGAAAATATTTCTCTTGTAAGCATGCTCTGTTTAATTAACACATCCATAGAAAAGAATTGACAGATGGCAACTCTGGGAGATTATTCAAAGCAGAAAATAACTTCATGTATTATGAGCAATGGGCACAAAGTCAACATTATATCAGCTTGGTTGGAAAATGTCTCCATTTTGAGAGCAGGTTGTACAGTTTGGTGGAGTGGGTGTATTATTGCTGACATTGGAATATATCTGTTTCTCTACACCATTGTTAATCTGGTTTCAGACCCATTACATACGATGGATGGGAATATTCTCAAAGCTGTTCCCGTTCTGCTGGTATAATGTCAACATTGTGTAGGGACATTGTGAGGTTTTCTCAGTGTCTGCAGTGAAATTACAGCAATGGAGTAGGAACGAATCTGAACATGTTCCACACCTCTGCAGAGACTCTTTTAGCCTTTCATCTCACTCATTGTCATTTGAATCCTCTTAAAAAAGTTGCATCTTATTCAATCATACCAGAAATGTAGGTAACTCTTCCCCAGTGAATGGTGAGAATGTGCACCTTGCTACCACAGGGAGTGAAGCGAATAGCTTAGGGGGAAGCTAGACCCAAACATAAGAGAGAAGGGAATACAGGGTTACGATGATTAGCAGGGAGACTGCACATTTGAACAACTGGAAAGGATTTCAAGAATGTAAAGGCACAGTATCTCAAAACCAACAACCTCCAAGCCAAGGCTATGCCCAAATTTCAGATCTTGCTAAATTTCAAGTAGCAGAGTCAGGGCAACTGTGGAATCAAGTGTTGCTTGAATAGGTCAGCATGCAAAGGGGCTAACCAGTCAGGCACTAATGCACAGCCCAGCCACATTGTCCAGGTAGGTTTGTTTTATTTCTCTCAGTTAAATTTGATGCATGAACATTCTAAAAACGTCAGGCTTTATGACAATTCCAGGTCTTGGAGATAAATTATCAGTATACACATTAGGAAAGGATTGGCAGGCTGTTCCTCTTAACAAAAGGTGGTTGAGAGGCGAGGGGGAGACAGAGAGAGAACATTCCCTATTGTGGGAAAAGCAGCATTAACAGAGGCCAATGTGAGAAATCTCATATCGGATAGGAAACTAATTTTGTACCCAATCAGCGGTGAGAATGTGACCTCGCTATCACAGGGAGTGGAGCAAATAGTTTCAGGGGAAGCTAGATAAACATGAAGGAGAAGGGAGTGGAGGGTTACAATGATTAGCGGGGAAACGCCAGTGGAGCATTAACACCAGCATGGACAGGATGGTCCACATATCCTTATAATCCCCTTACTGCCTTAGCAACTATCAAAACCGGTCGATTTCTTTAACAATTGTAATAATGTAGCTCTTTCCCATCAAGTTGGTTTTTGCTGTTGTCAGAATGTATATATCTTCCCGCTATTTATAATCAGTAAGGAGGTTCCACTGGAGAACATTTGCAATCTAATATGCTGCAAATGTTGAATGCTCGATATTAGAAAGAGATATATTAAATAATGAGGAACAGTAAGGCAAAACTACAGCTATAGAAACAGAATTCTTGTTCACGTTTATGTGCAAATGGCAAATCAGCGACTCCCAAATAATAAGTGACGAGGAATATTGGATCCCAACTATTCATTAGCATATTTAAGTGAATTGTATTATTATATTTAAACACAGTGGGTTGAGATGGCACATTGTGTTGTAACAACTTCATTATTTGGCATAAAAAGAGGGAATGCTGGAAAAACTCAACAGGCCTGGCAGCCTCTGTGGAGGGAGAAACAGGGTTAACATTTCTTGACTCTTCTTCACAGTTCAATTTATTTGACCCAAATTTATTTGTTTCTGTTTAAACAAAAGCAAATATAAAATGCTGAAAGTTAAAAATATTTCTAAAAACGTTAGTTGTTTCCTGGTTTGTTATCTGTGATTAAATGATTAAAATATCAAATTAGAGTAAAATGTGGAACTTGAGCAGCAAGTTTAGTATGATAGCACATATGGTGGCTCAGTTATTGGGATCCAGCCCACCCCACAACTGAAGCTATCTGAAGAAAAAGACCCCATCAAAATAAGAAATAGAACAGAGTGACTGAGACAATCTGGAGTAAAACGCGCTAGGCACAGCAAGCCTGGTAACATGGTGGCATGGCGGTTAGCATTGTTGCCTCACAGCACCAGGGACCCGGGTTCGATTCCTGGCTTGGGTCACTGCCTGTGCAGAGACAACATGTTAACCCCACGTCTGCGTGGGTTTCCTCCCACAGTCTGAAAAGACACTCTGGTTAGGTGCACTGACCGTAATAATTTCTCCCACAGTGTACCCGAATAGGCCTAGAGTGTTTCCCAGGGGATTTTCACAGTAAGTTAATGTAAGTCTACTTGTGACATTAGTAACTAAACTTAAAAATTAACTTAAACATTTTGATGATTTTAGATTAAGAGGGTTTACCTGTCCCCCACAGACTAACACAGTGGCGTTGATGAGTGGGGCACTCCCCATTGTAACAGTAACCTGCCCCGTTGCTGCAGGGAGAACCGTTCATTTTGAAGGCATCTTCTGAACACTGAGCGCTCACACCATTGCAGTAATCGGACAGATCACACTCGTGCTGTGCGGGCCTGCACACTTGACCTGCTGGTTTGATCTGAATTAAAACAAGCAAATAGGCCACCTGAAGTAACAACTCAAACAAAAGAATTTAACATGTAGCACAACGGTTAAAAATAAGTATGGGGACGCAATCACCTCATCGCAGAACACAGATTGCAAAACTCCAACTCAGTAAACATGCCTGACTTGCAAACGAATCATAAAGGAGTAACAGACAGCCATTAAAAATTGTTTGTTGGTTCCATAGGCTACACAGACATAGGGAATTGGAGAGAGGGTGGCACAGTGGTTAAGCACTGCTGCCTCACAGCGCTAGCGACCTGGGTTCAATTCCAGCCTCAGGTCACTGCATGTTCTCCCCGTGTCTGCACTGGTTTCCTCCCATAGTGGAAAGATGTGCTGGTTAGGAGCATTGGCCCTGGTACGTTGCTCCTTAGTGTCGGGGGGGGGGTGGGGATCAGCAGGGTAAACGTGTGGGGTTATGGGGATAGGGCCTGGGTGGGATTGTGGTTGGTGCAGGCCCGATAGGCCAAGTGGCCTCCTTCTGCACTGTAAGCATATCTTCAGGTACATTAATAAAACTGCACCAGATTAACATTTAAATCCATCAGGGAATAATTTCAATGCAATTGCTTTTTCAAGCAAAAAGGTGTCCTAAGATGCTGCTTGTTGTTCTTGAACCAATTAAATCAGCAAGAAAGTTGCTACAAAAAGAGCATGGTTTGCATGTGGATCACCAACTACACTCAATACAGAAACTTAATCAATAGTAAACACAGGAAGAACTCCCTGTTCCAATTGCTTTGTGCAATCTTCAAATTCCACCTCAACAGATAGGAGCTGCCTCTAGTTATTGGCTCATCAGGAACAGGACACCTCGAACTTCCTCAGTGCCAGTCTAGATTACACAGTCCCAAATGTTACTGCCACAAACAAATAGATAAAGATAGCGGTTATGTGGCTTTGTACCTTGCAGTTCTGGCAGCATTCTCCATCAGCACATTGCGCTCCCTCCTTGAATCTGCAGGTCGTAGCATTACAACAAGGATTGGTACATTCCTGCAAGGGGAAAAACCAAATCAGTATTACTTATACACACCAATAATCCTAACCAACCTTCAACTGCTGTGTTTTCAAACAACTTACAATGTCTGGGTGTACCTCAAATCAATGAAGGACAGCTTATGAACCAAAGATTAACATCAGCCTTCATCTTCAGGTATTTGTAAATGGATTGTAAAAAAGAGGATTCTCGCATTGGCATTGATGTAAAGCAAAGTAAAAGCGAAGATTATTTATTAGTGTCACAAGTAGGCTTACATTAACACTGCAGTGAAGTTACTGTGAAAATCCCCTTGTCGCCACACTCCCGTGCCTGTTTGGGTACACTGAGGGAGAATTTAGCACGGCCAATGCACCTAATCTTTGGACTGTGGGAGGAAACCGGAGCACCTGGAGGCAGACATGGGGAGCAAACTCCAAACAGACAGTGACCCAAGCTGGGAATCAAACTGCGAGGCAGCAGTGCTAATCACTGTGCTGCCCTTACGTTGATATCAAACAAACACAATACAAGAGGAGTCCCTTGTCTTGGTATCATTCTAGTGACCCACTCCCCAAGATTTGGTGCACTAGATTACCAGCTCAGATCAATTTGGTTAGTATCTGCAAAATGCATCTGCATCTCTCCCTTCCTGCTCCTTATAATTCAGCATGTTCAAAATAAATCACTGCAAAAGATTGTTACAATCCTCAGTTACCAAGGATAAATATGAATGAATTCTAGCAGCACAATAATATTACTGTTGGAAATTTACCACCCTTCCCCGCCAAGGGAATCGGAGCAGGTGAGGGGCGGATAATGGGAAGGTCCATTACGGTTTCAGAATGAGCGAGGCTGTAAAATCCTGCCCAGTATGTAACGTATCAATATTGTGGTTTATTGGATAGTTAAAGTCTAGAGGTTGTTGTTTACAATTTTAACAAATGAATTCTTTGCATGTGAAATTGGTCTAATCTTTACCCCATAGAATGAAAAGGTTAGATGGAAGTTGCCAGTGATCCTCCAAGCCATATACCACCCTGATTTGGAAATATCTCGCCATTCCTTCACTGTCACTGAGTCAAAATCCTGGAACACTCTTTCGAATAGCACTCGTGGGTGTACATATACCAGATAGACCAATGGTTCACTATCACCTCCACAAAGAGGATCAGGCTGGAGCAATAGATTCTGACCTAGCCAATGATGCTCACATCTTTTGTAAGAACAAGTTTTAAAAAAAAAGCAGTAAATGGGCTTGAGGTTAATCAGCTGCTGTTTCTCACAGTGTCCATAGAATCACATGAGGAGGCCATTTGGCCCATCAAAATTGCAATAACTACAATTCCTATCCCCATAACCCCATGCATTTTACCCTAGCTGGTCCCCCTGACACTAAGGGGCAATTTAACATAGCCAATCTACCGAACACACACATCTTTGGAGTGTGGGAGGAAACTGAGGCACGCGGAGGAAACCCATGCAGACACGGGGAGAACGTGCAAACTCCACACAGACAGTGACCCAAACCTGGAATCAACCCTGGGTCCCTGCGACGTGAGGCAGCAGTGCTAACCATTGCACTATGGTGCTGCTCATATTTTCATTCTTCTAGAACAATCAGCCAAACTCTTCTTGAAGATGCTAGTTTTCTAATCTCATCTTTACACAGGTTGAAAATGGAAAACGTTATTTTCTAAGTCAATGGGAAATAAAAGCTGGTGCGGTGTGTAACAGGCTGTCGATCTATTAAGAGCCTGTTTCACATGTGGACCAGTTTCACCCCATAATGCTTCCAGCGTTGTTCAGTCTATTTTAATACAAGCAATATGGAAACACCAGCATCACTGAGATACATTATCAATATCACTGAAACCTATTAGACAATTACATGGTTTGCAAGGCCTGATCATCTGGATGGACAGAGTCTCACCAACAAGAATCAGAAAGTCAGTTGATGCATAATCCCTTGTGTTTCTGTTCCTCAATACTAATGGATGGAAATTGGTGAATAACCATTCAAAGGCTGCCGGAGATTGGGCAGCACCGTAGCACAGTGGTTAGCACTTCTGCCTCACAGCATCCGGGATCCAGGTTCGATTCCCGGCTTGGGTCACTGTCTGTGTGGAGTCTGTACATTTTCCCCGTGTCTGCTTGGGTTTCCTCTGAGTGCTCCGGTTTCCTCCCACAGTTCGAAAGACGTGCTGGTTAAGTGCATTGGCCGTGCTAAATTCTCCCTCAGTGTTACCCGAACAGGAGCCGGAGTGTGGCGAATAGGAGATTTTCACAGTAACTTCATTGCAGTGTTAATGTAAGCCTACTTGTGACACTGATAAACAAACTTTAAAGTTTTAAGTAGAGGAAGTGGTTAGCAGTGATAAAATTGTTGAGGAATATATCGAGATAACAAAGCAGATGTATCTTTTGTTTTTAAATTGCATATATCCATTTCACTAGTTCAAACTGTGAATGAATCTGACACCAGCAAGAAGTAAACTTTCACAACTTTTCTAGTTTTTTTCCATTGTGCCAAGTAATCAGAAATTCTGGGCAGCTACAAATCTCCCGTTCTGGACTGGTGTTTAAATTCTCACTAAAACGAACTGCTGGGAACTGTACAGTTTACTTTAGATGAGATAGGATGAGATCAGAAAGCCACATTGCAAACTGTTTCCTGATTACACAGGAGAGCAGTTTCACATTTCCACTGTTGGCAGTCAGGGTAAATTTCACACCTGTTGACCCACGGTGTTTTCAGTGCTCAAGTGTACCACAGTCAGTTTGCAAGCAGCCCTCTTCCCACCCCCCACACACAATTCGCTATATGTAACATTGTGCCATATTATTCATGCAGTGCAACACTACCTAGTTGAGAGTATAGAATCCCTACAGTCCAGGAGGAGGCCATTCAGCTCATCATGGTCTACATTGACTCCCCAACAGGGCATCTTATCCACCCTGCCCAATCCCTGTAACCCCATACATTTGCCCCATTAATCCCCCAATCTACATATCTTGGGACACTAAAGGTACAGTTTACTATGGCCAATCCACCTAACCTGCACATCTTGGAACAATAAAGGGCTATTTAGCATGGCCAATCCACCCAGTCTGCACATCTTGGGACATTAAGGGACAATTTAGCATGGCCAATCCACCTAACCTGCACATCTTTGGAGTGTGGGAGGAAACCCACGCCGACATGAAGAGAACGTGCAAACTCCACAGACACCCAAGGCCGGAATCGAACCCAGGTCCCTGGCGCAGTGAGGCAGCAGTGCTAACCACTGTGCCACCATGCTTCCCCCACATATGAGGGAGGTGGTTTAGTATCCTACTCCTTATTCCCTATCAGCGCTACTCTGAAACCGACAGCAGAGTATTGACTTGGTTTGTTTCACTAACTGATTTCAATTCCCTTTGAGAAAGTGTTTGCTGTCACAGCAGACACCAGAAGCTTGCCTTGAGAGAGAGAGAGAGAGAGTGGTGTAAGTCTCAACCTCTCTGTGAACACACTGCAACGTCACATTGATCTGGTAATGGTGGGCTGCTGTGTCAGTGTTTTGCTCGCAGAAAGGTGACTCATTATCTACTAAAACAGGCTGGATATTTTAAACAAACTGTTTCGCTATAACAGGTAAACCCACCAGGTGATGAAAGAAATTGCATATTACCTCAACAGTGCCACAATCACATTGCTCTCCACGCTCAAGGAACTGATTCCCACATACTGGGCTTCCGTACAATTCGTCTGCTCTGGGGCTGTTCAAGAGACAATCTGTCATGCCTGACATCAAGAACTTCTGCAACTCCTGGTGACTGCAGCTGCTGAAGCTTTTAGGAAACACAAGCCTAAAAAAATCAAAGAGAGATTCGAGCAGCCAGTAAGAATTGGAGGTTAGAGCCACATTGCATTCAAACTCACAAATTAAAATGAAATTCAGAATATTACAAAATCAGAGCATTCACATTGGTGTGTACCAATGTTAAAAAACAGCATCAAGATTTAGATTACCTCAGCATCATCAAAAGGAAAACTATAAAGTTGTTAGATTATGTTTTCTCCTAAAAGTGTGTCAATGCTTTTATTTATTAGTGTGACAAGTAGGCAATGAAGTTCCCCGAGTCATCACACTCCGGCGCCTGTTCGGGTACACTGAGGGAGAATTTAGCACGGCCAATGCACTGAACCAGCACGTTTTTCAGATTGTGGGAGGAAACACAGCATCTGGAGGAAACCCATGCAGACACGGGGAGAACTTGCAGACTCTGCACAGACATTGACCCAAGCTGGGAATCAAACCCAGGTCCCTAGCACTGTGAGGCAACAGTGCTAACCGCTGTATTGCCCAAGGATGTGATATAATACCAATATAAACTGAGGCTTCGTTAAACACTCTCTCAGAAGACGAGTGTTAAATTGAACCTATAAAATGTTGTTCAACCTAAAAATTTGAAAGGAGTTAAGGTATCATTCCTTACAATGGAACAGCCTTGTGGTTGTTTGTGGAACTCACTACTTGATGCTACTCAAGGACACAAAACTATCCAAACATTTTTATTATGTAATAGCACAGAGAAATCAAAACCTTGAGATCAAATATTAGTTTGTTCATGTAGCACACCATCACAGTGACTGCCAGGTTACAGATTCCTTTGTGTTTGGGCTGGTTGGAGATGGTTATTCTTACCCCGATTTCTCCGCCATGATACAGCCACCATTATTCTTCCTTGAACCATCGCAGATACACATAGTGTGATCTTCATCATGGGACATGCCCAAATTGTGACCCATCTCATGGGCAATTGTGGATGCCAAGCCTATTGGGTTCCTATTGTGGTCCTATATGTAATTATTAGAATGATCAAGTTAATATCATCATGTGTCCAGGTAATGAGATTCGATTAAGGTTACAAGTATCATTGCACTGAATAACTTGAGTCACGATAACATATTGCAAACAATACATTAAAAAAATTGAAAATGCTGACAAAGCTAAAACTACAACAGAAACAGGTTATTTGGTCCAACAAGTCTATATTGATATTTGTTGCCTGTCCCCACTGTCCCCCCAGCATAATACTCAAATCTACTCTCCCACATGCACTTATCCTTAAATGCTTCTGTATTAATCAGCTTAACCACTCCCTGCAATAGCAAGTTCTACATTACTTTTTTTTGACTTATTATTGTCACATATTTTAGTACAGTGAAAAGCATTGTTTCTTGCATGCTATCCAGACATAGCATACCATTCATAGCGTACAGAGGGGAAAAGGAAAGGAGAGATTGCAGAATGTACTGATATAGTCATAGCTAGGGTGTAGAGAAAGATCAATTTAATACAAAGTAGGTCCCTTCAAATGTCTGATGGCAGTGGGGGAGAAGCTATTCTTGAGTCTGTTGGTATGTAACCTCTGACTTTTGTATTTTTTTCCCCGACAGAAGAGAGAATGTCCGGGATGGGTGGGGTTCTTAATTATGTTGGCTGCTTTTCCAAGGCAGTGGAAAAAGTAAACGGATGGCAGGCTGGTTGTACGAGATGGACTGGGCTACGTTCACAACCCTTTGTAGTTTCTTGCAGTCTTGGTTGGAGCAGGAGATGTACCAAGCTGTGATACAACTGGAAAGGATGTTTTCTATGATGTATCCGTAAAAAAATTGGATCTAACCACTCTCTGAGTTTCTCCTGATTTTCTTTTAAAATTGATCAGGGACTCCCGTTCACGAGCCCCAATTTTTGACTTCCCTGCAAGACTGATCGATAGATGATCTAACCAGCTGCCCTTTCATTGCCCCAACATAAAACTCATGCATTCCATTGCTAGGGCTCTCCATCACTTAATCCCACTTCATTGAATCCTATAGATGATGATTTTAAATTACGAGTTTGGAAAAAGCGGAAGTTTCACTCTTTGAAACTGAACGAGGTGCTGCAAAGGTAGCAGCACGTAAAACTCACCTCATTCACACCACCAGACTGATAGGAACACATGGCAGACTTTGTTGCTAATCCAACAGTTGATCCTTCAAAGCTCAATCCACTGGAGAGATACATATTCAATGTTAGCCAGAAGATATATCAATTATTAAAAGCATTGTGATGATGGCAGTTCATTTTTGATTATACAAAGAAATCCCAACACATTCTCAAATCCCTTACAATTAAGGGACTAATATTAGGCACTTCCAACTCAACACTAAAGCCAATGAAATTACGAGAACTGAAGTTCTGAGACAACAACAGAAAATGCTGGAAAATTTCAACAGGTCTGACAGCACCTGTAGAGAGAGAATAGAGCCAAAGTCGAGATATTCTATGGACAAAAGCAAATTACTGCTGGAACCTGAAACCAAATGAGAAAACGCTGAAAAATCCCAGCAGGTCTGGCAGCATCTGTAAGGAGAGAAAAGAGCTGACGTTTTGAGTCCAGATGACCCTTTGTCAAAGATGTCACTTAATTTGATAAAGGGTTATCTGGACTTGAAACGTCAGTTCTTTTCTCTCTTTACAGACCTGCTTAGATTTTCCAGCATTTTCTCTTTTGGGTGAGATACTTTAGCATTTTCTGTTTTTGTTTTAGATTCCAACATCCACAGTATTTTGCTTTTATCCTACTGAATGTCTGAGGTCGTTTAATCAATACGTAAATTTGGGACACAACTATTTTATAATCAGTTCTTGGGATGTGGTCTAAACTGGCAAGGGAGCATTCATTACCCCTCCTGAGTTTCTCTTTTATTGCTGTGTTTATGGTGGTATATGGTGTGAGTAAAGGAATTCCAGAATATTGGCCAGCAATAATGAAGGGATGGTGATATGTATCCAAATCAGGATGTTGTGTATCATTGAAAGGGAACTAGAAGCAATAATGTTCCAATGACATTAAACACTTCTCCCTTCTTGACAGGAGGAAAGTGCTGTTGAAATTAACTCGAGTTACTGGATTGCAAACTATAGGTCAAACATGCCAGAGGGAGTGTGCATGGAGTATGATGGCAGGGGGTGCCAATAACCTTGTCCTGGAATGTGTAAAGTTGTGGTGGATACATCTATCCAAGCAAGTATTGTGTATTCCATCAACTCCAGCCCTGTAGATGGTGGACTGGGCATGGAGGGTCAGAAGGTGGAACATTTGTTGCAGAGAATCCCAAATATTATTTTTCCTCTTGCTCTTGTGGCTTTGGCCTTGAAATGGCCGATGCAGTGAAACCTCCAGTCAACACTGGTGAGCAAAATATTAAAAGGGGGGGAAGGGATTCAGCAATGGTGGTTCCTATGGAAATGAGGGGGAAGTGGTTAAGCTTTCCTTTTCTGGCCATCACCAGTGCTGATATGGAGGGAATGTTAGCTGTAAAACATCAAAGCTGTGTCTGGATGGAATCCAGGTCCTGCCATAGGTCAGCATCGTGTTGCCTCAATAGCAAAGAGTGGGGAGTGGAGATGTAACGTTACTGTGGTGTCAAAGAATAGAGCCCTGGCACTACCTCATGGGCAGGCCAGAGTTACTGATGAAGCAGTTGTAGGTGGTTAGGAAGAGGGCACTTCCCCACGGAATATTTCACATATAATAGGAACATGGATAAACATATGGATGATATTGGAATAGGGTAGGTTAGATGGGCTTTAGATTGGTTTCACAGGTTGGTGCAACATCGAGGGCCGAAGAGCCTGTACTGCACTGTAATGTTCTATGTTCTACGTTCTAAGTATCTATTGACTGCAATTTTGATTTGTTTTATTAAGTTTAATTAAAAGATTTATTAAATCTTTTTAAAAGATTTGTTTAATTAACACATGGAAATAGATCTACAAATATAATAACATTTCCAAAAGATTCTCCGCAATAAAATCCCCTTTATAAAAGTTAATCTATTAGATATATTGTATTTAATATCACAGCCACGAAAATTGCTCTTATACACAGATAACCATACATTTATATTACTCTGATGTTCTCTGTAGGTACCTACGTGACAAACTGGGCGTTATCGTGTCTTTTCTTAAACAGTAGCTCCTTCCCACGCCATTTCAGGAAGTTGTCCAGAGTAGCATCAGGATTTGAGCTGACAGCAATTTTATCTGAACGTGTCCACACTTCTAGCCCTACCAATGCTACGCGGATGTTTAACGATTTGTACAACTGGCAAAGCAGCAAATAAAAAAAAAACAGAATCAGAACACCACATTGCACAATGAAGATTTTATAAAGAAACCGTCCAACTTCCCAACATTTATGTTATCCCAAACAGAATATATCCGCACATGTGAATTAGGAGCAGGGGTAGGCTATTTGGCCCCTCGAGCCTGCTCTGGCATTCAATAAGATCATGGCTGATCTCATTGTGTCCTCAACTTCACATTCTGCGGACCCCGTTCTTAGTCAAGAATCTAGCTACCTCTGCTTTAAAAATATTCAGTGATTCGGTCTCCAACTCTCCCTGGAGGAGAGAGTTCAAAGCATCACAGCCCTTAGAAATAATTTCTTCCACCTCCATATTAAATGGGACACCCCTAAGTTTTTAGAACTGTGTCCCCTTAGTTCCAGTCTCTCCCACAAGGTGAAACATCCCATCAGCATTTACCCTGTCACGTACCCTTGGGATCTTGTATGATTTAATAAGATACCTCTAAATGCTCTAAACTCCAACTGATACAGGGAAAAAGAAGTTTCTTAATATCATAGAATCCCTAAGGTGCAGAAAGAGGCCACTCGGCTCATCGTGTCTGCACCGATCACAAAAACTCCACTTACTTACCCTGTTAACCCCCTGAAATGAAGGGGCAACTTAGCATGGCCATTCAACCTAACCCACGCATCTTTGGAGCGTGGGAAGAAACCCATGCAGTCACAGGGAGAACGTGGAGACTCCAAACAGACAGGCACCCGAGCCGGGAATCGAACCCAGGCCCCTGGTGCTGAGAGGCAGCAGTGCGAACCACTGTGCCATTTTGACAGCATGGAATTCAGAGTCAAAGAATTAAAGTCCGTTAATTTCACATGAAACAGGCTCCTCTCTGTTGGGTCCCAACCTCAAGAAGGGTGTCAACGTTTACATTACCACCAAGTTCTTCTCAGCTATCAGACCACCAGACTGATAGGACCACGTGGCAGATTTTATTGCTAATCCTGCATCGTAACCACTTTTAACTGGGTCAAAATTATCCAAACATACTTCACGTGAAACCCTTGCAGTCAAAAGAGATTTCCATTTATCATTTCCAATCCTTTTTGATTGTCTGATTTGATCTTTGTAGACAAGCACCATACATCTATTTATGAGTGACTGTGGGATCCTCTGTATGATTTGCATTAGATTAAAGCCTTCATTTTAAGGTATTTCTGCCGATGTAACCAAACTAGGCCACTTTCAGCTTGGGTTGAGCCTAGAAAATGGACTCCATTTGAAAATGCAATGTTGACGGAAATGGTTTTTGTCGTAAACAAGTTTTCATGGTCACACAGCTACGAATTGTTTTTGCAAATTGGAGACTGGTGATTTAATAACAGAAGATAGCCAAAGAAAGCTACATTGTGGTAACAACCATCTGTAGTTTTAGTTGTTGTTCAGTTGAATCGTGCAAGGTTTTGAGTTCGAGTCCGTACAGGGACTGGCTGCGAAGCCAATTCCCAACGCTCTTCTCCCACTTTCTGTAAATTTTAAAATTTCAATTTATATTCAATGAATCATTTTTAAAATCGTGCCACGTGCCCACGGTGGATCCGACAGTGACTGACTCCATTATTTGCCTTTTTGTGAAATCGGTTAGCATATATGACATCAACCTATTGTCTCTTCCCCTCTTTATTTCGATCTCCTCTGAAAGGATCGTTAAGGTACCAGTGAGGGGTCCTACCCCAAAACAATAACCCACATTGCTCTTTCAGACAATGGGTGGATTTTCCAGCCCCTCCATGGACCATTTTCCAATGGGCAGAGGTGGCCCACCATTGGCGACCAGCAGGATTTTCCAGTCCCGCTGACGTCTACGGGGTTTTGCGTGGCTTGCCAGTCGGGAAACACACTGACCAGAAGGCGGGAAGGACCGGAAACTTCCCTATGGCATGTTTCCAGTGTTTTACCTTCCTTTTTTGATTCTCGCCAAGTGCGAATGTACTTCATTTCTCATTTCTTTAGATTCCCATGCCTCAGAGAAAGAAACAAGTATTACCTTGTCTACATGGTTCGCCACCTCGATCATACGCTGTCGTATTTGGTAGAGATCTCTATTGAAATTTTTGTACTAAAAAGAAAAGAAAATTCCAAACAGATATAAACTAAATTGCTGTCCAAACTACTTATTGAAGAAAAATACTCATCTGGACCCCAAACCACTACACACATAAATCAGATGCTCAGTTGAACCCCCACCTAGGAGGAGAAGGTTTAATTTAATACAAGTTTCCAAGACTACAATATAGTGACGTGGTTTTCAGGACAATTGGAGATACAAATCGACCCAGGGACTCTGTACTAACAATAGCTGCTTCAGAGGGTGATAACATTTGAGGTTATCAAGTAGTCTTCAACATAGATTGACAAATTTTATAACAAATTGTTAAAATACACCAAGATTAAAGTCCACTGGTCTACAACTGTTTACAAGCTGCTATTTGATTGCTGGAATTTTAATTTAATAGAAAAAAATGGTTACAAACAATTATGTTTCTGCTGAAATGGAAATTTATCAAGTCTTTGGAATCAGATATCGAACAATTTGGCGAGTTAATAAAACTTGTGAAAAATGTAATGATTTTTTTAAAAAAAGCCCTATTTAATTTAGGCCTACCTCAGTATTGTCCACAACTAAGAAAAGTTCCACGTATCGGGTGCTTTGTGAAGTTTGTGCAAATCTCTGGAAAAAAAGGGGGAAGAAATAGGCAATTTGAACACAGTTAAGAATGTAAAATGTAAGAGACAACATGTATCTAAATGTTCAACTCATAACAATAGGGCGGCACAGTGGTTAGCACTGCTACCTCACAGTACCAGGGACCCAGGTTCAATTCCCGGCTTGGGTCACTGTCTGTGTGGAGTTTGCACATTCTCCCCGTATCTGTGTGGGTTTCCTCCAGATGCTCCGGTTTCCTCCCACAGTCCGAAAGATGTGCTGGTTAGATGCATCGACCGTACTAAGTTCTTCAGTGTGCCCAAACAGGTGCCGGAGTGTGGCAACTAGGGGATTTTCATTGTAACTACATTGCAGTGTTAGTATAAGCCTACTTGTGACACTAATAAATAAACTTTAAGAGCATCACAAACACACATTTAGTTCACAGGAGTGTCATACCCTGACAGGAGGTTGGTAAAGTGCGGCCACTTTGGGTCCATTGTCATAAAGTGTAAAGTTGCGCGAGCTACATGATCCACGTTTAAGTCTCAGGTGCTGCTCTTGATACAACGCGTGTTCCCCGGTTTGAGTTCCTTCCAATGGTTCAATTAAATAGACATTTCTCCCAGCTGAGAGGATGCCCCTGGAAAGCAACATTAACAAACATGTTGAACCCAACTCAATAAGTTCTTACCTCAGAACAAAAGATCAAATTTCACTAATGTTAAAGAGGGAAAATCCAGGAGGAACACTTTTTTGTCAAAATATTCCCCCATTTTTAACAAAAAAAATTCATATTTGTGATTTATCTGACATAAGAACATAAGAAATAGGAGCAGGAGTAGGCCATCCAGCCCTTCGAGCCTGCCCCGCCATTCAATAAGATCATGGCTGATCTGTCGCTGCTCAGTTCCACTTTCCCGCCCTCTCCCCATAACCCTTAATCCCCTCTCCTATCAAAAACCCATCAACCCGCGTCTTAAAAATACTTAGCGAGGCAGCCTCCACCACTTCAACGGGCAGAGAATTCCAGAGATTCACCACCCTTTGAGTGAAGAAGTTCCTCCTCAACTCCGTTCTAAACCGCCCCCCTTTTATCTTGAGGCTGTGCCCCCTAGTCCTACTGTCTTTTTTGAGCGGGAAGAGTCTTTCCACCTCTATCCTATCCATCCCATTCATCATCTTATACGTCTCAATGAGATCTCCCCTCATTCTTCTAAACTCTAACGAGTACAAGCCCAGTTTATTCAGCCTCTCCTCATAGCTCAACCCCCTCAACTCCGGTATCAGCCTAGTAAACCTCCTCTGCACTCCCTCCAAGGCCAAAATATCTTTGCGCAGGTGCTGCGCCCAAAACTGCACACAGTACTCCAGTTGCGGCCTCACCAATGCCCTATACAGCTGCATCAAGACCTCCCTACTTTTATATTCAATCCCCCTCACTATGAAGGCCAGCAGATGCTCAGTCTGAATACATTTGAAAACCCTTATTTAGTATCCTCTTTCCTGCATCACAACCTTTATTCTTTCACAGGATGTGGGCCTCAGGGGCTAGGCCAGCATTTAACCTTCATCTCCAATTGCCCTTGAGATTCAGAAGGAGAAACAATGAAACAGATAGATAAGATCGCTGGTCTGAACTGGTGTTGTATACTTTAAAATGGAACACCAGTAAAACAGCGGGGTAAGTATTCTGGTCCTCAACTGTTTACTCCTTCTGAGGAAAGGGATGGTGAGCTATCTTCTTGAACTCCTGCAGTTCATATGGTGTAGGTGCACCCACAGTGCTGTTAGGGAGGGAGTTCCAGGATTTTGACCCAGCGACAATGAAGGAATGGCGATATATTTCCGAATCAGGATGGTGGGCAATTTGGAGGGGGACTGGAGTGTTGTTCCCATGTGTGTCCTGCTCTTGTTCCAGATGATAGAGGTCAGGGATTTGGAAGGTGCTGTTGAAGGAGCCTTGCTGTGGTGCATCTTGTAGATGGCACACACTGTTGCCACTGTGTGTTGGTGGGAGTGATTGTTAAAGGTGGCGAATGGGGGTGACAAACAGGCACTGCCAGTTCTAGAACGCCAACATGGCGAACCAGGATCAGGGGAAATAGAACTTCAAATTCTCCCAAAGGCTGACCCTGGGACAGCCCTACAGCTAGCATGCAGACTTGCCAGGAGTGCTGCATGGATGAGGTGGGCCTGGCTGGCCTGGTGTTCACACATCTGTGTTTTGCTTGATAACACGAATTGACCATCTCCTGAGTTGGAAGAACTAGACCGAGGAATTCCTATCTGCAGCTCAACTGACGGGAAAGATTTCAGGTACGCAAACCAGATTCCAGAAAATTGCGGGGAATGAGGGGCTTCAGTAATCTGGAGAGCCCCCCTCCACGCCCCCAGAGGGGCTGGAATTGTTTCCTTTTGAGCAGAGGGGGTTTAAACCAGAACGAATCTGCGATTTTATCCTGCCTTCCCAACATGAGTCAATTCATTTTCCAGCCATTTAAATGGTAGTCACGGTTGTAAATGTGGGAACGAGGGTATTTTGTAGAGGTGTTCAAATTGATGAGGGGTTTGGGGAGAGAAATTTGTGATAAGCTGTTTCTGTGTTAACTGGACTGATAACCAGAGGACTCAGATTTGAAATAATTCACCAGCCGGTGGAGGAATGAGGAAAATTATTTTTATGCAGCGAGTTATGATTTGGATGATGATGGGATCAAAGCAGAAAAGGGCAGAAGGCAGCCACTCAGCCCCTCAATCCTGCTACCCCACTCAGTGACTGATCTGACTGTGGTCTGATCTCCACTTTCCTGCCTGCCCCAGCGTAACCCTGTTCTCCCTTGTCGATCAAATTCTGTCTGACTCAGCCTCAAATACATTCCATTGACCCAGTCACCACTGCTCCCTGGGTTAGAGAATTCCAACGCATGGGAGAAAGTTCAATAAGAACCTTAAAAAAAAGGAATTAGAAAATAGAAAGACCTGAAAGGGACAAAAAAAATCTGCAAGATGTTATTGAGAGTTCTACCGGGGTAGAACTCTGTCAAAGAGACAGCACTAAACATGATGGGCCAAATGTCCTCCTTCAGTATTACATGATTCTACAAAAGTTACTATCTGCCTGTGTAAAAAAAGCAGCACACCAGAGTGAATGGTACATCACGCAGACTTCCCCTGTAGTTTGAGACTAGAATTTGGAATAGGTTTTATAAAGAGGTGATATTTGGTGCTTTACACTTCAACTTGAAGGCAACATTTAAAAGGGAACAGTACAGCACAGGAACAGCTGTTCAGCCCCACCAAACCTGCGCCAAACATGTTCTCCTATCTAGACCAACTGTCTGTATCCCTCTATTCCCCGTCTGTTCTTGCGCCCATCCTAATAAGTCTTCAGTGTGGCTAACATATCTGCCTCAACCACCTCACTTGGCAGTGCATTCCAGGCCCCCACCACCCTCTGTGTAAAAGTAAAAATCCCCTGCACGTCTCTACTGACCCTTTCCCCCCTTACTTTCAACTTGTGTCCTCTTGTAATTGTCATTTCTGTCCTGCAAAAAAAGCTTCCAACTGTTCATCCTATCTATGCCTCCCATAATTTTATAAATTTCTATCACTCTCCGGCTTTCCAGGGAGAACAATCCCAGTTTATTCAATCTCTCCTCATAGCTAAGACCCTCCATACCAGGCAACATCCTGGTAAATCTTCTCTGCACTCCCTCTGAGACTTTCTGGTATTGCGGTGACGGAATTGGACACAGTATTCCAAATGTGGCCTAACCAATATTTTATACAACTGTAACATAATTTGCCAACATTTATACTCAATGCCCTGGCCGATGAAGGCAAGCATGCTTTCTTCACCATTTGTATTACCTATTTAAAACATCCCTTCGTCCATTTACACCGGGTAATAATTCTTATGCAGGCTTAATGCAAGATTATTTGGGAACTCTCTTCAGCACAGCTTCCAGCCATTGCTTTCTAACTAAATATAGCTCAAATCCAAGTGAATTACAGCTCCTTTTATTGTGGGTGCAAATGAATTATTATTTCATTGCCTTCCTCGAACTGTTTTATTGTTCAATCTCCAGTGTTGTGAATGAATACTTCTTTTCAGACTGTTTCCATTGTTCAGTGTAGAATGGCTTTGGCAAAACTCCACAAATTGGCGACCATTTCCTCGTGCCAAATGTACCGTACCCTGTACAGACTGACCCATTACTCCCTATATATTAATCCAGCACCTCTTAAATCTATTTTACAATTTTACAATATTGTACTGTTTTACAATGTTTAAAAAAAAACAAACTGCTTTGTACTTTAACTCAAGACTTTCAGACCCACGGCTGATACAAGTATCAGTGTAGCTCCACTGTAAGGCTACAGATTAAATTGCAGATCGTCATTAATTAAATTCAATTATCATGGTGGGAAATGTTATTTTTCTTTTTGTTTTATTCATTCGTGGGACTCAGGTGTCACTGGCTGGCCATTTATTGTTCGAAGTCTCACAACACCAGGTTAAAGTCCAACAGGTTTATTTGGTAGTAAGCGCCACTCACTTTCAGGTGACAAAGGGGCAAACCCCAAGAGCTAGTGGTGTTTACTACCAAATAAACCTGTTGGACTTTAACCTGGTGTTGTGAGACTTCTTACTGTGTTTACCCCAATCCAACGCCGGCATCTACACATCACGGCCATTCATTGTCCATCTCTAATTGCCCGAGGGCAGTTGAGAGTCAACCACATTGCTGAGGCTCTGGAGTCACATGTAGACCAGACCAAGTAAATATAATGACCTCAATCAGGCCATGGAAGTTGACCTATTGGAGTGTGAACTCCCTGATTAAGGATACCCCTCCCCTCCACCGACAGGAGAAAAATCCAGGAGGGCAACGGATATGCTTCAATGTTTATTTTTGTTGAGTACAGTTTGCTGCATTGTACGAATGTTTGTAGATTTGTAAATTATGATTTGTAAATTGAGGTGTATTTAGAGGTATGAGGCCCTGGAAAACTATAACCAACAATGGACCCTTCCTAAATAGAAGGTAGAAATTATAGGTTATTAATAAATGGATGGTGTTAGCCATTGGTAATGGATCTTTTGTACTCGTTCTTTGAATATCTGTAATAACATATTTGTGATAAACAAAAGAAATCCCTGACCAGGGATCCAATTGATGGACCAATCAGGGAATCTTTGCCTTGTATTTAACCAGGAGTGTCAGTTCCTCTGGAGCTCCCGGAGGTAGACTGCTGATTGCTAGCACTCTATGTACTGCTGTTAGAGTTTGTGAATAAAGGGATTCTGGTGAAGGGACTTCTGCCTTTGAAGACTTGTTACAGTAAGGATGGCAGAGTGCCTTCCCTGAAGAGCATTAGCGAACCAGATGAGTCTCTCATTGTTCTTGGCTTGCCTGTGAGACTGAGTATCCTTATAGTTCCATCTCTTTATCTGGAGACAGGGAACACCAGCTTAATTCATTTCCACATGGGCCCAAACCTCAACTTTACATTCATTATATCTTAGCAGTGATGGATGGGCCGACAAGATTTCTTTAGAGGAAAAAGTAGGAGAATAATTAATGGTCCCTTTATCCAAGGAAAGATGTACTGGCGTTGGAGGCAGCCCAGGGAAGATTCACGAGGTTGATCTCGAGTATGGAAGGGTTTAATTATGAAATTGATTAGGTTGAGGTGTACTCGTTGGAGTTTAGAAGAATGAGAAGTGACCTTATTGAGATGATGACACAGTAGTTAGCGCTGCTGCCTCACAACTTGAAGGATCTGGGTTCAATTGTGACCTCGGGTGACTGTGTGGAGTCTGCATATTCTCCCCGTGTCTGCGTGGGTTTTCTCCGGGCACTCCAGTTTCTTCCCACAGTCCAAAAACGTGCAGATTAGGTTAATTGGCTCTGCTAAATTGGCTATGCTTAATATCGGGGGTTTCACAGGTGAATACATGGGATAGAGTTTGGGTGGGACTGTTGTCGGTGCAGGCCCAATGGGCCAAATGGCCTCCTTTTGCACTGTAGGGAATCTACGATTCTCAGAGGGGGCTCAGCAGGATAGATGCTGAGAGGTTGTTTCCCTTTGTTGGAGAGTCTGGGATCAGAGGGAATTGCTCATTTAACACAGACAAGGTGAGGGGGAATTTCTTCTTAGAGAGTAATGAATCTGTGGAATAATTTACTGCAGAGGGCTGTAGAGGCAGGCATTAAATTCAAGGCTGAGGCAGACAGAATTTAAATCAGTGAGGGAAACAAGGGTTTGGGGATAAGGTGGGGAATTGGAGTTGAGGATTATATCAGATCAGTTATGATCACATTGAATGGCAAAGCAGATTCAATGGGCCGAATGGCCTGCTGCTGTTCCTATGACTTACAGGAGCAGCGTAAAGAAAGATGAGACTTCTGTACCTGAGTCCAGTGCAGGTGCTGAGGCTGACGGAGGAATCCTTGATGCCTTCAATCACACCATGATAATTACAATGATCCTGGAACAAAGCACAGCATTGACAATTTAACATAACAGAATTCTAAAATATAAAGCATTTTAATTACACCAACCATTTGTTATTAAGTACATAACAAGAAAATACCAGAAATTGTGGAGTTGTCAGAACTTCAGTTCCATTTTCCAAGTAATGGATTTCAGAATAATTCTTGACCAGTAGACCCCTGTTAAAACACAAAGTACATGAGTCAGAGTTAGACTGAGTTTCCATAAAGAGTTGATGCAGCTCTGTACGACCCTACATCCTCACCATTCAAAATCAAGCCTCAGTAAACTGACTTCCACTCTGCTTCCTCCTGCTTCACATCGAGCCTTAATCTATCTCACCTTCTCACCCAGTACGTTCAACCTCTTTGTGGCATAACGGTGAGCACTGCTGCTTCTCAGTGCCAGGGACCTGGGTTCGATTCCTGGCTTGGGTCACTGTCTGTCCAGAGTCTGTACATTCTTCCCGTGTCTGCATGGGTTTCCTCCAGGTGTTCTGGTTTCCTCCCACGGTCCCAAAGACGTGCTGGTTTTGTGCTAAATTCTCCCTCAGTGTATCCGAATAGGCGCCGCTGTGTGGCGACTAGGGGATTTTCACAGTAACTTCATTGCAGTTTAAGTTACTTGTGACATTAATAAACAAACTTCAACGAGTTTCTGCAGTATGGATGCTGGCTCTTCACTGGATTGCTTCATTTTATATAACTAAACACAACTAATCTACTGAGCAGACCCAAGCATAATGCCAAAGAAAGGAGCCTTATATTAACATTGCAATGAAGTTACTGTGAAAATCCCCTAGTCACCACACTCCAGTGCCTGTTGGAGTACACTGAGGGAGAATTTAGCATGGCCAATGCATCTAATCAGCACATCTTTTGGACTGTGGGAGGAAACCGGAGCACCCGGACGAAACCCATGTAGACACTGGGAGAACGTACAGACTGCACAGACAGTGATCCGAGCCGGGAATCAGAGCCAGGTCCCTGGCCCTGTAAGGTAGCACTGCTTAACCACCATGCCACCCACAAGGTAAAAGGTGTTGGATTAAAAGTTTAGAGGCTTATTTCATTCATCCATTCTCCATCATTACAAGAATGGAAGCGTGCTGGGAACTCTTCCTATAAAAGTTACTGACCATGGGATCAGCTCAAAGAATTAATAAGTGTAACTGGGAAATGTATTCAGCATGAGCAGTTAAACTGTTATGTCTAAAGTTGACTCATTTATCAGGAGAGCCAGTGTGGTTTCTTTTGTAATGATGTGGAGATGCTGGCATTGGACTGGGATAAACACAGTAAAAAGTCTCACAACACCAGGTTAAAGTCCAGACTTTAACCTTGTGTTGTGAGACTTTTAAAGTAAAGACTTTAATCTGGTGTTGTGAGACTTTTCACTACTTTGTTTTGTAGACAGGGGAAATGGCTGAGGAAGAGAGAGGGGTGGGGCTCACGCCCGGTGATCCAGTTCTGAGCGCGCTCAGGATTGGAAGGTGGTCAAGCCTGAAGATGACAAAGGGCCCAGATGAGGACTTCTGCAGCGGATGAGCTGAGGGAAGGGTGGAGACCTGCAATGGTGGAGTTAGGTGGTCTTAATAAAACAGAGCTTACAGGGTGAGAAACTCAACTCCAAATCAAACAAGAAACTGAGGTTATCAATAATCAAATCCGAGGCCCAGTCCAGGAAAGGTTCTGTGGTGATGGGATGGAGTTTCTGGTGATGGTCAAGGTGATTCTTTTGGCCTTCTCAATGCTCAAACGGAGAGAACAGGACTCTCCAAACCGAATGTTGGACAAATAGTCTGACAACGTGGAGTGGAGGAGAGGGGGGAGCTGGGTATGCTGTGTACACGTATCCTTTTGTACCCCACTCTCTGTGACCCCCCCCCTTCCCCGCTTAATGACCCAATCAGTCTCTCCTCTGCACCCGTCTGCCTCACTTCACTTCTTCCCAGTGGGCTGAATATCTAAATGGGGATTGTGGCTCATTTTCAGTTCCGCGTGTGTGTTATTTTCCCACATTGCTATCATTTCTCCGCACATTTTCCATTCCCTCCGAGCACCACTCTTCTCTGAGACAATATTGCGAGATACGGACATTCAACTTCCTCAGAAGTCCTTCCTCCCCTGTTACTTTAACAGAAGTGTTAGTGCCACAGTTGTGATACAACCTCCCTCAGGGCCTCTGTCTTATTCTCAGAATTACTCTGATTAGTTTACCGCCATCGCATTTCCTGTGCTTTGTTTTTCAAACTGCCTTCCTTCACAGTGCAGCTACTTCTGCAAAGTTTTGCCGTCACTACCAACAAGTAATGTCCTTTCCACATTTAACAGGTCATTTTTGACAAGCCCCGAGAGATACTTATGCTGGAAGAAGCCACAAAAGTTAAAAATAAGACATGATTAACATAGTATAAAAGTCACAGTTATCCTTTCCTTGTACCAGTCTTCAACCTCCCATTCTACAAGGACCTGGTGTGCTATCCATCTACTGCAATAGTCTTTCACTCAAACCGTACATCACCATGGTAATATTCATTCCATCTATGCAGTACATCTTTAAAGCAGTGGCTTCATAGAATCCCTACGGTGCAGAAGGAGGCCATTCAGCCCATCGAGTCTGCATTGACTGTAATCCCACCCAGGCCCAGTCCCCACAACCCCATGCATTTACCTGACACTAAAAGGCAATTTTAGCATGGCCAATCTACCTAACACTGTGCAGAATGTGTTCCCACTAACAGAACCAAATAGCCAGAACTGAGAATGGATCTAAATTGATTTTTGTTCCAAAACTTTGTCTACACCACCAGACGTTTGAGACCAAATGGCTGTTCATTGAATGCCTGCTCGGGACTAACAGAAAGTAGAAGTGAAAAGTGAATTAAGAAGTTTTTGCAGTGGGGATTCTCAGTAGATAATGGGGAACTGGGGATCCCGCAAAGTAAAGCAGCTAAGCCAATGGGTGCAGACACCAGCGGGACCTTTCCCAAGTTTTTGCCGCTCTGTAGAAGTCACAATGATGGAAGGACTGCGTGTGACCATGTGGCACTCCCAGTGCTGGACACACCTCTCGTACAAACAAAATCTCTGGCTTGCCAAGACATGACACTGACCCTCTCAAAAAAGCAACACAATAGAGTGAACTTTATATCAGTAACAAACAGCTCACTCTCCAAAAACAACACGAGAAAGAAAAACAGAAGTGTTCTTAAAATTGGGGAATCGCAACCTTACCCATTCTTTTCAAGATGAACCATGAAGTCCTTCCCTTCTACATTTACAGAATAGGTGACTCTGTCTGGATAGATGACCTGAATAGTGGGGGAAACAACATTGTTCTGATCATCAATTTCTCTGGAACACTGAACATACTTGCAGAGGCTCCCTTTGTTCAATACTTCTACCGAAACTACAACACGGAGAGAAAGGCTAGAACTACAGAAACATTACCCCAAATGTTTTTCCAATGTGAATAATTTTACTTGCTTCTAAATAATCTGGCTCATTTCATATCACTGAGGTTTTCCTGTGGTGTCGTTTTACTAAAGGAAAACTAATAACTTGGCTAAATTTCATTTTATGGAGTCATTGGAACTATTTCACAGCTGTGCCAGGAGTGAATGGACTGCACCCACCTTTTACAGAGAGTTTGGGAATACGCAATTTTGAATTAATAGCTTTCAGCATTTAACCACATCTCTAATGCTTCCAAACATTTTGAGTCAGCTTGACTCAGGGCTAGCATTTCTGGAAAGCAGGTCACAGGTTCAACTGACTTCATGGCAGTACTGAGGGAGTGCTACATTGCCTTTGGGATGACAAATATTCCCGTCCCCCACTCCCCATTCATTGTCAGGATGTGGGCATTCATGTCAAAACTGGCACTGATTAACTGACTGAGTTTCCTGGCGTGGATTGAGGAGGGGTTTTGCGAAGTCACTTCAAGCAGCAGTTAAGAGCCAACCACATTGGCTTGGGACTGGAGTCACATTAACCAGCCTGAGCAAGAATGGTGACCCAGAAGATCAAAAGTGAGCCAGTTGTGGTTTTACAACAAATCAGAATCTTTGCAGTCACTTTTATTCATAGCAGCACAGTAGCAGAGTGGTTAGCACTGCTGCCTCACAGCACTAGGGACCCAGGTTCAATTCCTGGCTTGGGTCACCGTCTGTGCGGAGTCTGCACGTTCTCCCCATATCTGCGTGGGTTTCCTCTGGGTGCTTCCCAGTCCAAAATTGTACAGGTTAGGTTGTTTGGCCATGTTTAATTGTTCCTTAGTGTCAGGGGATTAATAGGGTAAACGTGTGGGGTTATGCGGATAGGCCCTGGGTGGAATTGTTGTCGATGCCAGCTTGATGGGCTGAATGGCCTCCTTCTGCACTGTAGGAATTCTATTCTATAATATTTTTAAAAACTGAATTCAGTGCTGAAACCTGCATTCAGATTTCTGCATTTCTAGTCCAGGGCTTCAGCTGAGCTGTTTAACTGAAACCCTGTCAGTAATCTCATCATAAAAAGGTCCTATGGTATTACCTGGAAGAAAAGCAGCTACCCAATGTTCATGCCTCCGCTAACATCGTTAAAACAAATGATCTGGTCACTTGACTCACTGCCAACTGTGGGATCTTGCTCTGTACAGACCATCTTTCATGTATCTGACATTAGATTATAACTAGGAGTAGCCATTTGGCCCAACAAGCCAACTGTGGGATCTTGCTCTGTATCAATCGGCTTTCATATTTCTGACATTAGATCAAAGATAGAAGTAGCCATTCGGCCCGTCAAGCCCATTCAGTAAGATGGTGCTGATCTAAGTTTGACATTAACTCTATTTTCCAAACTGCCCCCCAACCCTGAACTCCTTGTAGATCAAACCTAACCTTGAATATATTCAATGATTTGGTCTCTATTCCAACAATGACACTCCAAAACTATTTCATTGGCTGCAGGGCACCTTTGGGATGTCCTTGGATGATGAAAAGCTCGAGTCATTCCTGTTGCTGGCTGTGCCTGCCACATGGCGGGCCCCCCACTGGGTTAATACCAGCAGCAGCAGAACGCTTAAGTGGGCACAAATTGGTGGTGGAGTGTCTATCCTGCACTGTCCCACCATGGAACTATTCAGGATGGAGGCAGGATCGTGATGGGGTTCAGTTCCCATCTGCCCACACCCTCGCCAGATTAAATGTCCCCTCCCCCACTAAACCCTCCATGGGGGAGGTTACAAGATTCTGTACCATATTTATTGTATCTGCCATTTATCAGCTTATTCTGATCACCTGTATGCACTGCCCCTGATGGTTCATTGTTCTCTCCAATGGAGACCATCAACCCCTGTTTTAGCGCCATTTGCAATTTCTGATATTGTGTCCGGCACAGTGGGTTAGCACTGCTGCCTCCCAGCGCCAGGGACCCAGGTTCAATTTCAGCCGTGGGTCACTGTCTGTGTGGAGTCTGCACATTCTCCCCGTGTGTGCATGGGTTTCCTCGGGGTGCTCCAGTTTCTTCCCACAGTCCAAAGACGTGCGGGTTAGGTGGATTGAGCATGGTAAAATGCAGCGGAGGAGAGAAACGTGGGATGCTTTTATAGAGAGTCAGTACAGACTTGATGGGTCGGATGGCCTCTTTCTGCGCTGTAGGGATCTACGATTCTATGGACACCTTTTCTTTATTAACAAAAGCAGTGGTTCCAACAGTGATTGCTTCAGAAGAATACACTTATTAACCACATTATGCCCTTTAACATACATCCCACTTATTCATAGGCTGTGGGCACCACTGGCAAAGCCAGGATTTATTGCCCATCCATGGCTGCCAATGAGAAGCGGGTCCTTGTGGTGACAATACTCCCACAGTGACTTTCTTTATTTATTAGTCACAAGTAGGCTTACATTAACACTGCAATGAAGTTACTGCGAAAACCCCCTAGTCGCCACACTCTGGTGCCTGTTCGGGTACACTGAGGGAGAATTCAGCATGGCCAATGCACCTAATCAGCACGTCTTTCGGACTGTGGGAGGAAACCAGAGGACCTAGAGGAAACCCACGCAGACACGGGGAGAATGTGCAGATTCCACACAGACAGTGACCCAAGCTGGTAATCGAACCCAGGTCCTTGGCACTGTGAGGCAGCAGTGCTAACCACTGTGCCACCGTGCCTCCCTAATCTGTAGCAGGCTTGGTCCAAACGAGTGGCTTGTTAGACCAGTTCAAAGGGCAGTAAAGGTTCAACCACACTGCGGGGGGTCTGGACTCACATTGGTCAAACAGGATTAGGATGTTAGATTTCCTTCCTTAAAAGCCATTAGCTAATCTGATGAGCTTTTAATGGCAGCCCCACAGTTACATGGTCATTATTGCTGATGCCAGCTTTTTATTCCAGATGTTGAAACAAAATTTAATTTACTGAATGGAAATGAATTGAACATGTCTCCGGGTCATCAGTCCTTGGATAACTATTCTGGCGATATACGCTCCTAAATCATGTAAATAACTTGTTCTCATTTCATCCACAATCTTACACATACTTATGCTTCTATCACACTTGGCAGATATAACTTGTCCTTTTTAATTCTGTGTTGGCTGTCTTAAATTAGCCCATTATTTTTCCCAGCTAGGTGTGTATTTGACTCTTAATGGCTCTTTATCCAGTGTGGCCATTATTCTGACTGCTTCATTGTTACAGTTTAAAATGGGACCATTACACTGCCAGCTTTCGAGCCAAACTTCCACATCCAAAGACATTTGAGAGATTGTGCTATTTTCTCTCTCATTTGCTGCCATCAGGGCTGCTGCCTTTCCACTTCCAAATCCACCAGTCCTTCACTATCCAACTGGAGGAAACTTTCTATCTAAATTTGGTATCACAATTGCTGGTGCGATCCTCCCGTGCTGGACAACTGAATGGCCCAGACGGCGATGATGTTTGGATATGTGCAGCATTAACAGCCAAATATCAGCCAGCAATTCAACTGCATGAAGCATCACAGGCCAAGCCCAGCCCAGCCCACCCTCTGCTACTCGACAATGCGCACACTAATCACTCGGAACTCTGGTCATTTTTTGCCTTCCCCATTCTCTTCCCTGTCCCGAGCTCAGGAATCCCGAGACCTCTTACAGCACAGACCACAAATCAAACTCCAGACTCAGTCTGCATGCCTTGGCTACTCACTGCCTTAGCCAGCTGCTCCATACTTAGTGAATGGTGCTTTATGCCAGTTGAACACACACACACACTGCTGTTATTACTCAGGCCTGCATTTGGTTTACTAACTCTCGTTCTTCTACTTGATTCACTTGGCCAAACCAGTTTCAGTAATCAGTTACTTGTACAATTTATACTTGTTTATATCCCATTTAAACAAAAACACACATTAGCAATTCTATGAATATAAAAAAAGGGCAGAAGGAGGCCATTCAGCCCATCAAATCCATACCGATAGAGCATTTTACCCTAGCCCTATCCCAGTAACCCCATACGTTTATCCTGCTAATCCCCCTAAATTGCACATCTTGGGACACTAAGGGGCAATTTAGCATGGTCAATCCACCTAAGCTACACATCGTGGGACACTACGGAGCATTTTAACATGACCAAGCCATAACCTGCACATCTTTGGGTTGTGGGAGGAAACCGGAGCACTCGGAGGAAACCCACGCAGACACAGGGAGAACGTGCAGTCTCCACACAAACAGTGACCCAAGGCTAGGACTGAACCTGGATCCCTGGCGCTGTGAGGCAGCAGTGAGAACCCACTGTGCCACCACACAGCCAGCACATGTGAATGGCACATTTACCATCAGTAGATTTGGAAGTGTGGTGGGTTACGTTCTCACCTCTGATTGTGACAGATCCCGTTTCTTCCGAATGGTGTAGATTAAACGCGGTTTCACTACTTCATATTTCTCCACTCCGGGAAGTGGTTTAGACCCGGGGGAAGCGCCAGCTGCTGCATCAAGAAAGCCAGCAGGTTAGGAACAACCACACAACTTGGGTCATTTCAAATAATTAATAACACTGGCATAACTTGCATTGAAAAGCACAGGCGTCACATTATAATTTAACAACAGATCTGTCAACCAGCAGAGTTTATTTAACAATTAAAATCAGGGCTGGAAATGTGTATCTCTCATTACAGCCTATAGATTTAAAACTATAATATTCTGAAACAAAATATAAGCAAACAGTTTTATTTTTAATATTAACTTTCCCATCTTCCCAGAAAGTTTGGAACATTTTAAGCATTTTTAACATATATACCAGAGGGATATTTAATAGGGAGATACTAAAAATAGTTTTAAAAATACTTTTGCCAAGAGTGTGTTTAAAATTCTAATAGTTTTGCTCTTGACATTAGATGTAAACAGATTAATAATCAGGATAGATTGGGAGGAATCCGAGGATAAAAGGATGAAGTCAGGGATTTGTCTTCTCAATTCTATCGACCAAATGGTAAATTAATTAGGAAAGTTAAGCTCAATACAGTACACTCAGGAAGAACGAGGGGATTTAAACTTACCACATGTCATGCCTGCAATAAGTAACCCAATTGTAACAGAAGTCCAGTGCATTCTGCCCTAGAGCAAAAGGGGGGATTCACAACGGCCACTATCCTCAATAATGAATGAGGTCCAGTACATGATACAATCTAGCACACTCAGAATGACTCACAGCCGCAAACTCCGCCTGGCTGTTACCGCTATTGGATTGTACAGACTCCAGCCAATCTGCAAGAACACCAATCAATTAGTCACAAACTAGGTGGAAGTGCAGAGTTACAACTGCGTGTGGCTCAACTCCCTTCTCAGAGATCCCCTGTCTGCATCCCCTCTTCTGAATTACTGCACCTCTCCAATTATTCTCCTCACTGGTCTTTTTTATTACAGCATGCTTTGAACTGGGAGGGCAGTCACTGGAGAAAGAGGGAGGGGATTGCAATGCCTGGGGTGCTGAATTGGACTGGGAGGATTGCTGTAATTCAGCCAGGTTAGATTTGGAGGGTAGGGTGTATAGCCCAAAAGGGTGAGTCAGGAATGAGACACCAGCAACAGGACCCGGACCCGCACCCTTTCCGGAAAAGCTAAGCAGTCCCAGTGTGGGGAATGTCAAAGTAATAGAAAATTTCTGTCCACTCCTGATCAAATACTTCAGAGTCGGGTAACGCATTCACAATCTTCCCACCGGCAAACCGACTCGCAGTCCTGATTATTTAGAATGATAGGTTTGCATTTTACACAAGATTGCTTTCACAGTGAGACAAGCACTTGCCCCAGAACGTAAAAAGTTTAACCAAAAAAAAGCTTTTTTTTAAAGGGAGAAAAAGCTCTCCTGGTGTTTCCATTCAGATTAGAAAGTGTGAGAGACGCAGCACATTATCCACAGGGTGCTACAGATTCAGAGTCCCCAGTTCTAAAAACTCTCAGGTTCCCTGGATTGTAACTTCTCCCAGGTTGTGAGCAAAATGTTCTCTGCTGACTCTCAGCACCTCCTAGTGGTGTGAGTTAGTGGACAATACTGGAGAATAGTTTTGCTGTGATGCAGCTTGAGGGCCGGTCACCTCCAGCACGGATAGGGCAAAGAGGCAGGCCACACAGTCACCCCACCCAGAGCAGGGATCGAACCCCCTGCTGTTGGCACCAGTCTAATCCATGCCCTCAGACCCCCGCAGCTGTTTTACCCCTTGAGCTGTAAATGGTGATGGTGGAAGTTACTGAGAAAATCTCCTAGTCACCACCCTCCTGTTCAGGTACACTGAGGGAGAATTTAGCACAGCCAATTTAGCACCAGCACATCTTTTGGATTGTGGGAGGAAACAGACCACCCAGAGGTGGAGAGAACACGCAGACTCCACACAGACAGTGACCCAAGCTGGGAATCGAACCCTGGTGCTGTGAGCAGTGAGTGCTAACCATTAGCAGTGCTAAAATAAGGACAGAGGATGATAGAAAAACACAATGGCCAGAATTTTACTGTCCCGCCTGCCATGGGAATCGGAGCGGGCAAGGGGCAGACCACGGAAAGGTTCACTGACCTTGGGCGGGATTTTCCGGTTTCGGGACGAGCAAGGCCATAAATTCCCGCCCTGTGGGCTGTCGGGCAAATCTGTGGAGAGAGAAACAGTTAACATTTCGAGTCCAGGATGACCCTTCTTCAGATACTCAGTTTTCTGGACTTAACATTGAGTCCAACAATTTCAGAACATGAACCCTCTGCTCTATCTTGACCCCCTTTTCCAATCCCTTCTTTTAGGTACCAAAGCTACCCACCCATCCCCACCCACACCCCCTTCCCCACCGTCACTGGGCCATCTGTCATTGTTCTTAAGTTTTGCTTTTAGTTTTACAAAGTGCTGACCTTTGTTCCTTTACCTTCATAGTTAAGAAGTCTCACAACACCAAGTTAAAATGCCAGGATGTGGTGTTTGCTGTAGAGCTGGTGTATGAGGTGGTTAAGGTGGTTTTACCTTCATGTCATTATCAACACCTCCTTCAAACTTTAACGGTTAACACTCTATTTGTCTTGTGCCCGTAACATACTCATCAAAACTCTCCTAGTTCCCCACACTGTTCCACCCTCTCTATCCCCTCTTAAACAAAATTAAATTCATCACTCCCCACCCCCCCATAACTCTGAAGAAAAGTCATACAGACTTGAAACATTAACTCTATTTCTCTCTCCACAGACACTGTTGGACCTGCTGAGTTTATCCTGTGTTCACTGTTTTAATTTAGTAACTCTGCCTTGGCAAGTGATGTTACCAGCCGCAAATGGCCAATCAGAAGAACAAAGTCTTGGAAAGAATATCTGCAGTAAAGAATATCTCTACTGAAGACTACTGATTAATTATTTGACTTAATCAAAGGATAATCACACTTCGTTTTACAAGATCTATCAAGTTTTAAATATTCAGTCCATGCGTAATACAGATTCCTTTAAAACCATGATGTGGAGATGCTGGTGTTGGACTGGGTTAGGCACAGTAAGAAGTCTCATAGAATCATAGAACCCTACAGTGCAGGAAGAGGCCCTTCAGCCCATCGAGTCTGCACCGAACACAATCCCACCCCAGATTAAATTCCAACAGGTTTATTTGGAATCACGAGCTTTTGGAGCACTGCTCCTTCATCAGGTAAGTGAGGGAGCAGCATCTCAAAAGCTTGTGTTTCCAAATAAACGTGTTGGTCTTTAGCCTGATGTTGTGAGACTTCTTACTGTCCTTTAAAACAAAGAGTAAAGCAAAAACAAAATGCAAAAATATAAAATTGCAAATATTAGAGGCTTTCTCTCCTTCTGTGCTTAAACAAGTTTATGACTATCTGTTCTACTTCCCTAAATTGACAATATGGGTGGGATTTTATAGCCTTGTTCATCATGAAATCCGTAAAATCTCACCGAGGTCACTGGATCTTCCCATTGTCCACCCCTCGCCCCTTCTGATTCCCAGGGCAGCCAGGACGGCAAAAATCTGGCAAATGATTCTTTCCCTGCACTTAGTGAAAGAATGGTTTGAACTTCCTCTGCAAGGGTATCATTCCAACAGGAAGGCTAATGACTCCTGCAGTGTTATATCTTTCTTACACTTAGATTCAAGGATCACATATAAGGAACAGTGACCTGGCCGAAATTCTGATAGAGTGTTATCGGCTGTGGAAGTGTACTCTATATCAGTCGACTCTTTCAGGACCAGAAAATTGTGCATCATTTGAAAAAGAAACATTTGTTGTATTTTCTTTGTGGAATTGAAACTAGGCCTATTAACTGTCGGCTTCTGACAGGATTTCCTCTGTCACTGAACCTAGGTTTCAGCAAACACACTAATCGAAGGACATGACAGCTTCAGTAATTGCCATTTCCCAGGAAGGGAGTGATTGACATGGTAATTACACCGGATCTGGTCACACACCCCAGGCATTACGAACGCAATGTGAGCCGATTGAAGACCCACCCAGGAAGGAAGGCAGAGGGACTGTGCTTACGCAGATCAATTTATGTACACGTGATATTGGAGAATACTCCAGGTTTTGGGAAATCTGTGCAGTGTCCCCTGGTATCATAACACGATTTGTCATAAAGCATTCCGTATTACCAAATGGATCATGTTTCTGAGACACTGGTCTAGTTATTATCAAATGTCTAATAGCCCTGCATATTGTGCACACTGCCAGGGTTCATGTTTAAAGTACTTTGAACCAAAAACAGTGACATGAAGATATAACAAGGTCGCTAAGTGTACAGATGAGCCCTATATTTGATCAGAATGAGTGAACACAGATTGGATGATGGATCCCCTTAACCCTCTCAGTTAATATCAGTCATATTAAAAATCATCTTTCCCATTGTCTTTCTAGTAGCTGTGCGGTAACAGGGGGTACATATTGGAATCGTAAAGACCTACCTCACAGAAAGAGGCCACACAGCCCTCTGTGTTCGGACAGCCTGATAAATGATCCACGCAGACTCACCCCACTTTCCAGCATTCGGTACTTGCACAGTGCACAGTGGTTAGCATTGCTGCCTCACACTGCCAGGGACCCAGGTTCAATTCCTGGCTGGGGTGACTGTCTGTGTGGAGTCTGCATGTTCTTCCCGTGTCTGTGTGGGTTTCCTCCCACAGTCCAAAGATGTGCAGGTTAGGTAGATTGGCCATTTTAAATTGCCTCTTAGCGTCCTGAGATATGTAGGTTAGGTGGATTGGCTGTATTAAATTGCCCCTTAGCGTCCTGAGATTTGTAGGTTAGGTGGATTGGCTGTATTAAATTGCCCCTTAGCGTCCTGAGATTTGTAGGTTAGGTGGATTGGCCATGTTAAATTGCCCCTTAGCGTCCTGAGATATGTAGGTTAGGTGGATTGGCTGTATTAAATTGCCCCTTAGTGTTCTGAGATATGTAGGTTAGGTGGATTTGCAGGGTAAATGCATTGGGTTGCGGGGATAGAGTGGAGATGGGCCTGGGTAAGACGCTAAGTCAGAGAGTCGGTGCAGAAATACTGGGCTGAATGGCCTCCTTCTGCGCTATGCGAATTCTATGATCCCAAGTTACGGCACTTAAAGTGTATATCCAACACCTTTTTGCCTCTGACTCTTTCAGGCAGTGAGTTTCAGTTCTCCCCCCAGCCCCTCCACCTCAAACCCTCTGCCTTGTAAAAATGATTTCCTCATGTCCCCTCTAATCCTCCAGCCAATCCCCTTGAATCCACGCCTCAGAGTTAGTGACTTCTCTGCTAATAGATTCTCTGCTCTATCCAGGATCTGCACAACCGTCTCCAGCTGTAGATTTTAATTTTATTATGTTTTCCACCTCTGGGCAAATTTTATTCAACCAAAGCAGACAGATTTCTATCTCCATGGCCAGTTGTTTAATACAACACAATATGCCTTCAAAGAACAAAGATAAAGACATTCTGTTAATTACGATTACAATCTTCCAGGTTTCCAATTCTTAATGTAGTGACGATAAGGTATTAGGTGTTAACTTTGTTTTAGAAAGGTGTTGGTTAGTGTTAGTCTTGTTGAAGGCAGGATTAAAAACCCAATGTCAAGAAGACTAAACCTCCCCATCCTGGAGGCAGGGGAGAAATGACTTGACTTGGAGATACTTTCCCAGCTGAAAGACAATTCGAGTCAAGGCTCATAGCATCATAGCATCCCTACAGTGAAGGAGGACCATTCGGCCCATCAGGTTTGCACCGACCACAATCCCACACATGCCCAATCCCTTTAACCCCACCCTACTATTCCCCCTGACACTATGGGTCAATTTAGTGTGGCCAATCTACCCAATCTGCACATCTTGGGACTGTGGGAGGAAACCAGAGCACCCAGAGGAAACCCACGCAGACACAGGGAGAACATGCAAACTCCACACAGTGACCCAAGGCTGGAATTGTATCCAGATCCCTGGCGCTGTGAGGCAGCAGTGCTAACCACTATATCACCCAATGTGTTATGAAATTTTCACTTACCTCATCAGAGAGGGCAAGGTTGGACACTCCATGACAAACTGGGGAGTTTCTGCGCCTGCATAGGACAGAAGTGAACAACACATGTGCAGATCATTGGACAAGGACCAGCCCAGGACACAAGTGCATGAAGAAAACCAGCGCATAAACCTGGTTCAGGTAACTGGGATCGAATTGCCATAGAGAACAAGTATTCCAGGCAGGGGACAGAAAGAGGTCCAAAAGAAGAGTCCTGGAGAGGGGATAAGGACAGGAAAATGTCCCAGTGAAGTTAAAAAAAAAGGAAAAGGGCTGTGATTAGCAAACTTTGAAGAGGCTGCTGGAGAAGCCCTAGTAATTGGAGAGCTTTCTGGAGACACTTGGAATTCGAAGAGGGCCCAGAAGAAGTCTTGGTGATGGGAGAAGGTTCTGGAGAAGCTCTGAAGATCCAAGAAAGCAGCAGAAAGTTGGTGACTCCATGCTGCTAGTTGTTGGGACAAAGATAAACCTTTGAAACTAGTGTTCTGCTTAGCATGGCCAAAGAGCTGAAATTGTGCTTGTGCATTGGTGCTCCAGTGAATCCAGAGGAACAGAATCTCAGAAAAGATTGAAATCCTGTAAGGTGGGCCATTGCTGATGTCATCTAAGTCGGTGCGACTTTGAGAGAATTCCAAGGTTAGATCAAAGGTGAAGACTGGAATCCTTTGTGAGAGAGACAGGAGTGATATTGATTGAATTACAGTGTTACTGATGACTGAGTGGGTTGTTGAGAAATCCATGGACTCTGTTTTGGTTTCATTTGGCATTTACAGTACAGTGTAGTGCATTCAACCACAGTTTGCCTGTTTTAACATACCTCATATTAACCCTGAAGTATCAGATGTATTATCTGACCTTGTAAAGTTTATTTTTATAGTTTTACTCACTGAGTAATGTCTTGAATCTCAACATTTGTCCAGCTGAAACAAAATATGATTGGTCCCAAACCAGAACTTACCAACAACTTGAGGATCTAGCCAAGGATCATAACAGATGAGGTAAAGTCACTTAATTTAAAAAGAAAATGCTTTCAGTGCAAGTTGAAATTATATTTTTGGCTAGAATAACTGATCTTGGGAAAATTATGACACAAAGCACTCTCGCAATGTGCAATGTTCAGAGTCAGCACTTACGTTACAAATCAAATGGAAGCTAGTCAAACTTTTGCAGCAGACACTTAAACTTAAGTTGAAATTAAAGTTTATTTATTAGGCGCAAGTAGGCTTACATTAACACTACAATGAAGTTACAGTGAAAATACCCTAGTCACCACAGTCTGGTGCCTGTTTGGGTACACTAAGGGAGAACTTAGCATGGCCAATGCACCTAACCAGGTAACTTTTGTACTGTGGGAGGAAACCGGTGCATTCAGAGGAAACCCACATGGACACAGGGAGAATGTACAGACTCTGCACAGCCAGTGACCCAAGGCTGAGAATCGAACCCAGGTCCCTGGCACTGTGAGACAGAAGTGCTAACCACTTGGCACCACAACAGTTCATCCAAAATATTAAAAAATCTCCTCCGCCCTGTCTCCAGTTTATCTGAAGCAGCTCGTTAGATGTACTAGGATGTCCAACTGGTTATGCTTTACATGGATTGGTAATGACCACTTGGAGAGTTACTGCTGGGCATTGTCCAGAGGGTTGCATTCAGTATCAAGTCAGGAGTGTTATGGAATACTGCCCACTTGCCTGGATGAGTGCAGCTTCAACAACACTCAAGAAGCTTCATACCATCCAGGACAAAGCAGCCCCGCTTGATTAAAACTACATCTACAAACATTCACTCCCTCCACCACCAACGCTCAGTAGCAACAGTGTGTACTATCTACAAGATTCACCAATTCACCAAGGATCCTTAGACAACACCTTCTGAACCCACAACCACTTCCATCTAGAAGGACAAGGGGCAGCAGATACATGGGAACACCACCCAAGTTCCCCTCCCAGCCACTCACTGTCCTGACTTGGAAATACATCGCTGTTCCTTCACAGTCACTGGGTCAAAATCCTGGAATTCCCTCCCTAACGGCATTGTGGGTCAACCCACAGCACGGGGACTGCAGCGATTCAAGAAAGCAGCTCACCACCACCTCCTCAAGGGGTAACTAGGGATGGGCAATAAATGCTGGCCCAGCCAGCAACACCCATGTCCCATGAATTAATAACAAGTATAGTGGCAATACCTTCTGAAGTGGACAGGGGTAATATTGTGAAACGAACATTGGAGAAACATGTCGGTTGTAATCATCAGGAACTTCAGCCTGAGTAACAACAAGTTTTTTTTTGACTTGGGTTCAGAAAGTGTTCAGTGATGAGAGATAGAAAACAGCTAAAGAATCTGATTGGGAAAAGTAGGTCATTTCTTATTAACTTTATACATGTTCTGAACTGGACATTTAATTAAATTACAATAGCAAATTATGCTTGGTTATTTACTTTAGCATTATAATTGTTACTACAAATAAGCATTGCAATTTTGTACATTTATTTATTCATTCGCTGCTGCATTCTTTGTGTAACTCTGCTTCAAATTGGAGATTCTCATTGGCTGGCTGATTACCTTAAATGGAAGAGTTCTGTACTGTAACTCATTGAATAGATGGCGCCATCACATGGACACAAAGAATATTGGTCTTTGTAGCTCCCCAGTTTTTATGTAGTGTATCTCAGACAATGTGCTTGGTGGTTCACGGGAAACAGTATGGTCTCTACTGCCAGCCAAAGCTCCCCTCAGTCTGGGAAAGGAGGTGAAAAGGTGAATAAAAGGGGGGGAAAAAAAATCACAAGCCAGGCTTCTGTCCTGATTGATATCCAATTTCCTGAACTCAAACAGCACTTACAAGCTTAAGGGGCTTGAGGATGCCCCTGTACAGCTGTTAGCACTGTTGCCCCATGGCGCCAGGGACCCAGGTTCAATTCCCGACTTGGGTCATTGTCTGCATGTTCTCCCCATGTCATTGTGGGTTTCCTCCCAGTCGGAAAGAAGTGCAGGTTAGGTGCGTTGGCCATGCTAAATTCTCCCTCAGTGTACCTGAGCAGGCACCAGAGTGTGGCAACTAGGAGATTTTCACAGTAACTTCATTGTAGTGTTAATGTAAGCCAACTTGTGACACTAATAAATAAGTTTCAGTTTATTCTGGTACAAGAACGTACACCTTGATGACAACCTTGTGAGCACACGTGATTGTGTAACCCTAATGAGATTCCATGTCTTCAGCAGACTCCCTTATTAGCAACTTTCACTTGTTGCGTTTGAAAATCAAAGCATTGCCGGAAAAGCAGGCAATACTAAGTCAGCCGCAGCTGGACGAGGGGAAAATGAAACCTGGTACAAGTTTCAGTGAACGGAGCAGCAGCTTACTCAGTGAAGGAAGGGTCGTTGAAGTTTTGATACAAGTGAAGTAAATGACGGTTCACTTTGCTGTTGTAATGCGGATATATGATTTTTCATTTCAAATCAGAAAGACTGATCATTCATGATTGCTAAATTGTAGAAACCTAAATGTTTCAAAGGGATGTTCAATGTAGTATTGAGGCATTAGGGAAGGTTACATTCTGACATACTGTGAGGCTCACCTTCTTGTCAGTTCTGCTAGGTGCTAATTATTCTGAACAGTTGTGCAAGATTTCTTTAAGTGGGGAGGGGCAGGTTTCTTATAGTATGATCCCAATTCTGATATTCCCGTTTATTAAGTGGGAGCAGGAAAAGATTCAACCAACTAGTCAGCAGCACCTACCTTTTCTCCAGATTTTGCTTCAAGATCTCCTGCTGAGTGTGTGGCTTCAACAGGCAGGTAAAATTCATAGAAACACGGAATCCCACAGTGTAGAGGGAGGCCATCTGGCCCATTGAGTCTGCACCGAGCACAATCACAGGTTCTATCCCCATAGCCCCATGCACTTACCCTAGCAAGATCCCTGACACTATGAGGCAATTTAGCATGGCCAATCCACCTAACCCAGCACGTCTTTGGGAGGAAACAGGAGTGCCCAGAGGAAACCCACGCAGGCATGGGGAGAATGTGAAAACTCCACACAGATAGCTGGGAATCAAACAGGTCCCTGGCACTGTAAGGCAGCAGTGCTAACCACTGTGCCACCCTTAACTCACCTTAATTCACCAACGGACAACTGTAACGGCATGGAAATTAACAGGCCTTCAAGAACCGTGTGAAAGCAGAGCTGTGGAAGCCTCCAATCAAAGCTTGTGCCTGGGTTTGAATCTCATTTATACAAATATGAAAAGCTTCCTTTATTTGACAACTGAAGTTCGGTTGCTGGGCGTCTGTGCACTTCAGTCAAAGCCAGGACAAAGATAAAGCACAATTCAGACGTGTTTCATATTGAAAATTTATTACAGACTGTTTAATCAGGTATACTAAATAGAATAAAAATTGAAGTGCAGGGTGTAGATAAAGTGAAATGATTGAAGGCACTATGACTTTAAAATAAAAATCTGAAATTCTCAGCTCTTGAAAAAACATACCACCCCATTTACACATTCCTGCACTCAACGTAACACTTCAAAATTTCAAAACATTGCCCTTACATTCTTCTCTCTTGCCTGCTTTCCATTTCAATCCTCTCTTACTGAGAAAACACACAATGTTACAGCCCACTTTTGCAGCTGGGATCACAGCAGATTCACACTCAGTTGCTGCTTACAGTAAGTCGTCTCACACCAGGTGTCAGTCCAACAGATTTATATGAAATCATGAGCTTTTGGAGCACTGCTCCTTCATCGGCTGAAGGAGGGGCACTCTGAAAGCTCGTGATTCCATATAAACTTGTTGGACTGTAACCTGGTGCTGTGCTCACCCCAGTTCAATGCCGGCATCTCCACATCATGGCTGCTTACAGTGAAGGCGTGGCTTCCATTTAGCTGACTCCCCCCCCCTGCCTTTTGCTTCCTTTCTCACAATTGCGTGGCACCTATCTGAGAATAGCAACATATTGATGAGAAGGGGGACAAGCAGGAAGAGGAGACAGACTGCTTTGGGTACAAATCTCCTTTGGGGAGCTGGGGGTGGGGGGGTTGGGCTAGAACTCACACCAGCCCTTATTCACTCAGCAATATCGAACAGAAAAATAACTCCATTTTCCTTTTTTTGTCCTGACAGCTAGTTGCAAACTAACAAAATATTAACAAATGGATCTTATTCACAAAAGCCTCAAAATAATCTAATTACATATCTGAAAACTTAGATTGCAGAGTATGGATTTCTAGTTATTACACACTTATATACCAGTTTTGTTTTGGAGCCATTGGTCATTATGATGGTACGTCTACAATAACCAAGTCTAGTATTTTATTGAGCAGGTATAGTTGCTCTTGTAACAATTCCTTGCGGACCTTGTGGTTTACTTCTTTCTGCAGACATGTGTTCAAGGCGCTCAGTGTAGAATCCGTTAAAATCTAACCTGCAACCGAAAAGAAACACAAAGAAGTAGTTAAACAGATAAAATTGTCCATTCTGAAGTTTGAAATTTATTTAGTCGTGCCACAAGTAGGCTTACATTAACACAGCAATGAAGTTACTGTGAAAATCCTCTAGTTTCCACACTCTGGTGCCTGTTCGGGTACACTGAGGGAGAATTTAGCACGGTCAACTCACCTAACCAACACGCCTTTCAGATTGTGGGAGGGAACCCATGCAGACACGGGGAGAACATGTAGACACCACACAGACAGTGACCTAAGCCAGGAATCGAACCCGGGCCCCTGGCGCTGTGAGGCAGCAGTGCTAACCAGCACTGCCCTGAACAAATGCATTCCAGAATTGCAGGCATGATCATGAGAAACTCCTGTCTGTCCCATACATTCTGAATGGTGTGTAGTCATGTTGAAGCATTCATCAAATCAGTCCAAAATAACTGGATCGAGGTGGCACATTCACTCTGCCATTGTTCACACTTGCAGCCTGAGTTTCAGGGATTCAAAGCCCCACATTACCCCTCACCAGAGACTGTGAGTTATTCATTCTAAACTCTGCCACTAGATGGAAGACTGTGCTTGCCAGGGCATTGTGTGTGTGTGTGTAGGAAGCAAATTGCTGGTCTCATTACAATAGTCCCTTTTGTCCATATTTTGTTGTACCGCTGCTGTTAGAAATAAGGAGATTCCTGCAGAGCATATAAATACCTTCCTTCTAGCCAATAAATAAAGACTACATGCTAGCAAACACACCCGCCAGGAAAACAGGAAGGAAAGCTGGCCGAGTTCAAGGGCAATTTTCAAAATAATTAAACTGAAGATGTGCTTTGCTAATTTATCTTCCAAGCCCCCAGAATACATGCCAGTCACTTTGAAGAACCAACATGGTTTTCCCAAATTGCCAAGCCCGGCTTCCCAATCACTGGTTGCAGATATTAAGCCCAGTGGGCAGGGTTTTCCGGCTGCGCTCACACCAAGGCCGGAAAATCCCACCCAAGGCCAATGGATCTTTGCGTGGTCCGTGTTCCATAGCGGGCAGGATGGGAAAATTCCATCCTGTACCTACCACGTGCTGGGAATTCCCCTGGGAGTTCTCCAGATTAGCCTGAGTAGGGTAAACCGTGTAAACAGGGAAATTACCATTCCTCTGCCAAAGTTATGAAGCTAATCCAGAATTTACCCCAAAGGAAATATCCAGCGTCACTTCAGATGTGATGAAGCCCTGTGTTTTCAAAGGTTTCTCTTTAATTCACGAGCATCATACACTGTGAATTATAATTCCAATTTCTCTGCTGTGACATGATTTACAAATGGATGATACGATGTTGAGTTAAATCCAACTGGCCATTCCCAGGTTCCATTAACATTGGTCTCGTCCAATAATTAAAGCTTTTAAAGTTTATTTATTAGTGTCACAAGTAGGCTTACATTAATATCGCAGTAAAGTTACTGTGAAAATCTCCTAGTCACCACACTCTGGCACCTGCTTGGATATGCCGAGGGAGAATTTAGCACGGCCAATCCACCTAAACAGCACGTCTTTTGGAGAAAACTGAAGCACCCGGAGGAAACCCATGCAGACACAGGGAGAACATGCAAACTCTGCACAGTCACCCAGGCTGGAATTGAACTGGTGTCCGTGGTGCTGTGAGGCAGCAATGTTATCCACTGTGTCACCATGTTGCCCACAAAAGGAAGATTTTAGCTGACAGCCATTCTGGAGATAACTAGTGGGCATCATCAGAGCTGAAGAACATTGGGAAAAGAGAACAAAGCAGTGGGTAAAATTATGTTTAAATTCTGCTTACACCTCACACAGGAAGAATTAATATATTGATCAAAAGCCTTGTCTGAGTTCTGCCACCAGTCTGAGACACACAAATGCAGGGCAAAGTATTTAGCAATTAAAAGGAGCGATTAGGAAAAATAATCAATTTCCAAAGAGTTGTTAGAATGCAAATACCCTGGCACAATTGAAGCACAGGCCATGAATTAATTTAACAGGTATCTGCACCTTGGCTTAAAATGATTATAAAAAATAATCCGTGTGTGAGAAGGGGGCTGGGGTTAGCCCAGGCAGTTTATATTCAGAAGAATGATTAGTTTCTCTGCTGTCCACTTTCTACGATTTCATCAATGCCCAAGCTGGAAAGGAAGGAATTATGATGTTCAGAAAATAAAAACCTAAATAAAATGATTAGTCAGAAATGTACACATATCAAATATTGGCTTGTGACACCAAACGGTTGTTGTCACTTGCTGACTTTTTTTTACTCATTCATGGGAGTTTTTGGCTGGCATTTATTTATTGCCCAGGGCTGGTTGAGACTGACTGCAACTTCTGTCCCTGTAGTGAGTGTGCAGAATAATCAATCCAAAATGACTTCAGCACCAACAGCAGGGTAATTTTCAAATGCTGTGTATGGACAGGGTACCAAGACAATAACCTACCTGTATATTATATTGATCATACTGTGCTCGCAGTCATTTGTACTCGAAATGCTTAATCTGTCCAGCAGGTCAAGCAGATTGGAAGAGAAATTGTTGTCGAACGTGTTGATTGTACTCTCAAACCCAGATGTTGAATGCAGTGCGTCCGCATGCTCTGCGACAAACTGCAAAAACAGACTAGCCTTAGAAACCCATCTGAACAACAAGAATCCCTACAGTGCAGCCGGAGGCCATTCAACCCATTGAGTCTGCACCTGACAACAATCCCACCCAGGCCCTATCCCCATAACCTCATGCACTTACCCTAGCTAGCCCCCTTGACACTAAGGGGCAATTTAGCAAGGTCAATCCACCTAACCAGCACATCTTTCAGACTTTGGAGGAAACCGGAGCACCCGGAGGAAATTCACGCAGAAACGGTGAACGTGCAGACTCCAGTGACCCAAACTGGGAATCGAACCCAGGTCCCTGCCACTGTGAGGCAGTAGCGCTAACCACTGTGCCACCGCAGTTTATTATGAGGAGCTTACCTGACAATCAAACATTACTTTCTTGATTTCTTAATCGGATGTGACTACAAACAACGTGGGTGCAATTTAAAAACTACAGAGTTTTATATTTTAAATTCAATGTTGGACCATTAGAAAAATATATAATTTTTGCTTCCAGTGTCTGCAGCAAGCACTCAGACACACAGGTGAAACTCTACAGTCTCCTCCCACCCCACCACCCTCCGTGTGTACCAATCCTAGACTTACATCTACTTGTATCAGTGTGAATTTTTTTATTTTCTACACCAGCCATCCAGTGACATTGCCAACTCATTGCTAGCAGTTTGCACTGAAGACAGAGGGCTGTAGTTGCCAAATTAATTTGATGAAGAGCAACTTCATTCTAGACAGGTTGGATTTAAGTTGTGGTTCCCAAGGACAAAGGGGCCGTGTTCTTCTGAAAACATAGCAATAAACTACAAGGAACTCAATTTTACAAAGTTACTGCATTTTCAGTGTAAAATATTTGTTGTCAGTATGGCAGCAAGGTCAGCCCGCTGCCAAGAAGAAAACAGTGTTAGACAGAACAGTTACCTTTTTGGTTAGCCTCTTCTTCTCAGTTTCTTCGGTTCGCTCTGACTGAGTTGGTGGACCCTTCATTGTACCATGTTCCAATGTCAAACGTGTCATCTCACTGTCAATTTTTATGCTTTGCGTAAACCTCTGAGAATATAATGAAGAATTTGAAGCTTACAATTCTTCAAACAAATCAAAAGGTCGTGATGGAGGCAACAGAGGGCAACTATTTGGGCAGGCAACAATTCTAGTCCCATAAGTAGTTTGGCTGGGAAGGTTATGACGCAGTGGTATTATCACTGGACTAGTACATCTTGAGACCCAGGCTAATGTTCTGGGGACCTGGGTTCAAATCCCACCACGGGCAGATGGCGAAATTTGAATTTGATAAAAATCTGAACACTTTTGCTTTACTCATGACCAAAGTTAACATCGAAGCATACGAGATAGGAGCAGGAGAAGGCCATTTGGCCCTTTGAGCCTGCTCCATCATTCATTACGATCATGGCTGATCATTCAACTCAATAGCCTAATCTTGTTTTCTCCCGAAGTGCCATATCTAACCGCCTCTTAAATACAAGAATTGAATACATGCCTTCAATACAATTAAGGTATGTAACATGTGTATTCAACATTTGATCCATTTTAGTTTAGTTAGAGCTGTGGAAACGAACTGTGGAGGAGGGAACCGAGTGCATGGTGTCGAAATTTGCTGATGACACCAAGATTGGTGGAACGGCAAATTGTGTGGAGGGTGTGGAGAGTCTGCAGAAGGATCTAGATAGGCTGGGTGAATGGGCCAGGAAATGGCAAATGGAATTTAATGTTGGCAAGTGCGAGGTGGTCCACTTTGGCAGGAATAATGGTAGGAAGGACTATTACTTACGTGGCGAAAAACTGCAGCAGGCGACGGTGCAGAGGGACCTCAGGGTCCTTGTGCATGAGTCGCAAAAACCCAGTTTGCAGGTGCAGCAGGTGGTCAGGAAGGCGAATGGGATGCTGGCCTTCATAGCGAGGGGGATTGAATATAAAAGTAGGGAGGCCTTGCTGCGGCTGTATAGGGCATTGGTGAGGCCGCAGCTGGAGTACTGTGTGCAGTTTTGGTCGCCGTACTTACGCAAGGATATTTTGGCCTTGGAGGGAGTGCAGAGGAGGTTTACTAGGCTGATACCAGAGTTGAGGGGGTTGAGCTATGAGGAGAGGCTGAATAAACTAGGCATGTACTCGTTAGAGTTTAGAAGAATGAGGGGAGATCTCATTGTGACATATGATGAATGGGATGGATAGGATAGCGGTGGAGAGACTCTTCCCGCTCAGAAAGGACAGTAGGACTAGGGGGCACAGCCTCAAGATAAAGGGGGGGCGGTTTAGAATGGAGTTGAGGAGGAACTTCTTCACTCAAAGGGTGGTGAATCTCTGGAATTCTCTGCCCGTTGAGGTGGTGGAGGCTGCCTTGCTAAATATTTTTAAGACGCGGGTTGATGGGTTTTTGATAAGCGAGGGGATTAAGGGTTATGGGGAGAGGGCGGGAATGTGGAACTGAGCCACGACAGATCAGCCATGATCGTATTGAATGGCGGGGCAGGCTCGAAGGGCTAGATGGCCTACTCCTGCTCCTATTTCTTATATTCTTATGTTATGTTCTTATGAACTACATTTGATCTACTGATCCACTGATGCCGTGAACTGGAACCATGCATATGGAAAGAGCTGTTGGAAATAAGTTAGAAGGAAAGCGGCAGACTTTTTTCTTGTTTGAGTCAATGTTTTATTTCCAAATATAGCATTCATTTGTCCAAATTCTGAGAGAGTATTTGAGATTTTTTTTTAAAAGAATTAATTATTGCTAAATCTTGTGTTTCGTGAAAGCTCATCGCAGAGAGGCACACCGATGAGCCTAAACAGTTTGTTAATGTCTTCTCTCCATGAGAAAGAAGGGAAAGAAATCCTGCATTAAGTAGCCTTGCGTGACCTCGGGACATTTCAGCTGAGGAAGTACTTTTGAAAGGTAGGTCACTATTGAAATGTGGTAGACAATTTGCACATCGTAATTAGTACTGGTGATACTGCTTGAAAGATAAATGCTTCAAGCTAATTTATTAGTGTCACAAGTAGGCTTACATACATTAACATTGCAATAAAATTACCGTGAAAATCCCCTAGTCGCCAAACTCTGGTGCCTATTCGGGTCATGATGTGGAGATGCCGGCGTTGGACTGGGGTAAACACAGTAAGAAGTCTCACAACATCAGGTTAAAGTCCAACACATTTATTTGGTAGCAGGAGCCACTAGCTTTCACTAGCTTATCAGGTGACCTCACCTGACAAAGGAGCAGCAAGTGCTCTGAAAGCTCGTGGCTTCTGCTATCAAATAAACATGTTGGACTTTAACCTGGTGTTGTGAGACTTCTTACTGTGCCTATTCATGACACCTATTTGGGTACAGCGAGGGGAAATTTTAGCACGGCCAATCCACCTAACCAGCGCATTTTTTGGACTGTGGGAGGGAACCGGAGGAAACCCACGCAGACACAGGGAGAACGTGCAGATTCCACATAGACAGACAGTGACCCAGGCCAGAAATCAAATCTGGTTCCCTGGCGCTGTGAGGCAGCAGTGCTAGCCACTGTGCCAGTTGGCCAGGGTGCTTAAGTGAAGTCTCTGCTCTACTATGAGATTTGCCATGGAATGGCACCTTGCCTGGATTTCATCTCCGCCAGTATCACCTCAGTAGCTTGGAATGTCTTTTCTCTCCAAATTTGAAAATAATCAAGAGATGACTCTATTCAGCTGGTTAAGGGAATCCGATAACTGATATTTTGCAATAAAGCACAATGTGTTATTATTTGATATAATCTAACTTAGGCTGGATCAAATAGCCTCTTCAAAAGAAATTCAGTAATTGAAGACTGAAAGTTTGTAACCTTCTTCCTTGATGTATACAGGATATAGATGTCTAACCTTTAATCTGAAGGGATAAAAATATGTACATTTCCATTAGGCAAGAGCTAGACAGGTAATGTGCACATTTCTACCCTGTAATACCACAGCAGAATTGGAGCCACACTGTCACTGCAGGTGAATTAAATATTTGTCATCGACTTCTTTAAATGGTTTGTTTCTTTTAGGTAGAAAATGACAACTCAATAAAGGTCAAGATCATAGATGGGCTCCCAGATCTGAATTCAGCTCACTGCCAGCACTTGTGCCGTTTAATAAGGATCAGGGGACAGTACAGGTTATGCTACCAATGCATGGTAATTGGAATCACACTGATTGCAATTGAACTGTGTCCCCACTTTAACCCTTTCATTTCCAAACCTCTTTGTTAAACCTCAACAGCATAGAGTACCTACAGAAGGTACTAACAAGGGAGTCAGAGTGTATTGGGGGCAAGTGGGAATGAGGAGTTGAGGGCGCAATTAGATTACTGAATGGTGGAGCAGGCGTGAAGGGGCCGAATGGCCTCCTCCTGCTCCTAATTAATATGTTCCTAAAATCCTTCAGGTGGGGTTATTAAAGCTTTAAAAATCATAAGTTGGACTCCAATCCTGCCCACTATTTGGTTTAAGGGAGTAAGAAGTCTCGCAACACCAGGTTTAAGTCCGGCAGGACGAGGGACGGGCAACCAATCCACTCACTGGTAGGAGACGGATTGGCTGATTAAATATTTTCCGTGGCCTTGGACTGAATTTGCTCTGCTGGTTTAAGCCTGACCAGCCACTGTTCTGAGGACCGGGGAAAACAAACAGTGAAAGGGAGGCAAGGGCAGTTTCTGGTAAAATGCCAAAAAAGTGATCCCCAGTTTTCCCACTCCCCACTGATACCCTCAAGCCTCCTACCTCTCCCCACCCCCTATCCACAGCATCAGAATGTTCCCAACCAACTGAAGGCCAAGCCTGCCAGTTAATCATGCTAACTTCTAGGTAGGGGACCGATCAAAACAAACTCCGATCACTTTGCAGTCAAAACATTACAGCAAACACAGAGCACAAGCTACCAGGTTTCATGATAGAAACTCCACCTTTCCCACGTGTACAGGCTACCCTTACAGTTTTAGCTTAATGCAAACCGTCACTGGTATTGGCAGTCACAAGCAGCATGTCAGTTGATTTGCCCTTTAACTAGGATTGAGGAAGATAAATAAGGGTTGAAACGCAGGTACTCAAATATATAAAACAGAATAGAGGTGCTTACCTGCATACAGTTGGTAAACATGACACACACGGACATTAGTTTTGAGAAGATCTTCAGCAGCACTGTGTTGGTCAGCATACAATCCTTCATACAGTTGTCCAGGAAACTGGTATGATAGCTCAAAACCTCATCAATGTTGGATGCCTAAAGTATCAAACAATTGCAGAAATTATGAAAAGTATTGCTTCACCTCAGGAAACTTCACGTGTAAACTTCAGTTCAATACCCTGTGGCTGGATTTGTGCTGAACCTCACTCAATCTAAAAGTGCAAAACCTGTTGCTTGGATAATAAGAAATTTCATTTGGAGATACTGTGCAGGTAACTTCATACATTCTTAAATTTTATTTATTAGACGTGTACAAAGATTTTGTGTGTGTGGATCTCACCATTGTGCTGAACATTTTGAGGAAGCCTCACATTGACCAGGTGAATGGGTTTCTGAGAATTTTCTGTTGATGTAAGTGTCCATTCAGATTAACTACTGACGGCTGGTTTGGTAGAACCGAATTTCATCCCATCCCTCCACCCACCCCCATATCCATCAATGCTAATATTATTCAGCTCTCAAGCAAAGACAAATAAATTTGAGAGTCATAGCCAAGACTAATACCCAATCCATCATGCAAACCAACCTCCCATCCATTGACTCTGTCTATACTTCCCACTGCCTCGGAAAAGCAGCCAGCATAATCAAGGACCCCACGCACCATGAACACTCGCTGTTCGACCTTCTTCTGTTGTTTTGTCTGTATAGCGTGCAAGAAACAATGCTTTTCACTGTATACTAATACACGTGACAATAATAAATCAAGTTCTCATTATACAGATGGGACTGGAGACACTCTCTTGATGTGTTATTCATAGAATTTCAAACTTGGGACCATCATGGTCCATTTCAAAAGGACACTATTGAAAGGAAAACAATGTCATTTGCATCTTTATTAGATTATTCCTCCAGCAGAGTGCGAGGGTCTACCAAGTCAATAGCTACCCAGAGCAGGGTAATCAACATGGATGATCAATCTTTCAGAAGCTCATGACTGGGACATTATAAGCCACAAATCAAAAGCTAGATCCTGACACTAGATAAACATCCCTTTATGAAATGTAGGAAGGAGGCCACATAATCGAATAACCACTTTGAAATCTCTCTAAATGTTTGAGAACTTATAAGCAATCTGACGATTTAACTCCAACGTGCAACCATCTCCCAGCAGGACTCCAGGCTGACCAAGCAGGAAGCAACAAAGTCTTCTGGAAGCCTGTTTACCTGAAAACCACAGGCTGTAATCAGCCAAGCAGAACAACTCACTGTTATGCCGTCATCTTGAAGGGAATTCTATACAGCTACCTTTAATCAGGATTTCACCTGATCTGGGACTTCTTAGTGACGGCATCCTCTCTGGAAATCCGCGTGTGTGTAAAGTTGCAATCATCCCCTGTACGGGTTTGAATGTGCGAGTAAACTAAACCTCTGAGAATCGCAAGAGAGTTTGTTGAGAGTCTAGAAATTGACTACACAAAAGAGTTTTTGAATAAATGCCACAGCCTAATTTTAAAAGAAAAAAAACACTTCAGCGGTGAGAGAATAAAGGAGTTCAATTTTGCCTCCCCTCCCCCAATCTGTAACACTGACTAGTTGTTCCTGATGGAAGCCAATCAGACGTGCTCTCTGGGTATTTGCATATGCAGTTTTATGTTCAGTAGAACAGAGAAACTTTGATTTATTTTTGTCACATACATTAACATAGTGAAAAGTATTTTTTCTTGTGTACTATACAGACAAAACATACCGTTCATAGAGAAGAAAACGAGAGGGTGCAGAATGCAGTGTTACAGTCATAGCTAGAGTGATCACCTTAATGCAAGGTGAGTCCATTCGAAAGTCTGACAGCAGTAGGGAAGAAGCTGTTCTTGAGGCAGATGATATGTGACCTCAGACTTTTGTATCTTTTTCCCGACGGAATAAGGTGCAAGAGAGAATGTCCGGGGTGCGTGGGGTCCTTAATTATGCTGGCTGCTTTGCTGAGGCAGTGGGAAGAGTAGACAGAGTCAATGGATGGGAGGCTGGTTAAGTGGCTAAAGTGGGATCCTGGGCTTTCTAAGTGGAAACATTGAGTACAAAAGCAAGGACGTTATGATGAATCTTTATAGAGGTTCAGCCCTCATCTGGAATACTGAACATAGTTCTGGGCACCACACTATAGGGAAGATGTAAAGAATTTCAGGAGGATGCAGAGAAGATTTATGAAAATGGTTCCAGGGGTACGGGACTGCAGTTACGTGGATTGATGGGGGTTGTTCTCCCTTAAAGAGAAAGCTGAGAGGAGATGCAAAAATGTGTTCAAAATCATGAACACATGATTCCAGGGGGCCTGCAATACTCTGACAAGCAAGGTAGTTGAGGCAGATATGTTAGTAACATTTAAGACTTATCTGGATAGGCACATGAACAGGCAGAGAATAAAGGAATACATTCAGTCGGTCTAGATAGGACAATGTGATGGTGCAGGCTTGGTGCGCCTGTTCCTGTTCTTTTATGTAGGGGCTAAACAAAATAGGTTGAGAAAAACCGTTCTCATTGGCAGAAAGGTTGAGAACCACATGACAACTATTTAATGTGATTGACAAAAGGCAGAGGAAAAGGTATTTTTTAAGCAGTGAGTGGGATGCATAACCTGTCAGTGGGTGGTGGAAGCAGATTCAATGATAGCTTTATAAAGGGAGGTGGATAAGCATCTGAAGAGAAGAAATCTTCAGGGCTGTGATCAAAGGTGGGTGAATCAGAGCAGCTGAATTGTTTTTGCAGTGGACCAGCTCAGACATGATGGGCCGAATGGCCTCATGCTGTGCTGTAACCATTCTATGAATTGATTTATGCGTTTGGAGCAAATTGCATTTTTAAATCCTTTTACGGTGTGAACAGAAGAAAAACGATTGTGTACTTTTGGGCACCAACGGCCAATTTATTTTCTCCAATCTACCATGTATAAAATATCCTCTCCAGACATCGCACAAACACAGCAATCCCGTTGTCAGGTTTTGTGAGGGCGAACGATAAGCTGGGTTCCAGTCACCAACTAGAAGGGGCCAAAGTTAAGATGCCTAAAGCTACACAATGGAATCCATGGTTCTAAGCCACAATCCGGGAAGAAGTCACTTTGTTTTAACTGAACAAAACTACTCTGTTAAACATTGTAAAACTGGAGTTGAGCTTGCTGGAGGTTCAGTGATCTGCCGACTGTACGTACAAAATATCTTTAAACCCAAATTTTCTCATCCTTACCACAGCCCATAATTGGGCAATGACAAAAGAACTCCACAAACATAACAATCAAAAGCAATCATTTCAATGAGAAATTATTCAAGATATATCTCAATTCCAAATCCCTCCATTTATAAATATTGAGAATATGCACTGTAGCCATTATAACAAGAGCATAAATAACTCTGAAATCTTGTCCTGAAACACTTTAATGAGTAGCAGAAGACTACATGACAAAAATCTGGTTAGCGCACATTTTGATTTAATTATCTGTCTCTACAGTAATGTCTTCCACATTTAGGTTACGATTCCCAAGTTTTTTTTTCCATTATTGCCAAAAGGTTTACGTGAGGTTAGTAAGTAGAGAAAACAAAACATATTCGGAGTATTCATTAAAACTAAATGCTTTTAACAGCGGGTAATTTATATTTGCTTAATGTAATTTGGTTCATGATTATAACTGCAACGAAATGCTGAGTTAATCTTTTCCACATTGACCAAGTTTAAAAGCTGCACAGCACAGAGTACAGTAACAACTGTCCGGGAGACATAAAGCTTGGCAATATTTTTTATGTTAGAATAGTCTGAACAAAATGCTCGGCAAAAATGAGGTACCATTAGACTCCTGTAAATGGTTTTCCAGCTAATTTGAAGTTTTTCATTACTTACCGATTTTAGATTATTTTCCATAATGTGCCAATTCGGCTCCATAACCTCAAACATCATGTAATACTGAATGTTCTGCACAAAATTCAGCATTCGCTGCCTCAAAGTGAAAGCTGCAGCAAACCTATTGGATAAAGTAACACTGCTGGTGAATGTCAGGAGCCTGAACGATTAAAACTCCGTGGATAAAAGTTTCAGACCAGGAACAAAAAGGTGACAAGCTAAGAAGACAGCTTCCCTCCATATAAGTAAAGCTTACTTATTAGCCACAAGTAAGCTTGCATTAACATTGCAATGAAGTTAATGTGAAAGTCCCCGTTAAAATGTATCATTAATTTAAGGCGTTGTAAAATAACGTACAGTTGGCGTTCTAATCCATGCATTTAAAGTTAAAGTTTATTTATTAGTGTCACAAGTAGGCTTGCATTAACACCGCAATGAAGTTACTGCAAAAATCCCTAGTTGTCAAACTCCAACACCTGTTTGGGTACAAGGAGGGAGAATTTAGCATGGCCAATGCACCTAACCAGCACGTCTGTGGGAGGAAACTGGAGCACCCGGAGGAAACCCCTGCAGACATGGGGAGAACGTGAGACTCGGCACAGACAGTGACCCAAGACGGGAATTGAACCCAGGTCTCTGGTGCTGAGAGACAGCAGTTGCTAACCACTGTACCACCAGGCCACCCATACCTTCCCTGCACAATTTTATAACAATTTTTCTCTCCACTTAACATGGCTTTCCTACCCCAACCCACTGAACCTCCACCCCAAAATTCTCTTCCTCAAAAGTTCAGAGCCAAACATTCTTGTAAAGAAGTTACCAAAAATCACAGCCAAGTGGAATGAACCCTGGGTTCAGTGGTAGCATTGCTGCTCAAGTTAGAAGGTTATGGAAACGGCCCTCACCTCAGATTGTAGCAATGAGAAGCAGTGAGAACTCTGGGCCGGAATTCTCCCAACCCACCCACCACTGGAATTCCAGCAGGCGGGCGGGTGGGGTGGGGAGTGAACCACGTAAAGGACCACCAAAGTCGGGTGGGAATCTCCTGTTTTCAGGCAAATGCGGCCAGAGAATCCCATCACTGGTCTTCTCTAAATACCAGGCTAACGTCTAGCAGGTCAGTTGTGCCCAAGGGGAGTGGAATGGCGCCACTCCAGCAAGCAGTGGACCATAGCTCCAGCATGCAAACAGTGGGCTGATAACATGGCACTCTTGTCAAATGGGAGTGGCAACAATCTGCCCTCACCACTTCCCACTTAGTATCTAGCCAGTTCTCCTGGTTAGAGAGGGGAGTCTGACTAATGACATGGCCAAGCACAAAGGGCCTTATTAATGGGAAGGGTTGCTGTTTGACAAGAAAGGGAGAATAAGCATAATATTCAAATTAACATTCTTTTCCACTGATATCAATTCAGAATTCATGTTTTCACTAAAGCAGTGTTACGGTACAGCCCTTTTAACGGTTAAAATGCTTTTGAGAAATAGATGCTTTGCACGTTAGGTTTCCAATATTTGTGTGTTTGAATAACTGGGAGTAATTTGCATCACAAATGCATATTTTTACATTCTGACCAACTTCAATTTAAAGAGGGATTGAATAAACATGCTTAGCATTAAAAACAAGTAGGCAACAACATCTCAAAACTAAAAAAAAGAATCGGTGTGACAGTTTAAATTGTACAGTCGTTCAATTATACATCTGTCAGACATTCTCTTGGGGTTTCGCCCAATCTGCTGCTGAAATTATGGCAACTGATCGGGTGAACCTAAGGAAATTTCCAGTGTGACATGAAGCTTGAACCACGCCTTATATTTTGTGCAGATGGCTTTGATGGAGCTCATTAAATATTTTGGGTGGATAAATGCCACAAGGTTTCTCAGTTTACACAGAAACATCTGCTCACTGGAATTCTCATGTAAGAACTGCAATTTTCAAGATCAGCTTCAATCAGCCAGTGCGTTGATTTTATTCAAAATTGCTAACTATCGATTTACATAATATTTAAACAAAAGGGCCAAAAAAAAAGCCCAAGTAGCATTTTAGTAAGTAGATCTGTATCTTTTGTCTTGTACCTTGCAGAAGACGGCCATCAGGTCCGTTAAGTCAGCACCGACAACGATCCCACCCAGGCCCCATCCCCGTAACCCCACATATTTACCTGGCTAATCCCTTCGACACTAAGGGCAATTTAGTGCGGCCAGTCCACCTTTGGAGTGTGGGAGGAAACCTGAGCACCCAGAAGAAACCTATGCAGACACGGGGGAGAACGCGCAGACTCCACACAGACAATGACCCAAGGCTGGAATTGAACCTGCTTCCCCAGCACTTTGAGGCAGCAGTGCTAGCCACTGTGCTCCCTTTGCGATTTGCTCCACGCTCTTCCGACTAGCCAGACCACATACTTATCATCCATATTATAGACAAGTCCATTTTAAGGGACTGTTCTGACACAATAAAAGCACTATTGTTCAGCGTACTCATTGATCATGTGAGCTCACACTCTAATTTTGGGCAGGTTACACTGATCGCAAGTCCATTTGGCCTCAAAACTATGCTGCCCTTACTGAAGCAATACTGTTCATTTGTAAAGCTCCATGGGAAAGAAATTGGCACTGATGCAAAAAGGATGCGAACATTTGAAAAGTGGATTATGAATCAGAATGCCCACAGACAGAGACTCAGAACATTGGGAATAACACTGCTCCAGCAGCGATGCTATAATGCAGTAAAGATTGAGAATGTATGGATCACATTTTGAACATACTGTACATCATTGTTCCAAATCATTGTACTCACCATTTAGCAGAATGTAATGAATATTGTTTTGCAACTTTATTACTGATCCACACATTACACAGCTGCCGTTCCACATGTTTGCAGTAAAACATATGTCTGAAGAGCATTTGATACCTAGTTAAAGCTTTCCTATGGATAATAAATAAATGAATAGTGAGATTACAGAAATACAACTCTAGAACTAGAAATAAGATCTTTATGGGCAACAGTCATTGGAACAACTACATAAAGACTCCTCTGCACAGAAGTCGGAATTTGCCAATGGCGTTGTATATAATTTCACTCTGCAGTAATTTGTAGTCTAAACAATGTTAATAAACATGTTTCGTTATTTTTGCTCGTGCTACGTAGACTATTACAAAGCAATTCCATGCAAAATTGGAGAACTCATCCAATAGGTCATTATAAGGGCCCTCTCTGGCATTTGTGATCCAACAATGAAGTTAAAATTACACTTATTGTAATAAAGTTAACAGTTATAATTGTCAGTAACTTATAAGATGACATGTGAGCTTTTTAATTCTTTGAATATAGCTTATTTCCCAAATACAAAATAAATACTCTGCCACCAAACAGGAGAAAGAGGGAAGCTGGGATATTCTCCCTTTAAGGAATTAATTCATGTTATTCCAGGGCCATCTTACCTTCTAGCCGGTGTGACTCAGCGTGGCCACAGCCGGTAGCAGGGCAATAAAATCAAACATGACAAAAGCACAGTACAAGCTGCCGCCTGTCTGAGAAGAACTGGAGGCATGACAGGAAGTCTTTACAGGGAAGCTCAAATGGGTTCACAGAACGAGGGGACTGTCACTTATTGCAGGTAATGTAACACTGTCCCTCATCTGTTCATTCACCTATCCTCCACCCAACATACAAAACAAAACCTTGGAGGTAAGAAAATAGCACCAAGGGCCAGCTTGGAGAGGAGCGCTTGCTGGTTTGAGCGATCAGACCAAAACAACAATGCTTAACGAAGTGAGGGTTTTCATTCCATGTAGGTATTTTGCAAAGGGCAATAAGAGAAGCTTTGCATTTACTGATCATGCCTCAATTCGAATAGTTTCTGTCTCATTAGTTTTTGATCAACAATGAATGACAAAGATATAGATTCCGCATCCTTAACCGTCACAGCACTTCTAAATTCATTCTGTACCTAAAGCGTTTTGAGACATATGCTGGGTCCTACGCAAGTCTTTAATTTTTCAATCCAATTTCCCAGTCACTGGTTTGAGATTTTTTTGCCACCAGTAAAATGAAAAGCTCCCTAGCCTGCTGCTATGCTTATATCGGTATAAAGGATGAATGAACCTTGTGCACTGGTGCAGATCCCACTCCATCCTGTTTAACATTAGGCCAGAGTAGTCAAGACATTATTTTTAAATATGAAACATAAAATCCGAAGAAAGCAAAATGTGAAATGCATTGAACGTACACTTATTTAATAAGAGATTCAGATTTCAGATAGGCATTTACTGCCAAGCTTCCCAAGTACCTTTAATGACCCTAAATTCCATTGAGTACCTGCCAATAGAACTTCCTGCCAGGCAGATGATTGCTGGCATATGAATTCTGAGTCAGTCAGGTGACAGATCTTGCCTGGAAATCAGTCAGAAAGCTGAAATGTCACAGCTTAATGGGCTGTGGTCAAAATAAAACCCCTGGCAACAGTGAGTGAATGTTTTCCACTGATATCCTGGTCTCATATTAAAAAAAAGATGCTAATAAAACATCTAAATACCAATGCAACAAGACTAGTTTCAATACTACTTTGTGATTAATATGAAAGATTTAGGAATTTGTGAAGTATCTGAGTTAATCTACATCTAAAATAGTTTGTACTTTCTTTTAAAAGAATCTCGTGGCTGCTTGGATATGCTTCATCTGACTTTCCAATCACATAATTCCTGCATCTGTAGACAGCACTAAAAGACGAACGGTTGGTTTGTAATGCAGAGTGGCGCCAACAGCTTGGGTTCAATTCCCGTATCGGCTGAGGTGACTCATGAAGACTCCCTGCCTTGCCCCTCACTTGCAGTGAGCGGATCCCTCAGGTTAAATCATCACTGTTCAGCCATGGTCATCTGGGACTATGGCAAATTGACCTTTTACTGGCACAGTAAACTTTGGACTGGATTGCGCACCTCAATTTAGTAATGATGGGCCTGGTTTTTAAGAGCAGGTTTCACAATATTGTGGTGCAGACACTCGTTTGTTAAAACAAGCAAAATACTGCGGATGCTGGAATCAGAAACAAGAACAGAGAATGCTGGAGAAATCAAACAGGTCTGGCAGCATCTGTAGGGAGAGAAAACAGAGTTAACATTTCAGGTGTGGGTGATTCTTTACCAGAACTGATTGGGTCAAATGGACTTGAAAAATTAACCCTGTTTTACCTCCCTACAGATGCTGCCAGACCTGTTGCGTTTTCCCAGCATTCTCTGTTCTCGTTTCACTTGAATATTAAGTTAGCTAACTTTCCAGACAATGCATGCTTAGCTTCTCCTTGGTGCTGGAGTTTGTATATTTCACTCTAATCTTAGAAAAAAGAATCTATAATTTTGTTACCTATCAAAATAACAATTACTTTTATCACAATTGGTTGACAGCCCTAGAATCAAAATAATTCCTGTTTTAAAATACGTGGATATGCTATATTCTCTGCTACTTTTAGGTTTCCAAACATTGCTTAACTTGAAGACTGGCCATGGAATTCTCCTCATATGTTTAAGACCCACTTTCTACTTAAATCAAGGATCTATTATCCTAAGATGTTACAAAGCAACTGGCTCTTGAACTGAATGTTGCAATTGCATATATTGTCAATTATTTCTTGTGTGGTTGTGAATTATTTAAATATGAACAAATCTGACTGGTTATTTTAGCCTATATAAATCTGTGCCAACATAAGTAGACTATGTATACATTAAAAATCCCATTTAAATTCCGTGGTGCAGTCTACTAAAATAAGGACTAACTGATTGAGATGGAATACATTGTCACTACGTGGAGGGAAAATATACAGATTCCAGAACCTGTGACGGTGGCAGAGTGGTAATGTCACTGGAATAGTAACAGGCTAGTGCTCTGGGGACATGGGTTCAAATCCCACCTCAGTAGCTGGAATTATAAAGCCAGTCTCATGAAACTACTGATTATTGTTAAAAATCCATTTGGTTCACCAATGTTCTTCCTTTGTGGAAGGAAAACTGCCCTCCTTACCCTACCTGTGACTCCAGATTCACAGTAATGCCTATTGAAATGGCCCTGTTCAAGAGCAATTAGGGATGGGCAACAAATGCTGGCCTTGCCAGCAATACTCAGACCCCATGAAGGAATTAAAAAAACTTCCTTAAATTTCATTTAATTATGAGATCTTGAAGTTTCATAAACATGAAAACTTTGGACAACTGAGCAACACAAGAAACAGTGAAGGAAGACGGACAGTACTGCACTTAACCCCATTGCTTTCTCAAACAGGAAAACCTCATTATTATATGCCCGTAGAATTAATCTTAGAACTGACAGTACCAACTAATTCCAATGACATCCTGGACTTGAACCTGCATACTGTTGGGAGACGCAAGTTATTCACTCGATATTACATTAAAGTAATTCGAGCAACATTCACAGTAATAGTCTTTACTGCTTGATCAACTTTGGATTAATCTTTCTCATTAGAAATAATAGATTTTCTTTGGCAATTTTAACATTCATTTCTTCAGCATTGTGAAAATAAAATGAAAGAAGCGGTTTATCAGATCTTACAATCACTAGGTTACCTAGAAGCTGTAATCAGGTGTTATGTGGGAAAACACAGCAGCCAATATGTGCACAGGAACATGCCACAAAGAGCAGAGAGCTAGCCAATTAATTTGATTTTTTGTAATAGTGTTGGCTGAGGGAAAAATGTGGCACCTGACAGCTGGAGGGCGCAGTGGTCACTTCAGAGTGTGAAAGTGTTATCCGAAGTCCACATGTGAGTTGGTAGATAGGGCCAGTGCTGAACGCATCACCTGCAAGATGGCACTTCCAACAGTGCAGCACCTCCTCATCAATTCACAAAAGATTGTCAGCCTAGCTTTTCTGCGCAAATCTGTCGCGAGACTTGAACCTAAGAGCACTACGAGCTGAGCCAAACTGACACTAATCAACTCCATTTGGTTGGTGGGGTGGGCAGTGTTTCTTTTTGTAAAGCTGCAGTGAAGTTCCAGAAATTAGATTATATTCTAAGGAAGCACTTAAGTTACCATCATCATCAGAGATCTGCACTTCCTTGATCAACTAATACCAGTGCCCCAACCAAACAAATAAGCTAAATGAGGGTTTTTCTGATAAGCTTGTATGCAGTATTGTACCTAGACAGGACCAATTACCTATTTATAATCAACGAAAGCGGCCATTTCACAACATAATCAAAGGAGAACGCTTCCAGGCCACTAAGAGCAATCTCTGTTGGATCTGCATTGATGATAGCCTTTTCCTGTTTCGTTTCAATAGCCAGTACCCGCAGGAGCTGAGTGATGAGGTCATGTGGCATTAGATTAATCTGCAGGGGGATAAAATCATTACTTAGTTTTGTTTACCAGATCAAAAGTAGCATCACTGACCAAAGAATTGACCAGGCAGTTCGTTAAGATTTAGGTTAAAGTTATATAATAATATCATTTTCGTATTAATTTAGACCACTGAATAATCAAATGTTTTGTAAAAGGTATACAAGTACAGTAGATCTTAACTAGTTTGGCAGAACCTATATACACATATATATATAAAAACATTTAGATATTTATTTGATTCCTTTGTTGTTTACAACACACACTTTAAAAAAGATCAAAGCTGGAGAAAGATTTCCGGCTCCAGAAAGCCCATAAAAGAGTGAGAAACTTGTAGTACAGCAGTCAGATTGGAAGTGTTTGCGGACGGTGGGAGGGAAAAAAGTAATTAACAGTCACACCAACCTGTTCATTCTGCCACGGCTGTGAGTCACAGCAACAGGATATTCAACCCATTAATTCTGTGCTGCTTTCCTCCAAAAGCTCACCTGATGAAGGAGCAGTGCTCCGAAAGCTCGTGACTTCAAATAAACCTGCTGGACTTTAACTTTGTGTTGCAAGACTTCTTACTGCTTCCACCAAAGAGGCACTTCTGTTTACTTCCTTCAGTATTCCTTTTTTATTCCAAGCAACAACCGAAGTTTCTTAATATAATTTACAGCCTCTGCTTTAGCAATGATTTGTGGCAAGGGATTTTCTGCCTGAATCCCGTGGAATTATTTTTTCTCCTGATCATCTTAAATTTATGTTGTGCCCAGCCAGTAGAAACAATTATTTATTTCATTGCAACCCTTCACAAAATCAGAAAGCACTATTAGGTCATTCTTTTAACCTCTCAGCTCTTGTGAAAAATGCCCCCTAGCTTCTCATTTTGCTCTTCAGAATTGTAATTCCTCACCCTGAAACACACTAAATAACTTACACTGCTCCTTTTCAACGTCTGCCTAAAACTGGGCAACAAAACTGTAAACAGCACACTGCACAGGATTATGCACTATTGTTTAAAAACTTGTATATCATTCTCTTAGTTTTGCATTCTTTGCATCGAGATGCACTTGCACATCCTCGTCCCTCTGCTGCAACAGTCCATTTAAAATGTCCCTGATATGACCCTGCCACCCCCACCCCGTCTGAACCATCCCCACCATGCCCATGACAGCCGTCCTGCCATACAATTATTTGTCTTTCTGCAGATCTACATAATCCACATCATAATTTGTCACAGCCCCGAATTGGTATCATCAGCATATGCCAATACTGCTCCCTTGATTTCTAGGTCAGAGTCATTTATATAGTAAATAAACAGCTACACAACCTCTGCGGAACACAGCTTCCAATATCTCCAGTCAGAAAAGTATGTTTCTAACAGAGCCCTTTGTTTTCTGTCCTAAATACAAAGAAGTGAATTCTAATGTGTTACTTATATTAATTGCAAGCTAATGCATAGCCCTTATATCAAAATGTGGAATCTTATCTCCTGTGTTAAGTTTAGAAGTTAAGTCAAGAACTAGCTTAATCATGTTTCCCATTACATGCTGGATGAGTGAAAGGATAACCTCTAATCCAAACTAAGTTAAAATCCATATACACTGTTGGCTGTGTGGCCAAATTCCCCTCCGACTCGATTTTCAAGTTTGCTGATGACACGACCGTAATGGATTGGATCTCAAACAATGACAAGGCGGAGATAGGGAATCTGGTAAACTGGTGTGATGACAATAATCTCTCCCTCGATGTCAACAGAACAAAAGGAGATAGTCATCAACTTTAGGAAGCATAGTGGAGGACATGCCCCTGTCTACATCAATGGGGACAAAGTAGAAATGGTCGAGAACTTCAAGTTTTTGGAGTCCAGATCACCAACAACCTGCCCTGGTTCCTTCCGACGCTGACTATAGTTAAGAAAGCCCACCAACACTTCTACTGTCTCAGAAGATTAAGGAAATTTGGCATGTCTGCTACAACTCTCACCAACGTTTACAGATGCACCATAGAAGGCCTCCTTTCTGGTTCTATCAGAGCTTGGCATGGCTCCTGCTCTGCGTAAAACCGCAAGAAACCACAAAGAGTTGTGAATGAAGCCCAGCCCATCACTGAAACCAGCCTCCCATCCACTGACACTGTCTATACTTCCCACTGCCTCAGAAAAGCAGCCAGCATAATTAAGGACCCCATGCACCCCAATCATTCTCTCTTCTATCTTCTTCCATTGGGAAAAAGATACAAAAGTTTGAGGATATGTACCAACCAACTCAAGAACAGTTTCTTCCCTGCTGCCATCAGACTTTCGAATGGACCTACCTCGCATTTAGTTGATCTTTCTCTACACCCTAGCTATGACTGCAACGCTACATTCTACACGCTCTCATTTCCTTCTCTATGAATGGTATGCTTTGTCTGTCCAGCACGCAAGAAACAATAGTTTTCATTGTATACTAATACATGTGACAATAATAAATCAAATCAAAAAGACCAAGGAGTCTATTTTACATATTTTAAGGAGGAACATAACAGATACTGCGCTGATTAATTACCCTTCTTGCTTTCCCAAACATGCACTGCAACCTGGATAAGAGGCTGTCAACTCCAAGATCTCAGTCATTGTCAGTCGAAAACAGAGCTTTCCCATTTTGATTTTTCTCTTTGTCTCAGGTTGGGAGTGGACGGATGGGGTAGCGGGTTCACCTCTGGATATATATCGCTTGCTAATTCTGGTATATAGACCTTTGAGCTATTAAAAAAGTCAACCCTCCTATTCAAACACAGGACTTAACTCAGATTCTCATAATCGTTTCAATATTCCCTGAATGTGCGTCCAAGTGAATCACAGTAATAATTATTTCTGGCACAGAAATCACACCGTGCTGTTCACAAGGTTAAAATTGCTGTAACATTGGCCTTATAATCCCACCGAGTACACTGTTAATGGGGGTTTATTCTGAATTTATCACAGTTAAACATTTTTCCATAGCCATTACATTAATAGGAGTTATTTTTAAACCCAAGATTCCATTAATTATACTTCAACACACCTTCAAATCATCTTTAAATGGGTCAGTGTTGGCAGTACTCATTCTCAGTGCTAGCTCCAGCAGGGCTTCCAGTCTGGTGGGAATGATATCATCCACTGACTTTTTCAGCTCCTCTTCTGTAAGGTCCATGAAGTGGACAAAGAAATCTCCTTGGTCCATCAGGAAGTAGTGTTTTATTGACCTGAAGGAATAATAAATTGACACAGCAAGCATTTTACTGAAGAGCCATATTGATGAATGCGTGCTGTTTTTACAGTGCAGTATAGCATACTGATAATTAACAAGCATAAAGCCTGACTAAGGACGACAGAATACATTTGGAAGCAATTTACCCCAGTCTTACTATGTTAGCACAGCACACATAATGAAATACAGCTTTTGACAATATGCGTTAGAATTAATTTGTATCAAAATCTCTTGAGTAATATGCGTCAGTCTCTAGGTCACAATCCAATTGGGCTTCCAAACAGATTAGGCATCATTAGGATATAGAAAGAATGGATAATGACATCAGTCATCACACTGCTAAATTCAGTTAACTAAGAGCCACATCACAGTACCTGTCTGAGAAAATAAGAAGCATTAATTTTTCTTTCCTCAAACTTAGGCTAATACCACAGAAGTAAGCTTGTAACTCTCACTGCTTTAACAATATCTACTTACTGACAGCAAACTAATGTTGTCGGAACTCCCAAAGTTTGGGTGGCACAGCGGTTAGCATTGCTGTCTCACAGCGCCAGGGACCCAGGTTCGATTCCTGGCTTGGGTCACTGTCTGTGTGGAGTTTGCATGTTCTCCCCATCTGCGTGGGTTTCCCCCGGGTGCTCCGTTTTCCTCCCACAGTCCGAAAGACGTGCTGGTTGAGTGTGTTGGCTGTGCTAAATTCTCCCTCAGTGTACCTGAACAGGCGCCGGAGTGTGATGATTGGGGAATTTTCACAGTAACTTAATTGCAGTATTAACATAAGCCTACTTGTGGCTAATAAATAAACTTTCAAGGTTCTGTTTTGAGTCTGTTCTACTTGTTACAGCCACATTTATCGAAACCTCACTTTGGACATGTTTAAAATTCTTTAACCACATTCATTTTCTCAGAGGAAGCTAAAGCTGTTTTAATTGAATAGTTAGTACCAATAAACATGATGCCTTCACTCAATCAGGACATTAACTGACTCATGTATAGCATCCACTGAACACTTTTGACAATAATCCTATCCACCGTACATGGCCAAGTTAAACCACGAGTTTTCTTTTCCCTGAAGGGAAGAAGGTTTCCAATATTACGGCTTAAAGAACTCATCAAAATCATTCTTTAAACTGGAATAAAGAAATCTAATACTTTAACTTGCATTTGATATACACAGTTGAGGATGGCTACATTAGGGAAGTCATAAAGCGGGCTGTCAGTTACAGTAGACAAAAGGACATTGCACTAATTAGTCAGTCATAAAGGGATTTTACCAGTATAGCTGACTTACAGCATACATTCGAAATTGTGAAGTTCTAACTGTACAAATTTCATATTAAGTTAGAATTTCAAAGGGAATTTTATTGGTAATTTAATTCATCTGTACAATGTTAGAAAATAAGTTGGGACATAGTGGTAATGCTGTTGAGAACATTCATTGTATATTGCATGCAAGCCCCAGGGATTTGACAAACAGTTATTCAGCCTCCCCGAAAAAGAAGTCATCCCACTGAATGAAGAATGACATTTAACCAGGCTGAAAGTAGAATCTATTCTAAAGTTGTGCATTTGGATGGAGTGCCGACTGTCATTTCATTTGAAAACAAATATCATTTAAAAAAAAGTTTCCAAATTCGATTACCCCTGATGTGGAAATAATAGACGTGACAGTGAGTTTTAAATCTCAGCAAGAGCTGAACCCATCTATTTTATAAAACATTTCTTTCTGGCCTTGCATACGAAACCACAGAGCCAGAAATTTCAGTCCTGCATCTTTGATTGTAGCAAACCACAACTTGTTCTGCAAAAAGACTGGCCCAGTGAAATGTTTCTTGATCCCCCATAAAAGGCGTTTTTTTGAGACAGTGATTGCTAATTTCTGGGTAAACATCCCGTCTGTGTTCTTAACAGCTTACATGCATAGATACTAATGACACAAGTAGATTCTCACCAGGGAACGATGAAACGCACAATTAATTCAATTTGTGGGAACAACATAACACACTAAATGGCTTAGTATTTCACAGCTCTCCCATGGGAGTACTGGCTGTGTAATCCACGAGATTGCACATGCATAGTACAAAGTAGCGCTGTTAAACCAAACTGGGAAATTAAGAGACATTTTATGACGACTCAAACATTGTAGGCAAACATAAGAAAACATTTCCGTTTTCAATAAATGACTTGAGGCTGAGTACCTGAGTCGTGCCAGGAGTTCTTTTTCCTTCATTAAGAAATCCAATAGAACCTTGCTGGCGTAGTTGTAAGATTTTTCGATTTGTTCCACATATGCTCTTTCCTTCAGAGTATAGATCACTTCCTTGGCATCGGGACAGGTCACATCACGACCACATTCTCGAACAACATTCAGATATTTTCCTACAGGGGAAAAGAAAAAGGAGAAAAGTTATTTACCTTCAAACTGACTGGCCAAGATAAACTACTTCAATCCTGCCTTGCAGGCTGAGGTGGGGTGGGGGGGTACCTGGGGGAATGTTTGAGAGAAAATAGTAAGAAATCTCAGAACACCAGATTAAAGTCCAACAGGTTTATTTAGCAGCACAAGCTTTCAGAGTCTCAGGCTCCTTCTTCAAGTGAGTGAGGACTTGTGTTCACAAACAGGGCATATAAAGACTGCGCTTATCAACATATACCCTGAGTGTCCTCCTCACTCACCTGAAGAAGGAGCCAGAGACTCCGAAATCTTGTGCTGCCAGATATATCTGTTGGACTCTAACCTAATGTTCTTACTGTGCATACCCCAGTCCAATGTTGACATCTCCACATCATAAGAGAAAATAATCAATGATCAATTGAAGAGAGAAAAAAAACAAAAGGAACATTCGGTTTGTTTTTTTCAAATAGGAAGGAGGGAGACAGATAGTGATGGAGATTTTAGCCGTAGATTTACTGGTACACCCGCCCCAATTCCTGAGGCGGACGAGGCTTGGAGAATGGCATTCTCCATTGGCCTCGGGTGGGATCATACGAACCTCGGGTGGATATGTTGGTATAAAATTTCACCCTTCGGAGTCCCTGCAGGATATCAGGAAATTGCACAGTGATTTTCTGTCTGCTGATTTTAATGAGTGTTACAGGCTAGGATGTGCTGTCGTGCACTCCGTGTGTGAAGCAGAGCATCTCTCAACGTGCCTCGGAGGGAAATAGCTGAATTTCAGTAACTTAACTGGAGTAAGACTGTCTCTGCTCACAGTTTATAACAGAAATGTCAACGTGCTTTTTAATAATGAATAATTTTCTTTGCTGAATTTGAACAAAAATCCCCACAATTAACAAGATTTGGAGCACAAGCTATGTTTAAATAAAGTACACACTTCTATCACAATTAATTTTGGGTGCAGATTCGACCCGTTTTGAGAAGAAACTCATCTTCTCAGGTTTACACTCACAGGACAAGTGTAAAATCTGTGAGTGAGTGCAATTGGGCAGCTCCTTAAACACAAAAAATTCATTTATATGATGGTGGTAACTTGGTGCTGTTGGATTAATACAACTGAAAATGGGTTTATCACAACAAAAGCATTTTAATCAGAGCATTCAGACCACCAACTGTGAGTAATCTGATTTTAACTAACTGAAAATGACTTGATGAAAAGCGGGGCCAATTGCTATTTATATTCATGTGCTGTAGTCAGCTTTTTTAGTAAATTAAAAGTAAAATATACGGGGTGGCACAGTGGCTGGGCCTGATCATTCTCTGGTGGGGGAGGGGGGAGCCATCATTCTCTAGTTGGGGAGTTAATTCTATCCTGTCATATTTCTAATTCTGATCATTCCTGTTATAAACGGCGCTTAGATTATATTTCTCTTGTCATGAACGTTGTTTTCTTACCCCTACACCAGCACGTTCAGAAGTAGAAATTATCTTTTTACTATTTCCCAAATTATCTTCTAAATTTGGAAATGCGGCTCTTAGAGACTTTACTGCAAGTTGGCTGTTGCTAAACACAATTTCAAAAGTTGTTGAATCAAGCAATGATTATTTGTACACACACCTATATGATTCATTGCACAGCTTCAATAAAGGCCTGGATATATACCTCAGTGAATTTTGCAAGTACAGGAAACAGAGAGAAGGGATTCCACAGCTATAATAGTGCACATGCACTTAATGTGTGAAACTGTCAAATTACTTGGCTGTGAGTATGTGACATATTGGGAAGGAGGCCAGATTTTGGAAGGGGGGGGTAGGTGGAAGCAGGGGGCCCGCTACCGCTCTGCAGGCGATAGGTGGAGGGAAAGGGGGCAGAGGTTCACGATTGGTCTGGGTAGCAGGATGGAGGTGGGCTGGGTGGATAAGTAGGAAAGTTATGTTGTACGGATAGGGCTGATGTCTGTTGGGACCATTGCTCCCGGGCTGTTTTATCCACCTTTTGTGGCCCGGGAGCGATGTGACAGCGGTGTGATTTTCAACTTTTTTCTCCTCACTGCGCATGCGCAGTTCAAAGCTCCGATCGTTTCTGGCACGAGAAGCCCTATCCACAGCGTGATTTTTTTTCAGGCTGAGTGAGTATGGGGATACCTGAAAGCAGACTTCCAAGTTGTATCGAATTGCACCCAAATTCAGCACTTAGAATGAAAATGGCAAAATTAGTGTCAGGGGGACTAGCCAGGGTAAATGTATGGGGATAGGGTCTGAATAGGATTGTGGTCGGTGCAGACTCGATGGGCCAAATGGCCTCCTTCTGCACTGTAGGATTCTATGATAAGCTTTTAAAATGTGTCTATTAGCACCCTTGTCCTTTCAAACAACAACATTTTTTTATACACAGCCCCGTGGCCAGTGTTGTGCGTCTCTAAGGCAATGCTTCTTAATTTAAGGCAAAAGATTGCAGAACTTAGGATCATAGAATCTCGACAGTACAGAAAGAGGCCATTCAGCCCATTGAATCTGTACCAACCACAATCCCACCCAGGCCCTATCCCCGTAACTCCACCTATTTATCCTGACATTCAGGGGCAATTTAGCACGGCCAGTGCACCTAACCTGCACATCTTTGGACTGTGGGAGGAAACCGGAGCATCTGGAGGAAACCCACGCAGACACAGGGAAAAAAATGAAAACTCCACACAGGCAGTGACCCGAGGCTGGAATTGAACCCAGGTCCCTGGCGCTGTGAGACAGCAGTACTAACCACTGTGCCACCCACAGTACAAACTTAATTTGTACCAAGCATATCTATTGCTTAAAATTGTGTGGTGATTTGGCCAATTCTGGGGAAATTGCACCGGAGAAAATCAGTGTAACAGAAACTGCTGCCTTTTAATTGCAAAGTAAATGAGTTAAATTAATAACAGGAGCCACAAACAATGTACGTTACATCCGTGGATCTTGTTGCAGATTATTTCCCTAACCAGGATTTACCTCAGGGAAGAACATTTAAAAATTTAATTTCCTTCCGGATTCTATCACCTTTTTGCAACACAAGGACACTGCAACCCTTCCCTGCCTTTTTTTTAAAATAGAAATTTTAAAAACGGAATTAGATCTTAGGATAATGTCTGTCCTTAAGGTTTCATTTTCAAACAGATTTCATTTTCTCTGTCGGAATGGGAGACAAAACATGTAACTATTTTGTCTTCCTAATCGTGAAACTATTTCTTGCCTGCTAGGAATTGTGGGCAAAAACAACATTATTGAAGTGTAATACTAAACTCGTGTTTTGTAACCCCCAGCTAGATATGTGGAAGATCTTCATACACAAACCTTGAATTTTCAACTCCCTATTAATGTTTTTGATTGAACAGGTTGTGAGAAGAATTGTTATACATAAACAGTACTCAAATGATTTAGTCTCCACAGGCAAACTTACCCTGACTGCATAGCAACTTAACAAGATAGAGTCATAGAGGTTTACAGCATGGAAACAGGCCTTCAGCCCAACTTATCCATGCCGCCCTTTTTTATTAAAGCTCCTAAGCTAATCCCAATTGCCCACATTTGGCCCATATCCCTCTATACCAATCGTACCCATGTAACTATCTAAGTGCTTTTTAAAAGATAAAATTATACCCGCCTTTACTACTACCTCTGGCAGCTTGCTCCAGACATCCACCACCCTCTGTGTGAAAAAATTGCCCCACTGGACACTTTTGCATCTCTCCCCTCTCACGTTAAACCTATACCCTCTAGTTTTAGGCTCCCCTTTCTTTGGGAAAAGATATTGACTATCTACCTTGTCTCATTATTTTATAGACCTCTATAAGGTCACCCCTCAGCCTCCCACATTCCAGAGAAAAAAGTCCCAGTCTATTCAGCCTCTCTTTATAACCCAACCCATCAAGTCCCAGTAGCATCCTAGTAAATCTTTTCTGCACACTTTTTAACTTAATAATATCCTTTCTATAATAGGGTGACTAGAATTGCACACAGTATTCCAAGTGTGGCCTTACCAATGTCTTGTACAACTTTAACAAGATGTCCCAACTCTTGTATTCAAGATGCTCAGAGCCTGAACTTGATGAGTGCACTGATAACTTACCTGATTACATCAAACTACAAGTGTATTTTTCATATAATGTCATTCCTTAAGACAAACAAAAAAATCTGGTTTATCTGGTTTTTATTCACAGTGGCACAATGGCACTGCTGCCTCACAACACCAGGTACCCGGGTTCAATTCTGGCCTTGGATGACTGCCTGTACAAAGTTTGCATGTCCTTCCCATGTCTGCATGGGTTTCCTCTGGGAGCTCCGGTTATCTCCCACACTCTAAAGACGTGTGTGTTAGGTTGATTGGCCGTACTAAATTGCCCCTTAGTGCCAGAGGGACTGGCAGGGTAAATATGTGGCGTTATAGGGATAGGACCTACGTGGGATTGTTGTCTGTGCAGACTCGACGGACTGACTGAATCCCTACAGTGCAGAAGGAGGCCAATGAAATTAACATTTTAATAAAAATAAGTCAATTTTCTTCAATGCTAGAAAAAGATATAAAGTAAATTGTCATTTAAACAGATTATAGACACAATGGAACATACAGATGATAAAGAGAGCATGCAGAGTATTGCACTACCTGTACTAAGTATCTTATCAGCCAACTTCTGCAGAAACGAAGGGATTCTGTGCTGGATGATGGTGTACCTCTGATCCCAGTATTTGTCATTGTAATCCTCCTGAATCTTCTCCTTCTGTAGTTCATGTTCCTCTACCATGAACTCACTACAACACCAAGATAGATTAACTTGTTAATCCAATAAAATGAACAGGTGAATCTTATGAAGCAAAATTCTATGTGGTGAAGTAATTAATATATTCCAAGCCAAGCAGATGGGGATGTTTCCTTGCATACTGCATTATCTAGAATGGTGCCGGTGCAGAAGGAAACAGGGGAAGAGTGAGAATATTTGATCTGTTCAGAACTGAGACTAAAGTTTAAAATAAACCCGCGGGGAGTAATGATTTCCAGTGGTTAACCTTATACCTGTAAGGATCTTGTATGATTCCCCTGTAGATCCACTTCTCTAAAATTTCAAAGTAAGGAACACTGGCTGCTTTAGTCAGATAGAGGCATAGCTCTTGTGCCTGACTGTCCCCGGTGTAGTTGAAAGTTCGATCGTGGAGCACACTTAGTGTGGATCCCCCCATGCATTCTCCTTTTTCCACAGAGGTAGCTGGTACAAAACACAGAAGAGAAATCATTTCCTCTTGAATCAGTTGATTATATTTGTTCCTTTTCACATAAATTGTTTATTGCTAGAAAATAAAAGTCCTGTTGACTATACATAAATGCAGAGAACATGTATTAAAATTCCCTACATTTCGTCCAAAGCTTGTTCACAGTAAACATTAATCAAAAATTTCTTCCAATTGTAAGCGCATGTGAGTGACTTTCTTTAATGGTGATTTAAAAAAACTTACAGGCTACTTTACATGAGTAAACTTTGCCCCTATCGCTTTCCTGAGATTTTTTAACCCCATATTTAAAAAAAGACAATGAAGTTTAAAATACAGACAAAACAATACCTATTGAAGCCAATATCTCCATTGTTCTAATCGTTGGCTGAACATAAAACCAAAGTTTCTGTAATGAGAGCAGTCCTTGTCGCTGCAAGTGTTCCAGTTGCGTCACGAGAATCATGTACTCCTTCACGAGTGTCCGCATAGCTGCGGCCAAAGCATGGTTTACCTGGCCATGCTCAAAGGAGGACTTGTCTTCAATGAATCTAAGTAGAGGCCCAAAGCACAATTATTAAAGCTCAAACCAAACAAATATTCACAGACTCTTATCCAAAGTCTAACATGTCACACAGTTTCTTAGTCAATTTAGAGAGCATGAGTGCTGGAACAGGAGGTAAAACTCTCATGCAGAAAAGAGCCAGATGTAAACATCAGATCTCGAAGTTACCTACCTGGTGACAGAGGAGTAGCTCGCTGCTATTGGAAGAATCCTATTTACAAGTTCTTTAACAGACATGTCCAGAGTAGGGTCAACAGTAAAGGATCGACTCTGTCTTCCGATCAATGGTTGTGCTGTGATGTACTTCCCATCTACACCGATCAAAACGTACAACAAGTCTTCAACTATCATTTGCTCTTGTGCAGCAAGTGCCATGGTTCCTAATGGAGAGGGAGAGGTTTGGCAGTGAAACAGATGTGTTGCACCCGAGTTTGGATATTCATAACTAACTTATTCTGAAAGTTTCGTCATTGTCATATTCTACAAGTTGTATCACGCGATAGTCAATCTGTACAATTGCATCTTGACAAAATCGTTCATTCCCAAAAGCAAAATAAAGCATTTTGAATGAAAGGGAAGTGGATATGTAATTAACATTAGTGAAATTTAGCAATACATTTACCACATGTGGGAGGTAAGATGTTGTAATAAGGCAATTTAGGAATATGTCATGCTGATTAAGAGATTTCAAAGAGACAGAGTAAGTGGGGAAATCAGTTCCAGCACATTAGAGCTTAGCTTGGGTTGAGTATGTTTTAATCTGAAGCTGGAATTCCTAGGAGATTGGGTAATGGAATATTGATGGACAAAAAGCATTTTTACATCACCCACAATCCTGTTTATTTTTAATAGCAAAACAAACAGTACAGCATCTCTACAAAAAACACACTGAAAAATTCTTTCTCTACAAAAACAAAATATACCCAAATAATATACCCAGGTAATACCGATTGCAACTCTGTATTTCAAGACCTTGGATGACATAAATCGCAATGCAAAATATAAAATTTTAAACACTATTTATTAGTGTCACAAGTAGGTTTACATTAACACAGCAATGGAAGTTATTGTGAAAATCCCCTAGTTGCCACACTCCGGTGCCTGTTTGGGTACACAGAGGGGGAATTTAGCATCTGGCACATCTTTTGGAGTCATGATGTGGAGTTGCCAGCGTTGAACTGGAGTAGGCACAGTAAGCAGTCTCACAACACGGGTTGAAGTCCAACAGGTTTACTTGGTAGCACAAGCTTTCAGAGCATTGCCCCTTCATCAGGTGACTCACCTGTTGGATTTTATAAACCTGTTGGACTTTAACCTGGTGTTGCGAGACTACTTACTGTATCTTTGAGTGTGGGAGAAAACCGGAGCACCAGGAAGAATATGCAAACTCTGCACAGACAGTGACCCAAACTGAAAATTGAATCCAGGTCCCAAGCGTTGAGAGGCAGCGGTGCTAACCACTGCGCCATCATGTACCTTTTATTGCCATCCCCGAAATGGGATTGCTACCCCTCAATCACCCAGATTACTATGATACAGCAGATGGTGAAATTTGAATTCAATAAAAGTTTGGAATTAAAAGTTCAATGATGATCATGAAACCATTGTCCACTGTCGTTATGACACCTCTGAAATGGCAGAATTTCACCATCTGCTGTGATGGAATTCAATCCCTGGTCCTAATCCAGAGTATTACCCTGGATCTCTGGATTACTAGTCCAGCAACAGTACCACTATGCCACTGCCTCCCTCCCATTTGCCATGATGTTTGCTTTGGAGAAGTGGCATAACAATCTGGATGACAGAGGGATAGCAATGTCATTTTGTGGATCACAGTAAAAGGTACATGGTGGCACAGTGGTTAGCACCACTGCCTCTCAGTTCCAAGGACCTGAGTTCGATTTCCGGTTTGGGTCACAGTGTGTGCGGAGTTTGGACATTCTCACCGTGTCTGTGTGGGTTTCCTCCCGCAGCCAGGGAAGCCTGAACGAAAGTGCTGACACTCAGTGCACTGTGTGGTGATATTTATAATAACACAAACTAAAAGATTGACAATTGCATCATCATCGCTACAGAAAACATGTAAACAAAGGGATTCTTTCCTGCAAATGGATATTGTCCCAGGATTTCAGTGAAGTGGAATTGTGCAGGTACTAAGCCCTCTTAAACGGTTGAGAAGACCCAACAGTGCACAAGCTGCCACACTGAGTCATGACTGAAGATAGCATTTAAAATTTTATTATTAATGATTGGTGGAATTCAAGGAAACATAGTAAGAATACACAAGCTGTTTCAGTACAATGTTATGCAAAGGTAAGGATGATTTTATTCTATAGTGCCTTGGTGCTCTGATTTCAATGCAAGCACTGTTCCAAGAAAATAGACCATCTGATAAAATAACACTTCAAAATTTCAATTCAGCTCTGAACAGGACTCACAATAATCAGAAAAATCCAATGTATACTTTGCATACCTATAGAAACGATGGTTTCAGTGATTGGGCTGGAGCTGTTTATAAAGTCCCCCAAAAGAGCTGGCCTCTCATACACCCATGGTGGGAAATGTGGGATGATCAGTCCTGGATTTCTCTTGTTGTGCTTGTCCCGAAGGAGCTTTCGGACTACTTCAAGAGGCTAGAGATCAACATTTAAAAATATGAAAACTGATCGCAAAGACCATAAGTATAACTCTCTGACTTAATAATTATATTGTTACAAAGGATACTCAACATAACTGTGGGATGCGTTATCATTTACTGTGAGGGGAATTGAATACAGAAGTATGGAGGTTATGCTTCAGTTTTTCGTGGTGTTAGTGAGATCACATCTGGAGTACTGCGTACAGTACTTTATTTAAGGAAGGATGTAAATGCTTTGGGAACAGTTCAGGAAAGGTTGACTAGATTGATACCTGGTTGTCTAATGAGGAAAGGCTGCACAGTCTCAGCTTGTATCCACTGGACTTTAGAAAAGTGGTGTCTTGATTAAAACATTTACGACGTGATCATGAATGGGCTTCCCACGTATGTTTGCAACAATATCTTGTTGGAAAGCACACATACATGGGGGATGAGGGCAGGATGAAAAACGTGATGGATGATGCCAACCACAGGAAATAACACCATCCAGGCTCACCGAAGGAACAGCCACTTGGACTATACACCAGAGTCACTGACCTCAGGGAACTGCAGCAAGAGTCAGGAGCTTGGTAATGGAAACAGGAATGGGGTAGTGTGGAAAGATGTAATTCAGTCATCTTTTGCACTAGAAAGTTTCTAATCATTTCAAAAAATGAATTACTTAAGACAAATAAACCAAAATGGAAAACTAGTTCTTCAAAATTTGCACAAACTGAATAGACTTGCTTGTCTGTGTATTTAGAGAAAAAAATATAGAATCCTACAGTACAGAAAGAGTCTGCACCAACCACAATACCACCCAGGCCCTATCCCCATAACCCCATGCATTTACCCTAGCTAGTTCCCCTGACACTAAGGGACAATTTAGCATCACCAATCCACCTAATCCCCACATCTTTGGACTGTGGCTGGAAACCAGAGCACCCAGAGGAAACCCACGCAGACATGGGGAGAAACGTGCAAACTCCACACAGACAGTGACCCGAGGCTGGAATTGAATTTGGGTTTCTGGCACTGTGAGGCAGCAACGCTAACCACTGTGCCACCCAAATACTGCACAAACTCTGTTGTTAGCTTTCAGTAACAAAATAGATAGGGCTTATAATCGGAGTAGGAACAGCGATCTGGGTACAAAAGCCTGGCAAAACACTTTGGGTCACTAACATTTTACATTACCATTACACACTAATTTACAGTGAAAGGAGTTCACATCCTGTGAATGATTAAAAAATTATAAATGGTGGATTGAATATTCTTACATCTACACAAAACTATTACAGACTCATCAGATCTCAAGGTCCAAAACTGTTGCTCCTATGTTCCAGAGATATGAAGGATGCTCTAAGTGCATAAGATTATTGAAGTTCAATCTCTTTACCTGCTGTGGATTTGAGGCAGTAGTGACACTACCAAGCTGTTTCCGGAGTTCTTCAAGCTCCTGTATAGAGAGTTTGGCTGTGGTTGTTGGGACACTGAAAGTTGCACTACTGCTAGCTAAGACATTGGATGAATGTTCTGCTCTGTCCTTTGCATTTTGTTGCAGGTACTGCAGAGTCTGCAATAAAATGAAAGATAAGTCTGCTTTGAAGCTCGCAGCGTTTAATGATGTAATGAAAGTGCTTGCAGCTCACAAATTCCCGACTATGATTGTTACCGTAAATGTTGGCATAGGAGTCAACCTCTGAAGCTTCGAAAAACTCCTCCGAAAACAAGGTTCAATCCAGGCATAAAAGTGAACTGCTGGCATGTTTGCTACCCTCATCATTCACTGCACAAGGACTGATCTGTGTAAGCGTGCGTTATAAACTCATGTGTATCTTTGCAACACAGCCCATACTGCCTGCCTGTCCCCTGACACCCGGTCATAATGTAATGCCAAATAAAACATCCATTTCTGCAGTGGATAATTGAGGTCAACTACCAATGTGTATATAGCCTGTTGTGGCAAAGTGTGAGGTGAGGTGGGGGTGGCCAACTTGTATGCTATATGCAAAAACATGACAAAAAAAGTCATCTTATAAACTGTAATTCAAGATAATCAATAGGCGACATGGTCCTCCACCATTTGTTGAAATACAAAATGTTTGTTTTTGAGTGAAAGTTTGTTCTCCCCTTACATCCTGCCTAATTCCAATGCTCAGGAAACTGTTCTTCATGGATCTGTGCAAATAATTGTCAAAAACAACAATCAAAAAAAATCTGCCCGGTTAAATAACTTGTATTGACTGCATTTAAAATAGATTTCCATCAGAGATTTCAGTATCATAACGTCATGCCAACCAACAACAGCAGTGTTGCATTGATAGTGGGCTCGATCTTACCGGTTCACCACACCAGTTGATCAGAGTGGCGAGCTAGTAAGATAGGACGGTAGGCAGAAAATCACGTTTGCGTCTGGTTTCTTGCTTCCCGTGATCTTACCGGCCCCATTTTGCCAGCGAAATCAGCCTCGCACCCAAGAAGGTGAGGCTGCCTACTGAGGCAGGAAGAAGAGAAAAGCAGAATATTATTTAAATGGAGAGAGACGGCAGAATATTGCAGTACAGAGGGATTTGGGGGGCCTTGTCCACGAACCGCGGATATAGCAAGCTTGCAGGTAAAGCAAGTAATCTGGGATCTTAACACAAATGGGATCGGGCATAAAAATAAGGAAGTTTTGCTACAACTGTAAAGGGCATTGGTGAGACCACACCTCCAACATTACGTAGAGTTCTAGTCTCATTACCTGAGGGATATACTTGTATTGAAATCAGTTCAGAGAAGAACAAAGAGCCCTATGGTGCAGAAGGAGGCCATTCAGCCCATCGAGTCTGCACCAACCAAAATTCCACCCAGGCCTTTTCCCTGTAACCCCATGCGTTTATCCTAGTTAGACCCCCTGACACTAACCCACACATCTTTGGACTGTGGGAGAATGTGTGAACTTCACACAGACAGTGACCCAAGCTGAGAATTGAACCCAGGTCCATGGCGCTGTGAGGCAGCAGCAGGTTCAGTGGATTGATTCCTGGGATGGGGGGACAGGTGGCCTTATGAGGAACGTTGAACAGATTGTTCCTATGCTAGTTGGAGTTTAGAGAAATGAGAGGTGATCTTATTAAGATGGAAAATTCTGAGGGTGTTTGACAGGCCAGATATTGAGGGAATGTTTCCTTGTAGGAAGAATCTAGAATTGTGGGAGGGGGCACAGTTTAAAAATAAAAAGTCTCCTATTTTGGTCGGAGATGAGGAGGAATTTCTTCTCTGAGGGTCATTTGTCTTTGGAGTTCTCTTCCCCAGCAGTGGGGGTTAGTCACTGAATATAATCAAGGCTGAGTTAGACAGATTTTTGATCACCAAACTGAGGCAGGAGCTTTGGGGACAGGCAGGGAGTGAGTTGGGGCCACAATCAGCTCAGCCTTGATCTTATTGAATGGAAAGTTAGCTTGATGGACTGAAAGGCCCACTTCTGCTCCTCGTTCTCATGATCAGCTGGATTCCAAACACATAAGCATTGCAGTGGGGATTTTTATCAAACAATGCCAATATTCACCTCAATAAACATAGTACTAAGAAGTGGACTGATCTGGGATATAAAAGTTACAGCAAATCATACCAAAAGATCCAGAACCACTAGAAATATACTTCAAAATTCATTACCTCTTTATCTTCGGTAAGTTTTGATAATAGGTAAACCAATGGATCTACATTCCGAACGTTTATTGATTTCAGCTCATCATATTTCCTAAGAAATTCCTCAGGAGTTCTTGAAAACTCTGCAATTTTTACCTAACAAGTAACAAAGAGAAATGAAAGCGTGTTTACTTTTAAGCAGCGTACACACAGCAGTGTTCTCTGTTTGCTCTCCCTCAATCAATCCCGTAGCCTTGTCCCTGACTGTTATCCTTTGCCAGCCATACGCATGATTGTCAAAGTCAGGCTGATGAAACCCAATGTCCAATTTCTCCTTCTAAATGTCACTGCATAAAAATTCCCACCCTTTCTTCAGCAATTCTTTAAACTCCACTCAGTAGAAGTTGTAAGCAAATATTCAAATCTGAAATCCAATTTCATCATCCCTCTCAAAGAAAGGAGACGGCTATTCTGTCCACCATACCTGTACCAGCTCTCTCTATTACTCCCATTTTCCTGCATATAATCCTGCAAATGGTTACCCTTCAAGTGTGTACCCAATTTCCATTTGAAAGTTATCATCAAATCGCCCACCCTTAAACAGCACATTTCAGGTTATAACCATCTAAATATTTTAAAGATACTAGAAAGTGAAGCAGATACTTCATGGATCCTTGCTAGACATATTACCTTGGCGCTATGGGAAGAGACAGTCGTCGTGACATATGGAGTTCTGTTTTTTTGAAGGAGGTCAATATACACTTCAGCTCCATCGCCACCTCGAACCCGGAGCAAACTGAGCAGCTCATTCACATCATGATGGATTCGGAATTCACTCATGATTCCTTCCTGTGTTAACAAGAAAACGTAAGTGTGCTGACAAAGTCTGCCGAAAACTTACTTCATGATGTCATAATTGCATCCTTAATTATATCTCAGTAGAACTATTTTACAGCCAAGCATCTTACAAGGCCACCTTTCATTGCCCAAGAAACATGTCCAAAACAAAGAAACCAAATCAAGAAGTAACAAGGGGTGGCACGGTAGCATAGTGGTTAGCACTGCTGCCTCACATTGCCAGGGACCTGGGTTCAATTCCCAGCTTGGGTCACTGTGCCCGTGTGGAGTTTGAGCTCATGTTGGCATGGGTTTCCTCCAGGTGCTCTGGTTTCCTCCCACATTCTGAAAGGTGTGCTGGTTAGGTGCATTGACCCGAACAGGAGCTGGACTGTGGTGACTAGAGGAATTTCACAGTAACTTCATTGCAGTCTTACTTGTGACTAATAAATAAACTTTAAGGTGTCATAAAACCCCTACAATGCAGGAGGTCATTCAACTCATCCAGCCTGCACCAACAACAATCCCAGCCAGGATCTATCCCCATAACCCCACATATTTACCCTGGTACAGCAGCCTCCGCCCACCAACACTGAGGAGCGATTTAACATGGCCAATTAACCTAACCTGTACATCTTTCAGACTGTGGGAGGAAACTGGAGCACACGGAGGAAACCCACGCAAACACAGGGAGAACATGCAAACTCCACACAGACAGTGAATGACCTGAGACTGGAATCTAACCTGGGTCTCTGGTGCTGTGAGGCTGATGAAGAGGCAGTGCTCCGAAAGCTACTGGCTTGTGCTATCAAATAAACCTGTTGAACTTTAACCTGGTGTTGTGAGACTTCTTACTGTGTTTACCCCAATCCAACACCGGTATCTCCGCATCATGGCTGTGAGGTAGCAGTGCTAACCACTGAGCCAAAGTGATGAAACGTGGAAACAAACTATTACATTCAAAACTCTGTCCGTAAAACATGTCATTTTAAGTAAAGGCTGGAGTTCTCTTTTAATTCGATCAATAAAAAAATTTCAAATTTCTGAAGGCTCTGAGAGAATAGACAACATTAGTGCAAAGGAATTAAAGAGTCAGACATTTTCAGGTAAGAACCACAGATTCAAAGTGAACAGGTTAGGAGAGCCATTTCACACATTTACATCTATAGCATGTCACACAGCTACACCAAATTTCTTGCCTGTAGTTTGTACAATCAACATGTATACAAACATGAGATTAAAGCAGAACGGCTAAAAGGGTAACAAATTGGCTAATTTTCCACAAAAATAGGATTAATTACTTATGCTAATTAATGGGGGTTAACTGCTGCTGTAATATCTAGAGAACATCCATTGAGTGGAAAATAAGAATCCTCCAATTCCCACTATATTATTCATTAGATATACGGTTAACTACAAATTTAGCAATCATAACTGATAACTCTCTACATGCAAATAACAGCCTAACAGCTCCTATAGGCAAGGAGAGCTTTTCTAAACATTCAGCAAGACACTTTTTAAAAAATCTGGAATCATTAAATCTGGCGTACAAATTATTCATTTGAACACAGTCCTTATTTTAATACAATGAACATCCAAGAACCACTAACTTGTGCATAAATTGCAATTCTATAATCAACTCTGTCAAGAAATGTCTTGTTTACAATATTATAATGAGTTAAATTAATTAAACTGCAGTGAGACACATTGACCAAGTTACAAAAACTTTAAATTAACAATCCAGGAATTGCAGCATAGTTTATGTGAATAAAACAGACTTGAAAATTAGGATGGTCTGCATTGATTTAATAGTATTCATTCATAATGTGTACGGATCCACATGTCACTCCCAGTGAGGCAGTGCATATAGCTTTGTAATGCAGAACGTGTTATAAACTGACATGACAATGGTGACAACAGGGATAATGATTTTGACAGCAATATTACTTATTCAAACATTGGGAATATCACTCAATATCAGGTTTTCTAACTTCTATCCTTTGCCCTTTGATTTCCAATCCTCCCCTTGTATTTCTAATTTCTCCCTCTCTTTCACTTTTAGCATTGTCATTTTTTTGTCCAGTCTTGCTGGTTCATTGCTCCACCTCATTCTCTGTTGCTGGGACTGCATATTGACTCAGACTCAACATTGCACTGAGTTTGCAACATGCACCAATACACTCAAGAACAGCTTCTTCTCTGCTGCCATCAGACTTTTGAATGGACCTATCATATATTAAGTTGATCTTTCTCTGCACCTTAGCCACGGCTGTAACACTACATTCTGCACCATCTGCTTTCCTTTTCTATGTAATGGTATGCTTTGTCTGTATTATACAATACTTTCACTGTATACTAATACACATGACAATAATAAATCAAGTCATAGAATCCCTACAGTGCAGAAGGAGGCCATTTAGCCCATTGAATCTGCACCAATCACAATCCCACCCAGGCCCTGCTCCCGTAAACCCATATATTTACCGAGCTATTCCCCTGACACTCAGGTCAATTTAGCATGGCCAATCAACCTAATCCACGCATCTTTGGACTGTGGAAGGAAACCCACGCAGACATGGGGAGAATGTGCAGACTCCGCATAGACAGTGCCCCAGGCTGGAATTGAATCCAAGTCCCTGGTGCTGTGAAGCAGCAGTGCTAACCACTGCGCCACCCCAAATGAACTGAATCTTTCAGAAAATAAACCCTAGTTTAAATTTCTTCACATGAACTAGAAGCAGTAGGTGGTCACTCAGCCCATCGAGCCTGCTCCGCCTTACATCTGATTGTAACCTCAACCCCACATTCCTGCCTACCCTCCAATAACCTTTCACCCCTTTGTTAATCAAGAACCTATCTAGCCCTGCTTTAAAAATAGTCAAAGATGCTGCTTCTGTTGTCTTTAAAGAAGTTCCAGAGACTCATGGCCTTCAGAAAAAAAATTCTACTCATATCCATCTTAATGAGTGACTTTTGATGAGTGAAGCTTTGCTCTAGGTTCTCCTACAAGAGGAAACATCTGCTGCCTTAATATTTCCAGAAATTAAGGCCAAGCTGGCTGAACGTACAACTAATGGGAGTAATTAAAATCAAGCTCCAAAGAAGAGTCATATCCACTAGGAAGTGTTAACTGCTTCTCTCTCTCTCCATAGATGCCATAAGAAGTCTCACAACACCAGGTTAAAGTCCAACAGGTTTATTTGGTAGCAAAAGCCACTAGCTTTCGGAGCACTGCTCTTTGTTGGGTAAGTAGATGCCGCCATAGAAACTGCCAGACCAGCTGAGGTTTTCCAGCACTTTCAATTTTAATTTCAGATCTCCAGTATCTGCAGTGTTTTGCTTTTAATGCAATTAAAATTGGGGATGTGCAGGATGTTCGAATTGACAGCAGAGCTCTCAAGAGATCTTGCAGGAGGCTGGGGAGGGGATGGAGGGATTTGAAAGTAAGCTTTATTCGGGGTGGGGGGGGGTGGCAAGAGGAGAGAGCCTGGAAGGATGTGCTGCAATACCCTAAAAGGTTGTAGCATTGGGCAGAAACAATAAAATGTAGCAAGGCATGCAAGTTTCACCTTCAGATATATTAACAACAGGAGGGAGGGTGGTCTACTCAAATCCTACGATCAAAACAGTGGCTGTATGGTGGGGGGCAATGCAACATGTTGAAATAAAAGCAGAACTACTTGTAAAAAAAAAGGACTGACTATAAACAATAGGTATGGGGGGAGAGGGGAGACAGAACATCTTGGGGGGGGGGGGGGTGGGATGTATGTTATTATATAGGATGGATATAGAGGCTGGATGGATGGCCAGTCTCCTAGCCGGGTTCCTAGGCTGGGAGCTAGGCCTCAGCCTGCTGCCAGCCCCAAGGCTGCGGGGGCCTCCTCCCGCTCGCCTCATTTACACAAACAAATAAACAAGCGGCCCGCCACCGGCCCGGGGAGGCGCGGCCCGCTCCCGGCGGCACCTCCTCCCACTCCCGCCCCGTCCCCCGGCTCCTCACCTCTGGGCCGCTCCACTCGCACTGCACAAAGCAGCACCCCCGCGCCTTCCCGCCCCGGGGCAAACAACCCTCCGGAAAATCCGAGCTTGCCGCTACTCCCGCTCCGCCTAGATTTTAGACAACAGAATGGAGGTGGTAGGGGGCGGCCGTTAGGAGATGAGTGCGGCGGGCGCTAGGACCTGGCAGGGGAGAGGGAGGGAATGAGGGATAGTGGAGCACATGCGTATTGAAGCTAATAGGCAGGAGACGGTTCATACGCATTCGTAATGGAGTCAACGGCCTGGTGATAGTTAATACACTTGTGCCATTGCCTGGGTGACGGGTAACGGCTCATACGCATGCGTATTAGGGTCAGTGACTGGGTGACGGTTACACGCATGCATATGAGGGCATTGAACGGGTGTCGGCTCATATGCATGCGTACTAGGGTCATTGAACGGATGACGGCTCATACGCAGGCATATCAGGGTCAATGACCGGGTGACGGTCAGACACATGCGTATTAGGGCCATTGAACGGGTGATATTTATTACGCTGGCGTTGTACAGTCTGTAGCCAATTAACGGTCAATACGCATGCGTATTAGGCACATTGACCGGGTGCCGCTCGTCCTGGACGGTTGGTGCACATGCGCGGTAGAGCTGCCGGGCTCCGTGGGTGACTGAGGTACCGGGGCCTGGAGCCGGCGGTGGCGGGCGCTGAGGGCCAAGGGGATGGAGCGGCGGAACTCCCGCCCACCTTGCCATCGCCTTTTACTTTCAGCTCCCGGAGGATCTTCCTGCCGAAGGAGGATGAATTCTTCGAAGTGGGTGATGGTGCTGGGAGCGGGGGGGTGGGGAGAGAGATTAAACCCGGAGGCACCACACCGCCTGAGGGGAGCGGAGAGGGGTTGGTCTACCGGGTGGGCGGCTGAGGCCCAGCCTAGCCCATTGCTGATCCATCAGCCAAAATCAATGACACTGATGAGCAACAGGTTTGGGATCTTGCTGTGCGCAGATTAGCTGTTGTTTTCCCTTTTTTAAACAAAGCGAATCAATTGAATTTCTCTCCTTCCTTTCACGAATTCAGGATGTCCCAAAGTGTTTTGCAGCCAGTACAGCAGCTTTGGCAGTGTCGTTGCTACTGCAATGTGGGAAATGAGGCAGCTAATGGGTGCACAGCAAGATCCCACTGGTCAGCCATGCTTTTATGACCATAACCATCTGTCTAGGCCACTCGGATATAACAGTAGAAGTTTCATAGAATTCCTGCTGTGCAGAAGGAACCTTCAAATTCTCACCAAGTCTCTGAGCACCCTCCCCTATTTCTGTAATCCCACACATTTGCTGTGGCTAGTTCCCTGCACATTTTTGAACTGTGGGAGGAAAACTCATAGAGACACCGGGGCGAACATGCAAACTCCACGCAGTCAGTCAGTCACCTGAGGCTGGAATTGAACCTGGGTCCCTAGCATTGTGGGGCAGCAGTGCTAACTACCATGCTGCCCAATAGGTTTCAATGGATGCTGTTAAGGAAGCAAAGTTGATGGTTTCATTGTGGTCAAAGATGTGTGGGATAGGTTGATAGGCTATGCTAAATTGTCAGGGGACATTAGCAGGCTAAACGTGTGTATGGGATTATCGATTTCTAGGGCCTGGGTGGGATTGTTGGTACAGGCTCAATGGTAAAAAGGCCTCCTGCATTGTGGGGACTATTATTCTGTTTTTTGATGGTATCCACTATCTAATTCTCTGGTTCCATTGACTCGGCTTATGGGTACATGACTCCTTGCTAGTGATGGACACTAAATTAATCAATTGGCCACATGGTTTATTTCATTACAGGATTAAGGTTTGTGTATAACTGATCAATTTACAACAATTTAAAAATAGCAGTTATCAAACAAATGATTTGTTTTTATTTTGGCTTAGGACGGTGATATCTACAGACATTTATACCTGCGAGATGCCATAACAAGTGTGGGGGAAGTAGAAAGACCCAAGTAAGTATTGCTATTTTAAGAATTGCCCCTTTCTAATGCTATTGCATCAAAGCTATTTGAATTTCATGTATTTTCTCCTGTATGCTAACTTGTGCATGTACATTTTTTTTAATATAGGGTTTCTGAATTCTGTTGCCATATAGCAGGTTGCAGTCAGTTGTTTGATACCCTAGAAAACTATGAACATCATTATAATACGTTCCACCGCAATGTCTGTTCCTCCTGCAAGCGCTCTTTCCCGTCCAGTCATCTGCTAGATATTCACATCCTGGAATGGCACGATTCACTCTTCCAAATTCTTGCAGCAAAACAGAACATGGTAAGTGACTAGCTATGAAGAGAAACAAGCTTTTCATTTGGCACTCATTGGGACAGATACAAGAGTACCAGATTACAAAGGGAACAACAATTTGCACTGCATGATAAATGGTACTAATTGGTTGGGTGGTGCATTTTGGTTGATGTGTTGCTATAGCAAATGCACCAAGGGTATTGTCTATACCCAATCAACCAGTGTTTGCAAAACTTTCAACACAGAGCATGATTTTATGGCCTCAGTCATCCCAAAACTGTAAAACCCCGCACAAGGTCAATGGACCTTCCCATACTCTGCCTCTCACCTGTTCCGATTCCCATGGTGGTCGGGGCAGTAAAATTCTGGTCATAGTGTACAACATTAGGTGTGATTCCATGATTGGGCAGTATCTACTGAACAATCCAGAGCAGGCCAGCGATTGCACTAATAACCAATTTAAGGTTATCAGTGAGGCTCACAAGGTGGCTCATTAACGCTTGTTAGCAGCTATATATGTTACCACACAGGGACCAGTCCTCTGCAAGCAAAAGTAGGCATAGCGTCTTTCCCATTTAACAAATGCTTGGTGGGGGTTATTGTTCCCTGGTGCATTCTCCGTGGCATGTTCCAGCCAGTTAGAGTTGTCTTGTCAACTAAACTGTAGCCTGTTTCTCACACAATATGTATTGCTATTCCCTTTGAAATTTGGCATTCTCTCATCTGTCCTGATGCATGCAAGATGAAAAACTTCAGCAGTATGTGCCTTTTTATAGCAATACTGAAGTACTGCCAAATGACTATGATTATTGAACTCCAAATCTTCAATTTTGCTCACTGGCCTGTGTTAAACCTACGTGTATTTATTTATAATTTAGAGAACAGACCTGTCGTAACTCCACGCAGATCCAACTACGCATCTGTGTACGTTGGTAGGATAATCCAAGAATCCCATAGGAATTAGGAGCGAGAGTAGGCAATTCAGCTCTTCGAGCCCACTTCACCATTCTGTATGTTCATGGCTGATCTTCATCTCATCCTAATGCCAAAGATGTGTGGGTTGAATTGGCCATGCTAAATTGTCCTTTAGTGTCAAGGGGACTAGGTAGGATAAATGCATGGGGTTGTGGGGATAGAGCCCTCTGTGGGTGGGATTGTGGTTGGTACAGACTCAATGGGCTGAGTGGCCTCTTTCTTCACTGTAGGATTCTATGATTCCACTTCCCTGCCTTTTCCCCATAGCCCCTATCATACCTTTGATAAAATATTTATCTATACCTTTCTTGAATTCATTGATTCTGCATCCACTGCTCTGGGGTAATGAGTTCCATAGACTCTCAACCCTCTGAGAAGGAGCTGCTCCTTATCTCTGTCTTGAACCTTCTCCCTCTTACTCTACAGCTATGACCTCTTGTCCTATACTGTTCTAGAAGGGAGGAACGTTTGGTTCACATCTATTTTATCAATCCCTTAGAGTATTTTGTTCGTCCTATACTATTCTAGAAGGGAGATGTTTGGTTCACGTAGACTTTATTGATCCCATTGAGTATTTTAAAAACCTCAATCAAATCCTCCCCCCCCCCCCCCCCCTTCATTCTACTGTACTCCAGTGAGTACAAACCCAAGCTACTCAACCACTCCTCATACGACAGCCCCTTCAAACCTGGAATCTCGTAAAACTATTCATCATTGTATTGCATTCATAAAAATGAGGGACCAATTGGGTATAGATAACTCGGGATACATATGGGAGTTGGAAGAAATGAAGTCAAGCACTTTGTTGTAAGATGCATCAGTAAGCCAGATTAATCAAGACAAGGTAATGTTGGTGTTTGAGAACAGAATTGGATTGGAATCGAGCACACTCAAATGTGCAGAATAACAAAGATGGTTTATGCTGCTAAACAGCACTGACACATCCTACTTTCTAATGCATAATTTAACCAAATCAGGTCATTAGCACTGCTGTCCTTCAAATAAGATGTGTGGGTTAGTTTGATTAGCCATGCTAAATTGACCCTAGTGTCACGGGGATTAGCAGAGTAAATGTGTGCAGTTAAGGGACTAGGTCCGGCATGGAATTGTGGTCAGTGCAGACTCAATGGGCCAAATGGCCTCCTATACTGTAGGGATTCTGTAAAAGATTGTCCATCCCTGACAATAAGAGTTCCTATTGTTTGACTGATTCTCAGGGAAAGCTATCACCCAGGTATGCTTTATACAGTATTGCAATCTGAATAGGGACTAGTTTAAAGTAGACAAGTTGTTGACTAGTATTCTATCCTGGAATCCCTGGCCCTGATTAGTACCTTACTCCACTGAAGAGGGTATAAGAAATATCTTACATTTTGTGATGTCTTTAGCTAGGCAGCACTGGGCTGGAGTTGCAAACATCTAAACAGATCTCAAATTCTTGAGGAGCAGGAATGGGGAGCCAGAGTATCCTAAAGCTGTGTTATGTCAATACTTCCCATTTTGGTGGGTACCTAACATGTCCTAATTAACATATTTATAACTGAAACACTTGTTTATATTTTCCAGTACATATGTTTGGTGGAGAGTTGTACAGAAAAATTCAAGGCTTCCAGTGATCGGAAAAAGCATTTGGTCAAAGTTCATGGTTATCCGTCCGACTTTAGATTTGACAAACCAAAGAAACTGAAATGGTAAGGAAATTGTTCTCTGCGGCTTTGTCTAACTTCACTGGGGTGAGTTAGTAAATGAAACAAAATGGGTTGTTGAGGCAGGAGGAGCAGAATATCTTCACTTAATTGGCTGAATTGGAACAGAAAATTGAAGCCCTCTGATGAGCTGAACAGTGCTTCCCTAATAGTTCAGCCGTGTGCCATTAAATGCCACATTTTTGTATTAATTTAAAAATAAGATAAAGGCAAGATATGAATTTCAAATCATAGTCCTTGTTGAAAGTAGTAATTTTGGTTGTGATACTCTTCGATGTGACAGTACAGTAAAACAAACGTGCTTTCTTCCTCCTGACCCCCATAGCAATCAAAAGAATCAAGACAAGAGTTCACACGACATGGATATGGAAACATCCAGTTGTCAAAAAGAAACAAATAGCTTTTTCCATCAGATAGCCACAGAATCAGTGGAGCCTGTGGAAACAATGGAAGCTGAGAGTCCACCTCTGTCAGAACAAGAGAACCCCAGTACTCCGGTGCAGCAAAGGCCTTCCTACTCTTACAGGTTACAGTTCTGCTTCTATTGATCACTTTTTTTTACCTAAGTACCAAGGACTAACATTGTGAGCAAAGCTTTATCTATGTAAACTGTATATATAAAAGTTGCTAAATTATCCTGTCATTTCAGTGTTAGTTTAATTCGATTTTGTTTTGTTATGCAAGATGTAATGGTTGTAATTATGTTGGAAAATATTGCTAGAAGTTAGAACTTTATTGGTTTAATTTCTCCCCTACCATAGCCCATATTTCTCCCCATCTATCTCCTAGCAGCTGAAGTTCAGTTCTACATGTTGCTATCTGCCTTCCAGTATCTCACCTAAGTTGCATTTCTTCAAGTATATGCAGACAGTCAGTGTTGGAATATGTTTTGCTGTGGAAGGTCATAGAGGTTTGCAGCATGGAAATAGGCCCTTCAGCCCAACAGGCCATCCAGTTTTTACCACTAAGCTACTCCAAATTGCCCACATTTGGCACGTATCCCTCTATATCCATCCCACCCACGTAATTGTCCAAATGCTTTTAAAAAGACAAAATTAAGCCTCTACTGCTGCCTCTGGCTGTCACTGCTGAGCCAGTCCTATCCTTTCCCGGATGGGTGCAGCTTTAAAAGCACACAAACTCAACACAATCCAGGACAAAGTGGCCTGTTTGATTAACAACCCATTTATACTTTAAATGTCCACTCCTCCACCACCAACATACAGTGGCAGTTGTGTGTACCATCTACAAGATGCACTGCAGCAACTCACCAAGACTCCTTTGCCAGCTCCTTCCAAACCCAAAACTTCCACCAGCTAGAAGGACTAAGACAACAGACTCATGGGAGCAGCACCAGCTGCAAGTTCCCCTCCAAGCCTCACACCATCGTGACTTGAAAACAGATCTCTATTTCTTCACTGTTGCTAGGTCAGAATCTTGGGGCTCCTTCCCTAGCAGCACTATGGGTGTACCTACACCACATGGACTGTAGCTGTTCAAGAGGGTAGCTCGTCACCCCCTTATCGAGGGCAGCTCTCTTCCTAGCAGCATTATAGGTCAACCCACAGCATGTGGACTGCAGCGATTCAAGAGGAGCTCACCACCAAATTCTCAAGGGATGGGCAATAAATGCTGGCCAGCCAGTGACGCCACTGGTCCATGAATGAATTAAAAAAGTTAGGAATTTACAACAAATGCTGGCCTAGCCAGTGACACCAACATCCAGTGGAAGTATAGAGAAAGAAAGTGTGCATCTTCCAGCACAAGTGGTTGGAATTGGGAACCTGGGCAATATTTTGTTGTGACCACCTTCCCTATCCTTGAGCACTGAGACCATCGCCACTGCTTTGCATTGAGCAAAGACTCAGAATGAAAGCTGATCTTTCCCAATCCCCTCAGCTCAATTTTCTTCCTCTTTTTTTCCCTTCCAGGGTGCCAGCAACAATTTGTTTTGGCCATGGGTCAGTCCGCGGTTTCAAGCACACGAGGAAAAAGAAATGATCTGTTTTTAGAATTAACCAGTCACTGGATACTAAAACAACATACTGTAAAAGGCATTAGTTCCAAATATGAACTTGGAAGAACACTTTATCACATTTTACCTGATCAGTTGGAATAATCGTGGCCTCCAAGAGGCGATTGGATACAATTATTCGTTAATATGGTTGCAAGTGATTTTTTTAAAAAGGATTGTACTGTTCAGAAAACAAATGTATTTATTAATTATTACCAAAATAAATCTTTTGCTTTTCATTTTTATGAATGTTTATTGAAGACCAATCACTTCCAAACTAATTTCTGCTGCTTTCTGGGTCGGATATGATGTACAAAAGATTTGCAGGTCAGGTTGATAGGCTGTACTAAATTGCCCCTTAGTGTCCTGGGATGTGTAGGTTAGAGGGAACAGCAGGGTAGATGTGTGGGATTGTGAGAAAAGGGCTTGGGGTGGGATTGTTGTTGGTGCAGACTCGATGGGCTGAATGGCTGCCTCCTGCACTGTAGAATTTGATATTCCAATGAAAAAATTTAAATTAGATTATACAGTAGAACATTCTGGATGAGATGTTAAACTGATGCCTAATCTTCCCTTTTAAGAGGACACTAAAGAGCTCACAGTGCTATCTGCAGGAAGAGCCAGGGAGCTTCTTGTCAGTGTCCTGGCCAATATGTATCTCTGTCAACAGATAATCTACAAATTATCTACTTGCTATTGCATTGCTGTTTGTAGGAGCTTGCTTTGTGCAAATTGGCTGCTGCGTTTCCTGCACTGATGACACACTTCAGATGTACTTCCTTGGCTGTACAGAGCTTAAGTCATGAAAAACGCTACACAAACACAAGTCTTATTGTTTTATTTCTGGTTTAAAATACGTACATTTTCAGGCAGCTGAAAATCAAAGCAGCAGATCAAATTTAGTTCACAAAATATTTTTGAGTATTGTGATTGCCCGTTTGGGATTGGTAGTCAAACAAAAATATTGAGCTTGATTTTCCACTGTTGCGCATATTATAAAACAAATCAAGCTACCTTCAGTTGAATCTGGTTTATTATTTGGGGGTTTTGGTATTTTAGCCAATTACTATTTCTTTCCCAAATGAGTCCATACCACTCTGAAGTCTCAACAGACTGAGGTATTCACTAATTTAATTGACAGATGTAGCTAAACACGATTAAAATCTCTAACATCGAATTATAAAATGTGCAGGCTGGCACAAACTTGTAACAAAAAATCTTTGAGTGTGTAGTGGCACAGTGGTTCACACTGCTGCCAGGGACCTGGGTTCAATTCCAGTGTCAGTCACTGGGTGGAGTTTGCACATTCTCCCCATGTTTGCATGAGTTTCCTCCAGGTGCTCTGGTTTCCCCCCCCCCCCCCCCCCCCCTCAGTCCAAAAGACGAGCTTTCAGAGCGCTGCTCCTTCATTGGGTGACTTACCTGATGAAGGGTCAACTCTCTGAAAGCTTGGGATTCTGAATAAACCTGTTGGACTTTAACCTGGTATTAAGAGACTTCTTACTGAGATGTGAAGCAGCAGTGTTAATCTCTGTGCCACCATTTGGCTAGCTGTGGGGTTCTCCTTTATGTGGACTAGTGTTTGGGTTGCAGCCAGGCCTGAAGGTAATGTTTGAGGTTGCTTGAAGCTGGGACTTGTGTTCCACAGCGAGGCCTGGATTGTGGCAAATCACCAGGTGCACCCGGGTTCTATTCATTGGAAACTCATTGATGCAGTGCTGCATGAGTAATGGTTTCAGCAAGAGTTGCCTTTTGGTTTTGTGGAAATGAGAGAGGGGGATATGATGTTTTACAATTGTGTAATGTGGATTAGTACATTTGTCCACTTTTATGATGAGGCATGCAGTGACAAAACACCAAAAGCAATCCAATTCATTCTTGGGGAGTGAGCATCTTTGGCCAAGCCAACATCTGCTGCTCACAGCCACAGTAAGCTTGCATTTCAGACAGCAGTTCCATGTTCCTGATGGCTTGGGAGTCACAAAGATGAGGCTCTTGTCACAGAAAGCTGGCCAGACTTCCTTGTCTAAAGAGCATTCATGAATCAGATTTTGTGACAATCTGGTCGTTTCAAAGTTATTAACACTCACTTTTTAAACTCAAATTTATTGAATGAACTGAATTTAAATTCTCCCATAGTTGCTGTGGTGGGTTTTGAACACACATCTGATTGTTACCTAGTGCCTCCTATCTAGTAACGTTACGGTTCTGCTACCATACCTAGGCCTACCCACCAGCAATAGCATAGGAGATCAGTACACATCTAAATTAAGAGTTCCTTAGTAAAACTATTCTGATAACTTGGAACGGTGTGGAACTGTTGGTTGATCTCTGGACAGAATCGTTTGGACATAGCACTGGGAATCACTTTACCATGGGTAGGCAGTAGCCTAGTGATATTATCCAGGAACTCAGATAATATTCTGGCAACCTGTGTTCGAATCCCACCACGCCAGATGGGGTAACTTGAATTCAATAAAAAATATCTGGAATTAAGTATCTACTGATGACTGTGAAATTATTGCCGATTGTGAAAAACCTATCTGGCTCACTGTAGGGAAGGAAATCCTTCCTGGTCTGGTCTACATGTGACTCCAGAGCCACAACAATGTGATTGACTCTTCAATGCCCCCTGAAATGGACCACTTGACCACTCAGTTCAAGGGCAATTAAGGATGGGCAACAAATACTGGCTCAGTCAGTGCTGACCACATCCTGTGAAAGAGTAAAAAGACTGTTGATAATACTGTGCAGTCTGACACTGCAGAGACAATGGTGTGGAGATGCCAGTGTTGGACTGGGGTGGGCACAGTAAGAGGTCTCACAACACCAGGTTAAAGCCCATGTTTATTTGGAATCATGGGCTTTTGGAGCACTGCTCCTTCATCAGGTGAGTTAAGAAGTAGGCTTCACAAACACGGCACGTATAGACACAGACACAATTGCAAGATAATGGGTGGAATGCGAGTCTTTTCAGGTACAAACTGCGAGTGGAGAGAGGGATAATCACAGGTTACAGTGGTGTGAATTGTCTCAAGCCAAGACAGATAGTAGGATTTTGCAAAGCTGTGATTCCAGATAAACCTGTTGGACTTTAACCTGTTGTTGTGAGACTTCTTACAATTGGAAAAGGAACTCTAAATGCTGCTTATAACATTTAGGAGGTGTTTCAGGGTATATGGAGATTGGAGGTGAGAATGGAAGGAGTTTTTCCAGACACCCTTGCTCATATGGATGTTAAATGAAGCTATCCTGATAGATTCCTGGGAAGATGTACCTCCTGATGAGAGACTCAACCATCGAGACTCAGCAAGTCCCAATTTGTGTCTGTGCTGACTTAGCCATTTTCATTCCAGCCACTAAATGTGGATCAGTGTTTCTTGCCAAAGAATTTGCAATTCAGAAACAAAACACACGACCAGCTCTAGCTTCAGCTCCCTCCTGATTGACAGCCATTGGCTTCCTGGAAATACACATACACACACACACACACACACACACAGATGGTTAACTGTGGTCAGGATCTGGCTTATCTCTGATATCCCAATAAGCTTTCTGACACTGACCCTTCTGCCTCACACGAAGAATGGTTCTTTCTCTCAACAAAATCACTTCTCATTGTCTCCAAGAAGGCCATTTGTAAAGAAGAAGACACTTTTATACTGGGTTGAGAGATGGGAATAGGCTTCACAATATTGTGTAAAGGATTTGTTTTATTTTGCAAGCAGGATTTTAAACAATCAAATCAAACTGTAGGCAGGAAGAATGAGGCCCATAAAATGTAACATTAATTGTACAATAATGTACAGTGGGTGTTCTAATCCATGCATTTAAAGCTAAAGTTTATTTATTAGTCACAAGTGGGCTTACATGCTGCCTTTAAGTTGAAAGTTTATTTATTAGTGTCACAAGGGATTTTCGCAGTAACTTAATTGCATTGTTAATGTAAGCCTACTTGTGACTAATAAATAAACTTATTTATTATGATAAATAAAGTAGGCTTGCATTAACACAGTGAAAAATCTCCTAGTTGCCACACTCCGGCACTTGTTCAGGTACATAGAATCCCTACAGTGCAGAAGGAGGTCATTCAGCCCATCGAGTCTGCACCAGCCACAATCCCACCCAATCCCTATTCCCAAAACCCCATATATTTACCCTACTAATCCCCTGACACTAGGGTCAATTTAGCATGGCCAATCAACCTAACCTGCACATCTTTGGACTGTGCGAGGAAACCGGAGCACCCGGAGGAAACCCACGCAGATACAGAGAGAATGTGATGAAGAAGCAGCACTCCAAAAGCTCGTGCTACCAAATAAACCTGTTGGACTTTAACCTGGTGTTACGAGACTACTTACTGTGCTTACCCCAGTCCAACACCGGCAACTCCACAACTAACTCCACATAGGCAGTGACCCAAGTTGGGAATTGAACCTAGGTTCCCAGTGCTATGAGGCAGCAGTGCTAACCACTGCTACTGTACACTGAAGGAGAATTTAGCACGCTCAACCCACCTGGTCAGCTCGTCTTTCAGGCTGTGGGAGGACATTAGAGCACCTGGAGGAAACCCACGCAGACACGGGGAGAACATGTAGACTCCACACAGTGAACCTAGCTGGGAATGGAACCCGGGTTGCTGGCACTATGAGATAACAGTGCTAACCACTGTGCCGCCTCTTGTTTATTTCTATTGTATAGTCCCAGCCCAATGCTTATAAATAATTGCATTAGAGTTACTTATAATCCTAATATCCTCTGATTAAATGTTTATTCAGATCACTTTTTCGCTTTGTGTTTGTACACAACCCAACAGATGCAAATCCCCACAGCAGCAATGTGTGGTTACAATGGGGATGAGTGATCTATTGTAAATGGTACTTGGACTGTGGAACAATATGATTCACGTCTACACAAATGTTTACAAAATGACATACTTGCTTGGGAGAAAATGTTGCCATTCGAGGGAGCAAAGCACAGGCACTATGAATGCAAATAAAGTCAATTTCTAAAAAAAAATTACGGGGTTCATGTGATGGCACATATTAAAAACAGGCAAGATTTCAAAGCACCGCCAAGATCCCTGCAGGGGAGGCGGGGGCGGGGGCTGGGGGCTCGCAGGGGTGAAATCTGGGATGCAGAACTGGCGAAACGGAGACAAACGGTTATGCATGAGAAGACCACTAGATGGGACTATTGCATTATGTTTGGAAGACACCAGCGCCTGGAGACTTGTTTCAGCTGAAATGTTGCCCATGTCTGCAATAACTCATAACCCATTAAAATGGGACGAAAAGTGTGGTCCATTTTTTAAAAAAAAACTCTCTCAAACGATTAGCTCTGTGAAATGACCCCGAACACGCGAATGGGTCATAAAATAAGGGCAGCCTCGGTGTAAAGTCGTCTTAATGTCTGAATTTCCAATCAACAAGAAGGTCAGACGCCCACAAGTCCTGCCATAGATATAAAACTCCCCACTACCTCAAAGATCACGGTTTGTCTTTGGCGGGCTCGCTGAAGTAGCACATGCCGAGGCAGAGTGATTTAGCAGTTCAGAAATGAAATGACCGCACGCCCAACCCTCAGAGCAACAAAGTATAAACTGGGAAGGGAAGAGGTGGGGGAAATAAACTTAAAGAAAACTTACTGTGGAAACGACTCTCAATTTAGATTATCAGAAAGTGGTTGGAAAAACTTGTGGGGGGGGGGGTGGCGGGGATGGTTCTTTTAATTAACAATCGAGCGGATTTAAGATGTTTCTGATTGTGATATTACAGATGTTAGGCCATAACGAACGGATGCAATATCAGAACGATTCTGGTTTTTGATCAGATTATTTAAATTTAGCTCAAATTACAACACACAATGAAAATTGTTCATCTGTCAGAATTAAAAACTCATCAACAGGCTTTAGGAGAGCCTGACTTTTTTTTAAATAAAGAAAAGGATTTATCTGGTTTTGTTTCAGAGGGCGAGAGTGAAGAGGTCCAGTTAAGGAATGAAAAATTTCACCCAAAACGGGGCAGCACCTTCGGGCAGGCTGCAGATCCGCTGTGTGAATTCTCCCCATCCAAAGAGCTTCCTTTAACCTTCATTTGCCCGTCACTTTTGCCTTGTTGTTAAAGTGGCGGCAGACAGACCTTCCCCACTCCCAATAAAGTCCCGTTTCTCTCTCTCTCCCTTTCCTCTGTATCAAGTCAATCCTGCCTCAGATTCGCTGAACATTTCTTAAGAAACAACGAATTAATTACGAAGAAAAAAAAATAAAGTTAAGGAGGGGGAAAAAAAAACAATTAAAGACTTTATTTGACCGTCAGTGTACAAAAACAAGTGAAATCCTTGTGGCCCGTTTTACCATCTGCAACTTACAATAACCTGTACACTATGCAAGGAAATGTAAACAGTTTTTATTTTTTTAAAAAACTTATTTTTAAATGCACTTAATATATATTTAAATATTGGTAAACACTCTTCAGAACTGTCCTCTTGTGCTGCGGCTGGGAGCATCGAGTCCAAAAGGTAGTTTGCTAACCAGCCCTAATTCTACGAACGCACAGTTACTATATTACAACGCCTGGGGTCCAATTCGCCAGGTCTTTCACTGTTCCAGAGTGGGAGAGGATGGGTCTGGAAGCAAGTCCGTAAGCAAATGATCAAATCACACTCTTTAAAAGACAAACCTCACCTCCTCGGTAATGACTTCCCCTATCAAAGGGGATTGTGGGGGGGGAGGGGAGCGTTTCATACAGGGGGACAATATTATAAAATGACAGTGCGGTGTGTGGAAAGACTTGAGATTAATTAAGCAAAAAAGGAAGAAAACACACACAAAACCCTCAAGCTGTGTGTGTGTCCGTCCAGTGACACTGCCCGGGCAGAGATAAAACCGATATCTTTAGACAATTCTGTTTTGGGAGAGAATGTTTTTCAGTGAGCACAGAAATGTGACATGACATTTTTTTCCAATGCACACACACACACACACACTCTCTCTCCAAAAATAAAAGATAATCTCGGACCAGGGGACACTCACAGGCTCAGAATTCCGTGGCATTAATCACCAGGACATCAAGCGACAGTTTTATTAACGTGAGGGGTTTAGCACCCTCTTTCTTTGCTACGGAAATTTAGGATTGTTTTAGCCCCGAGGTGAGGTGGGGTAAACTGTGTATTTTGATGATTTTTAGATTGCACTTTCGGGGGTGGGGGGGGTGGGGTGGAAGAATTGGGCTGAACAGACAATCTCAGAAACTGGGAGGGCGAAACTCGGCTGGGACCCCCGCCACACTGGGAGCTATGGGAATACAAAAAAAATTCTCAACCCCAGAATCACTGGACACTGCACTGCAGCCTTAGAGCTGTGGGGGGGGGGGGGGGGGGGGTGGAGGAGAGGGCTTTGAGCGTCCCTCAAGTCAAAGGGAGAGATGTTACAATTTATGATAAATAATACATTCCATATGTGACTGGGGTTGTGAGGAATCCCGGCACAGGGAGACCCGGGCGTTGGAAGGCGTTAGACGCCCCGTAAAGGCTGGGGGAGGTGAGATGAGAGGCGATGGGGAAAGGTAATCCGAAAGAAGGGAGCAGAGGTTTCGCCGCCAGCTTGAGTTTCTCCAGTTCGGCTTCCTGTAGCCTCTTGGCCTTGGCCCGTCGGTTCTGGAACCAAATCTTGACCTGGGTCTCGGTGAGGTTGAGGGAGCTGGAGAACTCGGCTCTCTCGGCGATGGACAGGTACTGTTTCTGGCGGAACTTGCGCTCCAAGGACAGGAGCTGCGAGGTGGTGAAGGGGGTTCTAGGTTTCCTGTTATTTTTGTGTTTCCTCAGGGTGCAGGGGGGAGGACTCGGATGCCCTGGAATTAAAAGAGCAAGAATATTAAATGACCATTTCAGCTGCTGTGCATGGAGCGGACTGTTCACTGAACTGGATAAGAAATAACATTTCTAAAATAGTTATTCACTTACAAGAAAGCATGTTGACTAAATTTAAAGAACGTTATTAAAAGAATAGCTTTTTTCACTAAATTTGAAAGAACTTTATTAAAAAAAGCTTTTCGACTAAATTTAAAAGAACTTTATTAAAAGAATAGCTTTTTTGACTAAATTTGAAAGAACATTATTTAAAAAAAGCTTTTCGACTAAATTTAAAACAAGTTTATTAAAAATTTAGCTTTTTGGCTAAATTTAAAAGAACTTTATTAAAAGAATAGCTTCTTGACTAAATTTCTGAAAGAGTTCTTTATCTACAGTAAAGCATTTGGACTAAAATTTTAAAATTCTTTACAAGAAAACATTTTGATTAAATTTTTAAAAATAATTACCTACAAGAATAGACTTTGACTTTTTTAAAAGTTTTTATTGACAGGAATAACTGGATTATATTTTTGAAAGTTCATTATAAGAATACACTTTGACAATTTTTAAAGTTCTTTATCTAGTAAAATAGCATTTGATTAACTTTCAAAAATAGTTACTTATCTACAAGAATAACGTTTTGCCTACAGTTTAAAATTTCTTAATTTACAAGGATTGCATTTTGACTAACTTTTAAAACAATTATTTATCCACAGGAATAGCGTTTTAATTATTTTTTAAAATTATGAATCTACAAGAATAACATTTTGATTACATTTTTAATTCCGAATCTGCAAGAATTTAACATTTGACTATATTTTAAAAATTCTTAATTTACAAGGAGCGCAATTTTGACTCAATTTTTAAGAAGTTATTTATTTATAAGTATAGCTTTTGGAGTAAATTAACACGTTCTTTTTCTGCAAGAACAGCATTTTCCAATGATGACTAAATCAAAAGATTCTTTAGCGATTGGGTTTATTTCTTAAATAAATTTAGGACACTTCCCTACAATCCAGTTAGCGGTGAAAATTACATTTAAACCCGGGCAACATTTCATTCGCTCAGTTTTCTATCTATAGCTACATTCTGAAAAATCTTGACTGTCAGACAATGTGTAAAAAAAAATCGTGTTATTTAATGAATAATTAGCCCAATATCGCACAGAAGATTCCCAGGGAAGGGAGTGCCACAAAACATTTTAATAGCATCCTTGGCGATCCCTCTCTCTGGACAGCTCATACCTCCAGGGGAAAATATTCGGCACATGTTTGAGACTCTTCCCAGTTGCAGAGGGTGGCGATGGGGGGGGGAGGGGTGGGGGGGGCTAGTTACTTGCTTGGAGTTGGGGTTGTGCAAATTAAATTGGGCGGCTTCCTAACAGCCCGTGCAGAAGTTGCATCTCGACTCGGCTTCTAAGATTCAGAGTTAAGTTCTGTGTTCCCTCGGAACACCCGTGTTCATGCTTAAATTGGCCTCGAGTTTTACAGTTCCAAAGAGTGACAAATTCAGAGTTCCAGCACTAACAGCTGGATACATTCCCCTCACTCCCAGTTTCCGGCAGCTTTCCACTTATGATGTGGAGATGCCGGCGTCACTTAGCCAAGGGATTGATTATTCGATAAGACGGGATGGCGGATTTTATACCATTCCATTTACACCTATAGAAATGATCGAATTGAGCGGAGACCCGGTTAAACCGGTCCCCGGGGGAAGCACCGTAAAGACACAGGCGGAGGGACACCATGCCATGCTTGGAGTTTGTAAATCTGCCTTTCGCCACTTCCTCATACGCCCTTAATCTGTTCGTAACCAAATTCTAACTTGTCGAACAGACTTAGATATCAATGTCCTGCAGTCCAGTCTCTATCCTACATTGCCGATGACCCGCAGTGTGGTCTCTATCCCACAGTCCAGCCCATGACATAGTCTGGTTTATACCCCCCAGTCCAGTCAGTGCAGAATTTGTCCCACAGCCCAGTCTGTATGCCCCAGTCTGGCCTATAGTCTATACCCCCCAATCCGATCCATAACTCACAGTCCAATCTATGTCCCTCAGCCGGGTCTATACCCCACAGTCCGATACATGTCCCACGGCCCGGCCTGTGTCCCACGGTCCGCTCTAGATCCCACGGTCCGCTCTAGATCCCACGGTCCGCTCTAGATCCCACGGTCCGCTCTAGATCCCACGGTCCGCTCTAGATCTTACAATCTGGCCTACATTCCACAGTTCCATCCATATCCAACGGTCCGCTCTGTGTCCCATGGTCTGGCCTATATCCCATGGTCCGGTCTATATCCCATGGTCCATTCTATATCCCATGGTCTGGTCCATATCCCAGAGTGTGGCCTATATTCCATGGTCCAGCCTGTGTCCCACGGTCCGGTCTGTGTCCCACGGTCCGGTCTGTGTCCCACGGTCCGGCCTGCGTCCCACGGTCCGGTCTGCGTCCCACGGTCCGGTCTGCGTCCCACGGTCCGGCCTGCGTCCCACGGTCCGGCCTATACCCCACGGTCCGGCCTGCGTCCCACGGTCCGGCCTGCATCCCACGGTCCGGCCTGCATCCACAGCCCGGCCTGCATCCCACAGCCCGGCCTGCATCCCACAGCCCGGTCTATATCCCACAGCCCGGTCTATATCCCACAGCCCGGTCTATATCCCACAGCCCGGTCTATATCCCACAGCCCGGTCTATATCCCACAGCCCGGTCTATATCCCACAGTAGGTCTATATCCCACAGCCCGGTCTATATCCCACAGTAGGTCTATATCCCACAGCCCGGTCTATATTCCACAGCCCGGTCTATATCCCACAGTAGATCTATATCCCACAGCCCGGCCTATATCCCACAGCCCGGTCTATATCCCACAGCCCGGTCTATATCCCACAGCCCGGTCTATATCCCACAGCCCGGCCTATATCCCACAGCCCGGCCTATATCCCACAGCCCGGCCTATATCCCACAGTAGGTCTATATCCCACAGCCCGGTCTATATCCCACAGCCCGGCCTATATCCCACAGCCCGGCCTATATCCCACAGCCCGGCCTATATCCCACAGCCCGGCCTATATCCCACAGCCCGGTCTATATCCCACAGTAGGTCTATATCCCACAGCCCGGCCTATATCCCACCGCCCGGCCTATATCCCACAGCCCGGCCTATATCCCATGGCCCGGTCTATATCCCACAGTAGGTCTATATCCCACAGTCCAGTTTTGGAATAAATTATTAATCATAACAATCAGGACACTAGTGAACCGTTCTAACCTCTGGGTCACTAACTGCCCTCTCACCTTACTCTGGTCTATATCTGAGACTCCACACCTATAGCAATGTGCTCCACTCTCTGCTGGTCCCCTGAATTGGCCTAGCAACTCAACTCAGTGCGCGGGGGGGGGGGGGGGGGGGGGGCGCAAATAGGGATGGGTAACATATGCTGGCCTTGTGAGAGTCGCTGACAGCGTGAAGCAGGAACTGCAGTGCTGATCCATATAACCCTGTCCCTGACTCTGCCCCCACTTCCGCAACTGCTGACCAGTCCAGTTTGCGGAGAACTTGATCAAATCCCAGCCTCCCGCCGGTGGGGGAGTTGACGGATTTTAAAAAATCAAAATAGAAAGTAAACCCATTCTGTTCAGCAAAGGGAATTGAGGAAGCAGAGAGACAGCAGTGAGTACTGAGCCGGGACTTACTTGGAGGGGGTGTGTAAGAACCATTTTGAACCCAGGTCGGTTGCTCCTTGTCGCTGAGGTTTCCTGGGGAGGGAACTTCAGGAAAGTTTTCCTCCGGGTGTCCTTTGCCCGGCTGGTAAGTCCTGGAGGAGGTGGAGGAGGAGGAGGAGGAAGAGTGCTCCTTAGGCGTGGGAGAGTTCCCCGCAGGCAGTGAGGGTTCGGAAGTAACCGGCTGCGTCCTGGAAGGTTTGCGATCGGAGATGAGCGACTCCACACTAAAAGGCAGGCTGGAAATCTGGATTCTATATCCCTTGGAGCCCACGGATGGACCCTGGCTGCAGTCTCGCCCTTTCCCCGCCGCTTCCGAGTCCTTCTGCTCTTTAATCCCCTGGTTCAGAGAACCCTGAACAGTATTCATCATCCGTGAGGAAGGGGCCATACACCCTTTCGGGGACCACTTTTACAGCCACAACCCTGGGTGTTTTCCTCTTGGAAAGAGAGAGACACAGGAAATCAATTAGCCTCCCTAAACCCGAAGTCTCGGACTGACTTTTCCCCAATTGGGAAAGCCGGAATTTTCCTTGCTTTAAAACTTCTTCCCAGTTCACTCTTATCTCGCCGCCTTCCAATGGGATGCCTGGGTTAAGGTTCTGACGAGGAGAGTGCTCCCCCCATTGGTCCCTGGGTTCTAAAAAGGCAACAATCATTCTGAAATAACTGAGCAGTTAATCATAGATCTCTTGCTGGGTACTTTTATTGATAGCTCAAGGGGTTATAATCTCCTAGGAACACAGCCACAAGAGCAATTGCATTGCAATTAAGCAGTGGGACAGCCTTTAGTAAGATCTCTTTCTCATTACGGGTGACTTATTGAAACCGTGTTTTCGGAGAGAGAGAGAGAGAAGAGTTACCCCAACTCTGTTGGTATTTAAATACAAACTTTTTCTTAAATGTCAGAGGCCCGAGGTACATTTTCTGCATATTTTCAAGGGACAATCTTCATTATTGCCTGTCTGTCCTATCCCACCCCCCCTCCCCCTCCCCAGACCCCATAGAGCTAAAAGCAAAGGCAATTCTTCAAGATAAATCAATGCATTTAATAGGCAGACGGATGATGTTATGCAAGGCGCCAGCTCCGCTAACATCAAACAGAGAAACTACCTCAGGGCGAGTGGATAACTAAACTTAACCAATTGTCCTCAACTCTCAGCGTCTCTTGCATGTCTTCCCTGGATCATTCTCACTCAGCCCTCTTGTACAGAACTTTAAATGTGATTTCACAAAACTCCCTGCCTGTAAACCACACAATTCTGGTTCATTTATTAGACGCATCTCTACCCACCAAGACATTTGACTTCTTGAAGAGATTTCTGTTCACTTCATAAATGTGTGTGTGTGTGTGTGTGTGTGTATCTGGCTGGAAGTCCCATCAAACCTTGTTTTTTAGTTAATCAGATACATTAAAAAAAAAGAATTTTCAGAACGCCATCAGAAGCATCGTTCCTGTTCATTAAGACAAAAAGAAAACCTCTCCTCGGCTCCATCATAAATTATTACACTGCCGAGTTCATTAAAGTCTGTCTACAAATTGCTGGACAGCTTTACCGCGGCCCCGGTTCAAAGGGTTCCCGGCAAACTCTGATCAGCCCCTCGCTGGAAGCCGGTTACAAACTCAACAGGAACGACCAGGCTTCAGTTGCAGTTTCTATCTAACGGCTGGATCCGCCTCTCATCACCTGTCTGTTTATTTATGGTACAATATTCACTCCATTCCGGTCCTTGGAGGGGTTTGGAGGAGCAGAATACATTCCTTCACCGGTCCAGAGTCATTTATTATCTGTTTCTGTTGCACACACACTGATACTGAGGATCCTACAGGTATCCCAAACTTTTATAAAGTCCCACTTGCCGTTATCAGGCCGTTTAGTTGTGGAAATACAAACTAAGAGTAATTGCAAATAGGTGTTATTGATGTGTAAGCTGTCAGTAAATGGGATGGTTTCACTGTGCGAAATTGCTATTGTTTCGCGTTGGAGTTACAAAAAAAAGACTTTCGTTAAAGCAATAATTTCTCTCTCAGTGTGTGACATTCTGACTTGTACTGGGGAGGGGGTTAGACACTGGAACGAGAGATTCCGAGAGAAAGTATTTTCACAGTGGGAAGGGGGTTAGACACTGGGACAAAGAGAGACACAGAGAGAAAATATCTCTACACTGGGGAGGGGGTTAGACACCGGGACAGAGAGAGACACAGAGAGAAAATATCTCTACTCTGGGAAGGGGGTTAGACACTGGGACAGAGAGACACACAGAGAGAAAACATCACTACACTGCGGAGGGGTTAAACACTCGGATAGAGAGAGAGGGACACCGATAGAAAATATCTCTACACTGGGGAGGGGGTTACACACATTGGAAAAGAGACGTACCAGAGAAAATATCTCCACTATGAGGAGGGGGTTAAACATGCGGACAATGAGAGAGAAAGAGAGAGACTGAGAGAAAATATCTTTACACTGGGGAGGGGGTTAGGCATTGGGACAGAGAGACACCCAGAGAAAATATCTCTACACTGGGGAGGGGGTTAGGCATTGGGACAGAGAGACACCCAGAGAAAATATCTCTACACTGGGGAGGGGGTTAGGCATTGGGACAGAGAGACACCCAGAGAAAATATCTCTACACTGGGGAGGGGGTTAAACACTCGGACAGAAAGAGACATCGAGAGAAAATATCTCTACAATGAGGAGGGGATGAAACACTTGGATAGAGAGAGAGACCGAGAGAAAACATCTCTATACTGGGGAGGGGGTTACACACTGGGACAGAGAGACACCAGAGAAAATATCTCCACAATGGGGAGGGGGTTAGACACTGGGAAAGAGAGACCCAGAGAGAAAATATCTCCACAATGGGGAGGGGGTTAGACACTGGGAAAGAGAGACTCAGAGAGAAAATATCTCCACACTGGGGAGGGATGTTACACATTGGGAGAGAGAGACATCTAGAGAAAATACCTCTACTCTGAGGAGGAGGTTAATCACTGGCAAAGAGAGACCCCCGAGAGGAAACATCTTCATACTGGGGACGGGGGTTACACACTGGGACAGAGAGACATCCAGGGAAAATATCCCTACCCAGTGGGACATCTAATAGACAAAGAATTCCCCCCCCCGACTCCTCTACAATGTAAAATCGGATTTGGGGGGATAACTAAAGGGACAGTTTGGCTTCTTCTTTCATTACTTGTATTTCTCGCCCCATCTGAAGTGAATGTTGTGAGAGATCTGAATCCCCTCTCCCTTCAGGCTGGGTAAACCAGCCGCAGTTTCGCTCTGATTCCTGAGCTTGCAATTTTGATAGAATGGGGCAATCGGAGGGGCGACAGGAGGGACAGGGTGACCAGACTTGCACGGAGCAGGAAGAATAGCTGGATCAGCAGTGACTGAGCGGACAGACACAGGGAGTGTGGCCTGACAGCAGAGGTAGATCTGCGGGTGCAGAGACAGTGAAATGTCAGGGAAAGCGGACTCGCCTGAATTTGACAGCAAGGTTCACCGTTCCCTGAATCTAACCGTGCATATTAACTCAAAACACCATTTTACCGAGCCTTTACTAGGGCAGATCACAACTCTTTAATTGTTAGAAAACTTTTACATCCCATATTAGACCGACATTGTGAACAAAGTAATGTTGTTGCAGCGTTTCACCATCAGTAACATAATTCCCACCGGACTTCGATGTTGTGCAACGAAACCTAATCTGTGTTTCATTTGAATATAAATGTGAGGATACAATTTATAAACAAAACCCCGGCAGAAAAACAGATCGGCGCTGTTAAAATTGAATCGACTTGTCCGTACAGACGTTGAACTGATAGTAACGAATGAATTTGGGATGGGTGTGTTTTCTCTCTCTCTCTCCCTCTCTCTGCCGAAACTAAAATTGTGCGCATTTAACCCCGGGGAAATCCGCCGCGTTGTTATTGTAAACCCGGATTGAGTTAACCCGGTCAATTTGGAAAGGAGTGTACTGGAAAGGCTCAGGTGGGGACCAGGTTAGTCTACTTGTTAATTCAGAACCTTCTAAGTCAGTTTGCTAGTTGGGGGAATGCTTTTCTTTTAAAAAAGCGTTAGTTTGTAAAAAACTAAAAGAACATGGAAAGGTGGCAATAAAATCATCACGAGATAGTCATGAAATTATTGTGTAAAGCAAATAAAAAATAAAGGTCTTGTTTCTGTATTTGAAACCAAAATAAATCGTTCTCAAATAGACTGTCTCCCGTTCTGTTGCACTTTATTTCTTGTCTATACAACATATAAAAATTGGAGTGAAATGACCCAGTCCCATATCCCTATTGGACTCTGGTGAGCTTTACCTTATCGACTTGGAATCCATATTCTCCCCGTAAGCCACACTTAACATCGTCCATTTGACATCATAAGCCCAGTGAAAAGTCCCTGAGTTCATATAGAAGAATAAATCTTTTTAAACCCCCCCCTAAACTATTCCTTGATTTCAAAGTCGCATGCCTCCCTGAAGTTGCAATGAGGGGATTTCAAACTTAATGGAAATCCAAAAAGAAATAAGTCGTTCCTACGCTTGTAATTCGTTTGTTGCGAGATATATTTTGATGTATCACAGACTTCCCACCCCATTATCTCTAATTTCTAGGTGGCTAATTAGATCCTGTGCATTATCTATCGGGAATGTATGTGTTACATAATGAACGCAAGTGGGACACTTCAGGGGGTGCACGTGGCGTTATGTCCTGGATTATATATATTGTAGAAACCCTTCTTCTCAGGTTAAATTGTTGACACACGGAATTCCCACCTCACACACAATTTTATGCATACTTGTGTTTTTTTTCCTCAGGGAAGCATATTGCTTATATCGGTGGACACATAATGATTACATATGTTTTAGTATCAGTTGCGCGCAACGTCGCCTTGAGGGAATCAAATTACATCCATGTAATAAAATTAGACTAGATTCAGGTTACCGTTATCTTTTAGGATATCTGTATATTTTTTCGGTGATCAATTACAATCAGTCTCCATACATATCCAGTTCAAATAGGATCTTGAGATTCGTTTAGCGAACTAATTAAGTCATCAGACTTCTCAGACTGTCCCCGCGACCACTGTCCGATTCTCCCGGACCCTCAGTGACTAGTCTTCCAACCAGTTACAGACAACATCAGGGCATCTTTAGCCTGGGATCTAAGATACGGCCGATAGAAATTCGCCGCGTTTGTCGCTGGGCCCACTTAACGTTAGGGGATATTTCTACCGGTTTAAGTGTGTGTGTGTGTGTGTGTGTGGCGGGGTTAGCCACAGATTCAGCCCAATAAATAAAAATAGCTTTCAGCAAAAAAAAGGAATAAAATGCAAGGTAGAAAAAAAAGTAACATTACTAGGACATGTTAAATGAGAATTTTGCAAAGAGTTTAATCGATTTAAAAAATACTTTTGTTGGGTTAGATCTCCAAACTTGTAGCGAATAAAATAGTTTAAATTGCAAAACTATCTCCTAGTGACCACTGGCTTATGGAAAATCCTCTGTAACATTATTTTATCAAAATGCACATTTTATTACAGCGGCTTAAAACCTACAATGGATGTTTTCGACCTTAAGGAAGGCTGCATAATGTTACTCTCCTTAAAAAAAATGCGTTTGAAGTACAGATCTTAGTGGAGACCATAGGTGGAAGAGTATGCTTTGTTCTAAGCAGGGTTGTGGTGGAGTAGGGTGCGATGGGTTTTACTGCAGGCGAACATGCCTTGGCATAAAAGTGGAGGTGTTTGCTTTTGGGATGAAAGTGATAATAATCAGATTGCCCATAAAAGAGGGGTAAAAGTTGACCCCTGGGACAAAACAGAAAGGGGGAGGGAGGTTTAAACCGGGTTCTGTGTAAGTAAATGGCAAGCTCCACAAAAACCTACATTATTTCACATCTGACAGAGCCTTATTTGCCTATCGCATGATTTATGTGACTGCCCGAAAAAATATGTCTTTTGTTGCAAAAGAAAATCACACAAGAAGTGTTTTGTTTACAGTGAGCGGACTGTCAGTGAGGGGCAGGGGCACAGAGGCGAGGGAGGATGCATGTTGGAGACGTCTTTGTAGCTTGACATATGTTGTAAGTAATTAATTCATCTCTGCCTAATTTTTAGTCTTTCACTTACTGTTAATTTTAAGTGGAACCAGGCATTGAGTAATGATACTGTTAACATATGCACGCGGGAGAGCTTTCATTTTAATAAAAGCCCTACCGCCACTTTGATTTCGCGTGTTTTTTTTGGGGGGGGGGGGGGAGAGGCGAATGCATAAAGTTGCAACTTAAGGATTGTTTTGACTTCTTTCTGGCTCCTCCCTCGCACGCCCCCCCCCTCAAACTTTAAAGAGACAAGTCGGATTTCAGGAGGGGTAGTTACAATTTCAGGGAATGCAGTGTAAATCCAAAAGGGTCTTAAAGTGCTTAGAAATGTGTGCATTTGGAAATTGTTTGTTCTGGTATTTTGGCAGCACTTAAATGGGGGCCTTATCTTGCAAAGCTTGTTAAAATCGGGTCACCTTTCGCAAAATAGCCCCGAAATGATCCATCTCTTGTCCCCTCAAGTGCGCCTCCTTATTTGTGCCCTGTAGATTTTGAATACTTGGAATCCCTACAGTGCAGAAGGAGAGGGGGGAGGCCCATCGTGTCTGCAACAGAGCATCCTACCCAAACCTATCCTACCCATCCTACCTTATTCCAAGTGTCTTCCAAATGGAAATTGGATTTCCAGTTGGGGGGAGGGTGGATGCCCCCCCCCCCCAACTCGGGGGCACAATTGCATGGTGTCCCAATCACTGCTTGAACTTTGGATGATATGGAGATGCCAGTGTTGGACTGGGGGTGGGCACAGTAAGAGGTCTGACAACACCAGGTTAAAGACAACAGGTTTATTTGAAATCATGAGCTTTCCCAGCACTGCTCCTTCATCAGGTGACTTTTGGATAGAACACTGTACAAATCTATTCCCTTTCAGAAGAAAAGTAACACTGGCACATTAGAAGGAGCCAAACTTTGGGCTTTTCACTCTGAGATAATTAAGCAACTTCATCTTGGCAATGGCAGTGTGCAGATGTGTGGTTGTGGATAAGTCTCACTGTGTCATATGTTGGGTGGGAGCACATGGCTGTGTTAGTGAGGCCAGCTGCTCGGGGAAGCTGTCCTGGGTGGGGAGAGGAACTCAGAGATGAGTATTTTCTTTCTCTCTTCAAAGACTCTTCTCAAGTCTCCTGATGGTTAAATCCCGCCCTTTATCTATCCTCTGGGAAAAATAACTTTCTGCCAATACTTGGCACTTGGCACTCACTCCCTAACCTGGTGTTGCGGAGATGGGTTAAGTCACTGGACCGTGACCCCCAGAATAGCACGCCACAGCTAAGGAATGTTGGCAATTCCCCCATGATCAACAATTGGCTTCAGAAACACCTCCATGTGTCATTGAGGGAATGATGTTACCCACCATCTCCTGCCAACCGCGATAATCCCATATTGTGCTGTTTATGAACTAGAAGGGGCAGAGAAGATTCTCCCCAGTAGCTGTCAACACTGAAAGCTCAGAGAAACTGCCTGGGATAGTCTCGCCAACCTTACCCTCTGCACTAACCCCCCACACATTGTATTCAACAGTGAGGAACCTGGAATGAACTTTACTTGGAGTTAGCTGCATTGAAAGCAAATCCATTCATTGCAGATGCATTTTCAAATGGTTAAGATCATCCAATGAGATGTATCAACCTCCCAAAATATTCCTATTACAAGACTGGAATGCAATATGAATATGTCAGACATTCACTTGCTAATCCCTCCAACAGTCATTCTCATGCTGATACGCCTGAATTGGTGCAAAGTGAATTTGCTAATAAGCAGTGTAAAGTTTGATCTAATCTATAAAATATCTCTTTTAATATAATACAACAAATCTTAACTTCAGTTTTCAATTACATAGGCTGTACAGCGCAGGCACAATCCTGTCAGTTCCATTGGTCTGTGGTTTATGCTTTGTATGATATTCTTTTACTGCATCTAACCATTGAATCATAGAATCCCAATCCCATTCGGCCCATCGAGCCTGTACCAACAACAATCCCACCCTTTTCCCCTAACCCCACGTATTTACCCTGATATTAAGGGGCAATTTAGCATGGCCAATCCACTTAACCTACACATCTTTGGACACTAAGGGGCAATTTAGCATGGCCAATCCATCTAATCTGCACATTTTTGGGCACTAAGGGCCTATCCTTTTATTTCTTTCTTCCCCTGGACTTACCTAGTTTTCCCTTTACCATACAACTCAATTGTTCAACGTGATTCTGGTTAATGGTACGTGAAGTATATTGTTAGGGTACATCCGTGAGAAACTATGTTTAATTAAGTACTTTGAGTAAATATAAATTGGAAGACATTAGCATATCCAGGCAGGGGGTGATCAAGAGGATCCTCCAGCCTGCCTGCTCCTCTACCATGCTAATGTTCACAGCCAGCTGTCATTGGAGAGGAAGCATGTAGTGTCTACCAACACTGTCAAGGCGTTCCATGTCCGACAGGACACCTTGGGGACTGGGGGTGTCTTATCAACCCCATCTTGTCACATTTTGGTTAAATGTTTGAAGGTTCCGTTCTGATTTGTCTGATGCATTATCTCTTCAAGTGACTGTTCTTTCAATTTGTCCTTTAGTTTGTTTCATTTAATTTAATTTGTTAACCATTTTGCTCAAAGGAGTGCCTTTGTAGCTAAAACAAAAGGTCAAAGGGAAGTTGTCATTCCCGGGGGGGCGGTTATACATCCCGACCTCACCCTCCCTGCAGCGCCCACTCGTCGTGGAAAGCCTGAAGCCTGCCAGTGGGCACTGCCTGCTCCCTCTCCAAGGCCACCCAGTCACTGTGTAGTCGCGGTAGAGGGGCAGGCAGCCGAGTTAGATACCCCTCCCTCCCTTCGGTCACCTTCTGCTTGCAAACCTGGGCAGGCTTGGCCAAGCCAACCATTAACAGATCCAGGCAGCGGGCAGTCAAAGGCATTGCCCAGCCCAATTGCCCACCCTTCCTTTGTGGCTCCCTTCACAGCCGGGTGTCCTTGGAGAAGGAGCACGTGGTATGCTTGAGGCCAGTGGGGGCACCAAGGGAGCACCACGGGGGGGGCAGGAGTGCTTCCTCAGTCCCCAAAATGCCATTCTGATTGAACTACTGAACAACAGAATCACTAATGCAGAAAGAGGCCAGTCAGCCCATCGAGTCTGTACTGACTCTCCAAAAGAACATCATCCCAGACCCAACCATTCCCCCCCCATCCTATCCCCATAACCCCATGCACTTGCTCTGGCTAATCCCCCTAACTGACACAACATTGGAAACTAATGTGCAATTTAGCATGGTCAGTCCATGTAATTTGTAAATTTACGTTGTTAAGTTTTCCTTTTCTTTCTTTAGTTGCAATGTCCCTTAGGGGCTACCACACAGTTTAATTAATTTAATTGGCTTTTTGAAAATGGTTATTTGGTTAATTTATTAAAACTGTACTCGCGAATATAAACAGGGGACAGCTGGGACTCTATGTGTGAGGGTAGCAGTAAGATGGAACAAAGTCAATAACTTTGAAAAGAAAAGCTCTTGGTTTTGACTTCACCAACCAGCTTGGATCCTATTGACAGTGATGAGTTCCACATTTTCCCACCTCCTGGGTAGAGATAAACAATGGGGCGACACGGTAGCACAGTGCTTAGCACTGCTGCCTCACAGCGCCAGGGACCCGGATTCAATTCCGGCCTTGAGTCATTGTCTGTGTGGAGTTTGCACATTCTCCCCATGTCTGTGTGGGTTTCTTCTGGGTGCTCCAGTTTTCTCCCACACTCCAAAGATGTGTGGGTTAGATTGATTGGCCATGCTAAATTACCCCTTAGTGTCCTGAGATGCTTAGGTTACAGGGATTAGCGGGTAAATGTGTAGGGATATTGTAGGTAGGGCCTGGGTGGGATTGTGGTGGGTGCAGACTCGAAGGGCCTCTATCTGCACTGTAGGGTTCTATGATTCCATGAGAGAAAAGAGCTGAGGTTTTGAGTCCACACAACCCTTTGTCAAAGCTAAAAGGTATAGAAAGTGCTAACCACTGCACTACCATGCTGCCCTGATGAGTGCCACATAATGCAACAGCTACACAAACGACTGAGTCAATTTTCAAGAGTGGAGGTTTGTTCAGTGTCCCAGCCTGGATATTTTTGATCGAGAAAGTGGGTAAAGTGACATGGTTATAGCAATCCATTGAGGAGGATGGGCTGAATTGATTGCCTGTTCTCTGGGATAAATGTCTGTCCGAATGAATAAAAAATGATATCAAACAGAATGGAACTGGTGCAGTGGTTCCAAATATATCACATCTAATTATCGGAAAGTGCTTCTTATGAGCTTGTGCCTTGTCCTTCAGTTCAATTACTTGATTCTTCGTTCCATTTCTGTCTCATTAAGAATTAGTTATGAACAATTATAATGACCTTTTATTATATATTATTTCTTTCTCTGTTGAGGAGAATGGAGGCTTCAATGGCCTATTGTCTCCATTCAGTAAGTGACTGAAGCAATACAAGCAATGGCATCATTTCACAAGCAGGCGGCCCATTGAAAAACCTTCAGGCTTGTTCCCAGTCTGGAATGTATTGGCTGAAAGGACGATGGAAGCAGATTCAAAAATAACTTTCCAAAGGGAATTGGATAAATTGGAAGAGGAAAGTGTTGCAGGAAAGGGTGAGAACCGATTGGCTCTTCAAAAGGGCTGACACAGGCTTGATGGGCTGAATAGCCTCCTTCTGTGATGTATGCTTCCAAGATCAGTCACATGCCAAGATTTGTGATAGATTCATGTTACGTTAATAGGTGACATTCTGGTTACATTAAAAATGACTTAACACAATGTAAGGGAAGGAAGTCGTATGTACAGGCTTTGGAACTAGTCAACAGATGTGAATCAAAGCGTTGCACTAGCAAGTACGATTCCAGACGTCCCGGGTTCCATGTACACAGGGAGGTGAGCATAGACACCATTAACATTCATGTTTTTCACTTTGTTCCAACGGAGTACTGTGCACAGTTCTGGTCGCCTCACTACAGGAAGGATGTGGAAGCTATTGGGTGCAGAGGAGATTTACAAGGATGTTGCCTGGATTGGGAGGCATGCCTTATGAAAATAGGTTGAGGGAGCTAGGTCTCTCCTCCCTGGAAAGACAAAGGTTGAGAGGTGACCTGATAGAGGTTTATAAAATGTTGAGATGTATAGGTAGGGTGGATTCTCGGAGGCTATTTCCCAGGGCTGAAATGGTCGCTATGAGAGGACACAGGATTAAGGTGCTGGGGAGCAAGTACAGAGGAGATGTCAGGGGTAAGTTTTTCACTCAGAGGGTGGTGAGTGAATGGAATCGACTGCCATCGGTGGTGGTAGAGGCGAACTCGCTGGGGTCTTTTAACAGACTTTTGGATGAGTACATGGGATTTAATGGGAGTGGGAGTTACAGATAGTTCTATGGCCTGGTAGGTATGGATATGATCGGTGCAACTTGTGGGCCAAAGGGCCTGTTTGTGCTGTAGTGTTCTATGTTCTATATTCTCCCAAGTAAGATCTTTTCTGATTCCCACATTAGACCCTTTATTCTTCACTTTTCTGTTATTAGCCTGATGTCAGTCATTGGGAAAATGCTGGAATCTATTAACACGCAGGTCTTAACAATGCACTTAGAAAACTAGACAGAGTCAGCATAATATTGCAAAAGGGAAATCATTTTGGCCAAGTAGTTACATTATTCAAGTGGGGGTATATAGTTGGGCAAATAAAGGGGAGCCAGTGGATGCAATATACTTAGATTTCTGAAACTCCATGCAATAAAGTGCCACACATTTTTTTCCCTTCATGGGACGTGGGCCAGCAATTGTTGCCCATCCCTAATTGCCCTTGAACTCAGTGGCTTGCTGGGCCATTTCAGAGGGCAGTTAAGTGTCAACCATGGAGCTGTGGGCCTGGAGTCACATATTGACCAGACCAGGTAGATTTACTTCCTGAAAGGACGTTAGTGACCCCACAACAATCAGTGATAGCTGTGACGCTTACCAGTCCTGAGACTAGCTTTACACTTCAGGTTTCACTGATTGAATTGAAATTCCACCAGTTGCCATGGTGGGATTTGAACCCTTATCCTGTGCCTTGGGATTATTACCCAAGCAACATTGGCTAATTCTGCTCCTATGTCTTTATGGTTTGATTACTGAGACTCAACCATGTTTTTCACAAGATAGAGTTGTTGTCGATGGAGATCTGGATTGGTTGATGTTTAGGAACCAGAGGGTGAATAAAAGGGGCATTTTCAGGTTGTTTCCATTAGTTGAGAGACTGGGATCCGAGGGCACAGCCTCAGAGTAAAGGGACAACCCATTAGAACTGAGATGAGGAGGAATTTGTTCAGCCAGAGGGTGGTGAATCTGTGGAATTCATTGCTGCAGAAGGCCAGGTCATTGAGTGTCTTTAAGACAGAGATGGATATGTTCTAGATTGGTAAAGGGTTCAAAGGTTATGAGGAAAAGGCGGGAGAATGGGAGAACAATCAAATAGTGGAGCAGACATAATGGGTAGAATGGCCTAATTCTGCTCCTCTATCTTATGGCCTTATGGTAATTAGTAGAATGCATGGGGATCAGTGCTGAAACCTCCATATGGGCTCGGGGTGGAGTGGGGGGCAGATCTTCTGATGGGGCACTCTAGAAAAACCCGCATCACCTACACCTTCTCAATGGGTCAAGACTGATTGACCCCGGGGTGGAGTGGGGGGCAGATCTTCTGATGGGGCACTCTAGAAAAACCCGCATCACCTACACCTTCTCAATGGGTCAAGACTGATTGACCCCAGGGACCATGATCCCATTTACCTTATGGAGGAGTCAGCACCCAGCTTAGACAGCTGCAGTCCCAGTTATGACCAGTGTTACTGGTGGCGCTGCTGAGACTGAGAAGCTGCCAACCCTCTGCTTTTGGGAGCTGGCTCCCACCTATTAAAGTTTATTTTTTTTGGGTCACAAGTAGACTTACATTAGCACTGCAATGAAGTTACTGTGAAAATCCCCTAGTCACCACACTCCGGCACCTACTCAGGTACACTGAGGGAGAATTTAGCACGGCCAATGTCTTTCGGACTATGGGAGAAAACCAGAACACTCGGAGCAGACACAGGGGAGAATGTGCAGATACTGCACAGACAGTGACCCAAGCTGGGAATTGAACCTGGGTCCCTGGCATTGTGTCGCAGCAATGCTAACCACTGCGCCACCTTGCCAGTGCTGGTGGCAGGCAAGTAATTATCTGAGCATCAAAAAAATGCACCTGTAGTTCCCCAAATGGCTGAGGGTGGGGTTTTGGTCTGACAATGGGATGCTTCTTGTGGCAATGAAATCCAACCCCATTATTACCTGAACGCAAGATTAAACCTGGTACACTGCTAGTCTGTACGATCCAACTATAATGAGATAATGGGGAGCTGCACTGACTCTTCCACATAGAATCCTACAGTGCAGACAGAGGCCATTTGGCCCATCGAGTCTGCACCGACCACAATCTCACCCAGGCCCTGTCCCCATAACCCCATGCATTTACCCTAGCTAGTCTCCCTAACATTAAGGGGCAATTTAGCGTGGCCAATCCACCTAACCTGGACTGTGGGAGGAAACCAGAGCACCTGGAGGAAACCCACACAGACACAAGGAGAACGTGCAGACTCTGCACAGACAGTGACCCAAGCCGGGATTTGAACCCAGGACCCTGGTGCTGTGAGGCAGCAGTGCTAGCCATTGTGCCATTGTGCTGCCTCATACACCAGTGCAGATAATTCTTGCAGGCCTCCTTGCTATTTCCCACAGCAGGAATCCAGAGTTTCAGTCCATGAGCCAACAGCTTGAGCAGACCTTCCAGTTATGTGACATTTAACAATATTCCATGCTCCAAGTCAGCCAACTCTGTCGTCTTCTAAGCTCAAGTCTCGAAATTCATATGCAAATTTGTGGGTCGACACATATGGTGTCGATCCCGGCTATTTGGCACACGCGTGCACATATGGGATTGGTCGTGGACACATGTTATGTACATGAGTTTGGGGAAACAAATTAGCATTGGAATTGTAAAGGAGACAACGCAGCTCAACATTGTGAAGAGTAAGTTATTAAAAAAAAACTCCAGTTTTTTTTTGTTTCCAATCCAAATTCCAGCCTCCCACAATTTTTTTTTCTCTGGGAACCATTTTTCCATCCTGGCACCTCCCTTTCCCAGAAGAGTGTGACAATCTGGTCGGCAGACTGCTCCAGAAGAGTCACGCTACTCTGTACGCCACGCTGCGTAATAGGTAGTTTTATTGGGCTGAGTTAATGGAACCACTTTAACTAATTGTGCCCTGGCATCTACACCAGTCTGTGTTTTTTTTTCTCCCCCTACTTTGTTTTCACGTAACTTTTAAAGCACCCATTTGGGTAAGCTTTTACTTTTTTTTAAAATGAAAAGAAATGATCTTTCCTCAAATCCCTATTTGGAAATCTGCCACCCAAGGTCCTTATAGCCACCAAAAAGATGATGTTTATACGTAAAAGAGCTCTTTCAGACAACCTGAGATGCTTCATGCAAACCAATCTCCCATCTGTTGATCCCATCTACACTTCCCACTGCCTTGGAAAAATAGCCAGCGTTATTTAAGGACCTCATGCACCCCAGACATTCTCTCTTCCACCTTCTCCCATTGGGGAAAAGATACAAAAATCTGAGGTCACCTACCAATTAACTGAAAAACAGCTTCTTCCCTGCTGCCATCAAACTTTTGAATGGACCTACCTCGCACTAAGTTGATATTTCTCTACACCCTAGTTATGACTATAACACTACATTCTGCACTCTCTCATTTCCTTCTCTATGAATTGTCACGCTTTGTCTGTATACTATGCAAGAAACAATAATTTTCACTATATGCTAATACATGTGACACTCCCGGGATGTGTAGGTAGAGGGATTTGCAGGGTAAATTTGTGGGGATAGGGACTGGGGTTGTCAGTGCAGACTCGATGGGCCAAATGGCCTCCTTCTGCACGGGGGTTTTTATGACTCCTGTGAAGGGTGCAGAAGAGATTCACCAGGATGTTGCCTGGACCAAAGCATTTCAGCTGTGAGAGGCTGCCTAGGCTGGGGTTGTTTTCCTTAGAGTAGAGAAGGCTGAGGGGGGACCTGATTATGGAGGGCAAAATCATGAAGGGCATAGATCGGATAGAACCAGGGCACGTAGATTTAAGGTAAGGGGGCAAAGGATTTAGTCAGGATTTGAGGAAAAAAGAAGATTCACACAGAGAGTGGTTGGAATCTGGAACTCTGCCTGAAAGAGTGGCAGCTGTGGGGGCGCTCACAACATTTAAGAAACATTTAGAACATAAAACATTACATTGCAGTACAGGCCCTTCGGCCCTCGATATTGCGCCGACCAGTGGAACCAATCTAATGACCCTCTAACCTAAACTATTCCAATGTTATCCATATGCCTATCCAATGACCATTTGAACGCCCTTAAAGTTGGCGAGTCCACAACTGCTGCAGGCAGGGCATTCCACGACCTTACTACCCTCTGAGTAAAGAACCTACCTCTGACATCCGTCCTATAAATACCACCCCTTAATTTAAAGCTATGTCCTCTTGTGTTAGCCATCACCATCCGAGGTAAAAGGCTCTCACTGTCCACCCTATCCAGTCCTGTGATCATCTTGTATGCCTCAATCAGGTCACCTCGTAACCTTCTTCTCTCCAATGAAAATAACCTCAAGTCCCTCAGCCTTTCCTCATAAGACCTTCCCACCATACCAGGCAACATCCTGGTAAACCTCCTCTGCACCCTTTCTAATGCCTCCACATCTTTCTTATAATGCAGTGACCAGAACTGTACGCAATACTCCAAGTGCGGCCGCACCAGAGTTTGGTACAGTTGCAACATGACCTCACGGCTCCGAAATTCAATCCCTCTACCAATAAAAGCTAACACACCGTACGCCTTCTTAACAACCTTATCAACCTGGGTGCCAACTTTCAGGGAGCTATGCACATGTACCCCGAGATCTCTCTGCTCATCAACACTACTAAGAGTCCTTCCATTAGCCCTATATTCTGTATTCCTGTTATTCTTAACAAAGTGAATCACCTCACACTTTTCCATATTAAACTCCACCTGCCACCTCTCAGCCCAGCTCTGCAGCTTATCTATGTCCCTCTGCAAACTGTAACATCCACCCTCACTGTCTACAACTCCTCCAACTTTGGTGTCATCAGCAAATTTACTAATCCATCCCTCTACACCCTCATCTAGGTCATTTATAAAAATGACAAACAGCAGTGGCCCCAAAACAGATCCTTGAGGTACACCACTTGTAACTGAACTCCAGGTTGAATATTTCCCATCAACTATTTAGATGAGCCCTTGAACACCATAACAAGGCTACGGATGAAGTGCTGGAAAATGGAATTAGAATAGATAGGTGCTTGATAACCAATGTAGACATGATGGGCTAAAGGGCCTATTTCTATGACAAAGTCTTGCCATTATGGACAGCATGGTGGTGCAGTGGTTAGCACTGCTGCCTCACATGCCGGGGACCCGGGTTCAAATCCTGACTTGGGTCACTGTTTGTGCGAGTCTGCATTCTTCCCGTGTCTGCGTGGGTTTCCACCAGATGCTCCTCCCACAGTCCGAAAGACATGCTAGTTAGCGTGCATTGGCTGTGCTAAATTCCTCCTCAGTGTACCTGAACAGGCGCCGGAGTGTGGCAACTTGGGGATTTTCACAGTAACTTAATTGCAGTATTAATGTAAGCCTACTCATGACACTAATAAATAAACTTAAAACTTACCAGCCCAAGTAATGAAGTGATAATATTAATTACTACCAGTCTGGCACTGAAAATGAACTCTTGCAAGCATTGAGTCTCATTCTTTCAAGTGTGAATTGTTGCTGTAGATTTTCAAAATTCTGTTTCTCAAAACTTTTCCTTTTGGTCCTTTTTTTTCTCTTTTCCCTTAATGCAATTTTTCTTTCCATCTCTCTATTTCTCTTTCTGCACCATATCTGATATTGAATTCACATCTCCCCTACCCCCACCACCACCTGCACCCCCCTCCCCACCTCCTCCAGCCGCCAGCTGGTCAAGGAGATATACAATTTCTTGACTGGTTTACACAGGTCCCAACGCCTTGTCGCCTTTACAGTGACTAAAACCTCACACTTCCAGCAATTTGCAACTCAAAATGTACATAAACAAGTCCAACTAACGGCAGATGTTGTTACTTGTCATTTTACAGCTAAATCTGGGCCATAGCATGTGGGAGTGCAGGCGGGAATTCAGAGTAACAGGAGCCTTACATCAACATAAAAGCAAAACACAACGGATGCTGGAGATCTGAAATTAAAAACAGAAATCTCTGGAAAAAACTCAGCAGATCTGGCAGCATCCCTGGAGAGGGAAACACAGTTATTCTTTCGAGTCAAAACATTGAATGTTTGATGCCAAAACTTTGAATGTATTCAAGAGGCAGCTGGATATAGCACTTGGGGAAAATGGGATCAAAGTCATGGGGAAAAAGCAGGATTAGACTATTGTTCAACCATGACAGTAATGAATGGTGGAACAGGCTCAAAGGACCATAAGATCTCCTCCTGCTCCTATCTTCTATGTTTCTACGAGTCCAAATATGACTCTTCTTGAGAAAGAAACCTTCCATTCTTGGCTGTCAGGGATCAGATATAAAAATAACTCAGAGTTAGCATGACAATGTTCTGCCAAGGAAATATAGCACTGTTTTTTTGGGGTGGGTTAGAACATATAATTTTAACAAATTGCGATTCCAGCTTGTTAAAGAAAACAGTTTTCCACTTCATTTACTTATAAAATTCAAAAAGTTATTTTTCTTTTGAGTTGCAATTTAATTGCCGTGTATATAATGAGTGGCCTCCTTTCTCCCCACTATCCTATGCCTGTTAACTGCTACTTTATGGTTTTTTTGAGAACTATAAATCTTCTTCTCTGTTTTTTTCATTTTTTTCCCTTTTTAATCTCTTACTTTCCTTGCTATTGTGTAATTGTTAGTCGTGGGCAGTTTCACCGTGGATAAAGGGGAACTGATGGATAAAGGGGAACTTATGGATGTACTGTACTTAGATTTTCAGAAGGCATTTGTTAAGATGCCACATCAAAGATAGTTGCAGAAACTCATGGTGCAGTGGGTAAGATATTGGCATGGATAGAAAATTGGCTGACCAACAGGAAACAGAGGAATTAAAAATCTACTGATGATCATGAAACCATTATCGGAAAAAGTCTTCTGGTTCACTAATGTCCCTTGGGGAAGGAAATCTGCCATCCTTACCTGGTCTGGCCTACATGTGACTCCAGAGCCACAGCATTGTGGTTGACTCTCAACAGCCCCCCAAGGGCAACTAAGGATGGCCAATAAATGCTGGCCAGCCAGCGACACCCATGTCCCACGAATGAATGAAAAAGAATCATGATGTGGGTACGCCGGCGTTGGACTGGCGTAAACACAGTGAAGTATCAGACTTTTCACTGAAAAAGAATCACCAGGGAAGTGCTTCTGAACAAATTGTTGGAACTTTGGGCTGACAAACACATGGATCCTGATGGACTGGATCCTAAGGTCTTAAAAGAATTGGCTAGTGAGATGGTTGATGCATTGATTTTAATTTTCTGAAATTCCATGAAGTTCTGGAAAATAGCAAAAAGGGAAGAAGACAGAAAGTAGGTAACGACAGGCTTAACATCTGTCATGGGGAAAATGTTAGAAATTATTATTAAAGATTTTTTAGCACAGCACATTGAAAAATCCAAGGAAAACAGGCAGAGTTAACCTGGTTTAGTGAAAGGGAAATCATATTTAACCAACTGATTGGGCTTCTTTGCAGGAGTCACATGTGCCATGAATAAAGGGGAACTGATGGATATATGATATTTAGATTTCCAGAAAGCATTTGTTAAGGTGCCACATCAAAGGTTGTTGCAAAAAATAAAACCTCATGGTGTAGGGGGGGGGGGGTAACATATTGGCATGGATAGAAAATTAGCTAACTATCAGAGGATAGCCGTAAATGTATCTTTTTCTGGTTACTGGGATGTTACGATTGATGTGCCACAGAGATCAGTGCTGGGGCCTTATCCTTTTACAAGTTATATAATTGACCTGGATGAAGGAACAGAAAAGATGCTTTCTAAATTTGCTGATGGTGCAAAGATAGGTAAGACAGTAAACTGTAAGGAGGCTACAAGGGGACCGAGATAAATTGTGAGCGGGCAAATGTGTGGCAAGTGGAGTATAATGATGGAAAATGTGAATTTGTTCATTTTGGCAGGAAAAATAAAAAAGAAGCATGTTATCCAAACAGTGAGAGACTGCAGAGCTCTGCAGAGGGATCTGGGTGTCCTAGCGCATGGATCACATTTGTTTCTCGAAGAGAGTAGTGAATCTTTGGAACTCTCTTTCTCAAAAGGCAGTGGAAGCAGGGTCATGGAATGTTTTCAAGGTAAAGGTAGATAGATTCTTCATAAACAAGGGGATAAAACGTCATGGGGATAGGTGGGAGGTTACAGTCAGATTACCATAGTTCATAGAATCATACAGTGCAGAAGGAGGCCATTCGGCCCATCATGTTTGTACCGACCACAATCCCACCCAGGCCTAATCCCTATAACCCCATGCATTTACCCTAGCTAGATCCCCTGACACGAAGGGGCAATTTAGCATGGCCAATCCACCTAACCTACACATCTTTGGACTGTGGGAAGAAACCGGAGCACCCGGAGGAAACCCACGCAGCCGTGGAGAGAATGTGCAAACTCCACACAGACCAGTGACTCAAGCCAGGAATCGAACCCGGGTCTCTGGTGCTGTGACGCAGTTGTGCTAACCACTGTGCTACTGTGCCACCGCGTGCCACTATGCCGCAAGATGTTATTGAATAGCACAGCAGGCACAAATGGCTAGTGGCCTACTCCTGCTGCTATCACATATGTTTGTACATATGTCAATATCCTTGAACCGCTGCAGTCCAGCTGGTGACAGTAAACCCACAGAGTTGTCAGAGAGTGTTTTGGGTTACTGATATACCTTGCAAAGGTGGATAAGATGCCACAGCAGAACATTTTGGTAAAATTTCCACTCACAAAGAGGATCCTTTGGAAATCCCAGCAAGTTTTTTCCCATTGACTAAGCTTCACTAAACAGCGAATGTCTGTTATTGTGACAGATCTGATTTCCTCTCTGGGAGAAATTGGCCAACTCCATGCTGTTCAGTGGGTGACACTATGATCTCTGCTCTCACATCAACAATAGCAAGGTTGTGGTCAGAAAGTGACACAGCCGTCATGAAATAATCCAAGAATTAAGCACCCAGATTAATGCTCTGAGAACATAGATTCCACAATAGCAGCTGGCGGAATCTAAACTGAATAAATCTGGAATATAAAGCCAGTCTCAGAAATGGTGACTAGGACAACAGTCAATGATTAGTGTAAAAAAAACCCCATCTGGTTCACTAATGTCCTTTTAGGGAAGGAAATCTGCCGTCCTTACCCAGTCTGGCCTACATGTGAGTCCAGAGTCACAGCAATTTTTTAAAGTTTACTTATTAGTGTCCCAAGTAGACTGACATTAACATGGCAATGAAGTTACTGCGTTTTCTGAAAAGTCTGTCTCTCTTTCAGTTTTAACTATCCCACTGGTGACTGAGGCCTTGATAATCCTCCCAGTAAATTAAACACCTTGTTTCTCACAATCAGTGAGATTATCAGATGGCTAACGCACTCAGGTCTGCTGCCTCTCAAATTTCCACACCCTGAATTAAATCATGTGGTGGCCCTTACCTCCCTGTCCTTGAGGGTGCATGCTGAAGCGAATGGTTCATTATCCTGGGAGGGTGTGTGTGGGGGAGGCACGGGACTGAGCGGTGGACATTTGTATCGGGTTTTGACACATGTATATCAGGAGTTGCTTCTTCGAAATACTTCCCAGTATTCTGTTTCACTCAAAGATAAACAGGAGGTTTTAGCAGCTAACCTCGAGATTATAAACTGCATTAGAAATCCTTACTGGGTGGGAGGAGGGGAGGGGTAGACACTCAATGGTCTGGATCAAAGGATCCTCCTCCAAATTGTGAACACATTTTTTTTTCTTATTGAAGCAATACAATTCCTTTGCTGTGAGGATAATATCACCCCCCCAGAATATTACACGCATGGAGTTCTTAATTACTTACTTGGTCATATAAAATCTGGAAATACAAATGTCATCTTATAATTAACTGGGACAGTCTGTAAACAAATCTTCTACCCACGCCACTTATCAATATAAGCCCCGCAAATGTCTCTGGCACCGCATCAGAACATGCCACTCATCGGAATATTAACCATGAGCCCAGCACAGTTTTGATTCCACGCAACCATAGAATCCCTACAGTGCAGAAAGAGGCCTTTCAGCCCATCGAGCCTGCTCCATTCACAATCCCACCCAGGCCCTATTCCCGTAACCTCACATATTTACCCCGTTAATCCCCCTGACACTAAGGGGTACTTTCGTATGGTCAATCAACCTAACCATCATACTTTTCGGATTGTGGGAGGAAACTGGAGCATCCGGAGGAAACCCACACAGACACAGGGAGAATGTGCAAACTCCGCACCGACAGTGACCCAAGGCCGGAATTGAACTCGGGTCCTTGCCTCTGTGAGGTAGCAGTGCTAACCACTGTACGTCAGGGGATGGTATTCACAGCGAGCTCTTGGTAACATGTTAGGAATAGGAATGGGCATTGATTGTCCTGTTTGTTTGACCTTGGGTGGAATGAGATTTTGTTTAACACTTGGATCACTCATCTGGCTGATGAGAACTTACTCTGGAATTTCCTCTGGGGATGCACTGGCTTGAAGCACCCCTCCCCTTCCCCTTCCAACACCCACTTGGGGCAATGAGTTGTTGTCCTCTGTCTCGGAGCCTCTCTGAAGCGTTTTGCCTCTGTTACTCCTGTTCATCTCCCATTAAATTTATTTATTACTGTCACAAGTAGGCTTCCATTATTTGACGGAACAGGTATTATTCCCACTGGGATGACCCATCCAGCTGCTGAATCCATCTGAAAATTCAGGAGCGGGCCGGATGTGGAAGGATTTGAGTTAAACATGAATGGACAGAATGATGGCACAGCACTTGTTAACGTGGCATCATTTCAGAACAAATCCAACTCACAAAGAAAGTGGAGAAAATCAGAATTAAGTTCCAGAACTTTCCCGTGCTGAGATCAGGTGAATTTATTATTTATTGATGTCCTTCCATCTATGGGAACTGGATTCATTTAGGTATGTGTGTGCGTGCACGCGTGTGTGTGTGTGCATGTGTGTGTGTGTGTGCATGTGTGTGTGTGTGCATGTGTGCACGTGTGTGCATGTGTGTGTGTGCATGTGTGCACGTGTGTGTGTGTGTGTGTGCACGTGTGCACGTGTGTCTGTATGTGTATGAGTGTGTGTGTGCACGTGTGTGTCGTTGGGGTGGGTGGGCTGTTATGGGTGACTGTTGCTGGTGGCCGTTAATGTCAAACTTTGAAAGGCAGGTTCTGCCCCACAAGACTCTGCCGAGTGGCATTGTAGGTTGTTTTCAGTGTGGCCACTCGTTGCCAATCTTCTGAAGCCACAGCTCATTGTGATAGTCCAGTCCACATGAGATGTTGCCATATCCCAATTTCAACAGCTACCGACTGTTAGGTGTAACGATCGATTACAAACAAACTCCATTCTTAATTTATAAAGCCAATGCTTAGAATGGGCCAGGCAAACCCCAATCCATTCCTTGCTTGTTCAATAAACCAATTTCAAATAGAATCCAATTCATGGTCCCCACTAAACAAAATCCAAACTGATAAGAAAGGGCACCTGATCTTAGCTTGATTTGATGCTTGATCTTAGCTAAAAGGCTAAGGAAAGATACAGCAGAGTCCTGACAGAGCAGAAGGAGGCCATTCAGCCCATCAAGATTGCACTAATTCTCCGAAAGAGCATCCCACACCAGTTCCACCCCCTCCGCCGCCCCTCCCCCTACCAACCCAGTAACCCCATGCACTTACTGTGGCTGATCCACCCAACCTACACATCTTCGAACTTAACTAAGGAGCAATTTAGCATGGCCAATCCACTTAACCTGCACGTCTTTGGACACTGAGGGACAATTTAGCATGGCCAAACCACCTAACTGACATATCTTTAGACACTAAAGAGCAATTTAGCATGACCGATCTACCTAACCTGCATATCTTTGAACATTTAGGGACAATTTAGCATGGCCAATCCACCCAACCTGCACATCTTTGGACACTGAGGGACAATTTAGCATGGCCAAACCACCTAACTGACATATCTTTAGACACTGAAGAGCAATTTAGCATGACCGATCTACCTAACCTGCATATCTTTGAACATTTAGGGACAATTTAGCATGGCCAATCCACCTAAACGACATATCTTTGGAGTGTGGGAGGAACCTGAGCAACCAGAGGAAACCCACACAGACATGGGGAGAACATGCAAACTCCACACAGACAATCACCCAAGGCCAGAATCGGACCCTGGCACTGTCAGGCATAAATGCTAACCACTGTGCCACCGTGCAATTGATGTTTAGAGCCTTCATGTTACACTTGCAAGCAGTCTTGAAGTGGAGTATTGAGTATCCCCATTGGTCATTTGGTTTCAATCACCTCGGCATACAGAAGGCCCCCGGGGTCAGCAAGCCTTTTCCATCCTGTGGACTGTGCCCGATCCACTGGCGTGCCCTCTGTTTGATTAGTGCCAACACACATGGGAGCTTTGCCGTTGAGAGAATGGCCACATTCGTGCCAGCATTTCCCATAGGCACTATAGACAATGAAGGTGGACATTATTGAGACAAAAACAGAAAATGCTGGAAAATCTCAGCAGATGTGACAGCATCTGTGGAAAGAGAATAGAGCCAATGTTTTGAGTCTGGATGACCCTTTGTCATAGCATTATTGAGCTTCTTTTCTGGATAGCTGTAAATTGCCTGTATTTTACCATCATGCAACAAGGTGCTGAGAACACTGCCTTAGAAACCATCAGTGTAGTAGTCCACCCACAGCTTTACATTATTAGCAATGTGGTTTTGATTGGGACAGCTTATATGTGTTCAATAAGGGCTACACATTTTGATGGTTGTCTTGTTTCTTCTGCGTAATTGATACGAGTTCTTGCTAATTTTCTTACTATACATGTTAACTATATTCTTATTGGAGTCTGCGTGTTTTCTTTGTGTCTGCGTGGGTTTCCTCCGGGTGTTCCGGTTTCCTCCCACAGTCCAAAGATGTGCGGGTTAGGTTGATTGGCCGTGCAACAAAAAAAAATTGTCCCTTCGTGTCCTGAGATGCATAGGTTAGAGGGATTAGTGGGTAAATAACTAGGGATATGGGAATAGGGCCTGGGTGGGATTGTGGTCGGTACAGACTCAATGGACTGACTGGCCTCTTTCTGCACTGTAGGGTTTCTATGATTTGCAGCAAAATTTGGCAGTTTCCAAATCAGCGCAGGTAACTGGGTTAAGGGTTTTGTTCCTTCTTTGCATTATTTAAGTTTTCCATTGTTCAGTTTGCAAAACTTATTTTGCGGCCATGCACTCTGACATCACTGGTGAAACGGCAGGAAAACCCCATCTCCCAACAAGTGGGTTGTCCATTTGGTCGGCTCCCCTTCTCCTCACAGGCACCAACACTTCACCAATCATGATTGGGAGTCTCCTTTCTGCCCCTCTTTGCTCCAGTGTCATTAGCAGCTTTCCTACACTGCCCGGTAAGATTCCAGGCACTCACTGTTAACTGTCTTAATTAACAAACAAAAATAAAATCAGAATTTAATATTAAAAAGCACAGCCTGAGCAAAGACGTGCTGGTTAGGTGCATCGGCCGTGCTAAATTCCCCCTCGGTGTACCTGAATAGGCACTGGAGTGTGGCGACTAGGGGATTTTCACAGTAACTTCATTGTAGTGTTAATGTAAGCTACTCCTGACAATAATAAATAAAATATGGCACAGTTAGCACTGCTGCCTCACAGTTCTTGGGACCCGGGTTCGATTCCAGGCTTGGGTCACTGTCTGTGTGGAGTCTGCACATTCTCCCTGTGTCTGCGTGGGTTCCCTCCCGGTGCTCCGGTTTCCTTCCACAGTCCGAAAGACGTGCTGGTTAGGTGCATTGGCTAAATTCTCCCTCAGCGTACCCGAACAGGTGGCGGAGTGTGGCGACTAGAGGATTTTCACAGTAACTTCACCGCAGTGTTAATGTAAGCCTCTTTGTGACACTGGAAAGTAAACTGAAAAAAAGCTATATGCAACATGAAACAGAATTTAATATTAAAAAGCGCTGAGCAATGCAATGCGACAAGAAGAATTCTGCATGCGTGACTGTTTGAAGTTTGCTGTACGTGCTAGGAGGAATATTTATTATTACACAGATGGAATATTTCCCCTGGTTTGTTAACTAAAGCACTGACTCAGTCTTTAAATCGCGTGATTTTCTACAGTTATGTTTGATCTTACGACTGAAATGCAATATCTGAGAAATCGTTTCGACTTGATCAGCATTGCCTCTGAATTCTCTGCCTCTCACATCTATTATTATGTTGGGCTGTGACCCATGTCTGTGTGGTATATATCATTATTTGACATTGATACGACTAATAGAGGGTAACTGGGATGATGGATGGCATGACAGGAATGTGCCTACTTTAAATGAAAAAGAGCCAGATCGGAGCGGGAAAGTCAGTTTGCAAGTTGGGTCTCACAGTGACTTTTCGTGCAGAAAGGATCGGTCCAACTCTCTGCCTTTTGGCTAGGATTAAGCTTCAGATCAAGCCCAAATTGGGTTCAATGCCTTTTCTTGCCAGCTTGAATCTTGTTCCTGTCTCCTGTGGGGATCGTGAATTGGACACAATATTACAAAATACAAGCTACAAACATCTGACGTCATGTCCCAATTGATCAAGAACAGCTTCTTCCCTGCTGCCATCAGACTTTTGAATGGATCCACCTCACACTCAGTTGATCTTTCTCTACACCCTAGCTATGATTGTAACACTACGTTCTGCACTCTCTCCTTTCCTTCTCTCTACACATTATGCTTTGTCTGTATAGCACAGTTAGAAGTCTCACAAAACCAGGTTAAAGTCCAACAGGTTTATTTGGAATCACGAACTTTCGGAGCACTGCTCCTTCCTCAGGTAAGTCATGGAGCAGCGCTCCGAAAGCTCGTGATTCCGAATAAACCTGTTGGACTTTAACCTGATGTTGTGAGACTTCCTACTGTACCCATCCCAGTTCAACACTGGCATCTCCATATCTTGTTTGTTTAGCTTGCAAGAAATAATACATGTGACAATAGTAAATCAAATCAAGTCAAAGGGAATTTGATTTGGTTTTTAGTGTGAACAAGGAATCCTCGAATTCAAATTTGAATCAAGAAACCCCCGAATTGTCATCCAGACTCGAAACGTTGGCTGTATTCTCTCTCCGCAGATGCTGCCAGATCTGCTGAGATTTTCCAGGATTTTCTGTTTTGTTTCCAGCATCCACAGTATTTATCTTATGGATTTGGGTTTGCCCGATCCATTCTGAACATTGGTTTTGTAACATTAACGATGGAGTAATAACAAAAAATTGGATAGGTCTATTCAATTCTGGGCCTTTAGTCTAAGATCAATCATTGGATCAAGCCCAGGATAGGGTGCAATGACTATCTGCCAGCTTGGATCTTGTGTGCCCTTCTTGTGGGGGCCATGAACTGGTGGATTTTAATTGTTTTTTGGAACTAGCAAGTTGATGGATTAAGGATTTGCCCTCTGCACATTGGCTTTGTAACATTTTATAAATGGGTCTGTGTGGCAAGGTGGCACATGGTTAGCACTACTGCCTTACAATGCCAGAGAGCCAGGTTCAATTCCCGGCTTGGGTCACTGTCTGTGCAGAGTCTGCACGTTCTCCCTGTGACTGCGTGGGTTTCCTCCGGGTGCTCCGGTTTCCTCCCACACTCTGAAAGATGTGCTGGTTGGGTGCATTATTATATTCTCCCTGAGTGTACCCAAACAGGCGCCGGAGTGTGGCAACTTGGAGATTGTCACTGGATAAAAGCAAATTACTGCGGATGCTGGAATCTGAAACCAAAAGAGAAAATGCTGGAAAATCTCAGCAGGTCTGGCAGCATCTGTAAGGAGAGAAAAGAGCTGATGTTTCAAGTCCAGATGACCCTTTGTCAAAACTAAAAGGCATAGAAAGTGGGAGATATTATACTGCAGGGTGAGGGAATCTTTGGGTTAGGAGATTCTCACAATAATTTCATTGCAGTGTTAATGACTAGTGACTACTTGTGACTAGTGAATAAACTTTAAACTGTCTGTTTCTGAGCCTCCCCATTAATGCGCCCTTTGCGGTGTTACTCACAGAGACAAGTCACCTAGCTTCCTCGCTAATGGATCCTGCCGAATGATATGTCAGTGAGTCACTACAGTCGGGGAGGGGGGGGGGGTAGCCATCTGTAGGTGAGCTCGTCTCTCAGAGGGGTCGGGATAAGTGTCATGTAGGAGATAGTGGTCCTGCTCCACTCAATCTCACATTTCCCACAAACCCAGCTCTTGCGGGTTTGATTTGGTTTGAAGAGTGCTACCCAAACCTGGTCTTAATTTCTCAGAGCAAGTAGAGTCGCCTCTGTCCCTTTGATAATGATTCTCTGCGAAAATGTGGCACAACAGAAATCAGAGAGTTTGTACCAAGTCAGCAAAAGGTATGGGATCAGTTCCTTAAGTTGCAGAGGGGAGAGGGGAAAAAAAAGGAGTAGCATGTCTGCTCCTGTTACTCACAAAACTGTCACTCTGTGATTTTAATTCCATCACTGCATAACCCAGAGCCAGTAAGGAGTCTTACAACACCAGGTTAAAGTCCAACAGGTTTATTTGGTAGCAAATGCCACTAGTTTTCAGGGCTTTGCCCCTTCGTCAGGTGAGTGGGGAGTTCTGATCACAAAGAGGGCATATAAAGACACACACACAGTTTACAGAATACTGATTGGAATGCGAGGCTTCAATCAATTCTTAAAGGTGCAGACAATGTGAGTGGAGAGAGCATTAAGTATAGGTTAAAGAGATGTGCATTGTCTCCAGACAGGACAATTAGTGAGATGTTGCAAGTCCACGCAAGTCTTGAGGGTTACAAATATGAGGAAACATGAACCCAAGATCCCGGTTGAGACTGTCCTCATGTGTGCAGAACTTGGCTATCAGTCTCTGCTCAGCGACTCTGCACTGTTGTATGTCATGAAGGCTGCCTTGGAGAACGTTTACCCGAAGATCAAAGGCACACCACATAACCCAGAGCCGGTCAGGGTCAAACAATTCCATACGTACAAGGTGACTTCTTGCAAGCTGTGCCCAGCACACCTTCTAATTCTATCTTTTACTCTCGTTCCATGCATCTAATACTTCACTCTAACTCTTTTAAACTCTCTAACAATGAATTTGATCTTTCTCTACAGCTATGACTCTACATTCTGCACCCTCTCCTTTCCTTTTCTATGAATGGTATGCCTTGTCTGTATAGCATGAAAGAAACAATACTTTTCACATATTTCAATACATGTGACAATAATAAATCAAATCAAATCAAAACCTCCCAGGGAGGTGGGGAGGGGTGAAAGGATTACTTGAGAAAGGACATACTGGCACTGGAGGGGGTGCAGAGAAGATTCACTAGGTTGATTCCAGAGTTGAGAGGGTTGGCTTATGAGGAGAGACTGAGTAGACTGGGACTATACTCATTGGAATTGAGAAGAATGAAGGACGATCTTACAGAAACATATCATAAATGTAGCCCAATCCATCACGCAAACCAGGCTCCCATCCGTTGATTCTGCCTACACTTCCTGCTGCCTCAGAAAGCAGCCAACATAATTAAGGAACCCCGCACCCCGGACATTCTTGCTTCCATCTTCTTCCGTCAGGAAAAAGATACAAAAGTTTGAGGTCACGTACCAACTGACTCAAGAACAGCTTCTTCCCTGCTACCATCAGACTTTTGAATGGACCTACCTCGCATTAAGTTGATCTTTCTCTACACCCTAGCTATGACTGTAACACTACATTCTGAACCCTCTCCTTTCCTTCTTTATGAATGGTATGCTCTGTCTCTATAGCGCAAGAAACAATACCTTTCACTGTATACTAACACATGTGACAATAATAAATCAAATCAAATCAAATCAAATTGAATCAAATAAGGTTATGAAGGGAATAGACAAGATAGAAGCGGGGAGGTTGTTTCCACTGATGGGTGAAACTAGAACTGGGGGGGGCATGGCCTCAAAATAAGGGGAAGCAGATTTAGGACTGAGTTGAGGAGGAACTTCTTCACTCAAAGGGTTGTGAATCTGTGGAATTCCCTGCCCAGTGAAGCAGTTGAGGCTACCTCATTGAATGTTCTTAAGGCAAGAATAAATATATTTTTGAACAGTAAAGGAATTAAGGGTTATAGTGAGCGGGCGGGTAAGTGGAGCTGAAGCCACGAAAAGATCAGCCATGATCTTATTGGTTGGCGGAGCAGGCTCGAGGGGCCAGATGGCCTACTCCTGCTCCTAGTTCTTATGTTCTTGAAAACCCATGATGTTTCAAATTTTCGCCATCTTTTACACAGTTTCGTCTGACACTGATTGCGCTGATACCATTGGTGTAAACTGGCTGAGGGCCGGAGACCATGTGAGAGGCAGCTTTAGGGCCCGAATTACTATCAGTCAGACTTATTGTCATAATGTTATAAGCGAATCTTCAAGGAGACCCCTCCCCAGAAACCAGGACAGACCATGTGTTACACATGTGCAAAGAGGGAAGAGGTCACCGGGACACTCCGTGAGGTCGCAAATAATGTCAATCAAAATGTAACTTGTAAATAACCGGCCCCCAGCAGGTGAAAGGGCTCACATTACCAGAAGAAGCTGTCTAATAGTTTGACCTCAAACTCTTGGAGTGGGTGACAGATGCTCCACGAGGTGGTTTTTTTCTTGTCTTATTGTCCAGCAAGCACCCTATTGGATTAAAGCTCTGCTCTGCAATAAGGCTTGCCTCTTTCTTTCACCCGAAACTACTTGCAGTGCCTATGAGCAATGCTTTGAGCTCATGTCCTGGCTGTAACATTAGAGAGTATTGTGTAAACACCCCTTCCTTCTGGAGGGGAATGTGAACCATACAGACTCCAGAACTGAACAGGCATCGGAAAATATCGACACAAACATTGCCAAGTACAACACAGTGAAATGACCACCTGGATAGCTCTGACTCACAGACATGGAGGTTGTATGACCTCCAGTAATCCAATGCTATTTGGAAAAGGCAGTGAGAGATTACAGAAGCCCTATACTCCAGGCTAAAATACGGTGAGGTATATACCACGGGACAACTTTTCAAATAAGTCTGCCTGGGATGGAACATTCAAATTATGAAGAGAGGTTGCGTAGGCTTGGGTTGGAGTAGAGAAGATTGAGGGATGACCTGATCAAGGTTTACAAGATTATGAGGGAAATGGACAGAGTGGATAAGGAACAGCCATTCCCCTTAGTTGAAAGTCATGCATGAGGGGACACAGGTTCAAGGTGAGGGGCAGGAAGTTCAGAAGGGATGTGAAGAGAAACTTTTTTACCCAGAGGGTGGCGAGGGCCTGAAATGCACTGCCTGGGAGGGTGGCGGAGGTGAGATACCTCACATCCTTTAAAAAGTACCTGGATAAACATTGGCACATCACAACAGTCAGGAATGGGCCAAGTGCCGGGAGATGGCATTAGGTGGGAATTCAGGTGTTTCTAATGTGATAGTGAGGATTTGATGGGCCGAAGGGCCTCTGCTGCACTGTATGATTCTATGAAGTCAAATTCACAACATTGGAGTCAACCTGTCTTGTCCGCGGGAAGAAAAATTGGGAAGATGGACATTAATCTTAGGTGATCCCATATCTGAATTGAAACCAATACTTTAGTGATGAGTAAATATCCTTACCTCTGATATCCAGACTGTGCTGGACCAATGGTTTGGAAATCATGTGTTTCTAACCGCAGTTATATGCAATTCCTGGAGGTTTCATCACATGACCTCATGCTCCATCCATTAGTTGGCCAACACATCCATCCTCCTGCCTTCCTACACCAACTGGGAAGCAGAAGGACTCATTAGCCAATCGGATGATGCTGGGCTGTCAGTCAAACAACCTTTCCCTCCATTTTCAATATTCTTACATCTGGTGAAGAGAAATGTTCAAAGAAAAATAACCCATTTTTAAAAATGTCCCAGTGATATTCATCCAGGATTGCACACGACAGTGTCCTGGAGATCGATCTTCAATTCCTGGAGGCTCCAGGCCAATTCTTGAGACTCCAGGGCCAATCCTGGAGACTCCAGACCAATCCTGGAGACTCCATGCCGATTCTGGAGGCTCCAGGCCAACCCTAGAGACTTTGGGGCAATCCTGGAGACTCCAGGCTGATCCTGGAGGGTTGCTAACTCTATGTGGCACAGAGACCGAGCAACATAGAAACAATGTGTGGCCAAATGCTGCTCTAACTCCATTTTCAAGTTAGCTGATGACACCACTGTAGTGGGTCAGATCTCAAACAATGATGAGGCAGAGTACAGGAGATAGAGAATCTGGTCAACTGGTGCGATGGCATCAGGCTAACCAGCCTCCCATCCGTTGACTCTGTCTACACTTCCTGCTGCCTCGGCAAAGCAGCCAGCAAAACCAAGGACCCCACACATCCCGGACATTCTCTCTTCCACCTTCTTCCATTGGGAAAAAGACACAAAAGTCTGACAACACATACCGATCAACTCAAGAACAGCTTCTTCCCTGCTGCCATCAGACTTCTAAGTGGATGAACCTTATATTAAGTTGATTTTTCTCTCCACCCTAGCTATGACTGTAACACCTACTGGCGGCACAGTGGCACAGTGGTTAGCACTGCTGCCTTACAGCACCAGGGACCAAGGTTCAATTCTGGCCTTGGGTCACTGTCTGTGTGGTGTTTGCACGTACTATCTGTGTCTGTGTGGATTTCCTCCGAGTGCTCCGTTTTAGAAATCATAGAAACCCTACAGTGCAGAAAGAGGCCATTTGGCCCATCGAGTCTGCACCGAGCACAATCCCAACCAAGTCCTACTTCCAAGTCCCTGCATATTTTACCTGCTAATCCTTCTAATTTATACATCTCAGGACACTAAGGGGCATTTTTTTAGCATGGCCAATCAACCTAACCCACACATCTTTGGACTGTGGAAGGAAACCGGAGCACCCGAGGAAACCCACGCAGACACGAGGAGAATGTGCAAACTCCACACAAACAGTGACCCAAGCCAGGAATCGAACCAAGGTCCAATGCATTTAGGTGCATTGGCCTAACCAGGCGCCGTAGTGTAGCAATGAGGGGCATTTCACTGTAACTTCATTGCAGTGTTAATGTAAGCCTTACTTGTGATGAATAAATAAACTTTAAAACAGTGAGTTTTAGAGAGGGATTTGCAGACCATCAGGCCAAGGTGACTGAGGAGATGGTTACCAATGGCGGAATGAAGGAGACTGGGTTAGAGCAGGAGGCCAGAATTGGAGGAATGGAGAGACCTTGGAGAGTGGGCATGCTGGAGGATGTTACAGAGATAGAGTAGCAAGGGGCCTTCAGAGGGATTTGAAAACAAGGATGAGAATCTTAAAACTGAGGTGATCGAGAGCCATTCGTTCATGAGGCAGGTTTTTTTTTAATGTAACAGGTATGCACATTGCCTCAGATAGAACAGGGCATCCCATAAGTAGGTGTCCACTACCTTGTGTAGTACTGATGAGGGGATGCCAGCGTTGGACTGGGGTGGGCACAGTAGGAAGTCTCACAACACCAAGTTAAAGCCCAGCAGGTTTATTTGGAATCATGAGATTCCACAGCACTGCCAGGATGAAAGAGCAGTGCTCCGAAAGCTCGTGATTCCAAATAAACCTGATGGACTTCAACCTGGTGTTGTCAGACTTCTTAATATGTAGTACTCTAAACTCATATTGGAACTTATACCAGCTGCCTGGACTTGATGGCAGGTTCTGGCCACAGTATTCTGACTGTCACACTGCGAGGCAGGCTATCCTCTGAGGCAAACATGCAAAGCATTCCTTACCCTGACACCTCACTGTTGACGGGGGCTGCTAGTCTCTCTGCCAGACCCTGGAAATTGTATGGGGGTTTACAGATAGGGGAATGAACTGGCAGCAATGGTACACTCACCAGAAGAGGGACACAGAGAGCATGCCCAGGACACTGCTGACAGGGGGAGGGGGAGATCACCATATACAGAAAATACCCACATGTAAATCTTGTAATGCACCTATATCACTAGCGTTACCCATGTTCCCTCTAATATATAGGAGCGAGAGAGATTTCTGACTAGGCAAACAGCAAGTTTATCTGGGTTCTAAGCTTTTAAGTTTATTAATTAATGTCACAAATAGGCTTACATTAACACCGCAATAAAGTTACTGTGAAAATTCCCTAGTCACTGCACTCCTGTTCGGGGGCACTGAGGGAGAATTTAGCATGGCCAATGCACCCTAACCAGCATGTATTTCAGACTGTGGGGGGAAACTGGAGCACCCAGAAGAAACCCACGCAGACACGGTACAGACTCCGCACAGACAGTGACCAAGCCAGGAATCGAACCCGGATCCCTGGCGCTGTGAGGCAGCAGTGCTAACCACTGTGCCAGAGCCAGGCTGAGCAGCTGCTGAAGTGACAGAAGAGGTTTGACATTCACTGCACTGGAGATGGTGACAGGTAACTGCACCAATGGCACGAGGAATATTAGTGTTAAAATCAAGGAAAACATGAACCCTTTCAATTTGAGTAGAATTAAAATTATTCCAGGTTCCCCTCATTTTGTATCAGTTCACCATTTGATATTGAACGTGCATTCCGAAACCAACCTAGCCTGGTATATTTTTATAAACAGAATTCAGGTCAGTTGTAAAGTTCAGTGAGGCAAAGGGGTTCTGATTTAGTGGTAACTCGATGTGAAGCTGCTGCACTGAAAATCCCAAATACCCCTCGTGGAGCCCTTTAGGAACTAGCAAACAGATTGGAAAAGTTTTAAAGTTTATTTATGAGTGTCACAAGTAGGCTTACATTAACACTGCAATGAAGTTACTGTGAAAATCCCCTCGTCGCCACACTCTGGCACTTGTTCAGGCACACCAAGGGAGAATTTAGCATGACCAATGCACCTAACCAGCACATCTTTCGGGCTGTGGGAGGAAACCGGAGCTCCCGGAGGAAACCCATGTAGAACATGAAAACCCTGTACAATGACCCAAGCTGGGAATCGAACCCGACTCCCTGGCACTGTGAGGCAGCAGTGCTAACTATTGTGCCATCATGCTGCCCTGCTTAGCACTGCTGCCTCAGGGTCCTGGGTTCAATTCCGGCCTCGGATCTGTGTGGACTTTGCACATTCTCCCCGTGTCTGCGTGGGTTTCCTCTGGGTGCTCCAGTTTCCTCCCACAGTCTGAAGATATGCAGGTTAGGTGGATTGGCCACGCTAAATCGATTCCAGTGTCGGGGGATTAGCAGGATGAATGTGTGGAGTTATATGAATAGAAGTGGGATTGTGGTCAGTAAAGACTTGATGGGCCATATGGCCTCCTCTGCACGGTAAGGATTCTATAAAAATGGGATTATAAAGGTATCAAAGCAGTGACTGGCATCAGGATGACTCATCAGGAATGTAAAAATATTTATAATATCTCTATCACCCCTTTTAGTTCAAATACACCAGTTATGTGGTTACAAACTCAACAAAAGCTTTGGTGTGTTTGTTTTATTGACAAAAATCCTGTAGAAACAAAATGATGGGCTGTTTTTATATTTATGGAAACTAGTACACTACAGGCCCAAAATAACCTCTGCACAATTATATATATATAAAAAAGGTTTTTGTTGTGTCCACGCAATTTATGTTGTTCTTGTTTTGACAGTATTCACTGCACGGTAGCTTTACAGTCCTGGTTAAATAAAAGCATTCAACAATGTTATTCCTGCCATTTAACGTTATAATTACACTGTAGGAGTCTCCAAAAAGGGTCATAAAACCCTTTTTCTTTCCCCCACTGTGACAGATGTTTATGTGATTATGGGTTGACTTCGATTACCGAAGAGAAAACATCAGAACAAATAAAAAGGGCTCAATTGTCCCCGGATTACAGTTTTAGAATTCTTCCCATCCGCAGGAACAATAGGTGGGAGGAATGTTAAGAAGGATCCTGAATAAACAACCTTTAAATTTTCCTTTCTGACAATCGACCCGGCTCTCAAAAGAAGTGGGATCTGAGGAATACACGCGGTTAAGGAGCAGACAGACTGCGATGAGAGGGAAAGGCTTGCGTTTGTCCCACTCAAAGTTTACTTAATTCTGCGGCCTGACTGTTTCAGTTGCTTGGTGTGGGGAGGAGGGGGAGGCCCGCTTTGTTGTACCCTTGCTTAATGGGCCGGAAAATACAATTGCACTTTCCTAGCTGTGAAAGTTGCTTTGAGGGCATCATAAATTAGCTACTGTGAGATACTTAAATGGATTTGCTTTTGTGTTGTCTGCGCGGTGCCTGTGTTTAGGCACATCCTCCCGCAGGCGCACTGAACAAATTATCTTGGATCAAAAGCCGGGCCATTTCAATGGGCCCCATTTCTGACTGGACTAAAAATACATGGGAGTGCGAGGCAGAATATAAAGGGCTGCACTGTTACCCTCATCCAGGCGAGATGATATAACCGACACAAGCTACTGCAGCAACTTATGACCGGGGCTGGCTTAATCTCTGAGAGGCACTTATTGAATGCAACATTTTCCAATCCCCTGCCCTGGAACTGCCTGCAGTTGTTATTTATTAAGCAGTGCAAACGGGAGTGGAGTTTCTCCAGCGTTTGTTGGAGCAGAAGTAAAGGATTTTCTCGGGGATTTTCACAGTAACTTCATTGCAGTGTTAATGTAAGCCTGCTTGTGACCAAGAAATAAACTTTACAGTAAATTTCCTGCCACTATTGCAAAGGCATTTCTTTTTTTAAAGAAAAGTTATTTATTCTCTCTTGTCCCTCGCAGGCTTGGCACATGCCTGCTGTTACTAAGTGCCAAGCACCCCCCCCCCCCACCAACCCCTTTATATTCAACAACTCCCCAATCTTCTATTCTCCCTCTCACTTTGGTGCTCAGACTTACAGACTCGGCAGCTGCTAATTTCTGAAAGACCTTTGCGAGCCCTCTCGGCAGGTGAACTAACCACCACCCCCCCCCCCCCCGCCACAACCTCCCCCCGTCAAAGGCAACTTTTCCCAATCAAAGCCTCTTTCAGCCACTTCACAAGGAGTTTGACTTTGTTCGCGGGCGGCGCTCCAAACAATGCTGGCTCTGACTAAATATGCAGATCATACTGAGCGGAGCCTCTCTGCGCTGGACTTCTATTATCAGCAGCCGATGGTCGGCGTGATTCCCTGACACTCGGGGCAGGCCAGCGTTCGAGTTATTGGACGTGCTGGGATGTGTTCGTCAAAGGTGTGGCATTCAGCGGGGGGAGGGATGATAAAGGCTTCTTTTCTCTTCAGAGCCCCATGGCAGGCTGCAATATTAGGTCATTCCTCTGCCTGAGCATAATTGCGCCCTTTGAAGTTTGTGAATAACAAATAATTTGCTCTTGTCCTCGGGGCTGTGATGCCTTCAGCAGCCCTTCAGCACCAAGTGCCTGCCCAACTGTAGCTCACACACTGGGCTGAGATAATGGGCTTCTTTTCAACCCCCCCCCCCTCCCCTTCCACTCTCTTCCTAACTTTATTTTGGCCGTGCTGCCCTTGTACTGATGGGGGCATCAGTCTGAGCTTGAAGGAGTGTTCACTTCTAACTACACCACAACAGGATCAACATCAGGAGTTACAGACCCAGGGACTCTCATCTGGATTGCTTCATTCAGATTGGAAACCATTTTATTCGGGTTTTTTTTTAACTCCCCCCTCATCCCTGTCACTGCACAACGATTGTTAACTTCGCTGCTAAAGAGAGAGCAGCTTACAACGCTCAGGGCACAAGCATTTAGGAGCCAGAGGAAGAACAGTAGACCATTCAGCCCCTCCAACCTATCCCCTCAGTCAATTTGATCATGAGTGAGCTGTGTCTCAATTCCATTTACCCACCTTAGCCCCCCACCCTCTCACCCAACAAAACCCTACCAACGTTAGTGTTGAAATTGTCGTCGAATCCTACAGGAGTCCATTCAGCCCATCGAGTCTGCTCCGACCACAATCCCACCCAGGTCGTATCCCCATAGCCCCATACATTTACCCTAGCTAGTCCCTCTTACACTGAGGGGCAATTTAGCATGGCCAACTTGCACATCTTTGGACTGTGGGAGGAAACTGGAGCACCTGGAGGAAACCCACGCAGACACGGGGAGAAGGTGCAGACTCCACGCAGACAGTGACCCAAGCCAGGAATCGAGCCCAGGCCCCTGGAACTATGAGGCAGCAGTGCTAACCACTGATGCCACTGTGCCACCCCCAGCGTATCCACACATGTGACAATAATAAATCAAATCAAATCAATTGTGGTAGTGTTAAAATGTTGGTGGAGCCCACAACCTAAAGACAAATGTAAGAAATTGTAACATGCTAAATCTGAAATAGAATGCATTATTTTTAACCAGACAGTGTGTAGATGCTGACTTTCATATTCTTGAGACTTTTTGTCAAGATTAAAACAGAGGTTAAAAGAATTGGCGAAAGGTCTACAGGGAACAAAGAAGGCTCTGACATAGAGTCACACAGACTTGAAACGTTAACTCTGTTTCTCTCTCCACAGATGCTGCCAGACCCACAGGGTTTTTTTCCCCCAGTATTTCTGCATTGAATTTGTACAGACAGGGCTGTCAGGATGTGGAATGCACTACCTGAAAGTGCGGTGGAAGCAGATTCCACACATACTTTCAAAAGGACGTCTGCTTGGAGCAAACTAATTTAAAGCATTATGGAGTGGAGGGGACAGGAATGCTGGGATAAATTGGATCACTCTTTTTAAAGAGGCAGCACAGACTGGCTGAATGGCCTTCTCCTGTGCCGCACAATTCCGACTTTATGGCTTTAGAGTCACAGGGCAGAGTTTTCCCGCCCTGCCCACCATGGGAATCATTAGCAGGCGGGACACAAACCATGCAAAGATCCACCGAACACGGGCAGGATTTTCCGGTCTTGGGGCAAATGCAACTGGAAAATTCCACCCCATACAGTTCTACAGCACAAATGAGGCCCTTTGGCCCATTGTGTCAGTGCCAGCTATCAAGCGCCTCTCTATTCTCATCCCGTTTTCCAGCACTTGGTCCGTACGCTGTGGCAAAATCATAAGACATGGTGAAGGACGAAGCTTTGATGGAGGGAACCAACGTGTTGTGTGACGAAGAGGCCGGGAGCTCTGAGGAAAGTGAAGTGGTATTTAAATCACAGGGTGCCAACATTTATGTGGAATTAGTTCTTGAGGAACGGCCACACACTTTTGCTGGCAGCTTCAGAATCCCTGGAAATATCACGAATCACTATCAGGGAAGTAGAAGTTGAATTTGTGAAAGTTCCTCCCCACCCCCAGCTGCCTGGATTAATCATTATATTGAACGCATTATTACTATTAGCCACACTGTCCTGCTTAAAACCACAACTCCCCTTTCTGTTATTCATCCATTTTAACCTACATTGACAAATTATTGGGAATGCATCATATTAAGAGTCATAGAGGTTTACAGCATGGAAACAGGCCCTTCGGCCCAACTTGCCCATGGCACCTTTTTTTTAAACTCCAAAGCTAGTCCTAATTGCCCGCATTTGGCCCATATCCCTCTATACCTATCTTACCCATATAACTGCCTAAATGCTTTTTAAATTGTACCTGCCTCCACTGCTACCTCTGGCAGCTTGCTCTAGACACTCACCATCCTCTGTGTGAAAAAATTGCCCCTCTGGACACTTTTGTATTTCTCCCCTCTCATTTTAAACCTATGCCCTCTAGTTTTAGACTCCCCTACCTTTGGGAAAAGATATTGACTATCTACCTTGTTTATGCCCCTCATTATTTTATAGACCTCTAAAAGGTCACCCTTCAGCCTCCTACACTCTAGAGAAAAAAGTCCCAGTCTATCCAGCCTCTCCTTATAACTCAAACCATCAAGTCCTGGTAGCATGCTAGTAAATCTTTTCTGCGCTTTTTCTAGTTTAATAATATCCTTTCTATAATAGGGTGACCAGAACTGTACACAGTGTTCCTCACCATGCTGACTAACATGCTCACCAATGTCATTTTATATCATTTGTAAAACCTTTCTTCCCAATTCCACTATAATATTGCAGAGATGGCTAACGGTGCTGTATGCATTCTGAATTCCAAAGAATTCCTTGCAATCTATCCAGATTTCCATGAATGGGGTGTGTTAAAATAATCTCAGTGCCTTTACCTCCTTCCCATCCTGCTCTCCACACCATCATTCCCTAATAAAGTTGAGGAAATGGAGAGGGGCTGTGTGGTTTATCTATTGCTGTTACAGTTGACATCACTGACTATATAAACACTCGTGCATACACTGCAGACTTGCTACTATCAGCCAATTGGATATGGTTTGCAAATGGAAACCGAGTAAATCAGATTAAGAATAAAATTAAGGAATGTGAATGGGAATGATAAACTTGTCTGTTTGTGCCTGTTGAAATTCTCTCCTGTTATGACGCACACAGGGCAGGAAGCAGCAACCATAAAAGAATAAAAGGGTTGTCTTCACTGTAGCTGTCACAACTGGGCAAAGGTTTTCTTTATCTTCCTCAGTGCTGCCATTAGTGCATCAAGAACATCATTCTGACCGGTGCAGTATGTACGCAGTATCTCACCTCTGCTCCAAGGTTATGGGTTCAAATCAGGTCCCAGTCCAGGACTTGGATGGACAAGGCTAACAATGCAAGACAGCACTGAGGGAGTGTGTTAAAATAACCCAGTGTCTTTACCTCCCTCCTATCCCACCCTCCACACCATCATTCCCTAATAAAGCTGAAGAAATGAGCGCAACCATAGAATTCTTACAGTGCAGAACAAGACCATTCGGTCCATTGAGTCTACACCGGCCACAATCCACCCAGGCCCCATTCCCGTAACCCCACATATCCTGCTAATCCCCCTGACACTAGGGTCCATTTAGCACGGCCAATGCACCTAATCCGCACGTCTTTGGACTGTGGGAGGAAACCGGAGCACCCGGAGGAAACCCACGCAGACACGGGGAGCATGTGCAAAATCTACACAGACAGTGACCCAAGCCGGGAATCAAAGCCAGGTTCATGGCACTGTGAGGCAGTAGTGTTAACCACTTCTGATAAAATATCATACACTGCTGCACTGTATCGAAAGCCTTTCTATGCTGACATTAATATTCCACTATACTATTTGCCAGGTCCTGGGCAGCATTATTCTCTTAACCAACACCACCTACAGGTGATGAAACATTTATTTATCTAATTGCTAGTTGTGGGATCTTGCTGTGTTGAACTGGCTGCTTTATTTGCCTATGTAACATCAGAAACTTACTTTAAAGTACTTCATTACACTTCTCGCCCTTTTAGGATGTTTCTGAGAGACTTGCTTTTATGATAGATAATTTATAATAGATAATTGTTTACTCATTCTCTCTTAGTGTGACAATGAGCATCGCTCTGATACCAGACAAGATACACATCCCGGGAGAACCTAATGGGACAGGTGGGCCAGGATTCTCCCAAAAAAATTCCCAGTCTCCAGTTTGCGGGAGTAAAAGAGGGACTCCCTCTAGTTTTCTCAGTGGGATTTCCAGAGTGAATCTCTGGCACTTTGTGCATCGCATGTGCTGATCTGTCAGAGCGGAGATTGGCATATATGCAGTGACCTCCCCATTGCCAGCCTCCCTGTGTTCCCCATCTCTGGTCTTGCACAGATCCCCATGTCCCCAGTCACTGGCCTCCTGGACCTTCATGGGCTCGCCCCAATATACCCCCCCACCCCTCAGCCAGCCCCAATACCCCCCGACCTGGATAGCCAGCCCCGATCACTGTCTTCCCCCCAACCCCACTGTAAATCCCTCACCAATCACCCCTCCAATAGACCCTATCCCAATAGACCCCGCCCCTCTGGCCTCACCCCCTTGGCACTGCCTGATGTCTCGTGGACAGTGCCAAGTGCCCCTTGGGCAGTGCTGGGAGACCAGGCTGGCACTGTCCAAGGGGCATTCCCCATTACCCTCAACCTCCTGGGAGGGGGCCACTGTTCCCTCCAGTGGGGCCAACTGCCTGTCTACCATTAATGGGGAGCAGTTGTAAACCCCGCTGGAGTGAACCAGTGGGGGGTGGGGGGGATGTTAACGGGCTCACTAATAAAATGGAAATGAAGATAACCATATGGTAATATCTCAATGCTGATTTTTGGCGCTGGGTTGATGTCACTGGAAATCTTTGGTTGGAAGTGCGTACGGGCCTCAGCGCCCAGCGAGAAGACCGCAAAGTACCCCGCTGATGTCTCCTTGAGCGGTGCAGCAGGCTGGTAGAATCGTCCCCATGGACTTTTACCAAGTGTGGCCCACTTGGTAACACTCGTGTCTCTGAATGACAAGATTCCAGCTCTAAGACCCACTGCGGGGCTTGAGCACAACAATAGAAGCTGACTCCACAGAGCAACACTGAGGGAGTGCTGCCCTGTTGGAAGTGATGTCTCTCAGATGAGATGTGAAATCAAGAGCTCATTGTGCCTGTTTGGGTAAAACATCCTAAGGAAGAGCAGGGGAGATGTGACAGGAGCCCTGGCCAATATTGATCACTCAATCAACATCACAAAAACACATTAGCTGGGCATTCTTGTGTTACTGTTTGTGGGATCTTACTGTGCACAATGTGACGACTGGAATTCACACATCACAACAGTGACCGCACTTCAAAAGTGCAATCATTGACTGTAAAACACTTTGGCCAGAACTCTACAACCTTGCCCGCCTCGGAATTGGAGCGAGTGGGGGTCCAACAACAGAAATCTCTATTGATCTCGGGTGGGAAGGAACAAGGGTCCAACAACAAAAATCTCTATTGATCTCGGGCGCATGGACAAAGCCATAAAATCCCGCTCTTTGAGATGCCCAGGGTGGAATTTTCCTGTCCAGCCCCTTATGGGAATTGTACCGTGTGGGATACAGATCGTGCAAAGACCTGTTGACCTTGGGGGGCTGGGTTGGTGGCCGGGGTAATTTTCCGGCCTTGGGGCGAGCGTGGCTGAAAAATCCTGTCCCAGTGCTTGTGGAAAAGTGCCATAAAGTCCTTTCTTGATTTGGATGAAGAAGGAGATCCAAAGAAACCAATTCTTTGTTGAAGCCCTGAAATTTGTCAACCTCAATGTGGTGCCATGAGTATCTCCTTCATAGCTCCTTGAAAGTGGAGTCATAAGTGGACAGAGTGGTGAAGAAAGTATTCAGCATGCTTAGTTTCATTTGTCAGAACATTGAATACAGGAATTTGAACGTCTTGTCAAGACATTGGTAAGGCCACACTTGGAATACTGTGTACAGTTCTGTTCATCCTATTATAGAAAGGACATTATTAAACTAGAAAGAGTACAGAAGAAATTTACTAGGATGCTACCGGGACTTGATTGTTTGAGTTATAAGGAGAGGCTGGAAAGACTGGGACTTTTTCCTCTGGATTGTAGGAAGCTGAGGGGGTGATCTTATAGGGGTCTATAAAATAATGAGGGGCACAGATCAGCTAGATAGTCAATAGCTTTTCCCAAAGGTAGGTGAGTCTAAATCTTGAGGGCATAGGTTTAAGGTGAGAGGGGAGAGATACAAAAGTGTCCAGAGGGGCAATTTTTTCACAGAGGGTGGTGAGTGTCTGGAACAAGCTGCCAGAGAAAGGAGTAGAGGCGGGTACAGTTCTGAATTTTAAAAAGCATTTAGACAGTTACATTGGGTAAGATGGCTATAGAGGGATATAGGCCAAATGTGGGCAATTGGGACTAGCTTAGGGGTTTAAAAAATTGGTGGCATGGACAAGTTGAGCAGGAGGTGTTTCCATGCTGTAAACCTCTCTTATTCTAAGGTCTATTCCAGATGTGGGACAGACCATTTGCAGCAGCTCACACAAAGGAGGATTACACTTTTCCATTACTCACTCCCTCTCTGGGAATCCTCAGTTAACTTTTGTCCTTTTAGGTCAAAGGTCAAACTAAAAAACAAGCCACGACACCCAGCTGGGGCAAGGTTAGTCAGCAGACAACCAAGCACTGGGAGTGGAATCGTTCTCAGCTTGGTTCCAGCACTGGAGGTGCATGTGAAAGCAGAGGCAGTGGGAGAGGGGAGACCAGGGCAATTCTTCCCTCGGGACCGCACTTTGTTATTGCTTGTTCCCACACTGACGCTGAGGAGAATTCTGCTGAGACTGGAGTGGTGATTTGTGATAATGAAAGGTGTGGAATGACAGAATTGGTAATAATGAGGTTCCACGGCACTTCAAGCCTTTGTAGAATCTGTCTAATGCAGAGTTTTGGCTTTCCATCAGCCATTACCTCCAGGACATTCAACCTTTAGCTCAAAGGCTGTGAAGAGACCTCCCCCTTATCCATTCATGCAGCCATGAATTGCATCAAAGGAAGCCACCTGAAAACTAAATTGAACATGGGGTGAGATCTTGTTAAATTGAAACTAAACTCTGGAGTCTGACATTAATCCAATGGAGGAGTTTTTAATTAACAGCATTTGTGATACTCCTACAGACATAAACTGAAAGGTTTCTGATCCAATCTCTTTGTAATCCAATACTCTCAGAAAATAAATTGTATCCAAACAACCTGCAAAATATCCATGCGCATTGTAAAGGTTCTTGATGGTATGGAGTTTCTTGCTGAACAGTTCTTGTCTCTTTATTGCAGCCGAACTCAGGAGATAGATTTAACTCAAATCAATGAAGAAAGAGCACATCATGCTTTGTGACGGACTGCTTCCACCTGTACAGAGGCATTGTACCACAGTGGTTAGCACTGCTGTCTCACAGCGCTAGAAATCTGGGTTCGACTTTGGCCTTGAGTGACAGTATGGAGTTGGTACATTCTCGCCGTGTCTGCGTGGGTTTCCTCTGGGCGCTCTGGTTTCCTCCCACAGTCCAAAGATGTGCGGGTTAAGTGGATTGGTCATGCCAAAATGCCCCTTAGTGTCCAAAGGTGGGTAGGTTAGATGGATGAGCCATGCTAACTGTGTGTTGTTACCCGAAAAGGGCGAGGGAGGGAGTGTGGGCAATATACTCTGTCAGAGAGTCGGAGCAAACTTGATGGGCCGAATGGCCTCTCCTGCACTGTAGGAAATCTATGATTAGCCTTTTAAGGACTCGTTATTTCCAAAAATAACCCCCTGTGAGTGAACAAAACTGTAATGGAATCTTTACCTAGTGAGGAATGTTCTGTTTGATGCCAATTTGATCCAAAGTAACACGATAAAGTGATAGCTGTAAAGATGTGAAACAAAGTGAAGTTGCCAATCTAGTTGGCAGGATAACACTTTTTCATTGATATGACTGATTTAATATCAAAGACTCGATGATGCAGAGTGGGCATGACACATTGTTACTCAATAGACCGATTCCTGAGTTATGGTGATGGAAGTTTGCTGCACAGTTTGATTCAAGTTGGGGTTGATACTCTATTGGGAGAGTAGGGACTCTTGCTGGTACATTCTGCAGGAGTTCTTCTATTCTCCTGCTGTGCCTTTGGTGGAATCTCTGGATAAAACATTGATTTTCATCATTCTGTCCAGTACAAGGACACAGAGACAGAACTGTGGAGCTGATAACATGGCAGTTTGTTCTTGCTATTCCTTACACGATGAATTCTTGATTTTCATAGAATCATAGAATCCCTGTAGTGCAGAAGAGGTCATTCAGCCCAACGAGGCTGTACCAACTCTGACAGCATTTCTTACTAAGGCCTTTTTCCCCACCATATCCCCGTAACACATTTCCCACAGCTAACCCCATATAACTTACACATCTTTGGAAACTAAAAGGCAATTTAGCATGGCCAATCCACCTAACCAGCACATCTTTGGACACTAAAGGACAATTTACCATGGCCAATCCACCTAACCAGCACATCTTTGGACTGTGGGAGCAAACTGGAGCACTCAGAGGAAACCCACGCAGACCTGGGGAGAATGTGCAAACTCCACGCAGACAGTCACCCAAGGGTGAAATCAAACCCGCTCCCTGGAGCTGTGAGGCAACAATGCTAACCACAATGCCACCGTGACACCCCTTTAACCTTGTGGCAGGAGGGAATGTGCCAAAGAGAGGAAGTATAACAAAAATAAACAAGTCCTCACTATCCATTATTTAGCAATTGAGCAGTTATTGGAGAGCAGATAATTCACAGTCTTTTCTTGTTGGGAATGGAGTCTAGTACATAAAGATCTAGAGGAAAGGACACACAAGAATGGTGAAGATCACTACGGTATTGCCATATTCCCTAACCTCTCTCTCTTTCCTTATTCCCTGAAGGGATGATACTTGGTTGGGACAATGTGGCATCTCAGATGTTATATTCTGGTGGGGGAGGTAAGGGGAAACTGAATAAGCTGCCTTGGGGCCTGTGGACTGGAACCACCATCGCTGCCAACTTACACAGGAGATCTAGATTCAGAAACTCAATGCCCAGTGGTGGATGAGGCCACATGAAGATGGCAAGTTGGAACCAAAGGAGGTAGCTTACAAAATGACAGCATGAGCTGAACAGAAGGGAAAAAAGGACCGATGAAATGCCATTCTGAAAATTGGGAATTACTTGCCTCGGAAGAAGGATAGGCTAGGCAGGCACTTCCTGAATGAATAGCTAAAGGGCAAAAGCTGGAATAAGTTCCAGAGTCCAATCAATGCAGGTTAGTCATCAACATAGTCTAAACTGTATACGGTAATGATGGAAATTTAGGGAAAACAGATTAAACTAGAACTTGAATAATATGTCCAATTCCTGTTGCTAAGAAATGAGTCATTTGCAGGAGGCAGAGCTGAGAAGAGCTAAGATCTGTAGAGTGAGAAGACTGAGTAATCAGCGAGTCTTTACTTCCTGGGTAGAAGAGGTAAGTGTATAGAAGTATGGAACCATTCTTTCTAGTTATATCACAGCTCAGTATGGCTCCTGCTCTGCCCAAGACCAGAAGGAACTCCAAAAAGTCGTGAACGTAGCCCAATCCAACACACAAACCAATGTTCCATCCATTGACTCTGTCTACGCTTCCCACTGCCTTGGCAAATCAGCCAGCATAATCAAGGACCACCCTGGACATTCTCTCTTCTGTCTTCTTCCGTTGGGAAAAGGATACAAAAGTCTGAGATCACACGCCAACCGACCCAAGAACAGCTTCTTCCCCGCTGCCGTCAGGCTTTTAAATGGACCTACCTCGCATTAAATTGATCTTTCTCTACACCCTAGCTATGACTGTAACACTACATTCTGCACTCTCTTGTTTCTTTCTCTATGAATGGTATGCTTTGTCTGTATAGCACGCAAGAAACAATACTTTTCTCTGTATACTAATACATGTGACAATAATAAATCAAATCAAATCAAACCAAGATTGTTAAGTGTATGGAGAAAGTTAACCTGGGACACTATTTGAAATTAAGATGTGGATAAGGAACAAGGGGACCCAGGTTCAAACTAGTGAAAGGTGATTTTAATGGCTGACATTAGGAAATTCTTCACTGATTGTTCAACAAGTGCTTTCCTCCAGTCCCTTCAGCTACACTGTGACCAGCTCTCGATGCTGTCCCACATAACTCTCAGCTCGCGGATGCATCACATTGCCTTACAGTACCAGGGACCTGGGTTCAATTGGGGGAGTTTGCATATTCTCCATGTGTCTGCGTGGGTTTCCTCTGAATGCTCCGGTTTCCTCCCACACTCCACCGATGTACAGGTTAAGTGGATTGGCCATGCTAAAGAAAATTGCCCTTTAGTATCAGGGTAGTATCATAGAATCCCTACAGTGCAGAAGGAGGCCATTCGGCCCATTGAGTCAGCATCGATCACAATCCCACCCAAGCCTTATCCCACTTATTCATCGTACTAGGCCCCTTGATACTAAGGGGCAATTTAGCACAGCCAATCAATCTAACCAACACACCTTTCAACTGTGGGAGGAAACTGGAGCACCCGGACAAAACTCATGCAGACATGAGGAGAATGTGCTAACTCCACACAGACAGTGACCCAAGCCAGGGTCCCTCATGGTGTGAGACAGCAGTGCTAACCATTGTGCCACTGCACCACCTCCCATTAGTAGGATAAATCTGTGGAGTTACAGTGATAGGGCCTGGGTGGGATTGTTGTCAGTGCAGGCTCGATGGGCCGAATGGCCTCCTTCTGTACTGTAGGGGTTCTATGATTCTATAGGCTGGCACATAAATGATGGCCATCCCCTGCAAGGTACCAGTGAGTGCCAAGCGCCTGTGGAATCATATCTCATCAAGAGTTAATACCTCCCAAGGAAGAGCAGGGAATCCGGCAGGAGAAATTCGTACTGTTTGCCAAGAAACAAATCAAAATTAGACAAAGATGACAGGAAGGAAGGAGTGAAGTTAAAGTAATGTACAGGGAGACAGGGGATCGTGGAAAGTGCATGATTGCACCTGGGCCACCAGAGGGAGGTGCCGAGCAGCAGTTTTTGGATTGGTCAGTGTCATTATTGGAGGTCTGGGTATATCTTAGCCGCTTATCCTTTTAATAACCAGGAGAGCGATAGAGGAAATAGAGAGAAACAGCTCATTGACAAAATAGATAGAGATACAAAACACCTGTAAGTATCACGCTGGATGACATTTTCAAAAACAGGATGCAATGTTCTTATCGCAAAGATAAATTCATTTCTAAAATCTTAAACACCGTCCCATCTGACATACAAGGTCAGGGCTAATAATGGCCGCCTACCCCACACCAACTTGATTTTACCCCCTGCCCAGTTTTGCTGTTGGCCCTGTGGTACAGGAGACTTCCCAGTGATTCATAGACTCCCTAACTTTGCAGAAGAAGGCCATTCGGCCCATCAAGTCTACACCGAGGCCCTATCCCCATAACCCCAAATATTTACCTTGCTAAGCCCCCTGACACTAACAGGCAATTTTGTCTGGCCATTCAAGGTAACCCTCACATCTTTAGACTGTGGGAGGAAACTGGAGCACCCGGAAGAAACCCACATACGGCAAGGGGAGAATGTGCAGACGCCGCACAGAGAGTGACCCAAGCTGGGAATTGAACCCAGGTCCCTGGCGCTGTGGGGCAGCAGTGTTAACCACTGTGCCACTGTGCTGCCCCTACTGCATGCCAGCCATATTAGCACTTGACATTTTCCACAACTCAGCTTGACTCCTCAATGGCCTCATCTGCCACCCCACTGTCACATCGCACACCTCCCTCGTGGAGCCTGCACTTCCATTGGATCAATGCCAGAAAATACACTTATTATTTTGTCTGAATGTTCCAAAAACAGCTTCGAAAATAAGAAAACAGCCTGTGCAGAAAAGAAGGAAGATTTAGGCACCAGTCAATGGAATGAACTACTGGATTCTTCGACATCCGGCTCCTTGATTCGGAATTGTCTCCTTGCCTGGCACTAGCCACTCTCAGCTCAGAATAAGAGTCGCGATTGGGACACTTAAATGGAAAAGAAAACAGCTTTAGTTTAGTTTATCCCCTTTGGTCGAGTGTTCACAGTGAGGCAAAGTGGGGGAAGCAGTAACAAACAGCCTTTTAGGCACCACTCCTTATTAGTTTAGCCATAAATATCTCTGAACCCAACAAATTGACTCTTTGGGAAATGATAGATTCGCCAGGCTGCTGATTAGGCATCACAAGAAATCTTCATAACTCGCTGGGAATTAAATTTTATTAAACCAGTCCTTAGACCCCGATTAAGTCAATAAGGGTGAACAGTCGTGCTAAGTTGTGGATGGGCCAGTTGATTTAAAACCACACTATTATGTCTGACAGGAGTTGAGGTAATTTATTGATGTAGCCTGTTAATGTGTTTTTTTTTGCTTTATTAGATTTTCCAGTGATTGGCTCCCCTACTGACTTATTAGTCCAGCGATGCCTCAGATTTACTCTCTGGCTGAGATGAGTTACTGGATCTCAAGTGGGCAGTGACGGGGTGGAGTGACTGCAATTGGCCTCCTTATCCCCAGGGCCATGGGGAACCAAAGAAATCTGCCTGGGTCCTTCCTCTTGCTCACTGCCCCAAGACAGGAACTTGTAATGAGGGCAGTTCCAAATCCAATTCTCCTTCAAACAATAACTTACAACAATTTGCATTTATGTAGCAAAACACTGTTCACAGGAGCAGACAGAAATCTGACACTGAACCACAGGCAGTTAGACTGGTGGTCACGGATACAGGGTTTAAGGGACTGATAGGAGGAAAAGCGAAGAGAGCTTAGGGGTGGAATTCTAAGGAATTGGGCATACGTAGGGTGGCACGGTGATTAACACACTCCCTCACAGCGCCAGGGACACAGGTTTGAACCCCGGTTTGGGTCACTGTCTGTATGGAATTTGTACATTCTCCCTGTGTCTATGTGGGCTCCCTGCGGGTGCTCCAGTTTCCTCCTACAGTCCAAAAGAAGTGCTAGTTAGGTGCATTGGCCATGCTAAATTCTCCCTCAGCGTACCCGATCAGGCACCGGAGTGTGGTGATTTTCTTTCAGTAACTTCATTGCGGTGTTAATGTAAGCCTACGTGTAATACAAATGAAGCTTAGATAGCTGAAGACACAGCCACACTGCCACAGGGTGATTAAAACTGGGGAGATGAGAGGGACCAGATTTGGAGAATTGCAGAGGTCTCGGAGGGATGTGGGGCTGGAGGAGATTATGGAGCTTGGGAAGGGTGAGATCATGGGGCAGTGCCTGCGGGGCAACGTCTAATCAGAGCAGGGGGCAGTGTCCAGTTAGAACCAGGGGGCAGTGCCCATGAGGCAGTCAGTGTCCAGTCAGAGCAGGGGCAGTGTCCAGGGGGCAGTGTCCAGTCAGAGCCGGGGGCAGTGTCCAGTCAGAGCCACGGGGCAGTGTCCGGGGGCAGTGCCCGGGGGGACAGTGCACTGGAACAAGAAGATGAGAACTTTAGAGTTATGTTTGCCCGGAGGGGGACCCAATCTGGATCAGTCAATATGGGCTGATGGGGGAGCTTGGTGTTGCCAGTCAGTGTCTGTGGTCGTGTGGGCACTGTAATCCTGCCAGCACTGACGCATCTTCAGCTCAGCACAAGCTCTCAGTCCCAATAGGAAACTAGAAGGTGAGAAGATCATCTTTAATTGCATGTAATTCCTTATTGTCAGAACAGAGGACCCCCTGCAAAAGATGTCCCTGATGGTATCCATATCCCCTTTGTTTGGAAACAGAGTTAACGTGACTTATTCCCTCTCGCACTTGGAAGATTATTGAGATTCTGGGTGTATGGGGTTTGTTCGGGAAAACAATGAAACCACAGTAATATGAAAAAAGGGATGAAAATAATGGCCGGTGTTTGCCCTCCTGTTGTCATGGGGCTGAAGATCTCGCGAGAAGCCCAGATCGCATTTCACACCAACAAACGTGATACGATTATCTCCCCCCCCCACCTCCCTGTCAATGATGGGGTGCATTTCCTAATGGGAATATTATGTGAATAAACTATCGTCTCTCCATCAGGCCCCTGTGCCTGAATCAGGCCCCGCTGATGTCTATGGCATATTGTAAGAGTGGCCCTTCCTTCCCCTGGGGAACCCCAGTAAAAGCCTAACAACACCAGGTTAAGGTCCAACAGGTTCACTAGCTCCGAAAGCTAGTGGCTGGTGCAACCAAATAAACCTGTCGGACTTTAGCCTGCTGTTGTGAGACTTCTTACTGTGCAGTCCAACGCCGGCATCTCCACATCCCAGGGAACCCACCACAGGAAGCCACTTCCAACGGGACTGGAAGATACTGTTGGCAGGAAAGGCAGGAGAATCCTGTCCAATGAGTATTTATAACAACTTCAGAACTGTGGTGAGATCTCTGACTGACATGCAAAGGTTTCTACGTGTAAAAGCCCCCCAATCAGGAGGACTTTAAAGATCACAGAGTTATCCTAGTTGTCCTGACCAAGATATAATCTTGGCTCCATACCTTGATTATCTAGCAGGAATCATATTGCTGCTTCGTAGAACCATAGAATCCCTACAGTGCAGGAAGAGGCCATTCAGCCCATCGAGTCTGCACCGACAACAATCCCACCCAGGCCTTATCCCCATAACCCCATGTATTTACTCTGCTAGTCTCCCCGACACTAAAGGGGCAATTGAGCATGGCCAATCCACCTAACCTGCACATCTTTGCTCTGTGGGAGGAAACCGGAGGAAACCCACGCAGACACGGGGAGAACATGCAAACTCCACACAAATGATGACCCAAGCTGGGAATCAAACCCAGGTCCCTAGCACTGTGAGGCAGTAGTGCTAACCACTGCGCCACCATGCTTGGGATCAAATATTCTGGTGTCTGTAAGGAGGATTGGTGTTTACAGTGAACTAGATACTCCTGAGAAACTGGCATTGGCAAAAGTAGCCACAAGACTATTAAATTTTCCTAAACTCACCGGGTTCATTGAAATCCTTTAGGGAAGGAAATCTGCCATTCTTATCACAATGTAGAGATGCCGGTGTTGGACTGGGGTAAACACAGTAAGAAGTCTCACAACACCAGGTTAAAGTCCAACCAGTTTATTTGATAGTAAACCCACAAGCTTTCGGAATTGCTGTTCCTTCGTCAGGTATGTGGAACCTGAAGTCTATTCGCCTCAGATTCTAACACCAGGCTGGTGAACTTGGTCACACATTGGATGCTTCAGTCCTGTTAGTGGCTACTGATTGCATTGGAACACAAAAACAGGAGTCGGCCATTCAGCCCATCAAATCTGTCCCTGTCATCAATTAGATCACGGCTGATCATCCACCTCACTTTCTTGCACTGTGCCTATTGACATCAACAATCCATGGAAACCTATCGGTTGTTGTCTTGAACGCACTCAATGATTGAGCTTCTGTAGCTCTCTGGGGTAGGGGATTCCACCCATTGCCAACCCTCTGAGTGCAGAAATTCTTTCTCATTTCAGTCCAAAATGGCCTACTCCTCATCCTGAGCATTGCCGCATGAACTTGTTGAGTGAAGGAGCACTCAATTTTAAAACACCGCTGACTTCGGATGGTTTATCCAGCATGGAAAAGGCCATCCATTCCAGATAATATTGTATTCGGAATCTGTAGGCAATGACATTCTTTAGGCCTCTTGTAACCCAAAATGGTGGATACCCATGAGGAAGGCAGATGGGCCTCAGCAGACAGGAGTTAACACAGTAATATTCCACTTCCCTCATGCGGCTGGCTTTATCTGAGCCAGTCATTTTTTGGACACGCACTTATGGCTATTGTCCTTGACTGCTGTGACTATTATCATCATATCCTGCTTTCATCACCCGCAGAAATGAGGGCGGCTCGGAGAGAGGGTTTAATCATTCACAATTAGCCATTATTCTTTGAGGTGACTGCTCACATTGAGAGATGGCAAGGGAAACGCAAAGCCAGTACATCCCTCTGCTTTGCATTAAGCAGCGAGGGACGTTTCATCCTCCGAATGCCTTTCTTATTTCCTGAAATCACTTCATTCTTTCTGTCATATTCTTCAAAATTGGGCTTTTCACGACCCAGATGGCTTCAATTAACCTGATGGGATCCATGTGGCTGCTATCAGCACTGGCATCTTTGCTGAATGGGCAATGACTATCGGGCTGCCTTTTCTCAGCTAATTAACCAGCTTGAGAGGAGACGACTGCTCCCTCCCTTGTCTCAGCTCCTTTTATCTTCTTTCATCTTACTGCGGAATGGACAAAAGTACATGTCAGAGAAAGAGACCGACCCAACTCTGACTCAGTGGCATTTTTGGGATCATTACCTTCCGTGAAAATATGGAGCAATTTCACTTCAATATCCCGATAAATGCACTGACTGTTCTGCACTTTGGAGTAGAAGCTTGTCGTAGTGTTAAACCACATTACCATCACGGCCTTCCACTATAAGGCCGGATTGTTACCCAATTCTCTGGAGCCGGTGGAAGTGAACATTGGGCAGATTTTACAATGAGCATCAAATTCGATAATAACCTTTCTGCGGCATCGTCCAAGTTGGGTTTCTCTTCGACCATCTCTCCTGAAGGCTATAAGACATTTGAAGTTGCCTCAGCGTTGTACCATGTGTTTTCAGAGGCAAGCGAAAGCACACACACACACACACACACACACACACACACACACACACACACACACACACACACACACACGCAATATAAACTACACAGTAATTCCATAGCATATGTCTTAAAGTAATCTCTCTACCAGCGCTTCCAGTTTTACTTGTTCCTGCCTCTGATTAAGCCAGGGTTCCATCGCGTCTCTGCTGCTTTGGTTGGTAGGTGGCTCAAAGACCAAAGAACAAACAGAATTACAGCACAGGAACAGGCCCTTCGGCCCTCCAGGCCTGCACCGACCATGCTGACCGACTGAACTAAAACCCCCTACCCTTCCGGGGACCATATCTCTCTATTCCCATCTTATTCATACATTTGTCAGGATGATCCTTAGAAGTCACTATTGTATCTGCTTCCACTATCTCCCTGGCAGCGGGTGCCAGGCACCTACCACCCTTTGTGTAAAAAACTTGCCTCGTACATCTCCTTTAAACCTTGCCCCTCACACCTTAAACCTATGCCCCCTAGTAATTGACCCTTCCACCCTGGGAAAAAGCTCCTGATTAACTACTCTGTCTATGTCCCTCATCATCTTGTAGACTTCTACCAGGTCACCCCTCAACCTCTGTCGTTCCAGTGAGAACAAACCAAGTTTCTCCAACCTCTCCTCATAGTTAATGCCCTCCCTACCAGGCAACAGCCTGGTAAATCTTTTCTGTACTCTCTCCAAAGCCTCCACATCCTCCTGATAGTGTGGCAACCGGAATTGAACACTAGCTCATTGACTTTGAGTTTTCAAGACTAGGACTGCACTCACCCACCCCCCCACCCCCCTATGGACCGCTGGGCGCGCGCAGCACTCGACACTCCTCTGTTAAGAAGAGATGAAAAAGCTGTGAAAACCAAAGCAAAAATACAGTGAATGTTGATCATCTGAAACAGAAACAGCAAAAGCTTGGAAACACATACTGGGGCGGAGATTCCCGTATCCGCAGTAATTTGCTTTTAATCTTAGGAAAGGTCTCTGTGGAGTGTTCATTTCTTTCTTGAAATTAAGAATAAGTAAATTAGTAGATTCCTAAAATGCTTTGGCGGTTTAGCAGATTGCTGAATAAGATGGAGATCTTAACCAAGCTAACGAGATACACATATTGTGAAATTATTGCCTCATTGTGCATTTCCATCTCTCACTTTGCAAACTCAAGAAATTAGAGTGAAATGGGCCACTTGAGCCTGTCCTGTCATTCAATAAGATCATGGTTGATTGTATTTTGTCCCCATGACTTTTAGTGCATTCCATATTTTGATCCAAATTGTTAAAAAAAAGCTAAAATCACCATAGTCTCAGATGACCATAGGCTGTTCTCCTCTTTGAGGTGGAGAGTTGACTGGTGGTGATTTAACCTGAGACTCATCACATGTCCACCAATATTGAGAAGGCAGGACCTTCATAATAACTTCTGCCAGTTCGGGAATTGAACCTACGCTGTTGGCATTGCTCTGCATCACAAACCCAACTGTCCAACCAACCCAGCTAAACTGACCCCAATCTGAGTTGTGCTGACACTCCCGCATCGAAACACACTCTTGTGATGCCAATTGGCAGTATAACTGATGGGATAAAGGCAAAATACTCCGGATGCTGGAAACAGAAAATGCTGGAGAAACTTAGAGGTCTGGCAGCATCTGTGGAGAGAGAATAGAGCCAATGTTTTGAGTCTGGATGAAGTCACCCAGACTCAAAACATTGACCCTATTCTCTCTCCGCAGACGCTGTCAGACCTCTTGTTAGAATTTTACTGCCACGCCTGCCTGAGGGAAATGGAGAATGCTGTTCTGTGAGCCTCGCTTGCCTCGATTCTGGGGTGGGCATGCCAGCAAAATTCCGGCCATTGACTTGCTCCTGCAATTTCTGTTTTTGTAGAACTGCTGGGGTGAGGTTGTAACGCCTAGTCTAAGCTTTGAAACATTGAAACTTTGTCTAGTTTTCTGCAGGGTGAGTTCTGAACATGAGTAAACCTTATAGAGTCATAGAAGTTTATAGCATCGAAACAGACTCTTTGGCCCAACTTGTCCATGCTGCCCTTTTTTTTAAACCACTAAGCCAGTCCCAACTGGCCAAGTTTGGCCCATATCCCTCTACAGCCATTTTACCCATGTAACTGTTTAAATACTTTTTAAAAGACAAAATTGTACCCGTCTCCACAGCTCCAGACACTCAGCACCCTCCGTGTGAAAGTATTGCCCTCTGGACACTTTCATATCTTTTCTCTTTTCACCTTAACCCTATGCCCCCTAGTTTTAGCTTCCCTACCTTTGGGAAAAGATATTGACTATCTAGCTGATCTATACCCCTCATTATTTCATAGATCTCTATAAGATCACCCCTCAACCTCCTACATTCCAGAGAAAAAGGTCTCAGTCAACCAGCCTCTCCTTATAACTCAAACTACCAAATCCCGGTAGCATCCTAGTAAATCTCTTCTGTACTCTTTCTAGTTTAATAATATTGTTTTTATAATAGGGTGACTAGAACTGTACACGGCATTCCAAGTGTGGCCTTACTAATGTCTAGTACAACTTCAACAACTCACCAGAAACTCGGGCTTGGAGTGGTTAAATTACGAAGATAAGTTGCATAAACATGCCTTGTTTCCTTTGCAGGCGATTAATAGATTGTGGCATAACGATGATGTTGCTAGACTAGTAATCCAGAGGCTAATATCAGTGCTCTGGAGACGTAGGTTCAAATCCCACCATAGCAGCTGTGGAATTTAAATTTAATAAAATCTGGAATCGGTAATGGTGACCTTCAATTATCACCGATTTTGTCAAAACCCATCTGGTTCACTAATGTCCATTAGGGAAGGAAATCTGCTGTCCTTATCTGGTCTGGCCTACACGTGACTCCAGATGTCCCGACTGATTTTAAGATGGAGATTGCACAGATAAATTCTCTTCTAAATATTTTGACTTAGCAAAACTACTAAAAATGGTGTATTGCCGCTATCTTTGTTTACTCATGTCTAAATTTTGTGGTAATTGTGGAATAGTGTCATAGAATCACTGCAGAAGGAGGCCATTTGGTCCATCATGTCTGCACTGTCCACAGTCCCAACCAGGCCCCATCCGCCTTAACCCCATCTATTTACGCTGCTAGTCCTCTTAACACTAAGGGGCAATTTAGTATGGCCAATCAACCTTACCTGCACGTCTCTGGAGCAAACGGCCACAGAGGAAATCATAGCCCAATTATGAGGGAGGACAGAAGGCAATTGAACGCTGTGTGGGATTCTTATTTAAACAACTGGAAATTGAGAATCACTCAATTTTCCTAGTGTCCCTGTTTTCACTCAATAGACACTCAACCCAGAGATTGTTAAAGGTTTTGCTCGTGCTCCCTGGATGATTTTCGATGACATACTGCGACCATTCTTGTGTTGCAGGACACACAAAACATCCTCTTAAGGCAGACTTAGATATTGTTACAAAACGTCAGGGCTGGTGGGGTAATTAGCCATCGGATCACTACTGCAGTCTATTAATCAACGTCCCCCAGTCCTTTTATCCAAATACTCGAACATATGATCTAATCCTTGATAAATATGTTCTCGATTCTTAAATCGACTAAATGGAAATTTTGCACAGTTGTGCATTAATTGCAAATCCAGAACAGCTTTCAATGTCAGCTCATTATTTTACCCAGTAATCTAATATCAGATAATACACATCATTTTTTTTCCCTCTATGAATTGCCAATAAAGGAATTTTAAGCTAATATTTTACAAGACCTCTCATCTTGATTGAGTAAGTTTCTTATTTCCCATCCATTTTCCAATGTAGATCTTTCCTGTGTGTATGAGACCATTACTGGTGGCTGCTGGAGTGGTATAATAGCCCCTCATCCGCACATTACCAATTCAGGGCTAAAGTTCCAGTGCGCACAGTACTTGAAACACAAAGCTTCATTCATTACAAGCACAAAGGGGTCGAGAACACATTTGCTATTTGGTGGAGAGGCAATCCCATGGAAGCTGATGTCAATTTTTTAAATATTCATTTGTGGGACATAGGCATCACTGGCTGGCCAGCAATCATTGCCCATATCTAGTTGCCCTTGTTCAGAGGGCTGTTGAGAGTCAACCACATTGCTGTGGCTCTGGGACCACATATAGGTCAGGCCGGGTAAGGACGGCAGATTTACTTCCCTAAAGGACATTAGTGAACTAGATGGGTTTTTCCAACAATCGACAATGGTTTCATGGTCATCAGTAGATTTCTTAATTCTAGATTTTTAAAAATATATTGAACTTAAATTGCACAGTTTGCCGTGCCAGGATTCGAACCTCAGTCCCCAGGACATTAGCTGAGTTTCTGGATTTATAGTCTAGCAATAGGGAAACCCATTGTCTGCTCTTGGTGCAGTTGATCTCCCTTATTAGTTCCAATAGATGTCTGGAGGTTCTCACTAAGAGAGCTTTGGTGTGGAGGAGATTATAGAGCTGGATCAATTCAACTTTCACAGATTCATAGATTCCTACAGTACAGATGGAGGCCATTTGGCCCATTGAGTCCGCACCGACTATAATCCCATTCAGGACCTGTCCCCATAACCCCATGCTAGACCCCCTGACATTAAGGAGCAATTTGTCTTGGCCAATCCACCTAACCCGCACATCTTTGGAGTATGGGAGGAAACAGGAGCACCTGGAGGAAACCCACACAGACACGGGGAGAATGTGCAAACTCCACACAGACAGTGACCCAAGCTGGGAATCGAACCCTAGTCCCTGGCGCTGTGAGGCAGCGGCGCTAACCACTGGGCCACTTGTAGCAGCTTTGCAGGTCTCCAACATCAGCAGAGTTTCTGGATTAATAGGCCATCTGTGAAGTGCTTTTTGTAGATGTTCCAGCTACAAGTTGAAACTTGCCCATGAAGAATGAGGTTGGGAAGTCTTTTTGACAATTTATTCCAGGGATGTGAGGATCAACGATATTGGTTGATATAAGTAAGCCTCTGAAATGTTGAAACCTTAAACCTTGCTGCCTGATGACATCTCTATTTAACGCCCTTGGTGATGCAGTTCGAGTGGTGAAGATATTAGCCCCTTGCTAATATGTGACTATATGGCGTTGTTAGTATATCCCCGGATGGCTTGGTTGGATCCAGTAGACTGAATACTGTGGAAAACCACTCTTCTGAAGAATTAGCCCTGCATCAGTTGCTCAACACTTTGCCTTGGTGATACGGAAGAGGCGATAACAAGTCTCCTCTGAGATGCCTAGGGAAATGTGGAAGGGGTCAGTATCATTTTACCACTTGGTGTCATGACAAAATATCTTTGGTGTCTTTGTACTTGGAATAGTTGGCTCCACTAGGGTCCACTTACCTTCATCATGGAACACATATTCCAATACGGAATGCCTCTCAATCCTAAATAATTGCCCCCTTATCCAGAGATACGTTTGAGTTTCCCCAGCCCTGGGGAACAATTTCTCAGTGTCCTTCCTGTCAAGTCCCTTCGGAATCTTGTATCAGTCACATTACTCGTGTGGCAGCTTTGGTATTTTCACTGCAACTTCACTGCGGTGTTAATGTAAGCCTACTTGTGACACTACTAAGTAAACTTTAAACTATACACAGCATACTTTGAGTTGTACCAAAGGATTCTTCTGGTGTGGCATGGTGGCACAGTGGTTAGCACTGCTGTCTCACAGTGCCATGGACCCAGGGTCAATTCTGACCTTGGGTGACTGTGTGGGGTTTGCACGTTCTCCCCGTGTCTGCATGGGTTCCCTCTGGGTGCTCCAGTTTCCTCCCACAGTCCAAAGATGTGCAGGTTAGGCTGACTGGCCATGCTAAATTGACCCTTAGTTTCAAAAGGAACTAGATTAAATATGTTAGGTTATGGAGAGAAGGCTTGGGTGGGATTGTTGTATTTGATTTATTATTGTCACATCTATTAATATCCAGTGAAAAGTATTGTTTCTTGCGTGCTTTACAGACAAAGCATACTTTTCATAGAGAAGGAAAGGAGACAATGCAGAATGTAGTGTTACAGGCATAGCTAGGGTGCAGAGAAAGATCAGCTTTGTGAGAGGTAGTTCCATTCAACAGTCTGATGGCAGCAGGGAGGAAGCTGTTCTTTAGCCCGTTGGTACATGACCTCAGACTTTTGTATCTTTTTTCCAATGGAAGAAGGTGGAAGAGAGAATGTCTGGTGTGTGTTGGGTCCTTAATTATGCTGGCTGCTTTTCTGAGGCAGCGGGAAGTGTAGACAAAGTCAATGGATGGGAGGCTGGTTTGTATGATAGATTGGGCTACATTTGCAACCTTTTGTAGTTCCTTGCGGTCTTGGGCAGAGCAGGAGCCCATACCAAGCTGTGATACAACCAGAAAGAATATACTTCTCTGGTGCATCTGGAGAAGTTGGTGAGAGTCGGAGCTGACATGCCAAATTTTCTTCGTCTCCTGAAAAAGGGGAGGGGTTGGTGGGCTTTCTCTTGATGGGCCAAATGGCCTCTTTCTGCACTGAAGAGCTTCTATGGTTCGACCTCTCATTCTTCTGAACTCCAGAGAATATAAACCTAATTTACTCTTATCATTGGACAACACCCTTCACATCCCAGGGATCAATCATGGAATTGTGATGTGACAAAAGGGGCCCATCATGTCTAATGAATTCGAAGGACAATGGTTGCAGTAAAGCGATTGCCACAGGATGAAAGATGACGGATACCCTACAGTGAAGCAGCAAAGTGTGACACAAATCTGAATGGAATGTAGCGGGTGATTCAGGAAGTGCATTACTCCACTCTCTGGGCTTACTAATCGGAGCGCCTGTTTCACATTATTGGTTAAAACCACGCACATAACACATTTGACAGTGTACACTGATGAGGTTTTTCCATTAATTGATGGAATATTTGATTTTCTTTTCACTGCATATCCTCCATCTCATTTTACTAACCGTTTGGCATGCGCTCAAATTGCACAGTAATTCTAAAGGGCACTTGGCTTAATTACTGAAAATCCTCATGTCAGTACCCGCCAGTGAAAGAATGCCAGTAAATGCTGTGGTTTCAATCTTGGCCTTCACTGAAAGTGATTAAATGCGAATTACTGCTGAAGAGCGTAAGACATTTGGAATATGTGAGTGGTGTGGTTGCAAAGAAAGATCAGCAGTTATCATCTCAAACTGAAGTCAACTAGTGTAAGTAGATTCATGGGGCAGGATTTTACGTCCTGGCTCATCCCAAAATCCCGCTCGAGGTCAATGGACCTTCCCATTGTCCGCCCCTCTTCCGCTCCGATTCCCGTGGACAGTGGGACTATAAAATTCCGGCCATGGAGTTACTATTGGTTCAATCAACGCTGCATTTAAAAATAGCCCATTGTCGCTAGCATGGGGCAGCATCTCATAATGGTTATTATAATGTCCCTCTCTTTATCTATAGCCTCCTCCTGGCCTACAATTCTCCAAGGCCTCCGGACCCTTCCGATTTGGCCTCCCTTTTGCCCTGGATTCTCATTGCTGCGCCCATTGGTGTCTGTGCCGAGAACTCCAAGACTCTGGAATTGTGTTACATCTTAAGCTGGCCTAGCCAGTCTTGCCCGCATGCCGTCAAAGAATAAATAAAGAGGAAAAAAATCCTCTCTGCCCCTCATCTTCACTCTCCGACGCTACATCTTTCATCAAGTAAGCATTTAGTCTCAGCATCATCATACACAGAATCATTGAGTTCTACAGTAAGAAGTCTCTCAACACCAGGTTAAAGTCCAACAGGTTGAACTTGGTGCCGTTGTGCTTATTCAGTCATCCCCAGCATTTCTGTTAGTTCAGTGCTTTTGAACACTTGGTATAAATCACACATGAAACCACCACACTTCACTCCACTCAACAGGCTCAAACCACGAGCACGCAAAGGGGAACACTGAACATTCAAAGTTTCTTCTGTTTTATGGACAATTTAATTTTTCTTTTGGTTTGGATTTCATTCAGAAAAGAAGGGATAAGTAGGTCGACGGAAAAAAAAATGTGAATTTGCCGCCAACTGGCAGCTCAATCATCAGGACCGAGACATAAGACCGTAAGACATAGGAGCAGAATTAGGCCACTCGGCCCATCGAGTCTGCTCCGCCATTCAATCATGGCTGATATTTTTCTCATCCCCATTCTCCTGCCTTTTCCCCATAACCCCTGACCCCCTTATTAATCAAGAACCTATCTGTCTCTGTCCTGAAGACACTCAATGACCCGGCCTCCGCAGCCCTCTCTGGCAAAGAGTTCCACAGATTCACCACTCTCTGGCTGAAGAAATAGTCTGGCTCATGTCATGGTGGAAAACCAGTAGGCCTCAGGCTCAGTACCGTCAAGAAGTGCCATTCCATCAGCTCACTGTGAATCAATGGTGTGGCTCTATTCTTCCCCTCTTGTAGGTGGGTGATGTTTAGGAACATGCGGAACAGGAAAGGGGTCTTTAGCCCTTTGAGCCAGCTCAAATAGACCAGAGATGGGGCAACCTAGGCCAGTGAGTGGGCCCTGTGAGTGGCCGTCGTTCAGCTCAGTGGGCCGCAAGGGTTGAAATTGGGTTTGTTCAATAACTATGACCCCCTGAATAAAATTTAATACAATATAACATTCAATACATGCCACATATTTCATAACAAAGCCTTCATATTAATATTTCATATTAAGCCCTTTATAGAAAGGGCTTAATCATTTATATATTAACAGCATGATCAACAACTTCAAATGGTAAGATAAATAAACGTTTACGCTTTGGACACAGAGGGAGCGCCTGATCCAATGTTGTGAGCAATCAGCACGCACCTCAGTTCACTTGTCCTTGTTTTATGTACAAATCACTTCAGTCCTAACAGTAGGAAGAAAACTATACGGACAGAAACCAGCAGAATGTGACAACCCTGCGTATTGGGCAGAACCCAAATGGACCCCAGGCTGCAGGTACCCCACCACTGATTGAGATCTTGGTTTATCAGTATCACCTTACCAGCTTGGTATTGTAACCATTAATACTCCTGTCAGGCAAATATCTAACTATTTCAGTTTTGCAATTTTCAAGTAACCCCTCTTTTTACCAGCATTGAGCATGGCCAATCCACCCAACCTGCACACCTTTGGACAGTAAGGGGCAATTTAGCAGGGTCAATCCCCCTAACCTACACACCTTTGGACACTAAGGGGCAATTTAGCAAGGCCAATCCACCCAACTTACACAGTTTTGGACACTTAGGGGCAATTTACCACGGCCAATCCAAATAACAGGGCCTGAAATTTATCTGGTATTCGATGTGTCGGTTTCCTGACCCTGTTCCTGGTATTGGCTATTTTGATTGGCACATGTTCCGGTTTCGATAGGGCGGGATTTTCAGTCAGCCTCTATTTTTCTGTGGGGGGGGGTGGGGGGATGATTTAATTGCCTGGACGTGAGCAGCCAGTGGTTGGCTGACACTCCAGGCAGGCTTCCATACCCTGTCTGCTTGTTTGGCCAAAGGCCACCCTGTGGGGCGGGGAGCCTCCTGCCTCCACAGTGGTGGCCTGGCTACTTTCTGTGTTTTTAATGCCATTTCTTTAACAATTGCCAGAGAGGCTAGTTTCATATTGAAGCAATGTCTCAGTTACATACTGCCAGGGGCTCCCTAGAAACTAGTGGGCCTTGGACTGCCACACCCCTTTGAGGGCAAGGCTGCCCACCCTTGCTTGGCACAGGAGCCTGACTCCATGCCAGTTGAGGGAGCATCACTGTCAGAATTGGTGATGACTATAACCTTTCTGAGCATGGATTCAGGAGCCTGCAATTGACCCCACTCCTTTTCCTAACAACTGAATGAAAAGCCCATACTCTCTGGCATTGCTTCTGAGAGATCTGGCTCTGATTTTAAGGTTATTCCCCTTAGTTCCAAAACAAATTTCTTCACTGACCCGACTAAACTCATTCAGGTCCCAACTTGGGACTGGACAGATTATTGGACTGCCTGTCACATGACTTGAAGACGCTGCCTGCCCCACTCAGCCAAATAGTCTGTCCTTTGAGCACATCTTTGGCCAGAAGTGCTCAGAGACATTGAAAGACGAAAAGAGAAAACGCTTATATTTTATCTTTCTGGTTTGCTTGCAATCATCTCCAAAAGATGATCATTAATGACTGGAGCATTGGCAACCTCTGTGATATATCAGCCAATGCAGCGGTGTGCCAGAGTCTGGCTCTGTACTGTCCAGGTTGTTGTGCGTAGCATCGATGCCCCAAAGTGCCAGGAAAACATGTGCATCATGTTAGCGAGCTGAGAATGCATGCATAATGAATGTGGCTCTCGCAACAACTGAAGCTTAGCTCAGCAGCATGTTCTCTTAATTTGATGCAAAGAAAAGTTACACAATTCCTGCGTTGCATAAGGAGCTTCTTAATGATCTAAAACTGCTGCTTCTCATTACTGAAGAAGCTTCTCAGAGCAGCTTGCATAAAAAAACCTCAATTTCTTAAATGGTGGGGGGGAGCTATTGAGGCGGGAGAGGATTAGAACATAAGAACTAGGAGCAGGAGTGGGCCATCTGGCCCCTCGAGCCTGCTCCATCATTCAATAAGATCACGGCTGATTTCTTTTTGTGGACTCAGCTCCACTTACCCGCCCGCTCACCATAATTCCTTTACTGTTCAAAAACTTACCTATCCTTGCCTTAAAAACATTCAGTGAGGTAGCCTCAACTGCTTCACTGGGCAGGGAATTCCACAGATTCACAACCCTTTGTATGAAGAAGTTCCTCCTCAACTCAGCCCTAAATCTGCTTCCCCTTATTTTGAGGCCATGCCCCTTAGTTCTAGTTTCACCCACCAGTGGAAACAACTTCCCTGCTTCTATCTTATCTATTCCCTTCATAATCTTATACGTTTCTATAAGATCTCCCCTCATTCTTGTGAATTCCAATGAGTATAGTCCCAGTTTACTTAGTCTGTCTTCATAAGCCAACCCTCTCAACTCTGGAATCAACCTAGTGAATCTCCTCTGCACCCCATCCTTTCTCAAGTAAGGAGACTAAAACTGAACACAGTACTCCATGTTGGGGGGAACCATATGACCATAAGATGTAGGAGCAGAATTAGGCCGTTTGGCCCATTGAGTCTACTCTGCTATTCGATCATGACTGATATGTTTCTCATCCCCATTCTTCTGCTCCTTTCCCCATAACCCTTGATCCCCTTATTAACCAAAAACCTATCTATCTCTGTCTTAAAGACACTCAGTGACCTGGCCTCCACAGCCCTCTGTGACAATGAGTTCCACAGATTCACCACCCTCTGGCTGAAGAAATTCCTCCTCATCTCTGTGGTTGTGCCCTCGAGTTCTAGTCTCTCCCATTAGTGGAAACATCCACCCCACGTCCACTCTACCTAGGCCTTTCAGTATTCTGTAAGTTTCAAAGCACCACCTTAAAGTTCCCCTCCAAGCCACTCACCATCCTGACTTGGAAATATATCGCCGTTTCTTCACTGTTACTGGGTCAAAATCCTGGAATTCCCTCCCTAACAGTATTGTGGGTCAACCCACAGCACGTGGACTGCAGCGATTCAAGAAGGCAGCTCACCACCACCTTCTCAAGGGCAACCAGGGATGGGCAATAAATGCTGGCCCAGCCAGTGACACCCATGTCCCATGAATGAATACAAAAATTTGACACAATATTGGGTTTGACTCGTGAGTTGTTTTGATACAATCATACAGCGCAGTTTACATAGTATTACAGATGAGAGAACACACAAGATCCCTACAGCCTGTTTCAGTGGGTGCCTGATATACGCCCCTGTCCTGCAGCCCAGTTCAGTGGCTGGTGCCTTTCGCGGGCTCCTACTGCTGGGTTAAATTTTGGAAGCCTCTCTCTAAGCACTGATAGAGATGGCAAGAGGTTTTCACTAACAATGTATAAAGTGATGTTCTGAATAACAAAACATGGCTAAGCAAGTTTTCTGCTATTTCAGTCTGTGAGGTCAACTTTCCATTTCACACTGTAAATATCACTCCTCACTCAACAGGGGGCTGTTAGGGACATTAATCCTTTTTTAGCCTGATTTTCATCAAAGGAAAGCTCGTCTTAACACGATTCACATCCAGGACTTTCGCTGGACAGAATACTCCAAGTAGTCTGGTGCAGAGCAAGATAAAAAGTCTGACAACACCAGGTTTTAGTCCAACCGATTTATTTGATAGAGTTTACTATCAAATAAATCGGTTGGACTAAAACCTGGTGTTGTCAGACTTTTTACTGTGTTTACCCCAGTCCAACGCCGGCACATCCACAGCAGAGCAAGATCCCAGAATCACGGAATTGTTACGTTACAGAGAGAGGCCATTTGGCCCATCATGTCTGCACTGGCTTTCCAAACAAGTGTCCCGACTTTGTGCCATTCCCCTGCCTTTTCCCCATATCCCTGCGCATTTTTTCTGTTCAGATAACCATCCAATGCCCTTTATCGCTCACCCGATGAAGGGGCAGCACTCTAAAAGATCGTGCTACCAAATAAACCTGTTGGATTTTAACTTGGTGTTGTGAGACTTCTTATTGTACTAGACCCAGTAAAGATGGAAGATTTCCTAAAGGATATTAAATTTAAAGTTTATTTATTACTGTCACATGCAGACTTAAATGAACACTGCAATGAAGTTACTGTGAAAATCCCCCAGTCGCCATACTCTAGTGCCTGTTCGGGTACACTGAGGGAGAATTTAGCATGGCCAATTCACCTAACCAGCACATCCTTGTTGTGGGAGGAAATCAGAGCACCCGGAGGAAACCCACACAGACACAGAGAGAACATGCAGACTCCGCACACACAGTGACCCAAGCCGGGAATCAAACCCAGGTCCCTGGTGCTGTGAGGCAGCAGTACTAACCACTCTGCCACTAATGAGTAAACTGAAACTTAAACATAAGAAACAGTAGTGGTTACTCTTTTGCTTTGCATGCAGACCTGGCTAGCTGCAATCTGTCGTCAAACCTGACCTATGTATGTGGAAACAATATCATTTTCACTCTTGCTTGATAGAAGTATGATGATTGACACCCCTGAGTTCAGTATAATGGGGTAAGAAAGTCACTTAGGATGTTCAATGTTTTACTCTTTCTCTCTCTGTAGGTTTATCAGAGAGAAATTGATTGGAGATTTACTGACACATTACACTGTTCTGTTTCTCTCCTCTCTCAGTGCTGAGGCTGGTTTTATTCTGTTAATGATGGTCCTCTTGTCTTGTTCACTGTTCCCACCTGTCAATAGTTGACTGTCAAACTGGCCTCTGATCTTTGACAGCTCTGACACTGATGTGGGTTGACCCACAATGCCGTTAGGGAGAGAATTCCAGGATTTTGACCCAGTAACAGTGAAGAAACGGTGATATATTTCCAAGTCAGGATGGTGAGTGGCTTGGAGGGGAACTTTAAGGTGGTGCTTTGAAACTTACAGAATACTGAAAGGCCTAGGTAGAGTAGACATGGGGTGGACGTTTCCACTAGTGGGAGAGACTAGAACTTGAGGGCACAACCACAGAGATGAGGAGGAATTTCTTCCCCTTATTTTAAGGCTATGCCCCTTAGTTCTAGTTTCACCTGCCAGTATGGGAAAGTACGGCCTGCAGGGCTGAGAGTGAACTACAACAGCCACCCTTGAGGAAAGATTGCATAAGACACGCATTTCCCCATCAAGCAGTTGTTTGGATATTCTCGGGTCAGGATTTGGATGTCAAGGATGGTGGAAGAGTGGATTTTCCCATTGCCTGGCCAGTAATATATCAAACATCCATTAGTAATAATAAAATGCATGGAAAGCCTTGAAGATGGATATAATCACTAATATTTCAGCAGATCTCATTCACAGAGATTTCCCACCAGAAAGAGCTGAGCAATATCTTTCCTATATCAATTACCAAATGTATTCCACTCTTAATCCTTGAAGTCTTAGCATCTAATATATCATTGCAAGCACTGGATGACAAATCAAAACACTACAAGAGATGTGAGCCACTTGCCTTGTTATAAGGATTGCTTTATTTGAAAGCTAACATAGTCAGGCTGAGATGAACATGAATGAAGAACCACTTTGCAATAACTCCTCAGAGACTGGTGTCACTTCACCAGATTCACTTTATTGACAAACTTATCTCCACTCTTAAGAGTGCTTCAGGTAGAGAGTCAGAATCTGGAGTGACAATAGCCCTGGCATTCCTCACATATACACAAGTGAGATTCCCTGGTTGGGCAGGCAATCATTATCTCAATCAGGGAGCTCATACTCCAGAAGGCCCACCTCATCGGCACAGTGGTTAGCACTGCTGCCTCACAGGGTCAGGGACCCAGGTTCAATTCTGGCCTTGGGTCACTGTCTGTGTGGAGCTTGCACGTTCTCCCTGTGTCTGCGTGGGTTTCCTCCAGGTGCTCTGGTTTCCTCCCACAGCCTGAAAGACATACTGGTTAGACGCATTGACCATACTAAATTCTTCCTCAGTGTACCCGAACAGATGCAGGAGCATGGCAGCTAGAGGAATTTCACAGTAACTTCATTGCAATGTTAATGTAAGCCTTATTTGTGACTCATAAATAAACTTCTTTAAGTTCCCCTCCAAGCCACCTGACTTGGAAATATAATGGCCATTCCTTCACTCTCTCTCGGTCAAAAACCTGGGACTCCCTCCCTAACAGCACTGTGGGCGTACCTACACCACATGGACTGCAGCGTGGGAACATCACTGGGTCAGTAATCCAGACGCACAGGCTAATGTTCTGGGGGCCATTGCAGTAGCTGGTGGATTCTGAATTCAGCAAATAAATCTGGAATGTAAAGTCGGTCTCAGTAATAGTAACCATAAAACCATTGTTGACTGTTTTAATAATGTCCTAAACCCTCTGGCCTCACATGACTCCAAATCCACAGCAATGTGGTTGACTTTTAATTGCTTTCAGTTCAAGGGCAACAAATGTTGGCCTTGCCAATGATGCCTAGATGCATGAAGGAATAGATGAACTGAATAAAATTCTGAACCAGTCTACCCTAGAGAATAGCTTATGAAACTCCCCACCCACTCCGAGGCTGGACTTTAACTGCCTCACCCACCCCAGGGTAATGGGAATAGGGTGAGGTAGTGGGCCTGGGTAAGATGTCTTTCAGAGGGTCGGTGCAGGTTCAATGGGCCGAATGGCTTCCTTCTGCACTGTCAGGAATCTATGGAAGAACATTGGCAAAAAAGCGATTATGTGTCACAATAAATTCCAGTTTTAATATCAGTATTTTAACATAGATGGCACCGTGGCACAGTGGTTAGCACTGCTGCCTCACAGTGCCAGGGACCTGGGTTCGATTTGTGGCTTGGGAGACTGTCTATGTGGAGCTTGCACGTTCTCCCTGTGTCTGCATGGGTTTCCTCCGGGTGCTCCGGTTTCCTCCCGCAGTCTGAAAGACGCGCTGGTTAGATGCATTGGCCACGCTAAATTCTCCCTCAGTGTATCCGAACAGGTGCGGGAGTGTGGCGACTAGGGGATTTTCCCAGTAATTTCATTACATTGTGAATGTAAGCCTACTTGTGACACTAATAAATAAACTCAAATTTAAACACAATTTAAAATGATAATGAAATATCCCTTTTCACACTATGACAAATATTATGCTTACTCTACAAGCTAACACAACTGAGGAAAGGGAGCAAAGACTTGCATTTATATAGTGCCTTTCATGACTTTGAGTGCTACCAAGACAGCAGATAGGCCAAGCAGCCTGAATACAATGGAACAAGGACACTCAACATAGTTTCAGCTCACATATTTCAATATCATATTAAATATTATTTCAGGCAGGTGCCTGTTCGGGTACACTGAGGGGGAATTTAGCATGGCCAATGCACCTAAACAGCACATGTTTTGGACTGTGGGAGGAAACTGGATCACCCGGGGGGGGAAACTCACGCAGACACGGGGAGAATGTGCAGACCCAAGCCAAGAATCAAACCCAGGACCCTGGCGCTGTAGGGCAGTAGTGCTAACCATTGTGCCAGGTGTTTTAAGATATTTTAGTGACGATGATTGGAGGGGACTATTAGATCAGCTGTGGCTTAGTTGGTAACATTCTTGCCTTTGAATCAATGGGTTGCAGTTTCAAAGTAAAAAGTCTCACAACACCAGGTTAAAGTCCAACCAGTTTATTTGATAGTAAACCCACAAGCTTTTGGAGTGTAACCTGGTGATGTGAGACTTTTTACTGTGTTTACCCCAGTCGAGCGCCAGCACCTCCATATCTTTACAGGTCCAAAGCCACTGCAGTAACTTGACACCAATCAGTGTCAGCATTCTAATGCAGCAATGAGGGTTTGCTAGTGTGCTCTTTTGGACATGTGTTAAACCAAGGCTCTGCCTCTTCTCTAAGATGGATATAAAAGTTCAATGGCACCACTCAAAAGAGAAGCAAGGGAGATATCCATAATGTCCTGGCCAATATTTTTCTCTTAATCAATGTCACAGAATCAGATTATCCGACCATTATCACATTCCCGTTTGTGAAAGCTTGTTATGTGCAAACTAGCTGCTGCATTTCCTACATTACTACAGTCACTGCCATTATGAAGATACGTTACCTAAAATACTCATTTATAATGCCATTGGCCGGAATTACATGTGTATTGAACTTTTTGAAAAAAATACTTTTCCTGCTGCTTTTATGGAGATACTGAGGGCTGGATTTTCTGGCTGCGTTCGACCCACACGAGATCAATGGACCTTTGCAATGTCCGCCTCCCGTGGTTCCCGTGGCTAGTGAGACTGGAAAATTTCCCCTGAGTCTGTGGAGCGCTCTGAGGCAATTTCCAAATCATTGATGGAAAGATACTGGGTTCTGGAGTTAGAGAGACATTGTCACAGGAATGACTATCCATCTCTTTTTCTTCTGAAACCCCTTTCAGCAAATCTGAGCTCTTCATGATTTGGAAAATAAAACACACCAGAAGACCTCATTGCTGCAGACCAGAAGTTCTTGAAGGAAAATTATGAATCAACACCACTGCCTTCAGTGAGAAACCCCCAAGAACCAGCTGCTACTGTGGAATGGGACAATTCAAAAGTTAAAAAAAAGCACCTGGATGCTTCGTGAATAACAGTTTTTCTGACTTGGCCAAGTTTTTTAACGTTTGATACTCCGCAGAGGTTTACTTTTTTGTATGCTTGGGGGAGTGGGCAGGATGGCGAGGGAGGGGCAGGGGTGATGTGTGTATCTTGTTGGACATAGTTGCATATTTGAAACTTTCAGCTAATAATTTCCGCACCTTTATCTGAGTAAGCTTTGTCAATAAAACTATCTCTCAATTTATTAAATTAAGGAACCTGGCTGGCTATTTCTTGCACCAAGCTTTGCACAGTTAAATAGACATTAAATTGGCAACATCATCTCCCCTCTTAAATTTAAACCCTGGCAAACAGCTCAGGAGTGGGACATAGAGAGGAGACAGTTCACCCCTGTTAACCTGTTTGTAACATTACACTTCAGAAGTATCTAGTTGGCTTTGAAGTATTTGTGACATCTAAGGTTGTAAAGGGTAGTATATAATTGAGTCTTTTTTATCTGTTATTCCATTGCCACCTCCCAGTTAATAAAAAAGATAGATTACGGAGGCATCTGATATTTACGATTTAGTAGCAGGTCAAACATTGCTTGTTATCTAAGTAATGACGTACATTTTGAACTTCCTTTATGTAATGTGACAAGAGATAAAATATAAATGCTTCCTCTTACTTGCTTTTTATTTATTTTACCCCATGATCCATGTGACTTGGATGTTTTAGCTTGCTTTTGAGTTACTGTGAGTGTTGTTCCAAGTTGAGAGCAATCACACGTTCCTCTGGAATGAGTATTAAATACACCGTGCAAAGTATTCAGCAATCCTTACGAAACCAGTTCATCTTCAATCATCCAATTCCAATCATCCTTTTACTGGCTGCGGACAGTTCTGCCTATACACATCCACGGGGTGGTTTGGTAGAACACCTGATTTTGCACATATGCTTTTACTCGACTCAATTTACTGCAAGTGTAATTATAATTTGACAGTTTTACAGTAGCATCTCGAGCCAACCCGCCCTGCTTACTGTTGTTTTGTAAAGATGGAGAGCTGACAATTTGTCCTCAACAAAATCCCCCAAACAGTGAATGAGTGAATTGACTGGGAAATCTGCCATTAGTGCTCTTCTAGTAAACAATATTGTACAGGAGACCAGCACGTCTTAGGCAAAAAAAAACTGCATCGTCAGCAGTGTGGTGGCTCCATGCTGTACCGAATCTCCAATCCAGATTACATGTTAGGGCCCTCTAGTAGCTGTTATGACCTACAGCTTTCCAGCTCACAGGCAAGAATGTATAACTGACACTCCGTCGTCCATTGGACACGGGGAAACTCGGGTGCCTGGCTTTTCTTTCCTTTATTCTTTTACGGGATGTGGGCGTGGCTGGCTGGGGCAGCATTTGTGGCCCATCCCTAATTGCCCTTGAACTGAATGGCTTGCTAGCCCATTTCGGCCATCACAGAAATCAGCCTCCCATCCATTGACTCCGTCTACACTTTCTACTGCTGCGGAAAAGCAGCCAGCATGAGCAAGGATCTCTCAAACCCTGGACATTCTCTCTCCCACCTTCTTCTGTCGGGAGAAAAATGCAAAAGTCTGAGGTCACGTGCCATCCGACTTAAGAACTTTTGAGTAGACCTATCTTATATTAAGCTGATCTTTCTCTACACTCTAGTTGTGACTATAACACGACAATCTGTGCCCTCTCCTTTCCTTCTCCCCATGTGCTCAATGAATGACATGTTTTGTCTGTACAGCGCACAAAACCTTTCACTCTATCCCAATACATGTGACAGTAATAAATCAAATCAAATTGTTTCCAAAGGAGCAGTTGGAGCGGTGATTCTGTGCAGAGAGCTTGTCGGTAAGAGGGATTTTTACCTGACTTTTTTCAGGGTTTTTTTTCTAAACTGGGAGTATAAAACCAGAAGTAGGCCCCAGTGATACCTGGGAAGGTTTTTTTTTCCTTTGAAAGGTACTTACCTTAAAGGACTAGACCTCATTGTTTCCAAAGGAGCAGTTGGAGTGGTGATTCTGTGCAGAGAGCTTGTAGGTAAGAGGGATTTTTACCTGACTTTTTTTGAAGTTTTTTTTCCTCAACTGGGGCTGTAAAGCCAGAAGTAGGCCCCAGTGACACCTGGGAAGGTTTTGTTTTCCCCCCCCCCAGTGAATTTGAATGGGGAGCTAGGCCAAAGCATGTTGTCATCTCTGGTTTGTTGCTGGTGCCACGTGTTAGTGAGTTGAGGAACAGGGAGAGAGTGCAGATTAACATGTAGCTGCAGGGATGGTGTAGGAGAGAGGGTTTAATTTACTTGGATAATTGGAGCACATTCTGGGGAAGGTGGGACCTGTACAAACAGGATGGTTTGCTCCTGAACCAGAGGGGCACTAATATCCTGGGAGTGAAATTTGCATCGGCCCTTCGGGAGGTGGGGGTGGTGGTGGGGTGGGGGGGGGGGGGGAGGATTTAAATTAATTTGTCAGGGGGATGGGAAAATGAGGCGTAGTCCAAAAGGGTTGAGGAAGGTACCAAGGCTGCAGGAGTGTACAGCCAGTCAGGATGGTGGGTTGAAGTGTATCTACTTCAATGCAAGGAGAATCACGAATAAGGTAGGTGAACTTGGAGTGTGGATTGGTACTTGGGATTATGATGTTGTGGCCATTACAGAGACATGGTTAGAACAGGGACAGGAATGGTTGTTGGCAGTTCTGGGATATAGATGTTCAGTAAGAGTAGGGAAGGTGATAAAAGAGGTGGAGGAGTAGCATTGTTAATCAAGGATAGTTTTACAGCTGCAGAAAGGCATTTTGAGGGTGATTCTGCCTACTGAGATAATATGGGCTGAGGTTAGAAATAGGAAAGGATCGGTCACGTTGTTAGGAGTTTTCTATAGGCCCCCAAATGGTAATAAAGATGTGGAGGAGGAAATGGCAAAGCAGATTATGGATAAGTGTGGAGGTCACAGGGTAGTTATCATGGGTGACTTTAACTTTCCAAATATTGATTGGAGCCTTTATAGGTCGAATAGTTCGGATGGGACACCTTTTGTACAGTGTGTGCAGGAGAGTTTCCTGACACAATATGGATAAGCCGACAAGAGGTGGGGCCACATTGGACTTGGTACTGGGTAATGAACCGGACCAAGTGTTAGATTTGTTTGTGGGAGAGCACTTTGGAGATAGTGACCACAATTCGGTGTCCTTCATTATTGCAATGGAGAGGGATAGGGTCACACGGCAGGGCAAGGTTTATAATTGGGGCAGGGGCAATTATGATGTGATTAGGCAAGAATTAGGGAGCATAAAATGGGAGCAGAAACTGTCAGGTATGGACACAAACAAAAAGTGGAGCTTTTTCAAGGAACAAATACTGCGTGTCCTTGATAGGTATTTCCCTGGCAGGCAGGGGGGAAATGGCTGAGAGGGGGAACCATGGTTCACAAAGAAGGTTGAATGTCTTGTTAAGAGGAAAAAGGAAACGTATTTAAGGATGAAAAAGCAAGGTTCAGTTGGTTCAATTGAGGGTTACGAGGTAGCTAGGAATGAATTAAAGAAAGGGCTTAGGAGAGCTAGGAGGGGCATGAGAAGTCCTTGGCGGGTTGGATAAAAGAAAACCCCAAGGCATTTTACTCTTATGTGAGAAATAAAAGAATGACCAGGGTGAGGTTAGGGCCAGTCAAGGATAATAGTGGGAACTTGTGCATGGAGTCAGAAGAGATGGGTGAGGTGTTGAATGAATACTTTTCTTCAGTGTTCACTAAGGAGAGGGGCCATATTTTTGAGGATGAGTGTGTGATTCAGGCTGATAGGATGGAGGAGGTAGATGCTCTGAGGGAAGATGTATTAGAAATTTTGAAAAACCTGAGGGTGGATAACTCCCCTGGGCCAGATGGGATACATCTTAGCATACTTTGGGAGGCAAGGGATGAGATTGCGGAGCCTTTAGCTTTGATCTTTGGGTCCTCACTATCCACAGGGATTGTGCCAGAGGACTGGAGAGTGGCAAATGTTGTTCCTCTCTTCAAGAAAGGAAGTAGGAATGACCGTGGTAACTATAGGCCAGTTAGTCTTACTTCAGTGGTCAGTAAGTTAATGGAAAGGGTCCTGAGAGATAGGACTATAACCATTTGGAAAGATGCAGTTTAATCCGGGATAGTCAGCACAGTTTCGTGAGGGATAAGTCCTGCCTCACAAATTTGATTGAATTCTTTGAGGAGGAATAAGTGTGTGGATGAGGGTAGAGCAGTTGATGTTGTACACATGGATTTTAGTAAGGCGTTTGATAAGGTTCCCCATGGTAGGCTCATGAAGAAGATAAGGATGTGTGGGACAGAAGGACATTTGGCCAATTGGATAAGTAACTGGCTGTCTCATAGAAGACAGAAGGTGGTGGTGGATGGAAAATTTTCAGACTGGAGGCCAGTTACCAGCAATGTACCACAGGGATCAGTGCTGGGTCCTCTGCTATTTGTGATTTTTATCAATGACTTGGAAGAGGGGGCTGCAGGGTGGATTAGTAAATTTGCTGATGACACCAAGATTGGTGGAGTAGTAGATGAGGTGGAGGGCTCTTGCAGGCTGCAAAGAGACATTGATAGGATGCATAGCTGGGCCGAAAAGTGACAGATGGAGATTAACCCTGATAAGTGTGAGGTGATTCATTTTGGTAGGACAAACTTGAATGTGATTATGGGGTCATTGGCAGGGTTCTGAGGAATGTGGAGGAACAGAGAGATCTTGGGGTTCATATCCACAGATCTCTGAAGGTTGCCACTCAAGTGGATAGAGCCATGAAGAAGGCTTATAGTATGTTAGCGTTTATTAACAGGGGGTTTGAGTTTAAGAGCCGTGTGGTTCTGCTGCAACTATACCGGATGTTGGTAAGACCACATTTGGAATATTGTGTGCAGTTCTGGCCACCTCACTATAAGAAGGATGTGGAAGCATTGGAGAGAGTGCAGAGGAGATTCACCAGGATGCTGCCTGGTTTGGAGGGTAGGTCTTATGAGAAAAGGTTGAGGGAGCTGGGGCTTTTCTCTTTAGAGCGGAGGAAGATGAGAGGCGACTTAATAGAGGTTTATAAGATGATGCGAGGGATAGATAGAGTGGATGTGCGGAGATTATTTCCTCAGGTGGATGTAGCTGTTACTAGGGGGCATAACTATAAGGTTCATGGTGGGAGGTATAGGAGGGATGTCTGAGGTAGATTCTTCACTCAGAGAGTGGTTGGGGTGTGGAATAGACTGCCTGCTGTGATAGTGGAGTCGGACACTTCAGGAACTTTCAAGAGGTTTTTGGTTAGGCACATGGAGCTCACCAGAATTAGAGGGAGTGGGATAGCTTGATCTTGGGATTGGACATAGCTTGGCACAACATTGAGGGCCGAAGGGCCTGTACCGTGCTGTAATGTTCTATGATTAAATCAAATCAAATCAAATCAAGAGTCAACCACATTGCTGTAGCCCCGGAGTCATGTGTAGGCCAGACTGGGTGAGGATGGCAGATTTCCTTCCTTAAAGGGCATTAATAAAACAGATGCGATTTTTAGACCAATCATTGACTGCTGTCCTAGCCACTGTTTCTGAGACGAGCTTTATGTTCCAGATTTATTCAATTTAGATTCTGCCAGCTGCTATTGTGGAATCTATGCTTTCAGAACATTAATCTGGGTGCTTAATTCTTGGATTATTACTTGACGGCTGCGTCACTTTCTGACCACGATTTAGCTATTATTCATGTGAGAGCAGAAATCAGTGTCACCCACTGAACAACATGGAATTGGCCAATTTCTCCCAGACAGGAAATCGGATCTGTCACAACAACAGGCTATTTCTGTGATGCAAGCTCTACACTGAAGACCAAAGCAAAATACCAGTACAATTCATCACCCATCTCTTTATTTTCTATTATTTGTTCCCCAAGCTTCTATAGGACAAATGTTCACTTTGTTAACTCTTTTCATATTTAAGTATCTCTAGAAACTCTTAATATCTGTCTTTATATTTCTAGCTAGCTTTATCTTTCACTTTAATTCTTCCCTCTTTCTGACATTCTTTATATTCTGTCCAATTTTCTGACCTGCATTTACCGATGAGCATTAAGTGTTGGTCTGTTCCACAATTCCAACCTCCTGCAAACAAAATAAGAATTGCTTTTCAACAGCAATTTAATTGCTTGCTCCCGATGAGTGAGGTTAACAGACACCACAGGATCTGTTTTCCTGGATTCCCGGTACAAATTCCTGGCAAGTGAAGTTTTGCAATCGGAAGAAGGAATTAACAAAACTTCCAATTTCATGTTTCCAAGGAAAGCTATTAAGCAAAACTATTCCCATGAAATGGGCAGCATGTGGTTAGCACTGCTGCCCCACAGCGCCAGGGACCCAGGTTCAATTCTGGCTTGGGTCACTGTCTGTGTGTCTGACACGTTCTCACCGTGTCTGCGTGGGTTTCCTCCAGCTTCCTTCCAGAATCCAAAGCTGTGTGGTTTAGGTTGATTGGCCGTGCTAAATTGCCCCTTAGTATCCCAAGATGTGTAGGTTAGGGGGATTCATGGGATAAATGTGTAAGGTTACGGGAATAGGGTGAGGTGAGGAGTGCCTGTGTAGGATACTTTGTCATAGAGTAGGTGCAGATTCGATGGGCTGAATGGCTTCCTTCTGCACTGTAAGGCTGCAATGATGATTCCAGGATACAGGCTCAGCCTGTCCAACCGCTCCTCATGGGCTAACCCCCTCATTCCAGTTATCAGTCCAGTTCTCTGAACTGCTCCTAAGCATTTATATCCTTCCTTAATAAGAAGACGGAGATGCGCAGGTTATATGGATTGGCCATGCTAAATTGCCCCTTCGTGTCCCAAGTTGTGTAGGCTAGATGGATTAGCCATGCTAAATTGCCCCTTCGTGTCCCAAGTTGTGTAGGCTAGATGGATTATCCATGGGAAACATATGGGTTTACAGGGACAGGATGGGGTAGAGTGCCTGGGTAAGATACTTTGTCAGCGAATCGGTGCAGATTTGATGGGCTGAATGGCCTCCTCTGCAGGGAATCTCTGATGTCGTGCTTCTATTCTATGAATTCTAACTCTAAAACCCTACAGCAAAGAAGGTCAGATGTTTCCAACAAGCTCATCGCTGTGCAACAGGCAGAGAAACGTTTCAAGTTTTATGTTTTAAATGCATCTTTGGACCAATTACAGTAGGTCTTGGAATGTTTAATACATCTCATAAAGTTGGGTTAACTCAGTAACACTGGCATACAGAGAGGATGGATCTGATGCCAGAGTTAGCCTGCCCTGTCTTGTTATATATTACAGGGGGCTGCTTCTCATTCCACTGAATGGTTCGCAACTCACTCCTTGCTGAGTTTCCCCGAAAGGCCAGCTCATATTCCATCTGGTGCCGGTTCCCCCAGGTGGCCAGGGTTTGATTCTCTGTTCGGCTGGCTGGCTGAACTGTCCTTCCTGCAGAGATCTATACAAACCCAACCACAGCCAGCAACTGCCCTCGCAGAAGTGCGTTAACACATGTATCTGAGAAATCCACGCCACAGTTACTGATATTCTCTTACTGAATTTGGAACCTGGAAGAAAATGATCACTTTTTTTTTAAACTTTATTCCAATCCAATCAAGTCAAATTAAAGCCAATTCAGAGTCCCAACAAGTTGGGACATTCCCGATCCAAGCTGACAAAACAGGGCTCTCACCTCCTGTCTTGGGCTTGATCTACATGATCCAAGCTGACTGGAGTAGGTGTAGCTCCTCCTCCAGGGCTTGATCTTATTTGCATCTTAGCCAAATGGCCGAGATGCCGCTTTAAAAAATTGCTTCAAATGAAGCTGAAATGTAACCCAATGACTTCAACCAAGTGCAGCATGTCGATACTACTCTTGATCTTATCATCTCACAGAACAGTCAGGATCTTTGTGAACTGGAGGCAAGTATTACACAGGGAAGAGAGGCAGGTATAGACAGGCACATTTTGGATGTTGTTGGATCCTTAGCACAGTGGGATTTGTATGAGGATCTGAATCACACATTGTTATAACGGGTGGCACAGTGGTTAGCACTGCTGCCTCACAATGCCAGGGACCTGGCTCGGGTCACTGTCTGTGTGAAGTTTGCGCTTTCTCCCCATATCTGCGTGGGTAACCTCGGGTGCTCTGATTCCCTCCCACAGTCTGAAAGACCTGCTGGTTATATGCATTGACCCAACAGGTGCCAAGCTGTGGCGACTAGGGGAATTTCACAGTAACTTCATTGCAGTGTTAACATAAGCCTTACTTGTACATAATAAACAAACTTTACTTCTGACAGGCTCTAACCAATGGCACAAACCACAAAGGGCACACAAAGTCACCTCAAGAGATTCAAGAATGTGTTGTAATTAATTAAAGCACACTTTTAATTGCTTATCATTTCAAGTACAGATGTAAACACATTGCAGTTCCCCAGGAGCTTTTGTAAGTCTGTTCTTACACTCCCATCAAGATTTCCTCTCTTCCCCCTCGAAGGACAGGCTCATGCTGGGATACCACTCCTTGGGGCACCAGTTCCCCCCTATCCCTTTCCCCTGTGGCCCAGGCAAGGCAAGTCAGTCGACCCCTGGAGGGCTTCACAGTTCCTTTCTTGCCTCACTCATATGCAGGGGCTTCTGGATAGAACCACAAACAGTGATGGGCATGGGATGGTACTTACCTTCCTGTGCCACTGCTTAATTGGAATGCTCTCAGACCTGGCTGAGATCTCTGGAACCAGGTTCTCATGGTGAATTTGCCTTTCTGGCTAGTTCCATCCTGAGCCCAATGCATACAGCCAATGGTTTTTCCCATAGAGAGGGAGAAGAGGGGCAGGATTATGTTTTACTGATGAAAGCTCCTGGTGATGATGTTAGTGCTAACTCAATTGTAGAGAAAATGATATTGACTGCAGCACAGGAACCAGGTCTAACCGATCTACCTGATATTTATACTCCTCATCTACCCTATTTCATCTCACCCTATCACCATATCTACTTCTGATCTACAAGGGCTATGGGGTGGAGTGAAGGGGGTTGGTGGAGGGAGAGGGGGTGTGGGGCAGGCAGGAAAGTGGAATTAAGGCCACAATAAGATCAGCCATGATCGTATTGGATGGCGGGGCAGGCTTGAGGGGCCGAATGGCCTATTCCTGCTCCTAGTTCTCATGTTCTTATTTTATGCGTCCCTGTCCTTCTATTCCCATCTGGACTGTGCACATATCAAGTTTCCCCTTAAACATGTCTCTACTATTTCCATAAGATTCAGACCATAAGATATAAAAACAGAATTAGGCCATTCAGCCCATTGAGTCTGCTTCACCATTCTATCTACTTGGTGCCTAAAACTACTTAATTGATTGTGAAGCATTCTGAGGCCTCCTGAGGTTGCAAAATTGGCAATAAAATTGCAAAGTCTTTCCCTGTTTTACAGTTCGAGTATGTCACTCAGTTCATCTAATACCTGGGCCTTATTCCACCTTATCTATTGTGTAGTCATTTTCATGGCTTTACCCATTTACCCCAATAGTTCTGGGCTGCACAGTGGTTAGCACCACTGTCTCACAGCTCCAGGGACCTGGGTTTGATTCCCAGCTTGGGTCACTGTCTGTGTGGAGTTCGCACATTCTCCCCATGTCTGTGTGGGTTTCCTCCGGATGCTCCGGTTTTGTCTCACAGTCCGAAAGACGTGCTGGTTCAGTGCATTGGCCGTGCTAAATTCTCCATCAGTGTCCCCTTACAGACGCTGGAGTGCGGCGACTAAGGGATTTTCACAGTAACTTCATTGCAGTGTTAATGTAAGCCTTCTTGTGACATTAATAAATGAACTTTAAACTTCTAGCTTTTGAAATTATTCCAAGTTTACAGATACTCATCAAAAACATTTCTCCTGCGGTTTATGTGATTTCCAGGAACTTTTGACCTCTCTGTTGGCCTCTGTTGACAGGGGGAGTGACGCTGCTTTGTCCTACACTGTTCCTGCTTTTCAACTCTTCAATGCATCATCACAAGATACATCATAGAAGTGATCGTGCCTTAAATAAAATTTAAAACAAATTTGAGAAAATGTATTCCAACCACTGTACATAACCAGCGGAAAATTGCTACACTCACTCCAGAAAGAGACCCGAGTCTCCCTCTCCCACCCACGGTGCTCTAAGGCCCCCGCGTTTAAGATGAACCGAGTGACGTATTCAAACAGCAAAATAAAGAAAGACTTTGCATTTTTATAGCTAATTTTAGTAACATCAGGGGGCCTCAAAATGCTCCACAGCCAATAAGGTACTGTTTCAAATACAGTCACTGTTGCGGCCAATTTGTGTACAGCAAGATCCCACAAACAGCAGATGATAATGAGCCGGTAATCTGCTTTAGTGAAGATTGTCTGAGGGATAATTGTTGACTACATCAGCAAAGATAGTTCCTCTTATTCCCCTGACCAGGCCATAATTTGTTACCCAACCCTAATTGCCCTTGAACTGGATTGGAGGGTAGTTAAGAGTCAACTACATTGCTGTGAGTCCGGGCTCACATTTCGGTTGACCAGCTAAGGACGGCAGATTTCCTTCCCTAAAGAACATCAGTGAAGCAGATGGGTTTTTACAACAATTGATAATGGTTTCATGGTCATTACTCAGACCAGATTTTAATTCCAGATTGTATTAATTGATTCCACCTTCTGCAGTGGGATCTGAACCCATGTCCCCAGGACATTCCTCTGGATTAATAGTCCAATACCACTACCACTATCCCACCAACTTCCTCTCATACATTAGAGCCAAATGAAGTTCATCACCATACGCTGGGGAAGTTACATCCAAGTTTGTAGAACATCCTTTTTGATATCTATTGATATCATAGCTTTTACTCCATGAGTTTGAATCCAGCTCCAGCTAGTCAATTGAGTTCATGCTCTCTGTCAGTTGTGAAGGTTCAACCCAAAGGTTTATCTCTGTGGCACAAAATGGCCAGCAATCTGACAGAAACTAGCACAGTGGTTAGCACTGCTGTTTCACAGCACCAGGGACCGGAGTTCGATTCCCGGCTTGGGTCACTGTCAATGTGGAGTTTGCACGTTCCAGAGGGCGGTTGAGAGTCACCCACATTGCTATGGTTCTGGAGTCACTTCCATAATGCTTCCATTATCTATTGACCTACCAATAGCAACCAGCTATGGGGAGGCGATGGCCTAGTGGTATTATCGCTAGACTATTAATCCAGAAACCCAGCTAATGTCTAGGGGACCCGGGTTCGAATCCCACCATGGCAGATGGTGGAATTTGAATTCATTCAAACAAAATCTGGAATTAAGGATCTACTGATGACCATGAAACCATAGTTGGAAAAACCCATCTGGTTCACTAATGTCCTTTAGTGAAGGAAATCTGCCGTCTTTACCTGGTCTGGCCTACATGTGACTCCAGAGCCACAGCAATGTGGTTGACTCTCAACTACCCTCTGAAGTAGCTGAACAAGCCATGTCTTCTCAAGGGCATCTAGCGATGGACAATAAATGCTGGCCAACCGGTGATGCCTATCTCCCACGAATGAATAAGAAAACGCTTCTTCCTCACAACACTGTTCAAGATTCCATGCCATTCCCTTGAGGAAGAGCAGGAAGTGCCCCTGATGTCCTGAGTGATCCCATAGCATACTATCCCAAAATACAATTAGCAGAGTTCCCCTCAGTGTCACCCATGCTAATTTTGCTCTGTGCAAGTTGGATGCTGCATTTGGCTGCAAAAGCAACAGCTGCATGTCACTGGTTGTGAGACAAGTTGCCCAGGGACATCCATATTCCTCTCTAATTTTCTTTCTTTCCTCACTCTTCTTTTCAGCATCAAAGTCAGAGGAAGTACAGACAGTTCCTTTGGTTTCGCTCCCACACTGTACCTTAATTTCACACACCTGGAAACCACCACCCCCTCCCCACCACCCCCTAACAAGACAACAGGGTGAACCTCCTCTCAAGACGGCCTGTTAATTTATCATAAAACCCTACAGTGCAGACAGAGACCATTCGGCCCATTGGGTCTCCACTGACCACAATCCCACCCAGGCCCCATCCCCACAGTCCCATGCATTTACCCGAGCCAGTCACCCTGACACCCTGAAATGGAGGGCAGTTAGGGATGGGCCAGCCAGCGATGCCCGCATCCCGTAAATTAATTAAACAAAACTCATTTTTCCCAAGCCTGATACTTGTCTTCCTCCTCAGACCATCTCTCTCATTGTGTTCCACAGCTGTTGGGCACCAACTGTTTATAAACCTGGAACCTATTGAAAGATCTGAAATAGAAGGGAAAGCGGTCTGGGAAATGGAGAGTGTAGAATCCTTACAGTACAAAAGGAGGCCATTCAACATCAACCACACTCCCACTCAGACCTTATCCCCATATTGTTAACCCCGCTAACCCCTCGAACCTATGCATCCCAGGACACTAAAGGGCAATTTAGCATGGCCAATGCACCTAACCCGCACATCTTTGGACTGTGGGAGGAAACTGGAGCATCTGGAGGAAACCCGCACAGACATGGGGAGAATGTGCAAACTCCACACAGACAGTGACCCAAGCTGGGAATTCAAACCCAGGTCCCTGGCATTGGGAGGCAGCAGTGCTAACCACTGCGCTGCCCTTGGTGCAGTAATGAACATTGAATAAGCACCTCATTACATTGAGACTCAGTAACTTGGGACAATATTGCTTTGAGATTCCCTAATATGTCACTTCCAGTATTCCTAATATTGCACAAGATAGACTTGTGGTATTTAATTGCAGTGGGATGTTATTTTCTAACATTCCTGCTTGCTCAATAATCTTTCACAATGCTGTCTTCTGGCTATTTTGTCATGGGATAAAATACGTGATGGGAAAATGAGGGCAATTGAAGTTTATTTATAATAAACCACACAAAAACAAGGAAAAGTACAGCTTCTTAGGAAACAAATATAAGTATGTGATGGGAAAAGAGATTGAAGTTGTACCTACAGATCTGTTTTGGATTAACCATTTGCTTTGGAGGATTATGGGTGAATCAAGCTCATCTGGATGCATTTTTTGGCTTTAATTTGGGATTTAGGTGTAACAATAACGAGGTGACTTACGCCTGTACATGTGGGCTGATCCACAGGCCTTGGGTGCTGCTGGCAACTCATTATGGGGAATGAAATCAGGGGGTCAGAGCCTGCACCATGTTTCTCTCTCTGGAGCTGCCATTCAGCACTGCTCTGCAGTGGAGAGCCCGTCTTCAGCAGGTTCAATCCAACCTGAACAAACATCACTAGGAATAGATTACCTGGCGATCATCATCACTTGTTGGGATAATGGGATCTTGCTGTGCGCCAGCTGGATGTGGCACTTCTGACATTACAACAGTACCAACACTTCACACAGCACTCCACTGGCTGTGAAATGCTTTGACACATCCTGAAGTTGTAAAAGAGGCTAAATGATTTGATTTATTATTGTCACATGTATTGGAATACAGTGGAAAATGTTGTTTCTTGTGTGCTATACAGATAAAGCATGCCGTTCATAGAGACGGAAAGGAGAGAGTGTAGAATGTAGTGTTACAATCATAGCTAGGGTGCAGAGAAAGATCAACTTAATACATAAAATGTCCATTCAAATGTCTGATGGCAGCATGGACGAAGCTGCTCTTGAGTCAGTTGGTACGTGACCTCAGACTTTTGTATCTTTCTCCTGATGGAAGAAGGTGGATGAGAGAATGTCCGGAGTGTGTGCGGTTCTTAATTATGCTGGCTGCTTTGCCGAGTCAGCGGGAAGTGTAGACAGAGTGAATGGATGGGAGGCTGGTTTGCGTGATGGATTGGGCTACGTTCGCGACCCTTTTGTAGTTGTTCGCAGTCTTGGTCAGAGCAGGAGTCATACCAAGCTGTGATACAAGCAGAAAGGATGCTTTCTATGGTGCATCTGTAGAAGCTGGTGAGAGTTGTATTTTTTCTTTGGTACACTTCGTAACGGGATAGTGAGAGAGAGTTTGCCGATTAGTGGCGGGACATCAGTCACAGTGAGTGACAGTGTGCATCTTGTCGCACTTCTTGTTGCTTTAGTGTTGCTGTGTTCTTCAAAAATGGAACCTTCCAAAGATCTTGGCTACATGGCCCTCACTCTTATGGCTTTTTATTGCATTTGAATTTCCCAAGACTTACCAGTATAAATATATTTAAAAATCTGGCGAGTCTGGCCTTGAACAAATTTGATGGCCTAACCTCCACGGCATTCAGAGAAAGAAATTCTCCTCATTTCTGTCCCAAACGGTAGACCTCTTCTTCTTGAACTGTGTCCCCCTGGTTCTATCTCCCTCGCATAGGGAAACATCCTCCAGATATCCCGCCAATCAAACCCCCTCACGTTTCAATAAGATAGCCTCTCATTCGTCTAAATTCCGACAGGTGCAGGCCTAACCGCCTCGTCCTCATATCTTTCTTCATAAAATAAGCTAAAACAAATTCTTAATAAATCCCACGGGGATACAGGAGGAATTTCTATATCCAGATGGAATGTGGAACTCACTACCACATGGAGTAGGTAAGGCCAATAACAGAGCCGCTGTTAAGGAGAATGAGATAGGAGCCTGTGGGAGCGAGAGAGGTCGTTTAAACTTTATCTATTAGTGTCACAAGTAAGCTTACATTAACACTGCAATGAAGTTATTGTGAAAATCCCCTAGTTGCCACACTCCAGCACCTATTCGGGCACACTGAGGAAGAATTTAGCATGACCAATCCATCTAACCACCATGTCTTTTGGACTGTGGGAGGAAATCGGAGCACCCAGAGGAAACCCACGCAGACACGGGGAGAATGTGCAGACTCTGCATAGACAGTGACCCAAGCTGGGAATCAAACCCAGGTTCCTGGCACTGAGAGGCAGCAGTGCTAACCACTGTGCCACCTTGCGGATAGACAAGAGAATGAAATGTTACGGAGAAGAGAGACAGAAAAATGGAGTTGAGACCACAACCAGATCAGTCAGGATCTCATTGGATGGCAGAGCTAGCTTGAAGGGCCGAGTGGCCTACTCCTCAGTCCTCTGTTCCTACAACAACACGTGAGCTCACTGGAGTCACAGCACAATGGTGATTTACTAGCTGCATCTATGTGACATTATGCTAGCACTTACTTAAGATGCTGGTATGGAAGGAGAATGGGAGTATTTTCATACAGTGTATGAACAGTCATAGAATCCCTACAGTGCAGAAGGCCATTCGGCCCATTGAGTCTGCACTGACTACAATCCCACCCAAGCCCTGTTCCCACAACCCTATGCACTTACCCTAGCTAGTCCTCCTGAGGGTCAATTTAGCACGGTCAATCCATCTAACCCACACATCTTTAGACTGTGGGAAGAAACCAGAGCACCTGAGGAAACCCACACAGACACGGGGAGAATGTACAGATTCCACACAGACAGTGACCCAAGCCGGGAATCGAACCCGGGTCTCTAGCACTGTGAGGCAGCAGCGCTAACAACTGTGCCGCCCATGGCAAGGTAGAAACAAAACGTGACTGCAATAGCAATGTGAAGCAGACTTTCTGGCAAGATGCAGCAAGAAGGCGAGCATCTGTGGGGATCACACAGGCTCCAAGAAAAATCGATACCCTCAACATCAAACTCGCCTGTTCGCTCGACAGATCCGCACCATTTCCCATCTCGTTCAGCTGCCTCACACAAGGGTTACAGTTTTTCTTTCCCAAAGAGCTGATAATACAGAACCATAGCAACACATAGCACATTCCATTAAACGCAATGGGCTCCATGGAGGTTGGGATTGTCCAGTCTCCTGGCCGTGTATGTACACTGCAGATCACCAGGAGGAGGAGTTCCACCCACACAGCCTCGTCTCAGGGCAATCCCACCACCATCTGGAATAATCCCTGCGCACAAGTGGAATTTTCTCGTTACCTAGGAACTCCTGGAGTATTCTGTCATTGCGATTGGAACCCCCTCGGGGGGTTTTATTTTCAATATTTCAGCCTGCTTACATTCAAATTTTCATCCTTCCACCTTTCCAGGATTCCAAGCTCTCTGCACTCTTACATTTTCTGATTTGTGAGTTCTTTGGCCGTAAATCCTATTTGTAACCAAGTTAAAGAAATCGGGTTAAAAATCAGAATTTAACTGCTGGAAGCGCTGGTCCACTCTCTCCAATTGTCAGTGAGCACACACACACTGTGCTTAATCTACAACCATTTCCCCCATTCAGCTTGTTTCTGTGACTTTCTTCAACTCTTTCTTTGCTCATCTGACTCCATATGCTTCCACCGTCCCTCCCCAGACACAACCTTCCCCTTTCGTATCTTTACCATAACATTTGGATGATAGTTCCAACCAGACTTTTTATAAAAACAATAACCCAAACCACAGCAGTTAGAATCAGTGTAAAATAATCCTTTCAACTCAGTCCCGCCAGCCACCAGTGGCACCCTCACAATCCGGAAAGGTAGCAGCAAAAATTAACTCAACCCTTGGGAACTGACACCAGGAACCGGGCAATTAAAGGATAGAATGGAGTAAGAGTGTACAGGGTGGAGTGTGCGGAGTAACAGGGTGTAGGGTAGGGGTGTGGGGAGTAACAGTGTGCAGGGTGGGGAGTAACAGCGTGCAGGGCGGGGAGTAACAGTGTGTAGTACGGGGAGTAACAGCGTGCAGGGCAGGGAGTAACAGTGTGTAGGACGGGGAGTAACTATGTGCAGGACGGGGAGTAACAGCGCGCAGGGCGGGGAGTAACAGTGTGCAGGACGGGGAGTAACTATGTGCAGGGCGGGAAGTAACAGCGTGCAGGGCGGGGAGTAACAGTGTGCAGGGCAGGGAGTAACGGTGTGTAGGACAGGGAGTCACAGTGTGCAGGGCAGGGAGTAACTGTGTGTAGGACGGGGAGTAACTATGTGCAGGGCGGGGAGTAACAGCGCGCAGGGCGGGAAGTAACAGCATGCAGGGCGGGGAGTAACAGTGTGCAGGTCAGGCAGTAACAGTGTGTAGGACAGGGAGTAACTGTGTGCAGGGCAGGGAGTAACGGTGTGTAGGACGGGGAGTAACAGTGTGCAGGGCGGGGAGTAACAGCGTGCAGGGCGGGGAGTAACAGCGTGCAGGGCAGGGAGTAACGGTGTGTAGGACAGGGAGTAACAGTGTGCAGGACGGGGAGTAACAGTGTGTAGGACAGGGAGTAACGGTGTGTAGGACAGGGAGTAACGGTGTGTAGGACAGGGAGTAACGGTGTGTAGGACAGGGAGTAACAGCGTGCAGGGCAGGGAGTAACGGTGTGTAGGACAGGGAGTAACAGTGTGCAGGGCAGGGAGTAACGGTGTGTAGGATGGGGAGTAACAGTGTGCAGGTTGGGGAGTAACAGTGTGCAGGTTGGGGAATATTGTTATGATGTGCAATTCTGCGAGCCTGCAATTTTAACTCATCTGATGGGTTTAGATGAAGCAGACAGAACATTTAAAAAGCTCTGAAATAATTGTACAAAGTTTACCAAAACAATAATTATTCCATCCCATAATTATACCATAGTGCAGCCTGTTCTTATAACATTTATCCCAAATATGTAGAAACATGACCAATTGTTGATGAGCTTTTGTCAAAGACCTGATTGTTAAAGAGTACAAGGGTTTAACGCAAAAAATGTAATGTTTTCAACTGTGAGACTAAACAACAGGGAAGAGTGTCACAAACATACACAGGATGAGAGCTAATGTGTCTCATTGCTGTCCAGTCTGCAGCAAGATCTTGGCACTGAGTTATATGTTGCTATCTGGGTGTTCTGGAGTAAAACTGATACCTCTTATATTCACTGGTGCTGATAATTTTTTTTATTCATTTGTGGAGCATGGACTTTACTGGCTGGCTTGGGGACAGTTGAGAGTCATTGCTGTGGCTCTGGAGTCACATGTAGGCCAGGTAAGGACAGCAGATTTCCTTCCTGAAAGGACATTGGTGAACCAGATGGGTTTTTCCGACAATCGACAATGGTTGTATGGCTCATCAGTAGATTCTCAATTTCAGATATTTGTTATTGAATGAAAATTCGACCAATTACCATGGTGGGATTTGAACCCATGTCGCCAGCATGTTAGCTGAGTTTCTGGATTAATAGTCCAGCAATAATACCACTAGGCCATGCTATTTGAGTGATAAAATAAACTATAGTTAAGAAAGCCCACCAACACCTCTACTTTCTCAGAAGTCTAAAGAATTTTGGCATATCAGCAATGACTCTCACTAATTTTTACAGATGCCCCATAGAAAGCATTCTATCTGGTTGTATCACAGCTTGGTTTGGGCTCCTTCTCTGTCCAAGACCACAAGGAACTACAAAAGGTTGTGAATGTAGCCCAATCCATCATACAAACCAGCCTCCCATCCATTGACTCTGTCTACACTTCCCGCTGCCTCAGCAACGCAGCCAGCATAATTAAGGACCCCGGACATTCTCTCTTCCACCTTCTTCCGTCGGGGAAAAGATACAAAAGTCTGAGGTCAACTGACTCAAGAACAGCTTTTTCCCTGCTGCCATCAGACTTTTGAATGGACTTCCCTTGCATTACGTTGATTTTCTCCACACCTTAGCTATGACTGTAACACTACATTCTGCATTCTCTCGTTTCCTTCTCTGTGAATGGTATGCTTTGTCTGTATAGCATGCAAGAAACAATACTTTTCATTGTAGGTTAATACGTGTAACAATAATAAATAAAATCAAATCAAAATCAAAATGGTGTGTCTTTGTTCTCCTCCTGCCTACACATTTCCTATTTTGTAACCCTCTCACATCTCAATCTCAAGATTGTGTGTTCAGGTCTCAGTCCAAAAGTTCACGTCTGGTACTCAGGGAGTGCTGCACTGTTGTAGATGCTGTCCTTTATACAGCACCATGAGCTAAAGCTTTGTTTGCTGCCTACGTTGCTGTTCATGGTACACTGACGTCTGCAAACGGCTGCTGTGTCCACTGGGGATTTCAAAACACCTTATTGTCTTTGAAGTGCTTTGGGATACCCCGAGATTGTGACAGATGCTAAAAATGTACAAGCTTTTGTTTTCATTTTGGATCAGGAGGTCACATATTTTTGGAAGCGAATGCAGATAGGACAAGGGGATTATTTTTACTAATGGGGCTTTTTTTATTTCACAAGATGTGGGTGTCACTGGTAAAGCCAGTATTTGTTGCCCATCCCCAGTTGCCCTTAAACTGAGTGGAAAGAAAGCAGCTACAACAATGCAGCCCTCCCTGAGTATCAGTGTGGGCCATTTCAGAGGGCAGTCAACATTGTCTAGAATCACCATTCGGTCAGACCAGGTAAGGATGCAGATTTATTATTCCAAAGGGAATTTGTGAACCAGAAGGATTTTTGTTTTTTGCAACAATGGTAGCTTTCAATCCCAGATTTTATTCATTGAATTTAAATTCCGCTAGGTGACATTGTGGGATTTGAACCAGTATCGCCTTAGCATTAGCCTGAAATACTATTTCACTGTGCCACCATCTTTCTCACGTAGAGCTGACCGTGTAATTCCAACCAGCACCAATTTCTCAGTGGGAGTGAAGGACTAGGGGTTAATAGAAATTTGGCTGACAATCTCGCTGACAACACGCGGTGGCACAGTGGTTAGCACTGCTGCCTCACAGCGCCAAGGACCCGGGTTCAATTCCGGCCTTGGGTGACGTTCTGTGTGGAGTTTGCACATTCTCCCTGTGGGTTTCCTCCGGGTGCTCCTCCCAAACTCCAAAGATATGCGGGTTAGGTTGATTGGCCGAGGTAAATTGCCCCTTAGTATCAGGGGGGCTAGCAGGGTAAATGTGAGGATAGGGGCTAGGTGAAGTTGTTAGACTGCAGACTCGATGGACTGAATGGCCTCTTTCAGCACTCTATGTATGTAAGCAGCTTCTGACGTAGCACAATCCTATCCTGCTTCAAGGGGGAATCTGAAACCTTCCCTAAACTCGAGTGAAGTCAATTGAATGATTCTTGCTTGGAAAATATTAAGCAGGATGGAATAAGTGGGGGAAGAAAACAGGCATAATTTCCTCGCAATTGGAAATAATTATTGCAGGGACCATTTTATTTTTCTGTTAGCAAATCTGCGTTATCACTAAGTGTTTAATTGATTGCGTCCTGCTAAAGAAACAGTCGGTGCCAGGGGTACATTCCCAGCTGGGAACATTTACCCGGACTCTCATGAATAGCTTTTCTTTAAGAACCGATGCATTTACATCCTATCCCCAGGAGTGCGACAGTGCTTAGTGAAACAAACCAGGAAGCTGTTAAGGAAAGCAGAATGCCAGACAACTAATGAGATCAAAGACAGCTTAGAGACAGTCTCTCTGCTACTGCTCCTGTAACCATTCACTGTTAAAAGCTGCCATCCTTCAAACACCCTCTTAATGTTTTTAATTAAGTGCACTGATTAGTTTTGAATTACAGAATTATAAAGTGAGAGACATTTATTTTTGGTCGGTTGTTAACTAAGAATAAATGCTTCTGCCAATTAGGTTTCAAAGTGCATCCCCCATAATGAGGTGTTTTTTGACTATAATGTCAGCGACCCGTTCCCAAGAAAACCAAGGCAGCTGCTGGGAAATGATGGTTAAAACTTTATCTGCTGGCCGCTTGGAAAATGCTCTTGGCCCGAGTCTCCTAAGTTAACCCATTAAACACAGGATCTCTTCCACCACCTTCATTTCAGCAAAAGATACAAAAGTCTGCGGTCACGTCCAAACCGACTCAAGAACAGCTTCTTCCCTGCTGCTGTCAGACTGTTGAATGGACCTACATTTGGGGTGGCGTGGTAGTACTGCTGCTTCACAGTGCCAGGGACCCGGGTTCGATTCCCGGCTTAGGTCCCTGTCTGCGTGGAGTCTGTACGTTCACCCAGGTTTCCTCCGGGCGCTCCGGTTTCCTCCCACATTCTGAAAGGCGTGCTGGTTAGGCGAATTGACCTGAATAGACGTTGGAGTGTGGCAACTAGGGGATTTTCACAGTAACTTCATTGCTGTGTTAATGTAAGCCTTACTTGTGACTAATAAATAAATGTAAAAAAAGATCTTTAACTTTATCTTTCTCTGCACGCTCTCCCTTCCTTTTCTATGACTATGACTGCAACGTTATATTTTGCACCCTCTCCTTTCCTTTTCTATGAATGGTATACTTTGTTTCTATAGTGCACTAGAAACGTAGAAACGAGAAGCAGGATTAGACCATTTGGCCCTTTGAGCCTGCTCCGCCATTCATTATGATCATGGCTTATCATTAAATTCAATATCCTGATGCCCCCTTCCCCCTCTATATCCCTTTAGCCCTAAAAGCTATATCCAATTTCTTCTTGAAATCAGACAACATTTTGGCCTCAATTACTTTCTGTGGGAGTGAATTCCACACATTCACCACCCTCTGGGTGAAGAAATTTCTCCTCACTTCAGTTCTAAAATGTTTACCCCTTATCCTCAAACTCTGACCCCCAGTTCTGGACTCCCCCACCATCAGGAACATTCTTTCTGAATCCACCCTGTCCAACCCTGTTAGAATTTTATAAGTTTCTATGAGATCCCCCTCACTCTTCTAAACTCCAGTGAATATAACCCTAACCGACTTAATCTCTCCTCATGACGGACCTGCCTCCACAACCTGGTGTACCTTCGCTGTACTCCCTCTATAGCAAGGACATCCATTACTCAGAGAGTAGTAAGGGTGTGGAATGCCCTGCCTGCAACAGTAGTGGATTGGCCAACATTAAGGGCATTTAAATGGTCATTGGATAAACATATGGATGATATTGAAATAGTGTAGATTAGATGGGCTTTAGATTTGTTTCACAGGTTGGCGCAACATCGAGGGCCAAAGGGCCTGTACTGCGCTGAAATGTTCTATGTTCTATCCTTCCTCCGACAAGGGCACCAAAACTGTACACAATACTCCAGTGTGGCCTCATCGTGTCCGATACAATTGCAATACTTTTTACTGTATTTCAATACATGTGGCAATAATAAATCAAATCAAATTCTTAAAACAGGTGGTCAACGCTCTTCACTATTCTAGGATAACACAGAGAGGAATTTGAATGGGAATGCCAAAAGTCCGCTGGAATTCCTTTGGATTTTATGGAACTTTTTATATTTGGCACACCAAGTGCTTATGCTCCAATCGAGTGCTCCCCTCATTTACCTTTAATCTTTCCCTTTTACTGTACCAAGACCTGCGCCACAAGACAGAGCAGGGCTTACAGGAACTTGTCAGGAAAATATGCAGATAGAACAACTGCTCGGATTTATATAATGATTCTAATGGAATAAAATGTCCCCAGGCACCTAGCAGGAACACAATTGGCCATTCAGGCTTCAAGTTAATTAAAAGCTCAGTCGAGTTTTAAAAAGCATTTGATTAATATTCTTTCATACAATGTTGGCATCACTGGCAAGCATTTGTTACTCATCCCTCATGCCCTTGAACTCAATGGCTTGCTAGGCCACATCTGAGGGCAGTTAAGAGTCAATCACATTGCTGTGGATCTGGAGTCACGTGTAGGCCAGACTGGGTACGGAGATCAGATTTCCTTCTCTGAAGGACATGAGTGAACCAGATGGATTTTCAGGACAATTGATAGTCTCATGGTCACCATCACTGAGACTATCTTTATATTAAAGATTTATTAACCAAATTTAAATTCCATCAATTACCCTGGTGGGGTTTGAACCTATGTCCCCAAACCTTCAACCTGGGCCCCTGGATTATCTAACCAGTGATATTACAACTGCCCTACCGTTACCCTGAGAAGGAGGTGAGCAGGGCTTTCCCTCATCAAATTTTCTTTTGGGTTCATCGGCCTAGATTTTCATAGAATCATAGAAGTCCTACTGTGCAGAAGACGGCCATTTGGCCCATCGAGTCTGCACTGACCACATTCCTATAACCCCACATGTTAATCTTGCTAATTCCCTGTCACTAAGGTCAAATTAGCATGGCCAATCAACCCAATCTTTGGATTGTGAGAGGAAACCGGAACATTTGAAGGAAACCCATGCAGACACAGTGAGAATTTGCAAACTCCACACCAGACAGTGACCTGAAACCAGAACTGAACCCGAGTCCCTGGCGCTGTGAGGTAGCAGTGCTAACCACTGTGCCAGTAGAAATAACAGTGGGACAACAACAGGGCAACCTCGGGCACCACAGTTCAGTGTTTACAATGACACCGTTAATGATGGAAATCAGGAAACTCCTCAGCAAACTGCTTTGTTCTTCCATAAACTTTGCTATATCAGTATCTCACTTGGAAACCTGCCATGCACTAAAATGCGATGGTATGGGGTGCTGATTCTTATCCAATAAATACCCACTAAACATTCCAGAAAAAAGTTAGTCCTTGTCTATTCAGACGTAAACAAATATTCTTTGATCAGCATCAATTATACGTTTTAAATGTTTTCTTTCTGAGGGGGAATTTAGCACGGTCAATCCACCTAACCAGCACGTCTTTCGGATTGCGGGAGGAAACCGGAGCACCCATAGGAAACCCACGCAGATACGGGGAGAACGTGCAGTCTCCACACAGGCAGTGACCCAAGCCGAGAATTGAACCGGGGTTCCTGGTGCTGTGAGGCTGCAGTGCCAGCCACTGTGCCACCCTTAATGATCTTGTGCTATGGAAATTGTTTGGTTTCTATCAGTAGTGCTACAGAAATGCACCCCTGCAGAGCTGGAGACAGAGGTACTCTATAATGGAGTGGATGAGGCCTGGACTTGTCATTGCCTATCCTATGCCAATCCTCCCTGTAAGGATCAGTAATGACAGTGATCTGTCTGTCAGGGTTTCCCAAGTACCAAATTTTAAAAGTAAGTGATGCACATGGCAGCAGGAAGCCCCTTGGATTAGAGGCCATCCATTCCTTTAGTCGGCTTCCTTTTCTGACGCAGGGAATTTAAAGAATCATTTTGACCCCAGGTTAAGAAAGTGACTGCGACAGTGAACTTCCTACCCATTCCCACTCAGCTGTGACAAGGGAGCCACACAGAAGGATAAGAGAGTGAAAACCCAAAGTTGGGAGATCGCACCATGTTACTTGATGGTGCACGTGCTGTCAGGTGTCTTGGTCAATCAACCACACCCAAAACCAAAATCTTGAATCTTAAATTACCCCTTAGTGTCGGGGGATTAGCAGGGTAAATATGTGGTTGCGGGGATAGAGCCTGGGAAGGGTTGTTGGTCAATGGGCCGAATGGCCTCCTTCTGCATTATAAGGATTTTTAAAATTCAATTCTTGGGATGTGGGTGTCGCTGGCTGGGCCAGCATTTATCGCCCATCTCTGAGGACATTTTTGAGTCAACCACACTGCTGTGGCTCTGGAGTCATATGTAGGTCACACTAGGTAAGGACGGCAGATTTCCCTCCCTAAATGACATTGGTGAACCAGATGGGTTTTTCTGACAATCAACAATGGTTTCATGGTCATCAGTAGACTTCTCATTCCAGGTTTTTATTGAATTCAAATGTTATCATCTGCCATGATGGGATTTGAACCCAGGCCCCCAGAGAATTACCCTGGGTCTCTGGATTACTAGTCTAGCAACAATGCCACTACGCCACCTTAATTGTATGATTAAATGAAATTGGTCCATCTCAACCCACCATTTTGTGTCTTCTGGGGGCACAGTAGCATTGTCACTGGGTTAGTAATCCAGACACCCAGAGCAAGATCTGGGGACCTGTGTTCAAATCCCACTATGGCAGATAGTAAAGTCTGAACTCAATAAAAATCTGGAATTAAAAGTCTAATGATGACCGTAAAACGATTATCATTAAAAACCCATCTGGTTCATAAATGTCCTTTAGGAAATCTGCCATCTTTACCCAGTCTGGCCTACATGTGACTCCAGAGCCACAGCAATGTAGTGACACTCAATGCCCTCTGAAATGGAGGGCACTTGGGGGTGGGCAATAAATGCCAGCCCAGTGACACCTGTGAATGAATAAAAAAAAAACCTTTCCTAGAAATGTATCTGGTTGCATTTTAAAACTATTTATAAGCATGTCAAAAATAAATCATCTAATTGCTCCAACTTTTAATTCTTTTAGTGTGAACAACTTCATTTGATCCACTTTACCAGTCCCTTTCCATTTGGCTGTCTCACTGACCCCTGTTCAAAGGACAAATCAAACAGTTGCTTGCTTTGGTTGTGTTGGCATCACAGACATATATCTATATTGCACTGACATTTCTATAGGCAGTGCCAATGAAACCTGGCCTGATCTGTGTGGGTGCTTTCTGCATCCCCTCACTTTCCTGAGAACTGGTACCATTTTTATTTCTCTGTGCTGAATCTCGTCAGCTCAGGAACCCACCAATATTTCACACACCATCCTGCATGGGGTGTGAAAAGTAAAATCACCACCTCTTTGGGTTTGCATTCTCTGATAACACAAGCCTGTTAAATGTTGGCCTTTATAGCGAGGGGGATAGAATATAAAAGTAGGGAGGTCTTGCTGCAACTGTACAGGGTACTGGTGAGGCCGCAGCTGGAGTACTGTGTGCAGTTTTGATCGCCGCACTTGTGGAAGGATATATTGGCCTTGGAGGGAGTGCAGAGGAGGTTCACTAGGCTGATACCAGAGATGAGGGGGTTGGCCTATGAAGAGAGACAAAATAGACTGGGTCTGTACTCGTTGGAGTTTAGAAGGATGAGGAGGGATCTTATAGAGACGTATAAGATAATGAAGGGGATAGATAGGGTAGAGGTAGAGAGATTCTTCCCGCTTAGAAAGGACAGCAGGACTAGAGGGCACAGCCTCAAGATAAGTCGGGGGGGGGAGCAGTTTAGATCAGAGTTGAGGAGGAACTTCTTCACTCAAAGGGTGGTGAATCTCTGGAATTCTCTGCCCATTGAAGTGGTGGAGGCTACCTCGCTAAATATATTTAAGTCACGGGTAGATAGATTTCTGATAGACAAGGGAATTAAGGGTTATGGGGAGAAAGCAGGAAAGTGGAACTGATCCACTTCAGATCAGCCATGACCTTATTGAATGGCGGGGAAGGCTCGAGGGGCTAGATGGCCTACTCCTGCTCCTATTTCTTATGTTCTTATGAGCCGCTAATGTCCCTATTCTTTCTCTGCAGCAGTGGACTGAGCCGAACATTTCAATGGCGTTTTGCAATTGTTGTGAAAAGCTAGAAGAGCCTTGGAGTTGAGAGCGAGTCTTGGGAGTTCCCTGCCCCTGGCAGGCACGGTGGCACAGTGGTTAGCACTGCTGCCTCACAGCGCCAGGAACCCGGGTTCAAATCCCAGCTTGGGTCACTGTATGGTGTTTGCACATCCTCCTGTGTGGCTTTCCTCCAGGTGCTCCAGTTTCCTCCAAGGACGTGCAAGTTAGGTACATTGGTCATGCTAAATTCTCCCCCAGTGTACCCAAACAGGCGCCAGAGTGTGGCGACTAGGGGATTTTCACAGTAACTTCATTACAGTGTTAATATAATCATACTTGTGAATAATAAATAAATTTTAAAAGCCTCAAAGTTTCCATGCACACTGGGAGTGGGCTTTCAGTGGTGTAAGCTCTTTAGGGCCTAGTGTGGCTGTGAGGTCCTGTGGCTTTAAACAATGGATAAATGTCTTGAATCTTAAGCTTAAACAAAATGTTATTGGTCCCTAATTGGATCTTACCAAAAACCTGGGGGTCTGGTCAAGGATTAACAACACTATAATTTCTAAGTCATTTTTCTATACACTGTCTCCATTCAACACATGCTCCCAATTTTGACTCTTATCTCATCTATTAATTATTTCACTTCTGCACAGTTGAAATGCCGTCCAGCACTGAGCGCTGTTGTTGCCATTTTATAGTTGAGAGTAGGGAACAAACTTTAATCTGTGCTCCACCATTGTCTGTAGCACAGTGGTTAGCACAGCGCCAGGGACCTGGGCTCAATTCCCAGCTTGGGTCAATGTAAATGCAGAGTCTGCATGCTCCCCCCCGCCCCGTGGCTTTCCTCAGGTTTCGTCCCACAGTCTGAAAGACGTGCTGGTTAGCTGGATTGGCCATGCTAAATTCACCCTCAGTGCACCCGAACAGGCCCCGGAATGTGTGGCGACGAGGGGCTTTTCACTTCATCGCAGGAAGCTTATGACACGAATAAATAAACTTTAAACTTTGTACTGTCAGCGGTCAAGCCATGAAGAACTTCAAAACTAACTTTGGAAAATCACTTACCTTGGAAAACGGCAATATTTTCCTGTCTTCTAACTTCTGACGCAGCGTTTGATAATGTATGTTGCAGCAAAAATATACTCCGGGAAAGCTGCAACAAGGTCTCAGCTATCAAATATCGATCGGACAATATGAAATCCATGTGCTACTGATGCATAAATATTTCTGCTGATGCCATGGTAACAATCACCTTAAGTTAGGTTAATAGGAGAATATTTAGTTCAGGAATATAAATATTTGAGTAATCTCCAATGGTAATTGATGAAGGTGTGGTAATTTTAACGGTATTCGCATAGAATCATAGAATTCCTACAGTGCAGAAAGAGACCCATTGAGTCTACACCAACTACCCAATAGAGCATCTTACCCAGGACTTCTCCCCCACTTAATCCCTATAACCCCGTGTATTGACCCCATTAATCCATCTAACCTGCACATGTTTGGACTCTAAGGGACAATTTAGCATGGCCAATCCACCTAACCTGCACATCCTGGGATACTGAAGTGCAATTTAGCATGGCCAATCCACCTAACCTGCACATCCTGGGATACTGAAGTGCAATTTAGCGTGGCCAATCCACCTAACCTGCACATCCTGGGATACTGAAGTGCAATTTAGCATGGCCAATCCACCTAACAAAAATATCTTGGGATACTAAGTTTAGCATGGCCAACCCACCTAACATACACATCTTTGCACAGTAAGGGGAAATTTAGCATGGCCAATCTACCTGTGAGAGGGAACTGGAGCACCCGGAAGAAACCCATGCAGACACGAGCAAACTCCACAGATTCAGTCACCCAAGACCAAAGTTGAACCTGGGATTCTGTGGCGCTGTGAGGCAGCAGTGCTAACCCATTGTGCCACCATGCTTTTGTATTGGCTGTAGAGATTAAAGGGAAAATCTGATGCCATCAAAGATACGGTACAAATGCAAGGTTTGTTTTTGTTCATTCATGGGATGTGAGCATTTCTGGCTCAGCTAGCAATTATTGCTTAGCCCTAATTGCCCTCAAGACGGTGGTTGTGAGCTGTTTTCTTGATTCACTGCAGTCCGTGCACTGTAGGTACACAGTAAGAAGTCTCACAACACCAGGTTAAAGTCCAACAGGTTTATTTGATAGTAAACACCACTAGCTTTGGGAGCACTGCTCCTTCGTCAGGTGAGTGGGGAGTTCTGATCACAAACAGAGCATATAAAGGCACACACTCATTTTACAGAATACTGACTAGAATGTGAGTCTTTACAGCTAATCAAGTCTTAAAGGTGCAGACAATGTGAGTGGAGACAGCATTAAGCACAGGTTAACGAAATGTGCATTATATCCAGACAGGACAGTGAGATGTTGCAAGCCCAGGCAAGTCGTGGGGGTTACAGATAGTGTGACATGAATCCAAGATCCCGGTTGAGGCCATTCTCAGGTGTGCGGAACTTGGCTATCAGTTTCTGCTCAGCAACTCTGTGCTGTTGTATGTCATGAAGACCACTTTGGAGAACGCTTACCTGAAGATCAGAGGCTGAATGCCCATGACCGCTGAAGTGTTCGCCAACAGGAAGGGAACAGTCTTACCTGGTGATTGTCGAGCGGTGTACATTCGCCCATTGTCGTAGCGTCTGCATTGAGGGTGGTGAATCTCTGGAATTCTCTGCCCATTGAAGTGGTGGAGGCTACCTCGTTGAATATGTTTAAGTCACGGGTAGATAGATTTCTGATAGATAAGGGGATTAAGGGTTAAGAGGAGCAGGCGAGTAAGTGGAACTGATCCTCTTCGGATCAACCATTATCTTATTGAATGGCGGGACAGGCTCGAGGGGATAGATGGCCTACTCCTGCTCCTATTTCTTATGTTCTTAGGCATGGTCTCTCCAATGTACCATGCCTCGGGACATCCTCAGGTACACACACAGTGCTGTTAGGGAGGGAGTTCCAGCTTTATGACCCAGCCTTTCTTTCTGGGAGTGACAAGGAAACAGGTCATTTCATTCGAGCAGCCTGTGTTGACATTTACTGTACACATACCAATGAGTGAAACACCCTGGGCAGCCTGCGAGTTAATGAAATTGTGTTTGAATGGAGCTTGATGATTGAAATATGTATGGGACTACATTGGCTACAGAGAATAATGCAATCAGTTTATAAGATAAATAGGACAGGGCTTCAAACCAATGCGCGGAAAGCATGGATACATTTGCAAAAGCGAAACACTGCCTGTGCTTGTGGCAAACGGTCTGTGACTGTTTTAGAACAGGCCTTTAGAATGGTGGCTTAAAAAAACAGTGTGTTAATGGGTGCAAATTATCAGCTGAGATAAGCTAAAATATATTTAGAAAGAGCTGGAAATAAGCAAAGTGATTAATAACATTTGGAAATCCCTATCAAAGAATCCCAACAGTGCAGGAGGAGGCCATTCGGCCCATCAAGTCCACAGAGTATCTTACCCAGGCCCCACCTCAGCCTAGCCCGTAACCTGCTTAATCCCCTTAACCTGTACATCTTGGGACACGAAGGGGCAATTTACCATGACCAATCCTCCTAGTCTTTGGATATCAATATTGGATAGCCTACTCGGCTGCCAATGTATTTAATTGATATTTGCGCGTGTGTGTGTACAGATGCACACACACATTTAGAGGATACATATATAATAATAACTACATATTTTGCACGCAAACAGGCAAGAGGGCAATTCTTCTCTTGTCTCTGACCTGCTCAGTGCATCTTTGAGTCAATGCACAGTAAGTTCAACATTTGGATAGACTAATCTTTTTATCCCCAAGTTGTTTGCCGCCCAGTATGTATAACTGCAGAAATATGAACTAATTTATTTTTCTCATGAGTCTTTTGCAAATCTGTCTACAAAAACAAACGACGATATCTGAGCCTAATGTAAGTTCAGGGTGATAATAGATTTTTGGAGCCTCTCTCTCAGGACGTTCTGAATCCACATGTGCTTTTAATTCATCTTAAATTCACAGAACCTTTTGTATCCAAAAGCCTGAGCCAACCTATCAGACAGTTTCTGCATTGTTAGTACCTTCCACCCACTCCCTCCCCAGTGTAATTGTGTACTTCTAAATCCCATCCTCAAATCTTTATTTGGAAGAATGCTTTATATTGTTTTAATTACATTTTTAGCTGGGTTATTAAAACGTCGTTTGATCAGGAGAAATTTTACAGCTTACTGCCCCTGGCTGTGAGTAGTGATCTGATGTGTGTTCTTGTGCCAGTTTCCCCTCGAGAGCCCTTGGGTAAAACACACTTTGTAAATAATACCATATAAATTTAAATGATTGGGTGCGTTCTTGATTCTCCATCTTCATTCTTCTCCCGAGCTGACAGCGGGAAAGCTTCATGTTTATATTCCCGTGCGGCTCCCATCCATTTTCTCCATGGCCATCACAAAACTCTTAAGTGCTTAGAGATTTCAGCTTCACTGTACGATAGGCCTGGGCAGGGTTCATGTAAAACCGCTCGGAGACTTTACTCTGTAATAAGTCTGGGCCCATTCAATTCAAATCAGCCACTCTCCTTGTAAGAATGGTGAGAAGATTTTTGGCAAAGCAATTCTTGCCCCTCGCTAGAAGCAGATCTCTGACTGTTGAAGCGAAGATTGAAAGTCATAGAACAGAATCATAGAATCCCTATAGCGCAGAAAGAGGCCATTCAGCCCATCAAGTCTGCAGAGTATTTTACCCAGGCCCCACCTCAGCCTATCCCACTAATCTGCGAATCCCCTTAACCTGCACATCTTGGGACGCCAAGGGGTAATTTACCATGACCAATCCTCCTAATCTTTGGACATGAGAGTTGGATAATGTACTCAGCTGCCAATATATCTGACTGATATTTGGGTGCGTACATATAGATGCACATACACATTGTATACATTACGTATTACATACTCATCCAGCCAAGAAGGCGATTTTTGTCTCTGGCAACAATCCCACTTAACCCCTGTGCCTGTAACCCCATGTATTTACCCATTAATCCCCCTGACACTAAGGGGCAATTTAGCACGGCCAATCCATCTAACTTGCCCATCTCTGGAGCGTGGGAGGAAACCGGAGCACCCGGAGGAAACCCATGCAGACACAGGGAGAACGTGCAATCTCCACGTAGACATAGAAAAAGCCTGCAAATTCCTCGCAGACACGGGGAGAATATGCAAACTCCATGCAGTCATGTAGAGAACACGCAAACTCCACACAGACACGGGCAAAACATGCAAACTCCATGCAGACAAGGAGAAAGCATGCAAACTCCTTGCAGACACAGGGAAAACACACAAACTCCATGCAGACAAGGGGAGAATATGCAAACTCCATGCAGACATGGTAAGAACATGCAAACTTCACGCAGACACAAGGACACCATGCAATCTCCATGCAGACACATGGAGAACACGCAAACTCCACACATACAAGTGAAGAACATGCAAACTCCACGCAGACACAGGGAAAACATACAAATTCCACACAGACAGTCAAGACCAGAAAATACCATTTTTTTTCCCTTTTTAAAATGGATTCTTTTTTAACACTTAACGATGCGGCCTGTAACAATGTGCCTTTAGCCAAGTGTACAGCTTGGCCATTCCATCCAGCATCCGTCCCGAGGAAGGCTGGAACCATTCTGAAGGGGATTACCATGTGGCTGGAGAGAACTGCCTCGACTTGACGCAGTTATCCTATGCAAATCAGGCACCCAGCGAGCTCAGAGTACCGATTTCAGAGCCGTTTGCCAAGTAAACCTCCGCCATGTTTCAACCTGCCTCAGATAATCGCATTCCGAAGCCTGCCAAGAAAAGCCTTCTCAGCTGTGCTTATGTTGAACCAATCCCAAAAAAATTCTGTGCTGGAAACATTTTGCATTTTAGGTCCTGATTTATAAAGCAAGTTACCATGGGCATAATACCAGCTTATTATCCAAACCGTTTTGTTAATTCTTGAAAGAATAGGTAGCCTAGTGCAGCTATTAAGTGGAATTTTACATCCCCTGATACTCCAGGTTCCCAGGGGATTAATATATTTGAGCTGATTAAAATAAAGGGCTTTTTGAAAGGAAATTTGGTGACTACGGCAATATTACAAAATAAGGGATTAGAATTCTTCCTTGATTATTTTTTGCGCGCCTAGCCCCACTCCTACTTTTCCCTTCCATTGTTCCGCTGGGAATACTTGTTGAGGCAGCTTTAGCTGGAACTGTGTCTGATCTTTCACAAGATTTACATCAAGTATTTCCTTGTGGTTGACTGATCATTGATGGGTTCACTGAGTTGGATCTACTCATATACTCACAGCAATTCCCAGCCCCCTATTACGCCATGTGGTTGAGCTATGGTTAAAGCAACACTTGTCTGTAAAATTCTCGCCCTTATTTTCATAGACTCCTAGATCAGAGAATCCCTACAATGCAGAAACAGGCCATTCAGCCCATTGGGTTTGCATCGATCATCCTATCCCCATAACCCCATGCATTTACTGTAGCTAGTCCCCCTGACAACTAGGGGGCAACTTAGCATGGCCAATCCACCTAACTCGCACATCTTTGGACTGTGAGAGGATACCAGAGCACCCGGAGGAAACCCACGCAGACACGGGGGAGAATGTGCACACCCCGCACAGACAGTGACCCAACCTGGGAATTGAACCCGGGTCCCGAGCACTGTGAGGCAGCGGTGCTAACCACTGTGCCACTGTGCCGCCGTTCCAAATCTCTCCATGGCCTCACCCACCCCCTCCTCTCTCTCTGTAATCTCCATAACCCTTTGAGATATCTGTGCTTCTCCAATTCTGGCCTCTTGTACATGATGGATTATAATAATTCCACCATTGGCGGCTGTGCCTTCAGTTTCACAGGATCCCTACATTGCAGAAGGAGGCCATTTAGCCCATCGAGCTGCACCGACCACATTCCCACCCAGGCCCTATTCCCTTAACCCGAAATATTTACCCTGCTAATCCCCCTGACACTAAGGTCAATTTTAGCATGGCCAATTCACCTAACCTGCACATCTTAGGACTGTGGGGGGAAACAGGAGCACCCGGAGGAAACCCATGCAGACACGGGGAAAATGTGCAAATTCCACACAGACAAAGACCTGAGGCTGGAATTGAACCCGGGACCCTGGCGCTGTGAGGCAGCAGTACTAACCACTGTGCTACCTGTATTCAATCGGCCTGCCTGCCACAGTTTTTTCCTTTAAGACATTCTTTAAGAGTTACCTCTGACCCAGATTTTGGTTGCATGATCCAATATCTCGCTCTATGGCTTGGGGCTATGCTTTGTTTTATAACATCTCTGTGGCGCACCTTGGGACATCTAATTATGTTAAAGGTGCTATATAAATGTAAGTTGCTGCCTCCCCTTCCCGATATGTACTCCATTTATTGGCACTGCCAAGAACATGATTGGAATTCAGTCGGAAGCATTTGGTTTCCATAGTTATCTCTGCAGGCAAATGTTCAATTCCACATTGGAACATTGATGGAGGATGTGAAAAGTAGGAAAGATGCAGGTTGGGTGGGGGCAGGAGGTCTTCCAGACGCATGTTTCAGAAGCAATGGGGGCAACTAGCTGTGTTGGTGTTTTTTACATTTGGAAAGTTAAAAAAGTTTGTTTATTTGTGTCACAACTTACATTAACACTGCAATGAAGTGACTGTGCAAATCCCCCAGTCGCCACACTCTGGTGTCTGTTTGGGTACACTGAGGGAGAATTTAGCACGGCCAATGCATCTAACCAGCACGTCTTTCGGACTGTGGGAGGAAACCGGAGCACCCGGAGAAAACCCACACAGACACGGCGAGAACGTGCAGACTCCACACAGACAGTGACCCAAGCTGGGAATCGGAACCGGGTCCCTGGCGCTGTGAGGGAGCAGTGCTAACTGTGCCACTCAGTTGTGATCAAGCAGACACTGTAATAGTCAGTGAGAGAGAGTGAGGTCAGGATTGGGACTCTGGGTAAGTGGGGAATTGGGTTGTGATTACTGGTATCACACTCCAAGAAGTTTAAGTTTGATGCCATAGGGGAGGGGGGAAACACTTGTCCACTTTTTAAACACCTTGCTTTCCATCATATTTCCCACCCTCCCACCCCCCCACTGCAACAGGCTGCCCCCTCCCCCTCTCCACACACCTCCAGGGCCATTGGGTATATGTCTCAGGTTGCCCTTTAACACTCTGCTTACCTTTGTTCTGCCATTTACACATTCTAATCCTCTTAACGGTCACCATTCGCACCCTTCTTAACCATGATCACCACCATTTACATTCTCTTTGTTTTTTGTCTCTGGCATCTTTGTCAATCTCCAGCCCCTCCAACTCGAACAGTATAAATCTCTTCCTATTTTCTTTGTCTTCAGCTCTGACGAAGGGTCAGCCAGAGTCTAAACGTTGGCTCGATTTTCTCTCCACAGGTGCTGTCAGACCTGCCGAGATTTTCCGGTATTTTCTGTTTCTGTTTCAGATTCCAGCATCCACAATAATTTGCCATTATCCAAAACGGTACTGATTATTAAATCAGCATGGCACACTTATTGACGTCTGCCCTGCAAAACCTTGACAGCTAAGTGCATATGATAATGCTCTCATTAATATTGTGTCTGGCATTACTCAATATTAATATGCGTACCCGCTGCAGACAGCACTTTGAACACCAAGGCTGGAACTCTACCACCTCGCCTGCCATGGAATCGGAGTGGGCGACAGTCCGGCAGTGGCAATCTCCGTTGGCCTGGAGCGGAAATTTCCGGTCTCGCCTGAGCGAAGCTGTAAAATCCCATCCCCTATGCCACCCGTAGAGCCCCAGGGAATGAGTGCTACTGATTCAGAATTCACACTGATATCTGTTTGGCGATTTGCCTTATTTTGATCAATAACTAATTCATGCCTTGCAATACACAAAATAAGCTCTACACAGTATCTTCCCCAGCTGTAGGAATTACACATCGCTTTACACAAGATCTTATTCCACTCGCACTATGAAAATATCATGCGCTTGCACGTGGATCGCAATGTAGGACAAGCCTGCCTCAAGGTTTATATTTAAACATCAACAAGTTTTGATTATCTACAGTCGTAACAAAAGGGGGGGGCTGGTGACACAATGGTGGCATTCTCACTGTTGTGTTGTTATCATGATATAATAGCACCGGTCATTCGCAAGGGATTGGGGAAAAGCTTCATTTAATAAAACTGGGCACGTGAGAACAGAATGGGCAGCACGGTGGCGCAATGGTTACCACTGATGTTTCACAGCGCCGGGGACCTGGATTCGATTCCCGGCTTGGGTCACTGCCTGTGTGAAGTTTGCACGTTCTCCCCATGTCTGAGTGGGTTTCCTCTGGTTCCCTCCCACAGCCTGAAAGACGTGTTGGTTAGGGTGCATTGACCCAAACAGGTGCCGGAGTGTGGCGACTAGGGGAATTACACAGTAACTTCATTGCAGTGTTAATGTAAGCCTTACTTGTGACTAAAAAATAAACTTCAGATATGTGGATAGAAAGCTTGAAGGCATCCACGGCAGAGTTGTGCGTGTGTCCTGCTCAAAAGCAAAAGTGAAACCAAGGCTGGAACCTTATCACCGTTCACTCTGATGGGATTTTCCCATTTCCCTGCAGTGAGCAGAGATTTGGCTGGCTGACAAATTCTCCCACCCCTCTGCAACAGGAATGTGGACTGGCAGGTAACATCAAACCCAAAGACTGGATCGCATGACTCATTTCCCTTCTAGTGATGTTATGCTGCTATCCCTTCGAGTCCTATTACAACATCCCCCTTTATTTTAAAGATATTTCCCCCTTCCAAAAAGGTTTCACTATTTACAATGCATGTTCACATTTAGTTACCATTACATAAGTATGTAGAAGTCTCACTTTACCAGGTTAAAGTCCAACAGGTTTAGTTAGAAGCACGAGCTTTTGGAGCATTGCTTCTGATGAGTGAGAGACCTGATGAAGGAGCAGCGCTCCGAAAGCTCGTGATTCCAAATAAACTTATTGAACTTTAACCTGGTGTCGTAAGACTTCTAACTGTGCCCACCCCAGTCCAACGCCGGCATCTCCACATCATAAGTACATAGGAATTTAGGCATATAGGTATGCATAGGTATACTTAAGTATTGAGGACTGCACGGTGACACAGTGGTTAGCACTGCTGCCTCACAGCACCAGGGACCCAGGTTCAATTCCTGGCTTGGGTCACTGTCCCTGTGGAGTTTGCTTATTCTCCCAATGTCTGTGCGGTTTTCCTTCGGGTGCTCCGGTTTCCTCCCACAGTCCAAAGATGTGCAGGATAAACATAGAAGATAAGAGCAGGAGGAGGCCATTTAGCCCTTCGAGCCTGCTCTGCCATTCATTACAATCATGGCTGATCATCCAACTCAATAGCCTAATCCTGCTTTCTCCCCATAACCTTTGATCCCATTTGCCCGTTGATCCATTCATTGGTAGATTGGACATACTAAATTGCCCCTTAGTGTCATGGGGTCTAGCTAGGGTAAATGAATGGGTTGTGGGATTGTGGTCGGCGCCGACTCAGTGGGCCGAATGGCCTCCTTCTGCACTGTAGGACTCTCTGATTCTATGAGTTACTAAAGCATAGTGGTAACCAGATGGAAAACCCATTGTAATGGTAACCTTGTCTGGAGGTTTCTTTAATTGCTCACTGTAATCTGTGGGATTGTCATTCTTGGATCTCTCTTCCAAGTTTTCTCAACAGATCTATGTACATGTGTGAGTGATAAAGTTGCTGAGGAATATCAGGTCACAAAGATTCTGGTATAATGACCCACCTGCCTTTAAAAAAGACTCTCCTGGAGATGCTGGGCTCATCCTGATAATGTCAAAGTAGTCTCATGTGTTTGTGGACACGTGCATTGAATCAGGCCAACCTTTGAAACTGGTTTATCATACTTTTTGTGGCCTAGAATCTTTTGCTGTCTCTTCCCAAAGTGTTTGTGCTGCTCGAATTGTATAAGATCAGTTGATGGACTTGCATTCTCCTGCAAGTGTAACGTTTCTTAAATTGCATCCAAATGTTCTGGATATTTCGATGTTCGGTCATGAACTGAGACAAAATAAGTAGTTTCTGAGGTTGATCTGCCATGTGATGTCTAACTGGTTTCATGGTTTGTCATTACTGTGAGGTTATGGCATGCCAATGGACTTGCAATTTCTAGGCCTTTTGTTTCTGTGATGTAGGACATGTATGACAGCCAGGAGGATTGATTGTACTTGGACACCAGGACTCTGGATTCTGTGGTGGGCTGTTCTGTACTGAAAGTTGCTCAGTAATAAGTTTCACCATAGCTTTCTATGTCTGTGGACACATATCTATTAGAATTCACAGAAGTAGCATGTTGCCCTGTGTCAGTTTTGGTCAATAATGAATTGTTACCAACTTTCTTAAGGAAGATAATTCAAATCTTGGCAAACACTTCCGATGGTGTGAAAGCACCAATGTTTTCCACAAGATTGATGATGTGAAACATGTTCACACTGCTCTTTATATCATTCTGCACATTACCATCATTTTCTGGTTTGTTCAAACTACCACTGAATATTATCATTGCCTGGATAGCCTTTTAAACACATTTTAGATAGATTATAAAATGGATATTATAATAGTCTAGACATCTCTCCTCAACAATGTACCACTAATTTGGATAGAGAAATGACATTGTACAATATATTTTCTACATTATTTAAAAGTTCATTCAATAACTAAACATGTAATTCATTTTAGATGGCAATGTCAGAAAAGCAGCCAGCATAATCAAGGAACCCACACACTCTGGACATTCTCTCTTCCACCATCAGGAAAAAGACACAGAAGTCTGAGGTCATGTACCAACCGACTCAAGAACAGCTTCTTTCCTGCTGCCATCAGATTTTTGAATGGACCTACTTTGCTGACCCCCAAGACTTTCAGAGGTTCCATTTACCCTTTCAGGTTGATACAGAAGACCCCTTGGCACTACTTGGGGAAGAGCAGGTGAGTTATCCCTGGTGGCCTGGCCAATAACTATTCCTTAACCAAAATCTGAAAGACAGATTATTTGCTCACAATCACATTCTTGTTTGTGAGAGTTTCTGTAAGTTTGCTGTCCTGTCCCTTATCTCTCAACACTGAGTATATTTAAGAATATAGATTATTGGCTGTAAAACGATTTGGGAAGTCCAGTATGTGTTTCTTTGTAGTGGTGAATAGGGGGATTCTAGCTCTGTTACCTGCCAGCCAAACTCGCTGGGTTTGCTCACTGGAAAATCGCTCCCCTCATTTCTAAACCCATAGCTTAAAAGACTCTAAAGTTCACAACTGATAAATTGCAAGTGCAGTGACTCAGATTTATTGACAACCAGACACGGTTTTCTGATCTTCCCCCCTGTCTAATAAGACTCACTGGGATGTTTCATTTAGTATATTAAAGATGTTCTGTACACAACAAATTGTTGTTATTGAGGTGCCCAACCAGCAGAGTTAATTTATCCAACACCTCTACTTTCTCAGGAGAAATTTAACATGTCAGCTATGACTCTCACCAACTTTTACGGATGCACCATAGACAGCATTCTTTCTGGTTGTATCACAGCTTGGTATGGCTCCTGCTCTGCTCCAAGACTGCAAGGAACTAAAGTTAACATTTATTTATTAGTCACAAGTAAGGCTTACATTAACACTGCAACAAAGTTACTGTGAAATTCGCCTAGTCGCCACAATCCACTGCCTGTTCGGCTCAATGTACCTGACCAGCACGTCTTTCAGAACATGGGAGGAAACTGTAGCACCTGGAGGAAACCCATGCAGATATGGGGAGAATGTGCAAAATCCACACAGAGAGTGATCCAAACTGGGAATCGAACCCAGGTCCCTGCTGCTTTGAAGCAGCAGTGCTAATCACTGTGCTATCGTGCCGCCCAAAGGGTTGTGAACGAAACCCAGTCCATCACGCAAACAAACCTCCCAACCATTGACTTCTGTCTAATCTTATCATTGCCTCAGAAAAGTAGCCAGCGTAATCAAGGACCTCACGCACCCCGGACATACTCTCTTCCACTCTCTTCCATCAAGAAAAAGGTATAAAAACTCAAGAACAGCTTCTTCCCTGCTGCCATCAGGCTTTTGAATGGACCTACCTTATATTAAGTTGATCTTTCTTTACACCGTAGCTATGACTGTAACACTACATTCTGCAGCCTATCCTTTCCTTCTCAATGAACGGCACAGAGAAGGAATGTCTGTATAGCATGCAAGAAACATTGACCTCAATATGTGACAATAATAAATCAAATCAAAGGATCAAGACTGCGCCAAAAGTAATGAAATTGGAATTGGGGGGAAATGTTTAAACATTTTTCTTGGAATGCACTTTTTCCACGGTCCATTAACAATGTGGTTTTTGGATGGAGCAACCTTGGTGGACTGTATTGCTACAGCATTGCAAATGGACAATGTGGAGCTCAGTTCAAGCAGGTGGTTCATATTTACTGCCAGAACTAAAGTCCATGGAGAATTCTCCAACACTCACTCAAAGCCAACCCTTCTGCAATCAGTCAGTTCATGACGCAACAGTGAGAAGTGGTATGGAATTCTGATCAAAATGCGTCATATAGTTCCTCAGTCTTGTTAAATCCTTGTTGTTAATTGTACGTCGATTGGGTTCATTTATATTCAGCTGGGGGCACTCACTGAAAATTAAGGGTAGATTGAAAGATGATTTTGTTTCTGTTAGAATCTTGGTATCCTGACAGTGCAGAAGGCCATTCAGCCTATCAAGTCTGCACTGACTCTCTGCAGGTTATCTTACCCAGGCCCTATCCTTGTAGCTCCACATATTTACTCCACTAATCCCACTAGCCTACACATCTTTGGATACTAAGGGGCAATTTAGCATGGCCAATCCAACTGACCTGTTCATCTTTGGACACTAAGGGGCAATTTAGCATGACCAATCCAGCTAACCTGTTCATCTTTGGACACTAAGGGGAATTTAGCATGGCCAATCCACCTAATCTACACCCTTTTTGGACACTCAGAGGGGCAATTTAGAATGGCTAAACCACCCAATCTGCCTATCTTTGGACACTAAGGGACAATTTAGCATGGCCAGTTTACCTAACCAGCACATCTTTGGAGACTAACGGACAATTTAGCTTGGCCAATCCACCTAACCTGCACCTCTTTGGACACTAAGAGGCAATTTAGCATGGCCAATCCACCTAACCTGCACCTCTTTGGACACTAAGAGGCAATTTAGCATGGCCAATCCACCTAACCTGCACCTCTTTGGACACTAAGAGGCAATTTAGCATGGCCAATCCACCTAACCTGTTCATCTTTGGACAGTAAGGGGCAATTTAGCATGGCCAATCCACCTAACCTGTTCATCTTTGGACAGTAAGGGGCAATTTAGCATGGCCAATCCACCTACCTGCACATCTTTGGACACTCAGGGGGGCAACTTAGAATGGCTAATCCACCCAATCTGCACATCATCGAGGCAATTTAGAATGGCCAATCCACCGAACCTGTTCAGCTTTGGACACTAAGGGGCAATTTAGCATGGGCAATCCACCCAACCTGCACATTTTTGGACACTAAGGGGCAATTTAGCACAGCTAATCCACCTAATTTACACATCTTTGGGGTGTGGGAGGAAACTGGAGCATCTGGAAGAAACCCATGGAGGTACGGGAGTACGTGCAAATTCCACAGTCACCCAAGGCTGGAATTAAACTCGGGTCTCTGGTGTTTTGAGGTAGCAGCACTGTGCCACCCATTGAGTGGTGTATGGAATGAAATGTGTTTCTCTGTCAATAAAAATGTTCCAATATTCTCTCATTCACCACCTAGCTATCTGAATTTTGACACTTACGAGCATCTACAATTCAATTAGTGTCTAGAATAAAGTTCACTGTGTTCTAATTAATTTCCTAATTCTCCAAACTGGTCTGGGTCCATTGACAAACTGCCACTGAGTTCTGTTTTGAAATTTCCATTTGAACTCCGGTTATTTTTGAACCGAATGTGATGGAATACACAAATTCCTTTATTTTGTTGCACTGTGGAATCACGCAGAAACAAAACAACTCATTATAATGAAACTTGTTCTCACATTGCAATAGCAAAGGCACTTCCAAAAGACTTCTTTGGCTATAAAAGGCAATTTTGTATTCTTGAGGCCAGCAAAGGTGCTACATAATTATTTTCTTTAGTCTCCAACTAATACTTCTTTTATTATGGGAAAAAGATGTTTTGTTGAAGCTTTTTGTCCTGCACTCATCAGGACACTCTTCAAGAATACCCACATAAAGGGAAAAGATTTTTTTACTACACGAGAAGAAAGTACTGATTGATTGGCTAGTAGACTCTGATTGGTAGAGGTATTGTCATGAAAAATGTACCAGGTGACTGATAGTTAACTGCCAAGCATTACCCTGAGGAATGAGTCAGCAAATAGCTGTTACTTTTTTTTTGTTCAGCTGAAACAGGTACAATGTGTGTACATGTTCTTTTTGTCTAGGTCCTGTGCATTAATATATATAGCTTCCGGTACATGCAAATATGCCAAGTTATGAACCTGACTGACAATCTTAAATTGGTAGTTGGCAGTTAACCTGGCAGTATTCTTGCAAAATGTCATGATGGATGCAAGACCAAAAGTTTTGTCATGTCTCCTTTTTTCAGGAATACTGAAGATCTGTATTTCTAAACAAGTAGTTCTGTTATTACTGAAATCAGTAACATTTCCTCATGATGGGGCTAAGCGCAGGACCGGTAGCTAGGTTGGTGTCATGGTTCTTAAAGGTGGCACTGACTCAATAGACTATACTCGTAGGGATCACTCTCTATTGTATTTTCCTAGAGAACTGTGTTTCTAAGTTGTTTGGTCTCACAGAGCAAGAGAAGAATTTATAGTGTTCACTTTTGAGCAGGAAGCAGGCACTGAGTGTCGCTTTTAGCAACTGCTCTGTATCATAGATGAGTGTTCCTTCTCTGTCTTGTAGAGAAATAGAGGAAGAGAATACAGCTGGAGTGGTTTGCCTTTGAAACTTTATGGGGTGGCACAGCTGCTGCCTCACAGCGCCAGGGACCTGTCTTCGATTCCTGACTCGGGTCACTGTCTGTGCAGAGTCTGCACATTCTCCCTGTGTCTCCGTGGGTTTCCTCTGGGTGTTCTGGTTTCCTCCCACAGTCTGAAAGACGTGATGGTTTGGTGCATTGGCCATGCTAAATTCTCCCTCAGTGTACCCGAACAGGCGCTGGAGTGTGGCGACTGGGGGATTCTCACAGTAACTTTATTGCAGCATTAATGTAAGCATGCTTATGACATTAATGAATGAACTAATATATCTCCTCCTCAAAAGAGCTTGTGCTTTTAGCGTCAATAGTATAATAGAGAGCAATCCTGATACATGGTGGCCATTTACCTGATAATGTACTAGGTTATAGCACTAGTACATCGAAATTTAATCAAATTTAGTGCAAGGCATGGGTACAATAAAAAAAGCTTGTTAAAGTGATGAGATAGATTATGGTAAATCCTTCTCCTAGTATGGAACCTTATCTCTCAGGAGTGAAGCTCCATGTTGGGAATGAAATTACATTTGACGCGGGACTTTCTGAGCGTGCTCACCCCAAGATTGGAAACTTTCACCCGAGGTCAATGGACCTTTGCGTGTTCATGTCCCACCTGCTGTGATTCCCTTGGCAGGCGGGATGGGAGAATTCCACCCACGGTCTACGCTAACTCATGAAAACAAAGAAAATATAGGGTTGCTAATGGGCCTTTTGTTGAAGCCAACTTTGGTTGCCCCAGCAGATGCCTGTGGAATTTTCCAGAAGGTTTCTCAAAGGGCTATGTGGAATTCCATGACAGGTATTATTTCTAATCAGATCGTGAAGGAAATATTGGATAAACAGGAATCAGCATCAAAAGAATTAGAATTCCATGTTAAAATTGGCATTGGACACGGGGATAGAAAACTCTATCTGATCAGGAATTAGAGTCATAGGGATTTACAGCATGGAAACAGGCCCTTCGGCCCAAATTGTCTATGCTGCCCTTTTTCTTAAACCCCAAAGCTAATCCCAATTGCCCATATTTGGCCCATAAGCCCTCTACACCCATACAACTGTCTAAATGCTTTTTAAAAGACAAAATTGTAGCTGCGTCTACTATAACTTCTGGCAGCTCATTGCAGACACTCACCACCCTCTGTGGGGAACAATTGCTTCTCTGTATGCTTCTGTATCTCTCCCCTCTCACCTTAAACCTATGCCCTCTAGTTTTAGACCCCCCTACCTTTCGGGAAAGATGTTAACTTTCTAGCTAATCTATACCCCTCATTATTTTATAGATCTCTATAAGATCACCCCTCAGCCTCCTACGCTCCAGACAAAAATGCCCCAGTCAATCCAGCCTCTCCTTGTAACTCAATCCTGGTAGCACCCTAGTAAGTCTTTTCTGCACTCTTTCTAGTTTAATAATATCCTTTCTATAAAAAGGTGACCAGAACTGTACACAGTATTCCAAATGTGGCCAGGGAAAAATTAAAAAGTGAGAGAGAGATGCAAGGTGATTGCTGGGATTCATGTTACCTGTACTATTACACACAAACTGAATAGACATAGCATGGGATCTTTTCATTTTGTAGTTAATACAGTTTGTGTAGGCATTTTAATTTGCAGATTGAAGCATATTTGACATTGATTGGAAATAGCGCCTTTGGGAAACATAGGAGTTTAATCTATGCTGTTAGTACGCTGAGCGACGTAACCAAGTATCAGGATATGTTCCATCGGCGAGCCTACATGTCACCTGAGAGACACAATATGACTCGGCACCTCTCCCTGACCTCTGCAATAAATGTCAGGTTAATTCTGATGTGATCTTTACACGGGAGGTTCAGTGTATCACTTCCAGCAGCCTTGATGATTTGTCCATCAGTCAGACATTGGACAGTTAACCAGTGACAGAACACCTGGGCTCTGGAGTCACATGTAGGCCAGACCGGGTAAGGATGGCAGATTTCCTTCCCTAAAGGACATTAGCGAACCAGATGGGTTTTTTCAGCAATGGTTATCGGTAGATACTTAATATTTTTATTGAATTCAAATTCCATCACCTGCTGTGGCGGGATTCGAACCCGGGTCCGCAGAGTGTTAGCTGAATTTCTGGAATGATAGGTTGGTGATAACACCACTAGGCCATCGCCATTCTGGGAAGAATGCTCCGGTGAAGCGCCTTGGGGCATTTTACCAACTTAACGGTGCACTATAAGCGGAAGATGTTTTCGTGTAAAGGACATGTTTAAATTTCACTACGTTTGCTCCCCCTCCCGCCCACCCCAATCCAAACCTCCAGTCTTACCTGGATCAGATGGCATTGCGTTGTATGTTGAATGACGATAACATTGATGCTGGGGGAGGGGGTGGGGTGGAATGACAATAACATTGATGCTGGGAGCGGCGGCTGGTGTGGGGGGTGCTTCATTACCCTTTGATTTACCAATGCAGACTGAAGGATTTGATCAATGTTCTTCTTATAGCCAACCTGGGCCCCGCAGGCACCTTCAGAAATATGAAAGAACCCCACCAAGAAACTCAATCTGTGCTTTTCTCCTGCACAGTCAGAACGTGTGTGTTAACTTTCTTTTGATATCCTGATGTGTAATACATTTGAAACTTCCGATTGCTGTATCTCTTTAAAAGCCGGAAGCTCGGACGCATGTTTCCCATTAAAAGGGGGCTTTGTTGTTTGGAGGATTCCGTGCTAACCCAGCTGACATCGCCCAAAATGCTCTGAGTCACAGGGACAGGCTCAGTAACAAACCTTGCTTACAATGGAGACTCATAGAATCCCTACTGTGTAGAAGGAGGCCATTCAGCCCATCGAGTCTGCACCGACAACAATCCCACCCAGGCCCTATTCCCATAACTCACATCCATTTTGTTAATTCCCCTGCCATTAGGGTCAATTTACCATGGCCAATCAATCTAACCCGCATATCTTTGGACTGGGAGGAAACCAAAGAACTGTGTACACTTCTGGTCACCCTACTATAGAAAGGATATTATTAAACCAGAAAGAGTGCTACCAGGATTTGATGGTTTAAGTTATAAGAAGAGGCTGGATAGGCTGGGACTTTTTTCTCTGGAGCGTAGGAGGCTGAGGGGTGACCTTATAGAGGTCTATAAAATAATGAGGAGCATAGATCAGCTAGATAGTCAATATCTTTTCCCAAACGTAGGGGAGTCTAAAACTAGAGGGCATAGGTTTAAGGTGAGAAGGGAGAAATACAAAAAGATCCAGAGGGACAATTTTTTCACACAGAGGGTGGTGAGTGTCTGGAACGAGCTGCCAGAGGTGGTAGGAGAGGCAGGTACAATTTTGTCTTTTATAAAGTGTTTGGACAGTTACATGAGTAAGATGGGTATAGAGGGATATGGGCCAAACACAGGCAATTGGGACTAGCTTAGGAGTATAAAAAAGGGCAGAATGGACAAGTTGGACCGAAAGGTCCATGCTGTAAACCTCAATGTCACTGTGACTTTAAGAGCAGGTACCTTTTCCCGCCTATTCTCAAATGCCAGGCCAATTGAGTCCCTCCTGATGTCTCCTCTGATCCAAACAGACTGGGACTATTTCTGATGTGTAGGCTCAGTTCCATTTTGACCACAAGAACTCAAAACCTCCTTTCCATTTTCTGTACTTCCTGTTGAGTCAATCTCCCCATGTCACATACCTGGCGAATCGATATGCTTGACCATGTAGCTTCCAACCTGACTGCTTAGGGGATTGGAAGGAGATGTTTGGGTGACTCTCCCTCGGACTTTCCCTCTGACTCTGTGCAGAAACACTTGGCTTGCATTCTGAGTCAACACTGCTGTTGATCTGGAGCCACATATAGGCCAGACTGGGTAAGGATGGCAGATTTCCTTCTCTTAAGGGACATTATAGGGAGAGTCACCTAAATAGCTTGGGTGGAATTTTCTGACCCTGCCCGACACGGGAAACATAGCTGCTGGGACTCAGACCACTCAAAGGTCCGTTGACCTCGGGTGGGATTTTCTGACCTTGGGGTAAGTGCAGCCAAAAAATCCTGGCCCTTCATTCATTCCCCCAGCAACATGGTCCATGGTCAAGTACAATAATTTGCTGGATATCTTGACCTTGGCAGGTATGTGGTATTGTGGAGATCCACTCAACAGGAGATGGAGAAAATATCCATGAAAAGGAAGGGCTGAGATCCTCATGGCAGAACTGAGAATACACATCAGGAGTAAACGATGGACAACAAATATTGGCCTTACCATCAATAAACACATCCCCTGAAAGAGGAAAATGAACAGTTGGCCACAATTGCCATTTCTACCTCCTCTTTCACCTCTTTCCTTGTCTCGTCACCATTCAATTTTGCTTTGCACCATCACCCCTATTGTTATTTAATCTCTCCTGCCTTGCGATCCATCACAGACTTTCCCTTTCACTCTTTCCTTCCCCCCACTTTGCCCTTCTCCTCCTCTGAAGGGGACCAACTGACACAAGAACAGTTTCTTCCCTGCTGCTGTCAGACTTTTGGATGGACCTACCTCGTGATCTTTCTCTACACCCTAGCTATGACTGTAACACTACATTCTGCACTCTCTCCTTTCCTTCTCTATGAAGGGTATGCTTTGTCCGTGTAGCGCGCAGGAAACAATACTTTTCACTCTATGTTGATGCATAATAAATCAAATCACAGATCAAATCAGATGAACTTGCTCCATAAACGGGGCTGTGGCTCCACATCTGATGGGAGGTCACCAATTGGAGATATTAACCCAGCTTCTCCCTCCGCAGATGCTGTCCGACCAGCTGAGCATTTCCAAAACTTTCTGTTTTCAATTTGTACTCAGTTCCAAATAGGCAAGTGGATTTTTTGTTGCTTACTGTACGGAATGGAAACACAACGTTATATAAGTTTACAGGTTGCCAAGATTAACACCCACATACACAGTTGATGGAAAGGGATGATTCATCTGATGCGTCAAGAGAACAAGACGTTGGAGCCACGAGGGACATGAAGGATATTCAATCAGTTACTGTTCAGGCTCATTGGCTGTAATCAGAATTCAATCAAAGAACAAAGAACAAAGAAAATTACAGCACAGGTACAGGCCCTTTGGCCCTCCAAGCCTGTACTGACAATGCTGCCCGACTGAACTAAAACCCCCAACCCTTCTGGGGAACATCAGAGTTGATCAAAGTTGAGGAGGAACTTCTTCACTCAAAGGGTGGTGAATCTCTGGAATTCTCTGCCCGTTGAAGTGGTGGAGGCTACCTCGCTAAATATACATAAGACACGGGTAGATAGGTTTCTGATAGACAAGAGAATTAAGGGTTATGGGGAGAAAGCAGGAAAGTGGAACTGATCCACTTCAGATCAGCCATGATCTTATTGAATGGCGGGGCAGGCTCGAAGGGCTAGATGGCCTAGTCCTGCTCCTATTTCTTATGTTCTTATTAACATATCCCTCTGTTCCCATCCTATTCATGTACTTGTCAGGACGCTCCTTAAAAGTCACTGCCGTATCCGCTTCCACGACCTCCGCAGGCAACGAGTTCCAGACACCCACTGTGTAAAAAATCTGCCTCGTATAGCAGATATCACATGAGTAACAGCTAGACAAAGGCTTGGTTACATCATAACTGCTGTAATTCCAATTGAAGAGCAGGGTTGCATTTAGTTACCTAAGAACATAAGGAATAGATGGAGGAGTAGGCCATTCGGCCCCTTGAGCTGAGTCTGCCATTTAAGAAGATTATGGCTGGTCTGATCGTGGCTTCAGCTCCACTTTCCTGTTTCCCCCACCACGCCCATTATCCTCCATCCATGATTTTTAGATCAAAAATCTGTTAAACTCAGTCTTGAATATACTGAATGATCCGGCCACCACTGCTCCATGGGCTAGAGATTCCAGAGAGGAAATGGAGCCCCATTTTCGATAGGTGTCCTGTTCTGAAATGGTGCCCCCTTCTTCTATATTCCCCCACAAGGGGAAACTTCCTCCCAACATGTACATCGACAAGCCCACTCTGTTTGAGCCTCTCGGTTGTGTAATGACTTCCATCAGGCCACTGAGGTTGGTCAATTAGAGTATGAACTCCCTGATTAAGGATCCAGTTGATGGGCCAATCAGGGAGTCTTTGCCTTGTACTGGGAGTGTCAGTTCCTCTGGCACCCCCCTGGGGTAGACTGCTGACTGCTAGCACTCTGTGCACTGCTGTTAGAGTTTGTAACTAAAGGGATCATGGTTAAGGGACTTCTGCTTCTGAAGACTTATTACAGGTTGCAGTTTAGTAAAGGAGACACGAGCTCTGCTTCTTCACAAACTAATTCTTTGATTCAACTCCATGTACAATTCTCCCCAGTGCCACCGGTACCCCCTTTATATATCAAAGACTTCCAATGAATAATTGACATCAAATTAGGACTTGATTGGAAGGCCGGTTAACCCATTCCCAACACCCTCATATGTGTTGATAAGATCATACAAATTACCTGATGAAGAATCTCAGACATGCATGTTAAAGACCACCACGGATATAACTTCACGGCACATGACAGCGCAGAGTCGCTGAGCAGAGACTGATAGCCAAGTTCCGCACACGTGAGGACGGCTTCAACCGGGATCTTGGGTTCATGTCACACTATCTGTAACCCCCACGACTTGCCTGGGCTTGCAACATCTCACTTACTGTCCTGTCTGGAGACAATACACATCTCTTTAACCTATACTTAATGCTCTCTCCACTCACATTGTCTGCACCTTTAAGAACTGATTAGCTGTAAAGACTCACATTCTAATCATTATTCTGTAAATTGAGTTTGTGTCTTTATATGCCCTGTTTGTGAACAGAACTCCCCACTCCCTGATGAAGGAGCAGCGCTCTGAAAACTAGTGGCGTTTGCTACCAAATAAACCTGTTGGGCTTTAACCTGGAGTTGTGAGACTTCTTACTGTGTATCTCATAGTGGCCAGGATCGTTCTAAAGCATTCTGAAATGAAAATCTTTATTTAAATTACATATAAGTTAAGTTCACATTTATATGGCAGCTTCTTGTGTTAGATTGCCTCAAATTGCTTTAAATAATGAGTGGGCTTGTGGTACATTGACGTTACAATGGAGGCAAATGTCACAAGTGGATGAATTTCTGGGGTCCTTGAGGATAGTAGGCCAAGCTGCTGCCTGCTCTTCATTCAGCATGACGTGAAATGTTTAACCTCCTTTGGAAATATTGGAATAAATAGACAGCACCTTGATGTCACCTCGCAATAGCCAACTGGCACTTCTGACAATACCGCACTCCTTCAGCGCTGTGCTGGAGGCAGAGCCTCAACATTCTTCAATTACTTAAAAATTAATTAACCGGTCAACTTCAATAATAATAAAAGGATGTTGAGGGGTGACCTGATAGCGGTTTTGAAGATGATGAGGGGCATGGACAGAGTGGATAGTCAGATGCTCTTTCCTAGTGTAGAGAAGTCAAGGGGACATAGGTTTAAGGTGTGTGGGGAAAAGTTTAGAGGAGATGTACGACACAGAGGGTGGTAAATGTCTGGGACGTGCAGCCCAGGGAGATGGTGGGCGCAGGTATGATAGCGCTATTTCAGGGACAGCTAAACGAACACATGAATAGGATGTGAATGGATGGATACGGACTCTGTAAGTGCATACGGTTTTAGTTTAGGCAGCCATCATGAGCAGCGCAGGCTTGGAGGGCCGAAGGGCCTGTTCCTATGCTGTACTGTTCTTTGATGTTTGCTTGGATCAGTGGACACAGGTGAAATCTGCAACACTTTTGAAGTAATGGTAGCATCCCACTCCTGATTTGGGGCAGCACGATGGCACAGTGGTTAGCACTGCTGCCTCACAGCGCCAGGGTCCCAGGTTCAATTCCAGCCTTGGGTCACTGTCTGTGTGGAATTTGCACTTTGTCTCTGTGTCTGCGTGGGTTTCCTCCGGCTGCTCCGGTTCCCTCCCACAGTCCAAAGATGTGTGGGTTAGGTCATTGGCTAAATTGACCCTAGCGTCAGGGCGATTAGCAGGATGAGTGCTTGGGGTTGCGGGAATAGGGCCCGGGTGGGATTGTGGTCAGTGTGGACTCGATGGGCCAAATGGCCTCCTGCACTGAAGGGATTCTGTGATCATTAGTGTGAGTCTACACTCTCATCCTGCCACTTCTGGGTACCAATTTCACTATCAGTTAGCTCACTCGGAATACAGCACACCTCCATTTGTGGCCTGGGTTCACTGATGGTGCTGATTGATATACAAGAGCAGAGATGGCACAGAGCAGCTGGCAGGTGCAAGCAAGTCTGGGCACTGTCTGGCTGTGTGGGTTAACTCCCTGGTGCTGCTTTGTGCCTGGATCCAGTTCCTTCTTTCATCTTGCTCCCTGACATTTCTTATGATGTGTCCCAGCCTCGCTGCAGCCTCTCTCCATCTCTCCCCAGCTGTCTGATCTCTGTCCAAACCTTTTCCTACCCGGTTATTAGCGAAGCATCCCAAATGTGCCCGTTTCTTCCATGGGTCTCTTTAATTTGCCACTCGCACAATGGTTAGTTTGATGATTAAAAGATTCCCCAAGGTACAAATAATTCTGATTTAGGGTCTTACCTCTGGAGAAAACAGGTGATCCGTATTGTAGAGATTTCTTTTTTAATTAATTCTAGCAAGATGATACTTCTATATCACCTGGCACGGGAGGCTGAGAGGATAGAATGGGCTATAAATTCAAATCAGTTCTGTTTGTGGTGGCTAATGGACCACGCTGACATGACGATTAACTATCCTCAGGGAAAGGCTGTGCAAAACATATACGATGTGGATACTGATAGCCAAGTTCCACACACACGAGGACGGTCTCAACAGGGATCTTGGGTTCATGTCACACTATCTGTAACCCCTGTGACTTGCCTGGGTTTGCAAAACCTCACTTACTGTACTGTCTGGAGACAATACACATCTCTTTAACCTGTGATCAGTGCTCCTTCCACACACATTGTCAGCCACTTTAGGACTTGAACAGCAGGTTAGGTGTAAGGATTCGCATTCTAGTCAGTAATCTCTAAACTGTCTGTGCTTTATACGCTCTGTCCGAGGCCAGAACTCTCCATTCACCTGACGAAGAGGGAAACCTCGAAAGCTTGTGCGTTTACTATCAAATAAATCGGTTGGACTAAAACCTGGTGTTGTCAGACTTTTTACTGTACAAAACATATATGGCAGAGAGAGTGGGTGGAAGGAAGAGATAGAATATGGTGTATCAGTTTACGTCAACAGTTACGCCACAGAATGTGGACGTAAGTAAATTATGCATCAAAGTTTTGGGATTAGCATTTTACCCACATTTTCCTGGCTCGGGAATCAATTAGATAAAGCCATGTAATCACAACCATGTGAGTCCAGATTCTTTCAAGTTCGCAGTTTAACTTCTTGAGAAAAATCCAACCTTTTATTTAGCTCCCAGGAAGCAAGACTCTTATTTTTAAGCAGTGACAATGTAAAGACAGGGGTTAAGGAGATCATGATGCTGAACAATTTTCCTCCCTAATGTCGCGAAAATGTTGAACATCTCGCAGGCAGCTTAGGGACAAGAGTTGGATGGATGTTCAGCCCCTTCAAACCCATTCTACCGTTCAGTTAGCTCTTGGCTGACCCAGATCTCAGTTTCAGTGATTCACCTTTGATCTGTATCCCTCCTTATTCTGACCAGCACAAATCCATTGTATTCAGGGTTGAAGGTTTCACGTGATTCAGCGTCACAATGCTTTGGGTAGGAGTCTAACCCGTGCTATTCTGCATTATTAGAAACCTGGGATTTCAGTGAAGTGGATAAAGTTGAGAATTTCTTGCCTTTGTTGACTTGTACTGTTGTTGAGGATGAATCCAAATAATGCACAGTGTGTTCTCAAGTCTTTTTGTAAGCTTTTATTGCTGGCTAGCAAGGAGAACGGGCATACAATGGCTGGAATTTTACCACCTCGCCCATCTCGGAATCGGGGCAGACAAGGCTCGTGGAACAGCCTTGTCCTCAGGCGGAATTTTACGAGCTTCGCCTGAGTGAGGACGTAAAATTCCAACCAGTGACTTTCACTATGGTGTTCTGTCGATTCATACAAATACTTAGTAGTTATAGTTAATTCCAGCAAATGAGAAACAAGCAGCTTTCTAATCCTTCATTTGCATACATAGTCTCCCAATCATAGCTTAGCTTTTTGCCCTTTCTTATTCAATAGAAAACTGTCTTATTCATTAGCGTAATATGTCAACATATCTTTTTTTGGTATTTATCATGGTAACTTGTCTTTCTTTCATCCTGTGTCCTAGCCTAGAATGCAGTTTTTTTGAAACTGGCACAAGGTTAGATTAGTTTCTTACCCTGAGTACTGAAGTGCTGGCCTCACAGAAGGCCTTGTTTGCTAATAAACATTTTTCATTACTTGACAGAGTTGTCATAACTTACTTTTCATAATTGTAATTTAATTTTTCTCTCCCAGCACCTGCAGTTTATAAACTGCTTTTAACTATAGTTTCACAAGTTCCAGCAATCCCATAGTGTTTTATCTGAAGTGAGCACCTTTAATCTTGCAGAACAAAGTCAATTAAATATTTGGACACAGCTGGAATTGCAGCTTAATTTCCACACTGTGAAAACTTCAGTGTGAATGCTTACCGTGTTGTGGAATAAACGTATGAATGTGGGTATGTCTCTACATGCACCGGTGAAGGGGAGTGATGAACTGGATTCTCCAACCTCACCAGCAGTTGGGATTCTCCAGTCCCGCTGCAATGAATGAAGATTTGGCTGAATGTCAAATTCTCCGTTCTCGCTGACAGCAGTAGCGGGATGTGAAGGACCGATCTATTGTGTGTTCAAGCTTTAATTTCACTCTTGTTTTAAGCAGCAGAACGGTTCTGAGCTTACAACAACTTATAACTGAGCTATGCTTAATAATTGAATAGGTTCTACCCAATCTCTGACGGTTGATTACTGGAAGAGCTGTAAGGCAGAACGTTAGGTGGTCATGGAAGTGTCTGACGAATTGTGAGTAGTGTTCCACTCGGAGTCAGTTGCCTTCCCCAAGGTAGAGTAGGTGATTGAAAGCAGCCGCATGTTACACTGTCATCCATTCAATACTCCAATGCTTAGCCATGCATGATGCTTCTCGGCTGCACTGGGGTGACTGAATGGAGATGCGAGTCTGTCAAGCCTGTTAGTTGTAAGCTGCACCCGGAATGTGTGCCCCGTTGGAGTGTGGTCATGAGCGGAAGATTGTACGTTGATGTGAGAGCTCACTCATTTTACATCTGATCGTTACTGGTGTTGGGTGTCCTGGAGTAACAGACAGAACCACGAGGGAGAAAATGCTGGAAAATCTCAGCTGGAAAATCTGAAAAGAGCTGACGTTTCGAGTCCAGATGACCCTGGAAATGCCAGCTCTTTTCTCTCCTTATAGATGCTGCCAGACCTGCTGAGATTTTCCAGCATTTTCCCTTTTGGTTTCAGATTCCAGCATCCGCAGTAATTTGCTTTTATTCATTGAATTAGAGCACACAGTGCTTTCCTCCATAAGAACGTAAACACGCTCTTGCTGTTCACTCGAGTGTTGGGGAATATGAATCCTTATTCCCCCAGCAACATAAATATCACTGCTGTCACTCAAATACAGACAGACAATGGACAAATCTGCAGCAAAATCATTTAAAAAAACCTAACAAATAAAGTGCATCAGTAGCGTGAGATGCTGAGAATGAGGCACATACTGACGGTCAAACAATGTGGATTAGGATTTGATGTTAAATTCATCAACTCCGCGTTCAGTTGGCAAGTTGAATCTGAGAGAGTTTTGTACTTTCCACTAAAGTAATTTTTAAAAATTTGATTTGATTTATTATTGTCACGTGTATTGGGATACAGCGAAAAGTATTGGTCGAGATTCTCCAGCTGTGTGTTCCCCACTGGCTAGAGGTAGCACGTTGTTCGCAAGTGGCGGGATCCTCTGGCTCCGTCTCTGTCAGTGGGAATTCCCATGCCGGCTGGAAACCTATGGGCGGGAGGCGCACTCCTGGCAGATCCGGAGAACCCCACCATTGTTACTCGCGCGCTATACAGACAAAGCCTACTGTTCATAGAGAAGGAAACGAGAGAATGTAGTGTTATACCCACAGCTAGGGCGAACTTAATATAAGGTAGGTCCATTCAAAAGTATACGTAAGTTCAAAAATGTACGTACGTCAGCTGATTGTCATAATTCAGCCTCAGAGACACTCACTTTTGTCATCATTTTTCTTTGTTTCTCTTCATGTGGAGACTAGTGAGGGGCGACCTGATCGAGGTTTACAAGATGATGAGTGGCATGGACAGAGTGGATAATCAGATGCTCTTTCTTAGAGTCGAAAAGTCAGGTGAAATAGTTCAGAGGAGATGCGCGAGGCAAGTTTTTTTATACAGAGGGTGGTGAATGTCTGGAACGCGCTTCCTGGGGAGGTGGAGCAGGTATGATAGCGACATTTAAGGGGCAACTAGATGGTTACATGAATAGGATGGGAATGGAAGGATATGGACTCAGTTTTACGGTTTTAGTTTAGGCAGGCATCGTGATCGGTGCAGAAGGGCAGAAGGGCCTGTTTCTGTGTTGTATTGTTCTTTGAGATATTGATGTATAGACAGAGGATCCTTCTAACCAGGTACTACTTGGAACTGAGCGGAGACGAACAATAACGTGAGTATGCTCCAACGCTGCCCAAACTTCAATAGAATTTTCGAAATCGGGTAAACTCACATTAGTATTTTTGGGTATATATTTTAGACAACATAAAGGATATTTTTATGAGACAACAGCATCGTCACTGCTTACGGGTTGATATATAGATTCAATTAGATCTGAAAAATGTCAAATGTTTCACTAAGCAATTACATTGCTGACCCCCACACCTCTGAAGCAAAATTACATTTTATTGCTTGTTTCTGCTTAGGGCGAAAAGATTAAAGACGGTCAGAGCTGTTTTATTAAAGCGATGTCTGCCCAGGCATTGTAACGAGCTGTTACGGTCCATAATTACACCCAAGAGAATAAATTCTGTCAACGACGCAGAGCGAGACACAGTGAGCAAAGCTGGGTTCCAGATGGACGGTTGAAGTCAGATAAAAGATGGTCTAACCCACAGATACCAACTGGGAGGGACATCCACAGCTGGGATCAGATATCCCGGTCTTCCAGCGGGCGGCCCCTGGAAGTTGACACCTGTCTGGGACCCAGGCTGAGTGGCAATTATGGGATTACCCCGCAGGAGGTTACACCACAGGCGTGGTCCAAGGCTGCAACTTCAGTGGAAATCAATTACTTCGAATAAGAGGGTGAAAAATTACAAAAGCATGTTGCAAATCACGGAAAAGTGCATCTCCTGTTCCATTCCAATTAAAGGCTGCCTTCCCACTTCATGTCGCAAAGCTAGTCGGGGCAGTATGGTGGTGGCACAGTGGTAAACATTGTTGTCTCACAGACTCAGGGACCCAGGTTCAATTCCCGGCTTGGATCAACATCTGTGTGGAGTCTGCACATTCTCCCCGTGTCTGCATGGGTGGTGCTCCAGTTTCCTCCCACATTCTGAAAGACGTGCTGCATTGACCCAAACTGCATTGCGAGAGTGTGGCGGCAAGGGGAATTTCACAGAACTTCATCGCAGTGTTAATGTAAGTCTTATTTGTTAGTCACAAATAACTAGACTACTCTACTTAATTGAGTGACTGAAATGCCAGCGAAAGGGAATCCTTTGCCTCATTTCTGAGGGCAGTAATTTAGAAGGGGGAAGTCCCTCGATAGGCCGTGCGCTCCTACAATCCTTTGTGATCTCTGCACTCCTCCACAATAGCCTGACAGTCAGGGTGGGCTCTCAGTGCTGGCTGTGCTTTCATACACAACTCACCCCCTGGGAGAAAGCAACTTTGTGTCTCACCAGCAGTTATCCTCAGGTAGGTTCCAGAAAGAAGAGCCAATCGCTCGGTCTGCTGAGTGATCTGCAGCAAGGTTTCGTTAGCAAGATAAATTAAAATAAAACACATCTTCATTCACCAGTCACTGAGCAACCATAGAATCATTACAGTACAGTAGGAGGCCATTCAGCCCATCAAATCTGTATCAACTGTTCAATGGATCATTCCACCAATTAGCAGCTGTACCCTCTGCTGCCTGAGTCCTTCCGGAACACTCTATCTAAATCTCTCTGCCTATCCTCTCTTTTTAGATGCTTCTTAACCCATTTGACCAAGCTTTTGGGTGCATGTCCTAATATCTCCTTATAGGGCGTCACTGTTAGGTTTGACAATCTTTCTTCAAAGCAGCTTTGGATACATTACTAACAGCACTGAATCAGGGTGGCACAGTGGTTAGCACTGCTGCCTCTCAGCGCCAGGGACCTGGGTTCGATTCCCGGCTTCGGATGACGTGGAGTTTGCACATTCTCCCCGTGTCTGTGTGGGTTTCCTCCAGATGCTCCGGTTCCCTCCCACAGTTCGGAAGATTTGCTGGTTAGGTGGATTGACCATGCAGAATTGCCCCTTAATGTCGGGGGGGGGGACTAGCTAGGGTAACTGCATTGGATTATGGGGGTTGGGCCGGGGTGGGATTGTGGTCGGTGCAGACTCGATGGGCTGAATGGCCTCTTTCTGCACTGTGGGGATTCTAATTATGTATATTTAATATATAATTAGTACATTTCCCACAGCAATTATCCTTCAAAGAGTACTCCATAAATTGTAAAACATTTTGGGATGCTTGTAAAAAGAGTTAGATAAATGCAAGGCTTTCCTTTTAGAAGTGGAAGGTGTTGTTTGAACAGCAGCCTGATGCAAAGCAGGAGAGATTTGTATGGCATGGTTAAGGTTCTTGTTGCATCTCCAGATGAAAACACTCTCACTTTGAATGAAAAGACAGGACCATTGTTTGCCACAGTATTTTTGGCTTAGCATCAACAGCTCATTGGGCAATAGGTGAGGGGTTTTCCCTCAGTCTCGTGGTTCTCTGTTATAATCCAACAGTACTGCAGGCCTACATTTTTATTGAGCTGTTGGGAGGCCTCGAGATCCAGGTGAAAGCAAGGATCGGAAATCTGTCCCTTTTATCATTAGGAATTGTTGGTCACTGGACGCGTGGAGTAAAGGCAGGAGGAACAGGAATTAAAGGAGAGAGCTTCACAGAGTTCCCAAGTCTTCATTTAAGTTGCATTTTCCCCCATTGTCCCAGAGAAAGAAGCAGGAGACTCCATCCCCTCATGAAGGGACAGCAGGCAGTGGGAGCTCATACCTGTCATGGTGTGCTTAGTTCCATGGATGGTACAGTGAAACACTGGTTAGCACCGCTGCCTCACAGCTCCAAGGACCTGGGCTCGATTCCTGGCTTGGGCCACTGTGTGGAGTCTGTGCATTCTCCCGGTGCTGCGGTTTTCCTCCCACAGTCTGAAAGACGTGATGGTTAGAGTGCATTGGCCGTGCTAAATTCTCCCTCAGTGTACTTGCACAGGAGTGCGGCGACTAGGGAATTTTCACAGAAACCTCATTGTGGTGTTAATGTGAGGCTACTTGTGACACTAATAGATAAATAATCTCTGATGGACACACAGTAATGATTCCCGCTGTCTCAAACATTCTCCCGTGTTCAGGATGGTGTGAAAACTGGAGGGTTTTGCCTTGCTGTTGCAGAGTCTCTGTCAGGTGGGATTCACTCACCATTGGATGTAAATTCATACACCTCGCGATTCACTCCCCGCCAGCTGGCTTCGCACAGATAGGGCACCAGGGTGCCCTGATCTCTGCACTTTTGGAATGGATCCCCCTCTCTACGAAAACCAAAATGGTTTTTGAACCCAGGTCCCTGGCGCTGTGAGGCAGCAGCGCTAACCACTGTGCCACTGTGCCATGAAGCTTTTTTTCCTAAGCTGAAGCATTGTTGTTGAGTTTATTTCTTAGTGTCACAAGTAAGCTTACATTAACACTGCAATGAAGTTACTGTGGAAGTCCCCTAGTTGCCATACTCAGGCGCCTGTTTGGGTACGCCGAGGGAGAATTTAGCACAGCCAATGCACCTAACCAACACGTCTTTTGGACTGTGGGAGGGAACTGGAGGAAACCCACGTAGACACGGGGAGAATGTGCAAACTCCACACAGACAGTGACCCAAGCCGGGAATCGAACCTGGGTCCCTGGCGCTGTGAGGTGGCAGTGCTAACCACTGTGCCACCGTGCCGTGAAACTTTTTTTCCCTAAACTGAAGCAGCTTCAGATGGAAAGGTAAGCTGATTTATTCATGTCACAAGTAGGCCAATCCGGAAATCGAACCCGGGTCCTTGGTGCTATGGGGCAGTAGAACATAGAACGTAGAACATAGAACCCTACAGTGCAGAAACAGGCCCTTCGGCCCATCGAGTCTGCACCAACCACAATCCCACCCAGGCCCTATCCCCATATCCCTACACATTTACCCCCTAATCCCTCTAACCTCCACATCCCTGGACACTAAGGGGCAATTTTAGCACAGCCAATCCACCTAACCCACACATCTTTGGACTGTGGGAGGAAACCGGAGCACCCGGAGGAAACCCACGCAGACACGAGGAGAATGTGCAAACTCCACACAGGCGCTGACCCGAGCCGGGAATCGAACCCAGGTCCCTGGCGTTGTGAGGCAGCAGTGCAAGCCACTGTGCCACCGTGCCACCCCACATGTAGAGGCATTTGGCATTTTAATCCTTCCAGGAATGACTCGGTTGTGACATCTGCAATGGAGTGGAGGTTTTTTTTTCACTGATTTGAAAATTATACAGTGCACAATTCAGCAACATGCACAATTCATTTACTTAATTGGACGTGAAAGATAACTTCAGAAAGCCTCTCCCTAACCCAGCATTAAGAAAAGTCAGCAGGGGGTGCGGAGGGGGGACAGAAAATATCATTGCTGGAGCTTCTCATTTGGTGTAGAAGTTGAAGGGGTGGATCAGGAACCTTCTCCACATGTTTAACCACTGAATTGCGACAGTGCGCACCATTCAACTGGCAGCAAAAGCAGCCACAAATAAAGTTGTCCTTTACATGGGAAAAATTTCTGCCTTATTTGTCCGGGAGAGCTGCGCTGATTTGTTAACCTCAGACAATTTTAAATATAGGGTGCGCTTGCTTGCCTTATCTTGGAAGAATGTGCTTTGGGTTTTTGGCGATTTAAAAATGTGATGCACGCAGAGTCTCTTCATAACATTTGCTTGAAATGGAATTTAGAATGAACTGGGTGCCCCAGTTTACCTCCATCCATTCCCGGAACATTGCACATGATGTGGAGATGCTGGTGTTGGACTGGGGTGGGCACAGTAAGAAGTCTCACAACACCAGGTTAAAGTGCAAGAGGCTTATTTGGAATCACGAACTTTGGGAGCGCTGCTCCTTCATCACACTCACCTAATGAAGGGGTAGCACTCCGAAAGCTCGTATTGCAGTAAACCTGTTGCACTTTAACCTGGTGTTATGAACCTTCTTCCTTAGCCTTGCATTCATAACACACCACCGAACTATCAGAGAGGGGTGAATGAACACCACATAATTCAATTGGCAATTTGTTTTTTCATGGAGAGGAGGCCATTCGAGTCTGCACAGACCCTTCGAAAGAGCACGCCATCCAGGCTGAATCCCCTGCCCTAACCCCGTGACCCTCTGCATTGATCATGGCCAATCCACCTAACCTGCACACCTTGGGAGGAAACGGGAGTGCCCAGAGGAAGCCCACAAGACACGGAGGGGAGAACTTTCACACTCCATCAGCAGGGTTTTCTGGCCTCGATCGTCCTGAAATCGTAAAATCCCACCCGTGGTCAGCAGACCTTCCCGTGGTCCATCCCTCGCTCGCTCCGATTGCTGTGGCGGGCAGGGCGGAAGCATTTACTGCCCAGCTTTACAGTACTCTGTGATGGCATTTCTGCACCAACCACCTAGATTACAAGTTATAAGACAGACGGTGACTTAAAGAGCCCAATGGCGGTGGTAGCACGCCAACAACAACTGAGTATAATGTTAGCAAGTGTGAGGTTATCCACTTTGGCAGGAATAATAGCAGGAGGGATTACTATTTAAAGGGCAAAAAACTGCAGCATGCTACGGTGCAGAGGGACCTGGGGGTCCTTGCGCATGAGTCGCAAAAACCCAGTCTGCAGGTGCAGCAGGAGATCAAGAAGGTGAATGGGATGCTGGCCTTTATAGCGAGGGGGATAGAATATAAAAGCAGGGAGGTCTTGCTGCAACTGTACAGGGCACTGGTGAGGCCGCAGCTGGAGTACTGTGTGCAGTTTTGGTCGCCGCACTTGCGGAAGAATATTTTGGCCTTGGAGGGAGTGCAGGGAAGGTTCACTAGGCTGATACCGGAGATGAGGGGGTTGGACTATGAAGAGAGACTAAATAGACTGGGTCTGTACTCGTTAGAGTTTAGAAGGATGAGGGGGGATCTTATAGAGATGTATAAGATAATGAAGGGGATGGATAGGGTAGAGGTAGAGAGATTCTTCCCGCTCAGAAAGGACAGTAGGACTAGAGGGCACAGCCTCAAGATAAGGGGGAGGGCAGTTTAGAACGGAGTTGAGGAGGAACTTCTTCACTCAAAGGGTGGTGAATCTCTGGAATTCTCTGCCCGTTGAAGTGGTGGAGGCTGCCTCGCTAAATATATTTAAGTCACGGGTAGATAGGTTTCTGATAGACAAGGGAATTAAGGGTTATGGGGAGAAAGCGGGAAAGTGGAACTGATCCACTTCAGATCAGCCATGATCTTATTGAATGGCGGGGCAGGCTCGAAGGGCTAGATGGCCTACTCCTGCTCCTACTTCTTATATTCTTATGATATTTATGTAGCATCTTTAACTTATTGAAATCCCTCAAAACACTTCACAGGGGCATGGGATGTAACCGAATGGTATTATGGTGAGCAGGTTGGAAAGCCATAACTTTATCACAGTGGCTTCCCTTTATTCCAAGCTCAGATATTCTATCAAAGGGTGGAATGCTGGCACAGTGGTTAGCACTGCTGCCTTATAGCGCAAGGGACCTAGGTTCAATCCCAGCTTGGGTCACTGTCTGTGTGGAGCCTGCATGTTTTCCCTGTATCCGTGTGGGTTTCCTCCGGGTGCTCCAGTTTCCTCTCACAGTCTGAAAGGTGTGCAAGTTAGGTGGATTGGCCATGCTAAATTGCCCCTTAGTGTCCCAAGATGCGCTGGTTAGATGGATTGGCCATGCTAAATTGCCCTTTAGTATCCAAAGATGTGTAGGTTAGATGGATTGGCCATGCTAAATTGCCCCTTAGTGTCCCAAGATGCGCTGGTTAGATGGATTGGCCATGCTAAATTGCCCTTTAGTATCCAAAGATGCGTAGGTTGGGTGGATTGGCCATGCTAAATTGCCCCTTATTGTCCCAAGATGTGTAGGTTGGGGGATTAGTGGAGCAAATGCATGGGGTTACAGGGATCGGGTCTAGGTGGGATGTTCCGTCAGGGAGTTGGTGCAGACTCAATGGGCTGAATGGCCTCTTCCTGCTCTGTAGGGTTTCTGTGATCCTTTCTCTGTTTTAATTCCCTTTTGCAGAGGACAGTCGAGTTGGAGAATGGGGTCCATAGCAATATCTGATAATAATTATGCCGAGGAGTTTGATCTTAAACATCAGCGACCTTTCATGGAAAGGTGATATCCACTGACTTTAAAGTATGGAAGTGGATAATGATTGGGGTGGAGCTAACATTATTAACAGAATGTTCTGTTGGAACCAGCAGCCCCTTGAACGCGCGATGGGAGAGTTTAATGCACGGTTTTAAGATTGAAACCTCGTTAACATTATAGGTTTAATAATTTATATGAATTGTAAAAAACTTGCTGTCTTGCGTAAATTGCTTTAAGAAGTTAGCCTATTGTCAAAGTTATCCGCATGCCTGTGTAGAAGGGGAATATTTAGGAGGATTGGATTCTGTGGCAGTAATTACAGAGGCAAATAATGCAAAATCCTACTGACTGCAAATTACAAGCAGCAGCTGAATGTCAAAAAGTAGAACTCTTCCTTTGTGAGATTATGTAACACAATAGCAAAAACATCCGCTCAGAGGGTGAGTGAATGGAACCATTTAGTCAGGGCTGGCAGTGAGTACTGTATGCTAAAGGGCTGTTGCATTAACAGCTCACTGAGGTGTATAACTCAATGCCTCCTCATTGCCACATTTCTAATGGATCCTGACTTGTAACTATTGTAGAAATGGTCGAGAGCTTCAGGTCTTTAGGTGTCCAGATCACCAAGAACCTGTCCCGGTCCCTCCCTGCCATTCCAATGCTCCAGTTAAGAAAGCCCACAAACACCTCTACATCTCAGAATACTAAGGAAATTTGGCATGTCCGCTATGCCTCTCACCAAGTTTTACAGATGCGCCATAGCATTCTTTCTGGTTGTATCGCAGCTTGGTGTGATTTCTCCTCTGCCCAAGACCGCAAGAAACTACAAAGGGTCGTGAACGAAGCCCAGCCCATCAGTCAAACCAGCCTCCCATCCATTGACTCTGTCAACACTTTCCGCTGCCTCAGAAAAGCAGCCAGCATAATTAAGGACCCCGTGCACCCCGGACATAATCTCTTCCATCCTTTTCTGTCGGGAAAAAGATACAAGAGCTTGAGGTCATGTACCAACCAACTCAAGAACAGCTTTTCCCTTGCTGCCATCAAGCTTTGGAATGGACCTGTCTCTCACATTAAATTGATCTTTCTCTGCACCCGAGCTATGACTGTAACACCACATTCTGCACTCTTTCCTTTCCTTCTCAATGAATGGTATGCTTTGTCTGTATAGCGCAGAAGAAATAATACTTTTCACTGTATCCCAATACACGTGACAATAATAAGTCAAATCTATGTACTCTATGAATGGTATGTTTTGTCTGTATGGCTGGCAAGAAACAATACTTTTCACTGTATACTAATAGACATGACAATAATAAATCAAATCAAATCAAAATTTCCTCAGCCAATGACTGCACACTACATGGCTGGTGACTCACCTCCTCTGTGACCTGTTTGCTAATTTTCTTGATAGTGGCTAGGGTAAACATTCTAGCATGTCCCGAACTGTGATACAATAACAACACACAAATAAATTGAGGTACCGCAGTTGGTTGCAACTATTTATTAGCTATTAGCAGCCTAAATATTACAGTCATAAGATCAGGTCAGTGGCTGGGAATTCGGCAACAAAAAACTCACCTTCTGACTGCCCCAAGTCTGTCCGCAATCTACCAGATACAAGTCAGGAGTGTGGGGGACAAGTGTGCCTGGGTGGGTGCAGCTCCAACTAGACTCAGGAAGTGCCAAGCAGTTTGCCTGATTCTCAGCAATCAACTTAGACATTCGCTCCCTCCACCCAGCATACAATCAATATGTATTTAGGTTCAAAGCACCTATATCGTTGGATGTACTGTACCAACTTTATACTGGCTGTACTGCCATCCACCAAACAGGGCGGCACAGTGGCACAGTGGTTAGCACTGCTGCTTCACAGTGCCAGGGGCCTGGGTTCAATCCCAGCTTGGGTCACTGTCTGTGTGGAGTTTGCACATTCTCCCTGTGTCAGTTTGGGTTTCCTCCGGGTGCTCTGGTTCCCTCCCACAGTCCAAAGATGTGCGGGTTAGGTGGATTGGCCATGCTAAATTGCCCCTCAGTGTCAGGGGGGCTAGAAGGGTAAATGCATGGGGTTATAGAGATAGGGCCTGGGTGGGATTGAGCCCAAATACCCTCCTTCTGCACTGTGGAATTCTATGTTTCTGGAATTACATCTCCCTTTAGCCTCATAAGTTCAAAACAAAAAAAAAGCAAGCTCAAACTTTGGAATTGTCAATTTGATGTGGGGAGCTTGCTGGGGCAACACCAGAGGAAATTAAATTCTGATGAGTTAAAAAGATCTTTATCCAGAGTTACTCAGCAGGAATATGCCTGGTATGGAGAGCATCAGCCATGAGGAGAGGTTGGAAAAACTTGGTTTGTTCTCACTGGAGCGATGGAGGTTGAGGGAGACCTGATTGATTACGAGAGGGATAGACAGAGTGGATAGTCAGAAGCTTTTTCCCAGTGTGGAAGAGTCAATTACTAGGGGGGCACAGGTTTAAGGTGCGGGGGACAAGGTTTAAAGGAGGTGTACGAGGCAGATTTTTTACACAGAGAGTGGTGGGTGCCTGGAACTGGTTGCCAGGGGAGGTAGTGGAAGCGGATACGGTAGTGACTTTTAAGGGGCGTCTTGACAAGTACATGAATAGGATGGGAATAGAGGGATATGGTACCCAGAAGGGTAGGGGGTTTTAGTTCAGTCAGGCAGCATGGTCGGTGCAGGCTTGGAGGGCCTGTTCCTGTGCTGTAATTTTCTTTGTTCTCTGTTCTTTGAATGAAAAGATTTGGTAAAGAGCAAAATGGGAGAATTATGTGGCATTTCCCAAGAGCAGATTGGACAGAAAGCTGGCAATTTTGAATTAAGACCTGTCTCTGCTATTGTAGGCTGTTCTGTCTTCATGAAAATATTTTTATTTAGAAGCATAGAATCCCTACAGTAAATTCAGCCCATCGGGTCTGCATCAATTCTCCAGGAAAACATCCCACCCAGGCCCTTCCCTTGGACCCTGTAACCCTGTGCAGATTAGCATGGCCAATCCACCTAATCACATCTTTGGATATTAAGGGCTAATTTAGCATGGCCAATCCACCTAACCTACACATTTTTGGATATTAAAGGGTAATTTAGCATGGCCAATCCCTCTAACCTGCACACCTTTGGACACTAAGGGACAACTTAGCATGGCCAAACCCCCCCAGCCTGCATACCTTTCGACGCTAAGGGGTAATTTAGCATGACCAATCCACCTAACCTGTACATCTTTGGGCACTAAGGGGCAACTTAGCATGGCCAATCCACCTAACCTACACATCTTTGGACGCTAAGAGACTACTTAGCATGGCCAATCCACCTAACCTGCATATCTTTGGACATTAAGGGGCAATTTAGCATGGCCAAACCTCCTAACCTATATATATGTGAACACTAAGGGGCAATTTAGCATGGCCAAACCTCCTAACCTGTATATATGTGAACACTAAGGGGCAATTTAGCATGACCAATCTTCCTAACCCACATATTTTTGAACACTAAGGGGCAATTTAGCATGCCCAATCCACCTGACCTACATATTTTTGGAGTGTGAGAGGAAACCAGAGCACACGGGGGAAACTCGTGCAGACATGGGGAGAACATGTAAATTGCACACAGACAGTGACCCAAGGCAGGAATCGAACCTGGGTCCTTGGCGCTGTGAGGCAGCAGCGCTAACCACATGGCCCATTATTTTATTTTTATCCTTTTGCAGTGGTGAGTTTTTCCCTTGACTGATGAGGAAATATTAACCTGCCTTATTGGCAATATTTGAACTGTTCCATTAATTAATATTTAATCTATTGCATTCATTAATACATAGCTTGCCTCAATAGTTAATATCTAACCTGCCCAATTGCTTCCTCCACAACCCCTTGGGTAAGATGCTCTGTCAAAGAGTCAGTACAGACTCAATGGGCTGAATGGACTCCTTCAGCACTGTAGGGTTTCTATGGAAAGTAAAATTAAACATAAAACAATTGCGTTATGTGTTTACGAAACAGAAGAGTTCTGAAATATTTTATGTTAGTCAGACATTGAGTTGATAAGAAATATCACAGCATGTGTCCCAAAATGCATTCACCAGTTCATTAACAGAGGGAATAGTTAGCGTTCCGGGATCCCACCATTCACAAACAAAGTAAGCAAGAACACTTGTGATTTTCCATGCCGTTAACTTTATCCTTAAATTAGAGCCTCTGGCAGCTATCAGGGATCAATGTTAGAGGCCAGGCCCTTGGTCACTTCCTAGTTTTGTGTTCTGCTGTGGGATTCCACAAACAAGATTATCAAATGAGTATTAAATGGTTTGGGAGATTAGAAAGCTACATAGTTAGCTGAGGTTTACCTGAAGGGTTTATTGTGCCGCGAGTTGTTTGATCCACAGCATTTAAGTCACTCCTAACACCTTGCCTCGAAAGGTCAAAGCCATCGGAAGATATTGGTCCCCCCCCACAGCTGGAATGTAGCAGCATTAAAACCTACTTCAAAAAGCTGAGCCTGTTTTGCTAGAATGAACTTTCCTTCACGTATGAAGGTAGGTGGAAATCATAAAAATGTCAAGGGTTCTCCAGAATAACGCCTTTGCATTAATCTTTGCAATAAAGCACAAATTGTATTCTTTTATCAACGACCAACAAGCTTATTTTACTAAAACAAAAAAAAATTTGAAGGACATGTCCAGTGGGGGTAAGAATCTCTTGAACCTTTAATTACTTTTCATGTACCCTTACATGCAGCGAATGTTGGCTTTCCTGCATCCTTTCATTAATAGATTTGCCTGGTTCAATATAGAATCCCTACAGTCCAGGAGATCATTCGAATCATTGAGTCTGCACTGACCACAATTCCACCCAAACCCTATTCCCATAACCCTCATTTGCCCTGCTAATCTCCCCAGCATTAGGGTCAATTTAGCATGACTGACCAACCTAACCCATGCATCTTTGGACAGTGGGAGGAAACCGGAACATCTGGAGGAAACCCATGCAGATATGGGAAGAATGTGCAAACTCCAGACAGACAATGACCCAAGCCGGGAATTGAACCCGGGCCCCTGGCACTGTGAGGCAGCAGTGCTAACCACTGTGCCACCATGCCCTCCTTGTAGGCAATTTTCAGTGTCACATTCTTTACACCATGTGCCAAGTGGAGGCAGCACGGTGGCACAGTGGCTAGCACGGCTGCCTCACAGCGCCAGAGACCCGGGTTCGATTCCTGGCTTGGGTCACTGTCAGTGTGGAGTTTGCACATTCTCCCCATGTCTGCGTGGATTTTCTCCGGGTTCTCCGGTTTCCTCCCATAGTCCAAAGATGTGTGGGTTAGGTTGACCATGCTAAATTGACCCTTATTATCAGGAGGACTAGCTAGGGTAAGTGCATGAGTTTGTGGCGATAGGGCCTGTGGGATTGTGGTCAGTGCAGACTTGATGGGCCGAATGGCTTCCTTCTGCACTGTAGGGATTCTATGATTCTATGTGCCAAGTAAATGAAGGATTTGGCCCACCCAGTGTTGCTGGTCATCGTGTAAAGATGATGCCAGCACATCTTGTCATGTGAGATACTCCATTGGTGAAGCGTATCCATTAAATATTGGACTAGACAACGGGGATATATTTCTACAATATCTTTAACATATGAATCAGCCCAATGTGCTTCCAGCTTTGGAATGACACTGAGCTACAGAAGGACTGCGTGATGTACAGCGGAACTATCATTTTAAATGACACTCATGCATGCCATAAAACAGTCTTTGACTGTTCAACAAATCCAATTATATCCAGCTCCTCTGCAATGTGTTATTCAAAGCTGCTGTACTTAAATCAGCAACAGAGAAGGGGCATCTTTTCTTTTCAATTGCTGGTTTGTTTGGTTTAATGGGAAGGGTGAAACCTTGTCAAAAAAGTATGCAGATTTTATTCAATAACTGAACATAGAAACATAGAACCTAGAAGCAGCAGTAGGCCATTTGGCCCATCGAGCCTGCTCTGCCATTCATTTGATCGTAGCTGATCATCAATTTTAATGTTCTGATTCCCCCCTTCTTCCCATTTCCCTTGATCTTTTTCACCCCAAGAACTATACCTAACTTCTTCTTGAAATCAGACAACAATTTGGCCTCAACTACTCTCTGTGGGAGTGAATTCCGCACATTTACCACCCTCAGGGTGAAGAAATTTCTCCCGACCTCAGTTCTAAATGGTTTATCCCTTGGCCTCAAACCATGTCCCCCACCATCAGGAACATTCTTTCTGAATCTACGCTGTCTAACTCTGTTAGAATTTTATAAGTTTCTATGAGAATCCCTCTCGCTCACCTAAATTCTAGCGAATATAATCCAACATAACCAGTCATGCAATGTGATATTTCACAGTAATCTCTGACCCAAAGACTATGACGTTGTAGGTATGCGGAGATGGTCCATTATTTGTTAAAAGTTCAAGGCCAGTCACAGAGCTTGGTTTGAATATGGGGAATGAGGCCCTATCCTTCCCGACTTCACACACTGGCTGGAAATCTATCACCTCACCTGCCACGGAATTGGAGCGAGTGAGTGTCCGACACGGTAGCATTATGGTTAGCACTGCTGCCTCACAGTGCCAGGGACCCAGGTTCGATTCCCATCTGGTGGCACTGTCTGTGTGGAGTTTGCACATTCTCCCTGTGTCTGCGTGGGTTTCCTCCCACAGACTGAAAGACGTGCTGGCTAGGTGCATTGGCCGTGCTAAATTCTCCCTCAGTGTACCCGAACAGGCGCCAGAGTGTGGCCACTAGGGGATTTTCACAGCAACTTCATTGTAGTGTTAATGGAAGCCTACTTGTGACAAATAAATGAATAAACTAAGAAACAACAAAAATCTCTGTTGGCCTCGGGTGGAAATTTTCGGTTTCACCCGAGCGAGGCTGTAAAATCTCGCCCACTGTGTAAAGTCGGCCTAAAGCTGGTGTTGTGAAGGCAGGATTGTGATTCTTTGGCACTCGTTGTGAGGTTGTTGGCTGGCTGTTAACTTGCGGACCGACCTGCCCCTCTTACGTGCCCAGGGTGCGGAGCTCATATTTCCAGCACTTTGGATATATTAGGTGACAGCTCATTAGCAATAGCAATGTCTCATAAAGTTCCTTTAGTGCTGGTTCATTTCACTGCAGCTCATAAACCATTTTCTTTGCATCTGAAAAGTCACATTCCTCAGCAAGGCTGCTTAGACCATGAAGATTGGGGATATGGGTTTGCAGAATTAGAAGGATTCTGAAAGGTCTCGATAGAATTTGGGTAATATTGAAGAAGTGTTATTCACTATTAAATGCAAGTGGAGTACCACATGGTATTGCTCCACTGATAGATCTCACTTCCTTCTCTCCTTGTACCTCTGGGGACACAGAAAAGTGTTGGATGATAACATGAGCCAGCAATGGTTTATAAATGATTTTTTTTCCCTGCATGTTAGTGGAGGGAAAAGTAGCAAATGTTAGCTGTGGCCTCCAGTGATACTCCAATTATACTGAGTTGTCATAAGCTTTGATCCATTCCTATTCATTGGATGGATGTCGCTTTGATATTCCTACCAAGCATGGGCTTACTTGGATGGGTAACTACACTATCAAGAAAAGCAAAGGTATCCAAATTCATAGGAATGTCTTCATCTCCAAGTCCCCCTTTAAGTCACATGCCATTCTGACTTGGCATATGTTGTGGCGCAGTGGGTTACTATCCCTGT